>NC_139459.1:45655000-47135000 GCF_057233095.1 Heloderma suspectum
CATTGTTACTGTGGTGGTGCACCCTCTCAGGCTTCTCAGTTAAAATTTTACCATTCACATCTATGTATGCATTGATACATCTATGCATGGGTTGATCAAATGTCAGACAAAGTCCCACACTGCACAGGAAAGCAATGACTACAGCAGTGTCATGGTCCAAACTAAATATCTCACAGTATCATAGGTTTTTTCTTCCTGAATATGTGTAGCCAAAGGAGGCCTGAACAATTCCTCATTAATGACAGGCAGATGAACACCTCTGATAAAATCCTTTCTTTTTTGGAAAGCAGTTAGTAAGTAATTGGCTGTTTTAACCTGTTTAACCTGTTTTAACCTAAATATTTTATATATTTTGATTGCTGTTGTACCGTTAGTTTTCTGCTGCTGTTTTCATGTTTAGTCTTTATGTTCCAATTGAAAGGATGTTTTTATTGTTAATTTGTTGACTTTGTTGTAAGCCATCTTGAATTCCTTTGAAGATGAGGCACAGTATAGATGTTTTAAAATAAACAAATATGATAAGTTGGTAGAACAGGATTGACAATGGTTTTAAATTTAATTATCTTAAATTTACAGTCCCATTTTTACTTCCACAGAAGACCAAAGTCTTTAATTCTCTGCAGCCTTTCCTGCTGTCACTCACCTGATTGGGGTTGCTAATATCTGGGCAACTATCACAAGCATCACCAACCCCATCGTTATCCCTGTCCTTCTGTTCCCAATTGGGAACCCTCTGGCAGTTGTCCAAAACATTATTAATACCTGAATGAAAGGATGACATACAATCAGTGTTGTCTTTTGAACACTCTATCAGTTCATAATAGTCAGTGTGGCATAATAGGCAGCTTACCGGATGTGGCCTAGGAAGACCTTGTTTGAAATCACTACTTGGCCAATAAGATGGCTGGGAAACTTTGGGCCAGTTGTGAACCCCCGCCTGCCTAATTTGCTTCAGAAGGTTCTTGTAAGGATAAAATGGGATGGCTCCATATGTCATTCTGAGCTTCTTGGGAAAAGGTTATTTATACAAAACAAAACAAAAAGCACATGGTGATAACTAGTGTATGCTGGTGGCTCTGATTTTGGTGGGGCTGCGCATCCATTTTCCGTTTCAGTCAGAACCAGGCAGAACTCTAAAGGAGCTATCCAGTGTGCTGAACCCTATCCCCAAAATAGGTTGAGCATCTTGGATAGCTCCGTTAGGGTTCTGGCTGGTTCTGAGTGAAACCAAGAATGGATTCACAGCTCCACTGAAATCAGAGCCACCACCTCCCCTGGTGATGACGATGATGAGAATAATAATAATAGATTGTATCCAGATTTAGTCATACTTAAGAGTACACCCATTCAAATCAGTAGACTTAAGTTAGTCATGACTAATACAAGTCCCACTGATTTTGATCAGTTGGCTTTAAGTATGACTAAATCTGGATCCAACCCTATATTGTTGTTGTTGTTGTTGTTGTTATTGTTTTATCATTATTATTGGCCGGGGCCAAAGAGGCCCATGTGCTTGGAAGCACTTCGGGTGCTTCACTGATTCTCACTTGTGACTGCAGGCCCTCATGATGTGGTTGCTGCCCCTCAACCTTCAAGATAAGCTTTTAGGGCAACTGAGAACTTCCATGGGAAAGTGGGGCCTGACAAGCCCCATTGCATGTACTGAAGCCCAAGTACAGACCCAGCCCAAGGGCCGATGTGCAAAATATACCCTTTAATGCTAGGTGCCCCCCTGTGTGAGTTTCACATGTGGTGCAGACGTAAAGATTTACCCACCATCTCCATCCATGTCATCGTCACAGGCATCTCCTTTGCCATCTCCATCAGTGTCTCGCTGGTCATTGTTTAAGGCTGTGCGGCAATTGTCACAAGCATCACCAAAGATATCCTGGTCGCTGTTTCTCTGGTTAGCATTAGAAGCCAGCACACAGTTATCCTGAACCAGAGAAAGACAAACTGCTTTTGATGACAGTCCTTGCACAGCACTAGCGCTCATCATTACCCTCTATCGGCTTTCCTTTTGCAAGTGACAACGAGGGGAAACAATTAAAAGTCTTGTGGCACTTTAAATACTAAGAAATATATTGTGGCATAAGCTTTAGTATGTCAGAGGCCACTTTAAAAGATGGCCTGAAATGGTGAGTAGTTATATATACTCTTGAGTACAAAAAGTTGACAATATTTTTTGTTTTGTTTCGCAAAGTGAGGCCTAAATGTCAAGAAATGGAAAAGACAGCAGTGTTTGTGCCACATTCCTATGCAGAGCACAAATTAATGCACAACCCAATCAAACCACTGCAAGATTCAATCCAAGGGGTGTGACCCACTCCCAGCTGGTACCATCTGATGATCATTTGACATGGCAAGGTTAATAATAGGAATAAACACCTATAGAAGGACAGTACCTTTCTGTAGTGGGCTAGTATGGCCAGTCTCATTTGAGTCCAAATTCCACAGTCTCAAATTTGCTAATGGATTCAGTTCTGTGTTTTACACTGGAATCTCCCTTTGAAACTTTTTTGCTGATGCATGTCAACTCTTAAAGGTCTGCTACAAAATGTCCTGAGTAATTGAAATGCTCCCACATCGACTTCTATTACCATTTTTAATGGGGGGGTTGGTTTATTTTTATTACCTTGCATAGCAACCAACCTGTTTAATCTATATCAGTGGCCAATAAGCACTGTTGGTAGATAGGGATGTATGAGAAGTTAATTTCAGTTTGCAAATCACTTGAAAATGCCCCATTCACAACCCCAAACATGAACAGGAGTGCATGCTCTATGAAAATGTTTGCAAATTCCCAAACTTATGTTTGCATTTTGAAAATGTGCAAGCTAACAAATGCACAGCTTTAAGTGTGCATTTTTAAAAGTGTGTAACTTTTGAAAAACGTGCACTTTTCTTTTTTCGAACAAACTGAAAAATGCACTTTTCTTTTTTCGAACAAACTGAAAAACAGGTCACAAACAAAAACAAGAGCAAGCTGAACTGAGTTTTGAAGTAAAAATCAGAGAATTTCAGCAATCACATTAGAATATGTGCAGGTGAATCAATGCTTGATAGAATGTTGTCTGGTTTGTAACAGTGTTGCTAGATATAGAACGGATGTAAATTACAAAAAATGAAAAATTGGTTAGATCTAGCTCTATACAAAGCTTAGAGCAGACCACTGAAATCAATGGGACATTAGCCGTGACTAACAACGTCCCACTGATTTCAGTGGGTCTACTTTACGCTTGACTAAGCCTGGGTCCAACTCAGTATCTGTAACTGGTACCTCATCATTAGGAATGCCATCCCCATCGGCATCATCATCGCAGGCATCTCCTATTCCATCTCCATCAGCATCTTCTTGTCCAGAGTTTGGAACGAATTTGCAGTTGTCCTATGGGGAAAACAAGATGGGCATACAGAACCAGTGTTTAGAGCAACCTTCCCCAACCTGCTGCCTTCAAGTTGTACAGGACTACAACAATGGGAGTTGCAGTCTGACACATCTGAAGGGCAACAAGTTGGGGAAGGGTTATAGGGCCGGGGGGTTGCCTAGTTTCTCTCCTTTGAATGCACTTCCTCAGTAGAATGGTGATTTAAAATGAAGCACATGTTAAAGGGAAGCATAATTTTCAGTCTTCTCATCCTGGCTCTGATAAGATCCTACCTTTCTGCAGCTTTCAGCTGAGCAGGGAAGTTCTTCATCAGGATAGCCATCAATATCTAGATCTTTTCCACACACAAAGCCGTCACCAGCCCAGCCAATGCCACACTGTGAGAAAATGTACAACAGAACTAAAGCAAGGCTGAGGATGCCATTCTGCTGTGTTCTTTTTGTATAGTTATGCAGAAGACTTGCAATATGCTTCCAAGGGGACAGTGTCATTAATACTTGAACAGGGGTCAAATGCTTTTGGGCAGGACAATCCTACCATTCAGTGTGGGGAGCTCTGCCAGCGGGGCAAAACGGACAGGGGAGCCACATTTTTCTTTCTTTCTTGAACTGTTTCACTTCCATTTCAATGGTTGGGAAATGAAGTACCCTAGCTCCAGGGCTGCTGTATCTCTCCCCCAATTCTGGGGATGTGTTGGCACAAGAAAGCTGTGGTTTCAGTGGATCCATAGCCTCTCCAGGCATGTCCAGGGAACGGCTCCAGAATGCTTCCTTTTTTGCACTGTCCAATATCAGAGTAGCACTGGCTGTGGAAAGGTCCTCAGCCATACAGAGGAAGCTTATGAGGTTGGCTCTCCCTCTCTGCCTGGGCCGGCCCTCCCATGAAACAGGGTGAGGTACCTGCATTAGGTGGCGCAGCAGGAGTGATGAACTGTGCTGCTCCCCCCCCCACCGGTCTCTGCCAGGAAGGCCCACTGCTGTTGCCCTACCACCTCCAGTGGGTGCTCTGGAGAGCCCCACCAACTGGAGAGCCCCACATTTGCTGCAATGAGAAAGCAGCTGGCAGGGCTCTAAAGAGCAGCCACCCACCCTCTATTTCCCTCATCACACACACCTTTGGTTTTGCCTCTTCATAGAGCCGACACAGCAGCAAAGGTAAGGGGGGCACACAACTAGGGAACGGGAAGCATGTGCGTGACAGGGGAAGGGGGATGTGATGCAGTGGTGCATGTTCTCCCTGCCTTAGGTGGTGAGAGAGCATGCGCTGGGGTTGCTCTCCATGGGCAGACCTCTCTCTCCACCTTCAGAGACAGAGAACTGACAAATCCCACAGCTGCTGGGACTGTCTCCTAGGGACAGTAGGACTGCAGCATGAATGGATTAATTTGGATTTTTAAAAATATGGGGATATACAAGGTTTCACCCCAACAGATAGCACAATATAAGGTTTTTTAAAAAATGAATGAATGAATCTGAAAGTATGTTTTTATTGAAAAATGTCAAAATAGGGTTTATTGCTTGTACTCCACTTGGATCAAGTTATTAAAAAATTC
Organism: Heloderma suspectum; assembly: GCF_057233095.1. NCBI lineage: Eukaryota > Metazoa > Chordata > Lepidosauria > Squamata > Helodermatidae > Heloderma > Heloderma suspectum. The sequence goes on from NC_139459.1 coordinate 45,659,942, forward strand.
TGCAAGAGCATCAACTTACAACACATGCGATGTCTCCTTGCCTTACTTCAGAACATTGGGCATGGACACTGCAAGGATTCAGGGGTCGATTCCTACAGCTTCGCTCAGCCCTGCACCCCCTGACCTGGTCTCCAGTAAATCCTGACTTGCAAGCTCCGCAGCGGTAGGAACCCTTTGAGGAAAGCAAACAAATCCATAAGCCAGACATTCATTGCTTTTAACTAGGACTAATGCCCAATTACAGAACTCTCAATTGATTAATGAATTGATTGCGTTTGCAAAAACAAGACTTCTGATGTAAAAAGCTTATTTCATTTGCTTTTAGATAGAAATGTTATAGGAATCATTTTAGAACAGGAGTGGGCAAACATCAGGCCCATGGGATTTTATTTTTTTTACTATAACCCTGAGATCCAAAAACCAGAGACAGGTGAGAAGTAGTGGTTCATGTAGGCAGACATATGCTAAAAATTAAGAAACAGGATGCCTCTGAGCACATGCTCAGCCCAGGAATTTGTGGTAAATTCACAAATCCTTTCCCATGAAAATCCACTCCTGGTTTTCCCCCAAAGATTGTAAAACAAACAGTGCATGTGGTTTTTAAAGCACTCTATTGGGTTTTCCAGGAACAACTGCATACAGATGTAATTGTTCAACTGACCAATTTCTTTGTTTGAAATTGCAACTGGTGGTGTTTTATGTATTCATAATCTAGAAATTGTTTTTGGACTATTTTAATCAAATGTCTCATTTAAAACAGCTACACCATTTCAGCATTCCGGGGCGGGGGGACACACAAAGATTTCACTGGGTGTGGGTGAGCAAGACTCACAACAAGATTCAAAGGCCTGCTCTTGGATATGTTAATGATTACATTAAAAAAAAAACAAAATTGCACTCCCAGGAGTACTGATAAACTTCATGTTGGCTCAAAAAGTATGCTGAAACTCCAGTTGTAGCAAGCTGTTGGGTCCTATTTAGAAGAGGCTTTCTCTCCCATGCAAAAGAGAATGGGAATGATTTGTTTAATGAGGTGCCTGCTATCTCCAGTAATGTCTCTTAAAAATAATTCATTTTTAAATCCGCTGCCAGATTCATTGGAGGCACCTTTTTAATTATCCAAAAGATGTTAAAAAAAAAAAGAAAAAGATTAAGCTATTGCAAGTTGCAGCCCTAGCTTTAACTAGCTTCCATTTGTTGCCACAAGACAAGGAAACTTCCTCAGAACAATACTGTCACTGGTTTGTTTAATGTGATAAGCCACTTATTTCAGGTGTGCACAACATGTGACCCACTGGCCCTGTTGAGATGCGCACAGGGGGAGGGTGGTTAGGGTAACTACCAGGGGTGGGGGGTAGCAAAATCATGACACACGCACCCATCACCCAACTAGGAACCATCTGGTGCCATGTGGTTCCCATAACCAGCCCTCCCTAGTTACCGTAAACACCCTCCCCCCATCACCAGAGATCCCTGCAGCCCTTGCGCTGCAAAAATGCATGCTCCGGCTGCTCCATCTGTCGCAATGAGTTGGCCTCCATAAAGTATGTGCCAGCTAGAGCATCGCTGGAAGTGCAGGATGTTCTAGGCTGCCGTCTCTATGGTCGTCTCTATTTAACCACCAGGGAGCCTGCCACACATAATGGTAAGCCGCCCTAGAGCCCTGCGGCAGGGCGGTGGTTAGCTGGGGTGGTTTTGGAACCATGTTTAGTGGGTTTTCCCCCCAGACAACACGCTACATCACTGTGGTTCGTGCAAATTTCCTAACCATCATGGCTCAGCATTACATGTGAACAGGACCACTAAGTCAAATGCAGCCCCACCAGCCATGTATGCTAATTCGCCGGAGTCTCAATAAACCTTCAGTGTTTGCTGCTTGCCTGGGGCTGCAAAAACTGGCAGGTAGTCAGATGCCTGTTAAGCCACAATTCATGGCAGGTGGGTCACAGTTGTGCAGAACTTCCTTATGCTACACAGCTGAGTTTGCTTCCACTTCTGATGAGCTCAGGGTTGCTTTTCATGAGATGTCTGAAATTCAGGTATGGATTTGTTGTTCAGTTGTTCAGTCGTGACCGACTCTTCATGACCCCATGGACCATAGCACGCCAGGCCTTCCTGTCCTGCACTCTCTCCCGGAGCATTCTATCTTTTAGCCTTGTGATACGTTCCATGGGGTTTTCTTGGCAAGAATACTGGAGTGGGTTGCCATTTCCTTCTCCAGTGAACCACACTTTGTCAGAACTCTCCGCCATGACCTGTCCGTCTTGGGTGGCCCTGCACGGCATAGCTTATGGCTTCACTGAGTTACGCAAGCCCCTTCGCCACAACAAGGCAGTGATCCATGAAGGGAACAGGTATGGATAGCCAAGTACAAAAATGCCAGGTTCCTGTCCAATATAATGGGTGCATGAAGAGTCTCTGATTGCCACTTGCATGTAAGTATTTAAAATGCTAACTTACTCCATGTTTGCTTGTGCTTGTAAGTGCTCACCAAGTCTGAAAAAGACAACCTCTTCAAGCGCATGCTGCTTCTACTGAGAAGGCATGTTTATAAAAACAAAGAACTATAATGATAAGAACACAATGGGTTGGTACAGTTGTGTTGAAGACCCTAATGAGCTTTTCTACACAAGGCTGTTAATCAGCTGTATCTACTTTTGCTTTCATTGCAGAATTGAGATCCAAGCACTATATGAGGAGTGTTTCCTTTCTCGTATTTTTGCTACAAAACCTCTAGGTGGCACTGCAGTGTAGCAGAATAGTGCAATACACAAGTGAAAAGGGCACCTCTTTTGCTTTCACAATTAAATACTGCATTTTCCCTGCTCTAAAAATACTTGCAGAAAGTGCTCTTTGGACACAGAAATGAATCTGGAGGATCACATCATCATCTAAAGAAACCGTAAACAACTGGGAGTAGGGAATGACAAGTGGACAATAAATGCTTTGTGTAGAAAAGTCCAATATCCCTTAAGTGTGATTAACATGGAGGGAGGATTTGCTCTGGGGAGGGGAGGAGGAGGAAATGCGCAATCCTATGACTCACTCTCAATCTCTTAAATGAGGTTACAAAAGGCCTTTCATGAAGATTACCTAGGTATTTTTGACCTCATATGGAGCACTTTTTGTGCAAAAGAAGAAAAGAATGTGTATGTAAATTTGGCCATAGCATTACACCTGCTAAGGTGCATTCTTAGGATTTGCATAACAATCCGTCAGTGCTAGAGCACATGTGTGGATGCACAAGGTCCCAGGTTCAATCCCTGGCAACTCCAGTTCAAAGGACCCAATAGCAATTGATGGAAAAGACCTTGGAGAACTGGTATCAGTTAGAGCTAGACAATATAGAGCTAGATGGACAGACAGCTGCTCTGAGGCAGCTTCTTATGTATCCATCGCTTTCTTCCCTATAACCTGGTGCCCTCCAATATTTTGGACTACAATTTCCCATAATCCCTAACCACTGACCATGCTGGATGGGGCTGATGGGAGTTGTAGTACAAAACATCTGGAGGGCACTGGGTTGGATTGGTGAAAGCTGGCATAGCTAGAAAGGTATGCACCGGTTAATGTATTTTCTTGTTGCAATCACATGGTTAGCGTGCCACATACGGAATTCCCTGTAGAGTGGAAGGGGAGCCCAATGTGTCTATAAAGCTTTATCTGCTGGCTTCACACAATTGTTATCATTATCTGGTTGGCCTTCAAGTGATCGTTGTAATTGTGCCACTGAAATGCTATCCACCTTTAAGGAGTTTTGTGTGAACCGGTGTTTGCTTTTGGGACAGATCCTGAAACATACAGAATTATCAGATTCGTACAATCCGAAATGGCCATGTGCTTACCACAGTGTTTATGCACTGGGAATCTGAGACACAACCTCCATTTCCATTCTGACATTCATCTATGTCCGAACAGACCTAATACAATAAAAAGAAAGCAAGTTAATTCCAGTGAGCCTACTATTCAAATAGAAAATGATTACGTTAAGAAGTCTTTAAAAGTAGATTAAAAGTAATAATAATCTGATGTTAATGCTAATTACGAAACAAACTGAAAGTACAGGAAAAGGTCATGTGATCATTCCACAGCCGTAGATCCTGCTGACGGACAGAGGGCTCCTCGTGCTACCATTCAAAACACATTGTATAGCTATTCTGCCGTCATCCTTTCAGCGGCAAGTTAAGATTTTCCTCTACTCCCAGGCATTTGTCAGCATATGATAAGGTTTTAACCGGTCCTAGAATATCCATTGTTGTTTGTTTTTAATTGTTTTTGCATTTAAATAGTTTTTATATTATATTTTATATTATATTTTACATCTTTTGTAAACCACCCAGAGAGCTTTGGCTATTGGGTGGTATAGAAATGAAATAACAACAACAACATTTTATTTATTTATTTAGAATATTTCTTGGCCGCCTTCCAGGGCAGAAGCCCTCCCAAGGCAACTTACAGCAATAAAACACATACACACAGAACAATGTAGACATTTATACAGACATCTCATTTACATCTTTAAAGAAGAAGAATAAGTTCCGTTGTCTAATACACCTTATAAACGTATATAGAGCCCGACATTTTTTGCGTCTGATGGTCATGAGATCACGCACCTGTTTGTTATTTTTGGCAGTGTTTATTCCCACTCCTTGAACCATCTGCCCAATGTATCCGGGTGGGCAGGCCTCACACCTGAAACCTGGACCCATGTTCACACATCTCACCCCTGGGAAGCATGGATTATATCGGCACTAAAAGGCAGACATCAGATTTATTCAACATACTAATGATATAGCATCCAGCCAGCAAACCGAAGAGCCCATTCAGATATTTGTTAGAAGCATAAATTAAGGGCAAACCCCAACATTTCTTTACATCTCTGTCTAGCAGTTATGATTGGGGTTCCCAACCTCCTGGGAGCAGTGGGGACATTTGGAATTTTGAGAGTGCCATGGGCGTTCTCACAAAATAGCTCTCATGGGAGCACCTTGCCCGTTCATCAAATGGCTGCCATGATGGATGTTGCAGGTCACATAACACTAATTTCCTAGAAGGCGAACTGCTGAGAGTGACAGAAAAGCAACTTGCCCAAAAACCTAAGTACAAGGCAGAGGTGGGGCCAAAACACAAAACCCTTCTTTCGAACCCAAATAAAGATGGTGCCGGAGGGTAGCCCTTCATTTTGCACCATGCCAGCCTCCCAGTTAAAAAAAAAACAGGAGAGGCAGGAAACCTGGTGGGCACCATGAGAAGTGTCGGTGGGCACATTGGCATCCACGGATACCAGGGTGGAGACCCCAGAACTATGTCTTTTTTTCATTTTTACTTGAGTAGATATAGGGGGCCTGATCCGGAACTTAAACCCATCCCCCTACTCTCCCAAGCTAGGGTCTGTATCTGAATTGTGGCCCTGTGGCTACTCTAGAATAAAAATGAAAAAATACATAGTTGTTCAACACAGATTTAGAATAATCTCTGTTTTGGCTCCGACTCAGACTTCTGAATCCCTGCTTCTAATGTTTAACACCTGAAGAGGGGACTCACATATTCCACCCTCAAGGCACGTGCCTCCTGAGGACCTGGAGACTACCCTCAGGCGAAGAATGAGGTCACATCCTGGATTTCTCTGGCTCCAAAACTCACATGCTTCCCACTCTCTCCCACTGCGGTTAACACGGATTCTTTTAAAAAAACCATCACATTTTACCTCATCAATATCTGTGCAAATAACTCCATTTCCAGTGAAGCCTTCGGGACAAGGCCCGCACTGAAATCCATCTGCTGTGTCTGTGCATCGCACCCCTTGGAAACAAGAACTGGCTTCACATTTGGGCTTAGGGGGCGGTGGGGGCGGAGTGGGAAAACTTCCAGCTCCCAATCCTGCGATCATAAAGGACAAAATTTTTAGCCATCTTGCTACCGATTGGCAAAGCTTGAGACAAATGCTAAAAATAGCAACCATCGAGGCAGTGGATCGGTCCTCTTGCTGAATCAAAGCAGTTATCTTCTGAGAGCGTTGTGTGATGAAAACACAGTGTGTATCTGTTTCGCTGCTTGCACGCACCGCAGGAGCCCTGCCACCACGGCTGGCTCCAGATTCTGGCAGAACCTGAGCACTGTGCCTCCCTCCTTGCCATTGCCAGCACAGGCCTTTTGCTTGCTCCCTGCCCTCTCTGTGGGCCTAATATGCTCAGAAGGAGAGGGCAGGGCAAGTGGAGGTTGCTGCCCCTTCCCCCTTCATCTCGTCACTCATATGCTTGGAGAGGCAGCACGAGCAAGGAGGAGGGGAGGCTGCAGGGCTCTGGGGTCAGCAGTGGGCACCCTTCTGGCGCATGGGCCCTAGCGGATACCCAGTAATGCTGACCCCTGATGCCAGCTTTGCTCGCCACTCCGAGCTTCCCCCTCCGTGTCATTATGGGGGCAGGGAGCGGGGGGAGACACAGGCATATGCATTCATCACACATGACAGTACACAAAAATATGGGGAACATGCAATTTCCTACAAGGAAGCAATAACTGTATAGGGAATCTGATAGACAGATGTGATCCTGGTTTCACATAAGAAAGGCTAGTTCTGTACTGCTGTTCATCTGCTTCCTGTTTGAGAGAGAGGCACGAACAGCTCTATCCCACATTCAGTGAAAAATAAAAGTGTTCACAACTGGGTTATTTCCCATTCAGTGTTCATTTTGATTTATAGATATTAGTCTGACAAATATCAACCAATATCTTGAGGAGGCTGCAAAGCATCTCTATACTTGGGTGGTCATTTGGTTGCAGTTCTATGCACACTTACTTGGGAGTAAGCTCTACTGGGCACTTGAGGGGCTGAGTAAACATGCATAGGACTGGGTTGTGTATTGTTTTAATCAGTAGATTAATCAATTAAGGCTATGCTGCCCAATTCTATGCATTTTTACATGGAAAGAAATCCCATGAAATTCAGTGACGTTTACTCCCAAGTAAGTGTGCATAGTTAGTGGCTAAAACCATGGTTTCCTTTGTGGTTTGACTGTACGGTTTATAAAATCATATTTTAAATCGGGAAATACAAAAGTACTTACCACATGCCTGGCATTCGGCAATTGTATTCCTCAAAAAAGTTGTTTCTTTAACCTTGAAGTTATATAAAATAAATATATTCATCAGTCTCATTTATCTTGAATTGCTACTAGCACTATTATATATTGTCCAGAAAATGCAGAGAACAGAATTAATACTATTGAATAATATTAACCTAGATTTGCAAATACTTACTCAAGTATTATTTATTATTATTTCTTATTTATTTATTGCATTTATATCCTGCCTTTTTTCCTCTTGCAAGGAACCCAAGGCGGCTTACATCCTCCTCCTCTCCATTTTATCCTCACAACAACAACCCTGTGAGGTAGGTTGGGCTGAGAGTCTGTGACTGGCCCAAAATCACCCAGTGAGCTTCCATGGCCGAGTGGGGACTAGAACCCGGAACCCCCGGATCCCAGTCCAGCACTCTCACCACTACACCACGCTGGCTCTCATAATTATTCATACTGGACCCTGGGCCAAATCTACTTCAAATAAGCGGCCATAATTTCTTATTTTAGCCTTCCGTTATCTTCACCAGAACTATGCAGAACATGCAACATTTATTACTGAGCTCAAAAGCCTATGCTCCACAAGCAGGAGAATTAATGCAAGGCTTAAACTTAGATTTGGGCTTTGATCATTTGCTGCATAAATTTCACCTTCATTCTGACCTGTGTTTAAATTAATGGCTGAATTATAATGCTACTCCAGAATGCCTGGACTGGCCCAAACTAGGTTGTATCATATAAACACAGCATGTGTGGAACTAGATAGTGACTGTGTGGTGATCAAGTGATTAAATATACTTTGGGATTTTTCTGAGAAAATCTAGTGAAAGTACACACCTGACCTTAAACCTGCCTTATTTTATTGCTTTTATATGTCACAGAATTAGCTCCAGGGCCTCATTAATGTTGCCAATTCTGGAAAAGTTTGCAGGGTCAGGCTCATAAATCATTTTATGAAGTTAGACGTATCTTCATGTTCTGAGTCAGGTTCCTTCCTGGAATTTAGTCAATGGTATGATTGAGGAATGAACTATGCCATGCACATTTAAAAACAACCAACTGCCTTATTAAAACTGCAGTGGACTATACATATATTTCTTCCTGCAAAGCACAGAGGTTTGCACAGATGGTTCAAATACAGATGAATTTTCTGCAGAGATAATATACCCGTTTGGCTAGCGCATAGCAAAAGTTATAAAAACATCATCAAATACCTGTTGTCTCAGAAGATCTTTCACATCACCTAGTATTTGGTTCATTTGCATCATGTGACCTAATAACTGCCTGTTAAAGTCACCCATAGAGACACCTACAATAATAAATTGAAAGCATTCAAATCATGTCATTCAGTAGGTTCAGAAATACACACTTATATAGCCCTTCCCAGTATTCAAATTGCTTTTCAACATGCTGTTATCCTATTAATCTAGCACTGAGGCTTCAGCTATCTGGTCATCTGAGCCTAAGCATGTTTACTCAAAAGTCCCAATAACGTTTCATAAGGACTCACTTCCAGGCCTGATCTTATGCATGTTTACTAGATAGGGATTTTTGTGACTGATTCACAAAATCAATTAAGACTGATTGATTGATTTGCCTTTCCACCCAAAAATGGTGCTCAAGGCAGCTAACAATAATAGAACCCAAACTCAAATGGAGCAGCCATGGAGAGATATTGCTGCAAGAAATGCTGGTGTTATACTATCATTTCCCACAGTAAGCGTATAATGAACGGACACACACATGAGCACAAGCAGCTGGGACCCTGGGCGTCTCTACATTATGGAAAAATCCCGCAGCCTTATCACAGCATTTGTTTCTGTTTCCTTCACAGGATCAGGATGGGCTCATTAGATAGCGAGCATGTGACTGGGAATTGAAAACTTCCCTTCTCGGCAATGATTTATAGTGTTCAGTGAAACTCTGCCATCTAGTAGCTGCTGATATTTTGGGTTAAATTTTATTTCGTCTCATCTCTGATCTTTTTAAAAGCGGAGTTAAGCTCAAAAAGTGCAGGAAACTCTCTGGAGGTTGATGACGTCATGTAAAGGACTCACAAACTTCCGTACGTGGACAATCATGAGCATGCAATAAAAGCCACATGTAGAAATGCTCCCTGTGTAACACAGGTGATTCTTGCTGCAATCATAATGTGTGGAGCTGTCCTAAGACGAAGAAATACAGCTGCCATCGGATCCTGAGCTGTCATATCTAAGGCACATCAGATCTCCCAAAGTCAGTCATGGCCAACTTCATTTCAACTAATACACAAATGCAAAAATAACCATGCACTGACTTATTCAGTCTGATGATATGCATTTTTTTGCCTACATATGGTGAAATATTCAGTTTAAATTGCTTTTGGCTACTGGTTTGCTATATCTGTTTAACAGGTTTACTAGAAAACATGCCCACAGTACAACACAAGCCAAGGTATTACTTTTCTAAGAACATACACATCTAACCTTAAAGAAGAAATTACTTCATAGCATGACCTCATCCCCCGCTAGCAAAGGGGGAGGAATGGGATCAAAGGCCTCCAAGCTGCTTCTCTTCCTTCTTCACTGATGGATCTTACAGTAGCTGCATCAAAGCACCGCCATATCATCATTCTTCAGAAAAGAATGGGGAGAGAAAGGGTGCCTATACCGACAGACACTTACCCGGTTCGTGTGATCGTCACAACCCATCGCGGCTTATTATTATTATTATTTAAGCCATGGTGGGGTGTGGCATGTGCCAGCAGCCATTTTGAATATTCATATCGCAGTGAGTGAGTGCCGTGGCTTATTGTGTCATCTGAACCTGGCAAAGGTGGGTTGTTGGCGTGGTTAACAAACCACCCACAACCCTGAAACAGCCCAGTTTGCATGACTAAGTGGCTGTGAAAGGGCATTCACCACATTGTATGCAGATGTACACGTCTCTGGCCCAGGAACAAATTCAAAGGAAATCAGTTCTGCCAGTCTGCTGTAAATGCTGGTTGTGCACAGCACTGATTAGCTAACGCTTGTGATGTCAAAAAACACCCCCCTGTTCTTGGTGCAGTTTTCCAGGACTTTTTACACTGAGTTCCCTCTTTTCAAAAAAATAACCAAAGCAACCAAAAATGGGGGGGGGGACCAGTTCATAGCATGCTTTCAACATTTAAAAAGGTGAACAGTTTGTCTGAAGATTGAGGGGGAGGAGCAAGACAGATAAATTAAATTAGTATTTGCATTGCTGACTACATCTTTCAAATGCTTTGTGCTGGAGGCTGGAAACTGAGCTTCCTCCACAGGAGTAAAAGCTTGGAGAGTCCTACATAAGTTATGGCTGTATGCTGCTAAGAGGTTATTTCCATCCTTTTTTCCTTTCATCTCCACTCTACTTACCTGCCATATAGTTTTGGAGGAAAATCCATGGATTCAGCCACCTTCCTTTTAAAAGATCCACCAGTTAGGAGGTGGATGGGACTGCCTTCAAAGAAGAGCGGAAACCTGCCTCCTCTCGCCTGCAGGTCAACTTCTAAGCCCCTCACTGATTTTTTTTTTTTAAATCCTGGGTTGCTTTTTCCTTGGGGTGAACGACAAGCATGCAAAGAACAGCAGAACTTAGATGGAGAAGGAGGGGCAATCTCAAAAACATGCGACCCTCCTCTCCTGGTAAGAAATGAGCTAGTGCACCCATACCTTCAGTGGGGTTGCCACTTCAGACACCAGCTGTTGCCCTTTTAGGTTTTCAGCTGATAGGAGGAGAAAAGACAGTGACCAGACACAGCTCCACCAGCCCTCTAGGCACAGCTCCTGCCTGTGGTCCAGACCCCTTCCCTCACCAGCTGTGTTAGACATCTGGTGACTTGCTTGCCAAAGCAGACAATGGGGAAACACAGAAGACAGGATCATGGAAAGAATGGGCCAGAGGAGCCACAAACAAACTATGTCTGCTTTTACTCTTCTGTCAACTGGAGAATTAAAGGACAATGTCTGGCGTCCAAGGCACAAGAGGTGGCGACCCTACCGGTTGATTTCAGGACGGCGTGTCTTTGCTTCCTCGTACAGGACTGCTAGACTAAAAATAATTACGAGGATACTCTTCCACATTACTCTCGGAAGACAATTTTTATGCATGTACATAATCGAAACATCACACATTACTTGGATACTGAAGAGCCGGCTCAATCTGTGGAAGGAAACAGTCTTGTAGGCTCGCTGCTTGGGACAATGACCCTCTTACTACTAGCTTCAGCTCTTCCAAAGTGTCCTGGAAGAACAAAGAAGAACAGACAAAGACAGAAGGAAGGCAAAGGCATGTAGTTCAGAAATGTGGAAACACACACACACACACACACACACAGGGCTGGATCCAGTTTAAGCTGGATCAACGGCACTGGTGGAAGACAGCTTCCCTACCCCTTCCTTCTTACCACAACCTCTCCAGGCCCCTGAAAATGCTATACAGAAAGTCAGGAGACCCTGCTGAATGGGGTGAGCTGAAGAGGGAGGGGGGATCCTCCAAAATCAGGTGGAGAGACCTTCCACAAGTGCAGTCCGTCTCGTGGAAGGTCCCTTCCTCTTCTGGAAGGAAGAGCCTGGATCAAGCCCGGTCGCACAGAGGTACCAAAATTCATGCTGTATCCAAGCTTTTCCTTCAAACTGCTCAGAGCAGCTTAAGTGGGTCTGTGGTCCCCCACGGAGACAAAGATCAGGTCTACGCCTCCTCTGTTTCAGCAATGCTTCGGAATCATTAATTTGGGTCCAGGGGCTGTAATGCAGGGCTACCACTGCTTTTAACAGCTTCATGACATGCAGAAGTTCAACAGGTCAATTGCCTTCACTGCAGCTGTACACTGTAGAAAGCCTCTCCTATTGAATTTCTTCCTCTCGAGCTGACGTTGCAGGCACCTGTGCTCTGACAGGGGAAGAAGGAGGTAGCGGTGCCACAGAACTCTCCAGTCACGATGAGAAGATCTACTAGCAAATTAGAGCTTCTCTACATGTGGCTGTTAATCAGCTATTAAATCACTGTATCTTCTTTCAGTTTCGTAACAGAACTGCGATCCAAGAAATACACGAAGAGTGTTTCCTTTCCTGCTTTTTTGCTACATAACCTCTAGGCATTGTGGTGTAGCAGAATAGTGCATATACATAAGTGAAAAAAGCGCTTTCTTTCACTTTCACAATTACATGCTGCATTTTCCCTGCTCTAAAAACCTCACTGAAAGTGCTGGTTAGACACAGAAGTGAAACTGGAGGGTCATGACGTCATTTAAAGAACCTGTAAACAACTGTGAGTAGGGAATGACGCACTCACGATAAATGCTTTGCGTGGAAAACCCTTACTCTCCAAGGGGATGAACTTGAACGGAAGGACTCACTCATTTCCCCTGCTCTCTCCCCACCCTGACAACTGCCACCTCCATGTCCCTGTCACACCCAGCTCCCAGCCAATCTGCAAACTTTGGCACGAATGCCCCATTGCTTCTCACCTGTGCTTTCTTCTGCAGTGTCCGTAATTCCACTGACTCTGAGTTTTGCAACAGTCCCAAAAAAGCTTTTGGCAGATCTTGAATGGAATCCACCTGCAGACAGTCCGCATACAGTTCTGCTTTGCTGGAGCTACGTGGCCGGCCACTGAGCTTGAGAAGGACCACGTGGCGCTTTCCATCTGCCAGCAGCACATTGCTGAAGATCACAGCACTTAATTTCCTGTCGTTCCTCAAATATCGAAGGGAAACTAGCAGAAAATAACATCATTGTAAGGTGAGAAAGCAGTAGAAGCGGGATATGGTAAAAACCCTGCCAACGGAGGAGAAAGCGTGTGGAAAGTTACAGAAAATCCTTGCCAGCCTGGCTGCTCTGAGTTGAATTGTGTCTGTTGTGACAATTCAGCCTTCTAGTTAGCAATTTACTCATAGATGTATATACCATGAGTATTATCCTAGATGTGGATTAATAATAAAATAGCTAACAAAAGGAGAGGGAAAAAACAGCAGTATGAGCTCGCAGGGTACGTATTGGACTTGAACCTAAAGATCGAAGTCAGGGATAGTTAAACGATGAAATTTTCTACCACAAGACATAGTGATGGCCACCAATTTGGATAGCTTTAAAAGGGGGTTAGACTGGAGGAGAAGGCTATCAAATGGCTACTAGTCCTGATGACTATATGTTACCCCAGTATCAGAGGCAGTATGCCTATGTGCACCAGTTGCTGAGGAACATGGGTGGGAAAGTGCTTGTGCACTCATGTCCTGCTTGTGGGTTTCCCATTGACAGCTGGTTGGCCACTGTGCGAACAGAATGCTGGACTAGATGGACCCCCGGTCTGATCCAACATGGCTCTTTTTATGTTCTTATGGACAGTCAACCTTGTACCCTTCAATTGTATTGGACTACAATTCCTATCATCCCCAACCATTGGCCATCCTAGGCGTTGTAGTCTAAATAGCTGGAGGGCACCAGGTTGGCTGCCTCTGGTCTAAATTCAAGTCCTTTCCATGGTTATAGATTCACTGAGTGGCCATGGGTAAATCCCTTCTGCCTAGTTTCCATTGCCTATTAATATCCCTGAAATAGCAAGAGCTGTAGCAGGATTGGCCCAAAACATTCTGGTGCCTGAGGAAGAAAATCCAGAGAGTGCCCCTGGCCACATAATAATTACACATGAAAGTATGGATCATTTCCTTAATGTGCCCCCAAATCTGTTCCCTAAGGGCCAAGTTAGATATGATTTGGGAGATGACATGTTTGTTCAGCCCTTGGCCAGCTGCCTCACTGCCCAATTCTAAGATTAGCTCTTGGGGTATCCCATGGGCACCGACATGTCCACAGACAGTTCTCTTGAAACTGGAGAGGGTTCAAAGGAGGGCAACGAAGATGATCAGGGGACTGGAAACAAAGCCCTATGAAGAGAGACTGAAAGAACTGGGCATGTTTAGCCTTGAGAAGAGAAGACTGAGGGGAGATATGATAGCACTCTTCAAGTACTTGAAAGGTTGTCACAGAGAGGAAGGCCAGGATCTCTTCTTGATCATCCCAGAGTGCAGGACACGGAATAATGGGCTCAAGTTACAGGAAGCCAGATTCCAGCTGAACATCAGGAAAAACTTCCTGAGTGTCAGAGCAATATGACAATGGAACCAATTACCTGGGGAGGTGGTGGGCTCCTCCACACTGGAGGCCTTCAAGACGAGGTTGGACAGCCATCTGTCAGGGATGCTCTTACTTGGATTCCTGCATTGAGCAGGGGGTTGGACTCGATGGCCTTGTAGGCTCCTTCCAACCCTACTATTCTATGATTCTATGATTCTTGGCACCTGCCAGGCTCCCTGTCCCTCCCAATTTTTAGTTTGTGTCTCATGGTTTTTTTGTAATAAAAAATCTTAACTGGGAGGCTGGCATGCTGCAAACCCCACCTTTGCCTTGCATTTCAGTTCTTGGTAAACTTACTTTTCTTTTAGTCTCACCAGTTTGCCTTCCGAGAAATGAGTATTTTGTGAAAAGCCATACCCACCATGGCAGCCATTTTGTGAGAGCACCCATGACACTCAGAATTCCAAAAGTGCCCACCAGCCCCAAAAGGTTAGTGACCTTTTAAAGGTGCCCTTTAAAGGTACCTATTAATATCTACCTATTTATTTTAAAGGTAACTATTTTTATAAAAATATAAGATATTTTTAATCTAGAACCAAACTAAATGATGCAAACTACATATATGCATTCAACTTGTCTTGTTTTTACTTTAAAATAGGAGCTACTGGGTGGTGGTCAGGATAAGGACCATGGAAAACAAAGGCGGGGTTTCTGGTGAAAATGCCCCCCCCCCAGCTGCTATCTGCACTGGGATGGAAGCTGCCAGTGGTACCAACACCTTGCTATGTGGCATACCTGTAGTCCTGACTGTTCACAGCAAGTTGGGGAATGATGCGGTGACAGGGCTGGGGAGGAAACGAACAGGCAGGAGAAGCCACGTTTGCCTCACCTCCTGCTGCATCAGGAGATGTACAGATATATGAACCCACAATCTTTGGCTTTGAATCTGGTAAGCCCAGAAGTAAGACTCAGCATCTGGAGCACAAATGAATAAATGGAGCAGAGAGTCAGAGAGTAAGAGAAAGCAGCAAAGAATGGAAGAGCCTGCAATTGGACAGCAGCCATGAGACAGGACTGCCTGAGGGCAGCTGGATTGGATGGAAGATCAAAGTTCATCTGAGGGGGTGGCATACTGTTTTTGGAGAGAGCATGGGAGGGGACCAGAGACACAATTATATTTAAAACATCTGTGCTTCTGCACCCTTCCACTGCAGGAAAACTTTGAATTAATGGTGCCAACGGATAATGAGAGTTCAGTCCCTTTCATTGTAGAGAAACCCAAGTACCTGCTGTTCCGTTTCTGAAGAGCAATAAAAGGACATCACTTTAGGATACCAGAAATCCCATCAGATATTTGAACAGGCTTCAAAGAGCTGTTGCTAAGTGAGCTCACAATATTTTTTAAGAAAACACTGTTTTTCAAAGGTGGCAGTTCTTTCTTGAGCATATCTCCAGGTGAAGGGGAGATTGGGGGAGGGGGGGAATAGTAGACATAAGAGTATCTAGGGAGACTGCTGCATATATTTTGGATGGTCAAGGACTCAGCCAGAAGAGGGAATTTAGATCAGCAGATGGTTTTGTGATTATTTTGTCCATTTTTGGAATGCTGTAACCTGGTTAAAAATATTTTCATTTCCCCACTATTAAAAAAAATCAGCCTTTGTGATATGAGAAGAATGAAAAGAGAGCAACTTTTAGACAAGCTGCATTTGTCAGTAAACTGTAAGTTCAAACAGTCCTATGGTGAGCAGTATATGTTAAACAAAAAGTGCACAAAATCCATTGAAATCAGAAAGTGTACAAGACATCTGCAGAACAGTATTCAAGTGAGGATTTCTTTTTCATATGATATCCAAGGATATACGCAATGTCATGTATATATGTAATGTATATATGCCAATTATATTATTTCTGGGGTACGAAAGGAGTTACTTCTGTGTTAACATTACCTAGCTCTACCATCAATAGCTTGATAACCCTTCAAATGAAGTGGTGAAGCATGAAGAGCCCCACTGCAGGAGAAAAAGCCTGTTAATGCTGTTTTTTATCCCCAGTTACAAAAGCTTCCCCTAGTCCAGCATTCTCCAACTTGGTATCCCCCTGGTATCCATGCTGGAGGGCACTGAAGGCTGTCCTAGTCTTAGACTAGTGCAACGTGCTATATGTGGGGCTACCCTTGAAGGGCGTACGGAAGCTTCAGTTGATGCAAAGTGTGGCAGTTCGGCTGTTAAGTGGTGCACGGTATTGTGATCATATCACCCCAATAGTAAAACATCTGCACTGATTGCCAACCGTTTTCTGAGCTCAATCCAAGGTGTTGGTTTTAACCTTTAAAGTGGCTTAGGGCCTGGCTATCTGAGCAACCACACGTCTCGGTATGAACCTCATCAGTTACTAAGATCAGCAGGAGAGGCCCTTTGAAGACACTCCTGCTTGCAGAGCCCCTCTTGTCAGGCACGTGGGAAAAGGCTGTCTCCTATGTTGCTCCCCAACTCTGGAATCTTTTGGAGTTGCATCTGGTCCCCACTCTCTCACTGTTCACGAAAGGGAGCAAGGCATAACTTTTTAACTTGGCTTTTAACATTGTTTTTATGATTTTAAATATTGTTTCATTATGTTTTATCTGATTATAATTTTTATGCTTTGGATCTTTTGCAAACCATCTTGATTGATCTAGAAAGGTGGTAAAGAAGTACTATAAATAAATACAAAATAAATAGTTCCATACAAGTTAGTGGAATGATGAAATTACCTAAACTGGATCATGAGCAGCTGCTGGCCTAATTAACCACCTTTCTAACAGAAATGTTTGTTTTTTTAAAAGAGAGAGAGAGAGAGACAGAAATCTAAATCTTTTTGAAGGAAAATGCAGTATTGAAATAGACTAGATCGTATCACAACCAGGTTCTGCTTTAACTCATTTCACTCCTAAGGGAAACATAAAGAAAGAAAGAAAGAAAGAAAGAAAGAAAGAAAGAGACAGACAGACAGAGTTCTGGAATAGCGATGCATCACTCAGAAGAAAAAAAATACTTTTAGCTGTTGTATTTTTATTTTTAAAGGGCTACCTGAGTGCACATATAGATATATGGATACGCAATCATCCCTTCACAAACTCAAAAACAAACAATTTTGAAATTTTTGGTACTGCTCCAGGGATTGCTGAGGTGGAGGGAGGTGGTTCACTCATCGTGGCACTATCCCATATGCACCCTTTACCGTCAGACCAACTATATGCTTGCCTATCGCAGCAGCACAAGTCATGTTCCTGGAAGCTAGTTTTTGGCTTTGCCAGGTATTGACTAGAAATGCTGTAAAAGCCTGCACAACCCGTTTGATCAGCGCCTGTAGGAGGAACCCAAAAATGAATGGTGTACTGCTGGCACTGACAGCCTCCAAGTCTCTGTTGTTGTTGTACTTAAAACAGCAAAAATCCTAGATTTATTTATTGGTTTCTATCCTGTTCAAATGCTTACATACCACACATGGTGGCTTATAGCAATCAAGGTCAATGATAAAATAAATAATTACAATATGATAAAACAGAGGCAGGCTTAGCAATGATATCAGATGGAAAATTATCAACCTGGTAAAACAAGGGCCTGCTGGAATTTTAAAAGTTTTTACTATCTGGCCGAACATGGCAAGAGAAGGGGCCAGCCGAGCAAAGAATTCCAGAATCTGGAAAGAAAGGGGCCAAAGGGGCAAATAATTCCATAATTTGGGTGTGACCACAAAGAAAACCTTTTCTCTTGTCCTCATCAACCAGGCCTCCATCATAGTTGGGATACAGAAAAAGCCCTTCTCCCATTCTTAGGGAGTGGGCCAGCTGGTACAGGAGGAAGCAGTCCCTAAGGTCTCTTGGGCCCAAACCATGTAGGTCTTTAAAGGTAATCACCAACACTTTGGATTGTTCCTGGAAACAGATTGGTAATCAGTTGCAGGACAGGTGTGATACAATCCCATCAGAAAATGCCCACTAACTTCCTCACAGTGACATTGTGGACTAGTTCAAGTTTCTGAAGGCTCTTCAAAGGTCTGACCTCATCAGGAAAAGACAGCCAGGAAAAGGTGCTCCTGGCTACAGCTGCCACATGAGCAAACAGGTGCAAAGCTGAGTCCAGGTGCACCATGAAATGACCCCGATACTTCAAGGGGAATGTTAACTCATGCAAAATAAGTTGAATTCCTGTTGCAAAGTCCCTCCCTCCCCCCCCTCTCTCTCCTGACCAAGAGGACATACAGTATGTCTTAACTGGAATGGATTAAGTCTCAGTCTATTAGCTCTCATCCATCCCATTACTATACTGCTTCCAGGCAGTAATTCAGAACCTCATCAATTTTGCTGGTATTAGAAGAAAAGGAGAAATATAGTTGTGTGTCATCTGCCTCTTGGTGACAATGCACCTGAATGACTTTTCCCAGCAGTTCCATGTAGATATTGAATAGTGCAGGGGACAGAAATGACTCCTCTGGGATGCTATGAACCAGCGGCCCAGGCTTTGGGCAGGAGTCTCCCAACGCCACCTTCTGAAACTGATCTTCCAAGGACTGAGTGGAATAATTGTAAAACAGTTCCTCCCAGAGCCATCCTCGCTAGGCCGTCCATAAAGATAACCCAGTCAATGGTATCAAACGTCACTGAATGATCCAGCAGAAGCAACAGAGATGTACATCTTCTATCTAGTTTCTGGCAAACAAAGTTGTTTCAATTCCAAAACCAGGCCTGAAGCCAGATTGAAATGGATCTATATGCAACTCTAATTACCACAAAGTTAAAATGCGATGCCAGAACATTTTGTTATAGAACCCGTATTCCATAGCTGGAGCATTCCAGTGGAAATCTCTTACAATGAATAACATGCCCTAGATCAGTTCCCAGGACTTTATGAAAACATTTTTGAGCGTGTGCACTTAGTTGCAAAGCCTTCCCACTTTCTTTGAAATGTATACTTGCTTTTCATAACATAGCCCAGAGAGCTTCGCTTATTGCAGTATAGAAATGTAATAAGTAGGTAAATATATCTGCTCACCCAGACAAGATCTTTATGAGCTATTTCCTGCTGCTAAATCTAATCATCTTATGTGGTTGTTTCAGTGTTTATTGTATTGTGTGCTTATTTTTGCTTTATATGTTTTATGGATTGTAAATTTTTGTACTGTTGTTGTATGTCTATTTTAACCAAAGGTCATCATAGAAATATTTTGATAAATTAAATCATTAGGAGATCAATCCTATGGCTCCTAGGAAGCATCTGGGGGCCATAGGATAGTTTGGATTCCTGGATCAGAGGTCGGAGACAGTGCTCTGACCTCAGACCCAGGAGACCGAGCTCCCCACCCCCTCCCCCTCGCAGCCAGCATGGAGAGAATTGCACCAGCGGCCTCGGAGAGGAGGGAAAGGGGGAAGATCTGTCAGCGGGGGTGGGGACTGGGGAAGCGGGGATACGAGCTATCCCAAGCCCTCCCCAGCCTCTTTCCCTCCCTCTCCACAGAGCCCAAGCTAGACAAGCAAAACTCCCCAACTAGCAAAAATACAGAGTGGGAGTAGTGCAGAGGCAAAGATTGCCTGTGTGCTCTGCCCACTCTGCATAGGATGCCTGTCAGTCTCCGAGTGCACTCATGCACATGGATCCATGCACACATTATTTTTTTCTCCATAAGCAAACCCCAAAGCTCTGGTTCACACACACACACTCACACACAACACCTGAATGCACACCCACAAGCTTGCGCATACGCAAATCTTGTTACTCCCAAGCTAGATCCTGTTCTCCTCCTCCACATTTGCTAAGGTTGCAGGGCAGGCTATCAAGAACGCACCTAGAATTCGGAAAACAGTTCCAAAGTGCAACTGAGTCCTAACAGTGGTACAAATTCAAGGGTTGGCTAATTATCTGTTGGAATGCATGGATCCCAGGCAGGCAGGAAAGAACACAGGATAGTTTTCAAGCCCCTGCTGAACTGTCATAAACTGCCGCTGGGGTGGATCTCCCTTAGTTGACCATAAGTTGTGCAGGCCTGCTCTAGATGTAAACTGAGCTATAAATTATCCCAGTATTTAAATTATTACAGCTAATCATGATTGATTAGCTGTACAAGTGGATCAATTACATTTGCATTAATTTGCATATGAGTAAAATGAGTTCTGAGGCAAAAAACATAGGTTCTTTATTTTTAGATGATGCATTTGTAAGTCATCATAACAGATATTGTCTTAGAAGAGGCATTCTCTCTGTTTGAATGAGAAGGCCTCATTAAAGATGATGCTTGCCATCGGCAGTTTTTAGAACTGCTTGTGTTCGGAAGAATAGTGTGTGGATCCAAACTAGATGCACCTAGTTCTATGCAACTAACATAGGCCACAATCTTATACACACTTACCAGAGAGCATGTCCCATTGTACTCAATGGCACTTACTTCTAAATAGACATATATAGGATTGTACTTTCAGTCTGGATCCAACTCAATACATTTTTTTTAGAAAAATTTGCTGCCTAATGGATTGCTTCACCTTTTAGCTGATAAAAAGTTTTTTTAATCAATTACTTTTGAATGCAATTAACCCAATACTAAAATGCAATTAAACCAATATTTAAATGCAGTAAGATATTAGATTGCAATATTAGTTCTTAAGTTTATTCTCATTACACATTCATTTTTTCCCTTTGAAGATAACATCACCCATTTCATGTGGTACATTCATAAATTTACTATATCGTGGCAGTGCTTCACAAAAGTCAGCACTGTGGCTCTAAATGAGCGCATTCCACTCAACCAAAAGTACTTTCTGCCATGTGGCTGATTTTATAAGGCCTCTGAAATTGGAACGTTTATCTTGCACAGTCAGAGCTAAACTTTGGGATCAACTAAATTAAGTTCCCATCTTTCATATGCTGGATGCAGCATGTGCGTGTATCTATAAAATTCCTCAGTAATTTGAAACAGTGATTTCCCAAGGGGGGGGGGGAAACGGACTTGATTCTTTGAGAACCATTCATCACCGCTACTGGCAAATTAACTGGCAAAGGGATGACAGTCTCTGTCTCTCAAGAAGAGGAATTAAAGCTGTCCAAGAATGCATAAAAGGTTCTTGCCATAAGCTAGTGCTTATACGTCTCTGAAAAGTGGAATGCAACAAGTATGCAAGTCGGCACTCAAAAGTAGAAGCAACGTATCAGAACTGTACTAACAGCCTTGTTTCCTGGTCTCAGCACTGATAAGACTCCACCTGGAATACTGTAGCTCTGGGCACCACAATTCAAGAAGGATGTCAGCACGTCTGAAAGAATTCAGAAGAGGTCAAAGGAGATGACAAAATGGTCCAGAACACGTATACTAATGTGGCAGCCCATGAGGTGAATCCAGCGCCAAAGCAATTCCCTCTGGCCCTTGGCAGGCCTATCAGATTTTAATCAAGAGTTGTAAAACTCTTGCTTGCCCAAAGTTTCATTCATAAGGAAAAGGGGGAAAAAACACATGGTACATCTTTCCTTTGGATTGTATGTAAGATGTACATAATAACATATATAAATTTACATATTTGTATACAAAGCTGTGTGCCTGAGCACATGCGGCCCAAAATTGTGAAGCACATACTGTTATATATTATGGGGTCAGTTTCAAAATATACCCAGCCCCCAGAACAATATTGGAAAACGGAGCTAGCATGGAGATTATAGAAGTTGACCATCCTTGGTCTAGAAAAGGAGGCAGAAACAAGCAAAGGGAAAATCAGGGCCTGCTCCTGTTGGACTGCCCCTCCCCGGGGAAATGAGAGGGGAAGCAGAGCTATTCCACCAGTCCTGCTGACAAGTCGACTTAATTTTTCCCCCTCTCCCCCCTCCCTTTTCCATGTGTGTCCTATGGGCAGGGACTATCTTTTTGCCGAAGCTATTCTGGGAGCCTTTTTGGGCTGATGAGCAGGATAAAAATACTTTAAATAAAGACAGAAAATAAATAGAAGACAAATCATAAGAGGAAAGATGACAGAAATTTAGCATAGTAGCCTGGGGAGAAGTTTAAGACAAGAGAATAGGCTGACAATGTTCACATTCAATTTTCAAATGTCAAAATACTTAAAACGGTGTCAGGAAAAAAAGGTGTCAAACTAGGGGAGGGCAACCTGTGCCTCTCCAGGTGTTCCTGGACTCCAGCTCTGGTCATGCCTGGCCATTGGCCATGCTGGTTGGGGCTGACAGGAGTTCAAGTCCAATGCCATCTGGAGGGCCGTAGGTTGCACACCCTCAGTTTAAACAATGGTTTACTGCATAGATAGGCAATCTGGTTCCCTCCAGATGTTTTGGACTACAGTTCCCGTCAGCCCAAGCCAGCATGATCAATGGTCAGGAATTATGGGAGTTGTGTTCCACAATGTCCATAGGGCACTGGGCCACCAACCCCTCATTTGCTGATGTACCCGTTGAATGCAGGACCGGCGGTAGTGGGCTTTCCAGTTATTTTCTGAGAGGGTCTGAACAGGGGTTCAAACCTGCTTGGAGGCCTTCTTAATAGACCAGGCCCAATATTTGTAGAAGCCACATAAAACCTATTCATTAAATGTAAGGGGTAAAATCCAACATAGGTCCTACTTCGAGTAGATCCACTGAAATGAATGGGACTTAAGTCAGTCATGATTTTACCCAGTGTGCATACACCGTTCTTTCATTTCATAAGACTTACCTTTATTCACCCGCCCCATCACCGTGAATTCAAAATATTTTCTGTTTTCAGTGGAGGAGTAGAGTCCAAATACAACGGCTGTGCTTTTGGGCTGCAGTTTGAATGTCGCAAGAATGTATACTTCAGTCAGTGTAGAACCGGACAGCGTTTGTTGCAGGAAGGCTTTTACTAGCCTCTGGTTGGGTGTAGAAAGAAGATCAAAAACTATAAAGAGATTAAAAAGAATTTTAAGAAGTTGATGATTAAAATAGACAAGTGGGACAAACCTGCAACAAATTGTTGTACTGTATCCTCACCACCAAACAGGAATGGTCCTGTCTCGGGTTCTGGCCAACCAGCCAGCCATTTTTCTCCTCCAGGACTATTCCATTTCACACACATTTTGTGGCTACTGAGCATGCTCAGTTCCCAGTGGGCTGCTTGGGGGGGAAGGGGGGGCAGGCATCATCCCCTTAATTTTTTATTTTAAATTATTTGTTGTACTTTTGGTACTACTGCAACCCTCAGGATTCCATTGAGCATGCTGATCTCTCTCTTATTTCTCAGAGGCCCCATTTTGGCTACATAGCTATTGGCACTCATCGCCTAAGTGTGCTATTAGAGGGAGTGATTAGCAAAATGCCAGTCATTACAATGAGTAGTATGTGTGTATGTGGCAGGTAGATGTCTATATTACAAATACTTTTGGTTAAGGGTGGCAATGTCTCTCTGGGCACTCTGCGTACAGACATGCATTGCGCCCCTCTATGGGAACCCTGTCAAGGAGGATCAAGCCACCAGGACCCAGTTCACACGATCCTCCCTTACCGTCTCACATGATCTTCCCACTGCACCTGACCAAGCTCTGACAATCCTGCTCATCCATGTGTGAGTGAAACATCTGAATAGGGTGGGTGCATATAAAGATCAACATGTGTAGGCCCAAAATCAATTTGCCCTCCATAGTTCAGGAATCGACCATGTGATTTTGGCCTATGTGTATGTGTGTGCCACCTATTCAAACATTATACACACATATGGATCTTGGGGGTCGGGGGGTGGTATATGTACACCCAGTAGGCAGGGTGGGAAGGCACAATCTGACTCCTCCAACAAAGATAGGGATAAAGTAAGGAGCACCAAGAAAGCCCCAGGGTGATGAGTAGCACAGATTCTGCTCTTACTGCAACAGTGTCCACAAGTGAAACGTTTTACTTTTCCGTTTGGAATGAAATACAGTCATTGATATAGTCCCAGTCTTCAGATATGTAGCCCCAGACTTGGTCACACAAGATTGCAATGGAGGCTGGTGGCTCTGATGTCAGTGGGGTGGTGAATCCACTCCGGATTTCAGTCAGAACACAAAATAACCTTTTAAAAATTCACTAATTATTTCTATGGTGGGAAAATGAATGTTCATCGTTTCAGAAATTTTGGAGGCTCTGAAAATTGATTCGGTTCAGAAACAATGAAGTTATGCCAGTCGTGACATCTGACCGTTTATGAAGTTAGTGCACATACACAAGATCACATCGTTGGACTCTGGATTAGTTTATTTCTGTAACAACGATAACCAGCTGAGTATCCAGGGCCTGGCCATAATGGGAAACTGAATGCAGTGCTGATTAAAGTCTAATCCCAATATGACAAAAGTAATTGTCTTTGGCAGTCCATGTGCCACATTATACTCTCTTCATAATACCAACTGTCAATCAAGCAGGCTGGCCACTTACGCATCGCCAAAAAAGAGGAAACACATCACAAAAAGTGGAGAAATATTTACATCAAAATTTCATATGCTAACTTGTATGTATATATGGAAATTTAGAAAAATAACTACTCTAATCTAAACAGAAGCACATGTATCTTGCAGTAGTGGAGAAGACTGTGACCAGGTATCCTGTGTGCCTGCTCTGTCCACTGTCCAGGTGCTCACAGTTGATGGGCTACTTGTCAGGGTTGGATCGGAGCCCAGAGAGCCCCAAAACAGTTCTGATTCTGAGGAAGAGTTAGAAACCACGGGAGAGGAACCCGTGCGAGTTTCAGAAGAGCAGCCGGAGGGAGAGCCCCTCCCGGTACACATTCCTGAGAGTGATAGTGACCCTGGCAGGGAGAGGGAGGCGCAACAGCAGTTTTTGGATGCTAGGTGCCGGCGCAGCATCAAGCGGGAGATGGCGGGCGCTGAGAGGAGGCGCTCAGCCCGCTTGGCGCAACGGCAACAGCGGCACCCCGATGCCCCACGGGAAAAGGGTGGACTCTCTCCTCCTAGCCCATAAGTACAGAGGTTTCCCGCCTTCCCCTCCAAATGGAGATCAACTGATTCCTAAGGTTAGAACCCCCGAGTAGGCAGCTCTCTTAAGTCTCACTCATAGGATCAAGCAATTAGCATCTGTAAGCGTCATTAGGTTGAATGGGAATGAAGCCTTGGAAAAGAGCCCTATTGTCTGCGTGTTGATTCTGGCTACCTGAGGATTTCAGAAGGCAGCAGGGGCGACCTCCTGACACTACTCAAGGTTCTTTATTTTTAAACTGGACCTGGACTGGACAGCCCTTCAAATAAAGGACTCTCCTCTGATAACCCTTCAAACTGAGGACTGTCCTCTGTAAGGTAGGGCACATGGCCACCCTAGGGTTCAGATAGCAAGGGTGTACGGAGAGGTGTCCTTAGTGGCTGCCTGCCACTTATGGAATTCCTCCTCCTCTCAAGAGCCAATGAGACCCCTTTAAGAGCTGATATAGTTCAGGGAGGTAAAGTAGGAGCCATGCAGTTACAGAGGCAGATCAGTTACGTTAGCAAGGGCCATAGCTCAGCGACAGACCATATGGTTTGCATGCAGAAGGTTCAGTCCCTGGCATCTCCTGTTTTGTTCATCTGTATGCTTGTTTCTTGCATTTATATGCCACCCACTTAACAAAGTCCTCTGGGTAGTTAACAAAAAGATTAAAATCATAAAGACAATTAAAAACCCTAGTAATTACATCGATTAGAAGCCAACCACTATACAAAACTGAATAAAATAAAGACAACCAGCAACAACAGCAATATTTAACATAGCACAATAAAGCACTGAAGATATTAAAGCGATCTTTAAAAGCCTGGGAAAATAATGTCTTCAGCTGGTGCCGAAAAGACTATAATGTAAGCACCAGGTGTCAGGTGAGCTTCTTGGCGGGGGGGTAGTCCACATTTGGGGCACCACTGCCTAAAAGCCCTTTCTCTGCTAACCCCCCACTGTACCTCATTTTGAAGGTGCACCCTAAGAAGCACTGAAGACAATCTGAAGACAACCTTCAAGTCTGAGTAGGTAAATATGGGAGATTATCCTTCAGGGAACCAGGCCCCAGCTGTTTATGGCTTTAAAGTTTAAACGCAGCTGGAACTGGGCCTGGAAACAGACTGTGCAGATGAAAAAGTATTGGCATGATATGATCAAAACAATGGTCCTGTTTAGTAATCTTGCTGCCCTGTTTTGGACGAGCTGAAATTTCCAGACCCTGTCAGACATCCCCTCCCTATTCGTTGTAATAAGCCAGGACAGGCAAGCGTCGAGCAAACAGGTGGTCAGGTGAACCTGTCCAAGCACCTTATTCATATCCTCAGGCCTATTAAACCTATATCTCAGGTTGCACATCTGGGAACGGCTTGAGGCCTTGGACAGCTACTGTCAGGGCATCTCTACACTAGCCTAAAATCCTGCATTTAAAACAGGACTTTCTGCTTCTGTTTTAAATGCAGGATCACAACTCCCTTTTTCATGTGCTTCCTTCTCCCCCACTCTCTTCCCCCTCCTTCTCCCTGTATCTGAGTCTTCCAATATCTTTCATTGATCGCGCTCCTCTTCTTGCTGCTTCAACTTTTCATGGAGGGAGCTCAAGCGGAACACAATGGGGTAATTTGATAGCTCAGGGCCGATCTACATTGCGCCCGCCATTGCAACGAATTCGGTGTCCTGTCGGGTTAAACGCTCTCGCATTAAAATGTGATTAACCACACTCAGCCATTTTCCCTGTTGCGGTGCTTCATCGAATGCGCAAGCTCAGTTCACACTTGAGCGCTGTGCTGTTTTCCTGCTCTTAAAGACAGCGGCTCTCATTGGAGGTTCAGAAACTGTTCCTGTTTCTTCCTGTTTCTGCTGATTCCACACCCACCGCACAGCAGTGGTGCGGGAGTAGGGATGGCGGAGAATTTCTCCCCGAATCTTCGGGGGGCCGAGTGCCAACGCATTCGGCCCCCTGAAATCGGCAGTGAAATTCTCCGCCCCCCCGCTCCCCCCCGGGACGGGACTTACCTTTGGCGAATGTTCCTCCCGGCGGCGGGTCCCGGCGGCGGTTCGGCGGCGGTTCGGCGCAGGCGGGGGCGGCGGCCGGTCTCCCGACCGGCTGCCACCTCCGCCATTGCAAAAAAAAAAACTAAAGTAAAAAAAAAACAACCCGTGATAGGCTACGTAACGATTTACGTAGCCTATCACAGCTAGATTTCCAAAGTCAGCCATGATAGGCTACGTAAATCGTCATGTAGCCTATCACGGGTGACTTTGGAAAAAAAAAAAAAAAAGCGTGTACGCAAATGGCGGCGGCCCATGGGCACCGCCATTTGCGTTCCTTATTTTGGCACGTCTAGTCTACGTAAAGATTTATGTAGCAATTTGCTATTTGCGTTGCCCTTATCTTCTCCATAGTCTACGTAAATCTTTTTTTTACTTTTTCCAAAGTCACCAAAGCTGACTTTGGAAATCTAGCCATGATAGGCTACGTAAATCGTCACGTAGCCTATCACGGGGTCTTTTTTTTTTTTTACTTTTTGTTTCACGGCCGGGGAGACGGGGCGCTTCTCCCCGGCCTGAATTTTGGCCGGGCGAGGCGGGAAGCCTCCCCCACAGCCTGAATTTCGGCCAGGCGAGGCGGGAAGCCTCCCTCTCTTCACCTGGACTTCGGGGGGGAAAGCGAAGCGCCTCCCCCCCACCGCGAAGCCAAGCTGCGAAAAGGTAATTGACTTTCGTACATCCCTATGCGGGAGAGGCTTGTTGTCTTCCACATGTTTTCCTGGCTTTGGGAAAAATGACCAGCTTGTCCCTTGCTGCCACCACTGTAGCAGGTGGGGGTGGAGGGAAGAAGGAGGCAACTATCCTCTTCTCCACCCCCACCTGCTGGAGGTCAGGGCGAGCAGCTGGGGGGTGTCTGCCAATGCTCTTTTCCCCACGCCAGCCCTTGACAGCTGGCGCAAGGAAGAGGGGCAGTGGCGGGAGCACCCAGCACTCGTGTTTGGGGGGGGGGTGTTGCTGGCTTCTTCGAAGATTCGAAGCTTCATGTCGGTCCGGTCAGTAGTTGGATGGGCAACCACCTGGGAATCAGGCTTCCTGCACTGAACATGGGGTTGTTCTATCCCTTCAAATGAGACTAAGTTTTACCCCCTTCTATCCCCCACTTCGGCTTTTTTAAAAAAAATTAAGGCGTTATCTTCAAAGAATCGTGGCTTCTCTGCGATTTTTTTTTTCTAATTCAGGCATGATCTTTGAAGATTCGGCAATTCGAAGACATCCAGCCCTTTGCTTGTTGCTGAGGAAACACTGAGTGCTGAGGAAGCTATGCGATCAGTTAGCCGGAAGACGACATGGGGCTGTTGAGAGCTGTGAATGGACAGGAAGGAAATACAAACACTGCCATATATGGACAGGCAGGGGAGGGGACTATGACCAGATACGGTAGTGAAGGAGGAAAATCAGAGCACATTAAGGGGAAATACTGGGATATCAGGGTATTGAAAGCAGGAGCACGGAAGCAGGAAATTCCGGTTCCAATTCGAGGCGGCTACTGCATAGTGTGAAAGACGGGCGGTGAAACCTCACTGGAAGCGAAAAAACCCGTAAGTATAGATTGGCCCTCATTATCTGCAATCTATTTAAAAATGGAACAAAGGGCATTTAGTGCAGGAGACGCCTTGGAGGGTCATGGCGTCATGTAAGGAGCCCACAAAATTCTGTGAAGGAGCAATCTCAATCGCAGGATAAAAGCTCCATGTGAAGAAAGCCTCAGTTGTAGTACTGGATAAGATGGGTCAATGGTTTGACTCATTATAAAGTAGCTTCATATATTGTTTCAGAAGCACTTTAAGAACTTCCTGTTTGGGCTGCCTTTTAATGTGGTTCTGTTTTTGCAAGGAGAGGTATTTTCCTTTTTTACTGCCCTGAACCTCTAAATAGAAATAAATTGATACATTTCCAATCATTAGTATTATTTAAAATGATCATTCATCAAAAAACAGTTGCTGAAAGAATCGTGTTATAGATACCATCACCAATAGCCTGGTAATAGCAACATCAGAAAGGATTCAGTGAAGGCTGGTAGCTCCAATTTCGATGGGGCTGTGAATACATTCTGGCTTTCAGACACAACTAGCCAGACCTCTAAAATGAGCTATCCAAGGTGCTGAACCTATTTGGGGGGTGGGGTTCAGTGCCTTGGATAGCTCCTTTAGAGTTCTGGCTGGTTCTAACTGAAACCCACAATAGATTTACAGCCCCACCAAAATCGGAGCCACCAGCCTTCACTGGGCCTTTTACACTTCATGAGCGGTCAGAATCATAGAATCATAGAACAGTAGGGTTGGAAGGGGCCTACAAGGCCATGCTTACTTGATACTAGACTTTAACAACGACAACCCCGCTGAAAAACAACATGGCTTCCACAAAGGTAAGTTCTGTCTCACTAAACATTTAGAGTTCTTTGAGGGTGTCAATGAACATGTAGATAGGGGTGATGCGGTAGACATTTTTACTTGGACTTCCAAAAGGCTTTTGACAAAGTCCCTCACCAAAGACTCCTGAGCAAACTTAGCAGTCATGGAATAAGAGGAGAGGGCCCCTTATGGATCAGTAACTGGTTAAAGAACAGAAAGCAGAGAGTAGGATAAATGGTAAATTCTCCCAATGCAGGGAAGTAAATAGCGGGGTCCCACAGGGATCTGTATTAGGACCAATACTTTTCAACCTGTTCATAAATGATCTGGAATTGGGAGTGAGAACTGAAGTGGCAAGTTTGCAGATGACACCAAATTCTTTGGGGTGGTTAAAACAAAAAGGGATGGTGAACAGCTCGAAAAGGATATCTCCAAATGGGGGAAAGGGCATCTAAATGGCAAATGCGGTTCAATGTAAGCAAGTGTGAAGTGATGCACGTTGGGGCCAAAAATCCCAGCTTCAAGTATAACCTGATGGTATCTGAGCTAGCAGCGACCGACCAAGAAAGAGATCTTGGGGTTGTGGTGGACAGATCGATGAAAATGTCAACCCAGTGTGCAGCCACTGTAAAAAAGGCAAACTCCATGTTAGGCATAATTTAAAAAGGAATTGAGAATAAAACTGCCAATATCATACTGCCCTTATACAAATCTATGGTGTGACCACACCTGGAATACTGTATACAGTTCTGGTCACCACACCTAAAAAAAAAAGGTATTGTAGAGATATCTTCTGCACTGGAAAAAGTGCAGAAAAGGGCAATTAAAATAATCAAAGGCCTGGAGCATCTCCCCTGTGACAGATGGTTAGAACAGCTGGGATTGTTTAGCTTGGAGAAAAGGAAGATAAGGGGGGACATAATAGAGGTGTACAAAATTATGCATGATGTGGAGAATGTGGATAGGCAGACGTTTTTATCCCTCTCTCAAAATACTAGAACCCGGGGTCATCCCATGAAGCTGATTGGCTGATTCAGAACAGATAAAAGGAAGTACTTCTTCACATGGCACATAGTTAAATTATGGAATTTGCTACCGCAGGATGACCACCAATTTGGATGGCTTTAAAAGCGGGTTAGACAAATTCCTGGAGGAAAAGGCTATCAATGGCTACTAGTCTTGATGGCTATGTGCTACCTCCAGTACCAGAGGCAGTGAGCCTATGTATACCAGTTGCTGGGGAACATGGGTGGATGCTGTTATGCTTGTGTCTTGCTTGTGGTTCCTGGTTGACAGCTGGTTGGTCACTGTGTGAACAGAATGCTGGACTAGACAGACTCTTGGTCTGATCCAGTATGGCTCTTCTTATGTTTTATGTTCTTATTAGACAATGCTATGAGAGCAATCCAGCCAAAGTTAAACACTTTTAAGCTCCATTGATTTCAATGGGAAATATTTAGGCATACATTTACCTCCCCCACTGAAATCAATGGGACTTAACTTTGGCTGGATCATGTCCTGTATATTTAATAGCTATTTTGCAGTAATTTGCTGGATTTTTTTCAGTT
Organism: Heloderma suspectum; assembly: GCF_057233095.1. Taxonomy (NCBI): domain Eukaryota; kingdom Metazoa; phylum Chordata; class Lepidosauria; order Squamata; family Helodermatidae; genus Heloderma; species Heloderma suspectum. The sequence goes on from NC_139459.1 coordinate 45,690,996, forward strand.
CTCATTTGGAAAAAAAATAATTAAAATCAAATGTCCTTATTAATTTTTGCCAAATTAAATGTACACTTCTTAGAATATAGTTCTTTAAATTGAACTCATGTGACTTAATAGATGCCAAGAATCAGACTGAACTCTGTTTTTTCAGGAATTCGTACAGCACTATTTCTATGACCAAGCTGTACTTATATATAAGCCACACTGTTGATAGAAAACATACTGCCTGGAAGCTTCCACCGTTAAGTGGTACATTTTTCACAGCAGACAGGACTTATTCCTGGTTCTGGGTGGAGACACTCTGGATTTAGCAGCAAAGAACAACTGTGTTGGGTGGCACTTTGTTGAAGTGACAGATTGTTAGGTAGAAAAAGTTGTAAAACACCCCTGATTTACAGATCACCATGGTGCACATCCAAGCTGGTCACCTGTAATATCCTGCCAATAGGTGTGGAGAATTTAACAGCATGTCTGCAGCTGATCTCAAATACAATGAAGCATGGAAGTGGTACAATTCTCCTCATCATTTGGCTGGTTCTTACAGAAAACCCATTTACCACATGGTTACATGGATGCTATGGTAAATTGCCTTTTGGTGAATTCCCATCTGTATCCACACTTATCAGTGCTTATCCAAAGAACTAGCTGCTGACGTTCACAGAGGTTAATTAAAAGGAAAGAGCTGAACATCTACAAAAGCTTATTAGCCTGTAAGTCTACACAGAATGCATGACTTCCCACAGTGAATTAAGCCAATTCTTCATGCAGTCCAGAGACGACTTGGATAGAGATCGGGAACTTTAGAAAGGGATTCTCAGACTTTTCCAGAATGGTCCTCCCACGTTAAAAAGCAGAACAAACAGTTTTCCAAATGTAGCTATGCGGAAGGAGGAAAAAACCTTATTATATTTAAAAGTGAAAGCCACAACCCAGACACATATAGCATTTTCACTAGTACTCATAGATTTCAAAGGGAATGATAAAAGGACGTTCAAAAGCTTCACCTTGGCTGGATTGTCCCTTTAATTTTTAAATGTAGTAAAGGCTCAATCCTATGCATGTTTAGACAGAAAAAGTCCTACAATTCCTGTCTATTGGAATTTATGTGGAAGAATATTTTCCCAAAGTCTCTTTATTTGATGTTTCATGGAGCTTTGAAGCTACAACGCTCTTGATATGTATAAGTGACATTCCAGTGCTCTCAGAGAGGACCCCTCTTAATTTTGCCTTAGTTTTTGAATACTTCGTGCTTGAATACTTATTTTTGAATACTTATTGCTTTTCTATTTGTTTTTGCATGTTTTTGTATTGTTTTTATCTTGTACATTGCTTTGACAGGTTTCTGTCCCTAAGGGTAGTGTAAAAATAATTTAAAATAAATAATAATAATAAAATGCCCTCTACTACTCCTTCTGTGCTCACTCCTTTCAACCTTTCCACATTTCCCTCTCTTTTCTGCTTTTGTGTGTCTTGCATTTCGCATCATAACAACAACCAGCAACTGCCTGCACTGTACACTTAGGAAACCATACTAAAGCAATTAAGGCCAAAACAAGAGCCCTTTGGAGTAGAGAGCAATTTCCCTTTTTCAAACCTCTTCAAGGAGCTCCATGGCCACAATCCCAAAGACTGTATTGCATGCACAATGGTAGCTTTTCTAGATTCTTATAGGGAAGGATCTCCTTAGTTCCCTGATAAGCAGCTCCCAGAACAAAGTGGAACAGTTTGAAGGTCTTTGAGCGCACACACACACTCAGCAAGGCTATCCCCACTGGGTTCTTCTAACCACCCTGTATTTTCCTTCTCATAGAAGACTTATTGGTACTGCTAGGGGTGGGTCTTAGGCTGAAGTCCTGGGCCTTGCAGGCCAGTGGCCCCCCAAATGACCACCCAGGGGGTGACAGGTGATCAGGACAGAAGCAAACAGGCCCTACATCAACTCCTGGGCCAGCATGGGCACCAGGGCCGGCCCAAGACATTTTGCTGCCTGAGGCACACCAGCAAAAGGCAACCCAAGTCAAGGTGCATAGTATCCAAAGTCAGCCAAGTTATTTTGGTGAGACATGAGGCAGAAAAACCAATAAGCACTTCTCCCTATCCCTGGCAGCAGAAATATAACCAAGTAAATAATAAACTGTCCTTTTAAGACACCCAAAATGTGCTGCCTGAGGTGACTGCCTCACTTTGCCTCATGGTACGGCCAACCCTTATGGGCAGACACTGGTTGCTTGCTGCAGCATCCTTTCTTCTTATTTTTAAAAACATTTTATGGTGGAGGGGGCCAGCAACCAGGCATATGGATGGTTGCAGCGAGTGCTGCGTGACGGAGTGAGCTCCCGTCTTCAGTCCCAGCTTCTGCCAACCTAGCAGTTCGAAAGCAAGAAATTGCAAGTAGATAAATAGGTACCGCCTCGGCGGGAAAGTTAATAGCGTTCCGTGCACCTCGGTGTTCAGTCATGCCGGCCACATGACCACGGAAGCGTCTTCGGACAGCGCTGGCTCTTCGGCTTAGAAACGGGGATGAGCACCGCACCCTAGAGTCGGACACGACTGGTTGGGGACACCTTTACCTCTTTTTTTTTTATGTGTGTGGGGGGGGGTAAACTGAAAAATATAGTAACATTTTCTATGACAAAATGGTACTTCATTCCCAAGTAAATGTGTTAAGTATCAGGACAGCAGAAGCAAACTCCATTTTATTCCTACAGTCATGACAGTGCTATAATTTAAGTGAATCTAAAACGATAAACTGCACAAAATCAGATTATTTCTTTCTTATCAGGGTTGGCAAACACTTTAGTTTGTTTGTTTTTGCTCTAACCTGTCAGGAATGAAAAAGCAGGTGTAACGCATGGAATGGTGGTGGCGGGGAGAAGCATTGCTGGCTGGGTAATGCTGGGAGTTATAGGAGTTTTTTTGTCTAAACATGCATAGGGTTGCGTCTTGAGAAGACTACAGAGTCAGAGAGCCATGCACTGACCTACGTTTTGCCACTGCAGAGAGCACTATTACATGCATACATCGGTCTGTGGACATCTGGCATCAGCGCTTCTTAGTAGCTATCCGCCTGAAGCACAACCCTCTTTCCCCTTTCTGTCCAGCTGCTCAGTCACAGGAAGCTTTTTCGGATTCAGGGGAGTTTAAAAGCTATTGTAATGCAGCACTGAGGCAAGACAGAGGAAAATCAGTGGGAAAACGCTTCTTACACATGGTTCAGCCTGCACACATCTCTGAATATATACTGGGGTTTATAATCCTGGCTTTTTCATAGTTGTGCTTTATTTTCCTTTATATTTATTATTTATATTATTATTTATTTATTGTTTATAAATAATAAACATGATTTATTGTTTATGCATCTAATCTGTTCTAAAACGATGTTATTTCTCGGCTTTAATCATGTCATGACAGACAGGTTTCCAACGTTAATTTTATAATGAAACATGTTATTTATACAGCCATAGGTTAAAAGTGTTGTCCTCAGCTTCCTTTATATTATCTTCTCATTCTGTAGCTGACCACAGAGAGCTCTTCTTTTTCTCCACTCCACCTTTTGAAATCCATCTCCCCTCTGAGCTAAAGAATGCCAAATTTTTAATCCATTCTGTTTGGTATATCTGCCACAGGTGTTGTTTATTTCTGCCAGGAGTGTTTACATGACAAAGTAACAATAGCAGATGTTGTATTAGGGATGCTAGTAATTAGAAATGCAAACTGTAATCAGTTTAATTGGTAGATTACTCAATTACATCTTTAGGTGATAACTCACTTGTGCCAATTTTAATGTGAGTAAAGGTACACTTGCTTGATTATTTTATGGCTCTTCTGGTTGTGGTATGTTACTATTATATGCTTTTGCATATTAAAATGTAAGATTTCTTACACTTTCTTCAGCAGTGTAAGAACGACAGTGTAAGATCATTGCTGAGGTGCAGCTGCAAACACTTTTACAGCCAATATTACTTGGACTGTAATCCTGTTCCTATTTATCTGGCAGCAAACCCCACTTAACCCAATGGATCTGACTTCTGAGTAAACACGCAGCAGCAATTCCTGAATCTCCAGAGGAATTATTAGAAATGATGTGAATGTAAAATATCTGCTCTGTAGGCCACTTTCAATGTAACACTATACACACTATGTTGGGTCCAGACTACTTTCACTGAAATGAGGTCTCATTGAAATCAGTGGGGCAAGTTAATCATGTCTTCCCATTTATTTCAGTGGGAACTAACTAAATCGGGTTCCAACTCAGAGTTTTTATTTTCTTAAGCCTGTAATAATGTGTACAGACGATACCACCCTAATGGCAGAAAGCGAAGAGGATCTAAAGAGCCTCTTGTTGAGGGTGAAAGAGGAGAGTGCAAAAGCTGGTTTGAAACTCAACATTAACAAAACGAAGATCATGGCATCTGGCCCCATCACTTCCTGGCATATAGAAGGGGAAGAAATGGAAGCAGTGACAGATTTTACTTTCTTGGGCTCCAAGATCACCGCAGACGGTGACTGTAGCCATGAAATTAAAAGACGCTTGCTCCTTGGGAGGAAAGCTATGGCAAACCTAGACAGCATAGTAAGAAGCAGAGACATCACCTTGCCGACAAAGGTCCGTCTAATCAAAGCTATGGTTTTCCCAGTAGTAATGTATGGCTGTGAGAGCTGGACTATAAGGAAGGCTGAGCGCCGAAGAATTGATGCTTTCGAACTGTGGTGCTGGAGAAGACTCTTGCGAGTCCCCTGGACTTCACGGAGGTCAAATCAGTCAATCCTAAAGGAAATCAACCCTGACTGCTCATTGGAAGGACAGATACTGAAGCTGAAGCTCAAATATTTTGGCCACCTAATGCGAAGAGAAAGCTCCCTGGAAAAGACCCTGATGCTGGGAAAGACTGAAGGCAAAAGGAGAAGGGGACGGCAGAGGATGAGATGGCTAGATGGCATCACGGATGCAATGAATATGAACTTGAGTACGCTCTGGGAGAGAGCGCAGGACAGGAAGGCCTGGCGTGCTATGGTCCATGGGGTCACGAAGAGTCAGACACGACTGAACGACTGAGCAACAACAACAACAAGCCTGTCAGACTGTATATAAATATAATAGATCTCTTTATATGGAGGCAACATCTTCTCTCAACACGACTGAACGACCGAACAACAACAATAACTGAATATACATTCATTGATAATGTTATACTGCAGCCTAGCCTTCCCCAACCTGGTGCCCTCCATATGTTGTGGACTTCCCATCAGCCCCAGCCAGCATGGTAAGGGTCAAGAATTCTGGGGGATGTGTCCAAAACATCTGGAGGGCACCAGGTTGGCAAAAGCTGCTGCAGCCATTTGCTTTCCCTATCACAAATCTTTCATATAACATCAGAATGAGTTCCATGTCATTGAGTCATTTGGGGATTTAAAGGGTGGCGCAAATGCTTGCTGAGGCCTAAGGACCAGGATGTGAGAAGGATCGATGTGATCCCTTGGACTTCACAAAAAGGGCCAGTTTGCACCTCACGGTAGGCCAGAATTGCTGAGAATTCTAGCTTACCATGAACACGCATAAGAAGATAGTTCCTTTAGAGTTCTGGCTGAAACCCGGCACAGATTCACCACCCCACTGACATCGGAACCACCAGCCTCCACTGTATTAGCCTATTAGCCTGCCTTGGAATTATGGGTAAGTTGTAATGGCTTTGGGGGCACTGAACAGGGTACCAACCGAAATGGAAGTCAGGTAATTTATAGGGTTAACAGCAGGGAGGTGCTGTGAATTGATCAGCCTACATGTGTGAAAGGATGGCCACATGCCAGTGCAAAGTTATGTGCATACAAAGTAAGCCCCACTGAAATCCATGGGGCCTAACTGTTGTGGAGTGACAGCCTTTGGCTAATGGCTGTCATACACCAGGTGACTTGTGTGCCTGCCTGTTCAGTCTATTGTCTGGGTCGTTACTGCTGAAGGGGAACAGTTCTTATGGGTCTTTATCTTTGAACTGAAATGGGACAGGAAAGCCCTTCAAACAGAGGACACCTTCAAAGAGAGGACAGTCCTCTATAAAAGAGGACACAAATCCAGAGCCATCCTATCCCCAGGGGAGGGGGAAGTAGAGGAAGGGAAGAATTTTTCATTTCCCCTCCAGCTGACTCCAATGGGAGGGAAATATGTACACACCAGCTCCAGAGCAGGCATAGTTTCAGGTCAATTTTATGGCCATTTCGGAGGAATGAGGAGACTTCAGATCCCGTGGATCCACAGCTGCCCCAACACACACACACGACATGTCCCCAAATAGACCTGTTTTGCCCACCACCGCTGAAGGTACACCGCTGGTGGGGCATCTATCCTGGCGGAGCTATCCGTGGGTGTACCAGGAAGCCTTCAATGGTGCAGGTGTAACCCCGCCCACAGACCTCCCTCTCTGTTGGTAAATCAGCACTTACCCTTTTTCCTATGGCCCCACAGCCAGGCTCCGAGAGAAGGCAGGGCTGCTCCCACAGTAAATGCTTTTGTGGAACTGGCTTTTGAGAGAAACTTGCGTGGCAACCACTCTGAGTAATTCCTATTGGCCAGTAAAGACTTCTCTGTATAGGAAAGCCTCTTTTTGTAAATGGGCTAAGAAGGAGTGCACTGGAGAAGCAGAACTGAAAACAGCTGCTCTCTCCTTTCTAGTAATTTTAGGTATTTTATTGCTATTTATGCGCAGCATTGAGTTTATTAGATTGTAATGCTATATTGATTATATAGGATGCTACGGTGGGTAATTTTAGCATAAAAACAGCTAAATATTATTATTTTTATTTAATATTGATATCTAATCTGGCCATTGGCTCTTTCTTAGTGAATACCCGTGAATTAGGTGTAATCCATTCAGTCAGTGGAGGCTGGTGGCTCCGATGTCAGTGGGGCAGTGAATCCGCTCTGGGTTTCAGTCAGAACCAGGTGCACCTTGGGTAGCTCCTTTAGAGTTCTGATTGGCTCTGACTGAAACCCGGAGCGGATTCACAGCTCCACTGACATCAGAGCCCCCAGCCTCCAGTGCATTCAGTGTTAGAAATATGGTGTTGGATCCAGATTTGTGCTGGCTGGGAATTATGGGAGTTGCACTCCAACACATGTGGAAAGTACCAGGTTGGGGAAAGCTGTGGTGGTCATTACAATGGAGATGTACAGGAACTCTGTCCAGGGAAGTAGACCCTGACACTACCGTTCTTTTCATTTACAGTGTTCCTCTCATTTCCTTCCCCTTTCCAACTGGTCAGCCCAAGCGGGCACCGTGCTTTATGATAGCTAAGAAAAAACCTATTCTGTCAATACATTTTTATCAGATCTGTATCATCATAATACTTCTGCTCATCAAGTTTCTTTTCCACTTCATTCGGATCATTTAAAATTTTATTCTTGCACATAGCCCTTGGGTAAGACATGAAAGGAGTTGAATAACACGGTCAACAAATTAGCTGCCTAATCTTGAATGAATGAATTAATGTTTAGTGTTTTCACAATCTGTGATCACAGAGTCCACAAAACAGCTTGAATGGGGCAGGCGGTGGGTGGGTGGGTTGCACTTTGTGCCAAGTAATTAGTATTGCTAGGCATGGTGCCTACATGGGAAAACTAAAATCATAAATATGTGACCTGTAAAAGAGCATCAGCTACAAAGCTGCTTATCCCTATTTCAATGACACTACTATACCATCATTTCTGTAATGTTAACAACACAACTGTGTAAGCTGCAGTATCTTTTAAATAACATTAAATACTAAATACCAATTCACATTAAATCATTACTGCCACCCAGCTTGGAATCAATAATAAAGAGTATCTCCACTAGCACCATCCTAGGCATGTTTACTCAAATATAAGACCCACTGAGTTTAATGGAAATAATGACAAGTGTGTTTAGGGCTCCAGCCTAAACAGGTGGCACCATGGGAATACTGGAACAGCTTCCCATGAACATCAGAGGTCTTGCTCTGGGTACCTTCAGTGAATGAGGTTCATGAGATTTCTACCAAAGGCTTTTTCAGACGACTTTATGAAATGTCTTCCCCACAGTCTGCCCTGTGTCCTACTTTACAGAACACAGTCCTCCATTTGAAGGCATCCTCTACCAAAAGGCTGTCCAGTCCTAGAGATACAGAACCATAAGAAGAGACAACAGAGGGCTTTGAAGGTGTCCTTCAACAGTTAGCACCTGGACAGCAGACTGAGCAGTCAGGAATACAGGTCATCTAGTCAGTCTTACCCGCTATGGTGAGATGTATTGCATTTCTATTTACATTAAGAATCATTTCCAAATTTGCATCTATGCATATATATTAGAACATGCGCATTTTATGCAAATCTGTATCCCCCTTTGTCTTTTGGGGAGGGGTGATGCATTTCCTTTTTCTTTCTTTTTTGGCGACGGGAAAGTGGCCACCCCAACTCCCAAGGAAGCACTCCAGGCTCAGGCACCATATGGTTTCAGGCACCAGGCTAAATCCTAGCTATTTTGTGTAGCCTTCGGGTGAAGTTAAAATTAGCTTATTTGATCCTGGTGGGGCTTTTGTTTCCATTGCTGACTACTATGGTTTATAATATTGTTGTTAATTTTTGTTAGGTGCTTTGGGTTGGGTTGGGTTAGCTTCTGCAGTACTGTATTCTTCCTGGTGGGTTTGTGTGTGTGTTTGTATCTGTTTTGACTGAGTTCTTGCTTTATTTCAGTGATTTGTTGTTAGCCACCTTGAGTTGTTTTTACAACATAAGGTAAGGTATAACTTTGAATAAAGGAGGGAGCAATCCTATGGCCTCTAGTCAGCAGCTAGACAGCCACAGGATATCTGGTTTTCTGGGAACCAACCTCAGAGACTGTGCTCCAAAGTCGGTTCCCGGAGAACCGACCTCCCCCCACTTCCGCGCTGTCTTACAGGCAGTGTGGAAAAGCCCTGTGCTCCGTGCTCGCAAGAGGAGCACGGAGCACCACAATGGGGCGTGCTGGGGCATGTGCTGGGGCAGGGAGGGTGGAAATGCCTGTATGACACATCCAGTGTGTCATATGGCAGCCTCCTCCCCCACTCTGCCCTCCCATGGCTAGACAGCCGAATATGTCTAGCTGAAAATGCAGGGCAGGAGGAGCGCGGAGGGAACGATCCTCTCCATGCTTCTCCTGCCCTGCATTGGATAGGCGGTCGCCTCTAAGTTCGGGGGCGGCCACTTATCTGGATAGGACTGCGCCCTAAACCTGTGACCATCTAATCCTATACATGAATACTCAGAAGAAAGTCTCACTGTGTTCAATGGGGCTTTTGCCCTAATTAATATATTTATGACTGCAGACTTACCTGGGAATAAGGCCCATTAAACGCAACAGAACTTACTTTTGAGTAGATGTGCGTAGGATTGTGCTGGTAATACTGTAAATCATTTATTTTTCAGAGACACACATAAGTTGTTTACATCATCATTCAAACAGGACACCTTTCACAGACAAGAATTCTGGGTTGTTGTTTTTAAGAAATCATATCTTAATAAAGGAATGAATCACATCAGTTTGCTAATGTGTGCAGTCCTATACAAAAGAGAGGAAGAAAACTAGGGAGCCAGAGATGTAAGTAGGATTGTGTGATTCTGGATCTTTTTCAAGGTGTGAGATCCTTCACAAGAATCCATGAAATTTGTTTCCGTATTCCCAAGCATCAGACTGCAAAAACAAGTTTAAACTGGCTTTGCCATCTTTATTCTAAAGTAATTCCTTAAAAAGAAAACTTTGTAAGAGAAAAATCCAATGGTTCTGATCAAAACTTCTAATTCTAGAGGAACTGTAGAACACACGCCTCTTGCAGAGCTACCATCACCCATGACAAAAGTTTCCTTTTAAAATTAACCTCCTGGTCAAGTTTGATTTGTACATTCAAACACTTCGTTTTTTCTTTGCAAGAAGGGGAGAGAGAGAGAGAGAGAGAGTCTTGAGGATCCTGTTGCTGCCATGTGTTTCCCATCAAGTCTCCTGCTCTGGACCATAAACATTCTTAAGTCCTGGTGGAAATGCCATCCTTGGCCACCTATTCCCATAAACATCATTCCTTCTCCAGTGGAGGCTGGTGGCTCCGATGTCAGTGGGGCGGAAAATCTGCTCTGGGTTTCAGTCAGAACTCTACGGGAACTACCTTGGATAGTTCCCTTAGAGTTCTGACTGGTTCTGACGGAAACCCAGAGCAGATTTCCCGCCCCACTGACATCGGAGCCACCAGCCTCCGCCGCCCTTCTCTTTCGCCAAGTTCCGCTCGAGCGACGAAGGGAAATGCAAGCCCGCCGCGCCTTCCCCTTCCTCCTGAGCCCCCCCAGGGGCTGTCGCCTCGCCTCTCACCTTGGGGCGCAGGCTGGGTGCCCGAGCCAGGCCAAAGCTGCAGGGCGATCTGCACGAGGAGGAAGGCGGCTTGGCGCTTGCTCATCCCGTCCATCGGTCCCGCCGAGGGAGACGCCCAGACCTCGGCTGCGGCTGCTCGGCCAAGCCCCGCTCGCCGGAGGCGGCTGGGCGAGGACCTGTCCTCTGCGGGCAGGGCAGGGCAGGGCAGGGCAGGGCAGGGCAGGGCAGGGCAGGGCAGGGCAGGGCGGCGAGCGGAGCGCTGGCGCGGGCTCCTACCTGTCGCTGGGACCGCCGCGCGCTCGGTGGCGGCTGCCCAGGCAGGCGCCGCTTTAACTGGCCGAGGAGACAGACCCGGCCCGGGCCCCCGGGGGCGGCGCTGACGGGGCGAAGGCTGCAGCCATTGGCCGGAAGGCGCCCCCCCCGCCGAGGATCGAGGCGGAGGGGGCGCGATGGGGAGGCTGGTGGCTCCAATCTCGGTGGGGCTGTGCATCCGCTCCGTCAGAACCAGCCAGAGCTCTACAGGCGCTATCCAGGGTGCTGAATCCCGGCTGGCTGGTTCTGGCGGAAGCCCAGAGCGGATTCGCGGCCCCACCGAGATCGGAGCCTCCCGCCTCCGCCGGGCGGGGCGGGGCGGGGCAGAAGCAGGCGCTGCTGGTCCGACGGAGCGCAGACCGACCGCCAAGGTGTCAACGGCGCTTTCGGCCCCGCAGACCGCCGAAGTGCGCGTGCCAAATGCGGGACAAAGCGTACGCAAGTCTTGGGACGTCTGGGAGAATGTGGCATGGAAAACTTTCCCAGACAGTATTACAGGATGCACTGCGAATCTGGGAGCAAGGGAGGAAAATGATAATGAGGCAGATCTTAAAGTTATTTATTTATTTATTGCATTTATACCCCGCCTTTTTTCCTCTTGCAAGGAACCCAAGGCGGCTTACATGATCCTCCCCCTCTCCCTTTTATCCTCACAACAACAACCCTGTGAGGTAGGTTGGGCTGAGAGTCTGTGACTGGCCCAAAGTCACCCAGTGAACTTCCATGGCCGAGTGGGGACTAGAACCCGGATCTCTGGGCTCCCAGTCCAACACTCTAGCCACTACGCCACACTGGCTCTCAATTTTTTTAATGGATTTTTTTTATGGATTTTTGAGTTTAAGAAATTATCACTTCTTAAACTCAAAAATCCATAGACTTGGAGATGGTCAAAACATATATGTTGACCAGCTCTGAGTGTCTATCGATTTTTGAGTTTAAGAAAGGATAATTCCCCCCCCACACGCCGTTAGATTCAAGTGGGATTTCTTTGTTTTCGTTCTAATTTGGTTATGGTTTGTTTTGTTACGGTCACTGATTGCAATGAAAGTTTTCCCCCATCCTTTCGTCTTTTTTTCGAGTCCCATGAATTCCAATTTGTTGTTGTTGTTTTCCCTAAACGTTCATGATAGAAAAGGTGTCACGTTTTGAATATTCTGTGGTTTGTGTGAATCAATCAATCAACATGTGATGGATTTCTGGTTCTTCACAGTGCAATCCAACGCGATGCACTCCTATGCAATGTATATACACTTACCTAGGAGTAAGACCCCATGAACTCTGTGGAATTTACTTCTGAGGAGACAAGCATAGGGTTCAGCGGGAGAGCTGGATTTATTTCTTGTCTCCTTTAATTCTTTGTGAGAATTGATTTTGTTTAATCAGATTTGCTTATAAGTTGTTGTTTTTAATATAATCCATCCTGTGCCTTTGGGGTAGAATGGGTTTTAAAACAAATAGTAACATGAGACGTATTTTTTCTTTGTGACAGCATGCACATCAATCTATTTTTGTCACCTGACATTACAGTCCAGCACTGAGGGGAAACTGCCATGTAGCTTTCACAAAATTTTAACATCCTTGTGAAACATTTGTAGAATAAAATGTGAATGTGATACAAATTAAATGTTAGTGAATGTTTTGCTGGACAAATTGAACCCATACATTTTTCATTTTGCAGAACTACTTTTGATCTCTTTGGACTCTCTTTCTGGAATCATTTGTCAAGAGGCAACCTAAAGGTAAACTATTTAGTCTGTGAAAAGGGCATTGTTTAAAGTTTTAAGTCAAGTTTGAGTGTGCAAGAGACCCCGTGATGAACAGCAGACATGGAAAGTTGTCAGAAAATTGTGGTTTTCTTAAAGAGGTTTTGGTGGTTTCAGAATCAATCATCTTTGGATGCTGATTCCTGTCTTGAGGAACCATTGATAATATTTTTGCAGCTGCAATGTGGTTGAGGGTCTAATTTTAAAGGGCAGTTTCACCTTCTGCATACCAGTGAGACCTGCAACAAAACCTTGCACAGTAAATCTGCCCTCCTAAAAGTGTTCCTGTTCAGGGCTCCAGCCAGCCACACCCTCTGGGTAGGGTATTCCATTCCCCCCACCCCCGCAATTCCATTTTTCTTTTCCAACTACATTCTGTGGCTACTGAGCATGCCCAGTCCTCATTTGGCTATTTATTGGGGGGACAGGCTTCCCTCTTTGACTTTTTTTAAAAGTTTTTTTGTAGGGCTGCAAACCTTGAAGTTTCCCTGAGTATGCTGATACCTCCCCATTATTTCTCAGTGGCCTCACTTTGGCTTTACTCCTGTTGGCACTCACCAATTGAGTTAGCTGTTAAAAGGAGTTTTAACTTGAGGGGTTATGCAGCAGATTCCCATAGTCATTACTGGCACTCCAAACAGAGTAGCAGAAAGAGTGTGAATGGAAAATACAAATCAGTGATTGTAGTACGAAAGTTCTGTACTAGTTTGATGGCTGTGATTCCTTTCATCTCAGTTCCAGGGCAGTGCTATACTTCTTGAAGTAAACTGATGCAGCCTGATAGTAGTGAAGACTTCATATGAATCCTCTGGGCATTTGTCTCCGTGCATTAGTCTTACACAGAGGACAGGGAAAACATGTGGAAAACAATGTTGGAATCCTCAGGCTAATTTTTGCAAGTTGAAAGGACTTGCAAAGAGGAAATAGGGTCTGTCTTACCATATCACCCCACTCTCCCTCCAGTCCTTATGCTGGGGAAAGACAGTATAAAATGGCACAGTGGGAACTCTTCTTTTACTGCTTTCTCTCCCCATGAATAATAATGTACATGTGCACAATCTGTATAGGCGTCACAATAAGTGACAAATATTTGCCCCAGAAGCCTTTGCATCTTGCAAGACTCCTGCACCAACCTTCATACTAGGCAACTTTGCAAATATTTACCAAAACAGAGTTATTGGTCTCCCACCTTTTTCTCATAAGAGGTAACTCTCCTAAAGCTACAATTTCATGGATAAACAAATGGAATATCAAGATGTATTCCTGTAGTAGGTTCGAATCAGTTTGATTCTAACAGATGGCATTCTAACAGAAGAATTTGTGCTGATATGCTGTGGATTTTCACTGAACTAAGAGCCTGCTATGGGAAAGATTGAATTTTCCCAGCTGAACTCAGGAAAAGCAAGTCAGGAAAAAGGTGTGTTAGATAAATTAGGGAAATGGATAACTAATTACTGTACCATTGTATATGTTGAGCATATGGCATAAATAAGTGAACACAGAACATAGTAAGAAGTAAACAGGACCTATGCAAGAGAAGCATGCCTGGGAACTTTGGAAAAAATAACTAATTGTTCGAGAAATTCCTGTTTTGTTGGAAACATCATATAAGCAGCACAAAGAGAAATCATTTAAATACGAGAGACAAAATACAGGGACTTCAGAACCAAATATCAGTTCTCACAAGGACATACCCTCTGTCCTCAGGAGAGACCAAAATACCTGTCCCCTTGACTTCCCTGTTGCATTTTACTACAAGCTCAGTAATGCCATGTATGTAAGATATTTTATTACATTAAAGGCAATGCTCCTAGATGAGGCCAAAGCTACGTACAAATATTTTTCAGACTGATGGTGCCAACCTGGCCCAGTCTTGGCAGTGGGAGATGGAGCATGGCTGTCTAAACGTTGTCCAATCCACAAGCTGGATGCTTGTTTCATTGGACTCTTTCCTATTGTGGAAATCAAATCAACCCAGTAGCTTTTCACCTCCAATTGCCCTCATCCCTGCGTATTCACCCAGTTTTCCACTGTTCACTTCTGGTCCCTGACTTACCAATCCATCCTTTCTGGAATCACCCATCACCACTGCCTCCCACTACAGTGGAAAGGGAGGATGAGTATGAAGTGGATAGTATTGTGGATTCCAGGCTATACCAAGGATGTCTCCAACATTTCTTAGAGTGGAAAGGCTCGGGGCCAGAAGATTGCTCTTGGGAGGATGCTTTGGATGTTCTTGCTCCTGACTTGGGCTGTTGATTCCAACACTGGAACCCAGAGAAGCCCCCTCCCAACCTGTCTGGGGGCAATCATGGGGAGGGGTGTGATGTCATGTCCCCACTAGAGGAATTCTCCTCATCTGAGGAGCTAAAGCTCCCAGAGACAGACAATGCCCAGGAGCCACCCATGTCAGGAGACCTGGGGGATCTTGGGCCCTCGGGGGAGATTACCGTGGGTCCATCCCCACAGGAGGACGGGAGTTCTGCCTCTGAGGCGGAGTCTGGATGACTACCAATCCCTCGGGAGCATGGTTGCCTCAAGAGGCAGGCCAGTTGGGTTCCTTTGAGAGATGTGCTCAACTGCAAAGGATAACTCCTCAAGAGGAAAAAACTCCTTGGGAGCAAGACCCTCCTCCTGAGTAGGACTTTTGCCAGAGGGCCTGTAATGTGCTGCAGCTGAGCTGTGGGTGGGGCTCAGGAAGCTCTGGCTATATAAGCCTTAAGTTTCAGCATAGCTAGTGCTGGAAAAACATTGCTGCACCAGGGCTTGCACCTTGTACGCCCAATCTTGCCATGTGATTGAGCCTCTAAGCCAGTGGTCTCCAAAGTGGGGTGCACAAGACAATCTGCTGGTGTGCGTGAGCCACTTGATAAATGAGCAGCTTTCTGCTGCCCCAATGAGCTGGCATTGTGTGTAATGATGGCACTGGCAGAGGCAGCAAGATGGGATGGGAGCTGAGAGGGAAGCTCCCTGGCATTTCTCTCTGGGCTCCAGTCCTATCCTGCTCTGCCTCAGCCTCTGAGAGCAACTGTGCCAGTCTCTGCCAGGCATGGCACAGGAAGGCACAGTTGCTTGCTTGGCAGTGGCACTGGAGTAGCTGCCCTCCTGCTGAAGGAGAGCAATTTTTTTCCAAATCTGCTGCCCTTTTCTGTGATGACAAGCGGCTGTCAGTAGTATGCAACCCAGCAAATACCTTTGAAAAAATAAACAAACTGAATCTGTTTCTTGAAGGTAACAGTGATGTTTCAACAATGAATGAGAAAGTAACTGCTTTTCAAAAGAAACTCATGCTACAGAGAGCATTTTGAAAATGGATGTTTGGAATGTTTCCATTGGTATGTGATTTTGTTGCTGAAAACAATGTAAGTATGTTATCTATGAAACCTCTCATATCTGCACACTTAAAAAACTTGAAAATGAAATTTTCTAAGTTGTTTACAAACCTTCCAAATGAAGAGTTTCAGTGGGTTTTGAATCCATTTGTTAAAAATATAAAAATGAAACACCTTCCAATTAGTTTGCAAGAACAAGTGATTGACATCAGGGAAGATGGAAATTTACTAGCTGAATTTCAACAAAAACCTTTGCATAATTGGTGGAAGGGATTGAAAAATGAGTATCATGATTTAGTAAGCACAGCCAAAGATGCACATCTTTCATTTGGATCTATGTATCATTGTGAGGTGTCTCTTTCAGCTATGACAGCCGTTAAAACCACGTATCGAAATAAACTGAACTTGGAACCAGACCTTTGAATTGCTATATCACAAAATGTTAAACCAAGATCTCAAAAATAATGATGCATATTCAATCACATTGCTCTCACTAAAAAATATTATTAATATTTTTTAGCGAGAGCAGAAAGCTTTTTGTACCATTAATAAATTTAATAAATTATTTTAAAATATTGTTTATTTCATCTTTATCTCATCGTTTTCCATTTCTGTTTATGTTTTATAATGTACATGATATATTAGTACAGTAGTACATGTACATCATTTATAAATAAATATACATATATTGGGGGTGCCTGCTCAAAGGTTTTACTGATAGGGGTGCATGATCTAAAAAGTTTGGAGACTGCTGCTCTAGGATAGGCTATTGACCCTTTGATTCCTCCTTGACTCTGCTTCTTGGACTGTGTATTGTATTTGACTGTTTATCTGTGTTTTGACCTTGGCTGTGCCTCAGACCTCTCTTCTGGAAACCACTGACTTGCCTGGTGATACTGTGCTTGACCATTCGCCTGCTTTCTTGACTTGCCTTTTGGATTGATCTGTAATTTACCCTAACACTGAGTCTCATTCAGCCATAGCGGGACAGATTTTTCAAGTGCGAGCGTTTGTCTTTTCCAGCAACCCACAGTCTTTTTTTTAAACATGTTCTTGTGTTATAACTCTGGGCTGTTTCTTGTCAACAACCCAGAGTTCTGGGCTCGGATGTCACAGAGCACCACTTGCTCTCAAAGAACCCACAGTTAACAAATGGTGGGTTGTTTAATCGTGAACATTAGGACAGTGTTGGAATCCTCAAGCTAATTTTTGCAAACTGAATGTACTTGCAAAGGTGAGGCGAGAGCTTATTTCCTCAGCCCACTCTCCCTTATTTCCTCAGCCCACTCTCCCGCCAATATTCTTGCTGGGGAAAGACAAAATAAAATGTTTTGGTTTTGTGCTAAAGTGCAAAGGTGCTAATAAAAATATTTTATTTCCTTTTTGTGCTAAAGCACATGTGTGCTAAAGAAATAAAACTCAATGAGCAAATGTTCAAACCTTTTGCTTGCGATTGCTATGGCTGGCACAGTAATGCAGAAGCCACCTTTGCTTTGCCTTTGGGAGGGGCATTGTGGAACTGCAGTGGAGAATATAATGCTATAGCAAGTGCCATGTAGAACCAGAGTAGACCTGCTTCCAGCTGATTGCAAAAGAGCAGTGCCTTAGTAGTGCTAAAGGGCCCTACTCAGACCATAAAGCATATAGATAACTTTTAAAACAGTAGCAACTTACTTTTGTAAAGGTATTTGTAGCCACATATAACTGTAAGGTTAATAAGGAATTGGTGTGTTTCAACTCAGCTCCTAAAATATTTTTCTTTCCACTTTTCAACAGAATTCTGCATGTTTGGCATATAGAAACATTGTCTGTTGCTGGTGATCTTAATTAAGAAAATGTCAGTGTCTTGTTCATATTCCAACCTATGAAAAATGACTCATTGATCAAGACAAGTTTTACAATTTGTTCATAAAGCAGCACAAAAGGCCCACTGTCTTAAAAAAAATAAATACAGGTTCTGAGTCAGTATTTTTAGGGGGAAAATAAGCCAGCCATTCTCAAACATTTTGTTCTGGATTATATCCCACTTGAGTTCAGTATGACCTCTACGAATTAAGGGAGATGAAGATTACAGGCTTGGAACAGCAATCATGGAGCATTTTTACTTACATAGCCTTATTAAAGTAATGGCCTATGAGGCTGTCTCCTACTGAGCTGGATCATTGGTTCATCTGGCTCCTATAAATGGCAGCAACTCTCCGAGGGTCTTAGCCAGAGACAGACTTCTCTGCCAGTGATGTTACCCAAAATCCTTTCAGATGGAGATACCAGGGATTGAATTCTGGGAATGTTTCCATGCAAGGGAGCTACATCACTTTAAATGGTCAGTAACTCACAGCCAAGTCACATTATTTTTATTTATTCATTTAAAAGATGTTTAACCTGCCTTTCTGGGGACACTGCCCTCACAAGGCAGCTTACAGCATCACAGAAAACAAGAACATACAAACTACAATTAAACAGAGAACGCACACATGCAGCACCAGCTAATGATTTTAAAGTACCAAATGCATACTGGAATAAATGTGTTGGGGGGGGGGGGTAGAAGCCAGCAGTGATGAGGAGATAGGTATCTCCCTGGCGAGGGGGTTCCAAAAGTTTGGGGCCACCACCGAGAAAGCCCTATCCCTAGTACCCACCACCCTAATGGTTCTTGCAGGTGTGCCAGCCAGGGCATAGGGCCTTTGATGCTAATCTGAATGCTTTGGCGGCTCATATAGGTGTAGGCAGTCCTTCGGATGACATGGTCCCAAGCCATTTAAAGCTTTAAAGGCCAGATCCAGCACTTTGAATTGTGCCCAGAAACTAACAGCCAGAACTCCTGATCCAGAACAGAAGTAATATGATCCGAATGCCTAACTCCCACAAGTATTCTAGCTGCTGCATTCTATATCAATTGCAGTTTCTGATTCATTTTTGTTACATTCCTATCTAGACATGTGATAAATGTAAAAAAAAAATAAATTATTCTACATAATGGCTATTTGCTTGTACTGAAATACTGTGTGTACCCACTATGCTCAGGACTCGGTTTTTGCTCAGCACCACAAAGTTGCTTTTTTTGTTTGCACAGTGGTGTGCCAAAAGCCATGCGCTGTGAACTAACACACACACACCCTCTACCAGTGCTTTTTCTTAAGCTAGCAGGGACTAAATAGTCATGTGAAAATGCTCCAACTTCTTGGTTCTGTAAAACTGCAATCCTATACCAACTTACCTGGGACTTCTGAGCAGACATATAAGAATAAATTTCTGTGCTGCTGTTGCTACCATACCATGTGGATTTCTTGCAAATGTGCTGGGTGTTACTGTGGGCTTCAGTGTAACAGAGCTCCTTCCCAGATAGGCACACCATCTGTAGCTTGCCACACACTTTATTTTTCTGGTGCAAGCACACATACCTGGAATGTGTAGTTAAGCATCCATTTGTCTTCTGATGGATACACTGAAAAGCATGAATACGTGTGCCAAAAAAGCATTGTGCGAATCAGACAAAGGCTTTGTGAAAAAATGTGAAGGCTGTTGGCTTGATGAATACCAATAGGAGGCAATTATTTCAATATATTAATAGCTACAAAGGACAGAAGATTAACCTAAATGAAGGGACAAGGCATGAAGGACAAAAAGGAGGGGATGAGAATTAGGCAGGCATAAAAAGTCCTTAACAGGGCAATCCTTGTCATGTCTACTCAGAAGTAAGTCTTATTGAGTTTACTGGGGCTTACCCCCAGGTAAGTGGGCATAAGATTGCATCCTAAATATACAGAATAGGAGTTTGATGTGTAAAGTATCAAGGAAACAAATCAGACTTAAGAAGAACAGTGATGGAAGAAAGAGATGATTTTAGCAAAGGCATTCTTTACTGCTTACCTAAGGATGCAATCCTCAAATCACTGACTGGGGACTTCCTACATCACTTTTTCCGATATGCCTATTAATAATGGTGTGGGGGGGATGCTTGAGAGGAACAGAAGGGCCATGCTGAATCAGACCACAGGCCTATCTAGGGCATCTCTACACCAGCCTAAAATCCTGCATGACTTTCTGCTTCTGTTTTAAATGCAGGATCATAATGACTCCCTTTTTCACATGCTTCCTTTCCCCCCCATATCTGAGTATTCCATTATCTTTCATTGATCTTGCTCCTCTTCTGGCTGCTTTAACTCTTTTGACAGAGGGAACTCAAGTGGAACACAATGGGGTAATTTGATAGCTCATTATCTGCAATCTATTTAAAAATGGAACAAAGGGCATTTAGTGCAGGAAATGCCTTGGAGGTTCACAGCGTCATGTAAAGAGCCTGCAAACTTCCATGAAGGCGCAATCTCAGTCGCAGGATAAAAGCTCCATCTGAAGAAAGCCTTAGTTTTCAGTTGTAGTACTGGATAAGATGGGGCAATGGTTTGACTCACTATAAAGTAGCTTCATATATTATTTGAGAAGCACCTTAAGAACTTCCTGTTTGGATTTGCCGGTTCTGTTTTGCAAGGAGGGCTGTATTTTCCTTTTTAACTGGCCTGAAGCTCTAAATAGAAATTGATACATTTCCAGTCATTAGTATTATTTAAAACGATCATTCATCAAAAAACAGTTGTTTTTGGATGATCACGGAGTCATGTAAAGAGCCCGCAAACTTCCGTGAAGGAGCAATCTCGATCACAGGATAAAAGCTCAGTGTGAAGAAAGCCCTAGTCCAGCTTTTTGTGCCCACAACAGCTAACCAGATCCCTATGGGAAGTCCAGAAGTAGGACATGAGTGCAATAACATCCTTCTGTTCATGTTCCCCAGCAATTGGTGTAAAGAGGCATATCCTCTCCGAATCCTCAGTCCTTTCTCTCTAGAGTATACATTACAAAACATTTCTTTGTCATTGGTATGGAAATATGTTTTCATTAACATTAATAAATATTTCTGTTAGAAATGTGTCACATTTCCTTGATAGAACACCGCCCCGCCCCCCGCCACCGCCGAGGCATGTGTGTATGCAAAATTACAGGCACACCACAGGTGGATTCAGAATCTGTCTTCCCTGCAAAAGGAAGGGCTTTACATAAGCAAAATCTATCTACCTTGGGGGATTTCTCTCTCCTCTCCACACCATAGCTCACTCCATTCAGCAGGAACTGCTGACTCCACGTAGCGTTTTCAGGGGGCTGGAGGGGCTGCTATGGAAAGGAGGGGTGGGAAGTCCAAACAAGTATATAAACAGCCACAAGTTGCCTGACAGTGGCTGGGTTCAGACAACATGATAAACCATATTCAAGGATTGAGTATGGGCTGAAACATGGGTTGTTAAAATGTGGGTTATTGTGCTGTCTGAACCCTGGCATGGTTTGTTAACCAGAGACTTGGGTTGTGAACTGTGGGTAATTCGTGGTTAACAAACCATGATTTGTTGCGACTGAGTTCAGACAAGCCAAGTTAAAATGTTTATTTGAAAGATCATTTAATGTGAAGCAACTTGTGGCTGTTTATATAGTTGTTAGCTGCTTATTTGGATAGCTACTTTAATGTGTCTCAGTACTTTTTTATATCTTTAATTTCTCTGCTATTTAAAATAACTGTTCTAAGTGTATTATATCCCATTATTGTCACATCAACTATAATATCACTGCACTTTCCTCTTGCATTAATATATACCAGATAAGCCAACCTTCCTATTTTTTAAACTTTTTTTAAAAAGCTCTTTGTCTTTCAGGTTGCTTCCCTCATTTTTTTCTGAAATGTAGCTTAAGATGCATGTTGGGAAATGATCCACAAACACACATGCAACGGTTAATCTTTAATTAGTCAAACATGTGTTTATTTAATTCATCAGAAATGTGAAAAACAGCTGGATATTTTTGGGTGTTCTTTAGTTGGTTCATACTCAAGCAGTAAAGTTTCTATATCCATGGTGGCCAAGGGCTTAGATGAAAAATATATCTTACAAAATCTCTGACTCCAGGAAAAGGGGTTTTACTGAAACCACGAAATATTTCAAGTCCCTCTGTAAAGTCTATAAACTCTCCATAAAAATCCTAACTGTTGGTAACACTGACTCAATACAATATGGTACAAGGAATATTTGTGCCTCTGCAATATTTTTTTCTTCTGCCTCCAGGTGCAATAAACATTAATTTGCCCAAATGTTCTCTCTTAAAATTGCATAGTTTTACTTCTGAGTGAGCTCCTGTTGTCAAAACAATGGCAACTTGAAAATTAGTAATGCAGCAAAGAACTTACATCTGTTCATATAGCATGCCTCAAAAGAGGTTTCCAGAACTCTGAACTTTTGATTATAGTATGGATGTTAAGAGTGTTAGACTTTGACTGGGAAGACTGAGGTTCAAACCCCCTTTCAGCCACAAAGCTCATAGGTGACCATGGCCAGTCACAATCTCTCAGCTTAATCTACTTCACAGGATTGCTGTTGTTGTTGTTCAGTCGTATGCGACTCTTCATAACCCCATGGACCATAGCATGCCAGGCCTTCCTGTCCTGCGCTCTCTCCCGGAGTGTGCTCAAGTTCATATTCATTGCATCGCTGATGCTATCTAGCCATCTCATCCTCTGTCGTCCCCTTCTCCTTTTGCCTTCAGTCTTTCCCAGCATCAGGGTCTTTTCCAGAGAGTTTTCTCTTCGCATTAGATGGCCAAAATATTTGAGCTTCAGCATCTGTCCTTCCAATGAGCAGTCAGGGTTGATTTCCTTTAGGATAGCCTGATTTGACCTCCTTGCAGTCCAGGGGACTCGTAAGAGTCTTCTCCAGCACAACAGTTCGAAAGCATTGATTCTTCAGCCCTCAGCCTTCCTTATAGTCCAGCCCTCACAGCCATACGTTGCTACTGGGAAAACTATAGCTTTGATTATATGGACCTTTGTCAGCAAGGTGATGTCTCTGCTTCTTACTGTGCTGTCTAGGTTTGCCATAGCTTTCCTCCCAAGGAGCAAGCGTCTTTTAATTTCATGGCTACACTCACCGTCTGCAGTGATCTTGGAACCCAAGAAAGTAAAATCTGTCACTGCTTCCATTTCTTCCCCTTCTATATGCCAGGAAGTGATGGGGCAAGATCCCATGATCTTAGTTTTTTTTAATGTTGAGTTTCAGACCAGCTTTTGCACTCTCCACTTTCGCCCTCAACAAGAGGCTCTTTAGATCCTCTTCGCTATTTGCCATTAGGGTGGTATCGTCTGCGTATCTGAGGTTGTTGATAATTCTCCCTGCAATCTTAATTCCAACCTGTGATTTATCCAACCCTGCGTTTCTCATGATGTACTCTGCATATAAGTTAAATAAGCAGGGCGACAATATACAGCCTTGTCGTACTCCTTTCCCAATTTTGAACCAATCGGTTGTTCCATGTCCGGTTCTTACTGTTGCTTCTTGACCCTTGTACGCAGCAGGGCGTGGGAGGAGAGAACCATGAAGGAAAGGTGAGATATAAATAATATATTTAGGACAGAGAGTAGAGATTTTTAAAGGCTAAATAATGATACTTGCAATACAATCACAACACTGTGCTTTAACATGAAAAGTCATCAAAGACTTGTGTGACTACCAATGAAAAGGCAATCTAGATGAGTATGGAGCAAGGGTGGGGGTGAGGGAGACACCATGACAGCCCCTTTAAACTAACTTTCTGATGTGGAAAAGTGCCTACAAATATTCCCCTGATTATGTTTTATTAGACTGTTCTGCAATTATGTTGTAGGCTTTTAGAAGTGTTTTATGAATGTTTGCTGCCTTATTACTGTGATAGTTCTTTTTTTATTAAATGTTTTAATGTTGTAAGCCACCTTGGGAGGGTTTCTGCGCTGAAAGACAGCCTAGAAATGTTTAAATAAAATGAATGAATGAACAGGACTGTATTGCACCTGCAGGTACGAACACCAGGGTACAAATACATGCATCTAACAGTAGTTGGGAATGGTGAATGCACATTTAAAATGCTTTTGTTAGGAAATTACAGAAAGCATCAATTGGGAAAAGATCAAATACCTGCTACTGTGTTTTTACAGTGAAAAATAGCAATTTAAATTCACATATGATACATGTGCTCCCAGCAACCACCGTGCCGTGCGGCACAAGTATATTAAAACGGTCCATTATTGATGTGCAGGTGGGGGCTGAGCTGCCATAGGCCCTTTCTTCAGCTCATATCACAAAAACCAGGTATGCCCTAGCCTGTACACCCTCATATCAAGTGCAAAAGCAAGTCCTGCTGACTTCACTGGGCTTTATGCCACTAATAAGCATACATAGGATTACAACTGTAGTTGCAGTTAAGACCACACCCCTATGCCATGTATGTGGAAGTAAGCCCCATTGAACTCAAAAGTGTAATTCAGAGTACACATGCAGAGGCTCTGGCTGCAGTCCTCTGCAATTTGGGAGCAAGCCCCATTGAACTTGGTGGGACTTGTTTTTCTGAGTACATTCACTTAGGATCGTTGCGCTGTGCATTGGCTGAATTTTGCTGCTGCCTTTCTATGGGCAACATACCAGAAAACAAATAAGGAACTCTATTTCATAGAATCATAGAATAGTAGGGTTGGAAGGGTCCTATAAGACCACTGAGTCTAACCGCCTGCTCAATGCAGGAATCCAAGTCAGAGCATCCCCGACAGATGGCTGTCCAGCCACATCTTCAATGCCTCCAGTGTGGGAGAGCCCACCCTTTCCCTAAGGAATTGGTTCCATTGTCGTATTGCTCTAACAGTCTAGAAGTTTTTTCTGATGTTCAGCCGGAATCTGGCTTCCTGTAACTTGAGCCCATTATTCCGTGTCCTGCACTCTGGGATGATCAAGAAGAGATCCTGGCCTTCCTCTCCATGACAACCTTTCAAGTACTTGAAGAGCACTATCATATCTCCCCTCAGTCTTCTCTTCTCAAGGCTAAACATGCCCAGCTCTTTCAGTCTCTCTTCATAGGGTTTTGTTTCCAGTCCCCTGATCATCTTCATTGCCCTCCTCTGAACCCTCTCCAGTTTGTCTGCATCCTTCTTAAAGCGTGGTGCCCAGAACTGGACACAGTACTCAAGATGAAGCCTAACCAGTGCTGAATAGAGGGGAACTAGTACTTCACGGGTTTGGGAAGTGATACTTCTATTAATAATCCCAAAGTAGCATTTGCCTTTTTTGCAGCCACATCACATTGTTCGCTCATATTCAGCTTGTGATCGACAACAATTCCAAGATCCTTCTCGCTTGTAGTATTGTTGAGCCAAGTATCCTCCATCTTGTAACTGTGCATTTGGTTTCTTTTTCTAGGTGCAGAACTTGGCATTTATCCCTATTAAATGTCATTCTGTTGTTTTCTGCCCAGCGCTCCAGCCTATCAAGATCACTTTGAATTTTGTTTCTCTCTTCCAGGGTATTAGCTATCCTGCCCAATTTTGTGTCATCTGCAAATCTGGTAAGCATTCCCTGCACCTCCTTATCCAAGTCATTAATAAAAATGTGGAAGAGCACTGGGCCCAGGACTGAGCCCTATGGTACCCTGCTCATTGCCTCTCCCCAGTTTGAGGAGATCCCATTGATAAGCAGTGTTTGAGTCCGATTCTGTAGCCAACTGTGGATCCACCAGATCGTTGTTTCATCTAGCCCACTTTGAGCTGGTTTGCTCATCAGGATATCATGGGGCACTTTGTCAAAAGCTTTGCTGAAGTCAAGATATATTACATTCCCAGTCCACAAGGGAGGTTACCTGATCAAAAAATGAGATCAGATTCATCTGGCAGGCTTTGTTCTTGACAAATTTCATTAGTACGGGTAAGACAGCTCTTCTTGACTATTTCGTATCTGAAATATTTGTTTATCAAACAGTAACTAGGAAGCTGAGTGAAGTAAGTGGGCATTTCTTGCACTCCTTAGTTCATCCTTCCCCAGCCTGGTGCCTTCTAGGTATTTTGAACTCCCAGCATTCCTTATCATCGGTTATGCTGGCTGGGGCAGATAGGAGTTGAAGTCCACAGCATCTGGAGAATGCCAGTTTGGGGAAGGCTGCCTTAGCTCATCCTCCCCCAAGCTGGTGCCCACAGATGTGTTGGACGACACCTGCCCCCACTCCCTCCTAGCTGGGGGCTGCTGGGAGTTGTAGTCGAACACAGCTGGGTGGGCATCAGGTTGGGGGGAGCCTGCTGTAGCTCTTCAGCGCCAACGCTTTGTTCTGAAAAGTTATAACAAACGCGAGTCGTTACAAGGCGCCTCTCCTCCCCCACAAACCACCCCAAGGAATCCGGGCATGGGAAGGAAGGCACCGCGCCGCTACCACGAGCTTTGCCGCGCGCGCGCGCGCCTCGCTAGTGCACGACGCCGAAGGCCGGAGCGCGCCCCCCGGCCTTCCTGGCCCAGCCTACGGCGAGGCGAGCACAACCTGCGAGGAGGGGAAAGGCGGGGCTTGGCGAGGGCAAAGGCCGGCCGCGTCAACATGGCGTCTACCATGGAGCTCAGCTGCTGGGGTGGCGGCTGGGGGTTGCCGTCCGTGCACGCGGAGTGCCTCGTTGTCATGGTAACGGCGGGCCTGACTGGCTGCGCGGGCCGAGGCCGAGATCCTGTGGGCGGGGGAGGGAGAGGAGGAGAGGGGGGAGGGAGCGGTGAGGCAGCCTTCGCCAACGTGGTGCCCTCCAGATGTGTGTTGGACTACAGCTCCCCCAGCATGGGGATGCTGGGAGTTGTAGTTCAGGAGGGCAGCACGTTGGGCAAGGTGCAAGGAGGGCGATGCTGAGGCGTTGCGCGTTTCTCCTGGGAAGGTTTGGCTTCGAGGTGGAAAGAACTTTAGGGCACAATCCTATGCGTGTTCAGACAGAAAAAAGCCCTACAACTCCCAGCATGCCCCAGCCAGCCGTGTAGGGCTTTTTTTCTTGTGCCCTTATTGACGATCAAGTCAATTTCATTCGATGCTTTCAGATAATGTTTTTAAGTGCTTTGGTTACGCGCATCTTGTGGACAGTGGAGGATATGAATTATTTATAAATCGGTTGCAGGTCCTCTTAGGGGTGATGCCCCCAGTAAAATGTCAAGACATCACATGCTTAAAAAAGTGAACTTCGTCATTCGTAACTATTGTGTAACCTTTGTCACTTGTGGGTATTGTGATGGACACAAGCTTTTTTATGTCTATTTTTAGACAAAGTAGGCTGATATGTAATAAAATGTTAACCTGAGAATGGGCCTTGGATATGTTCCGTGGTAATGCAGGTCTCCTGTACTTGCATATGCATATGTTTCGTCCAATGGGTAAGATCCTCTTTGGAGGCTCTTCTCTGGGTGCTGCTGCCCATGATGGTGCAATGGGTGGCTATCAGGGAAAGAGCCTTCGCTATAGTGGCCCCCAGTCTTTGGAATGCCCTTCCCAGTGAGATCTGCCTGGCATCTTCACTGTATATATTTAGACACCAGTTTTAGACCTTCCACTTTAAGCAGGCATTTAACTTTTAATCTGTTAATTAATTTTACTGCTTGGCCCTCGATGTTCTTAATATTTGAAAAATGTTTAATTATTATTTTTATACTTGCATTCCTGTATTATTATTATTTAAAATCCTAAAAGATGATGCTGTTAAAGTGCTGCACTCAATATGCCAACAAATCTGGAACACTCAACAGTGGCCACAAGACTGGAAAAGGTCAGTTTACATTCCAGTTCCAAAGAAGGGCAACGCCAAAGAGTGTTCAAACTACCGCACAATTGCGCTCATTTCACATGCCAGCAAGGTGATGCTCAAAATCCTACAAGCTAGGCTTCAGCAGTATGCGAACCGAGAACTACCGGAAGTACAAGCTGGGTTTCGAAGAGGCAGAGGAACTAGAGATCAAATTGCCAACATTCGCTGGATCATGGAGAAAGCAAGAGAATTCCAGAAAAACGTCTATTTCTGCTTCATTGACTATGCTAAAGCCTTTGATTGTGTGGATCACAACAAACTGTGGCAAATTCTTAAAGCGATGGGAGTACCAGACCACCTTACCTGTCT
This sequence comes from Heloderma suspectum, assembly GCF_057233095.1. Lineage (NCBI taxonomy): Eukaryota > Metazoa > Chordata > Lepidosauria > Squamata > Helodermatidae > Heloderma > Heloderma suspectum. Next base: position 45,718,702 of record NC_139459.1, read on the forward strand.
CCTGAGAAACCTGTACGAGGGTCAAGAAGCAACAGTAAGAACCAGACATGGAACAACCGAGTGGTTCAAAATTGGGAAAGGAGTACGACAAGGCTGCATATTGTCACCCTGCTTATTTAACTTATATTCAGAGTACATCATGAGAAACGGTGGGTTGGATGAATCACAGGTCAGAATTAAGATTGCCGGGAGAATTATCAACAACCTCCGATATGCAGACGATACCACCCTAATGGCAGAAAGCGAAGAAGATCTAAAGAGCCTCTTGTTGAGGGTGAAAGATGAGAGTGCAAAAGCTGGTTTGAAACTCAACATTAACAAAACGAAGATCATGGCATCTGGCCCCATCACTTCCTGGCATATAGAAGCGGTAGAAATGGAAGCAGTGACAGATTTTATTTTCTTGGGCTCCAAGATCACCGCAGACGGTGACTGTAGCCATGAAATTAAAAGACGCTTGCTCCTTGGGAGGAAAGCTATGGCAAACCTAGACAGCATAGTAAGAAGCAGAGACATCACCTTGCCAACAAAGGTCCGTCTAATCAAAGCTATGGTTTTCCCAGTAGTAATGTATGGCTGTGAGAGCTGGACTATAAGGAAGGCTGAGCGCCGAAGAATTGATGCTTTCGAACTGTGGTGCTGGAGAAGACTCTTACGAGTCCCCTGGACTGCAAGGAGGTCAAATCAGTCCATCCTAAAGGAAATCAACCCTGACTGCTCATTGGAAGGACAGATACTGAAACTGAAGCTCAAATATTTTGGCCACCTAATGCGAAGAGAAAACTCTCTGGAAAAGACCCTGATGCTGGGAAAGACTGAAGGCAAAAGGAGAAGGGGACGACAGAGGATGAGATGGCTAGATAGCATCAGCGATGCAATGAATATGAACTTGAGCACACTCCGGGAGAGAGCGCAGGACAGGAAGGCCTGGCATGCTATGGTCCATGGGGTCACGAAGAGTCGGACACGACTGAACGACTGAACAACAACAATTATTATTTCTATTTATTTATTTTTGGTTATTTTGTTGATTGGTTTTATGATTGTAAGCAACTTGGATAGTATATAAATCATGGGTGTGTAAGTGTGCTGCTGTTCCATTGACTGCAGTTCTCTCCTAGTTCCTTTCAGCCAACTGATATCCTATTAAAGTCCATAGTGTTGCTAATTCTAAGAGTTGAATTGTAGTCAAGATGCTTGTTATGGCAACAGCATAATACAGTTATGCACCCTCAGCCTTTAGGATGGGGCAGACTATAAATCAAATAAGTAGCTGCTTCTTTATCCAAGCTCACATTTCGCTTGTCTAATATCTGAAGAGCGAATTACTGAGTGTATTATTTTTTTAACCTTTATTGCAGGCGTATGCCAGGTTTTCTGGTGCACCGTTGAAAATGAATGTCATAGATAATTCATGGAGAGCACCAAGAGGTATTGCTTTAGCCTTTTAAATGTATATGTTAGATTTTTAGCCCACATTTAACATAATGGTTACATACATACCTAACTCTGCACAAATATGAAAACCATTATACTTGGCTTATGGCACAGTCCTGTGGTCTGTTGTGCTAAGCCAACAGTGGATAGGATAAAATGAAAGTTAGTCTTGTGCTAGTGCCATGTTGCAAGCCACGTGCTGCACTGGTGCAGACAAAAGGAAGTACTTCTTCACACAGCACATAGTTAAACTATGGAAATCACTACTATAAGATGTAGTGGTGGGCGACCAATTTGGATGGCTTTAAAAGGGCATAAGACAAATCCTTAGAGGATAAAACTATCAATGGCTAATAGTCATGATGGCTATATATTACCTCCAGTAGCAGAGGCAGTATGCCACCGTACACCACTTGCAGGGGACCACAACCAGAAGGGTGCTATTGCACCTATATCCTACTCTTGGGATCCCCATGGACAGCTGGTTAGCCACTGTATGAACAGAATGATGGACTAGATAGGCCTTTGGTCTGATTCAGCATGGCTCTTCTTATGTTCTTACATGTAGCAAAATACTTAGGATGTTGCGCTGTTGCAGCAACTCAGAAATGTGCCTTGGATGAATCAGATGTGACTACGTGGGAGAATGATGTTAGGTTGGTGGAGTAGCAATGTTAAGCATAATCTTATCTATGTCAGCAGAACCAAGGAGCACCCATACTCCTCTGCTGCACTGGTGCATTGTTGCAACTACAAAATATGATCATTAATTGAAACATGAAATAAATGAAAAAGCTTCTAGGCCAAATAGGATACTATTGCCTTGCACAGACTAAAGTCTGGTGCAGCACCAACCCTCGGTATTGAGTTAATTTGACTTCCCACATGAGCAAACTTAAACACCTGTTAAGTTACCATTAATAGGGTTATTTTGATTGTATGATCTTGACTGATTGATCCTTTATTTTTAGGGAGTGTACCAGTATTGATGCTGGATGGCACTGTTATTTCTCAGCCAGCAAAAATATTAAACTTCTTAAGAAAACAGGTGAGTTTCCATAAATAGTATGCCATGTTTCATTAAGTTTTCTGTTTAAAGAGCACTTTTCTTGACCTAGTTTTATATTTATTTGCATCCTGTTATTGCCACAAGGTACTGGATGAACTGGTGCCAGCTCATTTAATCCTCTAGAAGAAATGGAGGTATCAGCAATAGCCTCATTTGTGCCATCTTTGGCTTGGGTATGCCAGGTTTGAACCATTACAAACTACAGTCCATATTAAGGGCGTAAGATAGAAATGGAATGCCCAGTGTCTGAAATGTTTTAAAACCAGGAATCCTTCCATTGCATGTGTTAGAATTAGTCGCACTTAATGCTAGCTGCACTATACAAATTCATTTGCAGTAGTGCTGATAGGATTTGGGCTTCCAGTGTCACTACTTAACTGTTGTTCTTATATGCATTGCCACCTTCTTTAAAGTAAGTAACATCCTAATTCTAGAAAGAAATAGAAGTGATTCTGCTGATTTCAACAACTCACAGAGCCATTCTCATCACCACTAGATGTTGAGGTGATTATATGAAAATGCCTGGCTCTTGCTAGCCTCCAGCTACTTCACCTTTTGGCAGAGTGTATCCATTGGTATGGGCTGAATTCAGACTGGGCTTTTGGCACACTTTCAAAAAGCAATATTAGCAGTGGCAGTACAAACCCCTTCCTGGGATTACTTCAGCCTGTGGTGGCAGAAGCAGGTGACACCATGCCATGAAATGGCTGGATTTCAGCTGGACTTTTCTCCAGTCTCACATGCTGAAATAAGCTCTTAACCTCTAAGTAAATTTATTTATGTATTTATTCAAAGCATTTTTTTATCCTGTTCATCAGACAAAAAGCCTCCCAGAGTGGCTTACATAAGATCAATAAAAAACAAGACAGTCCCTGTCCTCGGGTGTACAATCTAAAAGACAACACAAAAAGAAAAAGAAATGGGGAGGGAAGAGGAAAACAAGCAAACTCAGGTACCAGTTCTTAAAGATATATGAGCTTAGGATGAGGGTTGAGTAGAAGTGGTATCAGGGATGCTACCAAAAGCTACAATCCTAAACACACCTGTTGAAAGTAATTTCCATCGCATATGTTTAAGATTGACACGTGTTGCATGGCTGTGATGGTTCTTTGGCTGTTTGTAAGATAATAAAAGGTGGGACCCCGGTGGCTTAGTCGTTAAGATGCTGAACTGCAGACTGGAAGGTCAGCAGGACAGCAGTTCGAGACCCGAGTGCCACGTGACGGACGGACTAAGCTCCTGTCTTCAGTCCCAGCTCCTGCCAACCTAGCAGTTCGAAAGCAAGAAATTGCAAGTAGATAAACAGGTACCGCTTCGGCGGGAAAGGTAACAGCGTTCCGTGCACCTCGGTGTTCAGTCATGCCGGCCACATGACCACGGAAGCGTCTTCGGACAGCGCTGGCTCTTCGGCTTAGAAATGGAGATCAGCACCACCCCCTAGGGTCGGACACAACTGGCTGGGGACACCTTTACTTTACCTGTTAAGATAATGTTAAGATAATAAATGAGATGGAGGGTGCAATCCTAACTTGATAGTTGGCCGCCTCCAAAGTTGGAGGCTGCTGAGTATGCGGTGCAGGGCAGCTGGAGCACAGAGGCGATCATCGCCTTCATGCTCAGGCCACCCTGCATTTTCCCTAAACGGGCAATTTCGCCCATCTAAGCACAGCTTTGGGGAGGGGGAGGGAAGGAGGCCGGGACACACATAGGAAGCTGTGTAAAGCAGCTTCTACAGCCTCCTCCCCTCCCTGCCCCCGGGACCATCCCCTTTTCGCCGTCTTTGCACTCTGTTTCTGAGCGTGGAGACATAGCCAGCATGGAGAGAACTAAACTGGCTACAAGGGGAGTGGGGAGTGGGTGGGGAGCGCAGTTTCTGGGTTCTGAGGTCAGAGCCCTGGTTCCGACCTCAGATCCCAGAAACTGAAATATCCTATGTCCCCCAGATGCTGTCTAGAGGACATAGGATTGTGTCCTTAGAAATAAATATCTTTAACCATATTCTCTAATGAGTATTTGAATGGATATTCATTTCATGGATCTGTAATTTAACAGAGTACATTTTCACATTCTCATTTATATAACTAGATTGCTAGTGTTTCAAAAGTAGAAAGAATAAATAGGCTTTCCAGAAAGATGCACTTTGTAGATGAGGCTGGGAGTCACATTGTGGAGATTTATACAAAAAAAAAATCTTTTAAGGTGGTCCTAGAACAGAGAAAGTTAACCTCTGTTTTTGTTCATAAAAACTAACTTTTCTGAGGTTCCCACCAGTCTATAATAAAGCAACTAAAAGCTGTAGGATTCAAATGTATTGTATAATTTATCAGATAATGTTGTAGAGTATCAGTGATGAGTTTTGAAAGCATCTTAATTTTTATATTTAAAGACAATTTAGCAAAATCAAGGTGGAGCAACTGCAAAGCTCAAAGACTTGAAACTTTTTATAATTAGTAGATTTGTCAGCTTAGCTTGTCTTGTCATTTGACAATTCAGAGTGAAGGCTGTATCTGGTATATCTGAACTATGCACTCCTTGCCTTTGTAATATTTAGCATTTTTACCACAACTGTTTAGTAATACAGTTAAGATTATATTAAGGCTCCTTGAGGGTCTCTTTACTATAATATGCTACCCTATCTCCTTTTATTTGATTTTCTTCCACATTGTTGATTGACATTGTGTGGCATAACCAAATGTAATAGAAATAGTCAATCAGAACATATAATATTAGTTAGGCTTCATAGAGCTGTGCAGCTAGTTCTGTGTGGGCTCATGTTTCCTATATAACACCCTCATCATATCATATAACAAACAACTTTGAAAACTGAAGGGACTTACTAACACAGTTCGTGGTATGGCACTGTGGTCTACTGTTCAAAGGAAAAGATCCCATTGGATAAATGCAAGCATGTAGGCATGCCTAATATAGAACTTTAGATCTTTGCCTATGTTTTATTCAAACAGAGTATTCAGAAATTTCCATGAAAATATTAGAGGTTCCAAGACAACAGGGAGGTTAACATTGGATTCTGAAAACTTTAGTCAGATAATTTTGTCAAATATGAACCATACTGCAAATAAGTAAGCTGTTTCTTTGAATAAAATGCAGCCCACAAATATTCAGATGATGTATAACGTCAATTTTACAAGCTTTTCTATTTTAATTTCAAAAACTTGTTAAGATCAAGCACAAATTTACTTGTGCTATTGTTTGCTTCTTTGTCTGCTATCTTTTTTATTTAAGGTTTTTCCCTGCTTAGTTTTAACATTAGAAAATAAGTTGCTGGCTAGCCTGGAAGTTTCACTGAAGACTGGGAAATCAAGGAAATGAAAGCTGAAAAATCAGGATGGGAGAGGCTTTTGAGTCGGAGTACTTAAAACTGTTTTCAGTGACTAACCAACTTTCTAGGAGAAAGTACACCTTTACTAGAGTTTAAGAGCCACCTCACCTGTTAAGGTATAAGAGCAAACAAAATGTGTCCACTGCGAAATCAACCGTCTACCACTAAAGTCCATAATTTTTTTAAAGAAAACTAGTCTGAGCGCTACTTAAACTCTTAAGAATACAGTCTTTCTCTTCTAGTGCATGGAAATCATTCTGCAGAGTGGATCCCTACAAGAGCCAATCAAAACCACTTCTCCCACTCCCTGCTGCTGCTGTTCTAGGCAAGCCACAGTAGTGCCTGTGCATTCCATGATAGCCAGACACTTTACCTCAAGCAGGAGCCAGTGACTTGCACAGGACATCCTTCCAGTCCACATCGTTTGGCCCTACATGTGGCAAAGCACCTGCTTCTTTTGACAGCCAGTGTACACAAGATCAGAGGACAAACAAACTTCTGGGTTGTCCCATGGACAGTACAGAAAAGTTTCTGCTTAAGGTAAAATACCTGGGTGTTGGAGCATTCAGGATGGCTGCAGCTTGACTGGTACTGCAACATCGGTGTGAGAGAGGGAAGGGTTCCGCTTGAATCCTGTGAGGAGCTACTCCGCAACAAGATCCCTGTGCACATATTCACTAGGGGCAGCATCCAGTGCAACACTACCACTAATGTCAACTATGTGGCACTAGCGTAAACGACCTCTAGAGCAAGGCCAGTCGTGCTTGCTGGCACAAGAGATTTTTCTGGGAAAACTCGTTGGGCCAGCAAGTGCTGTTGCCATTGCACTAGAGGTTGCTTATGCTAGCGCAACGTAATTTACATTAGTGGTAGTGCTGCATTGGATAATACCCTAGTAGAGCAGATTGTACTCCATAAATCCCCAATTCTTTCTGATATTCTTTATATAATAAAGAAGCCAAACCAGAGCCCAAGTGTATTTGTAATTAATATTTTATGTCTTTTAGAAGAACAAAAATGTATTTTTAAAACTGTCGATCATTCAGATTTGCCATCTCTAGAAACAGTTCATATTCTAACTATTAGGATAGGCGCACCTTAATATTTCATAAATATTATAGCTGCTCTTGTTAGATTTATGCAGGTATCACTGAGCCTTGAATGAAGTGTCTGTATAACTCCAGCAGTCACACTATCATAATATTTTGGAACCATTAAATTGAAAGAAAAGTTAAGTTTGTATGTATAGTTATTATTTGTTGTTCTATACATTTTGTGCTATAGGAAATTGATAATAATTTAACTTTATAGGAACTCTTACTTGTGTTTGTTTTCTCTTTGGAAAGTTTCATATGAAACTCTTGACCTTTAGAAAGGGTGTAAATACTTTTTTTTTAATTTAGCATTTTAAAATATGTGTTTTTAATGTTTTTTAAAAAATGTTCTTGTTTTGCAAGTGTTAAGGTTTTATTGCTTTAAATTATTGTACACTGCCTTGATGGCTTTTTAGAAGAAAAGGCAATATTTAAATAATAAATATGATTGCTTGCTACATGAATGTATTGCTTTTTTTACTGATAGAAGTATAATGCTGATTATGAACTCTCTGCAAAAGAAGGTGCTGACACACTGGCATACGTTGCACTACTTGAAGAAAAACTACACCCTGCTATGGTAAGATACACAGCTATTGCTTGTGACCAAAATTAATATTTTGGGGTGTCATCCAAACAATATCAAGCACATTCCTAGTTTGCTCATTGAAATTAATGGGACTGAATTTTGGATTGAACTGCGTGTGTGTGCACCTGTGCACTATGAGATGCTGAAGGAAGTAGTTTTGGCTTTGGGGGCCACTGATCACCATTAACATCGGGTCTCTTTAAAATCAGCACTCAGTCAGATTTAAGATATTTAGGGCGCAATCCTATGCGTGTCTGCTCAGAAGTTAGTCCCAATGAGTTCAGTTGGGATTAATCTCAGGTGAGTGGGCATAGGATTACATCCTTAAACAGATGATTGAAAGTAGGATTATTTCAGTAAACTGAAGCAAAAGCTCTAGGAGCTCTGTATACTGTGCTGCTTTGGCCTAGTTCTTACAAGCAGCAAATAAAGAGGTAAATTGGTGTCAGGGTTGTACCACTTTGGACCACAGGTGGAGGCTCACATGAGAGTGTTCTTCCATCCAAAAATGCCCTTCACAAAGAAAGCTAGAAGTTGATAAAAAGGGATCTAGCATTTGTTTTATTGAAACATTTATATGCCACCTTTCTGAGGGTCAAGCAGTAGCAATATACAATAGTTCATTAGCCAAACGCTTTTTGAAGTAGATGGGTTTTACACTGCCTACAAAATGGCATGAGGGAAGAACAGCCATAGACCTCCTCAGACTTAGCCTTCTTCTTAGCCAGGTTTTATGTGTGCAGTTTTCTGTCTGCCATTTGTGAGGACTAGGCCTGTGATGACATAGAAGCTCAGCTAATGGATGGAGAGGATTTGCAGCTCACGTAACGTGTGCTATTCAAGCTTGTTACTTTTGCTGCTGACATGACAGAAGGGCTGTGTGCGTGAGGAATTAAAATGGGATATAAGTTGCTTCTTTAAGCATAATGGAGTACTTGATGTATTTGTTACGTTTTCTGATTAACTTTGGACAACCAGTTCTGTTCTGGTAGTCCTGATTGTGTGCTATGTACTTAAAATTGTGTGTGTGTGTCTGAAATAATCGGTAATAACTGGATTTTGAGTCTAACGAACAAATAATTTGGTGCTTCAACATCAGAACCTACTTTTTAGATTTTTAAAAATCCACCAATAGACAAATATTCGTACAACACTCTTGTGTTTTTTTTATAGGGGAGTGGGGTGCTCATGTTCATTCTTCAGTGTTAACATTCTTTATCGTTGTAACTTAGCTGCACACTTTCTGGGTTGAAGCTGATAATTACTACAGTATGACAAAACCATGGTTTGCGTCAAGAATTCCATTTCCATTGAGTTGGTACCTACCTAGAAAAATGTCTGGAGAAGCACTTAATAGGATCTTGTTGACAAAAGGGGGGCCTCCACTCTACAGTATCAATGAAGTGGAAGTACAGGTAAATGTTATTTTATGAGTAATGTAAGTCTCACATTGATGTAAATGTACTAAGTGTAAGGGTTTGTTTTTGTCCTTTCATGACAGTAGTTTCCCATTGTATCTGCAGTGTAGTATGTAGTGCTATAGTCTGTGTGATTTTTGGTTTTAAACATTTAAAGTAGATTTGCCTTTTTTATTTTCCTGTGTTCAGATACATTGGCTTAACAGGAGGGGATATAGTTCAGCGTATATTGGTATATAGGGTAACACAGGAAAGATGAGTGAAGTTTACAGACCTATCAGCCTCCTAAATCAGCTCTTTAAACAATCTGCACATTTCCCCAATATAGGCATTTATTTTTCATGTTGGTCAACATTCCCCACCCCGCCCTCCAAAAAGACAGCATAAAATACATAAACAGCAATTTCAGAACAATCACTTAGGATTATTTTTTACTAGCAAAAAAAGTTGGCAGTGCTGCTACGAAAAACCCTCTGAAATCTGTTCAGTGCCATGAACACCAGCTGGAGGCACAGGTGTGTTTTCACGACACAAAAATGGTGCTAGGTAACAGTCCATGGGGAAAATGTTCCATAATTGTGGAGCAATTTCAGAGAATGCTCTGCTCCATATTGCTGACAATCTTGCCTTTTTAAAGAGAATACTGAGCAGGATATTCTCTGATAATCTGAGTGGATAAGAGAGTAATCCTGTGCCCCCTATACAGCATCTGGGGGCCATAGGATAGTTCAGATTCCTGGATCTGAGGTCGGAGACAGTGCTCCGACCTCGGACCCAGGAGTCCGAGCTCCCTGCCCTCTCCTTGCAGCCAGCCCAGAGAGAACCATGCCACCTGCCTATCCGAGGTTGCAAATGTGACCCCAGAGAGCAGGGAAAGGGGGCAGTTCTGTGGGTGGGGACTGGGGAAGCGGGGATACAAGCTATCTCCAGCCCTCCCCAGACTCCTTTCTTCCCCCTCCGCAGAGCCTTAGCTAGATAGGCATAAACACCTGTCTAGCAAAAATGCAGAGTAGGAGAAAATTGCTTCCACGCTCCTCCCGCTCTGCATAGGATGCCCATCAGCCTCCGAGTTCAGAGGCTGACAGGCATCTGGATAGTTTTGTGCCTTAATAGTTTCATATAGGTGAAAGTATTTTGTTAAGTACAGGGGTGGGCTGATTTTAGTCTTGTGTGTTTGTCTTCTTTTTTTTATTACAATACCCATAGCCTAAATTAAATTTACAAAGCAAGAGTACATTTTCAGAATATCTTAACAATAAGGCATGTTTAATCTGTTAAATAATCCTGAACATGCATTCTTAAACACATGATGTTCCACCATAAATTAGTAGGTGGCTCACGTGTCACCCACGCTGTACATAACAAAAGTACATAAGGCCCAGGCCATGTAGGCACTACAGTTTAACACCAGTACCTTGTACAGTACCTTGTACCAGCAAACAAATTTGTCAACTGGTGCAGATGGAAAGAACTGGTGTTATACATTTATTCCACCTAGCACTAGTCAGAAAGGCATTTTGTACCAGTTGACACTTCTGAACTGTTTTCAAGGCTAGGCTCACATACAGCAAATTAGGGGAATTAATTCATGAGATGATCAAGGCATGGATAAGTGCCACTCATCTTCCAGCAAGATACGGGCATAGTATGATCCTGACATGAACAAACGGGGGATGGGGTGGGGGGGAACCATGCAAAACAAGTGAAAAACCCGCAAGCATACACAGGTGGTTGTATGTGTCCACACGAGGACATATGGCAAGTTCACAGGCATTGTCTTAGGGTTAATACATACATTTAGTAAGTACATATATAGCACTATAAATTTGGACCGTCTTTAATTTGGATACTTTGTTCCACGGATTCATCACTGTCCATCATGCAGACCCTGCATTAATTTGAGATAAGTACCTGGTAAGGATGTTGTGCAGATAAGCTTTGGTTTCTTTTTTTTCTTTTTAGATCTACAGAGATGCCAAGGAGTGCCTGAACCTTCTAGCGACCAGACTGGGGACATCTCCGTTTTTCTTTGGAAACATGTGAGTGCAAAATATTTATAGTGTTTGCAACATATGTAGTGTGGTACTTTTAACGCCAAAATGCTTATTGTGTTGAAAAGTATGTTTGCGTTTTTGTTTATCCTTGCAGATTAGGAACAGACTCTTTTTTCTTTTGGTCTGCTAGCTTTAACATCTGCCTTTGTTCAGCTAGTAGTTGTCACAAACAAGACAGTGTCTAATCAGACATCATTTTTAAAAAGAGCTCCCAGATGTTGAGCTTGGCTTGATTTATTTATTTTATTTATAACCCACCTTTCTGCCAAAAATGGCTTTCTCCTGGTTTTGTAAGTGAAATGACACATTTATGTACTAGTGAACTGAGCGCTGGCTCAGCCATCAGTCTAACCTCTTCCCTCATGCTTCAGGCAGGCAATGTGCCCTTCTTTTCTTTTTTGCTTTTAATGAAAAGCACATCATGTTTGTTTATCTTGTTGCTTTATTATTTTTTTTCTGTAAAAAATACTCTTTTTAAATGTAAAACTGCTCCATAGTAGGGATGGCGGCGTATTGCAACAATATCCTTGTGTGCTAGCCAATCAGTGCTGTGCAAAGCTGGCTTCTGCTACAAACTTGCAGAACCAGGCTTTTTTAAAGCTCAGCCCTAGAGAGGAATAGATATATCATCACTGAACACTGGTTGGCCACTTCCAACCTAGCCCTGCTGTTCTATGTATGTTGTGTTTGCCTTCTCCCAAGAGCTATTACCTATGTTGCTAGTGGCTGTTTTTTTAAAAACCTAGGTGATTTAAGCCAGACCATGACTGCCCTAATTACAGAATTTTTTTTCCTCTGAGGATACATCTTTACAGGTTTTGAGGCGGGGTCTGATCCTCCTTGGATATGCTGTATTGCAAACAGCTCTTACATTCCACGGTATTCCTATGTTCAGGTTGTGTTGGTCTCTGAAGATCTGTACTGCAGACAGGAGAAAGACGAGTTGTACAAGTTGATGATAAGATTCTGGCCTAGCGTTCGAGGCACTATTTTCCTTCTACGGACCCATCTTGCATCCTCCTGCAAGCATTATGTAATCTGTCCTGCCTGTGTGATTTCTGCTTCTAGGTGTTTCTAGGACAGCTTGGGTAGTATCTACAATGAAGCAGCTCCCATGCTGTTGGGGTAATGTGTGAAGCAGACCTGAATTTGATGACTAGCATGTTGATGGCATGTGATTATCATCTATATCTCAACATTCAATTTAGATTTATTAATTTATCCATGCTTATATATCTCCACCAAAGGAAGAGCTGAAATGATGGCAGTGTTTGATATTCATGTCTCTAAACAGGACTGGAACATGGCAATAGCTGCTATTTTATAATTGTATGTTCAACCTGCACAGGGGCTGTAGTAAAATGGTATGCAGTTGGATGCCATGAACAACTGGCTCTTTTAGCCCATTTAATGGAGAGTCATGATGACGAAACACAATCTTGCAAAACGATCATGAAAATAATGAATGATGCCTTATGACATGTTGAGTCGAACAAATGTTTATCTTCCCTCATGAGTTCAGTACTTCCTCATTAGCACACCTGCTAGCTTGTGAAAATCTTCAAACATAGCTATGATTTGTTTTATATGTTTCTCTGTTTAGAAAGTTTGTTATGGAGTTTGAGGTAGCTGTGTCCCATGTTTGTTATCTCTAGGCCTACAACTCTGGATGCCTTTGTGTTTGGTTTTCTTGCTCCTCTTTATAAAGTACCATTCCCCAAAGTCCAGTTACAAGATCATTTGAAGCAGCTTCCCAATTTATGTCGCTTTTGTGATGACATTCTGAGTTGCTACTTATCAGGTAAGCAACATGTTTCTCTTCGAACATGTTCTGTGTTTTCAAAAGAGGGGTGCCTGTATTCCTATCTAATCTATATTACAATTAAATTCTTTTGCCAGACAACTTCAGAAGTCTATCATTTTTTTATGTTTCTACTTTGCACTGGTTAGGATGCATGCAATTCTTGGCCTTCTTTTCCTTGTGAAAATCTTGAAAAGCTTTCTAAGGGTGTAATCCTATGTATGCTGAGACAGAAAAAAAGTCCTACAACTCCATGCTGGCTGGGGAATGTTGGGAGTTGTAGGACTTTTTTTCTGTCTAAACATACATAGGATTGCACTCTAACGATTTTCAGTTGCTCCTAACTTTCTTTCTTTTTCTGTTTGCTCTGCCTGTTTAGGCACCTCTCCAGCAGGTCAAGACACCGTTGATGCAAATCTGCAAAAACTCACACAGCTTGTAAACAAGGAATCCAACTTGATTGAAAAGGTTCTTCTTGTTTCTATCTTCCTGCATTTTTCTGATCTTGTCAATATCATGTCTAACTTGTTCTTTTGTTAACAGCTGTTCAGTGTGTTTCCACCAATTCTCTTTTTAAGCAGGGGTAAATAGGGTGTAGGAGTCAGAAAGTAAAAGGGGCACATGATTGAGGAGATCAGAACCTATCCTCGCTGCTGATGTACTTTTCTGCACCTTCTTGGTCCAAGCGCTTTTCTCCCCAGCCAAGCTCTGAAGCCAAAAGTGACCTTGGCTGGGAGAAAAGCATTTGAGGAGAGGGGCTACAGGGACAGAAGTAGTGGGTCAGGGATAGTTCTACATTCTCCCTTTCACATTGTTTTTACTTTTAAAATCAGACCAGCACCATCCTGCCACTTCATTCTTTTTATCTAATAGGGGCAGTTCTATGTTGTACAGACACACAGAAGTAAAATTAGCATGTCTAGTTTGACCCTAAATTATCATCTTAGCAACATCTTGCTAAAGTTCTTTTGAAGTACATGTTATGAAGTGATTGTTTCATAGTAATCAAGATTATATTGCTTAACTTTGAAAATTCAGCATATTCACTTGCTTCAAAAGTCAACAAGGCAGCAGTCATTTTTTCAGTAGGAGTATCTAGTGTAAACTCTGGACATTGGCACTCGGTTACAGAGTTGGAATAGGGAATCGTTAACCAGCAACAGAAGTTATATGAACAGTACTTATGTGTTCTGTATCACGTTAATTCAGAATGTGCTCTTTGGATGTGACCTCTAGTAATTAGCAAAGAGAGACTGGGTTCGGATGATCACAGCAGGGGAAGCATCATGGCTGCTCCCCCTATGCGTGTCATGCATGTGACCACCATTTGCACGATTCCCCATGCTGCAGCGTGGGTTGGCGTGTTGTCTGAACCTGGCACGTGGGGGGTGGGCACATTGTATCCACCCTACAACCCACAACATTCAGTACAGGTTGTAGGGTGATGTGCTATGTGCTGTGCCATGTACCAGGTTCGGACGACACTCAGCGCAGGCAGTAATGCAAATGGCAGTTGCATGCGCAGGGGCCTGGGGGAGCAGCCATGACGGCTTCTTCCCCTGCTGCGATTGTCCGAACACAGCCAGAATGTCGCAACTGAAAATAATCTGTTTCAAGTTTTGCTACTTCCCACCAGAAATTAATTTAGGCTGCAATCCTATACACATTTACCTTGGAGTAAGTCCCACTGAAGTCATTGAGGCTTACTTCTGAGTAGACATTTATAGGATTGCGCTTTTATTTGCATCCATACACCAATTGCTTTTGAAACATCTTAACTTCTTGAATATATTTCTGTCAGTCCTTGCATAATGGGAATTGATTTCTCTCTTCTTAAATGTTTGTTTCCATCACATCACACTAACAAGTATTGGTCACTCATTATTGGTGGCAATTTCTGTTCATTTTACTTCTGAAACGTATTCAGATTTAATTTAGCTATATTTTAAAGCTGGATTATCCCAGTAATGTTGAGCCTTGAACATCCTTGCTAGATGTTCCCCGGAATACCAGAGAAGTCATTTAATGTTATCCTAGTCATGCAGGAGCTTTTTTCCTCTGAATGGCTCCTGTGCAGCTGGAGTAGCATTCAGTCATTTGGTGGAAGCCAGTTGTTGGGTCCTGCCCATGGCATCAGACAGTGTGGTGGGAGATTGGATGCCAGTTCCTATAAGAAAGACCCACACGATCAGCTGCTTCCCACATGTCATTTAAATGTTACCCCAGTTGTGCAGGAGCACTTACAGAAAAGCATCTCCTGCATGGCTCAGGTAACGCTTCAAGTGCCTTGATTCTTTTGGTGTACACATGATAGCTCAAAGATCTAGAATAGTACGTGTTCATGGACAAACAAGAATTGACATCCCTACCAATTGTACTTTGGCAACTGAAATGTCAAGAAATGATAAATCACATTGTTAAGAAGATTCACTGAACGCTCAAACTGGTTTACTTGTGAGACTGCACCAGTGTGTATATTTAGGGAACTGCCCTGTAAAATGTATCAATGAATACTGCTGTGTGAAGGTTTTGCTATAGATAATGTTCTTCATATATCTGAATTGGTACATACGTTGTTTCTGCAGATGGATGACAATCTTCGTAAGAGTCCTCAGCACCCTCCACGTAAGCTGACAACTCTCAAACTTTCTACAGCTGGGGAAGGAAATAGTTCACCAAATCGCTTATCACCCTAAGAGTTTAAATTTCATATTTATGTGTATATTCTGATATGATGACTGTCTCTGATCAATCTTTGCACTGATTCTATGTGTACATGAAGTTAGGAAGAAAGGTGAATTGACTAATAGGTGCAGGCACATTCATTCAACTAATGCACTCTGTGGTCATTGTGGAAACAGTAAAAGTCCAAATTGACCACAGACAGACTCAGTGAGTAATTGCACTGTAGCATACAAGGTTGCCTTAAGTGCTGCATAATGCTTGTCTTTCAAGATTGGTACATTTCCTGACCAAAAGGTAAGATTCCACTTTTGAAAATACGCAAATACATCAGTCTTTTCTGCTAGATTAAGTTTCAGTTTTGACTGCAATCATGTTATGGCTCAACTGGGTTGTTGTATGTTGAAGTAGATACTTGATCATCACTTCTAGCATTTTTATAGATGCTTGATGGTTCAAGTTACTGAAAGATGGTTCAAGTACTGAAAGAAAATGAAAATATCAGCTTACCTGACACAAAGAGCAACCAACAGTGATAGGTAATTGCCATTTTATAATTTTTTTTTGCAAGCAATGATCAGTGTATGTGCACTATTTTTAAAAGAATACATGTTTAAAAAAAACCTCAACTCATTAAATTGGAATTTCTTATTAGAACTGTTATTCAAATTTGGATTTTATCAAGAATAGGACAAATTTGAACAATCTCCTTGATAGCATGCCCACCTTCAAAATTGCAGTGATTTTCACAGATTCCCTTTACTCCCCCCACACTACCTTTTGTGGTATGATCCTCCAACCATCTGGAGCAGTTTTTCAAGGGGCTGCAAAGAGAAATCACCATTCCATTCTTCCAGTATAAACAGAACTTTGCTCATGGGGAATTTGGATCCAACCCATTATATAGTACTGGCACTGTTTCACTTTGTCCTCCCTACCTCTAGAGCAGGGGTGTCAAATGTACAGCTCATGGGATCCAGACAGGCCCCCAAGCCCTGTCTGGTGGTCCCCAGAAAAAAATCAGAACAGGGAATAAAAATGCTCTAGGAATGGCCTCTATTGTTCCTGTCATAGGAGCCTCGTTCCTAGAGCATCTTAGGAAGCAAAGCTTTGCATGCATTCTGCTGTGCACACAGCTCATGATGAGCATGGGCTTCCCCAAGTACTGAAACAGCAGGGACAGCCCACCATTCAGTACTGATGTGTGTACAGCTCTATCCCTGACACTGCAGTAAATAAAGAAGCACTTACGCACATAAAACCTTTGTACAGACACGGGAGCTTCTGCATCAACAGAGAACCCCTAGATCAGGCTGACGGTGTAATACCCATTTATAATGGTAGTGAGAGGCATATCATTTTAGCAGTAGCTGTGTCTCAAATGGTCCAGCAATTGTATGATTCTAAATCAGGGCTGGCCAACTATGGTGGGGAGGGGAAAATAAATGCTTGGGGACTGGTTTACAGCAAAAAGAACACACCGTAAGGTTTGCAGGAAGCAGGGTGAAATTGAAAACACTCACTGTCGACATCTGTGGTTTCACAGAGGCCTCGCGGGTGTCCTGTCACTTTGTGTAGCGTACCTGCCAGGTTCGAAACAGCTCCTCCTGCTCTTCTTCCAACCTGGCAAGTGCCACAGAATGACAGCACACACTAAATGCCAATGGGTTGGATCCAGTGCTCGTCATCCACTAGCAGAATGGATTTTCCAGCACCGTGTATATCCCCAAACCTGTTCTGAAAGGTTGGGGAATCCTCCAGAGCAGATTTGAGGCATGCACGGGGGGCTGCAGGGGAGAGGACAGGACAGGGAAGTCCTGTTGTGCCAGTGGAAGTTTGCTAGCAAGACATTGGATCCAACCCTGTGTCTGCTCTTGCCCCATGCAGGATGGAATATGGGCCACATAAGATTGAAATATAGACCAGAGGCTGGCCAAGGGCCCTCACTAAAATATAATTCTGAATTTTCAATATATCAACAGATATTTTTGAAAATAGTACTTGGCCAAAGTGGCAGCTGCTGTTAACCAATTGATGATTTAGTATCCAATTCTAAAGAAATTGTTTTCATGTGGATATAAAATGCAGTTCACTTTTCATCTGATTTTATTTTGCCAAATCAAACAAACTTGATATTTTTCTCTAAATAAACTGCAGTATTCTGTGTATATAGAGGAATAGCTGTACAAACAAGCCTGTAAATTGTGTATATAAATGTACTTACAAAATATTACTTTATAAAATAAGGAATGTAAAGATCTTTCATGTGTCTTGTTATTTATAACAATTTTGGATGTTTAGCAAGAATAAATTTTAAGTTTCATGTTACATCTAGAAAGTTTGCTTTCGTTATTTGAAGCTGCAGATGCCACACACATATCCAAGGGATATATGTTAAATAAAAAACTGTTACTGTCTAATCTTGACAAGGGACATCAAATGAGATCATGTTACTTGGCTTTTCCAAAACGTTCATACCATAAGAAGTACTTATGAAGACTGTTGTGTGCTTAGTCTTGCCTGTTTTGTAAGCGTATGTGACTGACCAAAAAACTTCTATATTTGCGAGGCTGCAGTCCTATGAATATTTACTTGGGAGTAAATGGCTAATGAACTCAGTGGGATTTACTTCCACGTTAGATATGCATAGGATCAGACTGTACAAATGCCCTACTCTTTTGTTGCAAATACAAAAATCCCCCCCCCCCCGCCATTTAATAATGTTTTATATTTGAAGCAGCATTTCCTATAGGAGAGCTAGTACTGGACTGTCCTTAAAGACTGTTACAAGGACAAAATTAAAATAGTTTGCTCAGCTTTGCTGGTAAAAGGAACCCTGATAGGTGGATCTGAACATTATATTGTAAGAGTGCTAACCATTTTTATTTTTAAGTATCATTCTTGTCTAACGTAATAGAAAATGTGAGTTGCCTTTCTTTTTAGGCATAGCAATAACATTTGTGAAAGAAGACAGGAAGTTAATCTATAAGGAAAAAAGGTAGCATGGGATATTGTTTCCATTCTTGGTTGTCAGGGCAAAATCATTGGATGATCACTAAGGAAGAGAAATTTACATTTTAGCTAAAAATAAAACAATAGTACAGTGATATTACTAGGAAATTGCCAAGAGCCAGTTCAGATATAGGAAGCGTTTAAGGCCATAGATTTTTAAAAATCAGCTTCTGTTACAAAAAAAAATGTGTTTTTAATAGGACATGTTGTAGTGTATAAAATAAAATTGCTATACTTTTACATGCGCATATGGATATACATCTCTGCATACTTGCATGCCTAGGACATGAACCTGCCTTGCAGATAGCTCCAATACTGCTGTCACCACCATAACCACTAAGGCTGCAATCCTGTGCATTTTGGAAGTAAGATGCTTGCAATAGGACTGGGCTGCAAGCAACCATCCCACCTTGCAACTACCCTCATTAACAACCTCTTTGCATCCAGGGTGGTGGATGATGACACCACTCTTTCTGCCAGTTCCCACAAACTGCTCATTATTCAAACATCCATACACATACTGTTGTTGTTGTTCAGTAGTTAAGTGCTACTATTGAGCATATTGTTGTTGTTGTTCAGTCATGTCCTACTCTTCGTGACCCCATAGACCACAGCACGCCAGGCCTTCCTGTCCTGCGCTCTCTCTCGGAGTGTGCTCAAGTTCATATTCATTGCATTGGTGATGCTATCTAGCCATCTCATACTCTGCCGTCCCCTTCTCCTTTTGCCTTCAGTCTTTCCCAGCATCAGGGTCTTTTCCAGTGACTTTTCTGTTCATATTAGGTGGCCAAAATATTTCAGCTTCAGCTTCATTATCTGTCCTTCCAATGAGCAGTCAGGGTTGATTTCCTTTAGGATTGACTGATTTGACCTCCTTGCAGTCCAGGGGACTCGTAAGAGTCTTCTCCAGCACCACAGTTCGAACGCATCAGTTCTTTGGCGCTCAGCCTTCCTTATAGGCCAGCTCTCACAGCCTTACGTTACCACTGGGAAAGCCATAGCTTTGATTATACGAGCCTTTGTCGGCAAGGTGATGTCTCTGCTTCTTACTATCCTGTCTAGGTTTGCCTTAATCTCATCTGCTTCTGTTAGGTCCCTGCCTTCTTTGTCCTTTGTCATGCCTGTCTTTGCACAAAACGTTCCCTTGAGATCTCCAATTTTCTTGAAAAGATCTCTAGTCTTTCCCATTCTATTGTTTTCCTCAATTTCTTTGCATTGTTCATTTAAGAATGCCTTCTTGTCTCTCCTTGCTATTCTCTGGAACTCTGCATTCAGTTGGATATATCTTCCCCTTTCTCCCTTGCTTTTCGCTTCTATTCTTTCCTCAGCTCCTTGTAAAGCCTCATCAGACAGCCACTTTGCTTTCTTGCATTTCTTTTTCTTTGGGATGGATTGAGTTGCTGCCTCCTGAACAATGTTACGGACCTCTGTCTATCACTCTATCTGTTACAGACCTCTGTCTATCAGGTCTAATCCCTTAAATCTATTCCTCACCTCCACTGTATATTCATAGGGGATATGATTTAGGTCATACCTGAATGGTTTAGTGGTTTTCCCTATGTTCTTAAATTTCAGCCGAAATTTTGCAAGAAGCAGCTCATGATCTCAGCCACAGTCAGCTCCAGGTCTTGTTTTTACTGACTGTATAGAGCTTCTCCATCTTTGGCTGCAAAGGACATAATCAATCTGATTTCGATATTGACCATCTGGTGATGTCCATGTGTAGAGTTGCCTCTTGTGCTGTTGGAAAAAAGTGTTTGCTATGATCAGCGTGTTCTCTTGGCAAAATTCTATTAGCCTTTGTCCTGCTTCATTTTGTACACCAAGGCCGTGCTTGTCTGTTATCCCGGTGATTTCTTGACATCCTACTTTAGCATTCCAATCCCTATGATGAAAAGGACATCTTTTTTTGGTTTTAGTTCTAGAAGGTGTTGTAGGTCTTCATAGAAGCTTCTTCTATGATCAACCTCAGCTTCTTCGGCCTCAGTGGTTGGGGCATAGACTTGAATTACTGAGATGTTGAATGGCTTGCCTTGGATTCGTTCTGAGATCATTCTATCGTTTTTGAGATTGTACCTCAGTACTGCTTTGCCCACCCTTTTATTGACTATGAGTGCTACTCCATTTCTTCTAAGGGATTCTTGCCCACAGTAGTAGATATGATGGTCACCTGAATTAAATTCGCCCATGCCTGTCCATTTTAGTTGGCTGATTCCCAAGATGTCGATGTTCAATCTTGCCATCTCATGTTTGACCACCTCCAGCTTACCTTGATTCATTGACCTTACATTCCAGGTTCCTAAACAATATTGTTCTTTTCAGCATCGGGTTTTCTTTTCACCACCAGACACATCCACAGCGGAGTGTCCTTTCGGCTTTGGCCCAGCCGCTTCACTCTTTCTGGTGCTACTTGGAAATGCCCTCTGCTCTTCCCCAGTAATATATTGGACACCTTCCGACTTGAGGGGCTCATCTTCCAGCATCATATCTTTTAGCCTTGTGATATGTTCCATGGGGTTCTCTTGGCAGGAATACTGGAGTGGGTTGCCATTTCCTTCTCCAGTGGACCACATTTTGTCAGAACTCTCCTTCATGACCTGTCCATCTTGGGTGGCCCTGCACGGCATAGCTTATGGCTTCACTGGGTTATGCAAGCCCCTTCGCCACAACAAGGCAGTGATCCATGAAGGGGAGGCAGTGATCCATGAAGGGGACACATACTGACTGCTCACCAAATAAAAACATTTCAGGATGGCACAGCTGATTTAAACCAGCCTCTGTCCTAGCCCTGCTGTTAATGCAGTGAAATTCCAAGGAGAATGGTTCTGTAGAAACTGCAATTGAGGACAGAAGAACGTTTTGTGCAAAGACCGGCATGATAAAGGACAAAGAAGTAGGGATGTACGAAAGTCACTTACCTTTTAACGAAATGTGATTCAAAGTGGGGGGGAGGCGCCCCGTCCCTCCCCCCCGAAATTTTGGTGGGGGGGGAGGCGCCCCATCCCTCCCCCCCTGAAATTCTGGCCAGGGGCGAGGCACTCCATCCCTCCCCCCCCCGAATCTGGGCCGGCCAGGTCTGCAAGTGGCGGCGGCCGTAGCCACCGCTGTTTGCGTCCCTGCAGTCAGCTGTGATAGGCTACGTAAATGTTTACGTAGCCTATCACGGCTGAGTAAAAAAAACAACCGCGCGTACGCAAATGTCGGTGCCCATTTGCGTACGTGCGGTTTGTTTGTTTGTTTTTTACTCAGCCGTGATAGGCTACGTAAACATTTACGTAGCCTATCACAGTATTTTTTAAAAATCTAGCCGTGATAGGCTACGTAAATCTTTACGTAGCCTATCACGTTTTTTTGTGTGTGTTTTTTTTACTGGAAATGGCGGTGGCGGCAGCCGGTTGGAAGACCGACCGCCACAGCCGCCGCCGCTGAACCGCCGCCGGAGCCGCCGCCGCCAGGAAGATTTGCCGAAGGTAAGTCCCATCCCAGGGGGGGCGGGGGGGCAGACCATTTCGCCACCGATTTTGGGGGGCCGACTGCACTGGCATTCGGCCTCCCCGAGATTCGTGGTGAAATTCTCTGACATCCCTACAAAGAAGGCAAGGACCTAACAGAAGCAGATGAGATTAAGAAGAGGTGGAAAGAATACACAGAAGAACTATACAGGAAAGATCTTAATGTCCCTGATAGCCATGATAGTGCGGTCATGGAACTTGAGCCGGACATCCTAGAGAGTGAAGTCAAGTGGGCCATAGGAAGCATTAGTAACAACAAAGCTAGCGGATATAACAGTATTCCAGCTGAGCTATTTAAAATCCTAAAAGATGATGCTGTTAAAGTGCTGTACTCAATATGCCAACAAATTTGGAACACTCAACAGTGGCCACAAGACTGGAAAAGGTCAGTTTACATTCCAATTCCAAAGAAGGGCTATGCCAAAGAGTGTTCAAACTACCGTACAATTGCGCTCATTTCACATGCCAGCAAGGTGATGCTCAAAATAAATCCTACAAGCTAGGCGTCAGCAGTATGTGAACCGAGAACTACCGGAAGTACAAGCTGGGATTCAAAGAGGCAGAGGAACTAGAGATTAAATTGCCAACATTCGCTGGATCATGGAGAAAGCAAGAGAATTCCCGAAAAATGTCTCTTTCTGCTTCATTGACTACGCTAAAGCCTTTGATTGTGTGGATCACAACAAACTGTGGCAAATTCTTAAAGCGATGGGAGTACCAGACCACCTTACCTGTCTCCTGGGAAACCTGTACGAGGGTCAAGAAGCAACAGTAAGAACCGGAAGTGGAACAACCGATTGGTTCAAAATTGGGAAAGGAGTACGACAAGGCTGTATATTGTCGCCCTGCTTACTTAATTTATATGCAGAGTACATCATGAGAAACGCCAGGTTGGATGAATCACAGGTCGGAATTAAGATTGCCGGGAGAAGTATCAACAACCTCAGATACGCAGACGATACTACCCTAATGGCAGAAAGTGAAAAGGCTCTAGAGAGCCTCTTGTTGAGGGTGAAAGTGGAGAGTGCAAAAGCTGGTTTGAAACTCAACATTAAAAAAACGAAGATCATGGCATCTGGCCCCATCACTTCCTGGCATATAGAAGGGGAAGAAATGGAAGCAGTGACAGATTTTATTTTCTTGGGCTCCAAGATCACCGCAGACAGTGACTGTAGCCATGAAATTAAAAGACGCTCCTTGGGAAGAAAGCTATGGCAAACCTAGACAGCATAGTAAGAAGCAGAGACATCACCTTGCCGACAAAAGTTCGTATAATCAAAGCTATGGTTTTCCCAGTAGTAACATATGGCAGTGAGAGCTGGACTATAAGGGAGGCTGAGTGCTGAAGAATTGATGCTTTCGAACTGTGGTGCTGGAGAAGACTCTTACGAGTCCCCTGGACTGCAAGGAGGTCAAATCAGTCAATCCTAAAGGAAATCAACCCTGACTGCTCATTGGAAGGACAGATACTGAAGCTGAAGCTCAAATATTTTGGCCACCTAATGCGAAGAGAAAACTCACTGGAAAAGACCCTGATGCTGGGAAAGATTGAAGCGAAAAGAAGGGGCCGGCAGAGGATGAGATGGCTAGATAGCATCACCGATGCAATGAATATGGACTTGAGCACACTCCGGGAGAGAGCAGAGGACAGGAAGGCCTGGCGTGCTATAGTCCATGGGGTCATGAAGAGTTGGACACGACTTAACGACTGAACAACAACAACAACTGCATTGCCATTATGAATGGGGTTGCTTTGGCATGCATTTTGGAATTTATTATTAAATAATCTTGTGCATTACATCATAGAATCATTATATTGAAAGGGAGAATGTGAGACCCTTGAGGAATATATTGCCTGAGTATTTATTACATCTAAGACCATCATGTGTATTGCTTAATTGATGTAGGATCTGGGCATGCACTGAGTCGGGAACAAAGGCATATGAGCAAAAGGCATGGCTGCTTCAGGTCTTTTAAAATTAATGTATGATAGTCTACTTGACTGTGAAGCCAGCATGCATTCCTATATATAGTTCATTAAACTTTCGCTAGTTTACTTAGTAAAATAGCCTAGCTGTTGAGCTTAATTGTTTCATGGTGGTGGTGGCGTAGTGAAATGTGGCTTAGACACAGAGGGAAAAGCAATTTTGCCTCGGTATATGAAAAGTAAATTCCTGAGAAACATTCAGTCTCAGACCTGAAGGGCAAAATTTAATTCTCTTGGTTTGTTGCAGATTGTTTTTAACAGAGGATATTGGAGGAGAGCATGTAAACTTACTATATGTTTACTCACTAACATAGAATTGCTTTAAAAATAACATCAGAATTGCTTATGGCTAAAGTTTTCCAGATATATTAAAGTATGTATCTTCAGTTACTTCATTTTTTATTGCTTTTGGCACTGCAGTGAGGACTACTTCCATGCTTTTTCTCTAACCTTTTTCTGGCAATGAGCGTTTACACTTAGGGTTTTTAAAGCTTCTTTTTGTGCAAAATATATGCGACATGCGGCTCTGCAGATGGTCTCACATGCTGCATTCCTGCCACCCCGGCTGTAGACCCTGGCTTTAATATTTAGAGTTGTTGTTGTTGGTCCCAGTTCAGCTGAAAGCTTACAACACTTACACCTTAATGCTTTTCAGACCCTAGGTGGTCCACAGATCAGTCGGGAAAGGTACCAAAGTACTTCATTGTATGTATGAATCTATTCTTCTAGCACTGACACAGTTCTCTAAAATGCTGAATGTACATGACGTGAGCTCCCTTAGGTATAAAGCAAAACTTTGTGTATGGGAAGTTTTAAGGCTAAATGTTTATCTGAGAACAAAAACATAATGGGTTGGATCCAGATTGAGAAGCCATTGTGTATTCTAAAGTTTGTGATTTTTAGGGACTTGTACATTATAGATTCTCCCACTAATACTAATAGAGATGGGACACAATTTGTGCTTTAGGATGCAATCCTATGCACATTCAGACAGAAAAATGTCCTACAACTCCCAGGATGCCCCAGCTAGCATGGCTGAATGGGGCATGCTGAAAGTTGCAGAACCATTTTCTGTCTAAACATGCATAGGATTGCACTCTAGGCATTATTGGCTTTGGGAGACAAAACAAAGGCCGAAGCCCCAATAATGCACCAGTGTTTTTGTCCTTGTTGCTTTAAGTGAAAAGTACCCTCGAGAAGCTGTAATTCTTGAGTGAAGAAGCAGAGGGAGGGCAGGCGGTGCTTAACTCTTACCCTACTGGTCAATTTAATGGTCATAATTGCCAGGGATAGAGAACACGCACACCTCAGGTCCCCCACCTAGGGATGTCAGATAATTCCGTCACGGATCTCCATGGCGGAACGGTCTGCCCCCCCCCCCCGCAGATCCCCCCTGGGACGAGACTTACCTGGGGCGGATATTCCAGGCGGCAGTGGCTCCGGCGCCGGCGGCGACGGAGGCTGGTCTTCCGACTGGCTGCCGCCGCCGCCATTTGCAGTCTTGTGTTGTTGTTTTTTTAACAAGACATGATAGGCTACGTAAAGATTTACGTAGCCTATCATGGCTGGGTAAAATTTAAAAAAAACCGCGTACACAAATGGCGGCGGCTACGGCCGCCACCATTTGCGTTCCTTATTTTTGGCCGTCTTAGTCTACGTAAATATTTACATAGACTATGACAGCGAAAATAAAGGGGAACGCAAATAGTGTAGCGGGCGCTATTTGCGTCCCTTTTTGATTAGCCGTTTTAGCCTACATAAATATTTACGCAGGCTAAAACGGTGAATCAAAAAGGGACGCAAATAGCGCCCGCTACGCTATTTGCGTTCCCCTTTATTTTCGCCGTCATAGTCTACATAAATATTTACGTAGACTAAGACGGCCAAAAATAAGGAACGCAAACGGCGGCGGCCATAGCCGCCGCCACTTGCGTACGCGGTTTTGTTTTGTTTTTTTTACCCAGAGCCCTCCGCGACCGGAAATCCGGCTGTGGACGGCTCTGGCCTGGGCCTGGCTGGCTGCTCTGCGGAGCACAGCCGGCCATGGAGGATTCCGGGGGGGAGGAACGGATCGCCTCCCCCCCGTTGAGGATTTCGGGGGGAGGGACGGAACACCTCCCCCCCCACCATCAACATATTCCGCGGAAAGGTAAGTGACTTTCGTACATCCCTACCCCCACCCCCGGTACGGCCCCTGCCATCTCCTGCCAAGCTTCTGAATTCGGCAGCAGCAATGGTTGTTTTTTAACCAAAAAAAGTCACTTTTCATTTTATTTATTACATTTCTATACTGCCCAATAGCCAAGCTCTCTGGGCAGTTTACCAAGATTAAAAAATGTAAAAATACAATATTGTACATACTATAAAAAACATTTACATACAAACATATGAACAGACAACACACATATTTTAGCTACAGAGTGCTAAAAGGGTCAAATTTAGTTTGAGAACATGCTAAACGTACTCTTTCTGGAACTACAGAGCAGTTTGTCACCACATTTCGGTGGCAAATCACTGGTTGTTTTTGGATTTTTTTTCAGGACGCCCTGAAGACTATAAGACGCCCCATGGTGTGGTGGGGAATGGCCCCCGGACCTCCCAAAGTTGCCCAACCCTGTTCTAAACATAATTTTAGCGCGTAGCTCCATTTTTCTCTCCCTTGTCCTTAGACCATTGCATCAGAATTCTTTCACATTCCACCTGCAGTTAATTGACTGGGGAATTTTAAAAATGAAAGAGATCGAAGAAAATTCTAACCCTATTTGAAAATTCAAATAGCTTGTTTGAGTCAGGATACAGATTTCACCAACTTTAATTATGTCACTTAAGATCATTTTCTTGCAGTCAGGCTTTAGGCTCCAAATTCCAGAAGTGGAATTTCTGAAGGTAAGATGCAGCTTTATGACTGCACGCTTGCCAGGGCTGAGAAAAAACAGATGTGGCATCTGAAAAGCATTTATTTTTGTAGGGATGCTCACCATTTTCTTATACAAACTCCCTTAGTTTCCACTTTAAAAAAGCATTCTTCTGTCATGCCCTTAGGCAACCATTTTAGGAGTTGGGACTTTTTATAAATATTCTAAATGACACACACTATAAGAAGCAACAAAATCTGTTATCACCATCTAGCTTCATTTTCCCATATCGCCTACATTTGCATGCTATATGCCAGACAGGTTTTATTCATCCTGCTGCGGTTATGTACCTATTAATTTTACGTTCCCTTCCTTCTGCTCTGTTAGACTGTGCTGTATTGCAGTATCTGAAGACAAGTAGTTGTATAGTATTCCTGCTTTATTGAAGTGTATATGAGTGGCAAGGGAGGTGCAAGTTAGCTAATACATGCTGAAAGTTGTATCGGTGCCTGTTGGCGAGTGTGCATGACCCGACTGTCACAGACTGGGAGTCATGACATGTTGGCCTTGTATATTCAGTATGCCGAAAACTGATAATCCCTTCTCCGAGATACAAAATATAAAATCAACCTTCCTATAATGTTCAATGAGTAATTACAGGAAATTGTCAGGAGTACTACCATGTAGACTATGGGTCCGCAACACGGTCCCTGTGGGGACCTCCAATGGCGCATTTGAACCTCTCCATTCCCTGCCCCCTTCAAAAGAATATTTTAATAAAACATTGAAAAATGATAGGTTGCCAAGTTCTCCTTCCTGTTCCTGAACCTGGCAGCTGATCTGCAGGCTGGAAGGGAAGGAAAGAGTTGTTTCCTGGCCCCTCCCAATCTTCCGGCTACACAGGGCTTTCCCCTTTGATCTCTCTCTATTCCCAGCCTCTAGCCTTGCCATTTCTCTCCCCCAGCCCCTTTCCTCACTATTTCTCTCCCTTTCCCATCCCTAGCCGCCTTCTTTCTCTCCTCCCCTCACTTCTTTCTCTCACTGTTCCTCTCCACTCCAGCATCTAGCCCTGCTATTTCTCTCCCCACCTCTTTGCCTCGCTGTTTCTCCCCGCTCCCAGCCCCTAGCCTTGCTCTTTTTTCTCTCCATTACCAGCTCCTTTTATTCTCGTTATTCTCTCTCTCTCTCTCTCTCTCTCTCTCTCTCACATACACACACACACACACACAGAGAGAGAGAGAGAGAGAGAGAGAGAGAGAGAGATCACCTTCTGGGTGAGGGCTCTGATGGCAGAGAAGGAGGTGGTAGGAGTGCCTGGTGGGGAACGGAGTAGCTGAATCTGGGATCAAAGTAGGGTTTCTAAAAATAAAACCACTCACTTTACTGTTGAAGCAGAAGTTAATGAGGAGCACTATATAAACATGGTTTCTAAATAGCATAGAAGCCCCCAGCTTCTCTTTAATCACTTCCATCATTCAGCTTTTTGAACAGAGTTCAAAATGATCTGCAACGTTGTATTCTCAGACCACTTTTGCCAGAATATCTGTTAAACTCAAAATAGAGTATTCTGAATAAAGATTGAAGTGGGCTACTGAAGTCTGAGCGGTGGGGAAATTGATAAGACTTTTACTTATATCTGCTATGTTGGATTCAGCACCTCTCTCTCCCTCTCTCTGTCTCTCTCTCTCACACAACCAGAGCAGCATGTCCAGGACCCTGTCTCTGACGTGGTCTATACTGAATCATCAAAAACGGTGGCAGTTCCCTTCCTCCCAACCCTCCTCCAAACAGTGCAACAATCATGGAAGGCCCTGTCTTCGATGGTCTAAGCAGCTAGAGTCCCTGTACTGCATACAGGAGAAGGATGTGGCATTCTTATATTCCCATTCCATCATTGTGGAGTTGGCATAAGGTCGCAGAAGGTTCGTGTGTCACCCATTGACAAAGAGGGTAGAAGGCTGGATCTTTTGGGGAGGCAAATATATTCTTCCACTGCTCTCAGTCTCCATGTGGTGAACTACCAGGCCATGGTGGGCAGACATCAGTTGTTCCTCTAGGAGAAAATGGGCTCTTTGTGCTTATCTCCCAGAGGACCAAAGTGATCTCACTAGAGTTTTTATGTGGAAGCTGTCGTTGTCCAGGCAGCAGATTAACAGTTGCCATCATGAAGCCGACTGTAGCGCTAAGTCATTGGTAAGTGTGATTGTGCTCCAGAGGCATGCTTGGTTCAGGTCTGTGGGCTTAACTCCTGGGACTCAATAGCAAATTGAGGATTTGCCTTTTGGCAGTGAAGGGCTCTTTAATGCCAAAACCGATGAACAAATGGATTCTGTTCAGAAGGCAAAGACAACTGCCTGGAAGATGGGTTTGGGTCCTCAACCTTAATAGTAACAATACAAGTCATGCAGGCGGTTCTGCTACCAATGGTACATGGCCAAGCAGCAGTTTGAGCATTATCCTTGCTACCAGCCTCCTCAGCAGCAGAAGCAGACTGCGCCTTCTTCGAAGTATCGTCAGTGTCATGGGAGGACTGATTCTTCCTCTAAGTGGCAGTTTTGACTTTCCAGGGTTGCCGTCCTCAGTCTCCTCAGCCAACCCTTCTTCAGGTTCATTCTGGTAAGATTCCTGCCCACCTGGAAAATATAAGAATGGACAGCTGGGTGTTAAATATAATCAGTTGGGGCTACATGATAAGGGTTTCATACTCTCCCCTATTTGGGTGTTGTTTGAGTCACTCCTCCCTGGCCATCCCTCCTCCTGGAATTGACCACCCTGCTCCAAAAGGGAGCAATCCAAAGAGTTCTTCCATCCCAGCCAGAGGATGGTTTCTTCTCCCGGTACTTTACCTTACCAAAACGGGACGGAGGCCTCCATCCGATCATGGATTTGAGGAACGTGAACAAGTTTATTACCCCCAGAAAGTTCAGAATGATCATGATGGCGTTGATCTGTCCTCTCCTTTGGAAGGGTGTTTGGTTTGTGGCCATAGACCTGAAGGACACATATTTCCTAGGGATGTACGAAAGGTACTTACCTTTCGTGGATTATGTTTATGGTTGGGGGGGGAGGCGCTCCGTCCCTCCCCCCGGAATCCTGGATGGGGGGGGAGGTGCTCCGTTCCTCCCCCCCCGGAATCCTGGCCGGCCGGCTGTGCTCTGCAGCGATTCTGCGGAGCCGCTGGCTGGC
The DNA here is from genome assembly GCF_057233095.1 of Heloderma suspectum. Lineage (NCBI taxonomy): Eukaryota > Metazoa > Chordata > Lepidosauria > Squamata > Helodermatidae > Heloderma > Heloderma suspectum. The sequence continues at coordinate 45,748,738 of NC_139459.1, forward strand.
TAGCAGGGATGCAAATGGCGGCGGCCGTAGCCGCCGCCGTTTGCGTCCCTGCAGTCAGCCATGATAGGCTACGTAAATGTTTATGTAGCCTATCACGGCTGACTTAAAAAAAAAAAAAATGCACGTACGCAAATGGCGGCGGCCATGGCCGCCGCCATTTGCATTCCTTATTTTGGCACGTCTTAGTCTACGTAAACATTTACGTAGACTAAGGCAGCAAAAATAAGGGGAACGCAAATAGCATAGTGTCTATGCTATTTGCGTTCCCCTTATTTTCGCCGTCTTAGTCTACGTAAATGTTTACGTAGACTAAGACGTGCCAAAATAAGGAACGCAAGTGGCGGCGGCCATGGCCACAGCCATTTGCGTACGCATGTTTTTGTTTTTTAAAGTCAGCCGTGATAGGCTACGTAACATTTACGTAGCCTATCACGTTTTTTTTTTATAACCTAGCCGTGATAGGCTACATAAACATTTACGTAGCCTATCACGTTTTTTTTTTTTAACCTAGCTGCGATAGGCTACGTAAATCTTTACGTAGCCTATCACTTTTTTTTTTTTAAACTGGAAATGGCGGTGGCGGCAGCCGGTCGGAAGACCGGCCACCGCAGCCGCCGCCGCCAGGAAGATCCGCCCAAGATAAGTCTCGTCCTGGGGGGGGGCGGGGGGGCAGGCCGTTCCGCCACCGATTTCAGGGGGCCGAATGCGCTGGCATTCGGCCTCCCCGAGATCCGTGGCGGAATTTTCGTACATCCCTAATATTTCCATATAGCGATCACAGAGGCTCACCAGAGGTACTTGTGTTTCATCATTGGTACCAACCTGTTCCATTTTGAGTCCTGCCCTTCAGTCTACCAACCGCCCTGAGAGTTTTTACAAAGTGCATGGTGGTTGTGTATGCATACCTTCAACTTCACGACATCGAAGTCTACCCTTAACTGGATGACTGGAGTCTCATCTCGGGCTCCAAGGATTCCCTTTGTCATGCCATCGAGATTGTTCTGAACCCTCTGGGAACATCGGGCCTGTACGTGAACAGGGAAAAGTCAACTTTGAAGCCAACCCAATGGCTCCAGTTCACAGGAGTGTTGCTAGATTCGACAGTGGCATGCACTTACCTTCCCTGAAAGCGGCAGGAGCAGCTGATTGCCCTCACAGAGACCCTTCACTTTCGTTGGCTAGCCACTGCTCATACTATTCAAACATTGCTGGGGCATATGGTGGCAACAGTCAGAGTTGTTCATTGGGCAAGGCTGCAGAACTGGTTGCTCTGAAACTTTGATTTCACCTCCGACCCTGGGCGCTGTCACCTGAGGATCCCAGACAAAATAGGAGATTCCCTCCTGTGGTGGATGCAACCACGCAACCTATGTCAAGGTGCACCCTTCATCCAAACATCCCCTGCACGGTTATTGACAACAGACACTTCCTTTTCGGGATGGGGAGCTCACTGTGGTCCACCTCGGATTCAGGGAACCTGGTCAGTAGTGGCAAAAAAGTCATATAAATTACCTAGAATTTCTCATTGTTTGGAAGGCAATGCGTGCATTCGAGACTTACCTTCGAGGAGGGTATGTGCAAATCCTGACTGACAATACAGTGATGTTGTGGCACATCAAAAAGCAAGGGGCATGCATTCATCCAAGCTCGTGAATCTCATGATGGACATATTCCACTGGGCAATCCAGTGAGACGTTCTTTTGAGCGCTCTTCAAATTGCAGGGGAAGACGGTGTTTTGGCAGACACTCTGAGCCGGTCATACAAATCATCCCACGAATGGCAGATGTCCATCTCCATCCTGCATTGTCTCTTCCTAGAATGGGGTTGGCCTACGATGGATTTGTTTGCAACCCCATTGAATGCAATATGCAAGAGATTCTGCACAAGAGCAGGGATGGGTCGATTGTCATTTGGTGATGCCTTTCGACTTCAATGGCATGGGGAACTGTTCTAGCTATTCCTTCCATTTCCCCTCCTCTCGAGGGTGCTTCAGAAGCTAGCAGAAGACAGGACAGATTGTATTTTAACCACTCCTTGGTGGCCAAGGCAGCCATGGTTTGCAGCCCTGCTGTGTCTGTCCAAAAGGCAGTTCCTATGTCTTCCACAATCCCTAGATCAGATCTCTCGGGATTGAGGCAGAATCCAACATCCGGATCTTGGTACTCTGAAACTCACAGCCTGGAGGATTTGGCAGTGAATACCAGTTGTTGGCTCCCATTGGAAGTCCAGGCAGTTTTGGACATGGCTAGGAGACCGGCTACACATTGATCCTATGCAGCTAAGTGGTTGTCATTTTTGAAGTTTGCGAGTCTACACGATTTCGATCCCCTTAAGGAAGCGATTGAAGGTGTTCTTTTGTTTCTGCATCACTTGTTCCAGAAAGGCTTAAAGCTTTCATAGAAGGGTTTATTTGGCAGCTCTTTCTTTTGATAGGGGCAAGTTCAAGGTTTTTCCCTTTTCACTCACCCTGCTACTCATCAGTTCCTGTGGGGCTTAAAGAATTTGGCACCTCTATGTAGTGCCTCAGTGGAGCCTCTCTGTTTATACACTCTCCGTTCGAAGCCCTTTGAGCCTCTGGCCACAACAGATCTTCAGTTGTTGTCATGGAAAGTAGCTTTTTTGGTTGCTATCATGTCCTCCAGACATGTTAATGACATTTGTGCTTTACAAGTTGATCATCCCTACCTGATCTTCCATAAGGACAAGGTTGACCTTAGACCAGACATTGATGTTTTGCCAAAGGTGGTCTCTAATTTCCATGTCAACCAATCTATCTCATTGCCTTTTCCCCCTAGAACCAACTTCTGACCTGAAAACAAAGTTGCCTGCTCTGGATGTAAAGAGGGCATTGGCGTTTTATAAGTCAAGGACAGCATCTTTCTGTAAGACGCCATGACTTTTCGTTTGCTACAGTCATCCCAAGAAGGGTTTCTCTGCCTCATCTTAAAGGCTGGCTTCATGGATTGTACAGACTATTGTTTAGCCTATGACTTACCAAGCTTGGACTGTCCATCTCAAGTTTGGGCATATTGGACGCGAGGGGTTGCCACATCTACAGCCTTCAGCAAAGGCGTGCCATTGTCAAACTTATGTAAAGAAGCATCTTGGTCAAAACCCTCGATGTTTGTAAAGCATTACAAACTGGATGTTAAAGCACATTCTGATTGTGCTTTTGGGTGAGCCGTGTTATCATCTGTCTTGTCGTGAGATATCTACCCACCATTGGTAAGTGAGCTTGTAAGTCGCCCATATGTGTGATGCACAGAGACCACGAAGAAGAAATGCAGGTTGCTTACCTGTAACTGTAGTTCTTCAAGTGGTCATCTGTGCATTCACACAACCCACCCACTGTCCCCACTTTGGTGTCAATGTCAAATTTGATGTTGGTACCAAGGTGTGATTTTCCCTCGTATTCAAGGCCACACTAGGTGGTCTCAAGGAACTGAGGAAATGGACAGGAACCTGCATGGGACATGCACAGTGGACGGTGGGGGAGGATTCCTTCCAAAATGTTCCTCAGCATTAGAAGTTTCCTGAAAGAGGCTCATCACAGGCGCAGGGCCCATATGTGTGAATGCATAATGACCAGTCGAAGAACTACAGTTACAGGTAAGCAACCTGCATTTATATAAATTATCAGAGGTCTTGAACCTCTTTCAGCCCAAGCTCTCATGGGCGACATTCCAGTGATGGTCAGGGTCAAAGGCAAAGGGGGGGGCGGATACAAAAAAATGCCATCATATTTTAGTTTAAGAGCCTTTTTACATGAGGCTTTTGTTGTGTGCTTGTGATTGCTCACTCACGGTAGTTTGCAGGTCCTTTACACAATGTCATCATCCTCCAGGGCCTCTCCTATGCTTTGAGACCATTGTCATGTTTTTCCCCCTAATGTGGAAAGTGTGGTATTCTTTCTGAATGGCCTCTATAATGCCATAGAAATCTTGTGTAATTGTAAATTTCTGCTCTAGCACTGCGCTGCCTAGTGGTTGTATAATGGAACCTATAGAAAGGCAGAGAAAGAAAAATGGGGCTGGGGGAGGGGCATGTAAGGGAACTGATTTTAATCCCTCAAAGAAGCCAGAAGCAGAAGCTTCGGTAAAGTTGCAGGTTAAAAGCTTCACGCAGAAAAGCCCTAAAGCTCTTACTGCTAAGTCTTCAGAGAGGCATTTCAACTTTTTAGAATGGGACACAAACTGTACAAGAGGCAGGAGACCACCAAACGACCAGTGGTCAGGGAACAGGGGTGTGGCCATCTGGGGACCCCAGAGGGCCCAGTTGAGGTGGGTTAGATTTTGTTTGTGGACCAAAGGTTCCGCACCCCTGATAAATATGAATGATGACATTTTGTTTTGATCAACACTTGCTTGATTATTAATTTGCCTTGGTCAGGGCTGAATATCCATTATCTAATTTATTAATTAACCGCAGTTCTCTTCCAGTTCATTAGGCCAAATACTTTAATGAGAGCCTACCATTTCCTGCCAGGATTCCTCACTAATTCAACAGAGCAGTAGCCATGGGGGGAAAAAATGTGTGTTTTCCTTAGAATTAGTCCAGCTGTGAGCTAGATTAGCTGATGTGGAAGCTTCTGATCACCACCAGATGTGTAAGGTACTCAAAATAGCAAAATCTTGTTTGCATTTACATCTGGTTTACAGTTCTGAAAAGAAACAAATGGGTGAGAGAAACGAGGAAGTACTTTACAAAATAGATGGCTATGCCCAATGTAATGTAGGGTGGTGTGCGTGCACTTGGATTTAACAGTTGGGATTTCCAGTTTTTACAATCTGAATCCATAGTTCTAGTGATGCTTTTCAAAACTACATTTTAAGATGGGCCCATTTAAACCTTATGCCATCCTGTTAACCCAGTACAGAATCTTCAGGGCATGAACATTCTTGGGCCAAACAACAGATTACAAGACAGCCATGTGTAATGTTGTCCCCTTCTCTGTTGCTAAACTGTCTTTGAGAGGGGGTACTGTGTAGCAGAGTTTGGGCAGGGGAGAAGGAATGCTTTACCCTTCCCCTGCTAGGTGTTTTCTTCCTGAACCCCCCCCCCCTCCATGTGTTGGACAAGAACTTACCTCCCAACATGGGCCTGGGATCATGGAGGGAGAGGCAGCTTTAGTGAGGAAATAGTCAAATAGAAGTAAACATCTTTTATTTATAATAAATAATATTTTATTGAATCAAACAATAGAATAATGTCTTGGGAATAAGCAGAAACCTTGTGAAACTAAATAACAAAAGAAAGGCAAACACCTTTTTCCACATCTGCTATAGTTCAATCATACATTACATAGAACTTTGAATATGCTAGTTAACTTATGGAAATAACTGCTTTTCTTTGAAAACAACAACAGCAACAAAAAACCAGATGCAAGTTGCTTGTCTCCATCATTCTGTTGAAAACCAGTTCACTACTTGGAGTGGATGCAGACTTTGAAAAATATGTTCCTCCTTTAAACTTGCAGATTTTTTTAAAATGTAAGTTTCCTAAATTTACAGTACCATCTTCAAAGCAAAGCAGTAGATGCTAACACAGAAAACAGGAAATTAAATGAATTACTCCTTGAAGCCTACAGCTGATTCTGATTTACTTACAGTTAATCAAGATAATACTTCCTTTTCTTTAAAAAAAAAGTTTATACCATCTCATTACTGTCCCATTAGAGATCTTTTTAATCCACTGTTTTATTTATATTTGCGATGTTGTAAGTTTTTCTCACAAAAATTACTTCAGATAAAACCAAAACAATTTTGACCAGTTCTATTTGCCAGTCCATTTCAGGGCTGTCCCAAGTGTTTTTGTTTGCCTAAGACACTACACCACAAGCTACACTCCAGAGATGCCAACATACTACTCCCAGATCAAAAGCCACAGCCCCTCTTCTGAAACTGCTACAACTTTTGAAGGGATCCTGGAATATGCATTCTAGAGCACCAATACAGCGATGTGCTACTGAGATTGCTGCTCACAACTGACTGCTTTTTGAATTGGTTGGGCCAGCTCTGAGTAGCATTGGTGGTGCAGCAACTAAAAAAACAAACTTAGGGTGCAATCCTATGCATGAGAATCCTATGTTTCTGTCTGAACATGCATAGGATTGCACCCTTAACAAATGTGCCTACACTAAAGGATTTCTTTTTTTTCTAATGCCCAGGGTATAAAAAATATGTCGTTGCTTCACCAGCATCGTGCAAAGCAATAGAAGTGCCACAACAAAGTCCCTGATGAGTTTTGTATTATATCAGTTTTAGAGCACATGTTTTAAAGGAATTTGCTGAATGCCATGGTTTTAATGCCATGGTTTTTCAATTCACCCTGAGAAAAGAAAGCACAGAACCAACCATCTCGGCAAAAATGATCACTAACAACAAACCCAGAAACGCATGAAGCCGTTTTGTCTCTGATGCACAAATAGTGTTGAACCTCTTTTGGCCTGAAGGTTGTACTCTTTTTTGGAGAAGCTCTTGGGGGCTGTATTACATTGTGGGCGGAGCCAAAGACAAAACAGGAGGGGCAAAGGGGACAGGGCCAAATATACCAGCATGCTATCGCTGTTACTGCCAGTAACTAAGCCTTAGGAGAGGCAGTTCAACCTTTAAGAATAGGGGAATGAATTTCACAAAAGTTTAAAGAATGACTCCAGATTTCCCTAGCAGTTCTAGCATACTAGGATCTGGAGCATTTCCAACCAGGTTTTATTTCGGACTCAAACCACGCACGCACGCACACACTGCCACTAGCTAGACCTGGCAAGGCAGCCATGAAAGATTCCAGTAGGCCTCACTCTAAGTACATGTTCAATACTAAAGTTTTTGTAAAAAAAAACCCTGTTCTTGGCATAGACTGCTTCTCTGTATTTTCTTACACAGAATCTTACACGGCCAAATCCTAATCATGTTTATTCAGAAATCCTATGATTTTAATAGGATTAACTCCCAAGTACTTCTGCTGAGGATTCCAGCCTTAATCAACAAAACTGGTATATTAAAAATGCTCCTTTAAAACAACACTTTTATATGGGAATCAAGTAACAGCAAATTAATTAACTCAGTTCTAACCCCCAACGCTTTTTTGAAATCCAATTAATTTCCTACAACCCCTACTTCTAGGAACACAGGACAATTGGTTGTCCATCTAGCCCCATACGGTCTACCCTGACTGTCAGCAGCAATGCAGGGTTTCAGGCAAAGAAATAAATAAAAATTCCTGCCCTACTAGGAGATGCCGGGGATTGAACCTGGGACCTTCTGCATGCAAAACATATGCTCTACCACTGAGCTACAGCCCTCCTTCCATAAGTGGGTCAGCCCTGGTTATGAAAACCCCACACAGGCACATAAACTATGCTATTCTCTATTATATCTATCTATTAACCTCAAAAGATCCAAATGTTTGAGGCCTATTATCAAAACGTTCTTGGAAATTTTGTTTCCAAGTCTCGGGGCAGGTTCACACATGCATGTGCATCACTTGATCCCTGCAAGAGAGGCCATCACAGATTTAACACTATAGACAATGTCCCAATGTGGGAGAAAAGGAGTAGTGGGGTGGTTAGGCCAGCTTCAGTTATGTCCACCTGAAAAGACATGGAGTGATTATAGGTTGCCTGAAAAGACATGGGGAAGTATCCCAATTCCCAATCCAGCCAGAGTACCAGCTATACAAAGAACTGTCATAGCACTTCAAAACACAAAGGAACCAGCATCCCCATGTGCCTGTAACCCTGTTTGGGTGCTCACTCTCACCATGGGAGCTTGCAAGGGCCCTACTTACTGCCCCTACTGCCAGTCCCTGCTACCTCCCCCATATTGGAGGGCAAACAGCTGAAGTGTGGCACCTGCTGTAGGTGTGTAAGCTCCCCATACAGTTAGAACCTGGCTAGGGGATTCTGGGAGTTGCAGTCCAACACATCTGGAGGGGCCCAGCTTGGGGAAGGTGGGCATATACAACATTAGTGCCAGCTCTGATTCTCTGGCACTATGCCACCAACTTTTTGAACAAAATACCTGGGCCAGATGCCTCTTAAGAACCTGGTGTGCCAAAGAGAATCACACACCAAATGCATCCCTGGCCTTCTTCTCATTGTTCCAAGGCAGTACAAATCTGCACCTGGCTTTTGTAACAGCATTTGCAAAGGGGGAGGCAGCAGTAGGGCTGGCTCCAGGTTTTGCGCTGGGGGTGGGGAGCTCTGTCAGAAGTATTTGCTGTCCTCCTTGGTGTCACTGCTGGCTCGCTTGGGTGGAGGTGGGGACTGGGCCCTCCCTGCCAGCCAGAGAGAGAGAGAGAGAGAGTGAGAGAGAGTAGCATAGTGAGAAGATGGCGGTGGCTCCTGCTGCTCCTCATCAGCAGCCCCCTCTTTTTGCCTGAGCAGGTGGTTGAGCGAACAGATGAAGTCTGCTGGCAGCAGTTCAAGACTCAGTGGAGCCCTGTGCTGGAAAGTCTGGAGTGACTTAGAGCAGAGTTGCTGTATATACAGAAAGCGTGGCAACACAGCATTTTTATTTATTTATTTATTTATTTATTTTCATTTCTATACCGCCCAATAGCCAAAGCTCTCTGGGCGGTTCACAAAAATTAAAACCAAACAACACACAATAAAACAATTTAAAATATATAGAACATTAAAACCACAATATAACAATACAACCACAATAAAACCTAGCAGCAGTGTAGGAGTTTAAAATACAGATTTAAAACAGCAAAGCTCAAAGTTTAGAAAGCTAAAATGCTAAAATGCCTGGGAAAATAAAAAGGTCTTCACTTGGCACCGAAAGGAATACAATGTAGGTGCCAGGCGAACCTCACTAGGGAGCTCATTCCAGAGCTGGGGTGCCACAGCAGAAAAAGCCCTCCTCCTAGTAGCCACCCGCCTCACTTCCTTTGGCAGGCGCTCATGGAGAAGGGCTGCTGACGATGATCTTAAGGTCCGGGCAGGCACATATGGGAGGAGGTGATCCTTCAGATAACCTGGCCCCAAGCCGTTAAGGGCTTTAAATGTTAATACCAGCACTTTGAATCGGGCCCGGAAATGGACTGGCAGCCAGTGCAGCTGAAAAAGTACTGACGTAATATGAGCTCGCAGGCTGTTAACAATCTTGCTGCCCTATTTTGGACCAGCTGAAGTTTCCAGACTGTTTTCAAAGGCAACCCCATGTATAACACATTGCAGTAATCCAGACAAGAAGTTATCAGAGCATGGATAACTGTAGCTAGGCTATCTCTGTCCAGATAAGGGCGTAGTTGGTATACCAGCCTAAGCTGATAAAAAGTGCTCCATGCCACTGAGTTCACCTGTGCCTCAAGTGACAGTTCTGGATCCAAGAGCACCCCCAAACTACGAACGTGATCCTTTAGGGGGAGTGCAACCCCCTCCAGAACAGGTTGAATATCACCTAGCCGGGCAGACGAACCACCCACTAACAGTACCTCCGTCTTGTCTGGATTGAGTGTCAGTTTATTGGCCCTCATCCAGTCCATTACTGTGCCCAGGCCCCATTTAGTATTGGTGGCAATAAACAAAGGCTAGGCGGTTTAAAAGAAGCTCAAATGAACATTATTAGTGTTTTTATACTCATTGTCAATCTAACATTGTTTAACTACAAGCATCCCCTAATGCTGGGTGTGTGACTGTAAGTAAGCAAAGGCATGAAAAGGGGTTACTTGCTTCCTTCAAGGAGAGAGCCACACAGCGCTTGTTGCAGGGACAGAGGAGGGAGGGAGGGGAGGCTGGGTCTGTTCATTCTGCGTTTTAAAACCCTTGATATGGTTTATATGCCCCTGGAAACCAAAGGAACTGTTTAATATTGTCTGCCCAAGTGTTCCACCAGGCTACAGCTATGCATGGCCCCATTCCAAGGCCCGGCCGCTGTGCTGCTACAGCCCTTCTGCATAGGTTTGTACAAATCTCTTTCCCTGAATCCCACTCTAGGCCCCAACTTATAATGAGATCGTTTTGGAGATATATAATTTAAACAGCCAGTTTTTGAAGTTTTGTGGTCAAAAGTACTACACTGACTTTATCCTGATGTAACTGAACTGTTTAATGCATCAAATATTTGTAGATAGAGAATACTTATTTACAAGTCAGGACCAGCAACAAAGTGTTGCAGTGTATCCCCAACCTCTAACGGTAGCCAGCCTGGAGCAAGAGCTTTGTTCAAGTCTCACAAAGGGGGAGGAGAGATCTAAAGAGTGGGAAGAGGATACCTTTTTTCCTTTCCCACCCTCCTGAAATCTCCCCCTGCTGTGTTAAGATACTGCTAAGAGCTCAGATTTGAGGCTAGCTCTAATCCCCAAATGTAAACATTTTAGTGCTGTATAACCAGGGTAGTGTTCTGAAGAATGAGAAAGGGTGTCCTTTCCTTCCTATCCCCCTCTCCTAAAACCTCCCCAAATAGCATGAAGTGCAGAGTTGTTGTTTTTTACCTCAGGGCATGTATTCCCCACTACTCTAATCCAACCCTATGTAGTGGGGGCCAGGTAGTAGAGAATGGGAACGGATCTCCCCAGTCCAAGTCTAACCCCTAACCACACTGGCTGATTAATATTAACAATAGAGTTTAAATTTTAATGCTCTGTTGATATTCACCATGTCTTCACTTTGGGGAAATGTAACAGGAACATTTTCAATTTATGTGTTCCGATTTATATTTGAGAAAATAAAATAAAGAAGCTAAATGCTCTAGAGAGGGGTCCCCGATGTGGTGCCTGTAAGCACCGCGGGGGCCTCCAAAGGCACCCGTGAAGTGCTCCACTCCTTGCCCCCTTCAAAATTTTATGTTTAATTTAAAAAAACTTGAAAAACATTAGAGCACCAGGTTCTCCTTCTTGTTCCTGAACCTGCTGCTGATCAGCTGTTCAGTGGGCAGGAAGAGAAGGAATGAGTTGTTTCCTGGCATCACCCAATCTTCTTTTGTCTACACAGGCCTTTCTGCTGTGCTCTTTCTCTGTCTCTCCACTCCAGGCCTCTAGCCTTGCTAATTCTCTCCACCCAACCCCTTTCCTCCACACACACACACACACCTCTTTTGACTAGCCAGGGCCACACAACAGCTCTTATGTGACTACCTACATCCTCCATGGCAGCCATTTTGTGGTGGTGCCCACAGCAATTTCTCAAGTTCCCAAATGTACCCACAGGTCCAAAAAGGTTGGGGACCCCTGCTCTAGAGTAGAACCATCCCTAGAGTTTTAGCTAGTTTCACAAGTATTTCTTCATTTCTATTCTAATCTGTTAAATTGGGGGGGGGGAATCAGTATGTTCCGGGGGGGGGGGGGGATAAATATTTTAACTTACGATCCAATATCACTTTTCTAAATGACCATGGAGAAAGATCATTTGTTAGTCAGAACATGTTCCAAGGTTTGACCAGAACAGGGTCTTTTAATAATTGTTTTGAATTGTCCTCACAGAAAATGTAATTCATTATTAAAACAATAGCTGTTCCTGCCTTGTGGTGGTCTGTATTGGCAGCCAATAAGCTTTGTAAGCCAGCACAATATTAATCTTGCCATTGTTTAAAAGCTGGAGAATCTGCATCTGGGATTGTATTCAATGCCATTTTCTCTGGCCGCCCTTTAAACTGCAAGTACTCTGTCATCTACAATTGTAATGTTTTGTGGTGACCAGAACAAACACCACAGAGTTAACTGCGGACCTGGTTTACAATCAAAGCACATTTCAGAGAACAGACATCTGCTCCTGTTACCAAGGAATGGGATAAATTGAGGCTGAAACTCCTGATGGCTCCAGTCTTGGTCATTTCAGATTTTTTTTTCCATTGGGTGTTATGTCAATAAAACCAAGGGAGCAGAAAGGAAATACAGACTTTAAAATGCTGTTTGCAGCCTTTAAAATGAATGGCACACTCTGTCTGTCTGTCAGTCTCTCTCTATATATTTCTAACGTCACACAATGTATCTGGAATTCTCATTGCCATGGCTCAGCCCACAGCTTTCTCCAGGACATGCCTTATTTTTTGTCATTGCACCACTATGAATTCAGAGCAAGGCACACAATAAAATCTCACCTTTCCCCCCATATATATATATCTATTGTCAATAGGAAAGGCAGAATTTCAGGGAATATTACATGCCCTTTCTGTACAAGTCCTGAGTCACACTGGTTCTTATTTCAAGGCCTAGATTATTATTGAAGCTGGTTTCTAGGATATATGAAATGCAGAAACAATTCTTCTATATAGTCCTTCATAACCCCACCCCCACCCCAGCAACAAATGCTATAAAACTCAAATTCTAAGAACATACTTTGACCCATCGATCTGTTTCTCTCTTCTCTGAAAATGACAGCTGGCTCCCTGCTGCTCCTGAGGGATGCTGCTGCTGTTTTGAAGTTCAGATGTGTTGGACTACAACTGCCATCACTCCCAACCACATGGCCATTGCTGGCTGGCGAAGATGGAAGTTGTAGTCCAATATGTCTGGAGAACACCAAATTGGGGAAGGCTGCTTTAAGGTGTGGGAAACTTAAAGTGCAATCCTATGCATGTCAGAAGCCCCATTAAGTTTACCGCTCCGAAATCTGTTCAGATATGGAGCAGTATATAAATGTTGTAAATAAATATAATAAATAAATGGGACTTATTTCCAAGTAAATGTGTATAGTATAGGTTTGCAGCCTTAATATTGTTCTTATTTGGATGTGTTCAAACTAGAAGTGAAGAGAATCTCTCAGCAGCTACTCAGGTGGGCAAATTTGGATCCAGACTGCCATGGTGAGGGAGAAGGGTTGCCTTCCCCCACCCCCCAGTGTCATTTGCCCAATTTCAGTCCTCCCGCCACCCCACCCCGCTATTTACTCACCTCGGAAAATATACAAGTAACATATGGGGCAGGCCTGAGTTGGAAAGGGCACTTAAGTAGGGGTTGAATAGTGAGAAGTTGGACATGTTCAGCCATTAGCTGTTACCTTGGGAATTTGCTGTCTTAGGTTTAATGCAGCTTCTCTTCAGCAGGGCTGAATACCAGGTGACCTCAACTGTATTGTCACTTGTTCCCTACTCAAAAACCTCCCAGTCAAAAACCACCCCAACAATTTCCCAGCCAGTTGCCACCACCATGTCTCCATTATCCCTTCCCAGGTAAGGTTTTTAAGCTCTTACAGCTCGAAACTGAAGGTTGCAATCAATTAATTGGGCAATGAAGCAACTAAAACTTAAATCACAAGTTAAAATTTGTCTCCTGATTAATGCTGGAGCCGACAACAAGAAAAAACCTCTAGAATGTAGGACTTTTGAAGGGCCAGCTGTTGAGCAGGCTAAAAACAATAGGCTGGTTGTATATTCACATAAAAAGGTCCTTCTCAATGCTTTGACTGGGGAATAATACATTAACAACACAATACTATGGAAGTATAGTCAGAAATAAGACCCATTGAGTTAAATGGGACTTAATGTGCTTCCAGACAAGGGTTTTATCAAGCCCTCGTCCTGCCTCATTTGTGGAATTTTATGGGGGCTCTAGACATCTTCCACTTGTAACCTTCCCACGTTTTCCTACGACTTCCATCTTTTTTCTTACTGTGGAAAATCTATTAAGGAGAAAAAGATGGAATAGCTGTACAATGCCTTCTGATTATATGTGTGAGGAGCCCTATATCTGGAAGCACTCTAACTCCCAGCAATGTGTATGTAGGATTATAGCCTAAGGCTGCAGTTCTAAACCCATTTATCTGGGAATAAGACTCATTGAACTCAATGGGGCTTATGTTTGAGTAGACATGTATACTGTGAGGCTGCAGTCCTATAACCAATCATCTGAGAGTAAGCCTCATTGAACCAAATGAGACTTACTTTTGTTAGAAAAAGAGACTCCGTAACTGTTGGCGTCTCAAGTTACATAAAAGCCCGAGTGGCGAAAAATGTAGGCAGAGCAAAAAGAAAATCATACTGACGTGCTCATGACTAACAGTTTGGTAAGCTGATACTAACTGTTTATTGGCTATTGACTTGGTGAGCCGATGTACTAACTGTTTCATTGGTTACTAGTAAGAACAATAGAAGCAATATGGTATAAAAGGCTTTTGCACACGTGTCTCGAGGTCCAGACTGCTCTGCACCCGTTTTGCAAAACGTTTCAATAAAATAGTGTTGGATCCACTGCTGCCTGCCTGGCATCCTTTCCTTCTAAACCGAAAGCAAGGACTATTTTTATCTAACAATTTGGTGCCGTGACTCGGATCCTGCTTCGGGGCGCGTCCCCTTCGCGCTGAGCCGAGGGGCCACGGAGGAGAAGTGGCCACAGGCGGTTGTTTACACTGCCTTCTCCTCACGATGGCGGCGGCCGAGGCGCTCGGGGACCAACGCCAGAGGAAGAGGGAGACGTGATCACTCCTTTTAGGCACCGGCAGTGGATCAATAAGCAGCTGGACGCAGCTGCGGGCGGGACAGAAGAGGCTTTTGGGGTAAGTGAAACAGCTTACATTAAGGGATAAACGCGGGACGGTGGTGTGTTTGTGATTGTGTGAGACGCCTACGGGCGAAGCGAGTGGGGAGCCCCGATCTGCATTTCCTTACCCCGGAGACGGGCTAGGTCAGAGGAGGGCGAAGCGCAAGAATTGCTGACTGAAATTCCCACCGTCATGGGCGGGTCCCAATCTAAGTCTGCGAAGAAGTCCCATACGCCCTTGGAGTGTTGTTTGCGCAATTGGTCACGTTTTAAGCAAGATTATAGAACTAAGATGACAAAGGATCGTCTTGTCTTTTTTTTGCACTCGGGAATGGCCAGTATTAGAACCCAAATGGCCACCTGAGGGGTCTTTTGACCCAACCTTGGTATCTGATGTGCGAACTACAGTAGCACAGAGGGGAAGTTGGGACCAGTTCCCTTATATTGATTCGTGGGCAACTTGTGCACCCCTCGGCGGCAGGCCCGCCCCATGGGTAATTAAATGTATATCCTTGGCCCTCCCTGTAATAATTAAGAAAAAATTGACCTTCCCTATTAGAGAGGTCCCCGACTCTACCGCCCAATATCCTCAAGAGACGTTGTTTGTTTATGTCCCATTCACGACATCTGACTTGTATAATTGGAAACAATTTAACCCCTCCTTTGAGGAGGACCCCAGTCCATTGTTGTCCTTAATAGAAAATGTGAGGCTCACACACAATCCTACCTGGGACGACACACAGATGTTATTAAACACTTGTTTCCTTAGTCAGAAACCGATTATTCTTGCCGGTGCGCGCCAAGCTTAGGGAGGAGCTCCCCCTTGTGACCGAAGATCAGATAGCAGCAGTGTTGCCTTTAAGACAGTCTGATCGGAGACTAGCCACCGCTGCACAAAGGCAGAGGCATGCCGTATTTTTGGCTCATTTTAGCAGGCATGAGACAAGCTGCGCAGAGGGCCCCCAATTTGCAAAAAGTTCTGACTTTAAAACAAGACAAAAACGAGCCTCCTGCTGTGTTCCTCCGAAAGCTAAGGGAAGCCTTCACCAAATATACTGACATTGACTTGAATGATCCAAATAATTTAAGGATCCTCACGACTCAGTTCGTGAGAAATAGCTGCCAGGACATCAGAAAAAAGTTGCAAAAAGTTGAAAGAGGCTTGGCAGCTGACCTAGGAGTTTTAGTTGAAGTAGCTCAAAAGGTTTATGAGAGGCGAGAAAAAGAAGAAAAAGAAAAAGAAAAAGACAAGAAGCAGGCCAAGCTCCTTGCTGCGGTTCTTAAACCTGACAAAGAGGGAGCTAGAAAGGGAAGGAAAGGGGGAAGGAAAGGATCTCCCCTGGGGAAAGATCAATGTGCCTTTTGTAAGAAAATGGGACACTAGAAGCGTGACTGTGAGGCTTTGAAGCAGAAAGAGAGAAGGGAAAATACGGGAGGAGCGCAGAAAGTTCTGTATGAACAAGAAAGAGATTAAGACAGACCGGGGCCCGGCCCCCTCTTAGCCATCTCTGAGGCAAGACGGGACCCCATGGTCAAAATAAAGGTTGGGGGCCGCTCCTACAAAGCCCTTGTAGACACAGGGGCCGCCCCGTCCGTCCTCCCCCTCAGTGAGCCCCCAACGGGAGGTGGGGGGGTTCACCACCATAATGGGGGTCGAGGGAAGGGCAACCCAAGTGCCCCTCTCTCGTCCCCTGTTCACCAAGGTTGGAAAAACACACCTAGAACATGCATTTGTCTGTACCCCCTCCTGTCCGGTGGCATTGCTAGGGAGGGACTCATTGACTAAACTCCAAATTGAGATTGCTTTTACTCCTGACGGAAGGATGGAGATACGGCTCCCTAAACAGCAGAGTAGTAACTACCAAATGGCCCTTTTAAAGGTTGCAGAAGAATCCACCCCAGAGGCCACTGAGGACTAGAGCCTAATAGAAAACAGAGTCAACCATCTAGGGGGGGTTATAAAGTGTCAAAAGAAAAAGTACAGTTGGCCCAACCAACTGTAAAATTCCTAGGCCACCACTTAACTAAAGGGACTCGGAGCCTAGGGCAAGAAAGAGTCGAAGTCACCCGTGACACTCCTGTCCCTAAGTCCCCCCGCGAATTGAAGGCCTACCTGGGGTTGACCGGATTCTGCCGACTATGGATAGCAAACTATGGGGAGACAGCGCGGCCGCTGCATGAGGCGCTGCAGAAAGAATAAATAAGTCATTCCTCAGTCTTAAAGCTGCTCTTGTGTCACCACCCGCACTGGCCATACCAAATCCCAGCCGGCCATTTAGACTTTATGTGCATGAAAATAAGGGCATAGCTTGAGGAGTGCTTTGCCAGTGAAAAAGGCCCTCTTAGAGACCAGTGGGATATTATTCCAAAGTCCTAGATGTCGTAGCATGAAGATGGCCAAGTTGCCTAAGAGCAGTAGCGGCAGCAGCTCTGATCTGTACCAAAGCCGAGAGAATGACAATGGGAGGACCCATTGAAAAGACGCTTGCTCCTTGGGAGGAAAGCTATGGCAAACCTAGACAGCACAGTAAGAAGCAGAGACATCACCTTGCCGACAAAGGTCCGTCTAATCAAAGCTATGGTTTTCCCAGTAGTAATGTATGGCTGTGAAAGCTAGACTATAAGGAAGGCTGAGCACCGAAGAATTGATGCTTTCGAACTGTGGTGCTAGAGAAGACTCTTACGAGTGCCCTGGACTGCAAAGAGGTCAAATCAGTCCATCCTAAAGGAAATCAACCCTGAGTGCTCATTAGAAGGACAGATAATAAAGCTGAAGCTCCAATATTTTGGCCACCTAATGCGAAGAGAAAACTCCCTGGAAAAGACCCTGATGCTGAGAAAGACTGAAGGCAAAAGAAGAAGGGGACGGCAGAAAATGAGATGGCTAGACAGCATCACCGATGCAATGAATATGGACTTGAGCACGCTCCGGGAGAGAGCGCAAGACAGGAAGGCCTGGCGTGCTATGGTCCATGGGGTCACGAAGAGTCGGACACGACTGAACGACTGAACAACAACAAGAGTGCCACAAATTTTGAGATCAGGAGGAGGAAGCAAATTTCTCAACCCAGCCCGGCATTCCCGATATGGAATAGGTTTACTAACAAACGAAAACCTCACTTTTAAGGCTTGCTCTAGCTTTAATATCGCCACACTACTGCCAACATTACTGGGCACAAATGGATCAGGACTCCCAGATCATGACTGCCTTGAAGTATTAGACCTAGACACCAAAGGCCGACCAGACCTTAAAGATGAACCAATAGAGGGAGCCAGAGATCTGTTTGTAAATGGGTCTAGCTATATGCTAGATAGAAGGCGCTACACAAGAGCGGCCCTCTAGACAAAAACGTGCACGAAGAAAGGTTGCCTCCTCATTTCTCCGCCCAATCCGCTAAGTTGGTAGCCTTAACAAGAGCCCTGCAGGCAAGCAAAAGGAAGCGAGTATACCGATAGCAAAAATGCCTTCGCCGTTGTGCATGCTCATGGGCAACTGTAGAAAGAGAAGGGATTCCTTACAGCAAACAGACCTCCAGTGGCTAATGGCGGCCTAATAGTGGATCTTCTAGATGCCCTCCAGCTACCCTCACAAGTAGCTGTTGTCCACGTCCAAGCCCATGGGAAAGAAAAAGAGGAAAAATGGAGACAGGGAAACCAGAAGGCAGATGAGGCCGCAAAAAGAGCAGCCAAAGAGGGAATCCAAGGAACATTCCTCATTCTACCCAAAAGAAAAGAGCGCCCCACATACTCCCCTGCTGAGTTACAGATGGCACAAGAACACAGAATAAGTCCCTGCGATGACAGATGGATCCAGATGACAGATGGAAGACTGCTTCTTCCACAGAGCCTGCAGAGGGTTGTTCTAAAACAAGTTCACCATTCTCTTGGACACCCTGGAGCATCAGCCATGATTGACTATTGCAAGAGGCTGTTTGTCTCCCCTAGCATAACTGTATGTGCCCACCGACTGGCCGCAACCTATAAAGTCTGCCAGAAGACCAACCCTCCCAGGGCACCCCCTCCTCCAAAAGGAGGGCGACCATAGGCCTACTATCCTTTCCAGAGGGTGCAAATTGATTTTGCTGAGATGCCACCATGTAGGGGTTACAGGTATTTGCTTGTAATAGTATGACAAATGACAGGGTGGGTAGAGGCGTTTCCATGTAGAAACTGCCAAGCTAAAACTGTTGTTGCTAAATTGTTACAGGAGGTGGTGCCCCGGTTCTCCCTGCCCGAAGTTATAAAGTCCGATCAGGGCTCACATTTCACCTCAGTTATTACACGGGGGATGGCACAAGCTCTGAGCGTAGAGTGGCATTTACATTGCCCCTGGAGGCCCCAGGCAAGTGGACAGGTTAAAAGAATCAATCAGAGCCTCAAGGAGACTTTAACCAAACTCCAACAAGGGATGAAGCTCACTTAGGTTGAGGCTCTGCCAATAGCTTTAACGAAGCTTCGAAGGATGCCAAGAAAGGACATAAAATTGTCCCCCTTCGAACTGATGTTTGGGTTCCCGCCTCGGGTACACTGCAGAAAGAGGGAGGAAGTCAAGTGGGAGGTGGGTGATCAGATGCTAAGAGATCAGTTGACTTCTCTACAGTCTGTTCTTTCACAGCTACGAGCTTATTCCGTTCCGTTACAGAGACTGCCGTTAGATGCACCTATCCATCTCTTCCAGACGGGAGACGAGGTGTTGCTGAAAAAGTAGAATAAAGAAGCTTTAAAGGAAGGGTGGGAGGGGCCTTATTTGGTAAGACCAACCAGCCACTCGTGTGTAAAGCTTGTGGGTTCTAGCAAATGGACACATTGCAGCTAGATAAAGCCATTTAGGCGACCCTTGCTTCCTTCTGTCACCTGGAAAGAACAGAAGGACACGGGCAACAGTCCTCTGCTCCCTGGCACCCCTCCGGAAGCTGCCAGGGACACAGGCGAAGAAGCCATCCAGGAGCCACAATCACCTGTAATATACAAGTCACAACATCTGAGAGAAGCTCGTGATCGAATTACAAAAAACTTGTAATATGAAGCAAGTATTGTGGGTAGTGTTAGTAATGTTAGTCAAAAAAAAAATATTAACATAAATGGTGATACCTCAAAGACTTGGGCTTGACAGCTTTAAGATAAAACCCCAAAATGTCACACCTACAGCCCTCAGACCACTTCTGGTACAGATCCCTGAGAAAGAGAGGCGTCCCTGGAGAACCAAGTTAGGGATCCCAATAACAGAGGAAACTGATAATGTGTGGTTAGAGTGGATAAAGTATACAGCCAAGTCTTTAAATAAGTCTGACTGTTTTGTTTGTGCCACAGGGAGATCTGTAGCAAAGGTGCTGCCCTTTCCACTGGGATGGGACACTCCTTCCCTCCTCACCTGTGTGATCCATTTGTTCCAGCACCCTAACGCATGGGGAAAGAAAAAAGTGCCAGACTCTCAATAAACTATACCCGTGATGCTATAAAGAGATTGGCTGAGCAACTAAATGCCACCAGCCAAATGGCTTGGAAAAATCAGCGTGTTCTTAATATGTTAGCAGAAAAAGGAGGGGTTTGTGTCATGCTAGGTAGACGGTGTTGCACCTTCATCCCTAACAACACTGCCCCAGATGGCACGGTAACAAGGGCTTTGCAGGGCCTCACCGCCTTGTCTGAAGAATTAGCCAAGAATTCAAAGATTAACAACCCCATGACTGCCTGGTTAGAGAAATGGTTTGAAAAATGGAAACACCTAGCAGCCTCAATCCTTATTTCGCTTGTAGTGATGATAAGAGTTATAGTGTTATTTGGTTGTTGCATTATCCCCTGTGTTAAAAGCTTATCCCAGCGATTGATAAAAACCGCTGTCAAAACAGATGCTCTTGCTTTATTGTACCAATAAAGAGGCTCCGTTTTAAACGCTTTAAGACATGAATAAAGACTTAAAGGAGGGAATTGTTAGAAAAAGAGACTCCGTAACTGTTGGCGTCTCAAGTTACATAAAAGCCCGAGTGGCGAAAAATGTAGGCAGAGCAAAAAGAAAATCATACTGACGTGCTCATGACTAACAGTTTGGTAAGCTGATACTAACTGTTTATTGGCTATTGACTTGGTGAGCCGATGTACTAACTGTTTCATTGGTTACTAGTAAGAACAATAGAAGCAATATGGTATAAAAGGCTTTTGCACACGTGTCTCGAGGTCCAGACTGCTCTGCACCCGTTTTGCAAAACGTTTCAATAAAATAGTGTTGGATCCACTGCTGCCTGCCTGGCATCCTTTCCTTCTAAACCGAAAGCAAGGACTATTTTTATCTAACACTTTTGAGTAGACATGTATAGGATTGGACTAAAAAAATCCAAAAGAACCAATTCAAGTAAACATATAAAATTCAACACATTTTATAATTCCCAGACATCACTTCAGGCAGAAAAATACCCATCTTGCATTTGTGTGTGCACAAAACACCCCCTTTCCCCCCTGTCACGCATTTCTCTTGTTTATTCCATCATCTTCGCACACCCGTCTTCCCATTTTTAGTGTATGCTGCAGTTTTATGTCTCTGTTTTTATACCCCTTCCACTTTTTTGTCTCTTGTATTTCTGATCTTTCTTTCAGCATCACTTTTCTGAATCATTCTGCAGGTACAGCTTTGCAGAATCATTATCCTCGTGCAAGCCTCTTCCCTACTGACAGTGATGCTTTTTCTTGGTTTAGTGGTTGACTCAGCTCAAGATGTGTGGGACGTGTTTATGAGTGAATCAGTGCCATAAAACTCATGAGAAAATAATAATTCAGATTCTCTTCTAATTTATATGTGTAGCTCTCTTTACATTGATTTCTATATGTCTGATGTTTTTGTGGCAGTTTCTCCATAGATACACATAAATGAAAAAAGTTTACTAGTCCCACTGAACACAGTGGAACTTTCTTCCATGTAAACAAGCATAGGATTGAACTGTGTGGCTACAATCCTGTGTATATTTATTAGGGAGTAAGCCCCATTGAATTAAGTAGCATTTACTTTTAAGTAAAGAGACACAGAATTATGCTGTAAAACTACTTCAGGCATATCCACATTACAGCTTTAACATCTCCCTCATCCCAGGAAATATAGCAAATTATGATTCTGTGAGGGAGGGCTAAGGACCTCTAACAGAATTCTCAGCACCTCATGAAACTACACTTCCCAGGATTCTTCGGGAGAAAACATGACAACTAAATTTGTAAAGAATTACTACACATATAGTTTACATAAGGCAGAGATGGGGAACCTCTGGCTTGCAGGCCAAATTCTGCCAGGCCTCGGGTGAGGCTCCTCCCCTTCCCCAGAGCTCTTCCCCTTCCGAAGGACGAGGAGGTGGGAGAGCAAGCGAGCTGCAGTCTGGAGGCTGTGGCTGAATCCATGTCACTCCTCCTTCACCTTACCTGATTGGAGAAGGCCCAGGAGGAGCAAAACCAGCTTTGGACTCAGCTGGTGCCCAGGGGAGCAGCTCCTCCAGGCTCTAGTTGAGGCCCTTTCTCCATGCAGAGAGAGGCTGGCTGTGGATTATGGGAGTTGTAGTCCAACACACCTGGAGGGGGCAGGTTGGGGAAGGGTGGTTTAAGGGATCATTTCTCATTAGCTTCTGTGTTGGAGATCTGAACAGACTGACTTGATAACTTAAGGGCTGATTCAGGCATATAAAAGCATCAGTATGTGGTACATTCTACTTAGCCCTGGGCATGAATTCATACGGAAAATAAAGCCTGTGCCCTGGGCATCCAGAGATAGGGCTGTGGCTTCCTGCCAGTTTTCACAACTGCAGCAGCACCTTTTTCAGAGGCCCTGTTTATAGGGATCGCCACAGGCATTGTCTGTGGGCACATGTTATGTCCTCCTGAATGCATACCTGGGGGGTGTCTCCACCAGCGATTCACTCCAGGCCAGTTGTGTGTTGAGGACTTGAGGTCATTAAGGATAGATGACGTCATGGCCCTCCAGCAGCCACCCCAGAGCTTATCAGGGAACACCGGATTTCCTGAGACTGCTTCAAGTCCAATTCTTTTCCTTAAGTTGGGTTCTCACTAGTATAGTTGCTGTGCGCCCCAACCCCTGCATTGACCTCGAGTATGCTAGCCCTGCCCAGGGGTGTGCCTTTCACCTTGACCCTGGTCAAGGGGTGTTTATTGTGTGTTTCCCATCCCTGCACAGACCAATTAGTGTCTACTCAAAAGTAACTCCCATTGTACTCAATGAAGCTTGTCCCCTGAATGCCCACATCAGACTTTACAGAGATCCCCCTCAACTGAAATGGCACAATTTATAGCAGAAATTCCCTAAATGCTTTAAAGCGTGATCTCAAGGCTCTGCTTCTCCATTGTTTGGTTTATTGCCTTAGGAAGTAACTACTTCACACCTTTGTTACAGAGATCCTGTGCAACTTCGGGTTACAATGGGGGCTGGTTTCCCGTCCCTGTGTTTATTGCTCTCTTTCCCACAACAAACCTATTAGTGTCTTCTCAGAAATAACTCCCATTGTGGTCAATGAGGCTTGCCTTCTGAATGCCCACGTCAGACTTTACAGAGACCCCCCTGAATTGAACACAGAGTTTGAAGCCTGTAAAGCGCTTTACCGAACCTGCAATTCTCCATGGCTTGGTTTAGTGCCTTCAGAAGTAACTAATTCACACCTCCATTACAGTGGTCCTGCGACGCATCAGGTTACAATGGGGGTTGGCTTCCCCATCCCTGTGTTTACTGCTCTCTTTCCCAGAACGAACCCATTAGTGTCTACTTGGAAGTAACTCCCATTGTACTCAATGAGGCTTGTTCCTGAAATGCGCACTCTACTGAGATTATCAAGACACAGGAGGAAGATTTTATCAAAGGAGAAAGGTGGGGGAGAGCCTGGATGGGGGGAACCTGCCTTATTGGCTGAGCAGCCCCTGCCAGTCAGATGGCATTCACACCACCCCCACCCCCCCCCGCCCGGAAGTATGTTCTGTAAAATGACTTAGAATGGTGCGATTTACACGCCCATGGAGTCCTACAGGGCCAAAGCCAGCTCCTTGAAAAATGCGGGTAAGCCACTCCTTCCTTCTCCTTCCATGGTCGTGCAGACAGGGCCCTGGGGACATTTGGGGCGCATAACATGAAGAACGCTTTAAAATCATAATTGCCTCTACGCTTAGAATGGGAAAGGGTAGGAGAAGCCAAGACTCCAGTTCCCTGCCACAAAGCAAGACCATCGTATGCAGTGCCCAACTATTGCTTCTCTGAACCCAGCACAAACTTGTAATATGCCCCCCACCCTTGCCTTCAGTTCCTTGTCTGTTTGAAAAATTGGAGAAATGATTAGTGCTCTTTAGCTTCTTTCAATTTCCCTTTGTTTAAGCTCTTATGGCTGCCTGATTTGTATTATCAGACTCTGACATATGGCATGTATGTACATTAATCATACACTTCAGACACTGTGCCCAGTCCCTGGGATCTAGCATCAGTTCTATGCATTCTGGGGATTAACAGAGGCCTCACTCATTTACTTACATATGTTCTGAGGCCTTTAAATCCTTTCAGCCACACTGGCTCTAACTTTTCCTGGAATCTCAACCCTTATTCAGAAGTTATTACTCACATGTAGACAAATGTGTGAGCGGGGATGCACTGACTAGCCCAGCCTCTGACACTTGGGCATAGCCTTGCCCCCTGCCATCCAGGCCTTGTGCAAATGCTCACGGGGAGGCTGCCTACATGACTGGGCTTTGTGCATACAGCTGTACATGCATAGGCTCTATCCCTGCAGACTTCAGTGCCGTACACACAGATGCCAGACGGTAGGGCTAGTCAGCCCGTGTGATGACGGGTGAGATTAGTCAGTGTATTCTTGCTCACACATTGGTCTACATATTTGTAATAACTTCTGAATAGGGCTTCAGTGTCTCTGATTATTATAGTACTTGCCTCTCTTTATTGCTTCCCATCAGATGCCATACCTTGTTGACAGGAAATGTCAGCAGGAACTAAGGAACTCTGGAGCTTGTAGTTCTTTGGAGAGCATCAAGCAGAGTGGTACAATTCTCTGTATCGCTCAAACCAGAGTTCTAGTGTTTCCTGTACAAGCTCTCTTCCCCACACCCTCTCTCTTTGTTCTAGATGAACATCAGAGCTACTTCGGATTGATTCTAGCATGGATCACAAGATCTAGATACCCCATGCAGGTACAAAGCTACAGGGAAATACACTTGCATAAATATCCTTAAGCGTGATCTACAATTCGGCCTGATTTTCCACCCGTATAGTAGCAGGCTTGTAGTCCAGGCCAGGGTCCCCTGCCCCCAGTAAAGTGTACCTATTCCATCCATGCTTGGGCCCTGTGGTCATCTGAGTCGCAAGGCACCTGTAGTGTAAGTAAACACGCTTCCTTTTCTACCCAGAAACTAGAAACGTTCAGAGAATGAAACAGATACATCTATATTTTGGTATTAGGCCTCTTTGCAAAAACCCCAATGCTTCCCACGTGAAATAGCAACTGCTGTACACCTACTAACTGGATGACGGTAAGCTACAGAAAGCTGGTCTTTTTATGTTTCCGCAAGTAGCTTTGGGTTGCTAAGCTGGCTGCTCAGGTAACTATGTGGGCAAAAGGCATACAAAATTCCTGAGTTTGGTTTAACCAAAACACTACAGTACATCTGTGATGATTCAGCCAGTTGTTGTTGTTTTGTTTGCAGTGATTTGGGAAACATTAAAAATAAAATAAAAATTGTTATGTGCTTGGAGACTGCACACTGAAACTTCAACTTTGTTCCGCAGCAAGGAGAAGGGAGGCAATCAGTGTCTTTCCCAGCCACAGGCAAAGGCCTTGGAACAACAACAGTGGCCCTCGCTATCGCACTGACTTGGAGGACCTCTGGCTATATGGAGATGAGTAGGATCTTCTGTATGACTCACAAAGCATCACAGCATTTTCTTTGATGTCCCAACCTGGAAATTTGTTGTTGTTGTTCGGTCGTTAAGTCATGTCCGATTCTTTGTGACCCCATGGACCATAGCACACCAGGCCTTCCTGTCCTCCACTCTCTCCCGGAGTATGCTCAGGTTCATATTCATTGCATTGGTGATGCTATCTAGCCATCTCATCCTCTGCCATCCCCTTTTCCTTTTGCCTTCAATCTTTCCCAGCATCAGAGTCTTTTCCAGTGAGTTTTCTCTTCGCATTTGGTGGCCACAATATTTGAGCTTCAGCTTCAGTATCTGTCCTTCCAATGAGCACTCAGGTTTGATTTCCTTTAGGATTGACTGATTTAGGATTGACTGATTAGTAGCCAGCAAGGTTATGCTCAAAATCCTACAAGCTAGGCTTCAGCAGTATGTGAAGCTGCTAGGCTTAAGCAGTATGCTACTTTCTAGCAGAACAGTGCCCTGAAATGACAGTTCAAGGAGTAAAGTGAAAGACAGTGATACTAATTAATTAACTCCAATCAGTGTTCAGTCTTATTCTCCCTTGATGCGTCAATCCTAAACAAACTGTTGTTGTAGTATGTTGCCTCACATGTGGGTAGATCTGGCTCACTGTATCCTTCTTGGAGTACTTACAATACCTTAGAGGACAAACAGAAAGTGGAGGAAGAAACTAGAAGATCGGCTATCCTTGACTTGATCCTAACTAACAGAGATGACTTAGTAGATAAAGTAGCAGTTACGGGAATTCTGGGGGAAAGTGACCATGTTATACTTGAGTTCTTGGTTCTAAAGGAAGCAAAAACCGAGTGTAGCCAAACGCATACCCTGGATTTTAGGAAAGCCAATTTTAATAAACTCAGAAAAATGATAAGTAAGGTCCCATGGCAAGTGACTCTAATGAGAAAAGGAGTCCAAGATGGATGGGAGTTTTTTAAAAAGGAAATTCTAAAGGCACAATTACAAACAATTCCAACAAGAAAAAAAGGTAGAAGACAATAGAAGAAGGCTTCACAAAAAGCTTAGAGATGACCTAAAAACAAAAAAGGACACATACAGGAAGTGGAAGGAAGGCCAAGCTACAAAGGAAGAGTACAGGCAGGTAGCACAGAATTTTAGGGATGGCGTCAGGAAGGCTAAAGGCTGAGAATGAGCTGAGGTTAGCAAGGGATGCTAAAAGCAACAAAAAGGCTTTCTTCAGATACGTGCATAGTAAAAGACAGAGGAAATGGTGGTTCAACTATTCAATGAGGATGGCAAAATGATAACAGATGACAAAGAAAAGGCAGAAGTTCCTACTTTGGCTCAGTCTTCTCCCAAAAGAGGGTCTATGAGCCCCCTGGCAAAGGCAAAGTACAGGCTGAAGGGGCAGGATTGCAGCTTGAGATCGACAGGCATATGGTCAAGGAACACCTAATTAATTTGAATGAGTTCAAATCTCCAGGGCCAGACGAACTGCATCCTAGAGTAATAAAGGAAAGGGCAGAAGAACTCTCAGAACCACTGTCTGTTATCTTTGAGAAATCATGGCAGACAGGTGAAGTGCCAGATGACTGGAGGAAGGTTAATGTTGTCCCTATCTTCAAAAAGGGCAAAAAGGAGGAACCTGGGAACTACAGACCAGTCAGTCAGACATCAATCCCTGGGAAAATTCTGGAGCACATTATAAAGCAATCAGTCTGTAAGCACCTTGAAAACAATGCAGTGATTACTCGAAGCCAACATGGATTTGTCAAGAACAAGTCCTGCCAGACTAAACTGATCTCATTTTTTGATCAGGTAACCTCCCTTGTGGACTGTGGGAATGCTGTGGACATAATATACCTCGACTTCAGCAAAGCTTTCGACAAAGTGCCCCATGATATCCTGATGAGCAAACTAGCTCAAAGTGGGCTAGATGAAATAAGTATCAGGTGGATCCACAGTTGGCTACAGAATCGGACTCAAACACTGCTTATCAATGGGATCTCCTCAAACTGGGGAGAGGTAACGAGGTAATGAGTAGGGGTACCGCAGGGCTCAGTCCTGGGCCCAGTGCTCTTCAACATTTTTATGAATGTTTCCCGCCTCCCAGTCTGTTTCCCGCCTCCCAGCTGAGCAGAGCAGAGCAGAGCAAGCTGCTCCAGCTGGTCCAGGGACTACAGAAGCAGGCAAGCTCCCAGAGAGCGAGCGAACAGAGCGAGCGAACAGGGGGAGCAAACAGGAGTTGGCCAGGGGAGTTGCAGTGGTTGAAGAGACAAAGGAGACAAAGGAGACAGAGGCTAAGAGGTAAGTGGGTTGCAGGAAGCCCAGGGCGCTGCCCTTTATCCTTCTGACTGGCTGTGAGCTCACCAGGAGCTTCTGAGAGCTCCAACTGAATTGGAGGGGTGTGGCCTGAGTACTCCCAGCAGCTGACTGGGCGGGAAGCTTCAGTCTGTTTCCCGCCTCCCAGCTGAGCAGAGCAGAGCAAGCTGTTCCAGCTAGTCCAGGGACTACAGAAGCAGGCAAGCTCCCAGAGAGCGAGTGAACAGAGCGAGCGAACAGGGGGAGCAAACAGGAGTTGGCCAGGGGAGTTGCAGTGGTTGAAGAGACAAAGGAGACAAAGGAGACAGAGGCTAAGAGGTAAGTGGGTTGCAGGAAGCCCAGGGCGCTGCCCTTTATCCTTCTGACTGGCTGTGAGCTCACCAGGAGCTTCTGAGAGCTCCAACTGAATTGGAGGGGTGTGGCCTGAGTACTCCCAGCAGCTGACTGGGCGGGAAGCTTCAGTCTGTTTCCCGCCTCCCAGCTGAGCAGAGCAGAGCAGAGCAAGCTGCTCCAGCTGGTCCAGGGACTACAGAAGCAGGCAAGCTCCCAGAGAGCGAGCGAACAGAGCGAGCGAACAGGGGGAGCAAACAGGAGTTGGCCAGGGGAGCTGCAGTGGCTGAAGAGACAAAGGAGACAAAGGAGACAGAGGCTAAGAGGTAAGTGGGTTGCAGGAAGCCCAGGGCGCTGCCCTTTATCCTTCTGACTGGCTGTGAGCTCACCAGGAGCTTCTGAGAGCTCCAACTGAATTGGAGGGGTGTGGCCTGAGTACTCCCAGCAGCTGACTGGGCGGGAAGCTTCAGTCTGTTTCCCGCCTCCCAGCTGAGCAGAGCAGAGCAGAGCAAGCTGCTCCAGCTGGTCCAGGGACTACAGAAGCAGGCAAGCTCCCAGAGAGCGAGCGAACAGAGCGAGCGAACAGGGGGAGCAAACAGGAGTTGGCCAGGGGAGTTGCAGTGGTTGAAGAGACAAAGGAGACAAAGGAGACAGAGGCTAAGAGGTAAGTGGGCTGCAGGAAGCCCAGGGCGCTGCCCTTTATCCTTCTGACTGGCTGTGAGCTCACCAGGAGCTTCTGAGAGCTCCAACTGAATTGGAGGGGTGTGGCCTGAGTACTCCCAGCAGCTGACTGGGCGGGAAGCTTCAGTCTGTTTCCCGCCTCCCAGCTGAGCAGAGCAGAGCAAGCTGCTCCAGCTGGTCCAGGGACTACAGAAGCAGGCAAGCTCCCAGAGAGCGAGTGAACAGAGCGAGCGAACAGGGGGAGCAAACAGGAGTTGGCCAGGGGAGTTCGGCAGGGGAGGTCAAGGGGGAGGCCCCTAACATTTTTTTTTAAATAACTTTTTCCCATTTATTTGTCTTGTAACACACACTTCCACACCAGTGGGACTCTGCTTTTAACCTCTACTGAGTAGAGGAGCAGGCACAGGCTAGTCTAGAACAATCACAAAGCTAGACACAAAAAGGGAAAAGGGGCTATGGAAGGACAAGACTCTCCAGTGGTGGTGACCTGCAAGGTGTGTGCCATGTTTGTTTTCTTGCCTGAGAACAACATGGCCTACACCTGCAACAAGTGCAAGTTGATCACGCTGCTGGAGGAAAAAGTAAGTGGACTGGAGCGGCGACTGTCAACCCTCCGGGGAATAAGAGAACACGAAGAGTTCTTGGACAGAATGGGGGAACTACAGCAGCAAAGGGCAGACCAGAAGCTTGAAGAGCAACAGCAAGATGAGGCAGAAGTGGGAAATGCTGAGGAGAAGAAAAATGGAGTAGAGGATACTCCTTGGAAAACGGTGACAGTTAGGAGAAGAAGAACTAGACGCCACTCTGCACCAGTGGAAGCGGTGGAGCTGTGGAACCGATTCCAGGTACTTGCAGATGAGACTGGAGGACAGCCTGCAGAGGACGAATCACAGGGGAACCTGCATGAGAGTGAGCAAGAGGCTAAAGGTCAGTCAAACAGAGGCGATGAAACCCAGGCCTACAAGAAGAAGAAGAGAAGAGTGGTAGTAGTGGGAGACTCCTTGCTGCGTGGGATCGAGACCCAAGTATGTCGCGAAGACCCGTGGACTCGCCAGGTATGTTGTCTCCCGGGAGGACAGATTAGAGACGTGACTGAAAGGTTGCCTGCACTCATAAAGCCCACTGACAGGTATCCCTTTCTTCTCATCCATGTGGGAACAAATGATACCGCCAAGCGGAGCTACGAAGAGATCACGTCAGACTTTGAAGCTTTGGGAAGGAAACTCAAGAACTTTGGGGCCCAGATAGTTTTCTCATCCATCCTTCCAGTAGTTAGAAGAGGGATAGAAAGGGAACGAAAAATACTCCGGGTGAATGACTGGCTACGAAGGTGGTGCCGACGAGAGAGATTTGGATTCTGGGACCACGGGCTATACTTCCTGGAAGATGGGCTGTTGGCTAGGGATGGGTTGCACCTCACAAAGGCTGGGAAGAATGTGTTTGGCCACAGCATGAAGAACTTCATCAGGAGGGCTTTAAACTGAATCCTACGGGGAAGGGAGATGTAATGTTGGGGGTAACAATGGACGTAGGCGCATGCACTCCAATGGAGAGAACAGCGCTGATAGCGCCCAATAATAGTCTTCAGACACATGTAGGAAGAAAGCCAGACTATGAAGCACATGGTCTTCGATGTCTATATACTAATGCCCAGAGTATGGGAAACAAACAGAACGAACTTGAACTCTTAATACAGGAGGGAAATTATGACTTGATAGGTATAACTGAGACTTGGTGGGATGACTCTCATGACTGGAATACAGCAGTTGAAGGATATAACTTGTTCAAAAAGAACAGGAGGAACAGAAAGGGAGGCGGGGTTGCACTGTATGTGAAAAATACATATCTCTGCACAGAAATACAGGAGGAGGAGCTTGGTAGCCCCATCGAGAGCATCTGGGTTGAAATAAATGGAGCAAAGACTAAAAGGAACCTGGTGGTCGGAGTCTACTACCGGCCACCCAATCAAGGAGAAGCCAAGGATGAAACTTTTGAAAAGCAAATAGCCAATGTTTTAAGGAAGCATGATGTAGTAGTAATGGGGGACTTCAATTTCCCCGATATTTGTTGGGAGACAAATTCTGCAAAACATGGCCCCTCCAGGAAATTCCTGACTTGTGTGGCGGATAACTTCCTCCTACAGAAAGTAGAGGAAGGAACTAGAGGATCGGCTATCCTTGACTTGATCCTAACCAACAGAGATGACTTAGTGGATAAAGTAGCAGTTACAGGAACTCTGGGGGAAAGCGACCATGTTGTACTTGAGTTCTTGGTTCTAAGGGAAGCAAAAGCCGAGTGTACTCAAACGCGTACCCTGGATTTTAGGAAAGCTGATTTTAATAAACTCAGAACAATGATCAGTAAGGTCCCATGGCAAACAATGCTAGCGAGAAAAGGAGTCCAAGATGGGTGGGAACTTTTAAAAAAGGAAATTCTCAAGGCACAATCACAAACAATTCCAACAAGAAGAAAAGGTGGAAGACAACAGAAGAAGCCAATGTGGCTTCACAAAAAGCTTAGGGATGACCTGAAAACAAAAAAGGACACATATAGGAAGTGGAAAGAAGGCCAAGTAACAAAGGAAGAGTACAGGCAGGTAGCACAGAATTGCAGGGATGGCGTCAGGAAGGCTAAAGCGGAGAACGAGGTGAGGTTAGCGAGGGATGCTAAAAACAACAAAAAGGCTTTCTTCAGCTACGTGCATAGTAAAAGGCAGAGGAAAGAAATGGTTGTTCAGCTATTAAATAAGGATGGCAAAATGATAACAGATGACAAAGAAAAGGCGGAGGTGCTCAATTCCTACTTTGGCTCAGTCTTCTCCCAAAAGAGGGTCTATGACCCCCCTGGCAAAGGCGAAGTACAGGCTGAAGGGGCAGGATTGCAGCTTGAGATCGACAGGCATATGGTCAAGGAACACCTCATTACTTTGAATGAGTTCAAATCTCCAGGGCCAGATGAACTGCATCCTAGAGTAATAAAGGAACTGGCAGAAGAACTCTCAGAACCGCTGTCTATTCTCTTTGAGAAATCATGGAGGACCGGGGAAGTGCCAGATGACTGGAGGAGGGCTAACGTTGTCCCTATCTTCAAAAAGGGTAAAAAGGAGGAACCTGGGAACTACAGACCAGTCAGTCTGACATCAATCCCTGGGAAAATTCTGGAGCAGATCATAAAGCAATCCATCTGGAAGCACCTTGACAACAATGCCGTGATTACTCGAAGCCAACATGGATTTGTCAAAAACAAGTCCTGCCAGACAAATCTGATCTCATTTTTTGATCAAGTCACCTCCCTTGTAGACCGTGGGAATGCTGTAGACATCATATACCTCGACTTCAGCAAAGCTTTCGACAAAGTGCCCCATGATATCCTGATGAGCAAACTAGCTCGAAGTGGGCTAGATGAAACAACGATCCGGTGGATCCACAGTTGGCTACAGAATCGGACTCAAAGAGTGCTTATCAATGGGACCTTCTCAAGCTGGGGAGAGGTAACGAGTGGGGTACCGCAGGGCTCAGTCCTGGGCCCAGTGCTCTTCAACATTTTTATTAATGACTTGGAGGAGGAGGTGCAGGGAATGCTGATCAAATTTGCAGATGACACAAAATTGGGAGGGATAGCTAATACTTTGGAAGACAGAAACAAAATTTAAAGTGATCTGGATAGACTGGAGTGCTGGGCAGAAAACAACAGAATGGCATTTAATAGGGACAAATGCCAAGTTCTGCACCTAGGAAAAAGAAACCAAATGCACAGTTACAAGATGGGGGATACGTGGCTCAACCACACTACGAGCGAGAAGGATCTTGGAATTGTCGTCGATCACAAGCTGAATATGAGCCAACAATGTGATGTGGCTGCAAAAAAGGCAAATGCTATTTTGGGCTACATTCATAGAAGCATCGCTTCCAAATCCCGGGAAGTACTAGTTCCCCTCTACTCAGCACTGGTTAGGCCTCATCTGGAGTACTGTGTCCAGTTCTGGGCACCACACTTTAAGAAGGATGCAGACAAGCTGGAGAGGGTTCAAAGGAGGGCAACAAAGATGATCAGGGGACTGGAAACAAAGCCCTATGAAGAGAGACTGAAAGAACTGGGCATGTTTAGCCTTGAGAAGAGAAGACTGAGGGGAGATATGATAGCACTCTTCAAGTACTTGAAAGGTTGTCACAGAGAAGAAGGCCAGGATCTCTTCTTGATCATCCCAGAGTGCAGGACACGGAATAATGGGCTCAAGTTACAGGAAGCCAGATTCCGGCTGAACATCAGGAAAAACTTCCTGAGTGTCAGAGCAATACGGCAATGGAACCAATTACCTGGGGAGGTGGTGGGCTCTCCCACACTGGAGGCCTTTAAGACGAGGCTGGACAGCCATTTGTCAGGGATGCTCTGACTTGGATTCCTGCATTGAGCAGGGGGTTGGACTCGATGGCCTTGTAGGCCCCTTCCAACCCTACTATTCTATGATTCTATGAATGACATGGAGGAGGAGGTGCAGGGAATGCTGATCAGATTTGCAGATGACACAAAATTGGGCGGGATAGCTAATACTTGGGAAGACAGAAACAAAATTCAAAGTGATCTTGATAGACTGGAGCGCTGGGCAGAAAACAACAGAATGAAATTTAATAGGGATAAATGCCAAGTTCTGCACCTAGAAAAAGAAACCAAATTCAGTTACAAGGTGGGGGATACTTGGCTCAACAATACTACAAGCGAGAAGGATCTTGGAATTGTTGTAAATCACAAGCTGAATATGAACCAACAATATGATGTGGCTGCAAAAAAAGCAAACGCTACTCTGGGCTGCATTAATAGAAGTATAGCTTCCAAATCCCATGAAGTACTGGTTCCTCTATACTCAGCACTGGTTAGGCCTCATCTGGAGTACTGTGTCCAGTTCTGGGCACCACAATTTAAGAAGGATGCAGACATACTAGAGAAGGTTCAGAGGAGGGCAATGAAGATGATCGGGAGACTGGAAACAAAGCCCTATGAGGAGAGACTGAAAGAACTGGGCATGTTTAGCCTTGAGAATAGAAGACTGAGGGGAGATATGATAGTGCTCTTCAAGTACTTGAAAGGTTGTCATGGAGAGGAAGGCCAGGATCTCTTCTCAATCATCCCAGAGTGCAGGACACGGAATAATGGGCTCAAATTACAGGAAGCCAGATTCTGGCTGAACATCAGGAAAAACATCCTGACTGTTAGAGCAATACGACAGTGGAACCAATTACCTAGGGAAGTAGTGGGCTTTCCCACACTGGAGGCATTCAAGATGAAGCTGGACAGCCATCTGTCAGGGATGCTTTGACTTGGATTCCTGCATTGAGCAGGGGGCTGGACTTGATGGTCTTATAGGCTGCTTCCAATCCTCCTGTTCTATGATTCTATGAAATATGCCACACCTATGCCCAAGACTTGAACCTGCAATAGCTCTGGCCAAAGAGGGGACCTTCAGGGAGACCCACTACAACAGCAAAGGACATCTCCTTGTATCCATAGGCCAGAACTGGTGAGATGATGTTTCCTAAAAGCTTCCAGGGCATGTCTGCTTTCTGATTTGAGCAATTAGGAGTCTTGCTCTTGCTGGTTGTAGACCACTCTCACCTGGTCTGACACACGCTGGCACTCTGTGTGTGTGTCAATAGCTCTATTCATACGACTACCTGGGTGCAAATGAATGCATGGAGGGTGAGAGAGTGGGATCACGGCAGCAGGCTCCTTCCCAATTTCCTTACATTCATTGGATCTATTGCACTCAGCCTATGTGCACAGAACCATGAAGGTTCCCAACTGCATGGATGGAGTCTGTGTCTACAAGTGAGCAAAAGAGCCAGTAACACATGGAAGTAGGGGATGGAGCCTACCACCGTCATTCTACATCCCTGCCCTCCTTGCATTCAGTGTAGCCAGTTGATTGTGTAAACAGGTTCCTGTTGATGCATATTTTATTTATTTATTTATTTATTTATTTCTATACCGCCCAATAGCCGAAGCTCTCTGGGCGTATGCGATGGAAAAGAAGGGTAGGCTCCCTTAAAGGGATGCAGGAGAAATTACCTTGGTTTGTCTTTTAATGCAAACTTACTTTATTTTGCACTTTCAAACTAACACATGAACTGACACTCAGTTATCCTTCAGAATTTACTTTTCCGAATTTTGCAGTGGAGTTCTCCAATCCAAAAATGTGTACAAAATGTGTATATTAGGAAAAATAACATTCAAAACACCTAATTATATTAGGAATATTGCTTCAAAGATGTGTCTATTAGGCAAAGATGCATACAAAAATGCATGTGTCAGGACACATGTGAATAAAAATGCTTATGAATTCTCATGCAAACTTAAAAAAAAAAAAAGCTCAACATTTGGGACAAACTGAACTTAAATTCTCAAAGTTCGAGAGCAACCAAAGTAAGATTGGAAAAATTAGAAACTTACAGAAACTGAAATTGACAAATTTATCCATCCCTATTATAATAAATAACAGACCAGTTATAATTTGTTCAATGAGCAATGCTATATAAACAATTGTAACTCTCATTCTCTCTCTATGTGTATGTGCATATATAAACAGTTCACTGTTGTCAAATACAAAAAGTCACATTGTATATCCAGAAATATACTGTACTCCTCCAAGGTCTATCCATAAGACCATATCAGACTTGCTGAACTCCAGATCCGCTGTGTATACTCTTGGCTCTGATTTTTGTTTAATCTCTTAATTCACAAAACATGTTATGCTTGTACTGAATACCTCATTACATATAGTAATCCATACTTCTAGTAGAAAGTCAAAATGGCTGACAAAATGGTTGTTTCCCAAATCAACAGGAGAAGATCCTGCACACAGAGCAATTGAAGATCAACTGCTTTGCATGGTCATGTTCTCATGTTCTCTTGTTGAAAGGACATGGGTTAGCTCTATGAAATCAGCACGTATTCTCCTGCCTTTGCACTTCTTTTTTAAACGTCTAAATATATTGCATGGCTATTTCACTAATTGTCAGCAGATGGGGCTAGTACTTTACTGAAGTTTTAGGGATGGCCTGCCTTGAATCTTGCATGGTCTACTTTTTATTGTACAAGAATCCCTGTTTTCCACCAATCATGTGGTTCAAGTATATGACACTGCATATTCAGGATAACTAATCTGCTATGTGACCCTGACTATGCACTCTTGCTTAGAGCCTCATGTGGCACAGAGTGGTGGGTGGCAGTATTGCAATCGAAACTCTCCCCACGACCTGAGTTCGATCCCAGTGGAAGCTGGGTCTCGGGTAGCCGGCTCAGGTCGACTCAGCCCTCCATCCTTCCGAGGTTGGTAAAATGAGTACCCAGCTTACTGGGGGCAAGGTAGTCACAACTGGGGAAGGCAACGGCAAACCACCCCACTATAGTCTGCCATGAAAAGGCCAGCGTAAGCAGGCATTCCTCTAGGGGTCAGTAATGACCCACTGCTTGCACAGGAGGAACCTTTCCTTTTTTAGGAACATAAGAAGCAGTGCCGGGTCCAGGTTTTTAAGGTTCCTTGGTCAAGACACCCTCAACGGGCCCCTTCCTTGCTTAGTGAGTCTACCTTCTTATCGCTGTTGCCACCTGCTGCTATTGCTCCTCACCCTCTTTCTTATCATTGCTGCCACTTGCTTGCTTATCAGGCAGAGAGCCAGTGAGCAAGTTGGCAGCAGCATCTACCTCTCCTTCTTCTCACCACCATGACTGTCTGGGCCAGAGCGAGAGGCAGGTGAACAAGCAGGTTTCAATGGTGAAGAGGAGTAGCAACTCCAGGGGGCAACTTGCCATTGCTGGGGTGTTGGTCCTTGAGAGGTGCCCAACCGTGCCCACCCTTGATGCTGACCCCAATAAGAAGTTTCAGCAATCTTTGCAAGAATCCCAGGAACCAGCAGGTGCTAGATGGTCCATCAATAGCCAGTGCTCAGCCTTCTTCCCACCACTACTTTAAGGAAGGCTGGGATGAGATAAGTACCAACCCTACCCAGGGCTTGTAGGCATGTTCTTGACATTATCATACATTGAGGGGTTAATATGTGGCTGCACATCCATGTTGTTACAAAAATTGTGTTCTATCCCTGGTAGACTCATCCAACTTGTTTACCAAGAACGAGAGGAGGTAGAGATCTGGTCCAACATGATTTTATTCTGCAGAATAAGGCAACCTTTGGGGCTAATGCACCAACAAAGACGGCAACCAAGTAATGTGATTCAGAAGCTTATATACACAAAGTCTTTGGGGGTTGTCTTATGCCTGCTCTCTACTAACTTCTTTGTCTAGCTGGCACAAACCACACCCCTCAACACTCAAGCATGCGTAGAGAGACAGCAGAGAGAGAGTCACGTACTCTTGCATACTACATTCTTGACATTCCTGAGTCTCTGATAAAGCACTATATCTTTGCTAGCATGGCAGTTTTATACAGAGGTAGAACACACACACAAATCTAGCTACATAGAACAGCTTAAGCTAAGCTAAACATATTAAAGCTGAAATTTCTATAACAATAGGATCAAAATAAGCGTATTATGGGTAGCTCTCATGGTGCTTACGACTTTGCCTGCAACAGACCAAGGTATGTCCTGTGCAATAATGTGTGCTAGCATTTCCCCGCTTATGTATCCAGATGGGAACACAAAGGTTTGGATCCAACTTTGATGTGCCTATGAAACAGATACCACTGGTGGAACAGAGGTTGTGCCTCCTCTCCTCCCCCCGTAGCCCCCCATGCACCCTCCAAATCTCATCCAGAAGGCTCCCCAACCCTCCGGAGTAGATCTGGAGGGCAAGCGGGAGAACTGCAGAGAGGAGGAGAACATCCCATTGCACCAGTTATATCTGTTCCACAGGCATAATGATGAAGTTGGATCCAACCCAAAGCGTGGATTTCCCAGGGTGCTCCCACCCTTGTGTCTAAAACCATCTTCTATATTCCCTTTTTCCAAGATGTCATGGTTATTTTTAGTTTTTAAAACACTACATGTGAAGTTGCCATATAAAGGCCTGGTTCAGACCTATGAAACAAGCTACAGGCTTGTATACTGTCTCTTCCTTTCACCTTGTGCATAACTTCACTTTGTTTCCTATTTTCTCTAACCCTATTTTGCTGTCACTTCTGAATTACACATTGGTTTACAGTTGCCCTCTCTAATCTAGAACTGGAAACCTGGATCATCTAAACTAGGCCCCTGGGAGCATCCAGACAAGGCTTTTATCCTGCAATCATCCTGCTTCATTCATGGATGAATGAAACCTGGGGTCCAGACAACACTGTCTTCAGTTTCCAACCCTCCTGTATTTTCCTACTGTGTCTTTTCGCACAGGCAATCATTAAGGAGGGAAAGATGAAATGCCTGCACACTTGTTTGCTATCGCTAGGAGTCCTCTATCTGAGTCAGACCATTGGTACTGCTGTTTCCTCCAACTGACAGTAGCTCTTTGGGATTTCATAGAAGTCTTCCCAATTCTGCTATCTGAGATACTTTTCAACTGGAAATGTCGCGACTTGAAGTTGGAACCTCCTGCATCCAAAACATGCGTGCTACTATTGAGCATATTGTTGTTGCTGTTGTTGTTGTTCAGTCGTTCAGTCATGTCCGACTCTTCGTGACCCCATAGACCATAGCATGCCAGGCCTTCCTGTCCTGCGCTGTCTCCCGGAGTGTGCTCAAGTTCATATTCATTACATTGGTGATGCTATCTAGCCATCTCATCCTCTGCCGTCCCCTTCTCCTTTTGCCTTCAGTCTTTCCCAGAATCAGGGTCTTTTCCAGTGACTTTTCTCTTCATATTAGGTGGCCAAAATATTTCAGCTTCAGCTTCAGTATCTGTCCTTCCAATGAGCAGTCAGGGTTGATTTCCTTTAGGATTGACTGATTTGACCTCCTTGCAGTCCAGGGGACTCGTAAGAGTCTTCTCCAGTACCACAGTTTGAAAGCATCAATTCTTTGGCGCTCAGCCTTCCTTATAGTCCAGCTCTCACAGCCATACATTACTACTGGGAAAACCATAGCTTTGATTAGATGGACCTTTGTCGGCAAGGTGATGTCTCTGCTTCTTACTATGCTGTCTAGGTTGGCCATAGCTTTCCTCCCAAGGAGCAAGCGTCTTTTAATTTCATGGCTACAGTCACCGTCTGCAGTCATCTTGGAGCCCAAGAAAGTAAAATCTGTCACGGCTTCCATTTCTTCCCCTTCTATATGCCAGGAAGTGATGGGGCCAGATGCCATGATCTTAGTTTTTTTAATGTAGGGTTTCAAACCAGCTTTTGCACTCTTCTCTTTCACCCTCAACAAGAGGCTCTTGAGATCCTCTTCGCTTTCTGCCATTAGGGTGGTATCGTCTGCATATCGGAGGTTGTTGATAATTCTCCCAGCAATCTTAATTCCGACCTGTGATTCTCATGATGTACTCTGCATATAAGTTAAATAAGCAGGGTGACAATATGCAGCCTTGTCGTACTCCTTTCCCAATTTTGAACCACTCAGTTTTGCCATGTCTGATTCTTACTGTTGCTTCTTGACCCTCGTACAGGTTTCTCAGGAGACAGGTAAGGTAGTCTGGTACTCCCATCACTTTAAGAATTTGCCACAGTTTGTTGTGATCCACACAATCAAAGGCTTTAGCGTAGTCAATGAAGCAGAAATAGACGTTTTTCTGGAATTCTCTTGCTTTCTGCATGATCCAGCGAATGTTGGCGATTTGATCTCTAGTTCCTCTGCCTCTTCGAAACCCAGCTTGTACTTCCGGTAGTTCTCGGTTCGCTTACTGCTGAAGGATTTTGTAGGATTTTGAGCATAACCTTGCTGGCATGTGAAATAAGCGCAATTGTGCGGTAGTTTGAACACTCTTTGGCATTGCCCTTCTTTGGAATTGGAATGTAAACTGACCTTTTCCAGTCTTGCGGCCATTGTTGAGTGTTCCAAATTTGTTGGCATATTGAATGCAGCACTTTAACAGCATCATCTTTTAGGATTTTAAATAGCTCAGCTGGAAGACTGTCATCTCCGCTAGCTTTGTTGTTACTAATGCTTCCTAAGGCCCACTTGACTTCACTCTCTAGGATGTCCGGCTCAAGTTCCGTGACCACACTATCATGGCTATCAGGGACATTCAGATCTTTCCTGTATAGTTCTTCTGTGTATTCTTTCCACCTCTTCTTAATCTCATCTGCTTCTGTTAGGTCCCTGCCTTCATTGTCCTTTATCATGCCCGTCTTTGCACAAAACATTCCCTTGAGATCTCCGATTTTCTTGAAGAGATCTCTAGTCTTTCCCATTCTGTTGTTTTCCTCGATTTCTTTGCATTGTTCATTTAAGAAGGCCTTCTTGTCTCTCCTTGCTATTCTCTGGAACTCTGCATTCAGTTGGCTATATCTTCCCCTTTCTCCCTTGCTTTTCGCTTCCCTTCTTTCCTCAGCTACTTGCAAAGCCTCATCAGACAGCCACTTGGCTTTCTTGCATTTCTTTGTCTTTGGGATGGATTTCGTTGCTGCCTCCTGAACAATGTTACGGACCTCCGTCCATAGTTCCTCAGGCACTCTGTCTATCAGGTCTAATCCCTTAAATCTATTCCTCACCTCCACTGTATATTCATAAGGGATATGATTTAGGTCATACCTGAATGGT
The DNA here is from genome assembly GCF_057233095.1 of Heloderma suspectum. Taxonomy (NCBI): domain Eukaryota; kingdom Metazoa; phylum Chordata; class Lepidosauria; order Squamata; family Helodermatidae; genus Heloderma; species Heloderma suspectum. The sequence continues at coordinate 45,789,009 of NC_139459.1, forward strand.
TTAGTGGTTTTCCCTATGTTCTTAAATTTCAGCCGAAATTTTGCAAGAAGCAGCTCATGATCTCAGCCACAGTCAGCTCCAGGTCTTGTTTTTACTGACTGTATAGAGCTTCTCCATCTTTGGCTGCAAAGGACATAATCAATCTGATTTCGATATTGACCATTTGGTGATGTCCATGTGTAGAGTCGCCTCTTGTGCTGTTGGAAAAGAGTGTTTGCTATGATCAGCGTGTTCTCTTGGCAAAACTCTTATTAGCCTTTGTCCTGCTTCATTTTGTACACCAAGGCCATGCCTGCCTGTTATCCCGGTGATTTCTTGACTTCCTACTTTAGCATTCCAATCCCCTATGATGAAGAGGACATCTTTTTTTGGTGTTAGTTCTAGAAGGTGTTGTAGGTCTTCATAGAACTGATCAACCTCAGCTTCTTCGACATCAGTGGTTGGGGCATAGACTTGAATTACTGTGATGTTGAATGGTTTGCCTTGGATTCATACTGAGATCATTCTATCGTTTTTAAGATTGTACCCCAGTACTGCTTTTCCCACCCTTTTGTTGACTATGAGTGTTACTCCATTTCTTCTAAGGGATTCTTGCCCACAGTAGTAGATATGATAGTCACCTGAATTAAATTCGCCCATGCCTGTCCATTTTAGTTGGCTGATTCCCAAGATGTTGATGTTCAATCTTGCCATCTCATGTTTGACCCCCTCCAACTTACCTTGATTCGTTGATCTGACATTCCAGGTTCCTAAACAATATTGTTCTTTACAGCATCGGATTTTCTTTTCACCACCAGACACATCCAAAGCTGAGTATCCTTTCGGCTTTGGCCCAGCCGCTTCACTCTTTCTGGCGCTACCTGGAAATACCCTCTGCTCTTCCCCAGTAGTATATTGGACACCTTCCGACCTGAGGGGCTCATCTTCCGGCGTCATCTCTTTTAGCCTTGTGATACGTTCCATGGGGTTTTCTTGGGAAGAATACTGGAGTGGGTTGCCATTTCCTTCTCCAGTGGACCACATTTTGTCAGAACTCTCTGCCATGACCTGTCCGTCTTGGGTGGCCCTGCACGGCATAGCTTATGGCTTCACTGAGTTACGCAAGCCCCTTCGCCACAACAAGGCAGTGATCCATGATTGAGCATATATGTTCCTCCAAAAAAGGAAAACACCCACCTGGGGGAAAGTGGCATCTGAACCCATAGCCCGATGTTATATGCTAAAGGCAATTATTGCAACTTAGCAGCTGGTTACTCTTGTATGCTGGGCACCCCAAATATTTTCAAAAAGTTCAAAGCCATTTATTTTTCCTCCTTCCAAATGTCCTCCTTGTGAAAATTAAAACAAACTTGTTCTATTTAATTTATTGCAACGTTTTATACATTTTTGGCCCCAAAAGACCTCCCACCGTTCCTATCCTGAGTTACCTTACAAAAATTAAAACTATAAAAACAATCATCAAACATACAACATAACCTCCAAAAACTAGCAGCATCCGCCATAAAAGAAAGCACTACTATCAGACCTAAACTACATGCCAGTCTAGCAGCAGGTCCCATATTAACCCAAAGACCTACCTTACTACAAGCCCAATGTTCATTGCTCGACAAATGTTCATTGCTGGGAGGCCTTTCACAGTCACGGCGATGTGACTGAAAAGGTCCTGTCTCTTGTGCCCAACAACGTAACCTCTGAAGGGGTGCGGGGGACTCAGAGCAGGTTCTCGGATGTTCATCTGTGTATTGGCAGCAGCTGGAGGCCTTCATGTTGCTTTGAAGTGATCCCAGCTGTGTTATTTATTTTTTTGTTTTACAGGTAGGGTACCTTGGCAGGTGCCAAGAAAGGTGTTTGGGGCCACCCTGCTGCCTACCCCTGCCCTAACCTGAGCCGCTCCACTGCCTGCTTGCCGTTCCTGCCGCACAAACGCCCACTTCCCTTCCGACTGGTGGCAGCAGCAGAACTTTGGATTGATTGGAGAGGAGAGAGAAGGAGGCCTGGTGGCTAAGGTGTGCGTTTGCTGAGCTGCTGCATCAGGGGTTTGAAGGAGGGAAGGCCGGAAACATGAGGTAAAAGGGAAGGCCATGGAGAAAACAGAGCAGATGGATCTGTGGGGAGTGGAAAGAGAGAGGCTACAGCCATGTGCGGAAAGCCAAGGAAAGGGGGAAGCCAAAGCCATGGCAGGGAGGGCAGAAAATAGGGCAGATGGGGCTTGGGGTGTGTGTAAAAAGAACGGATGGGGCCATGTTAGGGGGGTTAGGAAAGGGGCAGGGCAGACAGGGCCAAAGGGAGAGTGGAACTGTCTGTCTGCGTATGTGTTTTCCCTCCCTATGGGTCTCTGTGTGTGTGTTTTCCCCTCCCTCTGGATCTCTGTGTATCAAGTTTTGCCCCGCTCTTTCTGTCTGTGCGTGTGCGCATATGCGCGCGCGCATGTGTAACTGGGCAAAGATTGCCAAGGGTAGACGTGGTTGGGCTCCTGCCGAGTGCCTACACCCCAGCTGGGGCCCACCAACAAGAGCCCCCTGGAGCTGTTCTTTCACCATTGAACTTGTTTGCTTGCCTCTCACTGTGGCCCAGACAATGGTGGTAGTGAGAAGGACGAGGAACAGATGCTGCTTGCTTGCTCGCTGGCTCTCTGCCTGCCAAGCATGCAGGTGATGGCAATGATGAAAAAGAGGAGGCGGAGCATGAGCAGCTGGTGACAAGGGTCGTGAGAAGGTAGACGCACTGAGGGAGGGGGGCCACTGGAGGTGTCTAGGCTAAGGGCCCTCAAAAACCTGGAGCTGGCACTATTGTATGACCTGAGAGAAAGAGACATGGGGGGGGGGATGTTGGATGGCAGAAAGAGAGCAAAGAGGAAGTTTATCTCCTGTGAAATGGGTGTTCTGCTGGAGCAGAAAACTGGGTTTAAACAAATCAGTGATTTTTTGTTTTGGGGCTCAGACCCTACTTGTTTTGTAATCAGATTCTTGGGAAAGTTACTCATCTCTTAGCCTCACCAGTTTGCCATCTGTGAAATGTGTGTTTTGTGACTGGCCATGTATACCACAGCAGCCATTTGGTGAACGGGCATGGCTCCCACGGCAGCCATTTTGTGATAGCATCCACAAAATTCTTTCAAAATTCCAAATGTGCCCATGCATCCAAAAAGGCTGGGAACCTCTGTTCTAAAAGATGTTTGGTCTTCACTTTTCTAAACAACTGAAACTGTCTTTTGGCCAGGGTGCGGCAGCAACATAAACATATTTAACACGTAATATCTGGGACTGGGAGAAAGGATTCCAGGACAAAAGGTGTCAGGCAGGCTTGAGGCCTGGCACAACTCCTTGGGAGAGCAATCCTATGGCCCCTAGACAGAGTCTGGGGGGCCCACAGGATAGTTCAGATTCCTACATCCGAGGTTGGAGACAGCGCTCCAACCTCGGACCCAGGAGTCCAAGCTCCTCTCCCCTTCACAGCTGGTGTGGAGAGAACTTTGCTGGCTGCCTCTCTGAGCTTGCAAAAGCAACCTCTGAGAGGAGGGAAAGGGGGCGGTTCTGTGGGCAGGGAGGGGAAGGGACTGGGGAGGCCAGCTTACAAAGAATCTTCTGGCCCCCCAGACTCCTTCTTTCCCCCTCCCCAACTGCTCAGCTAGATGGGCAAAAAAGGCCATCTAGCTGAAATGCAGAGCAGGCGGAGTACGGAGATGAAGAGCGCCTCTCCTGCTCCTCCCGCTCTGCATTCCCTGGCCTTAAGCCTCCAAGTTTGAAGGCTTACAGCCATCCCCATAGGATTGCGTCCGTAAATATTCTGCTTTGTCTGGAAAGGTTTAAAAAAATAACACCAGCAACCAAGGGTAAGCATGACATAATACAATTGATAAAAACTCAGCTGGCAACAAGGAAACGAAGAACAAGTTTATGTAAATTTGTAATATAATATGAGCAGTAAGCTAAAAACAGAAATTATTTTAGAAACTGGAATATGTTTCACAAAAACTTATTTTTGTATAGTTACATATATGTAACTATAACATGCTAAGCTGAATTTTTCATTCCTTCCATGCTACTCTTTTAAAAACAGAATGACATAGAGATGGCAACGCTAGGTAGGAAAATGGAGTTTCCCTTGGGAATTGGCATGGCTGTTTAAAGCCATTGTTTCCCAGTAAGGCCAGGGGTGCAGTGGTGGGGGGTCCCATCGGGATGAAAACCCGGGACTTTTTTTAGATCCAGGCCTCAGCCGGGTCCCTCCCACTCCCAGCTTACCGCTGTGGGGCAGGCGGCTGGAAGAGCCTGAGATACTGTCGTGAGCGGGTGCTGCTACTGCTACAGCAGCTACTCTCCCCAAAGCTCCAGGCCTGGGGCAAATTCCCCCCTCCCCTGTCCTGAGAGGCCTCATGGACAAGGCAGCCTCCCCTGGCAAAGGGTTAATTTACCCTTTCTTGCAGCCTGCCTTCTCTTGCTCCAAGGGGGAGGAGCTGCTGCCATGCCTGTGCCTGAGACTGCTCCTTCGCCATCTGGTTTCAGGGAAGGACAGGAGCACATGGGCCAGGCTAAGTTGCTTGCTGGAGACGCTGAACCTGATCGTCAATCCCGTGCCCCCAGCAAGCCCAGCCAGTTGTAGAGCGATGGCAACCCAGTGCGCAAACACAACACGGCGTCCGAGAATACGCTGGCCAACGCCAGACTCAATTGGTCAGCTTGGTCAGTTTGTTGGGTGGTGGCGGTGGCGACATCCAAAGGCAGTGGGGTGTGGGGTCGGGGCATGGGGAGGGCAGAGAGAAGGAGGAGGAAGTCTCTATGAGTGAAAAATAAATTAAATTTTAAAAATTAAATTAAAATGATAAGAAATACCTGGGAATAAACCCCATTGAAATCTATGTCCGAAAAGACATGCACATGGATAATTGGGAGACCTGATGCAGCAGCCGCCTCACCAGTCTCTGCACAGCTCTGGGCAGGGGCTGCAGAACTTCTCCATCACATCTCTCACCCAGCCTTTCCCAACCTTGTGTCCTCCAGATGTGTTGGATTGCAAATCCTATCATCCCCCCTCCCAGCCAGCATAGCTAATATGCTGCCTGGAGCCAATGGGAGTTGTCATCCAGCAAATCTGGAGGGCGCCAGGTTGGGGAAGGCTGCAGCCTGCTGCATTTCTTCTTGGCTGTTACTGCAGAGGATGAGGGCCTAAAGTGCACATTACCAGCAACCCTGATGGTCTTTAAATACATTTGTTAAGTAAAGCAGCTTTTCTCTTGTTCTCCCTCCCCCCATACACACAGTCATTTCCTCCATATATGTGCTTTGCGCTTACTTGAGAGTAAGCCCCATGTCCATGAGGCTTTATTCTATCCAGATGATAGGGTTACTATTTTATCTGAGGTAGAAAAAAATACACCATTACTGTGGTCCATATCTGATGTATTATTTATTTAATTAATTGATTGCTCACATAAAGCTGAACTGAGGTTTGTTTATGGTGGGGGACCTCATTACTGCATCACCCTTAAAACTCCTGATGGGGACGATCCCCTCCATGCTTCTCCTGCCCTGCATTGGATAGGTGGTCCAAATAGGCCTCTGAGTTTGGAGGCGGCTGCCTATCCCCATAGGATTGCGCCCTAAGTGAGTTTAGGATTGGTGCCTTTTTGTGCTTTACAATGGGGGTGGGGGGGTGGAGAAATGTTATGGAAAAGTTTCTTTCCCATCTTGATGAACATGAAAAAGAGGAAGGCAGATGGGTGGTGAAAATGAGAAGCAAGATGATGTCTTGTTCAACTATTGAATTATTAATATTCATTGTAAGTGTTGGTTTGTTTTTAGGATTTATCACACAATCCTATGCGAGTTTACTCAGAAGTCAGTCCCACTATGTTCAATTGCCAATTGGGCTTTCTCCCAGGTAAGTGTGCATAGGACTGCAGCTTTCGCTGCCTTCCCAAGATCTCTGTAAATGTAATTCGAAATAAACACTAATTGGATTGCACTGTTAGTTCTTGAACGTTAATTTCTACAGTAAGTGGAATTGCCAGATGCAGCCTGCTCTGTCAGCTACAATTTTTGGTACAAGGTTGGCATGTACCTGGGCTAACAAACCCTGGTGGAGAGGAGGGATGAGCAAAGGGCTGGATGCGCCTGATCTTGTCTGATCTTGGAAGCTAAGCAGGGTCAGCCCTGGTTAGTTCTTGGATGGGATTCCACCTGGGAATCAGGCTTCCTGCACTGAGCAGGGGGTTGGACTTGATGGTCTTGTAGGCCCTTTCCAACCCTATGATTCTATGATTCTATTCTATGAAACAGAAACAAATCACTTGCGGGGAGAGAAGAAAGAATGTGTATGTGTAGTTCAATCCAGCTGGGTGTGTGGACGTTTCTGTTGGAGGGGGAGGGGAGAGATATAATGAAGGAGCTTAGGGAAGGCTAATGGGTAATGTTGGGGCGCTAAGGGAGTGTGCAAGGGGGCTGTTTAAATGAGAAGGGATCTGTCCATGAGGGCTGAGTTGAGAGGGTGAAGCTTCCATAGAGTATCATATTTTGAAAACCTAAAATGTTTGTGTTTGAGTGAGTGTGTGAGTGAGTGAGTGAAAAAGTTTTTGACACCCCCGCATTTTTTTCTCAGACATCCAATTGAAATACCACTACCTTACTCTCAGCTGCACTGTTTTTGGATCCCAGTTGAAGGCTGTATATCTTACAAGGTTGTACAATCTTAGAAGGGGGCGTGGCCATGAGGGGGCGTGGCTGTGACTGTCACGGAGGGACCCTGCACTTCTGAATTTGCCACTACACTACTGAGTAAGGCGGTCTTTCCTTAGTTAAAATGTTTGAGGAAAATATGGCAGGGATTCAGAACCAGAGTGTACAATTTTGCATTTCTTATATGTATTGTTTATTGGCAACTTTCCATTACACATTCTCATTAAAGACTGTAGTAAATAATCTGAAAACTAACATCTTTATTTACCTTCCATTTCATTATGTTTGTTCCTTATGAACCTCCCAGTCCATAACTTCTGTGTATCCTATTTATTTTCGCTTGCCTCCTTATTAACATCTCATTAAGATAGGTGCTTCTCTGCGGTGACTTTTCCTTAGCCTGTTTCACTGCAGCCATTAATCCTTTCCATTACCCCTGCACTGCAGCTGAGAGGCCTTTGAAGCAGATTACAGTACGCAATTTTGGCCTCACACAAAAGGCGCTATCTTTAAAATGTAGAGAGCCAGTTAGTTCTGCTATGTATCTACCATAGGATTTTACTCTTTTGCCATGGTCCATGGGGTCACGAAGAGTCGGACACGACTTAATGACTGAACAACAACAACAGGTGCATAAGATTACCGGGGTATGTCAATATCTATACAAAAAAGAAAATCTGAAGGAGTTGGGCTTCATTACATTCCATAATACAGATAATTGAGTCGCATCAACCGGCTTCCTTTTATTTTTTGTTAAAACTTAGCAATCAGTCCTTAGCCCAGTTGCTAAGAGATGAGTTTACTTCTATTTTAAACTGCACAAGTTCATATCAAGCTTCTTAACACAAAATCATACGGTATTTATTAAAGGAGAAGTGTACTAATTTGTAGGACTTCCCCAATTAATTGCAGACCAACCGCTGCCTTGAAGCAATAACTTTGCATTCCTCTTATTTGATTTCTGTCAGTTTATATAAAGGCAGAAGAAATGTTGTCAAGGAGAATGAAAACAGAGCTGCCACTTTTTTCTGCAAAGGATCTATATATTTAGCAGTTTCCTGAAGGCAGAAATTCAGTAGGTGAAGTAGTTGCTGGCATAGAGGTGTAGTGATGGGATAGCTGGACTGTTGAGAAACAGACCATCAGTTAGGATCCCTAATGACAGATCTTTCCCCCCACTCCATCTCCCCAAACCCCTACATAGCTGAAGTTAGCAATGGCTAAGGGCCAAACCCTAGTGAGTGTAGTTACGCTTGTAGCCTTGTAGAGGATCCTTCCTGTCTGTTCAGAAGTACCATTATGTTCAATGGGATTTACTCCCAAATAAGTGTGTATACGATTACAGCCTTAAAGGAGTTGTGGGTCACCGCAGACTAAGTTCCATTTATTTTAATGGGGCATTGCTTCACTTCTGGTTGCCATGGCTCTTCATAATATTAATAATAAATATACTATGATTATATTACATTATTATTATTACTACATGTTTCTTGAATTAAAAGGACTAACCAAATAATATTTTCTAGCCAGTTGCTGGACATGAAGTGCGTGTGTGTCTGTGTTTTCTTTTCAAATGGGCCTTTTAATAATTCAAAATTAGGGTGACCAGATACTCCAAACAAAGTAAGTGATGGAAAGCTCATTTTATTGTATAATCTTACAAGGTGGTATAATTTTAGAAAGGGGTGTGGCTGTGAGGGGGCATGGCTGTGACTATCATGAAGGGACCCTGCACTCCTGAATTTGCCACTACACTACTGGTCTGAGGGTCTGCCTCTGCATGAGGCATTTATTGTGCATTCCTCTTTACTTATTCACAGTTATTTACAGATTCTTTAGACAATGTTGTGACTCTCCAGTTTTGCTTCTGTGTCTAACCAGGAGCCAATCTACGTGGAAACAGGTTTTGAGGCAGTTCTCTTTAGATACAAATTTTCATGAAATAGGGTTAACTCCTCCTGGGGCAAATGGTAGCCAGTAATGCGATGTATACATTATAAAAATCTATTTGCATGGGGCAAATGAGTAGAACTGAGCATCATCAAATGGGTAGGTGTGGGAAGCAAGGATGCTTGCTCTCCACCCCCACAATCAGTGAAGCTTTTAAAATCAGTAAGGGACAGGCAGCAGTTGAGCACAACAAGGCTGAAACAGCATCCTTTTAAAGCAGCTCCCCACTCCTGTGCTCAGTGAATATTTAAAGGGACAGGCAGGATTGAGTGCATGATTTTTTAATTTTTGTGAACTGCCCAGAGAACTTCGGCTATTGGGCGGTATAGAAATGAAATGAATGAATGAATGAATGAATGAATGAAGTCCTTTCAAAGCAGCAGGGCTGACTCCCATTCCCAAGGCAATGAAGTACTTCCTGGTAGGCATAAGCCCCACCCCGTACAACTCAGCACTGCTTCCACCAGCCCGCACTGAAGCCAGCTAAGGTTAGACGGACTCCCAAATGGCACTGAAGCCACTGTGACTGGGAAACCCACCACAAATAGTTTAGGGGGGAAAAACAGATTTAGAGCAAGAAACGCTGCATTAGCTAAGGGGAGAGGTGTGTGTCATCTGGCCTGATCGACTTGGGGTGGAGCAGAACTGGAGTAAAAGCCCAGGGTAGATGAGCTCCAGCACTTTTGGTGAGGTTTTTTTTTTTTTAAGCAGGGAAAATGCAGCATTTAATTGTAAAACTGCAATTTCCTCATGTGTATTTGCACTATTTTGCTGTACCATAGTGCCACCTAGACTTTATGTAGTGGAAAAGCAGGAAAGGAAACATTCTGTGTAGTGCTCAGAACTCAATTCTACAATGAAACTGATACAGTGGATTAACAGCAGCTTAACAGCATCACGTAGAAAAGCTCTTAGGGTGGCCATGTATCCTGTTTTGCAGAGGAGAGACCTCTGTTTGAAGGGCTGCCAGAGGACTATCCTTCGTTTAAAGGCATTCTCTATTTGAAAAGCTGTCCTGTCCAATTCTGGTTTAAAGATAAAGAACCGTAAGAACTGTTGCCCTCTCAACAGTTAGTACCTGGACAGCAGACTGAACAGGTAGGCACACAGGTCACCTACCACAATATGATCACTATGGTGAGATGTACTGTATTTCTATTTAAATTATACATTTGCATCTATTTATGCAAATTACTGCCCCTTTCGTCCTCTTCTTTGGTGATGCATTTCCTATTTTTTTGGCAGTTCATAAGTGGCCACCCTAAATAGCAGCCACAGAGCCCACTGAGGATTGGGACCACAGCATGTGGGGCAATTTTGGCATAAGGAGAAGGATTAAGCCCCCTCCTGCATGCCTGCAGTCCCAATGAGCATCCCTCACAGCTATTTTCAAAAACAACAACACATATGCTACATGTGATCACACATTTAACTCAATATGTAGTTTCACCCTAAGCCCCATGCAAAACAATTGGAGTAAATTAATTGCAACTAACTTGGTTTCTGCAAGAGTAGGAGGAGAAAAAACTATCAGGGCTGAAGCCTTTAAAGACTTTTAAAGAAGATGAACAATCATCGGTCAAACAGAAACAGGGGTTCGCGTGAAGTATTGGGCTACGTTCAACATCAGGCAAATGAATTTCTGCTTGCACAACAGGACTTCGCCTTCCTCTTCTCCCCCACAACACCCTCTCTGTGTGCCCCCAGATCTGCTCTGGAGGCTACCCCAATCTTCCAGAGCAAAATGGGGGGGGGGCGCAGGGAGAAGGGGAATTTGTTCCCCCAAGAGTGTCTGTTTTACTGGCAGATGGATACCATTGGATACAACGCTGTATTTATAATCTAATGTGGCATCAATGGCCAGAATCCAAACCCATGCAAGAGGCTCCCCCGTCAAGCGGCAGCCCCCACATCACCTGAAAAGCCCCCTCCTAAGGTGGGGCTCTCTGGAGCAACATTTCATATGGCACGTTCCATAAGGCTTTTAGAAGGAAATTTGCGCACCCCCCCCCCCGTGTGTGTGTGTGCTGAATCCTATCCCGTGTGCTGAAGTTGAAATTACATGCACTGTACCATATCAAGAATGTAAGATACAAAATGTAAAACTCTCATGAAGTTCAGTAGAAATAATAGTTCTTTTAAAATAGGGCTGAGAAATAAAGGCCTCACTGACTCTCTCCCCATCCAACTTGGACTTCTTAGGGGGGTCGGTGAGGCTGGGTGGGCCCGCCTCCACCACCAACCTTGGCAACCACATCCTCACCACCTGCAGGGAGTGTATGTGTGTGCAGCATGAGAAGGAGCTCTCTGCACATTCCCACTACAACTCTTCCATGGGCATCTCTACACCAGCCAAAATCCCGCATTTAAAATGGGGCTTTCTGCTTCCATTTTAATTGCAGGATCACAACGACTCCCTTTTTCACCCGCTTCCTTTTCCCCCTCCCCTTTCCCCCTCCTTCTCCCTGTATCTGAGTCTTCCATTAACTTTCATTGATCTCACTCCTCTTCTTGCTGCTTTTCCTCTTTTCACGGAAGGAACGCAAGCGGAACACAACAGGGTAATTTGATAGCTCATTATCTGCGATCTATTTAAAAACGGAACAAAGGGCATTTAGTGCAGGAGACGCCTTGGAGGTTCACAGCATCATGTAAAGAGCCTGCAAACTTCCGTGAAGGAGCAATCTCAATCGCAGAATAAAAGCTCTGTGTGAGTAAGATCCTGATTGGTTCACGATCCCAAGCTCTATATGCGTAGAGCACCTTCTCAAAGTAATCACACAAAGAGTTGGGTGTGTTTAGCAGCCACGCACAGCCCTTCCCCACACATTTTTGGAATGTGGATGGGGGAGTGGGGTCATGGGAAGCTCTCTCCTTTGTCTTGAACTCCATAAGAAAGCAGGAAGCACATGGTAGGACTGCCTGGTTAGACATGGGGGAAGTGGAGAGTGGTCCTTTCCTGCAAGGGAAACAGATCCTTCCTGATCACAGAGCACAAGTGAGCCTCCAAACTCTTTAAAAGTCACTCACAACATGGTTAAACATATCTGAGCAAACAAAGGAATGCTGTTGAGCAATGGGGGGGGGCAGAGGTGGGAGGAAGAGACTTTCACCTTCAAAACATCACAAACCTTGCCCACAAAGTACCAATGACACTTGCATAGCCACAAGCCACCTGCAATTCATATATTTTCTAGAAGATACACCATATTTTCCCCAGGTACAAAATACTTGGCTAAAACAAAAGCAAGCAAGACGGTAGTGCTGTGTAGTGGATACAGCATTGACCTTGGCAACCTGGAATGCTTCCAGACAGAAGACTCCTAGCGCTAACAATCAGATAGCATTGTGCAGTTATTCCATGTTTTCTTAATGGATTCTCCATGGTAAGAAAAAAGATGGGGGAAGCAGTGGGAAAACACAGGAGGGTTATAAGTGGAAGGGGACCTTGTTTGGACTCCCCATAAAATTTTGTGACTGAGGCAGGGTGATGGCTCCATAAAACCCTCATCTGGAAGCAGCCCTGCTTTCAAAAGTCCCCGCTCACCCATGAAACTCACCGAGGGGCCTTGAGCAAATCATTATCTCCCTCGATCTAATCTGTGTCACAGTGTTGTGAAGGTAAAATGGGACTTATGCTGTCCTGAGTTCCTTCAAGGAAAGGGTCATTTTATTTATTTACTTATTACATCGATTACTTGCTTGCACAGCCAGCAATGATCCAAGCACACCATACTAAAGTACAGATAAATTACAGTTTTTAAATTAATGGTGGGAAACAAATGTGACAAAGGAAATAAGGCCCATATAACAGAAATGCTTCTTCACCTGAGCAAAGTGTGTGCTACAAAAGTGAAACAAATTAGTCCTGACATTTTAAATTATCATGCGGAAACATCCTTGTCCTGACATGTCAAGCAGAAGCTGTTTAAGTATGTGGACAATGGGTAGGAATGGGTAGGTAATGCTCTTGTTTTAAATCTATCATCTGACTAGGGATGTCAGAGAATTTCGCCATGAATCTCAGGGAGGCCGAATGCCAGCGCATTCAGCCCCCTGAAATTGGTGGCGAAACGGTCTGCCACCCCCCTGCCCCCCCCGGGACGGGACTTACCTTTGGTGAATCTCCCTGGCGGCGGCGGCTCCGGCAGTGGTTCGGCGGCGGCAGCAGCTGCAGCGGCTGGTCTTCCGACCGGCCGCCACTGCCGCCATTTCCAGTAAAAAAAAAAAATAGTGATAGGCTACGTAAATGTTTACGTAGCCTATCACGGCTGAGTGGGGGGGGAAACCACGCGTACGCAAATGGCGGCGCCCATGGGCCCATTTGCATTCCTTATTTTGGCACGTGTAGTCTACGTAAACATTTACGTAGACTACGGCGAAAATAAGGGGAACACAAATAGCGTAGCATCTATGCTATTTGCGTTCCCCTTATTTTTGCCGTAGTCTACGTAAATGTTTACGTAGACTACATGTGCCAAAATAAGGAACGTAAATGGCGGCGCCCATGGGCGCCGCCATTTGCGTACGCGCGGGGTTTTTTTCCCACTCTGACGGGATAGGCTACGTAAACATTTATGTAGCCTATCACGGCTGACTGCAGGGACGCAAAGGGCAGCGGCTACGGCTGCCGCCATTTGCGTTCCCGGCCGGCCGGGATTCACAGTGGGAGGGACAGGGCGCCTCCCCCCCGGCCAGAATTTGGGGGGGGAGGGACAGGGCACCTCCCCCCCAGCCAGAATTTCGGGGGGAGGGACGGAGCGCCTCCCCCCCACCGCAAAGCAAATTTCGTCAAAGGTAAGTGACTTTCGTACATCCCTACATCTGACTATCTGTAAGGAAACAGACAAACTCTTGTGTCAACACTTGCTTGTGCACACGCAGACACCATTCCCACTACCAGGCTGCACTTGATACAGAGTGTGCAAAGCTGACATTGACCTAAAGCATTAACCTCTTCTTTTTTCTGGAATAGAAAAGTCTACATGTGATTTGTGGATCAACAGCATCTGTACTGCTAAGATTCTGGTTCCGCACTCTCTTGATGGCAGAAAGTAATGCTTCTGTCTTATCGTCAGCCATACATTTTCCATCTCAGGACCTAAGGATTATCGAGGCCAATCCACACCTATTGAAGTTTTGGCTTTCCGCTGACTTCAGTAGGCTTCAAATCCAGCCATGCTTGCCTGCTGTGGCAACTAGAAGAAGTATTTATGTGGAGTAAAAAAATGGCACTATAGGAAACAAAAAAGTGAGGCCAGAGGTACATCCTTAAAAGGGTGTTTTACAAATATCTAGGAATCTAGCCTCTGGCTGGAGTCAGGTGTTTCTAGTGTCAAGCTAGAGCAGAATTCCCCAAACTGGTGCCCTCCAAATGTTTTGGATCACAAGTCCGCCATTCCTGATATTTGGCTATCCTGGCTGGGGCTGATGGGAGTTGAAGACAACCTAGAGAGCACCTCATTAGGGGAAGGCTGATCTAGAGCCAGGGAGACCTCATGTTCAAATCCCTGCTCAGCTGTAATACTCACTGGTTGATCTTGGGCCAGTCACTCACTCGCAGCCTAACATAGGAAGCTGCCCTATGCCATGTCAGGCTACGAATCCACCTGGCCCCGAATATGAAAAGCTTGGTGAAAATGAAACCCCAGAAACATTCCTGAATACTGACAAAGGATTCAACAAAAGTGATTTCAGAAGATTACTTATTCACAAAGAAGAAATGTTACCCACTCGTTTAAAAAGTACTGTGTTTAATTTGATCATTTGTTTTTCTGGGCTATGACACAGAAAATAACATCCGATTATCATTTTTTTTTAATCCCATGTAAAACTATTAAAGGAGTACAAGAATTATTTTCATATTAACAACTTCCCTGGTTCAGTGAGAGCAGTGCCCATAAGGAGGGAAACTTGTACGCACACAACCCCTAGCAGATTGGGAACCCTGAGTGTTAAAATGTGCCACCCATGGGGTGCCCAGCTGTGCTTGCAGTTCAAGAGTAATGAGTGTAAGTGAAGTCGAGCTGGCCAGTGCTGTTAGTGACAATAGGTGTGTTGACCCTGCTGGAAGCAGGGGGCACTGAATCCAGCCTCCTCTTCTGGCAGCACCAACCATCTTGATCAGATTTAGGCCTGTGCAGGTCAATCCTTGAATAGCTGGACTGGGGCCTATAGGTGCATGCAATCCATTAATTTCTCCTTGGCGAGCCCTATTAAAATGCAGGGGAACTGTGCAAGAACACACTGGCGCTCTTGGGAGAATGGCGTTCATTTCATTTGTGCAGGAAACGTTCCTGGTACCTTTCACCCAGTGAATGTAGCATGAGCTTATCATTCCTTTGTTCTTTGCTTCAGAAAATACTTTGATATACTTTACAAAGTGCATGCAAAGTAGTAAGTGGTGAGGATTTATTTATGGTTTTGTTTGTATGCACATGACTCCAATGAACAGAAATAGCTAGTCCTTGGAGGTTGGTGGATAGGTTGTGATGGCCCTATCGGCTTTTCATTTTTGCTCCTAAGAAGAGCTTTTGATCTGCTTTTGAAACTTCCTCCAAGTAGAAAAAGGACTTTGTGATGGAGAGCAGGCTATGTATTGGGGGCAGGGGGGAGGAAAGTCCTATTGAGGCCACTGAGCTGTATGAGCATTTATCTGGATTATGGCTCTTATATATGAACATTGTTAGGAGGTTAAAAAACACCATCCCAATTTTGAACAAATCCCACTATTATTATTAATATTAATATTATCATCTTGCAGTTGGCTTGAAATAAAACTTCTAGCTTTGCTCCACAAACTCTGGTAGCTCCATGCCTGTATGCAGGTTAAGGACCCCTGGTTGTTCCAGCACAAAGGCAGGGTGTGCAGCTTCGGTGAATTTCTTCCTGATGGCAGACAGCACTTGCCCTCGTTCTGCGTTGAAAAATAAGAGTCTTCCAGTGTCATAGTCCAGCAGAATGCCAATCCGGGGTGGCTGTTCTGTCACAATCACATTACTGATCTCACCGTTGTGAAGGACTTTGTATGTCAAACTACAAAGAAAGTGGAAAATTTAATGTAAACAACAACCCATTGCACAGTCTATCATAGAATATTCCAGCGCCAGGCTCCCTACCCCTCCTGATTTTTATTTCTTTATGTATTTATTATTATTAAACTGGGAGGCTGGCATGTTGCAAAGAAGAGTACTGGCTTCTGGGAAATGAGTGTTTTGAGACTGCGCTCTCCCTCTCTCTCGCTCTCTCTCTCACTCACTCACACACACACACACACACACACACACCCATGACAGCCATTTTGTCACGTTCTCAAAATTCCAAATATTCCCACCAACCGAAAATGTTTGGGGACCTCTGTTCTACTGTATTCTATTTGCCAACCAAAAAATAATCTATTTTCACTCATCCCCTGAAAAAATGGTCAAAATTGTTCCCCACTTTCACAGCCTGCAAATATGGCCATTCAGATGGGCAATACTCTAATATGACTTGAACCAAGACTCAGCTTCCTCATTGAAATCTCAAAATTTCAATAGCCATTCTGAGTGACAAGCCTTTTTGTATAGCTTTATCATGAGGCCTGCAGGATCCCAAAGCATTCCAATGGCTATTTAGAAAGAGAATTCGTAGTATGGCTTTTCTTTTAGGCCTGCATTTCAGAATGCAGAATCATGGCTCATGTCAATGCAAGTCCATGGCTATTCAGGAAGACAATTATTTGTGGTGTACAAACCACCATACAAGATCATAACCTATCTTAATGCAGTCCTATAGCCATTCAGAAAGGCAAGCATTTATCTTGATTTATTTCCAGAACATTATACAATGAAAACAATACTAGCCTGCCTTCCATGGTTGTTGTAAGTTCTTTTGGATAGCCAATCTAGTGCCTTCCAAATGTTTTGGACTACAGCTTCCATCAGCCTCAGCCAGCATGGCCAATGGTCAAGAATTATGGGAGCTGTTGTCCAAAACATCTGCAGGTCACCAGGTTGCTTACCCTGGAGAATGCTAAATGTAACTATACGGTGACAAAAGGAAGCGAGGATGAGATTATAAGGATTCCACTGTCTTTGGGGGTGCCTTGTGTGTGCCTGTTACTGACAGTGGGACTCCTGATATTCTATACTGATCTTTGCTCAGTCTCCCCACAAGCCACATCAATGGGTTCCTATGGCCAGCTGGAAACACAATTCATTGACATAGCAACTGGCAAAGCTCGCAGGCACTTTAGCAGGATCCTTACTTCAATGCAGGCTTATGGCCCAATGTCCATGTGCAAACCCCTTTGATTTTTATGAGTATGAGAATGGAATGATGGGTTGCGGAGGAGGGACAGTTTAGTCAGATCCAATCTATCACAATACGTTTCAACAGACATTTGAGGGACAATATTTTTCCTAAGGATTTGTCCATTTGGAGGCAGTCCCTAAAACCTACCATGTACACAATCAATCACCCTCTGTTTAATGCATTCTAATGGCCATTTGGCCAATTCAGTGTATCTGTATCATCATTTGGAAGGAGCCCATGCATCCCAAGGGCCGTTTTCTGCCACTTGCTTTAGTATGCCATGCCTACCACCACCAGCGGAGCCACTTCTGCCAAATTTGATGAAAAAGAAGCCAAGGGTGCAATCTTATGCATGGTTAGGCAGGAAAAAGTCCTACAACTCCCAGCATTCCTCCAAGCAGACATGCTGGCTGGGGTATGCTGGGAATTGTAGGTCATTTTTCTGTCTAAACCTATATAGGCTTGCGTCCTAAGATGTCTTTTATCAACAATTTCTCTCCAAAGGCAGCAGATATTTTTGCATTTCAGGATAAATATTAGAGAGCTGTTAGTACTTAGCTTAGCTGATAGGTCTTTTAAATCTGGATCCTCCACAGTACTGATGGAATTTGCCATGATTCATTTGGAAGCCATTTTGGCTCCGGTGTGTTAATCTATAATAGGGAATATTCTGCATTCCATAATCTCAAATTATGGAAATAGCAAGAACGGCCTTTCCTTTGAACACTGAGTGGAGGCTTTTACTTAGTAAATTGTACACTTTCACACTGAATGGACAACCCTGCTTTTCCTTTAGCATCCTCAAAGAGGCCTCTATTGTAAATGGGTTTTAAAAAATAATGTGCACATTTATACACTGTTTTAGTGCAATCTGTTGAAATCCGAAATGATGAATCAACTGACATCAGCCAGCAGCCCTAGAAGAAGCAGAACAAGGATTTGGCCATTCTCGACAGCCGCCGCCTATTCCAGCTCCTACTTCCTGAGTGGGCAGGCTACTGTTCTCTCAGCCTCAGGTCTTCCCAGGGCCCTGACTCCTGCACTCGGCCTGAAACAGGAAGGTAATAGCCCTGTGCAGACATAAAAATAAGGAGGAAGAACTGGGCATTGCCTGCTGGTCCCATCCTCAGCCCCCACAGCAGGGGAGGGGAACCTCAGGCCCAAGGGCCAAATCCAGCCCTCCAAGGGTCCCAAGCCAGAGTTCCTCAGATGGCAATGCCTCTTTCCCCTGGCCCCACCCACTTTCCCCTGACCACCAATTGATTGGTGGTTTCCTGGCTTTTGTGCAATTTCCCCCATTCTAAAAGGTTGAAACTAACATAAGAAGTGAACACCAAGGGCCCATCTAGTTCAGCATTCTGTTCACAGAGGGGCCAATCAGCTGCCTATGGGAAGGACATGAGTGCAATAGCATCCTCCCCACCCAAGTTCCCCAGCAACTGGTGTACATAGGCAAACTACCTCTGATACTGGAGGTAGCGTATCAGGACTAGTAGCCATTGATAGCCTTATCCTCCATTAATTTGTCCAATACCCTTTAAGGCCATCCAAATTGATGGAGATCACTGCATCTTGTGGAAGTGAATTCCATAGTTTAACTGTGTGCCATGCAAAGAAATACTGCCCTTTTATCTGTCCTGAATCTCCCACCAATCAGCTTCATTGGACCACCCCAGGTTCTAGTATTATGAGAGAGGGAGAAAAATGTCTCCCTATCCACTTCTCCACACCATGCATAATTTTGTATGCCTCTATCATGTCTCCCCTTACTAGCCTTTTTTAGAAGCCCAAATGCCTCTCTTTAAGGCTTAGTTCTGGGCAGTAGGGATGTCAGAGAATTCCGCCACGGACTCCAGTGAGGCCCAGAATCCGTGGCGGAACAGCCTCCTCCGCCCCCTGGGATGGAGCTTACCTGGCGGCGGCGGCGGTGGTGGTGGTGGTGGCGGTGGCTCCGGCAGCAGTGGATCTGGCTGGTCTCCTGGCCGGCCGTTGCCAGGCTGCTGCGGCTGCAAATGGAGACCATTGTAACGGCCGCCATTTGTGTGCTTGCAGTCAGCCGTGATAGGCTACGTAAGTATTTACGTAGCCTATCATGGCAAAGAGCAGGGACACAAATGGCGGCCGCTATGTCATTTGCATGCTTGCAGTCAGCCGTGATGGGCTACGTAAGTATTTACGTAGCCCATCACGGTAAAGGCAGCCACGCGAATTTGCGTAAATACTTACATAGCCTATCACGGCAAAGAGCGGTGATTTGATTGCAGTCAGCCGTGATAGGCTACATAAGTATTTATGTAGCCTATCACGGCAAAGAGCAGGGACACAAATGGTGACCGCTATGCCATTTGCGTCCCTGCTCTTTGTTGCGATAGGCTACGTAAATACTTACGTAGCCTATCACGGCTGACTGCAAGCACGCAAATGGCGGCTGCTGTGGCAGCCACCCTTTGTGGCCACAGCAGCCCAGCTGTGGCCGGCCCTGGCCAGCAGCTCTGCAGAGCTGCAGCGGAGCAGAGCCAGCTGGGGAGGATTCCAGGGGGAGGGACAGAGCGCCTCCCCCCCCCCCGCGGATTGCCCGGCGTGGAGCAAGGTAAGTGTTTCATACATCCTTACTGGCAGTAAGAGCTTTATATTAAAATATCCTGGTATTTTTCACTCCACCCTTTTGCCTTTGGCACCACCCACTACTGGAACGTGTTCCTGAAAGCATCTCTAAAATTGAATCCAGCTCTCAGGCTGAAAGAGGTTCCCTACCCCTGATCCATAGTTTCAAAATGCCATTTGACTATACACAGGCTATCTATGCACAATCCATACCCTGCAAACTGGATGAACACAGATTGTGAGCTGGACGTCTGTGCACATTTGGGTATATGCTCATAGGTGCCTGTGCAAACCCAGTAGCTCCGCTACAGATGGATTTTGGAGCACAAGTCCTGCATCCTAGGGGCCCCTCAAACAACTGCCAGAGGACACAGTAGTGGTTCATGATGGGAATGGTGACAGCAGGAAGCAGCAGCAGCAGCATTAGCACCTGGAATGGGCAGCCACATACTGATCCCTGAACAAGTTCCTTTTTTCCCCTTTCCCCCTGAACATTTAGTTTGTCATGTGTGCTGCGTAGCAAAGTGCCTGTTACTGGGGCTCAAACCATTCCCGCCCACCATCTCCTTTTTCTTCTGCATTCTGAAGAAATGGAGATGGGGAAAGACGGTTGGAGCATCAGCCTGCAGCCACTTAGCTTTTGCAATATGCTCACCTACCTAAATACAATTATTTTTTTAAAGGACCACTTCCTACACAAAAGTAAACAACTGCACAGGACTATTAATGCTGGCCTGTCATACAGAGCTGTTGAAAAGATTAGTGAGAAAATGTATAGGATGTACTTTGAACATTTGAAATGTGTTACATAAATGTAAGTGTTACTATCGCTGTATTTCATGAAGTCAGCACCTTGAAATACAACATTACAAGCATTAACCACCACCTGCCATTGATGATTATGACTCTTCTACTAAAAGTCCTGATCAGATTATGGCAAGCAGAAGGCTGAAAAGTTCCACCATGTAACCTTATCTGCCAGTGTAGAGGACAGGGAGTATATCATTAGAGCACTATTCACAGCTACCAATCATCTGGAGTTTCAGAATTCTGGATTCATTCCAAAAAGAGTGCCTCTCATCCGCCCCGTCACCAGATAAATCATCAGGATGACCTCGAGTAAAGCAGCTATGGTAGACATGTATCATATACACAGTAAAATCAGACTGGGGAAAGGACAGGTGGCTCTTATGATTGCAGTATTCATTACAGCTACAAATTCCAGGGGCTCACATTTCTGCTCCTATTTCAGTTAATGAAAGTCGTACCATCCAGAAAAGCAGCAACAGAGTTTGGTTGTGGGATCTTGTGTGAACCATTGTAATTCATGGAGACAGAAGCTTGCATTCAAATCCAGCATTTGCCAGGATTCATTTTGGGCCCTTGGGCAAGCCAGTAGCAGTCAGCCTCAGCACCTCAGGTGTGGAAGAGTGGTGAGCTACTTTTCAAGGATGTTGCAAAGCCGCCAACGGAACCTTCCCTCTTGGATCTAATAGCAGCTTCTGGGATGGGGGAGTGATTTCTGGCATGACCACAGCACACAGCAAAAGAGCTAATTTCTCCCAATGAGCCAGAGAAGCCACAGACCTGATCCTGCTCACTAGAGTGGCTGCTTATAAACTGCCCCCAAAGAGGAGGCACATCACCAAAACAGTGGACAGGGATTTGCATAACATTTGCATATGCTGATATACATATGCAGATGCAAATTTAAAAACAGCTGTTACAATTTAATTAAAAATATAGTACATCTCACCATAGTGTGGAAGACCAGGTGTCCTGCCCTAGACCTAGACTTGGCTGTGGGTAAGCAAATAAAGGGAGCAATGCAATTGAATAGCCAAGTTGGCAAGCAAATGGCCAAGTACACAGGTTTCAGTCCAAAGAGGTTTAGGCTAAGGCAAGAGTGGTCAAAATCCAGGCAGAGGTCAGAACACAGGCAGGCAATGAGGATCAGGCAGCAGCGGCAGCAGTCAAAGTAACAAGCAAGAGATCAAACATAGTAAATCAGTCAGGTAAGTTATACAGTCCAGAAGCAGGGTTGTTAGGCACTCTAGAAGGTCAGTAAACAGAGCATCAATCACAGGGCACAATTCCAGAGACAAGGTGCACAGCAGAGGCTGGATGGACCAAGTTGTTCCAACACTGGCTGGGTTTCTCCTAAAGAATTTTAAGCCCAAAGTCAGCTGGACCCCACCCACAGCTCAGCTGCCGCAATCAGTGCTCCCTTTCCAGAGACTACTCCTGAGGAGTCCCTTTCTCCTGAGAAGACTTTTCTGGAGGCAAGCACTCCTTTGCACAGGAGCCCTACTAGCCTGTTGCTCGAGGCGATGACGCTTTCAGGGATCAGGGGATGGCTCAGCCTCTGCTTCAGGGGAAGAGCAGCCGAGGGCTGGGGATTGGGGAGGGGAAGTGGCTGTTATCTACCTAGAGTCCTTGGTCTTCACCAGATGCCCTCTCCGGGAGACCAAGGTTGCTGAGTGCATGTACTGGAGGCTGGGCCCGAAGGGCAGTCTGGGGATTCTGCTCGTGTACCGTCCACCCCGCTGCATGACTGACTCCCTGGCCGAGGTGCTTGAGGTGGTCTCTGATGTACGTGTACAGTCCCCTAATTTACTGGTGTTGGGGGACTTCAACGTACATTCGGAGGCCATCCTCACAGGAGCACCTCGGGACTTCATGGAGACCATGGCCTCCTGGGAGCTGCACCATATTCTAACTGGGCCCACCCATGTAGCCGGTCATGCACTAGACCTTGTGTTTGTTTCTGGAGAAGTGGGGAGTGATCTGGAAGTCGGAGGTATATCCACCACCCCCGTGTCATGGTCAGATCACTATCTGGTGATGTTGGACTTCTCGGTTCCACAACCCCTCCGCAGGGGTGGAGGACCCATTAAAATGGTCTGCCCCAGGCCTCTTATGGATCCAAATGGATTCCTGAACGCGCTTGGGGATTCTCTGGGGCATGCCAACGGCCACTCGGTCGAGACCCTGGTGGGTGGCTGGAATGCCGCAATCACTGGGGCATTAGATCAGGTGGCTCCGAAACGCCCTCTCCCCCTGAACAGGGCTCGGACTGCACCATGGTTCAATCCGCGGTTACGAGCTCTGAAACAGGAGGTGAGACAGCTAGAGCGCCGGTGGCGGAAGTCTCGCTCCAAAGACGATCAGACACGGGCTAGAGCTGTATCTTCAGCCTATCACGTGGTGGTGAGGGCAGCAAAAAAGGAATATTATGCTGCCTCCATCGCGTCTGCAGAGTGCTGTCCCAGGAGGCTGTTCGAAGTGGTCCGGAGCCCGGTCGGTCCTGTGGCTCCGGAACCACTGGAGCATTCTAAGGCCTCCTGTGAGGCCTTGGCAAGGCACTTTGCAGATAAAATTGATCAGATTAGGTGTGTTACTCTGCATGCTGTGGATACAGTTAGTGAGCAAGAGGCGGCCTGTGGCAAACCGGTTTTGTGGGATAGGTTCCAGCTTCTTCCTCCTGATGAAGTGGACAAGGTGCTTTCATCGGTACAGCCAACCACCTGCTTACTTGATCCTTGCCCATCTTGGCTCATTATGAGCTGCAGAGAGAGACTGGGTGAGGGGATCAAGGCGGTGGTGAACGCCTCCCTTGAGGAGGGAGTGATGCCATCAGCCCTCAAGGAGGCAGTGATAAGACCGCTCTTAAAGAAGCCCTCCTTGGATCCTCAAGTTTTGAACAACTTTTGCCCAGTCTCAAATCTGCCATTTTTGGGCAAGGTGATTGAGCGGGTGGTGGCAATGCAGTTGAAGGCACACTTGGAAGAAACTGATTATCTAGACCCATTTCAGTCAGGCTTCAGGCCTGGGCATGGGACAGAAACGGCCTTGGTCGCCTTGGTAGATGATATGAGGAGGGCTCTGGATAGGGGTGAATGCTCCTTCCTTGTTCTCCTCGACCTTTCAGCGGCTTTTGATACCGTTGACCACGGTATCCTCCTGGACCGCCTGGAGGGGTTGGGCATTGGGGACACCGGATTGCGGTGGTTCCGGTCCTTCCTCTCCGGCAGGTACCAGAGGGTAGCTCTGGGAGAGGAGGTTTCGGACCCGTGGCCACTTACTTGTGGGGTGCCACAGGGTTCCATCCTCTCCCCGATGCTATTTAACATCTATGTGAAGCCGCTGGGGGCTATCATCAGGAGGTTTGGGGTGCAGTGTCATCAATATGCGGATGACACGCAGCTCGACCTCTCGTTTAAATCTTCACCAAGGTTGGCCGTAGAATCCCTGTCCAAATGTCTGGAGACGGTGAGTGGCTGGATGGGGAGGAATAGGCTGAAGCTGAACCCTGACAAGACCGAGGTACTTTTGGTGGGAGACAAGAGGAGGCTGGGGGATGTTGACCTGGTGTTGAATGGGGTACGGCTACCCTTGAAAGACCAGGTCCGCAGCCTGGGTGTCATTTTGGACTCCCAGCTGTCCATGGAGGCTCAGGTGTCAGCTGTGAGCCGGACAGCGCTGTATCAACTCCATCTGATATGGCGGCTGCACCTCTTCCTTCCCAACCATCTGCTCCCATCGGTAGTACATGCCCTAGTCTCCTCTCGTTTAGACTACTGTAATGCGCTCTACGTGGGGTTACCCTTGAAGACGGTTCGGAAACTGCAGCTGGTACAGAACGCAGCGGCTCGCCTGATTAAAGGCAGCCGCCGGCGAGATCACATCACTCCAGTGCTGAAGGTGTTGCACTGGTTACCAGTTGTTTTCTAGGCCAAATTAAAGGTGTTGGTTTTGACCTTTAAAACCCTATATGGTTCCGGCCCAGCCTATCTTAAGGAGCGCCTCCAGCAGCACCAGACAGGCCGCTTAACAAGATCAGCCTCGGATGGCCTTCTCTCTGTCCCATCAGCCAGGACAGCTAGACTGGTGGGGACGAGGGAGAGGGCCTTTTCTGTGGTGGCCCCCACTCTGTGGAACTCCCTCCCTAGGGAACTCCGTCATGCCCCCTCTTTAATGAGCTTCCGTCGTGCATTAAAAACGTTGGTGTTCAGGCAGGCATTTGGGGTGGGTTAGGGTATTTTAGAAAATGTTTTTATTGTAGAATTTTATTGTTTTCAACTGTTTTTATTGTATGTTGTACATCGCCCAGAGTGGCTGGGTGACCAGCCAGATGGGCGATTAATAAATTTAATAATAAATAAATAAATAAATAAATGAGCCTCTTTCTCCTGCTG
Organism: Heloderma suspectum; assembly: GCF_057233095.1. NCBI lineage: Eukaryota > Metazoa > Chordata > Lepidosauria > Squamata > Helodermatidae > Heloderma > Heloderma suspectum. The sequence continues at coordinate 45,813,730 of NC_139459.1, forward strand.
GGATGGCCCTGCAACCACTTCCCGCGAGGGTTCAGGCTCCTGTGGGTCTGGTGGCAAGCCCTGGTCTGGGGTACCCTGGGCTTCTGGGGCCTGTAGCTCCTCTGAGGAGGGCTCCTCCATTCAGGGCGTGACACAAGGTGACCTGTGTGCCTGCCTGCTCAGCCTGTTGCTGAGATGCTAACTGTTGATGGGCAAGAGTTCTTATGGTTCTTAAACTGGAATGGGACAGGACAGCGCTTCAACAAGAGGATGCCTTCAAATGGAGGGCTGTGCTCCGTAAAAGAGGACACATGGCCACCCTATGAGTACTTGCACACATATCCCACACACACATTGCTAGTACTTAAAGGACACAAAAGAAGTGCATGCTTCACAGGGCCTGCCCATCAAAGCCAGCCAGTGATGCTCTTTGGCTGAAGGTGAGCCCCAGAGTCACACAGCAGAGACAGTGGGAGCCCTGTCAGGGAAGTGAAGATGTCATCTTTCCCTCGCCACCCCCTCCCCAGCACTAGGGATGTCGGAGAAATCTGCAATGGAACCAAATGAGTTTGGATGTTCATAAATCCAACCCACGGATTTGGCAGCGGACTGGCTTCCCCCCTGTCGGGCAGATTCTGCAGACCTGCAGACCAGTTTTCTAACTTTTCCGAATTTTGCCCTAAAAAAATACGCAATTTTTTTTAAACACCAAAAATGTGCATTTCCCCCATAGGAAGTGTGAAACTGTGCATTGGGGGGGGGGGGGATTTGCGCATTTTCGCACATGCGCATTTGTGCACGTTCAGAAACCAAAAAAAAAATATGATTCTGTTAATGGGCGGATGTCAGAATGAAAGGCGCCTGACAGTCCACAAAACACAGATGGAGCGGCTTTTACACAGTCCATACATCCCTACCCAGCACCAGGCACAAGGGAAGGGCCCTGGCTGGAGAGAGCACCCAGTGGGACGTGGGCATTTAAAACATGTCAGTGCGGTTCATATGGAATCACGATTCACGAAGCAGGCATTTTGGATTCAAATGGCAATTCCAGCAAATGTAATGGAGATGCATTTTCCTGTCCCTGTGAGCTGAAATACTCCTGCATGTTACCACTGGCAGACATTTTCCTCACCTGGGAAATGAGGAAATTTCCACATTTCCACCTCTTCCACATGTGCAAAGCGGGGGGGGGGGTCTTTCAAAGAGCATGAAAGGATTGAAGATGTGCAGCACAGTCCATGGGGGGCAAGAGGCAATTTAAGCATCTCCAGTGAATTGCTTCACAAACTGATCCTAACCGTTTTTACTCTGAAATAAGCCTACTGATTTCAGGGCAACGTATTCAAAGTATTGTTACCAAGACAGTAAGCAGCATGTTGAGTATTTCCCTCACACCCTGACTCCAAAACGTTGTTTTGTCTGGTGAGATTCTCCACACACAGAGGAGAGAGGCATATGTAGCCTTGTCGTTACCTTGTTTTGCTAGGGCAGTGCAAGCACCAGGACGTAGTGTTCAGCCCCAGGACGTAGTGTTCAGCTCCCCTGTCTGGCCATACAGGGGAGTAGCAGATCCCAACCTTGTAAGCCGCACAGCCACTCACGGTGGTTTCCCAGTAGTGCCAGCCTCGAGCAGACAAGAGCTCGCCCAGGACTGGTGACATTCTGCACACACAGATGGGAAAGGCAAATGTGGCATTTCAGTATGTTGGCTAAAATTGAACAATACCTTGAAGCTCAGGCGTCGAAAAGGCCCAGTGTCTGAGACCTCACATGTAACACTGAGATTTCACCCCTCCCAAAGGACAAAACCAGCCATTGTTCATTTGCATATTTCGAGGCATTTAAATCAGGAGTATTGAACATCAGACTTGGGGTCCAAATCCAGCCCTCCCGAGTTCCCACATGACCATGCCCCATTCCCACCAAGTGGTCCCCTCTTTTCCCCCTGCTCACTGATCGTTTGGTGGCTTCCCAGCTTCGGCATATTTTTCCCCACACTCCAAATGGTTGAAATGCCTCTCCTACAGCTGAGTTACTGGCAGTGAGAGCTATAAACCAAAGTACGCTGGTATTTTGGTCTCACTGCTTTTGCCCATGGATTCTGCCTTGCCCACAACTAGAATGTGGCACTTGAGAGCTTCTCCAAAATTGAAAGAGGTGATGAAAGAGGTTTGGCATCCCTGATTTAAATGCATCCAAACTGAAGTTTAACCATTGTGTAATATTCACTGTGAGCTGTTTTAGTTTGCTTTAAATCCAAGTAGCCTAGCAACAACAAAAAAGAGACCTCTCAACAGTTAGGCCTTTTTAAAAAATGGCAGACTGTTGGCCTCATTTTGATAACCTTATGTGTGATGAAACATAGGAGAGGAAAAATCTCCAAAAGGAACAGGAAAACAGCAACACAGTACCTTGAGCTCAAATTGCAAAAAGAAAACACATCTCCCTCCTTTCTGCCTTCCTGTGTTAGCGATCTAGTTGGTACAGCTCCTCACTTCCTGTTGACAATGACACTCAGTAGTGAGGAAGAGTGAGTATGAGTAGTACTTACTTACCCAGTGAGTTTACTGTCCTCAGGAAGGCATATCATGGTTCCATTTGGTGACACTTGCAATGCAGGGTGAGCTGTTCCTTTCATTATGTGAAATCTAGTTCCTATTATGATTCACAGGCAAGAAATAAGCATCACTTGAGGAATGACTGCAATGCTAGTTTGTACTGAATCATAAAATTATAAGGAATGTAGCAATCACTGTCACTGAATCAACAGAACTGACTAGAAGGCATGCACATTTCACTCTGAGATGAGGCAGAAATTCTCATTTGGCAATAAGGGATTGAAGGCCAGACGTGCCAACTGTAATCTGTATGCTGGGTTGGCTCCTGCCTTCATAGATGGCAAGGGAGAGGTTGTGAGGCCACCGTAGCCCTAATGAAACTGAGGCAATGTATGTGAATCTTCGCTTTTCCCCATGCTGAGAGGGCATTTCTACATGAGGCTTTTATCCCACACCTTTTCAGAGACTTCTGCTTCCAGATTCTTCATGAGATTAAGATTGGCTCTTTTACACATACTTTTTTCCAGGGGTTTTCTTTCTCTATATGTTTCATTATACAACCACTAGATGGTGGTGTGGTATAACGGAATTGTGCAATTACATGAGACTCTCATTCTGCCATTTCTAAATAATACCAGACTTCCCTTATCAGGAAAAAAAAGAACCGTGATGATGGTTGCAAAGCAGAGGCCCTGGAGGATGACGACATTGTGTAAAGGACCCGCAAATTATCATGAGTGAGCAATCACAAGCACAAATAAAAGCCTTGTGTAGAAAGGCTCAGAGTCTGGTTTGAACTTCTCAACCTGGATCTGTTCTGTTTACTATAAGGAATGAGATGTGTGCTGATGATTGCTACGCCGTGAATCCACAGTTAGAAATACCATGTTAGCTGTATTTCATCTGCTTCACTCTTGTACACATGCCGAGCACATCAGCTATTCCTCAAGTGCTGGATCCAAAGAACTGCATGCTACTACCAGACTTGCGCTGCCAACTGCCACTAGCAGAAATGGCCTGCATTTTAAGTACCCTAAGGCTAAATATGAAACTAAGTGAAAACCAGTAAAAATAGTGGACCACAGCAGAGAACTTCAGGTCGATTGTTAGTCTATCCCTACATGCATAAAATAGAGTTTTCTTGAATTACTGTGAAATTTTCAGAAAGTCAGTCTCCGAAACTATGGCTATCAATAACTTCGTTTAGTAAGTGACATGAGCCAATTTACCTCCAAAAGTGCAACATATCCCTAAGTACCATTTTGCAGTATTCACTTCCAAGTTGTTCTGCCAGAATCTGTACCTGTGATCTTTTCTACATAAGGCATTTATTCTGCACTCATCATTCCCTACTCATGGTTGTTTACAAACTCTTTAGAAGACATTGTGACCCTCCAGTTTTGCTTCTGTTTTTAAAGAGCACTTTTGGCAAGTTTTTTTTTTTTTTAGAGCAGGGAAAATGTGGTATTATTTCTGAAAGTGAAAGAAAACACTTTTTCCACCTGTGTATTTGTGCTGTTTCGTTATACCACAGTGCCACCTAGAGATTATGTAGAGGAAAAGCAGGAAAGGAAACACTCTTTGTGTAGTGATCTCAATTCTGCGATGAAACCAAAAGAAGATACAGTAGATTAACAGCCTTGTGCAGAAAAGTCCTGTATGTTTTGTAGCTCTGAGAGAGTGGGGTTCACATTGGAAAAACAGCATGCAGGAAAACAGATAAACACACAAACTTACACACACCACAGCTACATTTACTCTTTTATAAAGTGGAAATTCTTGACCATGTATCTCCTGCTGTCTCATCTAGTTGTGCAAAATACAACCAATCCAGACAGACAAAACTGGAGTATAAAACCTGATGCTGCTTTGTGTACATTTTCCCTTGAATTGTTCACCAAGGGACTTTCTGCCAAGGTCCAAATTGTTCTCTAAAGTCCTTCCTGCACAATCAGTTTATTGCATGATAACTGTGCAACTGCTTAGCATTGTTGCATACAGTCCATACAAGGGACTGTGTGTTTCTACTGTGGCCATGTTACATTCCAAGCAATCACTTTCCCTGTACAAAATGCCACATATGAAGCAGCCTTTATATTGTTTCTTTGTGCCTCCATGCATCCTGGTTAGGTTACGAGGCTGCTTACAGGCCACACATCATAGTAAGCCATCAAATGGGAGCTGTGGTTCATACATAATGCTAACCCATGGTTTATTTAACCTAAAGTTTGTTGCCCAACCCAGGGTTTGACTGGCAGATGATCGAACTAACCATGATTTGTTTTCTCAATCCCTGGGCTGTTGGTTTCCCTCCTCTTTTGCCTACTTCCTCCCTGTATCTCAGATGTCTTTGCAGCAGTATAGTACTGGCATGAAAAGCAACTGCTTTCTTTGACCACTCTTGCTTACCATCTCTGTAGCCTGCCAAAGCAACCCATGAACAACCTATGGTTCTGGGTTCACATATAACCACAACTCATGGTATAAATAACCCAGAGTTCACAACCTGACAACAAACCATGGGTTCTCTTTCTGGGTTTGTTTGTGATTAACAAACCATGTTCACACATCACAACAACCCAGAATACAATAACGCAAACCATGGGTTAGCGTTATGTGCGAACCCAGCCACTGACAGTGTGAACCAGCTCTAAATCTTTAGCTCTTTACATATTTAGCAAACAACAGACAGAGAAATGGATAGAGCTCATTCTAGTAAGATTCAGTTAGCTCAGTTTTATAATAACACCATATTCCATTGGATGTGTTTCCAATGACATCTGGTGAACTACACTTCATTTTTACCAGTGTCAGTCTTATTACAGTTAAGCCTTCATTATGTTCGAATAAACTGACCATTTCTGGAGATAGAATCCAGTAATGTATTCTATAGAAATCATATTGGATTGGATCGAGAATTCTCATTCCACCAGTGGAGGAGATTCGGAGGATGTGCTGGGGGCAGTGGGGCTGCGGTGGGAAGAAGAGGATGCAGAAGTCCCATTTCAAAAGCAGCATCCTTCTGCTGGAGAAATGAGGATACTGGATCCAAGCCCTCATATTTGTGTGCATTTTCTCCCTTCCCCTAAAGTTCCCACTGGTTAGAAAGCATTTATCTACCTTTTGTTGAGATGAGAGCAGCTTCGCTCTGTTCACTCATTCCGAAGGTATTAACTGCTCTCACGTAGAAGAAATAATTTACATTTGATTCTAGGTGAACCTTCATTTCAGGTCTTTTAATTCCAGCTAGAGATCTGAAAAAGCAGTAATATATATACAGTAAACATATGTTGAATCCTGCGTAAGAAAATCCATAGCTATTATTCCTCTCAAAAACAGAAATGGGGCTCATACACTGTATCAACACAGGAGCAGGGACGCACCGACTAGGTCCACCCATGACACTGTGCACTCCGTGTAGTCTAGGTTGGCCATATGTTCTACTGTACAGAGGATGGTCTTCTGTTTGGAGGGGTGTCTTTCCTCTATTTGAAGGTGTCCTCTTCAATCCAAGTCCAGTTTCAAGATAAAGAACCATAAGAAGGGAGAGTAGGACCTTGAGTAGCCCATCAACTGTGAGCACCTGGGTGGCAGACAGAGCAGGCACACAGGACACCTTGCCACAGTCTTCCCCAATATGGTGAAATGTATTATAGTTCTATTAAAAGAACAGTAATGATTTCCAAATTTGCATATGTACATACAAATTAGCATGTGTAAATTTTTATGTAAATATGTGTCCTCTTTTTTGTCGATGCATAAGTGGCCACCGTAGTGTCACTCTGCCCCCTGACGTCTATGTGTACAGTGCAAACATCTGCAGGGGGGGAGCCTTTGCAGGTAGAGCTGTACTCACGGTGGCTGCCATGAGATCTGGAACTTCAATTGCCCCATGTACATGGAATCTACACATATAAACCTGAATGCATATGGGATCCTGTACGTGCATTTGGGACCTTGCATTTTTGCTCGTACGTGCCAAATTGCATGCATGAGCGATCACACATATTTGGTTGGACCCATGTATATTCCATGTACATAGGACCGCTGAATGCATGGAAGTTAGGGGTGGAGCTAACAAGCCACAAGGTCATCAAATGCCTGAAAAGTGCTATGATCCATTTTTTTAAATGAAGTATAGTGTGATAAATAGGAATAAAGGAACTAGATTATGCCTACAGTTCTGAAAACCACAAAAGCAGCTCCACATACTGAGCAGGTTCACACATAACAAGGAGCCACCATGGGGGAATTTCCACGGGGGGGTGTTTGTTGTGGCGGCAACCGCCACTTTGAATATTCAAGCTGAGGAAGGGGAGTACCATAGCTTGTCATTACATACAAACACGGCAAGGGTGGGTTGTTGGGGTGCTGACAAGCCACCTACAACCCTAAAGCAGCCCATGGGTTCTGGGTGGCTTGTCAACCACCCCAACAACCCACCCTTGCCAGGTTTGCACGTAACGACAAGCTGCAGTGCACCCCCACAGCTTGAATATTCCACACAGCTTGTGGCCACCGCCACAATGAAAAGCCCCGTGGGGAAATTCCCTCACGGTGGCTTCTCAATACATTGAAACCAGGTCAACGATCTGATCTTTTGGGCTTCTGCATTGCCTGTTAAAAAACACCTTTGAAACGGTTTCTGATACAGAAAAATAACACTTAAAAAAACTCACTGGATTAAAGCGGCTAGGTGCACCTCAAGTAGCAATCTGGATTGTGGCCTATTTAGTCATCTGTAGTACGCATGTCAATGATGGGCACTACTTTCCATAACACCACTGTTAAGCTGAAGGCATGAGAAATAGTTATTCCAGAGAGTTGAAGGCAGTTTGAAATAGGGATTGCTTCTTGGTGTGTGCACACATTCCCCTTTCCACTTTAAACAAACAGATTTTGCCTGTTGTTGTATTGCTTCAAACATCTGCAAACCTACTTGATCAGAGACAACAGTAGAGAGTAAATAAATTTGTGGCCACACCATGGTCAATAGAGCCTCTGTCATACCACATTCAGAGCTCTTAAACACCATTATCTGACTCTAGCCTTAGAAGCTGTTTTTTCACTAATGTTCCACCAGATAGCACTAGAAACTGAAGAATGAGGAGCACTTAGTTGCTGGTTTCTTTTCTAAGCATTACTCCTTGTTCATAAGTATAATCAAAATCCTCTTACTTCTTATACATTCCTTATGCCGAACAAACACAAGTTAATGTCAACACAGTTCTGCAGCAGAGAGCTTTGAAGGATTGGTTGCTACATAAATAGATGTCTCATTTATTCATAATATGTATTTTATTATGTCATCCTTTTGCCAGTAAAAAAAAAAAAGTTGAAATATATTCTGTCTTCAAAGAGAATTGTTTTAGCCAGAGTGGTTTTCAAAGACTTTCAGATTCTTCTGTAATCTGAACTGAGCCAAACCTTTTTATAAAGGTTGATCACTCTTATCCTCTAATCAGTACAATAATGATGTTAACTCAGCTTAATGGGGACTATAGTAGCAATGTGACCGTAAAGCCATGGCATATGTTTAATTCTAATCAAATATTCCCACTCCTGGTTGGTATCGATGGGGGAGTTCACCTGGCCAGATGAGGAACGGAATACACTGAATGTGTGGAGGGTGGGAAGTGGGGTCAGAGCGGCCAGCCCTGCCCTTGACCCCCACACATTCAGTGAAAGGCCTGAACAAAGCTTACATGCATATTTGAAAGGACTGGGCCCAGCATCTCTGTGGATGTCGGGTCAAGAGGCAGGAGCAATTTCGGGAAGTAAGGTGTTCCACAAGACTGGCCCATCAAAAGAGGTTCTTAGGGAAAGACCGTCCCTGAGGATGGGACTAGAAAAGCCACTCAGGTTTCGTACTGCTGGCTGGTTCCAGTTTCATTTCAACTTTCATAGCAATAGTGCATCCATCAAAGGGATCTTTTGGTAGTCTATGTAGTACTGTGCAAAGCTAATTAGAGATCTTTGTGAAAACTATTTAGAGATTTTTGTGAACTGCCCAGAGAGCTTTGGCTATTGGGTGGGATAGATGATATAGATAGATAGATAGATAGATAGATAGATAGATAGATAGATAGATAGATAGATAGATAGATAGAAATATCTTAGGTCTCGGTTGCTGGAGGCTGAGAAAGTCTGTAATCTGAAGCGCTCTTCATCTGGCTGATTCGCATAATAAAGGCTATTTACTAAGAGATCAGCTTCTTTCCCCTTCATGGATCACTGCCTTGTTGTGGCGAAGGGGCTTGCGTAACTCAGTGAAGCCATAAGCTATGCCGTGGAGGGCCACCCAAGACGGACAGGTCATGGCAGAGAGTTCTGACAAAATGTGGTCCACTGGAGAAGGAAATGGCAACCCACTCCAGTATTCTTCCCAAGAAAACCCCATGGAACGTATCACAAGGCTAAAAGAGATGACGCCGGAAGATGAGCCCCTCAGGTTGGAAGGTGTCCAATATGCTACTGGGGAAGAGCAGAGGGTATTTCCAAGTAGCGCCAGAAAGAGTGAAGCGGCTGGGCCAAAGCCGAAAGGACACTCAGCTGTGGATGTGTCTGGTGGTGAAAAGAAAATCCGATGCTGTAAAGAACAATATTGTTTAGGAACCTGGAATGTCAGATCAATGAATCAAGGTAAGCTGGAGGGGGTCAAACATGAGATGGCAAGATTGAACATTGACATCTTGGGAATCAGCCAACTAAAATGGACAGGCATGGGCGAATTTAATTCAGGTGACCATCATATCTACTATTGTGGGCAAGAATCCCTTAGAAGAAATGGAGTAGCACTCATAGTCAACAAAAGGGTGGGAAAAGCAGTACTGGGGTACAATCTTAAAAATGATAGAATGATCTCAGTACGAATCCAAGGCAAACCATTCAACATCACAGTAATTCAAGTCTATGCCCCAACCACTGAGGCCGAAGAAGCTGAGGTTGATCGGTTCTATGAAGACCTACAACACCTTCTAGAACTAACACCAAAAAAAGATGTCCTCTTCATCATAGGGGATTGGAATGCTAAAGTAGGAAGTCAAGAAATCACCGGGATAACAGGCAGGCATGGCCTTGGTGTACAAAATGAAGCAGGACAAAAGCTAATAGAGTTTTGCCAAGAGAACATGCTGATCATAGCAAACACTCTTTTCCAACAGCACAAGAGGCGACTCTACACATGGACGTCACCAGATGGTCAATATCGAAATCAGATTGATTATGTCCTTTGCAGCCAAAGATGGAGAAGCTCCATACAGTCAGTAAAAACAAGACCTGGAGCTGACTGTGGCTCAGATCATGAGCTGCTTCTTGCAAAATTTCGGCTTAAATTGAAGAACGTCGGGAAAACCACTAAACCGTTCAGGTATGACCTAAATCATATCCCTGATGAATATACAGTGGAGGTGAGGAATAGATTTCAGGGATTAGACCTGATAGACAGAGTGCCTGAGGAACTATGGACGGAGGTCCGTAACATTGTTCAGGAGGCAGCAAGTCAATCCATCCCAAAGAAAAAGAAATGCAAGAAAGCAAAGTGGCTGTCTGATGAGGCTTTACAAGTAGCTCACGAAAGAAGGGAAGCGAAAAGCAAGGGAGAAAGGGGAAGATATACCCAACTGAATGCAGAGTTCCAGAGAATAGCAAGGAGAGACAAGAAGGCCTTCTTAAATGAACAATGCAAAGAAATCGAGGAAAACAACAGAATGGGAAAGACTAGAGATCTCTTCAAGAAAATTGGAGATCTCAAGGGAACGTTTTGTGCAAAGACGGGCATGATAAAGGACAAAGAAGGCAGGGACCTAACAGAAGCCGATGAGATTAAGAAGAGGTGGCAAGAATACACAGAAGAACTATACAGGAAAGATCTGAATGTCCCTGATAGCCATGATAGTGCGGTCACTGAACTTGAGCCGGACATCCTCGAGAGTGAAGTCAAGTGGGCCTTAGGAAGCATTAGTAACAACAAAGCTAGCGGAGATGACAGTATTCCAGCTGAGCTATTTAAAATCCTAAAAGATGATGCTGTTAAAGTGCTGCATTCAATATGCCAACAAATCTGGAACACTCAACAGTGGCCGCAAGACTGGAAAAGGTCAGTTTACATTCCAATTCCAAAGAAGGGCAACGCCAAAGAGTGTTCAAACTACCGCTCAATTGCGCTCATTTCACATGCCAGCAAGGTGATGCTCAAAATCCTACAAGCTAGGCTTCAGCAGTATGCGAACCGAGAACTACTGGAAGTACAAGCTGGGTTTAGAAGAGGCAGAGGAACTAGAGATCAAATCGCCAACATTCGCTGCATCATGGAGAAAGCAAGAGAATTCCAGAAAAACGTCTATTTCTGCTTCATTGACTACGCTAAAGCCTTTGATTGTGTGGATCACAACAAACTGTGGCAAATTCTTAAAGTGATGGGAGTACCAGACCACCTTACCTGTCTCCTGAGAAACCTGTACGAGGGTCAAGAAGCAACAGTAAGAACCAGACATGGAACAACCGATTGGTTCAAAATTGGGAAAGGAGTACGACAAGGCTGCATATTGTCACCCTGCTTATTTAACTTATATGCAGAGTACATCATGAGAAATGCCGGGTTGGATGAATCAGAGGTCGGAATTAAGATTGCTGGGAGAATTATCAACAACCTCCGATATGCAGACAATACCACCCTAATGGCAGAAAGCGAAGAGGATCTCAAGAGCCTCTTGTTGAGGGTGAAAGAGGAGAGTGCAAAAGCTGGTTTGAAACTCAACATTAAAAAAACGAAGATCATGGCATCTGGCCCCATCACTTCCTGGCATATAGAAGGGGAAGAAATGGAAGCAGTGACAGATTTTACTTTCTTGGGCTCCAAGATCACCGCAGACGGTGACTGTAGCCATGAAATTAAAAGACGCTTGCTCCTTGGGAGGAAAGCTATGGCCAACCTAGACAGCATAGTAAGAAGCGGAGACATCACCTTGCCAACAAAGGTCCGTCTAATCAAAGCTATGGTTTTCCCAGTAGTAATGTATGGCTGTGAGAGCTGGACTATAAGGAAGGCTGAGCGCTGAAGAACTGATGCTTTCGAACTGTGGTGCTGGAGAAGACTCTTACGAGTCCCCTGGACTGCAAGGAGGTCAAATCAGTCCATCCTAAAGGAAATCAACCCTGAGTGCTCATTGGAAGGACAGATAATGAAGCTGAAGCTCCAATATTTTGGCCACCTAATGCGAAGAGAAAACTCCCTGGAAAAGACCCTGATGCTGGGAAAGACTGAAGGCAAAAGGAGAAGGGGACGACAGAGGATGAGATGGCTAGATAGCACCACGGATGCAATGAATATGAACTTGAGCACGCTCCGGGAGAGAGCGCAGGACAGGAAGGCCTGGCGTGCTATGGTCCATGGGGTCACGAAGAGTCGGACACGACTGAACGACTGAACAACAACAACAGCTTCTTTGTTTGACTGCCAACATACCAGGCGGTTTGGCATTCAACAGTATTTGAGATGGGCAACTCCCCCAAAGCTTTCTGGTTTTAATTCAGAATTGAACTGAGCACACAGACACCCTGCCGCCACCCCAGTTTAGAGGTGTGCAAACATTGAATGATCTTTGGAAGACCAATTGTCTTATATATAATGCTAGAATAATATCTTGATGAGGATTTTCTTCGGTAGATGAACATAGTATGAAGCATGATCCATCTTATTTTTCTCTTTTTAGTTGTGTGTTGTTGGAGCAGGATCCAACGGGGCACTCAGGCCCCTGCTGATTCTTTTCCGACCCGCTGATTCCGTACCACAAGCAGAGTCCTGCGGACTGCAGCGTACAAGCAGGACCCACCACTTGCACAAAGGAGATTTAGTGATTCCGAGATGAAGCCCTGAAACAATTGGAAATGCTTGTTTCTGGAAGGAGGCAAATTGGCAGAGCTCCCACATGCAAGCTCCACCAACCTGCCTCCTTCCAGAAATTAGCATTTTTGCTCGTTTTGGGTTGCCCCAGAAGCAAATGCAATCGGTGGGGCAGAAGAGAATCGGCAGGGGTGTAAGCACCCTGTTGGATTCTGCCCTTTGCCTTTTTTACACACCTACAAACAGCCTTCCCCAACCTGGTGCTCTCTAGATGTTTTGGACTACAATTCCTAGCATTCATTACCATTGGCCATCCTAGCTGGGGCTGATGGGAATTGAAGTCCCAAACATATGGAGGGCACCAGACTGGGGAAAGCTGCCTAGAAAGAAGCACTGTTCATAGGAAGTTAAATTTGAATATACAATCTACGCAAAATTAGAGGAACATTAATAAGTCTTGAGTGAAAACTACATACTTGTTTTATGTTCATTTTTGTGAGTGCTGAAAGCCACCTCCCAATTTTGGCAATTTTCAACACTTTTAATGAACATATTCACGTTGCTTCACTTTCCTCCTTCTTCTTCTTTGCCCTCACTGCCCTCACTGCTATTTAATTTGGTTGTGCCCACCCATGTGATTTTGTCAGTGACATCTCAGTACTATGTCTGGCACCACAGAAGCCCATAAATAAAATTGCCACTGACAGTCATAGTAAAAAGCAGAGCTGGCAATTGAAGGCAAGGACAGTGAGGGCAAAGAAGAAAAGTGGCAATAACAAAAGCAACAACTAGGGAAACAAAGTAGCAACAAATACAACTCAAATGTCCAACAAAGTGAGAGTTTTTAAAGTGCTACCACTCAGAAGACACTGCAGCAATTCTATATTCTTTTCCCTTAACGGATTTTCTGCAGTAAGGAAAAAGTTGGAAGTAGTGGTAAGAAAACATGGGAAGGTTATGCATGGAAGAAAATGTCATCCAGACCCCCTGTAAAATTCTGTGAACAAGGCAGGGTGATGGCACAACAAAAGCCTCATTTGGAAGCGCCTTGACTATTTTTTCGGTAATTTGGCTATGTCAGATGTGTTGATTTTATTGTATCTTTATTTATCAATTACATTTCTATACTGCCCAATAGCCGAGGCTCTCTGGGCAGTTTACAACAATTAAAACCATAAAATACAACATGACAAAAACACAAAATAACACTTTTAGAAGTTTAAAACTACCACATAAAACCAAAGTAAAACCCAGAAGCAGTTAGAGCCCAGGGAAAGCCTGAGCAAATAACAAAAACAGGCAAATAACAAAACCAGAGAATACTCAGAGCAGCCTTAATTGAAACTAGAGTGGTATTTGCGCACAGCCTGGCACTCCAATATCAGTGCCCTCCTACACACCATCCACACATCCACAATATTTTCACACAACAAATGCTGGATGTTCCGGATCTCCAAGCAAATGCCAGCATATGCAGTGAGCACAGGAAAACAAACTCACACTCTGTATGAACAGACAAGCAGTCTAATCCAGCCCACCCTCCCACATGGGGACAACATACAGCATAACTGTATGGCACACTTCAATATGGCAAACCATTTCATAGATTGTTAGCCACCTTGGATGCCTTCTTTTTTTACGGCAGTGAGGTGAGATATAAATGTTTAAGGGCACAACCCTATGCACGTTTCGACAGAAAAAGGGCCTACAACTCCCAGCATGCCCCAGCCATATTTTCTCTCTCTAAATATGCACAGGATTGTGCCCTAAATGAACAAAAATATAGGTGAAGCACCAGTAGTGGCAATTTGTACTATATCACTGAAAGCCTCCTTTTTCAGGATGTAAACAAGCTGAGGAGAAAATCTGCACTCATTGCCTAGTGCTTGATGCCGTTCTCCTTCATTTCAGGTGTGTGCTCGCTGGTTGTCATTACTCAGTGATGAGGAAAAGGCCTGATAACCATATTCCAATGCTGAACTCTTGCACTGAAAAAATATCACAGTTCGAAAGCAAGAAATTGCAAGTAGATAAATAGGTACCGCTTCGGCGGGAAAGGTAACAGCGTTCCGTGCACCTCGGTGTTCAGTCATGCCGGCCACATGACCACGGAAGCGTCTTTGGACAGCGCTGGCTCTTCGGCTTAGAAACGGGGATGAGCACCGCACCCTAGAGTCGGACACGACTGGTTGGGGACACCTTTACCTTTTTAAGGCATGGGAGCCCTAGAACTAACAGCCCGTCCGTCCGTCCGTTTGTCCATCCATCCATCCATTCATCCATCCATCCATCCATGTGTTGGAGTAAAGCAGCGATGCCTGTGATAAGTCATCTGAACCACTGGGGGCCAATAGACAAAAGGGAACTTGTTTTCTTCCTCCACTAGTTTCTTCTTGCAACTACTCTTTGAAGTAGATTGCAATTCTCAGGCTTTTCTTCCTTCCTTCCTCCTTCTTCATCAGTAGTACCTATTCGTTTGAGCAGCGCAACCATGATGGCTGCACTCAACCTTTTCTATCAGAAACTATATTTGTTTTCCCAGGAGCTATGAACTCCCAACACAATGCTGTTTGCTTTTGAAGTAGGTGTGTGTGTGTGTGTGTTTCTTTAGAACATAAGAAGAGCCATGCTGGATCAGACCAAGGGTCCATCTAGTCCAGCATTCTGTTCACACAGTGGCCAACCAGCTGTCGACCAGGAAACCACAAGCAGAACATGAGTGCAACAGCACCCTCCCACCCATGTTCCCCAGCAACTGGTGTACGTAGGCATACTGCCTCTGGTACTGGAAGTAGCATGTAACCATCAAGACTAGCAACCATCGATAGCCTTTTCCTCCAGGAATTTGTCTAACCCCCTTTTAAAGCCATCCAAACTGGTGACCTTGACTACACCTTCTGGTAGCAAATTCCATAATTTAACTATGCGTTGTGTGATGAAGTACTTCCTTTTATCTGTCCTGAATCTCCCACCAATCAGCTTCATTGGATGACCCCAGGTTCTAGTATTCTGAGAGAGGGAGAAACATGTCTCCCTATCCGCATTCTCCACACCACGCATAATTCAAGTCTCCCTTTACCCTCCTTCTTTCCAAGCTAAACGATCCCAGCTGTTGTCACCTTCCCTCATAGGGGAGATGCTCCATCCCCTTGTTCATTTTAGTTGCCCCTTTCTGCACTTTTTCCAATTCTACAGTATCTTTTTTTAGGTGTGGTGACCAGAACCATACATGGTATTCCAAGTGTGGTTGCAACATAGATTTTTATAGGGGCAGTATGATATTAGCAGTTTTATTCTCAATTCCTTTTCTAATTATGCCTAACACGGAGTTTGCCTTTCTTTTTCTTTTTTTTTACAGCAGCTGAATGCGGTTAACATTTTCATTGAGCTGTCCACTACAACCTCAAGATCTCTTTCTTGGTTGGTCACCACTTTCTATAGCACTTGCCTTGCACCAGTTATATGCTGAAACTACACAGCTATAACTTACCAAACAAATATAACTCTCTCTCTCTCTCTGTCTCTCTCTCTCATTCAGGTGATGCAGTACTTGACTGGGGCAACTGGGAGGAGTTGTAGCCACCAGCCCAATTATGTCCTTGAGATCCCCCATTTATTTTTCTCCACTTAATGGAATGGCTGCCATCCACCTTCCTAATGGGGAAAGTAATGTGCTCCATTTTGGGAAAACAATGAGTTGAGACAAGACCTCTGACAGCAGGAAGCCCAGCTTCCAGTGACAGAAGTATCCTGTGACGGAGGGGGGAAGTACTGTCTTTCTCATCAGAATGCAGCTTCAGGGTTGTGGGCAAGGGCCAATGTGTTTCTGAGGCTCTCCCCAAAGAAAAACTAGGAGCAAGAGTTGAATGGCAAAAGGAGAGACATCTTCCCCTCACCTCCCGTCTTGAACACAGCTTCTGACCTGGGAGATGTGCGGGGAGCATTCCTTAGCTTCTTCTCATTCTGTGTTTGGTTTGGGAAAAGCAGCTCAGGCCTGGCCTGGACCGCTTATGCATTGCCAAAAAGGAGAAAACACATCACCCAAAGAGAGGACACGTATTTGCATAAAATTTAGCATATGCTAGTGTGTGTGTGTATCTATGTATGTGTGAATTTGGAAAGAATTGTTGTTGTTGTTGTTGTTGTTCAGTCGTTCAGTCGTGTCCGACTCTTCGTGACCCCATGGACCATAGCACGCCAGGCCTTCCTGTCCTGCGCTCTTTCCCGGAGCGTGCTCAAGTTCATATTCATTGCATCCGTGATGCTATCTAGCCAGCTCATCCTCTGCTGTCCCCTTCTCCTTTTGCCTTCAGTCTTTCCCAGCATCAGGGTCTTTTCCAGGGAGTTTTCTCTTCGCATTAGGTGGCCAAAATATTGGAGCTTCAGCTTCATTATCTGTCCTTCCAATGAGCACTCAGGGTTCATTTCCTTTAGGATGGACTGATTTGACCTCCTTGCAGTCCAGGGGATTCGTAAGAGTCTTCTCCAGCACCACAGTTCGAAAGCATCAATTCTTCGGTGCTCAGCCTTCCTTATAGTCCAGCTCTCACAGCCATACATTACTACTGGGAAAACCATAGCTTTGATTAGACGGACCTTTGTCGGCAAGGTGATGTCTCTGCTTCTTACTATGCTGTCTAGGTTTGCCATAGCTTTCCTCCCAAGGAGCAAGCGTCTTTTAATTTCATGGCTACAGTCACCATCTGCGGTGATCTTGGAGCCCAAGAAAGTAAAATCTGTCACTGCTTCCATTTCTTCCCCTTCTATATGCCAGGAAGTGATAGGGCCAGATTTAAACAGAAAGACAATACTGTATATCTTGCCAGAGTGGGGAAGACTGTGACCAGATGACCTGTGCTATGCTGTCCAGGTCCTAAGTGTTGATGGGCAATTTCAAGACCCCTGTTCTTCCTTCTTAAGGCTCTTTATCTTTAGGACAGGACAGCCCTTTAAACAGAGGATGCATTCAAATAGAGGACAGTCCTCTGGCAGCCCTTCAAATAGAGGACTGTCCTCTGAAAAGAAGGGCACATGGCCACCCTATATGCTCTGCCTGCAGCATAGTGGTGGTGGCCTCGATAACTGACAGGAGGGTTGGGAGTGGGGATAGCCTGTATGGTTGTAGGGACTGAATGGGATGGAGAAAGGACTGGAAAAGTCCCCTCTACCCACTCCCCTGCCCTTCAGATTTGCTGGGCTTTTAGCTAGTGCAACAATAATGACAGTAAGGGAAAGAGATTAGATAATGTAATGCTAAGATATTGATCATGGCCAAGAGAACAAACAGTTGATTCATTTCTCTGTCCCTCTGGTCAGCTTGGGTGCTTAATATATCTTAAACTATCACAAACAGTTGAACCATGTCATTCCTATCATGGCAGAAAGGGAAGAAAATCAATTTTCAAAAATATGCTGAGCGTTAAGGATGATCTACATAGCAGAGTCTATAAAATACAGCTGCAATCTTTCCATTCTGCTGGAAATAGAATAGCTCCATTGTACTAGCAAAGCATGACAGATCCTGGCTGTGTTTCAAGATGTTTCCTTTAGGTTTTACGCTGTTGCTTGCTACAACAGTCTTTGACGGAATGCAGAGGGCATAAAAATTAAAGGGACAAAATAGATTTTTTTGAATTGTTTTTTATTATTGTATTCCTCCTCGTCCTCCTCCTCTAAATCAGGAGACTCTCAAGCACATTCTATCAATTTAGTACATTCTATCAATTTAAAACTTTTCCCTATTTGCGAGAATTTAACCTTCTTGCTTTTGGGTATGACCTACCAATAACCCATTTATTCCAGCTTCTCCTCTTCTTGTACAAGATTGGGGTTGGACTAAACAGCTTTTCAGGGGTCCCTTCCAACTCAGTAGCCCAGTTTGCTCATAACGACAACCCATGGGTTGTTTAAACCATGGGTGTCGGGGCTGTGAGTGAAGGAATGAGCATGCTGGCTTCCACATGCTTACCACCTCCATTTTAAATCAGCTTTAATCAACAACTCAGTTGCTTAACCTAGCGATCACCCATGGTTTAACCCAACCATCACCATAGTTTGGACATCACATCATACAACCCAGGAATGGGATGTTCCTGGGACTGAAGATGATTGAAAGCAGAAGCGAAAAGCATGTGCCCTTGCTTACAGCCCAACCAATTTATGGGTTAAACAACCCATGAATTGGTGTTATGTCTGAACCAGGTCAATAATTCTTGATTGTAAGAGTGGGGTATGCCAAACTGGTCGAACCAATAGGACCCTGGAGACTACCTTCATGGCTCTTGTGGCAGAATAATCAAGTATTTTTTCCTTTGCATCTCTACACCAGCCTAAAATCCTGCATTTAAAACAGGGCTTTCTGCTTCCATTTTAAATGCAGGATCACAACGACTCCCTTTTTCACCCGCTTCCTTTCCTCCCTCCCCTTTCCCCCTCCCCTTTCCCCCTCCTTTTCCCTGTATCTGAGTCTTTCATTATCCTTCACTGATCTCATGCCTCTTCTTGCCGCTTTTCCTCTTTTCATGGAGGAAACTCAAGTGGAACACAACAGGGTAATTTGATAGCTCATTATCTGCGATCTATTTAAAAACGGAACAAAGAGCATTTAGTGCAGGAGGTGCCCTGGAGGGTCATGGTGCAAAGAGCCCGCAAACTTCCGTGAAGGAGCAATCTCAATCGCAGGATAAAAGCTCCGTATGAAGAAAGCCCTTGTTATGATGATTGCTCTCAATAGCTGCTTTCTTCTGGAAGGAGAGAGCCATTTTGGGAATCAGGGCTTACCCTCCCGCTTGCCTCTGAGCTGTGGTGTGTGCTAATTTGGTGTCTGTGACAACAGGAGGACAATGCATGTCAGCTGAACATTTTCAGCAGTTGCAGTTTGGAGCTCGGGAAGCATCTTTATGGGGCCGAGTGCCTCCCCTCCCCAAATCTGATGGAGAAGCAGAGAAATTTGGGACATTTGTTGGGGTGTTAATACTGAGCCTACACCTATGCTCAGTCTGTGAAGGTAAAGGTGTCCCCAGCCAATCGTGTCCGACCCTAGGGGGTGGTGCTCATCTCCATTTCTAAGCCAAAGAGCCAGCGCTGTCCGAAGACGCTTCCGTGGTCATGTGGCCGGCATGACTGAACACCGAGGTGCACGGAACGCTGTTACCTTTCCCGCCGAAGCGGTACCTATTTGTCTACTTGCAATTTCTTGCCTTCAAACTGCTAGGTTGGCAGGAGCTGGGACTGAAGACGGGAGCTCACTCCGTCACGCGGCACTCGGGTCTCGAACTGCTGTCCTGCTGACCTTCCGGTCTGCAGTTCAGCGTCTTAACCACTAAGCCACCGCGGCCCCTGAGTCTGTATACCTGATGTCTGTATACCATTACAAAATGCCAGTGAGTCTCAAGTGACTGCATTCCAAGGAAAGCGAACACTGAGTAAGTGCTGGAACCCCGTGAAACTCATCACTTGGAGAACTGGGGCATGTAGAACAGTACAGTTTTTATCTTTTAGTACAACTAAACCAGATTTCCACAATCAGGGGCCCTCCAGACGTCTTGAGCTGCAGCTCCCATCATTGGGAGCCATACTGGCTGGGAATTATGGGAGTTGTAGTCCAACACATCTGGAGGGCACCGGAGTGGGGAAGGCTGACCTAGGCCCCATCTACATGGCACCACTTTCACCCCCACCCCATCACAACTGTGCAGCATTTCAGCTTCAAGGTAGCTTCTAGTAGTATACACTCGCAGTTTACTGTGCGCTTCCCTAACAGACTCCACCATGCCCTTTTTTTTGCCATTATACTTAAATGTGCAGCTGTGCAGTCCCATGAGTATGGGGTGCAACACTTCAGTGGCTGTTTTGTATTTTAGGGGCTCTGCTGTGTCTTTCTGTCCCTTGTTAGGTAAAAAGTTAATTTTTTGTGCTCCTTCACACCATCTGTTTGCCAGTTCCCCAGCCTGTGAGGGCCAATCTACATTGCGCCCGCCATTGCAATAAATTCGGTGTCCCGTCGGGTTAAATGCTCTCGCATTAAAACGTGATTATTCACACTCACCCATTTTCCCCGTTGCAGTGCTTCATCGACTGCACAAGCTCGGTTCACACTCGAGCGCTGTGCTGTTTTCCTGCTGTTTTCCTGTGTGTACTTGTCTGATCTCAGATGCTAAGCGGGGTCGGCTCCGGTCAGTAGTTGGATGGACGACTGCCTGTGAATCAGGCTTCCTGCATTGAGCAGGGGGTTGTTCTATCTCTTCAAATGAGACTAGGTTTTACCCCCTCCTATCCCCGCTCCGGATGTTTTTTTAAAAATTAAGGCATTATCCTCGCAGAATCGGGACTTCTCCGCGATGTTTTTTTTTCTAATTCAGGCATGATCTTCGAAGATTCCAAGTTGTGAAGCGGGGGATAGGAGCGGGGGATAGGAGGGGGTAAAACTTAATCTCATTTGAAGGGATAGAATAACCCCCTGCTCAGTGCAGGAAGCCTGATTCCCAGGCGGTCGACCATCCAACTACTGACCGGGGCTGACCCCGCTTAGCTTCCAAGATCAGACAAGCACGCGCACATCCAGCCCTTTGCTTTTTGTTGAGGAACCGGGGGCTGCTGAGGAAGCAATGCAATCAGTAGCTGGAAGAAGACATGGGGCCATCGAGAGCTGTGATTGGACAGGAGGGAAATACAAACACTGCCATATATGGACAGGCGGGGGAGGGGACTACAACCGGATACGGTAGTGAAGGTGGAAAATCAGAGCACATTAAGGGGAAATACCGGGATATTAGGGTATTGAAAGCAGGAGCACGGAAGTGGGAAATTCCAGTTCCAATTCGAGGCAGCTACTGTGTAGTGTGAAAGGTGGGCAGTGAAACCTCATTCGAAGCGAAAAAAGGCGGTAAGTGTAGATCCAGCCTGAGACTCTCACAATGGTTCACACTCACAAGCGTGAGCGGTACATACCTACCCATCACTCCGAAATGGTAGCTGGAGCATGTTGGTCCTCCCCCAAGACCCCCCCCCCCAGCCCTTGGGCACTGAGTCCAAAAGCAACCATTGCAAAGATATGAAGCTGCAAAAATGTGTGAAAGCATGATTAAATAGATGAAAACGCCTATCTGTGCCTCTGTAACTGTGCAGCTGTGAAGGGATGGGGGGAGTAAAGGGGCATCACAGAGCGACGCAGGCACTGCACTAGGGATGTACAAAACACCTACATGGCTCCGCGCCGGGCAATCTGCGGTGGGGGGGGAGGCGCTCCGTCCCTCCCCCCGGAGTCCTGCCCGGATGGCTCCGCTCCGTGGCCAAGCCGCAGAGCTGCCGGCTGGCTCCAGCCGCCCGCAGCCGGATGTCTGGCCGCTGGGCAGCCCTGCAGGGACGCAAATGGTGTCTGTCGTAGCCGCCGCCATTTGCGTCCCTGTATTGAGCCATGATAGGCTACGTAAATATTTACATAGCCTATCACGGCAGGGGGAAAAACCCCAGCGTACTCAAATGGCGGTAGCCGCTGCCATTTGCATACGCTGGGGTTTCCCCCCCCCCCGCCATGATAGGCTACGTAAATACTTACATAGCTTATCATGGCCTCCGCAGGGATGCAAATGGCGTCCCTGCATTAGCCGTGATAGGCTACGTAAGTATTTACATAGCCTATCACGGCTATGAAGAGGAGGAAGCGAATGGCGGCCGCAGGACGGCTGCCATTCGCAAAGCAGCGCGGATGGGAGCAGGTAAGTGCTCCGTTTCACGTGCCTTTCGTGGGGTGGGGGCGGCGGCGACTTCGTCCCGCGCACCTTTCGTGGAGTGGGGGGGGCTTCGTTCCGTGACGGATTTCGGGGGGCTGAATGCACTGGCATTCGGCCTCACTGAGATCCGTCGCAGAATTCTCTGACATCCCTACACTGCACACGCCTACAACACACCCACCGCAAAATGCAAAGTCAGTTTGGGGAAGGGACAGATGGCTCGCAACCACACGAAACCCACAGGAAACCAAAAACATCACAGCAAAATGTGATGTTCCGCCACCTCGGAAATCCGCATTTTCCAGGATGGCTGCAAAGTGGCAACTGCATTGTCTAATCAAAAGTACCTTGACTCGCACCCACCCCGGAGTAAAAGGCTCATGTAGATGGCCCCCTAAACAACTGTGAGGTGGTCAATACTTCAATGATTTCCAGGAGGACAGCTTTTGCAGTGCCACTCCCTGAGTTATCTGAGAACTGGGGGCAGGGGTACAGAGAAGAAACACAGTTATAGCGTGTCCTGTGTTTAGGGAGGATGAAGTTGGACTTCACAGTTGGGAAGAACTGCTTTATCAGGTTTGGAGTTCTGTAAAAAAATGGTGCCACTGAGAGCTTTTTTACTATCGCTATTTGCCACACTGGGGTGGGGGAGAACCATTTTATCATGACCATGGCTTTCTTCACATGGAGCTTTTATCCTGCGATTGAGATTGCTCCTTCACAGAAGTTTGCAGGTTTTTAACATGATGCTGTGTCCCTCCAGGGCGTCTCCTGCACTAAATGCCCTTTGTGCCATTTTTAAATAGATCGCAGATAATGAACTATCAAATTACCCCACTGTGTTCCGCTTGAGTTTCCTCCATGAAAACAGGAAAAGTGGCAAGAAGAGGAGCATGATCAGTTAAAGATATGGAAGACTCAGATATGGGGAGAAGGAGGAGGAAAGGGGTGGGAGGAAAGGAAGCACGTGAAAAAGGGAGTCGTCATGATCCGGCATTTAAAACAGAAGCAGAAAACCCTATTTTAAATGCAGGATTTTAGGCTGGTGTAGAGAAGCCTCATGGCAGGGGAAGAATGGGCTAAATCTCCCTTTTCCATGTGCTGTCGTCTCAATCCAGTGGAGGCTGGTGTCTCTGACGTCAGTGGGGCAGTGAATCTGCTCCGGGTTTCAGTCAGAACTCTAAAGGAGCTCTCCTATCCTAGATGCTAGCATCTTGGATAACTCCTTTAGAGTTCCTACTAGTTCTGACTGGAACCCAGAGCAGATTCACTATTCCACTGACATCAGAGCCAGCAGCCTCCAGCATCCCAATCCGAACCATCCCCCTGCACTTGGTGTTAATTTTTTTTAATTGATGTCTACACATTTAAAGTAACATGTAATTAGGCCCAGACCAACAACCGCTTCTATTGCGAATGTTAAGGCTGTTAAGATGCGGATGGGGAAAATGACTGGAAGTTTTACCAACACAAGAAAACCCCACATTCTGTGAGCCAAGGCTGCAATCCTGTGCACGTGTACTAGGGAGTATGTCCCATTGAATTTAATGGGACTTATTTCCAAGTATGTTCCATGTCTACATTGCTCCTCACCTTGCAACTAGCAGGTAAAGTATTCCCATGCATAGATAAATGAATGAAGATAGACAGATTCAAAATATGCTAAGGGGAAAGAGGCAGGCAGCATGTATCTCAAAAATTTAAGTACACCAGTCCTCTGGATAAGCAACTATTTCCTTTGTAGTACATCAAATAAACTTAAAGGAGCTGATCTGGTATCACTGATTTCTCCCCACCCCACCTCACCTCGAGGTATTTTTCAAAACTGTTAAGCATCCCAGTAGATCTGAGCCTTTGAGAGAATTCCAACAACAATTAGACAAATTAACAGCATATAAAACACACAGGAAGCCATGTTGGTCCATAAAGAACACACACACACACACCTCAAAATCCACAGTCAGACAGTATCTTTATTAGCACGACCCAAAATGTCACAAAATAGCGAGCAAGCTTTGGAGTACCTCAGAGCTCTCCATTAGGCTGGATGTTAAACAAAGCTGGGCAGGGGTGAGGGCAGGAGGGAAGCTGGCATGATATTGATGTTATGGAGTCTGCATTTAGTCTTAAGATGGAGTATGGGAGGAGATAGGAGATGTACAGTGCACTCCTATGTGTGTCTGCTCAGAAGTAAGATTCCAGTCTGGGTTTCGATCTGGTTATGGGACTGGATCAGCCTTGGTTGCCCCGATGGATGACCTTTATTGAGAGAGGGACAGGGGGAGTGCAACCCTGTTAATTCTGCTCAATCTCTCATCGGCTTTTGATATCATCAACCATGGTATCTTCCTGGATCGACTCTGTGGGATGGGCATCAGAGGCACTGTGTTACAGTGGTTCCGGTCCTACCTATAGGGCCGATTTTAGAGAGTAACACTGGGTGGCCATTTCTCAGCCCCTTGGCAATTGAGCTATGGGGTGCCGCAGGGTACCATCTTGTCCCCAGTGTTGTTTAACATCTATATGAAGCTGCTGGGAGTGGTCATTAGGGGATTTGGAACTAAATGCCATCAGTATGCTGATGACATGCAGCTCTATTTCCCTGTGACATCTGAATCAGGAGAGGCTGTGCAAGTCCTGGATCAGTGCCTAAACTCCGTAATGGGCTGGATGTGGGCCAATAAACTGAGACTAAATCCTGGCAAGACGGAAGCCCTGTGGGTGAGTGGTTCCTGAGTCTGGGAGATAGGCTCATTGCCTGTTCTGGATGGGGTTGCACTCCCTCTGAAAGATCAGGTTCGTAGTCTGGGGGTATTCCTAGATCCATCATTGTTGCTGGAGGCCCAAGTGGGCACTGTGGCTCGAAGTGCCTTTAATTAGCAGCTTCGGCTGGTTTGCCAGCTATGGCCAATCCTGGACAGGGAGAGCTTGGCCACAGTGGTACAGGCATTAGTAACCTCAAGACCGGATTACTGCAATGTGCTCTATGTGGGGCTGCCCTTAAGGCTGGTCTGGAAGCTGGAGCTAGTGCAGAATGCAGCAGCTCAGCTGTTGTCAGGAGCCGCCCCTTTTCAGAATGTAAGTCCTTTGCTGAGGGAACTGCACTGGCTGACTATTCCCTACCGGGCCAGGTCTAAGGAGAGTGGAGGAAAGGAAGGCCTGGCGTGCTATGGTCCATGGGGTCACGAAGAGTTGGACACGACTTAACGACTGAACAACAACAACAACAAAGCCCTAAAGAACTTGGGACCAGAATACCTGAGAGAACGCCTTCTTCTTTACCAACCTGCCCAGTCATTGAGGTCATCGGAGGGCGTGCACCTGGTGGTTCCACATGGACCTATGGCCCGGTTGGAGTCCACCAGGAAAAGAACTTTCAGTGTGGTGGCCCCCTTCCTGTGGAACTCCCTGCCTTTGGAGGTCAGGCAGGTGCCAATGTTGTGCTGTTTTCAGCGCCTCCTGAAGACATTGTTATTTCAAAAGGCCTTCCCTGACTGACCAGCTGCAGGTTATTAAGTTCAGAATCTGTTCTTTTAAAATGTTTTAATTGTTTTAATTATGGGGTTTTATTGTTTTATCCTGCTGTTCACTGCTCCAAAATCTTTAATGTGGAGTGGTATATAAATATTGTAAATAAATACAATAAAAATAAAGTAAGTCCCATTGAACCTAATGAGGCTTATACTAGGTAAGTGGGGATAGGATTGCAGCCTTAATTAGATTAGGCTCACCTGAAACCTGTATAGCACTTAGCAGAGATTGTGACATTTTTGGTTGATCCTAATAAAATAATTCCTTGACCATGATCAAAGCCACCCATTCTGGTTTTTCAGTTGGTATATGACATATCTACTAGTGGAGGCCATTTTCTATCATTCTAAATGGTGATAGAGTTATCCCATGATGAACTATTGAGGAGTCTATTGTCATGGGGTTTGCATGGCTTTCACAACAGCGTACACAGCCTTCTCTTTTTAGGGCTTTTCTACATGAGACATTTACCATGCACTCGTCATTCCCTACCCATGGTTGGCTATGGGTTCTTTAGACGATGTTGTGACCCTCCACTTTTACTTCTGTTTTTAAAGAGCACTTTTGGAGAGGTTTTTTGGAGCAGGGAAAATGCGGTATTATTTCTGAAAGCAAAAGAAATCATGTTTTCCATGTGTGTATTTGCGTTATTCTGCTATACCACAGTGCCACCTAGAGGTTATGTGGAGGAAAAGCAGGAAAGGAACGTTGATACAGCAGATTACCAGCTGATTAACAGCCTCATGTAGAAAAGCTCTTAGATAGCCTGGACATCAGGTACATAGGGTAACATCTTCCATATCAACCTGTTTAAAGTGACCTCCAGGTGGCAGCTATCTTATGTAAAACCAGCCTTACTTAAGAGAGGAAGGGACAGGGTATCAATTAAACGCCTGGATTAATCCAGTTCTGTCCCTTGTGTTTTACATAAACCTTCCTCTGAAGTGTCAAAGCATCCATTTGCAGCCCATCCATGCTTCCACAGAAACCTGAAGTCTTCATGAAATTCAGATTCTAGCTTCTTTTATAGAGTAGAATCCATACCCGCTATAGTCTCTCAACCAGCCTGCATCTACTTGGATTTTTAGGTTAAGACCATATTTCCCATTCAGAGGCTGGAGGCTATACCATCATATTCTCCCAGCTGCATTTATCCTACCGCTTGCAAAAAACAACAACCCTAATTTGCGGCTTACTTTGATGGTCCTATGACATTTACTTTTATTGCTGATTCACCTTTCCCTCTTTTCATATGAAAGCCACAAGGAATTATGCATTCCGTAGTGTGTTCCCTTTCTTTAAGAGAAAGATAACATAAAAATAAAAGCTAAAAACGCACACACCCTCTCCTCAGCTATTTCTTCTCTAGATATACATTCCTCCTCATGGACCTCTAGTGGAGGCAGAGCAAGCAGGACCTATAACATTTTCTTTGATGATGTTTGCCGCAATATAGGGGGGGAAACCCTACCAACCAAAACCCAAATATTTAATGGTTGGTACAGTTTGGGGACTAGAAGGCAATATTTCAACTGAGCTGTGATGGAAATGCCTCTGAATACCAATTCCTGGGGAACATGAGCAGGAGGGTGTTACTGCACTCGTGTCCTGTTTGCAGGCTTCCCATAAGCATCTGGCCAGCCACTGGAACAAGAATGATGGACTAGATAGGCCTTTGGTTCGATCTAGCACAGTTCTTCTTATGTACTGATGCCATGATACAAAAATCAAAGTATATTGTGAAAACTGTTATCAAAGCACCTTCTGTCGATGTAGGAGCATGCCAGCTTTCAATTTTTACCTGGTTCTTTGTCCAGGGAACAAATTTTCAGAGCAAGATTGATTTGCAATGTTATGTGTCAAAGCACAAAGTAGCAGCACTAACAATTCTAACATTCCACTCAGGTTTAAGTGCCACTTCCTTCTTAATTCTGATCACAGAGACAAAAAGTGTTTCTTCAGCAATCATTTCAGAGCCTGACATTTTGCTGTTGTAAGCAGTTTCACGTAGACAGATCTCTGTGGTTACACAAAGCTATAATAAACACAACAGATGCGGCAAGAAGAACAAAGAGCTTATGACCTAACTTCAACACACAAGGGAAAAACCTCACTAGTCCCTTCGTTCATAAATTCAGGGTAAAAAGCTCAGTCTTTCACCATTTCCCTCTGCATTATTCCAGCAATCTGAGATTGCCACCGGTTTTATCTTGGTTTTACCCTGTGCTGTTTTTATTAATTGTTTCATTGGGCAGTTTAAAAGTGTAATCAATCAATCAATCAATCAGAATGTTATTCTTCTGTGACTAATTTCCACTTACATGAGCATTGCCATCACTTATTGGTCTTAGTTGGATGTAACGCTAAGAACACAACCCTATGCATGTGTAGGCAGAAAAAAGTCCTACAACTCCCAGCATTCCCCAGCCAGCCATGCTGGCTGGGGAATGCTGGGAGTTGTAGGACTTTTTTCTGTCTAAACATGCTGCACCCTAAATTATGCAAACCAGTGATCTCCAGATGTTTTGGACTACAAATTCCACAATCTCTGACCATTGGCCATGCTGGCTGGGGCTGCTGGGAGTTGCAGTCCAAAACACCTGGAGGGTACCAGGTTGCCTACCCCTGGTTTGGCATTATATGTGAACAAGCCTGAGTGAGCATTGGGCTGCACCCCAACCAATCCCTTCTCCTCCTCTGGTGCAACCACTGGAGGACCATCACCATCTTTCTCCCAGGACTGGGCTCCTAGACTGAGAATGTGGCAGATCCTCCTAGAAGGGAGGCTAGTACAATTATATACCACACTTCCACCAAGGAACTCAGGACAGTGTATCCTCACACCAATCCTGTGAGATACGTTAGGCTGAAAAAGAATGACTCCAGTATCTGAAATGCAGGTCTCCAGTGGAGGCTCGTGGCTCCGATGTCAGTGAGGCAGTGAATCCACTCCGGGTTTCTGTTGGAACCAATCAGAACTCTAAGGAAGCTCTGCTCCAAGATGCAGCGTTATCCACCAGCCTCCATTGGGTATCTCTGGTCCAGGGCTAAAATTTTAGGCACACCACAGAGTGGACGTGAGTGAATAAGATTGATGCATGTGGTGTAGTGGCGACAGTGTTGGCCTGGGAGTCGGGAGATCCAGGTTCTAGTCCCCGCTTGACCATGGAAGCTCACTGGGTGACTTTGGGCCAGTCACAGACCCTCAGCCCAACCCACCTCACAGGGTTGTTGGTGTGAGGATGAAATGTAGGGATGGACGGAAGTCACTTACCTGATCCCAAAGCTTGCTTCGCAGTGGGGGGGAGGCGCCCCGTCCCTCCCCCCGAAATTCTGGCCAGGGGGGAGGCGCCCCGTTCCTCCCCGCCAAAATTCTGGCTGGGGGGAGGCGCCCCGTCCCTCCCCACTGAAATCCTGGCCGGGGGGGAGGCGCCCTGTCCCTCCGGCCACGAAACCTTGTCATCTGCCGGGACACAAATGGCGGCGGCAAATGGTGGCGGCTACTTGCGTTGCCCTTATTTTCGCCGTAGTCTACGTAAATGTTTACGTAGACTACACGTGCCAAAATAAGGAACGCAAATGGCGGCGCCCATGGGCGCCGCCATTTGCATACGCGCTTTTTCTTTTTTCTTCCAAGTCAGCCGTGATAGGCTACGTAGACATTTACGTAGCCTATCACGGTGTTTTTTAAAAAGCTAGCCATGATAGGCTACGTAAATCTTTACGTAGCCTATTAGGTTTGCTTGTTTTTTACTTGGAAATGGTGGCGGCGGCGGCCGGTCAGAAGACCGGCCGCCGCCGCCGCCAAACTGCCGCCGAACCGCTGCCGGACCTGCTGCCGCCAGGGACATTCAACCAAGGTAAGTCCTGTCCCGGGGTGGGGGTGGGGGCAGACCGTTTCTCCACCAATTTCGGGGGGGCTGAATGCGCTGGCATTCGGCCTCCCCGAGATTCGTGGAGAAATTCTCTGACATTGAAATGAAGAGGAGGGGGAGAATAATGCAAGCTGCCTTGGGCTCCTTGCAAGAGGAAAAAAGGCGGGCTATAAATGCAATAAATAAAAATAAAAGAAAAATTCACGCTAACCTACCCATCTTTGCATATCAGCATAGCAGAAGAGAAAGCAGAGTTTATAGAATGCTGAATGCTCAGCCTAAAGCCCCGTGCATTTAATCTAGCTCTGAATGATTTGGATGGGACCCAAGTAAGGTTTAGCCTCCCCTAGTTTTGTTCTTTACCAGCACAAATTAAAGGTATTTCTGATTTTCCAAGTAGAATCATGGCGGTTAACACAAAATGTTAATCACCATGCCAAAGCTGATTTCTTCCTTAGGAAGATCAAGACAGACAGAATAATCTTTCCTCGAAATAATCCTAACTCAAGAAAACTCCCTTCAGCTTCCATTCCAGTCTATTTGTATTCCAAAGCATGGGGTGGGGTGGCATGGGGTGAGGGACTTACCTGAGACCTTCCCCTTCAGGAGAATACTGTCTGCAATACTCAAGCGTGAAGGAATCTGTCACTTCTGGATGGCCGGTGCTCCATCGAATGGTGGCAGAGTCCCAACAGACAGTACATTCTTCAGCCTTTATTACAGGGGTCGGGGGAGCTGTAAAAGCAGTATCACATTAGCCGTAGTACAAAGGCTATGATGGCTACAGCATAGGGATGTGAGAACCCATCTCAGCTTGGGTTTTCCAGGTGCCCGCAGAAGCACAGCCCCGCTCACCCTTCCCCAGACCTGTGCTTGGGATGCCCACGAGCTCAGCAAGTTGCCCGGACTCAAGCGCGATCCTGTCCAATCAGCGCCTGCCATTTTCCTGCCTCTATTGTGTGCGCAAAAAGGAAGTTAAAAATGTGCATATTTGGGGTGCCAGGAAAGCTTAATATGCCCAGTATTAGAGGCATTATGCCTCTAATATTGCACACATTAAGCTTTCCTGGCCCCAAACAGCGCATGTTTAAATATGCACATTTTTTAATTTCCTTTTTGCGCACACAACAAAGGCGGGAAAATGGTGGGTGCTCACCGGACAGGATCATGGTGAGTCCTGGAGGATGCAAGAGCGGCGCAAGCAGGCATGAGCTGGGGGCAAGTAAGCACAGGGTTTTGGTGGGCACAGTCCAGGAGATGCGGGTGGGCACAGTCCAGGAGACACGGGGGGGGGAGGGGCGACGGACTCCCGGACTCAGTCTGACGCCTGCGACATCCCTACTACAGCGTATACATGCTGAAAAGACTGAAAACATCAGTTTTAATAATATCAAGATAACTAGCTTAGGATGTATTTATTTTTTTAAGTACAAGTTTTTCGTCATTTGTTTTCATCCCACAGGTGGTAGTAATTAATTAATTAATTAACAATGTTATATACCACTTCTCATTTGAAATAAATCCTGAAGCGGTTTACAAAAGAATAAAAACAATTAAACAAAAAAGACCACACACACACATGGTACAAGATTGCTTATGCCTGAGGGAAAGCCAAAGCAAACAGATATGTTTTCAATAAATGCCAAAAACACCGCAACTTTGAGACCTGGTATACTTCAGAGGTGAGATTGTTCCACAGGGTGAGTGTCACTGCAGAAAAGCTGTCTATAAACATTGCTAATTAATTCATTAATTAATTTATGTCACCAAATGGAAATCCATAGGCCGCAGCACAGATAACAGGGCCTCCCCTGTTATCTGTGCCCTGAAGATCATAGTGGCTTGGAGCCTGGTAAAGAGGAGACATTCCTTGAGATAATCTGGTCTTGAGTTGTATAGGGCCCCAGAAACAAAGTCCAGACAATATTTTTTTCTTATAAAGAGACCCTTTACCACCTCTTTGGTGGGAGGAATCACAGCCAGCAATTAAAACTATTACACTAAAAACACAGCAGTGTACTATTAGCCTAAATCACTAGTAATGTTGCAATCCTATGGTCCTTGGGAAGGTATCTGAGGGGCCATAGGATAGTTTGGATCTTGCCCCCTAAGGCCGGACAACCAAGGTCCATCCTCAGAGGAGGAGATTCGACTCTGGACACCCCTCCCAGACCCTGTGCAAACCTCTGATGTTCTTGCTGCTCTGATATCAGAAGAGGCAAAAAGAGGGAGGATCAGAAGCTGTGTTGTGGGTGGTACAGATCCAAAGCCCTCCCAGCCCACAGACACCCCCTGACGCAGGG
This sequence comes from Heloderma suspectum, assembly GCF_057233095.1. NCBI lineage: Eukaryota > Metazoa > Chordata > Lepidosauria > Squamata > Helodermatidae > Heloderma > Heloderma suspectum. The sequence continues at coordinate 45,845,554 of NC_139459.1, forward strand.
TGTGTGTGTGTGTGTAGGGGGAATTTACACCTCCCCTGGAGCTATTATTAAGTGTTCCCTTAATAACTTTTGAACCACTGCTCAGAATCTCACCAAACCAATGAAGGAAACCCCTCCTCAACAAGCCCGAATAAAGTACATCAGTAATTACTGCTAAATTTGAAAGAAATATTTGATATGTCTGTTTAAAAATTGCAGTTAAATGGATAAATGTGTCTATTTCCAGCACTTGCTGTATGATTTTATCAGTTCAGTTTGAAATTTGGCACAACTGTAGACCTCCTCAAGTAGATGCCAAGTTTTACATGATTGGGTCAAAAAGTATAATACTTATAAACAACAGAATGTTGAGGCTTATAATGGTGGAACCTTTTTTTGCTACTTGTCTTAACTAAAAGGGCAAACTCCTGTGCCTCTTTAATACTGAGGTTATCCAGTTTCAATCCTTTAGCGGTCTCTGGATAAACTATAAGAAAAAATCACATCTTAAGCAATATGTAAGTAATATGCTTCTTAACTATTCTCAGCATGTCTTTGTAAATGAGGTGTTTAAACTGGATTCTGATGTTTTGTTGCTGATGACTGAGACACAGATCTTGCTCAAGTAAACAAAATATACATGCAGAAGAATGCAGGATGCAAACTGTGCAAGGTGACATTTTTGAATATTTCATTTCCTAGGCTGAAGATATGTGTATATGTGTGTGTGTGTGGGGGGTGTCCCTCTGCTTCTTTTTACAACCTTTTCCATCTCAGAATGGAAAAATGTCCATAACTGCCACAGGCATCCTGAAAAAGTGCTAAAATCTAGTTGTCACATCCAGAATAGTTTCAATATCAGCCCATAATAAGAGTATCAATTTAGTAATGTAAAGCATAGCTAGAAAATAGATATATTTCAGGAAGAATAAAGGGAGGGGCAGGCCTCAGGCCTGTGCTAATAAGCAATAATTTATTCTATGAAGAATGCCCAGGGATTTTAACCACAGGTCTTCCTGTGTCTAATTGTGATCCAGCAAAACGGATCCAGCAAAACTCATTCAATGTTCTTGAATGAGCTGCTCTTGCTAAATCGGAATAAGTCACCTGAAGACCCTTTGTTCTTGAAGAACTATAGCTGAAACACAAGGAGCAGTCTTCCAAGCTTTCTAGCATCAGCTTGAGGCCCACTTCTTCCTTCATTCTTACATTTTTTCATCCCTCCCTACTAGTCTTTCCTTCGATAAATGTTAGGCTCCAATGGAAATGCCCAATTTCCCCTGCATACTTTTTATGTGATTGGCATAGAAAAGTGAAAACCAAACCAACTATGCAATGGACCAGTGACCAGGTGATGGATTCACCATGTGGCCAGTTGTAATATGTATTGAAATCACTGGGCTGGTTCCTACATGCATGTTCATCATCTGATCACTGCAACATCAGAGCACCATGTGTACATAATCTTTGTGCATACAGTGATCCCACATGTGGGGATCTGTGTAGTAGGCTTGCAGTGGCCTTGATGTACATGCATTCAGTAGATCATCTCTATGGTCCCTATGTAGGTACAAGCTATACAACACAGTTGAGGACTGTGTTTTTTTGCAGGGTTCCCTGCGACGCAGTTCCTGAGTGTTACAACACTGTAACGCTCAGGGATGGTGTTTTTTTGCAGGATTCCCTGCAACACTCGGGGACTATACAGGTAGCCCAGTGAATGCACATACGTCAGGGGTATGGATTACTGTCACAAGCCCTCTCCCTTCCCCTTTGCATGCTCACGGTACGCATGGTGATTGTGTGATAGGTGCTCAAATAGCAACTTCCATGTGTGAATGACTCACGACAGATCAGACATCCCAGACAGAGCTTTCAAATCACCCAGTGTTACTACAAAATCAAAACTTGCCAAAGATGTCAGTTCACACATTTAGCTGCTGGTCATTAAGTGCTGAGTAATCAAGTACTGTATATGCATGTGTGGATTAGCCCAATCAATATGAGTCCCATAAAGAAATCCAGTTCTTGGAATAATCCCTAAGGGCACACTCCCATGGGTGCAAGTACAGAGCACATCCTAGTAGGGATGCACGGATTGTGTAACATCTGTTCCATCTGCATTTCACGGGTTCTCAGGCACCTTTCATTCTGTCGTCCACTCAGCAACGGAATCAGATTTTTTAAGTTTCCGCATTTGTGCAAATTTGCAGTCATGCAAATTTGTGGTTGCAAAAATGTGTGAATTCCCCCCAAATGTGCAAATCCCCCCCAAATGCATATTTATGCTTTATCCTATAGGGGAAATGTGCATCTTCAGCCAGGCTTTTTTATTTTGGGTAATTTTCTATTACCAAATTTGCGCAAAATTCTGGAAAATTAGAAAAACGGTTGCAAGCTGGCAGAATCTGCCCCACTGGGAAAATGTTGGTCCACTGCAGAATCCGTGGGGTGGTTTCATGAAAAAAATCCGAACTCCTTTGATTCTACTGCAGATTTGTCTGACATCCCTACATCCCAGCTGAGACCATTGTCTCTGAATCTACACAGAAACAACGCAAATAGGGAGGAAAATGGCCTCCCTTATCCCAAGCTACTTACCAGTTATAAATGTAGATTTGTCACTGGGGAAGCTACATCCTGTGTAGTTCACAGCCATAACCCACACACTGTAAGAGTGACCAGGTTCCAGATCTTCCAAAATGCAGTTGCTCTCCTTCACAGTGACACGATATTCTTCTACCAAGCCTAAAGCAAGTAAAAAAAAAAAAAACATGTGCAGGAAATCATAAGAAATGCTCGAATGGAACCATTTCTATAGTCTGCATGCAAGCCACGTTCAACCAATAGGTGACCAGGAATTAGCCATTCAGCCTTTCAATCACAGGTCTATTTTTTCCCCCCACAAGCCAAAAAAAGATGGTTGTAAATACTCCAATGGGGGGAAAATTAAACAAAACAAAGAGTTATTTGGGGTGTGGATGAGTAGAGAGATCATATTTTATTTCCAGTATTCTTCATATTATACTGGTCAAATAATGTTTTTCTGATATATTTCTCCAGATGGCTGTACACAAAATGAAATTGGCATCTTAAGAATATGATTTCAGTTGTGGCTATCCTTATCATATTTATTAAATGTATGCCTTATTATCAAAATGACGCGGGTTGCGGGGGGCTAGAATCCAACACATCTGAAAGGCACCAGGTTGGGAAAGGTTGTCATAAAGTATTCAAGATGCCTTTTATTTCATATGCTTTTCATTCATTCATCCATCCATCCATTCAAGAAATGCTTCATTCTCCATCCCCCACCCCCGCACCCTGTCTCTGGCTGCAAGACAGCATCGCTCACACACCACTTTGTTCTTTGCTTCCTGGGTATTCTTCCATACAATAAACCTGGAAGAAATCAATGACATCGTCTTCATTCACAGTCCAATACACTGCAATCGATGTGCTTGTAGCTGAGTTTGGATCCTGGGGTTGTAATTTGGGAGTCTGTGGCACTGGAAAAACACACACACACAATCAGTTATTCACACATTTCACTGCTGAGCACAGCATGTACCAGCAGGCAACCAAGTAACATGGCAGTTTAGCATTAAAGTGGCTAAGACTATGCTTATCCTGTTAATTTATTTGGGCTAGTAATGAACAGCACATGGACGGCCACTGCCTTCATAAGATTGGCAAAGCCCTCTCTATGAAAGTGCCTTTAGAGTCAAAGAGCCCAATCCTAAACATATTTTTTAAGGGCGAAAGTACACATGAAACAAATTGCAGTAAACAACACCTTCAGGGGCAAACAGAAAAGGGTGCATGGGGAGATTTTCACTAGGAAACTGTTCTGGGGCCCTGATGCAGATCACGTGTAGGTTCTGAATCAGCTGCTTTTTCTTCAAAATAAAAGCGCACACATTTCAAAAAGTGTGAAAACTGTAGTTTGGTCTTCAGGGCATATCTATGCTGCAAGCACATATCAGTTTTATACCAGTCTAATTGTCATTGGTTTCCCCAGAGCATCCTAGGAATTGTAGTTTAGGGCCAGAACAGACATTACTTTAAATGCGGATCTTGCAGTTACATTTTTTTTCCATTTTTGCTCTGTAGTAGGTGCAGTGGGGAGGAAGAGTTAAAGCACCCCTACCCACAACGCTAGGATCCTAATCTGGATAGGGGGCCCTTAATCTACTCTGGAGTAAAAATGAAAAATAGGACATAGCTGCAAGGTAAAGATTTAAATACCCTTCTTGAGGATATTGAGAATTCTCTGGTAGAAAAATGCTATTAAAATGTGCACACTGAAAAATTCAAGTTCAATGTACAGCAATGGTTTCTACCCATTCTTGCCCAGCAGAGGGATAACAGTCCTAAACTAGAGCACCCTCCCTCCCCACTGCTCAGGAGTTTGAGGCCTCACATATGCGATCCACATTGAGCTTTTATGGGGACAGGGTCAGGGGAGGCTGGTGGCTCCAATGTCAGTGGGGCAGCAAATCCACTCCAGGTTTCAGTCAGAACCTGTCAGAACTCTAAACAAGCTATCCAAGGTCCAAAGCAAAGTGCAAAGCACCTTGGATAACTCCCTTAGAGTCCTGACTGGTTCTGACTGAAACCCAGAGCAGATGCACTACCCCACTGACATCAGAGCCACCAGCCACCACTGGACAAGGTTAATATGATTTGCACACATCCCAGCTAAGTGTGCAAATACCAGTGGCTATTGATCCAAACTAAACTCATGAGAAGTGGGATGTCTTCAAAGGATGGAGCAAAAACACACACATCTCAATGTTAAATGACCAGTTAGAACAAAGGGGGGGGGGGAATCCTCTCCTTTTTGGCCTTTTCTTGGCAGATTTGACATGAGTTTTAAGAGCCACACAGAAAACATTTTTCTGCTTTTCCCATTATTTTCTGACGCAATCATGAACTCCTGTGGCACAAACAAAGCAAACGCTGACACCAGCAGATTCCATGTGATTAAGGAAAAGAGCTGCCTGTCATTCAAAAACATTCTTCCTTCCCATCTCTGAACACAAACTAGATTATTTATTTATTTACTTAGGCTGAAAACACAGTAATTATTTCAGAGACTATAAAAGCCTGTCAATTCCCAAAGGGCAGTCGAATGGGAGCAAAACTAGATGAGACAGCCAGACATTCCTGATCGGATCTACCACTGTTGGGGTTCTTTTAAGTTTAAGAGCAGCCACAGGAAGGGAGCAAACCAATCAGGACCACAGCATTGGGGGTGGGAATTAACCCTTTCCTCAATGCCATTTTTCCAACAAAAGTCCCCCCTGCAAACTGCTATTTGCCCTGTGGGGGTAATTTTTAATTGGGGAAAAGAGCAGAGGAGTGCTAAAGTAAAAAACAAATCAAAACCCAACAACACTTGCTCAATAGTGTCCTGCTCCCCAATCACATTTCCCCACTCCAACAGCTTCTATTAACCTTTAGTGTCCTGCTGCTCCCCAATCACATTTCCCCACTCCAACAGCTTCTATTAACCTTTAGTGTCCTGCTCCCCAATCACATTTCCCCACTCCAACAGCTTCTGTTAAACTTAAAATAAACACAACCAATTGGAGATTCTGTCATGAATCTTTGGCTGTCATGTTTAGTGGCATTCAATTGCCATTTGGGGTTAACAGATCTTGTAGAATTTCAAAAACCTGCAAGGTCTGTTTGACCAGAGGCAATGGCAGAGCAAAATCCAGGAATGTACACATCATGGGTACCATTACCTCTGCCATACCTCTTTTGGTTCTCTTACAAACCATTGTCTTTCTCCAGCCCTAATATCTGACAAATGTGCTAAGTGAATAGGTTTTTAAAAAGTGCTCTTTGCAGAGAGTAAGTTCATGGTTCCTCACTGCGGTGGAGACAGAAGATGGAGCAAGTGTGATAGGACTAAAACCAGCATGGCTTGTTACGCATTAAATAGGATTTCATAAAAGCATTTCCATAGGTATAGTGATGGGGCACTAATCCAGTTGAATTTAGTTTTTACTTAGTCATGCAAGACTGTTGCATTCAGTGGAAGCATCTAATTAAAAATGAAGGCATTTCTGATATATGCCCACCTAACTGAGAATCTATCAATGACTACTAGTCCTGATGCCTCTATGCTACACCTCCAGTAAGCCTATGTACTCCAGTTGCTGGGGAACATGGGTGGGAGGGTGCTGTTGCACTCATGTCCTGCTTGTAGGTTTCCTGGTCGACAGCTGGTTTGCCACTGTGTGAACAGAATGCTGGACTAGATGGGCCCTTGGTCTGATCCAGCATGGCTCTTCTTATGTTCTCATATTCTAATCTGTCAAAATAGCAGCTTCCCACACTACTGACACAGTGCTAAAAACTGCTAATCTATAAGTAAATGAAGTGATTTAGTGCTGACCTGGAAGTATAGTAAGTACAACTTCCTGAAAAGAGATATAAGGTTGTGCATGAATCCTTCATTTGGAGTAAATCACCAGAAGGAAACCCCCACTAAACCCTCTAGTCTTCCATTTGTGTTAGTCTGCATGTAACTTGTAGCTCTTGTACGTGCTGAATCAGCACAAAGACACACTCCCCCCCCTATTATATGAAACCACCTAAAGCAGGGGTGTTGAACCTCAGGTCCACAGGCCAAATCTGGCCAGTTGGGGGGGAGGAATCCAGCCAGCCTGAGGGAGGGCAGATCCCACCCTCTGGGGTTCCCCAAATGTCCTCACTCCCTTCCCTTGACCCCATCCCCTTTCCCCTGAGCACTGATCATTTGGCACTTTCCTGGCTTTTGTGTGGTGCGTGCCCCCCCGCAATTCTAAAATGTTGAAATGCCTCTCCTAAGGCTTAGTTACTGGCAGTAGACTAAAATGAGCTGGTATTTGGCCCTGCCCACCACTGGAAATATGGTCCCCTTAGACCTTCTCCGAAACTTGAATTCCCTTGGGCTGAAAAGATTCGACACCCCTGACCTAAAGAATCAATATTGTTGAGTTTATTTGTTTTTAATGGAAAGTAATATTTGGGGAGAAGATGTTGCCTCCATATAAAGAGATCTATTATATTTATATACAGTCTGACAGGCTTACCTATGGGCAAATCGCAGGTGACCGTTTTTAAAAAAAGTAATTTTAAAAACTGTAAATTTGATGGATTTGGTTGTCATCGCAAATGCAATTTGTAATTGTAACATTTTTAAACAGTTAACATACAAAACTACTTTTGACACAAACATTCACTTCTTTCAAGAGTGGCTTTTTTTAAAAAAGTGTAAAAAAAGAAAAGAAAGATGAAATCAGATGCAGGAGGAAAGGTGAATGAGTGGGTGGCCACAAATGAGCAGTTAGTTCTCTGTATTCATTTTTCTTGTTAAAATGCTTTAAAATAAAGCCAATGAAGTGAAGTTGATGGGGAAAAAATAAACGGCTTTCCATTGTCAACAAAACTAAGCTAATAAGTCTATGGTGCAAAAGGGCAGTCTTAGAATGGGACACGTCACCAAGGAGTGGGTTAATTAATTAATTAACTAACTTCTATTCCTCCTTTTTATAAGGTATTTATCATAGCTAATTTAATTATGCGAATGCTTCATAAGCACATGTACTGGAAATGTATATAATTGAGCTTCTGTAATTAATACTATATCACATGCCAATGTGTCCATACTTTTGCATTAAAAAAATGTGTGGTTCAAAGTGAGGATAGTACCATTCCCTAGAGATGGCTGAATTAGTCTATTTCCAGTCTGTGTCAGTCTGACATGTGTGAATTCATAAATCTGTTCCATCCCATTTCTGCATTAATCTGTGATTTAAAAAAAATGCACAAAGATTCGTATTTAAATATGTATATGAAAACAAAGATAGCTGTGCTGGGCCATAAAAAAAACTAAAGTCCACAGTTGGGCAATACCCTTTTTAGGACCAATCAAAATTCCATAAAAATGTGCGAGCTTTTGGGTTCTCTAGAACTCTTCATCAGAGTAGGTGGTAGAAAAAGTAGGGGAAGAAGGAAGAAATATAAAAATTTAAAAAAATGGCCAGCTGTTGTAGTCATGAGGTTTGGAGTTTAGATATGTTGTTGTTGTTCAGTCGTTAAGTCGTGTCTGACTCTTTGTGACCCCATGGACCATAGCACACCAGGCCTTCCTGTCCTCTGCTCTCTCACGGAGTGTGCTCAAGTTCATATTCATTGCATCGGTGATGCTATCTAGCCATCTCATCCTGTGCCATCCCCTTCTCCTTTTGCCTTCAATCTTTCCCAGCATCAGGGTCTTTTCCAAAGAGTTTTCTCTTCGCATTAGGTGGCCAAAATATTTGAGCTTCAGCTTCAGTATCTGTCCTTCCAATGAGCAGTCAGAGTTGATTTCCTTTAGGATTGATTGATCTGACCTCCTTGCAGTCCAGGGGACTCGTAAGAGTCTTTTCCAGCACCACAGTTCGAAGGCATCAATTCTTCGGTGCTCAGCCTTCCTTATAGTCCAGCTCTCACAACCATACGTTACTACTGGGAAAACCATAGCTTTGATTATACGGACCTTTGTCGGCAAGGTGATGTCTCTGCTTCTTACTATGCTGTCTAAGTTTGCCATAGCTTTCCTCCCAAGGAGCAAGCGTCTTTTAATGTCATGGCTACACTCACCGTCTGCGGTGATCTTGGAGCCCAAGAAAATAAAATCTGTCACTGCTTCCATTTCTTCCGCTTCTATATGCCAGGAAGTGATGGGGCCAGATGCCATGATCTTCGTTTTTTAATGTTGAGTTTCAGACCAGCTTTTGCACTCTCCACATTCACTCTCAAAAAGAGGCCCTTTAGATCCTCTTCGCTTTCTGCCATTAGGATGGTATTGTCTGCGTATCTGAGGTTGTTGATAATTCTCACGGCAATCTTAATTCCAACCTGTGATTCATCCAACCTGGCATTTCTCATGATGTACTCTGCATATAAGTTAAATAAGCAGGGCGACAATATACAGCCTTGTCATACTCCTTTCCCAATTTTGAACCAATTGGTTGTTCCATGTCCGGTTCTTATTGTTGCTTCTTGACCCTCGTACAGGTTTCTCAGGAGACAGGTAAGGTGGTCTGGTACTCCTATCTCTTGAAGAATTTGCCACAGTACATTGTGATCCACACAATCAAAGGCTTTAGCATAGTCAATGAAGCAGAAAGAGACGTTTTTCTGGAATTCTCTTGCTTTCTCCATGATCTGGCGAATGTTGGCAATTTGATCTCCAGTTTCTCTGCCTCTTCGAAACCCAGCTTGTACTTCTGGTAGTTCTCGGTTCACATACTGCTGAAGCTTAGCTTGTAGGATTTTGAGCATAACCTTGCTGGCATGTGAAATGAGCGCAATTGTATGGTAGTTCGAACTACTAGTCTTTCCCATTCTATTGTTTTCCTCGATTTCTTTGCATTGTTCATTTAAGAAGGCCTTCTTGTCTCTCCTTGCTATTCTCTGGAAATCTGCATTCAGTTGGGTATATCTTCCCCTTTCTCCCTTGCTTTTCGCTACCCTTCTTTCCTCAGCTACTTGTAAAGCCTCATCAAACAGCCACTTTACTTTCTTGCATTTCTTTTTCTTTGGGATGGATTGACTTGCTGCCTCCTGAACAATGTTACGGACCTCCGTCCATAGTTCCTCAGCCACTCTGTCTATCAGGTCTAATCCCTTAAATCTATTCCTCACCTCCATTGTATATTCATAAGGGATATGATTTAGGTCATACCTGAATGGTTTAGTGGTTTTCCCTACGTTCTTCCATTTAAGCCAAAATTTTGCAACAAGAAGCTCATGATCTGAGCCACAGTCAGCTCCAGGTCTTGTTTTTACTGACTGTATAGAGCTTCTCCATCTTTGGCTGCAAAGGACATAATCAATCTGATTTCGATATTGACCACCTGGCGATGTCCATGTGTTGAGTCGCTTCTTGTGCTGTTGGAAAAGAGTGTTTGCTATGATCAGCGTGTTCTCTTGGCAAAACTCTATTAGCCTTTGTCCTGCTTCATTTTGTACACCAAGGCCATGCTTGCCTGTTATCCCGGTGATTTCTTGACTTCCTACTTTAGCATTCCAATCCCCTATGATGAAAAGGACATATTTTTTTGGTGTTAGTTCTAGAAGGTGTTGTAGGTCTTCACAGAACCAATCACCCTCAGCTTCTTCGGCCTCAGTGGTTGGGGCGTAGACTTGAATTACTGTGATGTTGAATGGTTTGCCTTGGATTCGTACTGAGATCATTCTATCATTTTTGAGATTGTACCCCAGTACTGCTTTTCCCACCCTTTTATTGACTATGAATGCTACTCCATTTCTTCTAAGGGATTCTTGCCCACAGTAGTAGATATCATGGTTACCTGAATTAAATTCGCCCATGTTTGTCCATTTTAGTTGGCTGATTCCCAAGATGTCGATGTTCAATCTTGCCATCTCATGTTTGACTACCTCCAGCTTACCTTGATTTATTGATCTGACATTCCAGGTTCCTAAACAATATTGTTCTTTACAGCATCAGGTTTTCTTTTCACCACCAGACACATCCACAGCTGAGTGTCCTTTCGGCTTTGGCCCAGCCGCTTCACTCTTTCTGGCGCTACTTGGAAATACCCTCTGCTCTTCCCCAGTAGTATATTGGACACCTTCCGACTTGAGGGGCTCATCTTCCGGCGTCATATCTATTAGCCTTGTGATATGTTCCATGGGGTTTTCTTGGCAAGAATACTGGAGTGGGTTGCCATTTCCTTCTCCAGTGGACCACATTTTGTCAGAACTCTCCTTCATGACCTGTCCGTCTTGGGTGGCCCTGCATGGCATAGCTTATGGCTTCACTGAGTTACGCAAGCCCCTTCGCCACAACAAGGCAATGATCCATGAAGGGGCAGTTTAGATATACCCAGTCTCAAAATGAAGAATTATTCTTACAGCACCAATTAAAATTGATTAAAATAATACATTAAAATGCAATATAACAATGACAGAAAAAATATTTTTAAGAACAGCACCCAACCCACCAGACCCACTTTCAGGTTAAAGGCCTTCTTAAATAAAACAGTCTTTGCCTAAAGCAGATTTGCAGTCTGAATGAATTAGTCAGGCATCGGATTACACCTAGCAATACATTCTGGGATAATGAAGCAATGGCTGGTCTCCATTTCTAAAAAAACACAAAGGCCAGCTGTAACTCTGATCTGCCTTTTGCCTTGGGCAAAATGCACAGGAACCCCAGGAATTTGGAGAAATGCGAAATCCAAAGGATAACTGCATTGTGATCCACACATTTCTTTGGAAGCTGTGGATCAATTTGTTTGCTTTGAAACCTGAACTGAATGAAATCCGTCAACATCCCTGTCATTCACTCCTACACTCTCAATGCTGAATCTCACCAGTCCCATTCCTAGGTGATACACTACGGCAGCCTTCCCCATCTGGTGTCTTCTAGATGTTTTGTAGTACCAGCATCCCTGACCATTAGCTATACTGGCTGAGGCTGATGGGAGTTGTAGTCAAAAACATCCGGAGGGCACCAGGTTGGGGAAGACTGTACTAGGCTTTTATTTCCTAGATCATGGATCCTTGCCCCTCCTGGCTTATTAAAGAGGCCAGAGGAGGACTGGCTGAATGGATAACAGGGGTGGTTAATGTCTCTGGAACAACGTATTGTTCCATTACACTTAAAAAAGGCAGTTGTGAGACCTCTGTTGAAGAAGCCTTCCCTGAATCCCACCATACTAGATAACTATTGTCCAGTCTCTAATGTACCATTTTTGGGCAAGGTATTAGAGCATGTGGTGACCTCCCAGCTCCAGGGGTTCCTGGATGAAACAGATTATCTTGATCCATTTCAATCTGGTTTCAGGCCTGGGTATGGGATGGAGACAGCTTTGGTCGCCTTGGTGGATGACCTACTCTGGGAACTGGACAGGGGGAGTATGTCCCTGTTAGTTCTGCTGGACCTCTCAGCGGCATTCAATACCATCGACCATGGTATTCTTCTGGGGTGCCTTGCTGGGATAGGACATGGGGGTACTGTTTTACAGTGGCTCCATTCCTTCCTAGCGGGGCGAACTCAGAAAGTGGTGTTGGGGGATGCTTGTTCGACTCCGTGGCTGTTAGCTTGTGGGGTCCCTCAGGTTCTGTTCTGTCCCCCATGCTATTTAATATCTACATGAAACCGCTGGGAGAGGTTGTCTGGAGTTTTGGAGGTCGGTGCCACCAATATGCTGATGACGCCCACCTCTTCTACTCCTTTCCACCAGATTCCAAGGAAGCTATTTCTGTCCTTAACCAGTGTTTGGCATCAGTAATGGACTGGATGAGGGAGAACAAATTGAAACTTAATCCAGACAAGACAGAGATTCTCCTGGTCAGTCAAGAGGTAGATCAGGGAATGGGTTACACTCCCCCTGAAGACTCAGGTTCGCAGTTTGGGGGTACACCTGGATTCAGCCCTAAGCCTAGATGCTCAGGTTTCAGCAGTGGCCAGGAGTGCTTTTGCACAGTTAAAACTTGTGCACCAACTGCGCCCATTTCTGGAGATGTCTGATCTGGCCACAGTGACACATGCCTTAGTTACATCCCGTTTGGAGTACTGCAACGCGTCCTTCGTGGGGCTGCCTATGAAGAGTGTTTGGAAACTGCAGTAGGTTCAAAGAGCTGCTGCCAGACTTTGACTGGAGCTGGATACAGGGAGCATGCAGCTCCCTTGTTAAAACAGCTTCACTGGCTTCCAGTCTGTTTCCGGGCACAATTCAAAGTGCTGGCTATGACCTATAAAGCCCTATATGGCTCCGGTCGAGGTTATCTGAAAGACCGTATCCTCCCTTATGAACCTGCCCGTGTCCTGAGATCCTCTAGAGATGCCCTTCTCTCAGTCCTACCACTGTCACTGGCACGTTTGGTGGGAACCCGGGAGAAGGCCTTCTCAGTGGCTGCCCCATGGGTGTGGAACACCCTTCCCAGGGAGACTAGGATGGTTCCCTCCTTGATGTGTTTCCAGAGGTAGACTAAAACATTCTTGTTCCAGCAGGCCTTTGGGACGTAGTTGGAACCTGGGGGTAAGCTGCTCAAATGCTGTTTTAAAATGCTGTTTTAATATAATTTTAATTGTATTGTTAATTTATATTTTAACTTTTGTATATTTTCCTATGTTTTAATTGTACATGTTTTAATTTTTGTAAACCACCTTTTGTCCCAGTACTGGGAAAAAGGCGGGATATAAATAAACATAATACTAATAATGCTACTACTAATAATAATATTTAAGATACCATTTTAAAACAGGTTTTAGGGGAGGGAATGTAGAGGAGAAAATGGCCAACCCCTTTACTCTATCACTTTTGTTCAGGGAACTGTGCTTATGCAGAGAGAGAGCTCTTCCTACAACTAAACAGCCATGCAGTACTGACTGAAGGAGTAAGGAAACCCACGAGTATTGACCCAGCTTCAAGGAAAGGACTTAGCAGGACCTGGAACGTCTTGCAATCATCCACACAGATGATGATGCCCACAAACTGTTCCTGTTAAAAGAGATATAAACAGTACAAGTTGATCCAGAATGTATTACAGAGATTCTGGATGCGGCCAGATGGAAGGGCTCCTAGTACTGCCAATCAAAAGGCAATGTGCAGCTATTCTGTTTTTCCCTCCTTAATTCTGGTAAGAAATTGTATTCTGGCAAGAAATGAGACGGAAGAAGTGGTGGGAAAACACGCAGTGGGAAATTACAATAGAAGACATTGTCATCTGGGTGCTCCTTAAAATTCTCTGAATAAGGTTTAAGGCCTCATTCATTAAAAGCCTGCCCTGGAAGCACTCCTTTGTTCAAGGCAGGGATGTATGGATTTTGAAGGTAGGGATGTATGGATTTTGAAGGTAGGGATGTATGGATTTTGAAGGTAGGGATGTATGGATTTTGAAGGCAGGGATGTATGGATTTTGAAGGTAGGGATGTATGGATTTTGAAGGTAGGGATGTATGGATTTTGAAGGTAGGGATGTATGGATTTTGAAGGTAGGGATGTATGGATTTTGAAGGTAGGGATGTATGGATTTTGAAGGTAGGGATGTATGGATTTTGAAGGCAGGGATGTATGGATTTTGAAGGCAGGGATGTATGGATTTTGAAGGTAGGGATGTATGGATTTTGAAGGTAGGGATGTATGGATTTTGAAGGTAGGGATGTATGGATTTTGAAGGTAGGGATGTATGGATTTTGAAGGTAGGGATGTATGGATTTTGAAGGTAGGGATGTATGGATTTTGAAGGTAGGGATGTATGGATTTTGAAGGTAGGGATGTATGGATTTTGAAGGTAGGGATGTATGGATTTTGAAGGTAGGGATGTATGGATTTTGAAGGTAGGGATGTATGGATTTTGAAGGCAGGGATGTATGGATTTTGAAGGCAGGGATGTATGGATTTTGAAGGTAGGGATGTATGGATTTTGAAGGTAGGGATGTATGGATTTTGAAGGTAGGGATGTATGGATTTTGAAGGTAGGGATGTATGGATTTTGAAGGCAGGGATGTATGGATTTTGAAGGCAGGGATGTATGGATTTTGAAGGTAGGGATGTATGGATTTTGAAGGTAGGGATGTATGGATTTTGAAGGTAGGGATGTATGGATTTTGAAGGTAGGGATGTATGGATTTTGAAGGCAGGGATGTATGGATTTTGAAGGTAGGGATGTATGGATTTTGTAAAAACATTCTCTCAGACAAGAGTTGATTTTTTACTATAAAAAGTACCAGGATAACAGTACTAAATACAAAGCTTGGGCATGCCTACACTCAAACACATGAAACATTTAACATAATTCTAAACAAGGGTCCTACGCAGAGTGCAGTCGTTAGATCTCAATGATAATCAATATCAAGCTCACCAGGCTGATCCTGCAGGCAGCACATCCGGGAAGCTGATCCAAGTGGACGGCTCCCACTGTTGTGTGTTCAGGGTCTCCTTTATATATATATTTGGATGCTATAAAATATGTCTAGACTATTTCTACTACTTTATTTATGTTTCTTATCTAAAATTCTAAGGATGCACTTCTACCCTAAATCTTTGCATGTCTCAAAAAGGTTGTTGCATTTCAAAGCTTGTTATCAACATGAATGGCTGTGACAACATACTTATACAAACATTTTAGCCTTCCTTGACACGTTACAGGCATGTTTGTGAAACAATTTTTTTCCTGGATTGCCTCTTGTCTTGTGAGGTTGTTTTCTTATTACACATCTGCTGTATTTTATTATCTCAGGTGAGCCTTCCGGTTACTTTATCTGATGGCCTACCTGGCTTTGTTATGAAGCTAATTATTTTATAGTACCCAGGAAGACATAGATATAAATTTGACATGGGCACCTCTTTGTCTGGATTCCTTTCTTATCAGTAAAGGGTGCCAATGATCAGTCACTGATGGCCTGGCATTGCTGTTTCTCATCTGGCAAACCTCAGAGATGAGACTCCTTGACTACTTGCAGGTCAGAAGGCCAAGGTGCGTTGCATTGGCCATTGGAATCCCATTTTTAATTCCAGAATTCTCTTGGAGGCATTTGATTATAAATTTCCTAACTGGGCAGCAGGGGTTAGATGATGAAAATATGAAATATTTCCTGATCTGCCGCAATGGGTTCTGGGTGCCTTGTTATCCACAACAACAAGCTACCCTAGCCAGTTTCACATGACATGTCAAGCTGTGGTTCCAAGGGTAATTAGGCAAATCTGCCCAGCATGCAACCGACATGCACAGGGTGGTTAACAAGCTACTGTAGCTTGTTAATTGCCTGCCGGCTGTGCAAACTGGTCCATTTCCTGTTTGTATTTCCAGGGCAAATTCTTAGTGCAGGGATAGCTCCCAGGGGACAGGCTTAAGTTCTCCTTTTGCTCATGATCCTGGAAACACAAAAAAGGACTCACTTGTGTTTTTTCATTCAGCCCTTCCTCATAATGCATGAAAATACCCTCTGTAAATCGCTTAACATAATGAGTAATCCAGACCTGCAGGTGACTTGTCTTTTCAGTTATGAACAAGAGTGTTAGCTGCTTCTTCCCCAATTTTTTCCCACCATAATCCAGACACTTAGGCACAATCAAGCTTCACTTCAAACTCAGCTGATTACTAATTATATGCACACGCTCGCAACACCAAATTTCCTTTCCTAAGCACATTCCTTTTTTAAAGGTTTTCATACATCTTCAAGCCTTGCACCAAATAGTTTGCATAGATTCTTACCAGGCATGTGTTTTAAGGTCTGTTCACCATTTGCTGAACCACCTGCATAATGTTCAAACTGTGAGAATGCAGCAGGCATCTTTTCCAAAGTTAGAATATTCTCCACTGCAGAAAGTAACCTATGTGTAGGAAAATATATACATCCAATTTAAAGGCATTCTAATAATATCATCTGTGACCTGCAGTTCTCTAAATCAAACATGCATAATTTGGGAGTCACCAATCCAAACACAGCCAAATTACCTATGTATGATGGCCTGCCAGCAAACACCTGTTATTACTGCCCGCCTGGGACAGCAAGAACAGAGAGCATTGTTCACCAGCATGTGGCAGAGAAGGAAAGAAGAGAAAACATCAGCCCAGGAACAAAGGAGAGAGGAGACTTCAAAGGTGCACTGGGAACTATAGACCCAATTAAATTTGGGTTATAAGAATCTTCTTCAAAGTCAACTGACTTAATTATTTGGTTCAGATACATCAAACCATGGTTTGCGCTAACTGTGGTTTAGACTCTGAAACATTGTGTTCCAGATGTACAGAGAAACCATGGTTTGCTTCCGTCTTCCCTGGGAATCCCTGGATGCTATTCCAAACCATGGCCAGTGAGAGTGGAGGAATATCTCAAACAATGGTTTATTGTTTGATTATAATACCAAACCACAGTTTGTTCAAATTTTGGTGTGCAAACTAGTTTCAAATTGAGATTTCAGATCCTGATTTAGTGGACACTTGCAAATCATGACTTGTTGGATGGTGTTGGTTCAGAGGACATCATGACAAACCATGGTTTG
The DNA here is from genome assembly GCF_057233095.1 of Heloderma suspectum. Lineage (NCBI taxonomy): Eukaryota > Metazoa > Chordata > Lepidosauria > Squamata > Helodermatidae > Heloderma > Heloderma suspectum. The sequence continues at coordinate 45,862,553 of NC_139459.1, forward strand.
GCACATCTGAGCCATCTCAGTCTCTTCAAGGAATAGCTACAAAAACCTTGCATGCTGCCTCGGACCACCTGAAGTGAATGAGTCAGATTGTTCTTGGACTATCTGAAGGTTTCTTCTCTCTTTTGTTTCCAAGCGTGTGGCAAGCCTTAATAGCTGGCTGAATTTGGATTGGTGAATCACACATTATGTAGGCCCACTAAATGGCTTGTTGTGGAGATTCCTAGACATTAAAGACCATAGAAAGGTGACAGTTTTTAAAACCAAGTAGGGCAAGGATGGGCAACCTGTGGCCTTCAGCCTAATTTCAAAAGCCCTCTATGTGTGATCAGTTCAGACCTCTGGAAAGAGTGATCTGTCCCTTCCCTGATGGCCTGTTGCACTTTGGGGAGGAAGAGAGAAAGAAGGGGGTGGCAGAAATAGAAAAGGGATCCACCCACTTTTGGCTCTGGCCCTGCCCACCACTGGGTGCCACCCACTGCCAATACACCCCCAACCCAAGAGATTGGTCACAAGGGAATGAGGCCTTTGACAGAAAAAAGTTTGCCCACCCCTGAAAACTAGTATGCTTGGTAGGTCTCAGCCTGGAATTCCTGCCTATTCCTTTACAGGTAGGTGGCCACTTATGCATCACCAAAAAAGAGGACACCAATTTGCATAACATCTGCATATGCTAATTTATATGCAAAATGCAAACTGAGAAATAATAACTATAATTAAAATAGAAACACAATACATCTCATCATAGTGGGAAAGGCTATGACCAGGTGACCCATGTGCCTGCTCCATCTGCCGTCCTGGCACTAACTGTGGATGGGCAACTTCAAGGCCCCTGAGCTCTCTGCTGTTAGGGCTCTTTGTAAACCAGACGAGACTGGGCTGCCCATCAAGTAGGCCTTCAAATAGGGGACTGTCCCAAGACAGCTCTTCAACAGAGGACTCTCCCCTGTAAACTAAGTCACTTGGCCACCCTATTTAGAGGTTTGTAGAAGAAGAAGAAGAAGAAGAAGAAGAAGAAGAAGAAGAAGAAGAAGAAGAAGAAGCAGCAGCAGCAGCAGCAGCACAACCTTGGTACCTCCTCACTGTTCTACCTTTGAGCCACTCTTTTCCCTTGCTTGCTGTAGCAATTTGGACCTTTAGTTATCCCCCCATTGCAGGCAGAAAAGACCAGGAAGAAGGACTGGTGTGAAGAAGAATGAAGACACAGCAGCCACACCTTCTCCTCCTGACTTAAAATTTAAAGGAAAGGCAGGGTTTCTAGATCAGGGGTGGGCAGCTTGTGGTCCTCCAGAGGTCTTGGCCTACAGCTCCAATCAGCCCTAACCAGCATAGGGCTTCTCCACACCAGGACTTTTATCCTGCAACTTTACTGGGGCTTCTGCTTCCGGATTCTTTGTGGGATTAAGATTGGCTTCTTCACATGCACTACCTCTTTTTTCCCCCAGGGACTGACTGTATCTGCAAGTTCTATATGTTTCATTATACAGCCAGTAGACAGCAGTGCTGTTATGGCACAATTCCCTCTTTACAAGAGAAAATTAAAATCACATTTTTTATTGGCTCACTATTTCCATTTCAAATAAAGCCACAGCAATGGTTGGAAAGCACAGGAGAGGCCCTGGAGGGTGACGACATCATGTAAAGGATCTGCAAACTTCCGTGAGTAACCAATCTTGATCACAGAATAAAAGCCCCATGTGGAGAAGCCCATAACCCATGGTGAGGGATGATGGTGTAGGCCAAAACACTTGGAAAGCCACAAGTCACCCACCCCTGGTCTAGATTGGCACCTACATGGAATTAATCATAGAATCATAGAATAGTAGGGTTGGAAGGGGCCTATAAGACCCTATAAGGTATATCAGGCATAACTGCCCAGTGTTAAAGTGCAGGGATGCTTGGGGCTTAAGTTCAAAACAAGCCCCATGAGAAATGCAGGAGTTCCATGGATGAACAATATCCTTTGAAGTATTTTTAAATGCAATAGAAAATTAACAGTAGCATCCAGGAAGCTGACATCCGGGAAGCTGACCAAAGATATAATGTAAAACAGCTGGTGGTGAGGAACTAACAACCCAAAAAAAGATGAAGGAAAAATGAAAGCAAAATGGATTAGAAGTAATTACCTCTTATTTGCTGAGCTCGTTACAGAGAGAGAAAAGAATATATTTTTAACTCTGAGACAGAACAAATATCAAAAGACATGAAAAGATGTTTATGCAAAATAATGGTGCATCATCTCTGCATATATTTATATATAAGCAAATGAATTATTGTTCAAATAGAACTGTCATAGACAATGAGTTTGCTTCTTCTTTTTTTAAAACTGGGACATCCAACAAAATGTTGCAGTATATCCTCACCCCCTAAAAAGAGCACTCTTGTTCAGGGTTCCAGTTAGTCATGCCTTCTCCCAGGATGGTATAAGGTGTAAGGGGCTCAGCAGTGCCGGCTCTCCCATGAGGCAGGGTGAATCTCCCACCCCAAGCAGCAGAGTGGGAGGAGTGGCGTGTTGTGAGCTCCCCACACACAGGAGGGCTCCCCGCCACCACATCACCACCTATGACCTTCTGCATGCAAAGCACATGCTCTGCACTGAGTCATGGCCAGCACTGCTACACATATAATCAGAGAAGATACCTTAGACCTCACTGGGGCCTCAAGGTGTCCTGAAATGGGATCTCCAGCACAAATGGCATGGGTGGCTCTACATGAGCAATGCTTTGTGTTCTCAGAGGGTAGACTGTATGGATGGGGATGGCTGGATTATAGATCATTGAGAGGGTTGAGCATTTTTTGTACGTTCTCCATGCGTAGAAAGAAGGGGGAGTGAAACACACCACTGGGCTTGTCATACTGCCATTGGCTATGGCCTTGAAGTTTGCCTTTCAGTGTGATACCTGCAAAGTGGTGATCTGGATCTTGACTGCATAGAGCACCGACAGGTGTTCAGATGTGCATACCTAGTAGCCACTCCTTTGCAGACATTGCACTGAACATGCGTATGTCAAAGGACAGGACCAGTGACATGTTAACAGTGTTGAGGGAGAGGCCAGCGACACCATCCCACTCCCCGCTTCTGCATGGAGAATGTATGAAGAGGGATTTGAATAAGCTTTGATAGGGTCACCACTGCCCATGATGTGCAGAGACTCTCCCCTCCCCATCCCATTATTATATCTGGTCTTGGAGGTTTTTGTAGTGCTTCAAAAACATGGAAGACTATTTGTCAAGAAACAGTAGCAAGGTAAAAGAAATAAGTTTTCACATCATGGGCAGTGGTGGCATTATCAGACCACCTTTCAACGCTCTGGAAAAAACTATTGTCTGCCTCTAGCTAAAGAATCTTTCCACTAAATAAAATGGTCCCTGGATTAATATTAATTTTATCACTGGGAGGAGTACTGCCACTGCAGATGACTTCAGAGGAAGAGAAAGCAGCTGAGGAAGTGGAAGCAGCCCTTCCACCGTGTTTACATTCAACTCCATGATCTGCTGAACTTTGCAACTAAGAATCTAGTGCCTTAGGGAGCAATCCTATGGCTGCCAATCAGTGGCTAGACCATAAGATATGTGGTTTTCCAGGAACCAACCTCGGAGCCCGCACTCCGAGGTCGATTCCCGGAGAACCGACATTCCCCCCTTCACGTGCTGCCTCGCAGGCAGCACGGAATGGCCCCGCGCTCCGTGCTCAGAAGAGGAGTGTGGAGTGGCCAAAACGGGGCATTCTGGGGGGTGTTCCGGGGTGGGGAAGGCGGAAATGCCGGTAGAACACATCCTATGTGTTGTCTGGCAGCCTCCTCCCCTGCTCTGCCTTCCCGCGGCTAAACTGTCTAGCTGCAAATGCAGGGCAGGAAAAGAGCAGAGGGAACGATCCCCTCCATGCTTCTCCTGCCCTGCATTGGGGAGGTGGTCACCTCCGAGTGCGGAGCCAGCAGCCTATACCCATAGGATTGTGCCCTTAATTTGCTTTTTCCCCCCCTCTTCCCTCTCAATCCCCTTTCCTTTTGTGTTGTGTCTTGTAGATAGTAAGCCTGTGGGCAGGGACTGTCTTATTTTTTATAAGCCACCATGGGAGCCTTTTTGGGAGTGAGATAAAAATGCTATAAAATTTAAAATAATGTTAAACTACACATACTTTGTGTCCAATCTTTCTGGTGGAGGAGGCAAAAATAAAAGACAGATTCAAACCTCACTAGGGCTGGAACCCTCCCTTTTACTATGGTCTAAATTTAGCTCTGCCTTCCAAACTGTCATCCAGGATCATTTCCATTAACATTTCCTCTGATATGGAAATTAAATCAGCAAAACATGAACACTCACAAATATTGACATTTTACAGAATGCAGTTGGAATTTTAAAATGGTTTTATACAACCATGATAAACACCTGCTTAAAAACATTTTTACAGATGCTACAGCAAAAGAGATGGAATTTAATAATGCCATGTTTATTAGTATTTAAATTATGAATGACAAGATGCATGCAGAATATCTCAAACACTTGCAGCTGCATTACCAAGCACACATTTTCCTCTTTAATATCTCAGCATTTCTAAAATGATTTATATCTCCAGCATGCCTCCAACAGAGCTTGAAAGTATTAAAGCATTCAAACATGCTGATCCTAATACTCACTACAGTGCACCAAAGCCACATTTCATATACCTTTTGTTTATGTCTTCTGATGACTATGGGAGGGAAAGGTTGGGAAGGAATGGATTAATGCATGTTACAAAATATACCGGACACCAAATCTATATAACACTCCACTCACTGACATACTCCCTCCAGGCCAAGTATTGTACCAGTACAAACAGCCAGAGCTTTCCTATCTTCATAGGGATTTTGTGCACTTACACCAGCAGAATCTTGCCCTCCAAACTCCCAGAACTGAAGGAAGAACAGCACCACAGTGAAAAACTGAATCTCTGCCTTCAGTCATCAATTCACACACTGTCAGCAGCAGTTGAGCCTTTGCAAGCTTCAACAGCTTTATATAAGTAAAGATCCCAGCCGCACATCCCTCAATCCTGTTGCATTTCACGTTACTTTTAATATAAAGTTATACGCCTTTTTTTCTGTACAAACAAGTATAGGATTGTGCCCTAATTATACAAATTAATTACCAATGCCTTTAGCTCCAGCTGCGCTTGAGAAAAGTGCTTCTTAACCAGTCCAGAGCTCTGGGGCCCTTCCCTTGCTGTGACTCAGGTGGCAGAGGTGGTGCTCCTGATGAGCGGCAGACGCAGTCTACCTTGAGGGTCTAACATCACAGCCCTGTCCATGTGAACAGCAGTGCAGTGGAGCCAGGGCTCACAGGGATGCAGGGCTCACAGGGATGCAGCACCAGCACTGTTTTATCATCAGTGACACTGACATCATCCACCGCACCCTTCTGAATTTTCCTAGCAACAATATATTGTTCCCTGTTATGATGCAAAGAATTTGGAGGTGGCTTGGTTCAGAACGGGCAATTAAGACCCATTTGCTTTGCAAAAGATCTGCTCCTATGAGAACTGCTAGGAATGGTTTGTTGATCGGGAACAACACAGCTGCCTGAATTTTTGGACTCTCCTTAGGGGAGTGGCTGTGGGGACTGTCATGATGAGCGCCTGCACCTCAAAATATACCACTTCACCACTGTATGGAAATCCTATTCATTTAGATGTAAGTTTCACTGTGCTCAGTGGGCCTTACTGACAGGTAAATGTGTACAGGATAGCAACCTGCTAGCACAATTGCAGTAGTGCTGCCAAGGTTGAGGGGACCTTGGGCAAGATGCCCTCCAGGGCCTTCCCACACACTGCCTCCCCATTTTCTGTTTCCTCTGTTTCTCCCGCCTCCATCCCCAGCATGCTTTTCACCTCACTCTCTCCCCTCCCCTGGAACATTCTCTCTCTCTCTTCATTCTTTCCCCCCAGTGCTCAGTCTTCCCCAGCTTTCCACCCCCACTTATGAGGCAGTGGCGGAGCCAGAAACATCTCCTTTTTATTCAACATAGAAGAGTTGAGGTGTGCTGCAGTCACACCCTTCATTTTGGTTTCCCAGAATGTCCCTGGGGCCAAGTGGTGCCTAGAGACCCATGCCCTGCCTCTTCTGTAAGTTAAAACAATAAATAAAACATGGCAACTACATTTGGGGGCCCTCTAAATTGTGAGGCCCTGGATTTGTGCCCGATGGTTTGTCCCCTAGCGGTACCACTTCACAATCCTATCTGTATTTATTCAGGAGTAAGTCCCACTGTGTTCCGTGGAGCTTACTCCTAGGTAACTGTGGACAGGATTGTAGCCTAAGCCGCTTTCTTCACCTACCTGCCAACACCAAATGTGAAGAGAAAAGCCAGAGGAGATATTTTAATATTTGCATTGGGGCTGCAAGATTTAAATGATAGCTCAGTTGTTTCTGGTGTATTCCTATAACAGGCAATGAAAAAGATGGCTTTTCCTTCTGACAATAATAAGTAGCTTTTGTTTGCCACACTGTAAGTTATTTCACACTTTTTTTCAATATCCCGAAAAGGCAGCTATGTGTGCCTTTTTATACCTATATTTGTCTATTTGATAACATACCACTTGTTCTATATTTTATAATATACACAATATCCATTAAATGCAGAAATTAATCAACTAAGGGCACAATCCTATGCATGTTTAAACAGAAAAAAGTCCTACAATCCAGTATTGTATTGATTTTTTTGTCTAAACATGCATGGGATTGTGCCCAAAGAATCTTTAAATCTGTTGACACTCTTAATTTGCACTCCTTCAGACCATATTCTTAAATATGTGCTAAATGCAAAAACATTTAAAAGCCATTCTACTTTGTGAGTTCTAATTTAGGCATTTCCTACAGAACTTTAGGGCATGGAGATAAATTAAGAAACTTTGCTAAATCTGAGCAGCTAAGTAGCTCAACTCTAAAGTCTTGCAACATCTACTTCCAGGATCTTTAATACGAATTATCAGCTTAGATCTAATAATTTTTTAAAAATCTGTAAAGGGACTTTGGGGAACTATGCCTTGTACTTAGGTTTTTCGGTAGGTTACTTGTCCTGTGTGACTAGCCATGCCTCCTATGGCAGCCATTTTGTGGTAGTGGCCACAACAATTTATCAAACTGTCAAATGTGGCCATGGGGCTAAAAAGGTTGCCTACCCCTGCTATACAGTGGCTGGATTCAGAAGAACTCCTAAAAAGACCACCCTCTTCTGATCAGTCATGCCACAGAACGTTCTTGGTATATCCATATTATTGATTTGCTTGCCTTCCTGATTGGTGAAACTTCATGGCAGTCTTTGCAGGGTTGATTTATTTTAAAGAAGAGACCACTGGAGTCATATGGTTGCTTTCCTACTAGGGCCATTTAGGGCTGCTGAGATATTGCTTTTTTGCAGTCAACGGTGGTTCAACATGGCACAATATAGTTCTATATTTCTGATATAAAATCTGGCAATGCTTATACCCATATGCAAGATCCTACTGCATGTTTACTCAGAAATACATAGCTCTAGTTCTAGGTTATTATGGCTGTTTTATTGATCCCTGTGGAGTTTACTGTTTATTATAGGATTCTTTTTTTATTCTTTTAAATATTTGTACTGTACTTTATATTTCTAAATGTGTTTTAAAATGGCAGATTAGTTTCTTAACTGGTTGTAATCTGCCCAGAAAACATTAGTTATTGGGCAGATTAGAAATATACTAAATAACAACAACAACAACACAGTTGTTTACAGCTGTGCTTACAAGGCAGTATCCAACTGTGACATTCCGCAAACTCAAATACTGCTAGTGGAGCACGCTGAATATGTCTATTGCGCAAGTGATTGTGCCAGCAGTTGCACAAGCGGGTGCACAATGGGTGCAAAGCAGTTGTGCAGCTGGTTACACAACAGGTTGCACAATGGGTACATAACCAGCTGCACAAACAGAATATGCAGCTAGTTGCACAAGGTGTCGCACAATGGGTCGCACAAGAGTTTTGCACAACGCATTGCACACACATACCGCAAAAATGCTTGTGCAACCATGCTTGCGCAAATGTAACTTTAGTAGGATTCTTCTCTTGTGCATAGTTCAGAACTTAGTTTCCACTAGTTCAACAGCATTTGTGCTAATGGAATGACACAGTTGGATCCTGCCCATGGAGGCAGGCTTCAGGGTAGTGCTGGGGGCAGGGTCCCCTCAACCTGGCACCAGCCCTGAATGGTGCTGTACTCTGTTCTGTAATCTTTTCTCTTCATACCATATACTTATTCTTTTGGCTACAAAATAGAATACACAGCAAAGGGTGGTAGTAGAAATGGAAAGTCACTCTCCTCTGTGCAGCCCCTGTCCTAGCCTGGTGGCCTCAGGTGCAGTGGAGGACACTGTCCCATCACCAGTGCCTAAGCCAGGCACCAGGAACCACAATGTGCTTTTAGGAAGTAGACAAGATCAACATGAAAATAACTGAGGAAAATGCTTTAGGGGTGGATGTTATCTTACAGCATAATCCCATACATGTCTACTCAGATGTAAGTTGAATTGACTTCAGTGGGACATAGGGTGCTTCCAGACAAAGCTTTTATCTTGCAGTCACCCTGCCCCAAACACGGCATTTTATGGGGGAGTCCAGACGTCGTCTTCTATTTGTAATCCTCCTGTGTTTTCCCACCCCTTCTTCCATCTTTTTTCAAACCAGAAAAAAATGCATTATGGGGAAAAGATGGAATAGATGCACAATAATTTTTCACTGGTGGTGCTAGGAATCCTCCACCTGGAAGCACCCTCACTTCTAGTTAACTGTGTGTAGGATTGCAGCCTTAAAGTTCTACCCCAGCCTTTTGACTGCTAAAAAGGGAATCTCTACTTCCATGTAGATGTATGTAAGAAGGAGTATAGTCTATGCACATTTCTTTTTTCAGCTGTCCAAGGGGTTTTCTTTATGAGGCTTTTAATCTGCCACTTTACTGAGGCTTTTGTTTCCAGATTCTTTGTGGGATTAAGATTGGCTCCTTTACACGTGTTTTTTTCCAGGGTTTTTCTTCTCTGCCTTTCTATATGTTCCATTACAGAAACACTAGGTGGCACTATGGTATAGCGGAATTATGGAAATACATGGAGAGTGTCATGCCACCGTTCAGGATATACCAAACTTTTCTTGTTAGAAAAAAACAAACAGCTAAAATGGTTGCAAAGATCAGGAGAGACCCTAGAGGATAATGGGGTCGTGTAAAGGACCCACAAACTACTGTGAGTGAGGAATCACTAGTGCACAATAAATGCCTCATGCAGAAAGGCTCCAAAACTTTGGAACATTTTATTAGCATGAACGTAGTTTTGTACATACCTCTAGGAAAACAAAATCATCCATTTTGTCAGTTTCCTTTATTATAGTCTCCAGAGTATCCTTTGCTCTATCGATATATTCTTGAAAATTCACCATCTGTTCATAAAGATACTCAATTTTTGTGTTCTTTACTTCCTCAAAGCTCTGTGCCTTTCTGTCATGGTGCCCTATCACCATCTTGACAATGCTTTCATTTTGCTCTTCTAAAAGCTGCTCCTGTTCCTTACAGTTTTCCTAGAGAGGAAAAAATCCACAATATTCCACATAATGGAAAAATAAAATTCATTGGTGAATGTTTCTTCTGAGCACTGCAGATTTCAGGGCTGTGTTTCCAGGTCAGATCTTTCAAAACAGAAGATGCTGTTTTGTACGTTCAATTGTCATACAGAAGTCACAACAAGTAAAATTCCAGGGAGGGAACGAGTGTGCAACGAGAAGAGCTGAAGCATGCCTTGAAAAATCAAGCCACTATATTAGATGTTTCTATCACTCTATGGCCATTAGGGAAGGGAGGGTCAATGTAACCCTGATTGTTCTCTCTCTGCCAGGGCCAGCTCAAGGAATTTTGCTGCCTGAGGACAAGATGATGCCCCCTCCCCCATTCCACATACAAAAGTCAACTGGGCTGTGAATAGAATTTTACTTCAACACCAGAGATGGGGCAGTGTCCCATCAGAGGGCAGCAGACTAGCTTAGGGGGTGCAGGCCAGGCTATGTGGCACACATAGATCTGACCTCCAACAGAGGGGAAATGCTGGGGAGGGGCTATTGTAGGGTTGTGGGTGGTTTGTTAACCATGTCAACAACCCTCCCTCACGGGGTTCAGACGACACGACAACATACGAATGGGGGTTGGGTTACGGAAAGGGTGTCCACACCGCAAACCATGGTGGCTTATTTAAACCACCATGGCTGAAAATGATGCAGACCAGGTCATTGTGTCCATCACCTGCTGACAGGTCAAACAGTCACCTCCAAGGGTCCATCCAGGTTGGTCATAAAAGGGAAGGGCCATAGCTCAGTGATATAGCACATGCTTTGCATGAAGAAGATCCCATATTCAATCCCTGGCATATCCAGTTAAAAGGATCTCAGAGACCAGGACTGGAACCATGGAGAGGTGCTGTCAGCCAAAGTTGAAAATGTTACACTAGATCAGCCTTCCAGATGTTTTGGATGACAACGCCCATTGAGTGCCATTTTCTTAATAGAAAGGTGGGGCACAAATCAAATAAATAACCATGGATGATTTGCCCTGCTGCCTGGGGCTGATGAGAGTTGTAGTCCAAAACATCTGGAGGGAATCACATTGAGGAAAGTTAAATGAAACAAGGAGGATAGTTGACTTCAAAGCTTCAGTAGCTTTTAGTTAATTTAATGTTGTTAACTTTGGTCTTACTAGGGGAGTGGTTAGTGTAGCTGTAATAAATCCAGCTGAACATGTCTGTCCTTGGGTGGAGGATAGCTTAAGAGCTAAGAATAGTAAGAAATCATCTTAGAGGCTTTGGCATGATATATGTTGGGCTTGACACTTGGGTGGTAAGTGTTGGTTCGGTATTATCATGTGTGATATAATTCCACATTAAGATATTGTAGCATTCTGTGGAGGAGGCTTTACAGCTGAAAGAGCACAAGTACTGCTGGATGAGTGGGAGGATTTCAGCCTGATAATAGGCACTACTGGATTCCAACAGAAAAGTTTTCCCCAAGTAATTATAATTAAACATATGAACTTGATAAAGACTATTGGTCAAAACAGATGTATTCCACAGTTGGGTCCTTTGTTGAGTATATTATTATGTATTTCAGAAGTATTAGTTTTTGTATATTATGTGTATTTTTGCATACATGTCTGCAATAAAAACGTTTTGTAGGTAATTTGGACCTTGTGCTGTGCTGGGATACTGATTCAATATAAGAAGCAACAAGGTCTACTCAATTCCCAAGGTCCTGAGACTGGAAGGACTACCCTCTCTGAAAGAGCATGCAGTGCTGACATCAGTGATAAAAAAAACCTATGTAAAACTGACTTATGCACTGCGTTAAAGATTAATCTCTCATCAGTCAGTGACTGACTTGTGCTATTCTGGAGGGATAGCTTACTGTGTCTCCTTAAAATCCTCAGAAGGTTTCTGAGGAGATGGTTACAAATATTGTAATACTGGCTAAAAGGAGGATAGTTGACTACGCTTTCAGTAACTTTATGTCAATTTAATTTTCCCTTCTGATAACAGGGCAGTATCCAGTATTGTCAGGGTACCTCCAGTAGCTCCATTGTGTCTGTGGGACCTACCACTAATGCAACAGAAACTAACACTTCCAAAAGCAACTGTGGAAATGAGCAGAAACACTTATTTCCAGAACAGGACAGGTCAGCAGAGCTCCTTTCTGTGAGCTCTGCTGATCTGCCCGTTCTAGAAATTAGCGTTTCCACTCTTTCTGGATGCTTCAGGAACTGCTGCCTTCCTATTGCGCCAGCAGCGAGTCCCTCTAGCACACGGACAGCATTGGATACTGCCCACAGATTTCTGCAAGGCAATATGGACACATTATACAACATTTGTCATGAGCTTTTGACTATGTCTGCATGCATGCAATCAAAAGCCACCTCTTTTGAAGAAAGACGAAGTTGTTTATACTGTGGCCCATCATGCTGAACAATGATAACTATGGCACAAATCTTTAAAAAACAAATCTTTGAAAGAGCTGAAAGTTTTGCATGTGAAGGCAAATGCAATACAACCATTGAGGGAATTAAATGGGACCTCCTTCTCACTGACAAACTCTTAGACTGGTGAGAGTTGTGACTTCCAGCCCTTGATCAGCTGACCTCCAGAGAGGCAGAAAAATGGTGGTGCCAACTTCAGCTGCCATACCCCCCCCCCGATGGTATTTGCCACAGCTTGGAGGGCCCCTATGCCACACTTACCTCAAGAGAATTAAACAGAGCCTCTATTTCACTGACAAACCCCTCAATCTTCAAAGACCTTTCTTGCAAAACATCTAGGAATCCATTTAATTGACCCTGAAATATAAAAGTTTCCACAACCATCTAAATAAAGTGGTCAGAAGGGCAGGGATAGGGTGCGGTAATGTTTTATATTTTTTTTACGCATAGAACTAGATACAAAGGCAATGTTTAATCTTTAATTAAAAGATCCCTCAAATGCAGTCTTATGGCTCACTGCTTCATTGTCACTATGCAAGGATCACGTGCATTGTCCTGGTAGTGCCCTTCTGCTTGGGATCCAGAAACCCCCACATTTGGGAATCACTGTCCAACATCTTGTAATTCATACTGAGTATAGTTGAGGAGGCTTTACTGGAATGCAAACCACACTGGAGAATCAGGAAAATAATACCAGTAATTGTGAAGAATTAAGATTAAATACAATTAAATACTATATAAGATTAAATACAATTGGAGGTACTGACAGGGTTTTCTACAATTTCCCTTTCTTTATGTAGTTTGAACGCTTTCATAGATTTAAGTAGCAGGTTAATCCATTAATTAGTTCATTAATTGAGGGGGTAAATTTTATTAGAGAGGTAAGTCTGAAAGGCAGACTGGAAAAAAAATCTTGGCTTTGGCACATTAGTTTATTTTCCATTCCCTATTAAAGTACCAAAGATGACCTTTGTTTCTAACAAGTGATAGCCTTTACTTATTAAGTGATAAAATGATATTGTCAAAAATATCATTGAGCTCAGATTGAGGTTTGGGTAATGTGCACATTTAATTAGATGGAATCAATGGAAGCAATCAATTTATATATTAAAAGCTACAGATGGCATCCCAAAAGGCCCGTGGCTTTCTTCAAGCGCATCCACAAGCATATAAGGTCAGGGGAACAGGCGGCTGGGTTTCTGTTCTAGCTGCAGTCAGAACAAATGCCATTCTGGAAGATCTGCTGTCCTTCAGGAGTGGAGTTTTTTTAGAGTGGTTTTTCAGGGCTGTGGGAGAAAAGAGGGCTTTCATAGGCCATGGTGTTGCATGCAGTCCTTTGGATTCCAGGCAGTGAGTTCAGCCAACTAAAATAATCCTTAAGCAATCAACAGCCCTAATTTTATTTGACCTGCTTTCCCTGAGCTTCTCAGAAGTTATGGAGGATTAGGTGCTTCAAATAATGGAGGACAACACTCATGAGTTATAACTATCTCTCCTGTGGTAGCCTTCCTTGACCTTCCTTTGGAACACTTGGCCCATCTGTTCAACAGCAGTTTGTGTTTCATAAACACCCTTGACGTTAATCAGATTTCTCTCTATACCTAAAAGGAAGGTTAAAGCAAAACATCTGCAAATTATAAAATGCATACACCAAATTGCAATATTTACACTGAGTGTGTGCATAAATACACAAAAAGCATTCTGCACTACCAAGGTGAACATGCATTTTGCAGGGAAACTTTTTTTAATAACCTCTATTAGCAGCTTATCACACTGAGCATATTGTGTGGCTGATGAAAGCTGAGGCAGTGAAAGTTCTGTTACCTGAGCACCTCCTAGAAAAACACAATAACATGTGAATAGTAGAAACAAGACAGAAATGGTTTAGGAATTAAAGCAATATTTTGCCTGGTGGACCAAGTCACATGGAAGCAGGTTTATTTCATAGCTAGTCTAGAATTAATTTTTGGCGCTTTTGCTCTCTGAGTAACAGTGCCAAGGAATGATGTCTTGGGACATGTTCAAATCCTTTGACTTTCAAGAAACCTGTCTAGGGATGAAACTGAGGCATATGACTTTTCTGATATTCTTAGCAGCTGCTTATCATTCACCGTTGTAGCATGGACTCTCTATAGGCTGAGAAGGGAGCAAACTGTATTACAGATCAATGGACGTTTTGTAATGGACCTCAATGAATTTTATCCTTATTTAAAAAAAAAGTTCACTACACTAACTAACAGGGCATTAAAGCACATGTTAGAAAGCTGGCACAATGCAGTGTTTAGTAGGGTCAGCTGCGGAGGCTGTGGTTCAAATCTCACCTCAGACTTCATGGCATTAAGCAAGACATTATGCTCTTAGCCGTCTTCTATCAACTGGAATATGGAGATATTAATACTGGACTACTTTACAGAGTTGTTGTAAGGCAGGGGTGCAGAACCTCAAGCCTGGGAACCAAATCTGGCCCTCCAGGGTTTCCAGATTGTGATGCCCCCTTTCCTCCAATCACCATTTGTTTGATAGTTCCCCTGTTTTTATGCAATTTTTTCCTCATTCTAAAAGGTTGAAATGCCTCTCTTAAGGCTTAGTTAGTGGCAGTATGAGCGTTAAGCTAAAATATGCTGGTATTCCTGCCCCTTTTGCCTTTGGCCCCACCCACCACAGATTCTCCAAAATGGAATTCGGCCCTTGGGCTGAAAGTGGTTCAACATCCCTGTTGTAAGGATTACTGAGACAATGTATGCAAAGTGCCTTGAACACTCAAAAATATAAATATGCAAATTTTTCTTGAATCAAATACACATTGGTCTGGCTTTGTTACTGGGGGCCCAATCAGCATCTGTGGCACAAAACACCTTCTACTCATGGACCTCCTGAACAGAAACAGCCTTGCCATGGTTATCCATGTGCTGATAACCTTCAGATAAGACTACTTCAGTGCATTGTACATGGAGCTGCTTTTGAAGACGGCCTGGAAACTATAGCAGTGCAGGCTACAGGCTTCTTCACATGGAGCTTTTATCCTGTTATTGAGACTGGTTTCTCACGGATGTTTGCAGGCCCTTTAGATGACATTGTCAACTTCTGGAGCGTCTCCTGCACTAAATGATCTTTATTCCGTTTTTTAAAAGATCAGAGATAATGAGTTACCAAATTACAGCACTTAAGTTCCTCTTGAGTTCCCTCCGGAAAAAAAAACTTACAATTAAGAGCTAGACCACAGTGCCATCTAGTGGCTGTATAATGAAACATATGGAAGTCTCCAATACGGGGGAAAGGAGGGGGGAAAGGGGAAGGCAGTGTGTGTCAAGGAAGTCCATCGTGATCCTGAATTTAAAATGGAAGCAGAAAGCCCCATTTTAAATGCAGGATTTTAGGCTGGTGTAGAGATGCTCTACATCTGTGAGGTTACTGAATTTTGGTGAAATTCTGGTAGAGCTTGAGCTTGATTTCATCATCTGCTGCTAGTGTTACGCTGTATTTGATTTTATGATCTTATCTTTGTATTAAATTGTTTTTACATTTAATTGTAAGCCATCCAGAGAACTTGCGTTATTGGACAGCATATAAATACCCTAAGAAAGAAAGAAAGAAAGAAAGAGGCATCAGGAATATATCTTGCCTGTGCTTAAATAACCCCTCTCACTCCCATTTCTTAGCCCACTTGAAAGTGCTGGTGATTTATCTTCAAAGCTTCACATTGCTTGGGATCTGGGTACATGATGGAACACTTCAAATGAATCTGCAAGATACAATTATGTCATGTACAGAGGATGTCCATCAGATGCCTCTGCCATCTGAAATAAGCTGGGTGGCACCCTTGCCTCTTCAGTGCTCTCCCCAGAGGCTCACCTGTATCTACTCTGATGTCTTTTTGGCACCAAATATCCCTTTATTTTCCAAGGTTATATTTTATGCAATTTTTAAACATTTAAATTCCTTGAATTTTTTAGGTAGCTATGATTTCTTGTTTTCCTTTACTGTTGGTTTGTTTTTTAATTGAGTTATATCCAAAGGTCCCCGTCTTCCAATCAAAGGAGCTTCCTCTGGAGGAAGAGCTCTTTCCTCTGGACCAAGGGTGTCTAATGTTTTTTGGTCCAGGGGCTGAATTCACACCCCCATCCCTACCCGACCAACCCAGCAGGCTGGCTGATATCAGGGGGCATGGCCTCCACTCATTTTGCTTTTCTCCAGGCAGAGAGAGGCACAGGGTTCTGTGCTTCTCTCTGCATGGAGAAAAGGACTCGGCCGGCGCATGGAAGGGAGGCTCTGCCAAGTGACAGCCGAGTCCCCAGCTTCGCATGCTGTTCATCATCCCAATTGGGACAGCAAGCAGCACACAAATGGACATGTCCGGTGTTGGGAGGAATGGCTCTTCCAAGTGCTGGCTGAGTTACTGGCTTAACACACCACTCATCATCCCAAATGGGACAACAAGAAGGATCCAAATGGGCTAGGCCAGCGCTTGGAGAAGCAGCTCTTCCAAGCACCGCCTGAGTCGCTGGCTTTGTGGCAGTGAAGACAAATCCCTAATGTTGTTTCCGATCCATGATCCAGAGCTACCCCTCTTATCCTAGCAGACTCTGCAGGCCGCAAGGGGAACCTCCACGGGCTGGATTAAGCTGTAGGCCAGAAGCTCCCCATCCCTGGTCTGAATGCAGGGAACCCTTGGATGGAACCCACTGAAATCATGTAAACCATCCTTCTAGAAAATAAATCAATCCGTATGTTAACGGTCTTATTACTTGGATTGCAACTGATGGTGGTGTTGCACTTGCAGAAAACACTTCTTCTTGCATTGTATTTTCACCAATCCCCCCTACCCACTGCAGCTTCCTATGCCCCTCAAAAGCTGCCCTTGAGCATGGGGGGACCCTTTTGAACAGTATGGGACACAGCACAGGGGGCTGCAGTAGGGAGGTGGGATTGGCAGAAATTAGGTGCCCTACCTTACTTGAGCGGAAGTGCTTTCTGCTAGCACAAAGTATCCAGAAGCACTACTGGATACAACTCTATGTGACTTTTCTTTCTCTTAGATATATCTCTTGCTTTGGAAATGATGTGCTAAGTTGATGGCCAGGACCCATCATACCATGGGATTTCCCACCCTTCAACACAGCTCCTTTTGACACAGTCTCCCATATCAAATTATGTTCTTGGAAGTCACCAAACATGATTTTCCATACAGAATAAAAGCCTACTCACTTGATAAGTTCCAGCACAAAAACACCTTGGACTTGCAGGACTCATACTGTAGTGCTTTGGATCCTGGGTGATAGTTTGTAGAAAGGGATACTCAAGATCTGGTTTATCTGAGGAAGTATTACATTGACTACATGCATTGGTACTTGCACTCAAGAAGGCCAGCAAAGGATCAAAGTTCTTGTTTAAAAGTTAAACAACTAGGTCTTCAAAATTCCAAACCAAAGCAGCTATAACTCAGGATATCCATGACTGGCTCTCCAGACTTCCTTATCCTATAAGGAGCCATGGGGAGGCTCTAATTTTGATCAAATCAGAGGCACTAGGGGAGGATGTTTCTCACTGATTACCTGTATTTCTTGCAACCACAAAAAGAGAGGTGAACCCCCAGCTTCTGAAAACCTACTTTAATTATGAAAACACTCCAATTAACATTGCACCTAATGCATTTCAAGCAGAATTGCTCTTTCTCAGAGGCAATGGTAAAGTAAATTAAGCACAATACAAGCTGCCTATATTAGGTCACTAACAATTATTTGCTCTTCTACTCCTGTGGTGTATACTCCATATTCCAGTGAAGCATCCTTAAGTAAATACCCGAGTTAATGAGAACACAGTTCAGTAGTTCCAAATTGTTAATTGCTTACCTTTATTAAAGTCACAGCTGTATCCAAGTCTGTCACGTCATGTTCTTTATGCTGCCCAAAAAGCCTGCCCTCACCAGAGATGGGACATTTACACTGGTAGCAATAGGTATCCAAATGTGCCTGTTCTATTTCTTTCTGTAGGATCTCAGTTTCTGGAACATTTCTTGGTAGCTTTCCAGAATCCATCAACTCAAATTCCTCTTCTTCAGCATACATACTTGCCTCTCTTTCATTCACAAATTCATAACTGTCACTAATATGATCCAAGGATTTTCTGTCGTCAAACAGCAGCTCTTCATGAGCTGCCTCTGAGCATGTTTCTTCCTGAAAGACATCATCTCGGGAAACTATTTCATAGTCCATGAGCGCAGCTAGATCTTCATCGATGTCACTGTACTCTTCTTCTTTTATTGAGTATAATGGATAGGTATCAAAATCATGTGACAAAAGAGAGTAGTCCAATTCCACAAATGGTTTATCATTTATTGCTTCTGGTGCTAGCTGGTCTGTTGCTTCTATGTTGTGTTCATTTAGATCATGGTCAATATTTTCTCCAACTGTTTTTTCAGAAGTTTGCCCCTCAGTGTCCCAACATGGAAGATGCTCATGATCTAAAGGATGTGCATCTTGTGCCATGGGTTCATCAAGGGCTGACATTAACTTGCTTTCTGGTTGTCCTTCACATTGCCAGCAAGTGTCAACATGGGGGAATGCTTCAAGAGAATGTGTGCTTTCTTCAACAGGTTTTCTGACAATATAATTATCAGTTTCATGAACGTCAGTTATTTCAGATTGTTGGCTTGGGTCAGCCACCAAACAAGCAATATCCTGTGATTCATCTGGCACAGGTGCTTCATTCTGATAGACAGTTGCTGCGTAATCAAGTATTGGACTAGACTCCTCATCACTCGTTTCCTCAGGTAATGCTTGGTCTGTTTCTTCAGACAAGGATCCTTCTTCTCTTCTCTGACTACTGTCATCATTGCTTGCGCCTGAGCTGTAGAACCCACTTCCAAAAGGAATTGCATGTGTTGGCTGGCAAATCCCAACTGTTATGTCGCTCACAATCTCAGTTGGCCTCTCTATCAATGTATCACTCAGACCCTCCACAACTCCACTTGGTAATAAGACCCCTCTTTGGGCATATGCTTCAGCTAGAATGTGAACAGGCTCGTGTTCCTTTTCATTTGGCTCCCATGCACTTTCTGAGACTCTGGGTTGGTTTAAAGCTTGTTCATTAATGGGATGATCTTTTAGAACTTTCTCCTTCTGGGATTCTTCCAAATTATTTGGAGTATAATCATCAGATATGTCCTTTTCGAAATATATTCCAGACCCATCATCTGGAGCATGCCCTCTAGTATGAAAAGGTATCTCAGTATACTCTGTTTCTTCACTGGGTGGACATTTGCTGCTGTCTTCTTTAGATTCTCCCACTGCTTCTTCATAGAGATCTTTATATAAGAATACCAAAGCAGATGGCACCTCTAGATGCTCAGGGTTCACTGCAGTGACAGGCAAGGGAATTAATGGAGATTGGGATAACACATCTTTTACTGTGTTAAATAAGGGTGCATCAGCACCTACTAAGTTAAGTTCACCCTCTGTGTTCTCATAATTTCCTCTGACAGCTTCATCTTCATTTAATATCTTTGAAATGTCTTCGTGGGTGTTTTCTTTCTTGGCTTTATCAAAGTCTCTTTCTAATAAAGAAAATTCTAAAATATTCTCTGAGCTTGCAACTGGAGATGTGCCTTCCTCAGAATTTTCATTTGTAACATCACATGGCCTCTGCACATCTTTGATAGACTGTTCTTTTCCTGTCTGGGTGAAGGAAGCGTCATCAATCAAGGTATACTTTGCCACATATTCAATACCAGTCGGATTTAAAATACCATCACCCTTGTTTTCTGGAACAACAGAAGCTTCCATTGTGGTTTCTGCACTTTCCTGAATACCTTTTTCTTTGACAAGTTCCTTTGATTCATTTCCCTTATTTTCACAGTTGTCTGCTTTTAAGCCTTCTGATGTTTTTCCACGTAGTTTACACACTGAAGATTCATGGTCAACAACCACATCTCCAGCATCATTAAATGGTTTTGTTTTCAGCCCTGGACCTGTTTCCAAGTGTTCTAAACTCTCTAGTACATGCTTGTCTTCTTTATCCACAGGAGAAATTAGTGGAGGAGCATGAATATTTACTACCTCGTAACCTTCCAAAATAGCAAATGTGTCTTTTCCTTGATCAATTTCAGGAGCAGGTATGGATTCTTCTCTCTCTTTATCATCATCTTTTAAGTTCTTTTCTTTTTGTAAGTAGTTTTTAGGCTCTTTCAAAGCTCTCTCCACATTAGGCAAACACTTTTCTTCTGTTTTTGCACGATTTTCAGCACTAATTACTATAGCCTTGTTGTCAGTTGCACCTGAGTCTGCTGAACTTACTGATGAATGTAGGTTGTGCGTGTGAGTATCATTTATGGGTTCTGGTATCAAGGCAGTGGAAGGCTCATTCAGAATGAAAGTAGGTAGTGTAGGAATATCAGAGATATTTTCCCTTCTATCTTCAAGGGAACATCCTGAAATAACATCTGGTTGGGGTTTACTAGCAAACTGTTTGGATTCAAAATGTGTCGTAGAAAGCTCAACTTCTCTCGTAATAGTTATATTTGTCTCAGGAGAAAGAGCTGAAGCACTTCCTGATCTTTCTGTCAACAAATCAGCTTCCTTGGAAGGAGGTTGAGCATCTAGATTCTCTGTTTCTGAAGTTACAGGAAAAGATGCATTTATTGCCTTTGCCTGAGAAATGAGGAATGCAGTGATGGACAAGGGCTCTTCTGGCATCACATCTGCTACCTCGGGAGGGCAAGGCTGAATTTGTTGTTTCTCGTCCTCTTTGGTTAGATCCAGGAGAGCAGAGTCGGATTGACTCCAGACAGATGATGATATTGAGGCAGCTGCTGGATGTGAATTAACTTCCCGCTCCTCCACTTTCTCGGTGAGAAGAGATGAAACTGATGGTGGCTGTTTTGAGGTTTGATTTTGTGCTTCAGATGAATAGAACAGTATTTCTGTGGCATAAGATAGGCCTAAATGTCCTAGATCCAGTGGTTCAGTTCCCAGTGGATGCTGGACATCCCCCTTTTCTTCTGTGGACAAAACAGACTGTTTACATTCTAACTGAGCAACTTCAGACAGTGGTGGATGAAGCTCTTGTTTCTTTGCTTCGTCCATTGACTCTGATAACACAGAAACTCCAGAACCCACTTCTGTAGTTTGAGGCAAGTAGCCCTGATGTTCCTGTGTTCCTGTCTTGCCAGCCAGGTGGGGTGAATGTTGAACAGCTGTAGAAGAATAAGGCTTAATTCCTTCTGTTGGTGATTCTTTTACTGATTGCAGTAACTTTAGGTGTTCCAATTCCTGTTGCATGATAGATGACTTTAAAGGAGTATCGTGCTCTTTTGAATGTTCAGCCTCCAAAGATATCCTTTCTTGAGTTTCTTGTTCTCCCTTCTGACATATTAATTCTTGATGTATGGGTGCTGATGGCACAGTGGAAGGTGAATATAGAGGAGTCTCTTGCTTCCTGATCTCTTCAGTGGAATTCAATAAGGTCAAGCCTTCTAGCTCCAGTTGTGTTGTCACAGGGCAATACAGCTTGATATCCTGGCTCCTCATTTCAGACTGTGCAGTAACAAGCAAATTAAATTGGGCATCTTGCATATCTGCTTTTCCAGCAGCCAGATACCTTGACTCTTCCTTCAAAAATGAATGAAACTGGTCTTGTTTCTCTCCTACAGCAGCATACAATGAAACAGTTTCATTAGTAAGTAGCTCTGCAGGCAAAGGGGAGGAAGGAGGAGTTATTTCCTTCACTTCTTCAGGAACAAAGTCTTCTGGAATGGAATTTGATTCCTCTGGCACAATCTTTGGGGCTATAGGTGAACACAGCGGCTCTTCCCTGGCTTCATCAATGGGTGAAGTTGTAAAGGACTGTGACTCTTCTCGCACCATTTTTGGAGTCTCAGCAGGAAAAGGGAATTGACTTCCTTCTATCTCAGCTTTACTCTTAAGATCTGGTGAAAGAAATTTTGTCTGTTCTGAGGCCGGCACTGAACTTACTATGGCCTCTCTGGCAACCTCCTGATCCTTTATTTCATCAGGAACAAATAATATCATTACTGGAGATGGTTTGGATGCCTCATTCAATGATCTAGCAAATGAATAATTTGGGCTTCCTTGTGTTTCCGGGGGAGCAGCAGGGCATTCCAATTTTGATATTGGAGTTATGAGTGAATAATGATCCATTTCTTCTCTCTCTCTTTCTGATGAAACTGGGTGTTCACCTTCCCATTCTGGAGTCACAGGCCAATGTGATTGAAGGTCTCCTTCCTCCGTGTTTGGAACTGGGAAAGATATATCTAAATGTTTTTCTGATTCAGATACTGAATATGACACATTTGGATAGTCTGGCTCTAACTCTGCTGTTCCAGTTTGAATAGTTTGCTTTGTCATATGTTTTGACTGGTCTTGTTTCTCCCCTACAGCAGTAGCATATGATGAAAAAGTTTCATGAGAAAATAGTTCTGTAGACAAAGGTGAGAAAGGAGGACTCATTTCCTTTACTTCTTCAGAAACAAATTCTTTTGGAATAGAATTTGATTCCTCTGGCACAATCTTTGGGGCCATGGGTGAACAGAGTGGCTCTTCCCTGGCTTCGCTGAGGGGGAAAGTTGTACAGGACTGTGACTCTTCTGGCACCATTTTTGGAGTCTCAGCAGGAAAAGGGAACTGATTTCTTTCTATCTCAGCCTTGCCCTTAAGAGCTGGTGAAATACATTTTGTCTGTTCTGAGGCCAGCACTGAACTTACTATAGCCTCTCTGGCAACCTCCTGATCCTTTATTTCATCAGGAACAAATGATACCATTACTGGAGATGGTTTGGATGCCTCATTCAATGAACTATCAAATGAATCGTTTTGGCTTGCCTGTGTTTCTGGAGCAGCAGTAGGGCATTCCAATTTTGATGTTGGAGTTATGAGTGAATAATGTTCCATTTCTTCTCTCTCTCTTTCTGATGAAATTGGGCGCTCACCTTCTGCTTCTGGAGTCACAGGCCGATGTGACTGAAGGTTTCCTTCCTCTGTGCTTGGAATTGTGAAGGATACATCTAAGTGCTTTCCAGATTCAGCTACTGAATGTGATACATTTGGATAATCTGGCTCTAACTCTTCAGTTACAGCTTGAATATGTTGCTTTTCCATATGTTTTGATTCAGGTTCTCTGGTGTTGTATTTCTCTGCTTCAGCTGTAGTGGATGGTATAGTTAAAGATCCAGAATCTAGAGCTGTTGTTTCTGTTAAAACACACTTATTTTCTTGTGTTTCCATTAAATAAATTGAAAGGTATACATTTTGTGCAGTTGCAGGCAAATGAGGCAGGATCCCATTTATTTCCTCTGCCACCTGTAACATACCTGATTCTATCGGTAGAACCATATGTGATAACTGCTGAGTAGTTTGCTCAATATCAGACTGTGCCTTCTCCTGTTTTTCCAGCGTACAGACAGGATGCAATGGATCTGAATGCAAAGGCTCACTGATGGGTTTATCAGGATGCCTGTCTTTCTTATCTCCTTCATCAACAGAATGCCATGCAATTGTTTCTTCTAACTGGGAAGATACAGAGGAATTCTGTTTCATAGTCTGCTTTCCTGATAGAGATTCAACTGAATGGTCCAGCTCAAACCAGCCTTCTTGCTGGCCTTCATTTATGGTGGGATGGGATTCATCCTGATCCTTAGAGCACAGCTTTGCATTTATGGATGGATACAGTTGGTTTTCTAACCTCACTTCTTCTTGGGACAGAACAGATGCTTCACTTATAGGTTCAGCAGATAAAGGTGAAACAAGCTGAGTTGTTTTCCTATCTATGGCAACCTCTGGTTCTCTTGAAATCGGCAGTAATTCTTCTGATGGAACCTCTGTGGGCAACAAGGGCTGAATCACTACTTCAGTTACTTCCACATTTTGGAGGGCCATAGTGGTGAATGATGCTTCTGCTGTCTCAGGGTGATGGGGCAGATTGTCTTGCTTCACCATTTGTTCAGTTGGGCATGGTAAAACAGAGTTTGGCTGTTTTGACAGTGATGTTGCAGTTACTGGTGAAGACAGCTGGGTTTCCTGCTTTTCTATGTTCTCAGTCAGAAGAGATGAAATAGATGGTAGCTGCTCTGACAAGCTGAGTGCTTCAGCAGGAGAGTACTGATTTTCTTCTTTACCTTTGAGATATAATGGATCCAAGGGTTCTGATCCCTGTGGTGCCTTTATGGGTACTGCACGTCCACTTTCTGACTGTGCTATAGCTGTAGAGTCTGAGTGAATTTCTTCTCTCTGTGCATCAGCAGTAGGGAGGGATGAATCAGGATGCCGAGTTTCTGGCTGTGCAGCCTGATTCTCTCCTTGGCCTCTTGAATGTGACACATCTGGATGTTTTGGCTCTAGGGATGTGGGCACAGGTACCTGCGCCTGAGTGGTTTGCTTTGCGAATTCTGGTTCTTGATGCTCTTTTTCTTTTTCTTTTTCTTCTGCCTCACCTGTAAAAGATGAGGGCTGTGGAAGCTCAGAGTGCTCTTCAACAGGAAAGTATTGCTTCACTTCTTTACCTTTGAGATCTGGTGGCTCCAAGGGTTCTGATCCCTGTGGTGCCTTTATGGGTTCAGAGAAAACTGCACGTCCACTTTCTGACTGTGCTATAGGTGTAGAGTCTGAGTGAATTCCTTCTCTCTGTGCATCAGCAGTGGGGAGGGATGAATCGGGATGCCGAGTTTCCGGGTGTGCAGCCTGATTCTCTCCTTGGCCTCTTGAATGTGACACATCTGGATGCTTTGGCTCTAGGGATGTGGGCACAGGTACCTGCGCCTGAGTGGTTTGCTTTGCGAATTCTGGTTCCTGATGCTCTTTTTCTTTTTCTTCTGCCTCACTTGTAAAAGATGAGGGCTGTGGAAGCTCAGAGTGCTCTTCTGTAGTTTTATACGAATCACTCTTGGATTCTTGTGTTTCTGTTCTGTTAGTTGTAGAAGCTAAATCAGTTACAGTTTCAAATTCTCCAGTCTCTGATTCTTTCACTGAATGCAACAAGTGCAGATGTTCTGACTCTGCTTGTAAACACATGGCCAATTGCTCCTGCACTTCTTCTTCTTTTGAATATCCCACCTCTGACTGTTCCTTTTTTTGCTCTTCTGCTTCGCTAATAGAAGGTGGTAATTTTGCCTGTTTGGGCATAGACCCTGCCATTTCAGGTGAGTAAAGAGGAGTGTCTGGTTTCCCTGTTCCTTCAGCAGAGTGCAGCAAGCCTGCACCTTTGATCTCTAATTGTGAAGGAACTGTGAATTCAATATCTTGGTTTCTAGTTTCAGCTAAAACAGGTTGCTCAGACTCATGCTGCATAGCTGCAGTATTATTTGGGTATTGCACATCCTGGGCTGTGGTTTCTGATAACACAGTTATTGTTGAGTCGGATTGATTCTCTGCTTTGCTCGCAGGGTAAGAACGGAGTTCAGCAGAAACAGGTGAGCAAGGCTGAGCTGTTTCCCTCTCTAGCAGAGTCTGTGGTTTTTCTGATCTATCAGTAACCTCTGTGGTCACTGGTGAATAATCTTGCATTTTCTGCTTCTCCGTTTCAGCAAGGAGGTTGGATGACTTTTCTGGCATGGCCTTTGCTGTACCAGGAAGAAGAGACTGCGTTTCCCTTTTCTCTGTTTTGTCAGGACGATCTGGTGGAGCAAAGCTTGCCTGTTCTGGGACTGCTGTTCGAGTTCCAGGTGAATAGGATTTGGTATCTGGCTTCTTTGCTGTGTCAGCAAGGAGTGATGGAATTGGTGGTGCCTTTTCTGAAGCCTTATTTAGAGTTTCAGGCAGAAAAGTTCGCCGCGCTCGCTTCTCATCTTTGTTGTAGGGAACAGACACACCAGACTTTGAAACATTTGTCTCTACATGCTTGAGATTATAACGCAGAATTTCCTTCTTGTTATTCTTATCTGTGGTGTCTCGTTCAATATGCCTTAGAGATACAGAGATGCCTTGCCTAGAGAAAATTTTGGGTTGTTCCCTTGGCTTCTTGATCACATCTGAAGGTGGAGGCAAATCTTTTCTGTTCACCCGCCGGAAAATCTTTTTATTTCTTTCTTCCAGCACTGCAGTGATGAGCTGAATCCTAGCTCTCACTGTACCTTGGAGAGGCAGCTCTCCCTTTTTCATCAACGCATTTTCTTTTTCTTCTGGCAATGAAGTCACCATGTCCTGTGTGATTTGTACCAAATAGTCTTTAATCTTTGAAGGTTGTACTTGGAAGGGCCATGAGTGCGGATGAGCAGGATCTAATTCTCTTTCTTGAGTTTTTATTTGCATTGGGTTTCCAGAAAAGTCATATTTTGTACTGTCCAGGATGATCTTCTCATTTAGAGACAATGGTGTCTGATCTGGTGAGTTGCTTCTTCTTTGCTGAACAGTCTTTTCTCCATCCATTGGAAACATAACTTTCCCTGGAGCACAATCCATGAATGAGTTTTCCATACTAAAAACACCAGATGTAGCACTAGTTTCTGAGGCTTGGGATGTGGAACATCTACTCGAACTGGTCTCCCATGTCAATCCACTGTCTTCACTTTGAACAGTATCCATAGCATCAGACAACTTGGATTTCACCTCTTCATTCTGGTTAAGTTTTTTTAAACTGCTAAAGAAACAAATATTAAGAAACTATAACCTTTTAAAAATAATCACGGAAGATTAAAATATATAAAGACAATTACTTCTTAATGTTATGTATTTTCATTAGAAAAAAAAGAATTTAAAACATTGGAGCTCAAAAACTGCTACAAGGATGTACTAAGGTGCCATAGGCATGAGTCTTATTGTGCTATTGTGCTAGGATTACATGATAATCTGAATGTAAGTTCTGGGGAAAAAATTCCTTCCTACCTTCCAACTAGAAATTCTGTGTGTGTGTGGAGGTGGGGAGAGAATACTCACCTGATATGTGTTATAAGCTTCTTCTTGGTGAGGTTGAATTTAGCAGCTGTTGATTTTTGTACTCATGTCTCTCAGCTAGTGTATTTTCTGCACTAGTATTTTCCCCAACCTGATGCCCTCCGGATGTGCTGAACTACAACTCCCATCATCCGGCTGGGGATATGGGAAGTGTAGTAGTCCAAGACATTTGGCGTGGACCAGGTTGGGGAAGATTTAGTTAATACATTGTTTAGATAAACAAAGAACTAAGCCCTGTTTGGTGTAGTAACCTTTGGCACAGACCATATTGTAAACTGATGGCTTTATACATAACATTCAAAAATGTGCATGGTGTGTCTTTTGATCTTGCTTAGTTAGGTCAAAAAAGAACAGGCTTGCTGGTATTGTTGGAAGTATTACAATTTTCCAGGAACCCAATTCAGCTTTTGTATATTGTCATCAGTGGTAGATATGGAAGAAATGTACCACTATTAATTATGAATTGTAAGTGTACGGCGGCAAAAAACAATATATCATCCCACTTGAACTCCAGCAAACCTGTATGCCTTCCTGATAGGAGAAGTAGCATTTATCAGAAACCGTGAAGACATTTGCAAGGTTTTTTTCTGGGATCCTGTAGAATTTTTTAAAATGCCTTCTAAATATAAGAAGGTCACGCTCAGGGTTTCTGTATTCCACATTAAAGCTCAATCCATCAAGGGAGAGTTGCCTGTGCAGACCGGATGTGAAGACAGGTGCAGTAGCTCACCCAGTGCACATCTGCATGTTGTAATGTGCATCTTGGTGAGATGTAGTTGGGTATCACTATCTGTAATGCATGTTGTTTCTGGGGATGTGCCTTACAATGCAGATGGAAAGGCGCATCTTGATACACTTTCTCACACTATGAGTTATGTATAAATCTTCTGCAGCGGGCCAGATTTAAGGTGTTGGTATTAGTGTATAAAGCCCTAAACAACTTGGGACCGGGATACTCGAGAGAGTGCCTTCTCCGTTATCAACCTGCCCAGTCGCTAAGGTCATCAGATGGCATGCTCCTGGTGGTTCCACATGGATCTATCGCCTGATTGGAGTCCACTAGGAGGGGAG
Source organism: Heloderma suspectum (assembly GCF_057233095.1). NCBI lineage: Eukaryota > Metazoa > Chordata > Lepidosauria > Squamata > Helodermatidae > Heloderma > Heloderma suspectum. Next base: position 45,890,518 of record NC_139459.1, read on the forward strand.
CCTTCAGTGTGGAGCCTTCAATGTGGTGGCCCCCTTTCTATGGAACTCCCTGCCCCTGGAGGTCACTGAGGCACCAACATTGGGTTGTTTTTGGCACCTCCTGAAAACATCTTTATTTCAGGAAACCTTCCTTCCACCAGCCACGTTTTTTACTGGTATTCTGTTTTTAAAAATAACAATAGTTTAATAAGGTGAGTTATTCTTTTATCTTTTATTGTTCACCACTCTGGAATCTGTCTGAGATGCAGAATAGTATATCAATGTTGTAAATAAATAATTCATTTATTTGTAAATAAATAAATTATCTCCCACCAATCAGCTTCAGGGGTTGACCCTGGGTTCTAGAATTTTGAGAAAAGGAGAAAAATGTCTCCCTATCCACATTCTCCACACCATGCATAATTTTGTACACCTCTGTCATGTCTCCCCTTACCCTCCTTTTTTCCAAGCTAAACAATCCCAGCTGTTGTCACCTTCCCTCATAGGGGAGATACTCCAGCCCCTTCATCATTTTAGTTGTCCTTTAGTTGCCCTTTTCTGCACTTTTTCCAGCGCTACAATATCTTTTTTTAGGTGCAGTGACCAGAACGGTACACAGTATTCTAAATGTGGTTGCACCATAGTTTTGTAAAGGGCAGTATGATATTGGCAGTTTTGTTCTCAACTCTTTTCCTAATTATTCCTAACATTGAGTTTGCCCTTTTTACAGCAGCTGAATGCTGGGTTGACATTTTCATCGAGCTGTCCACCACAATCTCACTTGGGGGGTGTCTCCACGGGTGATTTGCTGCAAGCTGGCTGCGTTTGGAGGTTTTTCGGGGCATATGCAGGCTGCCATCCCACAGCTACCCCAGAGCTTTTAGCAGAAAACCCAGATTTCCTGAGACTGTTTAAAGTCCAGTTCTTGTCCTTAAGTCGGGTTCTCCATGCTATAGTTGTTGTATGCCCCAACCCCTGCATTTACTTTGGGTATGCTAGCCCTGCCCAGGGGTGTGCCTTTCACCGTGACCCAGGTCAAGGGGTATTTCCTGTCCCTGTGTTTCCCATGCCTGTCTTTCCCAGCACAAACATAAGTGTGTCTACTCAGAAATAACTCCCATTGTGGTCAATGAGGCTTGTTTCCGAAATGCACACTCCCAAAGTTACTGAGATTCCCATGAATCAAAATAATGCATTTAGGTGCCTGAAAGCTATGTCGAAGCTGCGTGTCTGATATTTGCTTCCTTGCTCTTTGGAAGTGATTAATTCGCAGCTTCACTCCTTCACAGTATCAGGAGCTTCAGGGGAAAGGAGAAAGGGGATTAGAAGCGGGGCTGGTTGGAGCCATGGTGCTTCAAGTATTCAGAGGGTTAACTCTCCTAAAGACTGTGAAATGCTGGCTCAAAGCTGAGTGTCTTTGATGTTTGCTTCCTTGCTTCTGGGAAATAATTAATTCACAGCTTCGCTCCTTTGCAGCATCGGGAGCTTCAGGGGAGGGAGAAGGCTGCAGCTGTGTTTCTCTAATGTTTGCTTAGCTGTAAGGAAGGAGCGGGGGAAGCCTCTCACATGAGAGGGTGGGGGAAGCCTCTTGCATTGGTTGATCAGCCCCTGTCAGTCTGATGACATTCACTGCAAACCCCCCATCCCACCTGGAGGTATGCTACTGTGAAGTGACTTAGAATGGTACAGTGCACTTGTTCGTGGAGCCCCGTGTGGACCAAAGCCAATTCTCTGAAAAATCCAGGTAATCCTCCATTTGCTTGTCCTCCTGTAGTCATGGAGATCCCCCTTTGGTCAGTCACTGCTAGCTCAGATCCCATCAGCTTATACTTGAAGTTGGTATTTTTTGCCCCAACGTGCATCACTTTAGACTTGCTTACATTGAACTGCATTTGCCATTTAGATGCTCTTTTCTGCATGTACAGTTCTTCCCTTAATCTTTATTAGGGGCAGATCCAGCAGGGTTTTTTGCACAAACAATTAATGATAGTCTCACAAGGAGCTGATGTCACTGTTTAGTGTTCCACGTCCAGACTTTGCTTGAAAGCTTGTACTTTAGAGGCATAAAGTTTCCTTTAATTGGTCTAGACAGAAGTTTCTCGCTGTCTCTCTTTGTGGCTTTTGTCCTGTCCATCCTGACCCACTTCATTATTGTTTTTCTCTGAGTTTAATCTGGAATTTACAACACTCATGTGCCTATTCACTGTTTTCACCAGTGTACCCATTCATTATGTTTCTTTTAGCAGAAGCTGAACTTGGGCTCTTCCCGGCCCAGGAAGCTGGTTATGTCATGCTGCTGTCTTAAAATCTTCCCCCCCACAACACCTTTTTATCACACTACATCAAATTTCTTGGGGCTTGTGCGTGGGTGTGTTGGGGTGAAAAAACAATTTGCATTGGAGGAGGAGGAGGCGGTCTACAATTTTTAGTAAACATGTGAAGATCAGAGCCAACTCTAGGTTTGAGGGGGCCCTCAGTAAAGTGCTACTTGAAAGGCCCTCTCCTCTATCAGTGGGCACCTCAGCAATGTCAAACCTCCTTTAGCCTGGGGGCCAAATTCAATTTCAGGGAAGCTCTATGGGGAGCTTCTCTGAAGATTCCAGTAGTGAAGATTCCAGTAGTGGGCAAGGCAAAAGGAGCAGGGCAAAAAATACAAGCATATTGTACCTTAAAGCGCCTACTGCCAGTAACTGTTAGGAGAGGCATTTTGGCCTTTTAGAATGGGAAAAAGCTGGGAAATCACCAATTGTCAGGGGAAAGAGGGCGTGGCCATTTGGGAAACCCTGGTGGGCAAACTGAGGTCCAGGTGGGCCAGATTTGGCTGGCAGGCCTGAGGTTCAGCACCACCAGTCTTACTTGGTGGTGGCGGCAGCAGCAGGGCTCTAGCCATTTCCAAGCAAGCGAATCTGAGAGCCGCCATTTCAACTTCCTGCAATGCCCCCGATATAGCTAACTGATTAACACTCCCAGCTATGTGGGTGCTTCTCAGAGTGCTAGAAAAATGAAATTGTAAAGGGGGTCCTAGGGCAGGAATCAGTGGTGGGCCCTGCAGGGGCCAGAGAGTGCAATGTGCTGAAGATTAGTACAGGAAATTGAGGAAAAAAACTGCAATGAAATACAGCGAGAATGCCAGTCTAGATGCATCTAAGGCTGGAACAAGCAGACTCATAATGGGTTCTTCACCGCGTTTCCTGGTACTATCTACTAATCTTACCTGAGTTCCCTGCATTCTGAATGTTCCCATTCATGAAACCAGCAACAAAGGAAGAAGAATGCAGAGGGAGAAGGAGCAGGAGACTCAGAACTGCAGCCATCAGCAGCTCCAGCCTCAGTGGCAGCGGGTTAGCTTGATGATCATCTCAAAACGGAAGAATCTTCTTGATATTCTTTACAAAATACCAGCCTTGCTTTCTATGCATATCTGTATCTATTTGAACAATAAAGCTCTACCAATGAGTAGCATTCACTGCACAGGAACAGTTAATGAAAACTAGTGGCTATTGACACTGATAAGAAGTACCTAATAGAACAGTTTGCTGCACTTTAAACTCATTGACTGCATAACACAGAATGGATCCCACATAATGGGATCTTTGTGGTCACTGTTCCTGTAAGAAAATGTCCTCATCATTCCCATTGGATGCGTTGCATTCAGGCACAGTGAATTAACTATGCATTCAGGCACAGTGAATTAACTATGTGCTGCCCTCTTAAGTACAGTTCAGCCTACCAACCTCCCTCTCTTCGGGGGGAGGGGCTTGACGCATTGCCAAAAAAGAGGAAATGGAGGAATCACCAAGAAAGAAGGCAAAAAAGCATACAGATTTGCATCAAAATAAAATGCTAATTTAGATGTATAGATGTGAATTTAGAAATACTTGCTCTATTTACAATACATCACGCCACAGCAGGGAAGTTTTTGAATAGGTGACCTGTGTGACTACTTAGTCTGCTGTCCAGACTAAGTGCTGTCAGTGGACAACTTCAAGGCCCTGCTGCTCTCTCTTCTTAGGGTTCTTTATCTTTAAACTGGAATTGGACTGGATAGCCCTTCAAATAAAAGACTGTCCTCTGTAAGATAGGACACATGACCACCCTAGTCCCTTCCCTTGGTGGCCATGTGTCCTCTTTTACAGTCCTCTATTTAAAGGGTGGCCAGGGGACTATCTTTTTTTTGAAGCTGTCCTCTATTTGAAGGGCTCTGTCCTGTCCACTTCCAGTTTAAAAATAAAGATCCATAAGAACTGTTGCCCATCAAAAGTTAGTACCTAGACAGCAGACTGAACAGGCAGGCCCCCATGTCACCTGGTCACAGTCTTCCACACTATCATGAGATTTACTGTATTTCTACTTAAATTATAATAATTATTTCTAAATTCACATCTATACATACAAATTAACACATGCAAATGTTATGCTAATTTATATCTCCATTTTTGGGGATGCATTTTCTCTTTTTTGTCAATTAAAAGTGGGCATCCTACTTGGAGGGGCCGCGGTGGCTTAGTGGTTAAGATGCTGAATTGCAGACCAGAAGGTCAGCAGGACAGCAATTCAAGACCCGAGTGCTGCGTGACAGAGTGAGCTCCTGTCTTCAGTCCCAGCTTCTGCCTAGCAGTTCGAAAGCAAGAAATTGCAAGTAGATAAATAGGTACCACTTTGGCGGGAAAGGTAACAGCGTTCCGTGCACCTCGGTGTTCAGTCATGCCGGCCACAAGACCACGGAAGCGTCTTCGGGCAGCGCTGGCTCTTCAGCTTAGAAATGGAGATGAGCACCACACCCTAGAGTCGGACACGACTGGTTGGGGACACCTTTACCTTTATCCTACTTGGAAGAAACCCTTGTATTCCACACAGAATGTTTTGATACGAAGTTAAAAACCGAAGCAGCAAAACAGTAGAAGACATACAAGATCACTAAAGAAATAAAGACACTCAGGGAGCAATCCTATGGCTGCAAGACAACGGCTAGACAGCCATAGGATATGGGGCCGGAAAGGGGTGTGGCTGGGGGCATTCTGGGGCGGGGAGATCGTAGCTGCCTGTACGACACATCCAATGTGTTGCACAGCAGCCTCCTTCCCCGCTCCGTGCTCCTGCGGCTAGACAGCTGCAATCAGCTGTCTAGCAGAAAAAGCAGGACAGGAGAAGCGCAGAGGGAACGATCCCCTCCGTGCTTCTCCTGCCCTGCTTTGGATAGGTGGTCGCCTCCAAGTTCAGAGGCGGACGCCTATCTCGACAGGATTGTGCACTCACTGATTATAATGCTTAGTATATCATGGTCATGCTTGTGGGACAGTTAGAGTAAAACAGCCGAAAGAAAAGCTCACTATCTAATGAAAGTCTGGAAACATTCTGCAAGCCCGTGTTTGGAGCCCTACCAGGAAACTATATATAACCCTGCTTAGGGAGCAATCCTATGTGGTTTGACAGTCACTGGGGGTGACCGCCTATCCAGTGCTGGCCAGGAGGAGTGGTGAGGAGCAGATCTTCTCCTCACTCCCCCGGCCCTGCTTTCGTGGCTAGACAGCCGATTTCAGCTGTCTAGCCATGGGACCTCGGAGCGCAGGAAGCAGCAACCAGACGACACATAGGATGTGTTGTACTGGCATTTCAGACCACCCTCCCCGTCCCATACCCGGAAATGCCCTGTTTTCACCGCTCCACGCTGCTCTTATGAGCGTGGAGTGCAGGGCCGATCCACGCTGCCTATGATGTGGCGCAGGAGGGGATGGGGGTTGCTTCTCCAGGAACCAACATATCCTATGGCCGCCTAGCCACTGGCTAGTGGCCATAGGATTGCGCCCTTAATAAACCTGTTATACCGACATATGTGTGGAGCCTGAATGAGTAATCAAGATCAACAGGCAACGAAACAATGACATTTTATAATAGAGATTCCCTCACTGAACTGATTCATCCCAAGACTACCACTTCCTGTCCATAATGGGGAATTATCAGGAATAAGTTCATCATATATATCTTTCGCAGTCACTGCTGTACGCTACCAGAAATCTCCTTGCTACAAAGCTACTAAGCTATCAGTGCTCTTAGCAACAAGCAGACTGAGGGAAGGAAAAGTATCAGGGCCTTCTATAGTTTTAAAGACTGCTGCCTTCACACCACAGCCCCCTGTTCGTTTGCTGTTGGCTTCCACACCACCTAACAACAGAGCAACAAGGGGATGCATTGCACAGGTAGAGGCAATGGCTGTAAGAATCAGCAGGCCTCAAACACAACTGTTATTTATCACACACAGAAGTGAAGAACCTAGCAGAAGCTCCACCCATGGTTGCTATTCCCAACTCTACAGGAGCTGCCAAGGTTCAAAACGATAACTAAGCCACAGAACCCCCACACCCCCCCGATACATAACAGGATGAGGGTTAAGGTCTCCAAACCAACAGGTGCCCAAGGCCTTGCAAAGATGGCAGACAGTACATGGCAGCCACAGTGGGCCCCAAGCCACTGGGCAGTGAGCAGCTGCCCAACCATGCCTACCTGTGATCCCAGCCCTGATTAAAGGACATGAGCAGGCAGGGGAGCAGCAGGCAATCCTGGAATCTGCCAATACTTATACGGAAGAGCGGCCATAAATTCATGAACTGCCCAACAGATTTATGGGGCTCCTTGAAGTGAGCAAAATTATTAATGTCTGCGCTATTTGCTGAACACCTTAAGGTACAGAATCCTGAACATCTTAAGGTACAGAATCCTGAATTATTCTAAGGATGTTAGGCTTCAGTTAGAACAAAAGGCTACAGGGTTATTAACCCAACTATAAACCAGACTTCTGTTGCTTGAATAGGCCCACATTTGGGGCTGTTTGGGAGTCCGAAAATAAAAGGAGAAAGAAAGAAAGAAAGAAAGAGGAAGGAAGGAAGGAAGGAAGGAAGGAAGGAATAAAAGCCACATGTATAAACAAACATGCAGAAGCATCCCACTCCTACACTGTCTCCCTTCTATCCCCACAATACACTAGTATAAGAGCTCTGGCTTAACTAAAAGAAATATTAACCAGGTACAGTAATAGTAGCAAATCTTCACACTTTTTAATGCGGTGTTCACTGCTGAACAGATTGCCCGGACCTGCTGCAATCGATCAATGTCTCATGCTTCACTGGCATGTCTTCTGCATTTTATTTTGAATGAACAAAACTTCCCAGTGTAGGACGACATGAGGTTAGCCAGCCTTGGCTCTGGCATGTAGTTAAGAGGGTAGCAGCAACACATTAGAGAAATTTCCCTCAAAATCAGGATTGCATCCAGGTCAGTGATCAAGCTACAGGTTAGGATATGGAAACCATGGAATCAAAGAGCTCTAAGAGATCAATGGGTCATCTTGTCCAATGCCCTCTCAAAAGGCAAGTGCATAACAAGTTATGCAAGTTGCATAACATATGCAACTCTATGACCCGTCATCTTCATGTTATGGGAAACAGACCTATTTAGCCACTCATAATGGATAGTTTCTATGTATAGAGAAGAGGGCAGAAAGACCATGCTGTTGGCCTTGCCCCAAACACTTGCAAATGTAAGGTTCTGTGCAACCAGAACCCTTGGGCATGGAATCAAGTTGCATGGGAGCCAGAGAGTGGGGCTAGTGCTATGCATAACATTGGAGCAGTGGCAAGTGGTAAATTTTGAAGTGCAGGAACTCATAATGACAATCCCCATAGCCACAACCCTAAAGAGAGTCCAAAAATGTAGGTAGCTGTTGATTTATATTTGTTTACGTATGTGTGTGTGTTATATACACGTGCATGGGTATCATGCCCCCACTGGAGGGATCCTCCTTCTCTTCGGAGGAGCTAGAACTCCCTGAGACAGATGAAGCCATGGTGCCACCTCTATCATGAGACATGGGGAAGCCTGAGCCCTCAAGGGAGAGGACCATGGGCTTGCCCCTCCCAGAAGAGGGGAGTTCTGCTTCAGAGGCAGAGGCTGGGCATCCACCCAGCCCCAGAGGGCACTGTCACCTTAAGAGGCAAATCAGTAAGACTCTTTTAAGATGAAGTACTCAACTCCAAGGAAGAACTCCTCAGGCATAAGCATTGTAATATATGGCAGCTGAGCTGTAGGCAGGGCTCAGGAGGCCCTGAGAATATAAGCCTGTATTTTCTGTCTGGACTTTGCTGAAGATGACACTGGTTCTCAGTTCCAGCTTCTATCCTGGCCTTAATTTATGTTTGGACCTCTGTATTATTGACCTTGGACTTCTGCCTGATGCTGCCTCTGGATTCTGATTCTACTTGCCTGCTATTCCGTGTGCTTGACCTTGGCTATGCCCCTGACTTATCTCTGGAAAATCCTTGTTTGCTGGTAAAAGCTCTGCTTCACTCTTGGCGTGCTTAATTGACTCCTCCATTTAACTGCATGTGTCTATTTGCATAGCAAGGAGCTGAACAGGACAATGGGATAGCTCACAACACTACATTGCTGCGGGGGAAATCCCAGCTAGTGTGAGGATTGCAGCTAAACTCAGGGGGAACCAGGAAATCAGTCAGAGCTGTAGGGTGGGTGGCAAATGACATCCTCCTCCCTGCTAATCAAAAAGTCCCAGTACTTCAACCCTGTGAGCCCTGGCTTTGCTACACCAGTGCACCAGAGGCAGGGACCTGCGGCAGAGGGAGGGGAAGGACAGAAAATGGAAATGCAGATTTTGGCTGCCCCTTCCCGGTCTCCCATAAAATGTAGTTCTGCCCACAGAACAGTGGCTGACACAACTAGGTCATAAGTATACTTAGGCTGCAATCTGATGCACACTTACCTGGAAGTAAGTGCCACTGACCTCACTGGGGCTTACTTCTTAGTATATATATATATAGGATTGCACTGTCAGAGTAGTTTGCAGCGAATAGCAAGGCACCTTGACTCTTCTGCTCTTGTATTCCTAATTCAAGTTGATCTTGTCCTAAAGATGAATTTCTGGCTAGATTTTGTAAAAAGCTATAACCACTATCATTAGAAGGAAGAAGCATGGGGATTACTTGGGCGAGTTCCCAGAGACGTCGAACGCATTTATCAAGTCACATTAGCCATTTCCATTAATCACATCCCCATTGGTCTGCGTAAGCTACACATACGACAGAGGGAACCCATTTTTCTAATTAAACAACACATACGTAATGCAATGCCCCACACACACACACACACACACACACACACACGAAAGCAGATATGATTTTACGAGAGGGGGCTAAATGCAGTGGAGGCTGGTGGCTCTGATTTTGGTGGGGCTGTGATTCCATTCTGGGTTTCAGTCAGTATCAGCCAGAACTCTAAATGAGCTATCCAAGGTGCTGAATTGATTTTAGGGATAAGGTTCATAACCTTGGACAGTTCCTTTACAGTTTTAGCTGGTTCCGACTAACACCCAGAATGGAAGCACAGCCCCACCGACATTGGAGCTAGCAGCCTTCACTGGCTAAACGTACAACAATGTTGAACGGGTTTTCAGTAGAGAATCTTCTTACTGCAGCCCTCCCCCCAAGCCGGTGCCCTCTAGATGTGTTCCCTATCTGGTACATTCTTGTGAACTGTACCCATTATTTTCCCCCCACAAAAAAAATGTCAATTCAACATCAAGGTGAACTCCCAGCCTAGAAAGAGACAATAACATTCCAGTCCTATGATAATGGTTATTATGAAAAGAAAAAAAAAAGTGGGAGTCTTTTCTTCTTTGGGCAGTTGACAATCTATTATAAAGTGAGTGGGACCCTATTTTTTGGGAGAAAACACCCAAATACCATTTGTGGTCATAAGTGGGAAGGACCCTTTCCCACAGAGGAAGTGAATAGCTTGGACCATGAAAAATTGCTTCCTTCTGTTCACATAATGAAGACACCCAGCCAACCTGAAGCTCTAAGAGACAACAACTATGCACAGAAGGAGGGCCTTCCTAGTCCTACGGGTACTTGGCAACATTTTAACATTCTTGTTTTATTTGTTATATAACCATTGTACAAAATCCTTAAGAGGTCTATGAAACTGAGGTGTGGGGGTTGAGAAGCAGCACAGCTAGAATTTAGGCACTACAGCGTTATTATTATTCATTATTTATTACATTTATATCCCACCTTTCTTCCATTGTGGAACTCAAGGTGGCTGCATGTCGTTCCCAGGTGGCCTCTCCTCCAAGCTTGGACCAGACCCAGACCACCTTAGCGTCAGCAACGTGGCTGCTTCGTGTGCCTTTGGATCATGTCTTATTATATTAGAAAGGAGACACCCAAGGTAACCGGTAGCATAAATATCAGAAGACCCACAGAACATTCGACTCAACAGTGTTACTGTGCAGTAATCCGCTTTACAGAATGCTGGGAGGATTAAGGGATTGTAAAGTGTTCTGCACACAAGAAGTACAACAAAAAGAATGAGCAGCAGGCTGAAGTTGACTGAATCTTATCTGTGTTGCCTTGCACCCAAATGTAATGTGGGCCTGTTACAAAAGTGTTTTTTTTTAATAAAAGTTGTTTCACAGCTGTGATGTCAAACTTAATTATCTTTGCACAGTAACCTTATGTGCAATGTCACTGCAATATAGCACACTATATTGTAAACCACAAGGCGCTCTGCTATCTTTACAAAGAGTCCTTTGGCATCTTAATTTACTGCTTGCCTTTTTCACAGGCAAAAACCTCCTTTCTTAAAAGGATGAAGTGGACAAAGAAGAAGGCAGCAGGTAGATATAAAGAAGGACAGAGGTAAAATAAAAAGAAAAATTATTTATTCTGCAATCCTGTGCATACTTGGGAGTTAAGCCCCATTGTTTTCAGTGGGATTTATTTCTAAGTAAATGAACATGATGTCATACATTATTATCTTTACATCAGGATCCTATGTATGTTTGCATATTGAATGCAGCACTTTAACAGCATCATCTTTTAGGATTTTAAATAGCTCAGCTGGAATACTGTCATCTCCGCTAGCTTTGTTGTTTCAAACTACCGCACAATTGCGCTCATTTCACATGCCAGCAAGGTGATGCTCAAAATCCTACAAGCTAGGCTTCAGCAGTATGCGAACCGAGAACTACCGGAAGTACAAGCTGGGTTTCGAAGAGGCAGAGGAACTAGAGATCAAATCGCCAACATTCGCTGCATCATGGAGAAAGCAAGAGAATTCCAGAAAAATGTCTATTTCTGCTTCATTGACTACGCTAAAGCCTTTGATTGTGTGGATCACAACAAACTGTGGCAAATTCTTAAAGTGATGGGAGTACCAGACCACCTTACCTGTCTCCTGAGAAACCTGTACGAGGGTCAAGAAGCAACAGTAAGAACCAGACATGGAACAACCGATTGGTTCAAAATTGGGAAAGGAGTACGACAAGGCTGCATATTGTCACCCTGCTTATTTAACTTATATGCAGAGTACATCATGAGAAATGCCGGGTTGGATGAATCAGAGGTCGGAATTAAGATTGCCGGGAGAATTATCAACAACCTCCGATATGCAGACGATACCACCCTAATGGCAGAAAGCGAAGAGGATCTCAAGAGCCTCTTGTTGAGGGTGAAAGAGGAGAGTGCAAAAGCTGGTTTGAAACTCAACATTAAAAAAACTAAGATCATGGCATCTGGCCCTATCACTTCCTGGCATATAGAAGGGGAAGAAATGGAAGCAGTGACAGATTTTACTTTCTTGGGCTCCAAGATCACCGCAGACGGTGACTGTAGCCGTGAAATTCAAAGACGCTTGCTCCTTGGGAGGAAAGCTATGGCAAACCTAGACAGCATAGTAAGAAGCAGAGACATCACCTTGCCAACAAAGGTCCGTCTAATCAAAGCTATGGTTTTCCCAGTAGTAATGTATGGCTGTGAGAGCTGGACTATAAGGAAGGCTGAGCGCCGAAGAATTGATGCTTTCGAACTGTGGTGCTGGAGAAGACTCTTACGAGTGCCCTGGACTGCAAGGAGGTCAAATCAGTCCATCCTAAAGGAAATCAACCCTGAGTGCTCATTGGAAGGACAGATAATGAAGCTGAAGCTCCAATATTTTGGCCACCTAATGCGAAGAGAAAACTCCCTGGAAAAGACCCTGATGCTGGGAAAGACTGAAGGCAAAAGGAGAAGGGGACGGCAGAGGATGAGATGGCTAGATAGCATCACGGATGCAATGAATATGAACTTGAGCATGCTCCGGGAGAGAGCGCAGGACAGGAAGGCCTGGCGTGCTATGGTCCATGGGGTCACGAAGAGTCGGACACGACTGAACGACTGAACAACAACAACCTATGTATGTTTACTTGGAAGTAGGTCCCCAGATGTTCAGTCCAAATAAGTGATTCCAAGTAAGTTAGGACCATCGTCTTTGTCGTACCCCATATCTGTGCCAGATTACAGTACAGCAGCCTGATCTGCCATTTAAATTGCCTCTTGGCTTGCTAACATTGGTCAGAAAGATGAAGTGGAAAACATACAGACTCCATGATCTAGAGCAGGGGTAGTGAACATGTAGCCCTCCAGATGTTAGTGAACTACAACTCCCATAATCCCTCACCAATGGCCAGGCTGGATGGAACTGATGATGAACTGGAGTCCAACAATATCTGAAGTGCCACATTTTCCCCAGCTCTGATCTAAAGGATCAGCTGCTTCTGCCAGAGCAAGATTGCATGGGGACACTTACTAAGGGGTTAGTGCCCCAACAACAGGGTAAATTGTTGCCAGGAGAGTAAAGTTCTGCTGACATTTTCTGTGTTCAAAAGCACTTGACTCCCAAAAGGTTTCATTTTGTCTGAAAGGGTGAGCTACACAGGGAAAAAAAGCTGTACTCGAAATTTCCAGCTGAAACTCCCTCTTGGCATGGATGGGGGGTTGTCTCTACCCACTATTCAGCTAGCATGGGACCATAAGCACAAAACCTTCTTCTGGTTCTAATCTAATCAAACCACACCGTACTACCCATTTAATTGAAAAATGGGAGTCCTAAGAAGTAAAAGGTACAGAATAAGAAGTACTGTACACCCCACTGGTCGCATACATTCTATTATTTTGTTAAACAAATACAATACAATTATCTTCTTTTTCTGTGCCTTCCAGGAACCACCCCATTCCCTTGCAAATGTTTTTTCACCCAAACCTATAACTGATCTAGGAACTCCTGGGTTCCAGTGCATTCTTCTTGTAGTCTCTCTTTCCCTTCCCCCTGAACTGTCCGTCTCCCTTATGTCTGTGAGTTTCCAGCTGGGTGTTAGCCATACACCCTTGAATCAACACCTTCTTGTCCAGTTTCCTGACAGAGCAATAGAGAAGGACTCATAATCTCTCCTTCTCCCTTCTTTTATTCTTCTCTCCAGCTTTCTTCAAAACCCACTGCAATTCTTTCTTCCCTCCCCTTTCTCCTCAGAAGCCAAAGCCACAACTTTCACCCCACAACCCCTCTCTCTCCTGCTGACTCTCCCCTCTTTTGGCAAGCCTCTCATAATCAATGATTCAAGTGCCATTTGTTATATTTTATCAGTAAGCTTCATTTTCTGGAAAAGTTCTGATCTTATTTCTGTTGCCTCTCCATGGGTGCCTTCCAAGGGCACTCCACTTCACAGACTAAATGATCTCAGTTATGTATGCTTGGCTCCCTGTACTTTGGCTAAAAGGTGCTAGCTTGAACCAGCTTTGCCAGAGACACAATGGCTAGTCCCCCAACAGAATAAAGTGAGGGTTACATCGGGAAACGGTTCCTCAGTAAATGCTCCCCCAGTCATTCATATTCCAAAAGCCTTATTCCCTGTATACAGAAAAAGTAATCTGCAGACATACTTAGAGATACATTGTCCCAACTAAGTGTGGTAACAGAAAGGAGAAATGGTTCATTCCAGTAGATGAGAGGACAATTTCAATACCCACTGTGGCAGAACCGCCCCATGGTTTTATTTGTTTAAACACAGTGTTAAGGGTTTATAGCTTCTCCATGGGGGTGTCTCCACGACAATGGAAGGAGAAGCGAATGGTGGCTTACCCGGATTTTTCAAGGAACTAACTTTGGTCCCCACAGGGCTCCACAAACAAGTGCACCTCACCATTCTAAGTCGCTTCACAGGAACATACTTCCAGGTGGGGTGGGGTGGGGAGGTTGGAGTGAATGTCATCAGACTGGCAGGTGCCGCTCAACCAATAAGAGTCTTCCCCCCCTCCAGGCTCAACCCCCATCTCATTTCCCTGAAGCTCCGGTAATGCGAAGTAGGGATGTCAGAGAATTCCGCCACGGATCTCGGTGAGGCCGAATGCACTGACATTTGGCCCCCCGAAATCCGTGGCGGAATGAAGCCCCCCCACCCCACGAAAGGCACACGAAACGATACACTTACCCGGTGCCGTTTGCGCTGCTCTGTGAATGGTGGCCGCATCTGCGGCTGCCATTCCGTTCATCACTATAGCCGTGATAGGCTACGTAAATACTTACACAGCCTATCACGGCTAACGCAGGGACGCCATTTGCATCCCTGTGGAAGCCGTGATAGGCTGCGTAAGTATTTACGTAGCCTATCACGGCAAAAAAAAGGGAATGCAAATGGCGGCAGCTACGGCGGCCGCCATTTGCGTTCGCTGTTTTGTTTTTTGCCGTGATAGGCTTATGTAAATATTTATGTGGCCTATCACGGCAAAATACAGGGACGCAAATGGCGGCGGCTATGGCAGCTGCCATTTGCGTCCCTGCAGGTTGCCCAGCGACCGGATGTCTGGCTGTGGGCGGCCCTGGCTGGTGGCTCTGTGGAATCTCCACGGAGCGGAGCCAGCCAGAGAGAATTTCGGGGGGAGGGACGGAGCGCCTCCCCCCCACCGCGAATGTCACCCTTCGAAAAGGTAAGTGACTTTCATACATCCCTAATACGAAGGTTTGAAGTTTCACAGTAGTTATTTGCTTACAACAACAAAGCAAACAGTAAAGAAATGCAGCATCGATATTTAGGGAACAAGCCTCATTGAACACAATGGGAGTTACTTGTGAGGAGACCCCTGCTTCCCCAACCTATGCCCGATTCCGCCAATTTTGTTTTTATTTCTTTTCCTCCCCTATCTCACTATTGCACATTTGTCAGCAAGTCCTATAGCCCCTATCTAGCAAATGCACAATAGTGAGATAGGGGCTATAGGACTTGCTAGCAAATGCGTGATAGTGAGATGGGGGTGTAGATATTGCCAGAGAAAAGCACTATTTTGCTTTAATGCATTACTTTTTTTAAAAAGTTAGAGGCTGCCCAGACCACACCTATACTTTGCGGGGATGGCCACCAGAGTTTAGTAGTAGGCAATGTGAAGTAAATGCCATGAGGTAGCTCAGAACTTTGATGGCCAGCCCTGAAATGGTGGAAACATTGGGGAAATACAGGTGGGGGAAACATTGGGGGAAACACCCCTTGACTGGGGTCAGTGAAGTCATGGCCAGGTGAAAGACACACCCCTGGGCAGGGAAATCATGCTGGAGTAAATCAGAAGCGGGTGCACACCGTAACAGAAGCGCAGACAAGCCGAATTAAGGAAAACAATCGGACCAAAAGTAGTCCCAGAAGAACCGGTTTTTCAGAGTGAAACGCCAGGGTGGCTGTGAGATGGCCACAACGTCATGTGCCCCGAACGACCTCCAAATGCAGCAATCTTGCAGTAAGTCACTCGTGGAGACACCCCACATATATTGTAGGTTGCCTGCTGGGTGTGTGAGAATGTATGGAATGGTGTGAGTGGCTGAGTGCCTGGGGCCATGTGATTGGTCAGTGAGAATGCTGATGGGAGGGGGTGCTGGAGTGAGTGAGTTAAAAGAGGCAGTTTGAGGAGAGATGAGAGAGGGAGGGATTTGATCTCTTAGATAAAACATCTCCTGGAGATAGGGAGTGGTGGTTAGTGGTTTTAGGCCTTAGTTTAGCTTAGGTTAGGTTAAGAGGATAACATATAAAGTAACTAAGAAAAAAACATCATATTCAAGAAATCTTTTAAAGTTCAGTCTTTATAATAATCTAAATAAATAATTTTGATTCTTTTACATTGCGTCTGTACTTAATTCTTCATCACGCTACTTCTGCTTAACCTAGGTAGAAGTTTAAAAAGGGTACAACACACACACACAATTGTACTCTAGGAAAAAAGGAGTATAAGCAAGATGGTTAAAGGTGGAGGTGGGTGGGAACAACCTGCCTAGGTGGAAGCAAAGGCGAACCCCCCGCCCCGTCTTGAGGGGCCATAGGCTGGGTGAAAGGAGGGGTTTTGTCACACCCACCCTAGAGCAGTATCATGAGAGGATCCTGAGCCAAAGTAGCAAAATTTAAGCAGAGGCGGGATTGCAATCCGTCACGGATGCTGTCAAGTTGCATCCAGCATTGTAGTTCTTGCATTGAGTGAGGGGCGGGGGGGGGGCGGCTGGACCCGATGACCTTCAAGGTCCCTTCCAACTCTATGATTCTGCATTATGAGTCCCCAACTCCAGCAATTCAGGTCACACTGATTTCAGTGCTAGTTTTTGTATGCAGTCAGAAATGATGGTGCCTTGTTTCCACAAGGTAGAACAGGGCCAGGGAATCAACATGGTAGGTAAAGGGTCCCCCCCCACCTCCCCTATCATGGTTAATAATTAGAGCCTAGGTTTGTGGCTGAGACCTTTCTGAGCAAAATTATTCTGTATACCGTAAATCAGTGGTGGGCAAGGTGTGGCCCTCCAGATGTTTTGGTCTGCAGACTGCAACTCCCATCATGCCTCACCATTGGCTATGCTAGCAAGGGTGGATGGGAGTGGTAGACCCAAACATCTGGAGGGCCACAAATTATCCAACCCTGTTATATCTACTTCTACTATCATTCCCTTCCCAAATGTTGTTCGTCCTTAGATGCAAAGGTTGTCTTATATTTAGACCTACTCTATCCAGCAGGTGTAGAGCCAAAATAGGCAATTGTCCCATTTTTAGGACAACTTGCTATTGGACTGAACAAATCATGCATAAGAGACATGAAAGTAAATGGCCTGCAGCCTCTAATCTCAGTCACAAAACCACCCCATTTCCTTTCCAAAAAGCAAATTGATCCCTAGAGTGTGAAGTTCTCCCACACCTTTCAACGCACAGAGTGTTATGGTATGTTTAGCAGAACAAATTAAAGGCCTGTTTTTCGGACCCAGCCATTTTACTCGCTCACTCACTCACTGCACCCCTACAGTAACCGAGATTGATATGTAATGAAGAGCCAGCTAGGAAGGGAGGAGCAGGAGGGGATGCCAATCCAACTGGCACAATGCAGGATCCTTAAATAGAAAATGCCTTTGGTGCACTGATCACGCTCTTTCAGAATCACAACCAGCTGCATTCAGGTTCATCAGAAAACTTCCCTCATTCTTAAAACTTGCATTTCCTTTGATGCCATCCTGGAATTCCACAAAGCCACTTTTCCCTTTTAGCTTCCCAGAACTTCTCGACAGTCAGTACACTGTGTTTGCTTGTTTTTGAAGATACAATACCTTCGAGTAAGCTGTTCTTCTCGGGGTTCCTCTGCATCCTCTTCCTCCTCCTCTTCCACAGAGACATCAGGTGATCCATCATACTCTGAGTTGCATTCAGACTCCATTTTATCGCCAGGTCAGTCCCCTTGCTGTGTTCTCTCCCCTCTACTCAGTGGTCTCCAGGGTTGCCCGAAGCAAACTGTCATCCACAGCAGCTCAGTAGTCCTGACTCAGGAAAGTCTTTAAATAGAACAAGGGAAAGTTGAAATATCAAACTGCTGCTGCCACCTTGGACTTGCTGCTGGGTCCTAACACCACCTTGTTTCTAGAGCCAATATGCAGTCAACATGAGGCCTTTGATAAACAAATGGCAGACCTGGATGTTGCTGGCCTTGATCCAGGTATAGTAATGGGCCACTAGTTATACGTCGTAACTGGTGGCCCTGGAAACTGGTGGCCCTGGAAACAGGTATCTTTGTTTGCATCAAAGGAAGCATCCAGCAAGTTCATTAGGCCTCGGTTGAATATCACCCCCCCCCCCCCTCCGGCTGCATTTAAACGATTGTCAAGTTATATATTGCATTGCATAGGAACTTTGCAAAATCCATATTAATGTAAAAGCTTTATTAGGCCGATCGAAAGATCACAAAAATGGGCAAGCTTTCAACATCACCAGGTGTCTTAAATCAGGCAAGATGTTACAAAAAGCAGGTTGGGAGTGGAGGGAAAGGAAGAAGAAGAAGAAAAGTTGACTTATTGAAGTCATGGTGTCTGCAGGATCACAATCTTAAGATGTAATGGAGGAGGAAGGGTCTGCAGTCATTCAAATATGGCTTTAGCAGAACTTAATGTTCTCTCTCTCTCTCTCTCTCTCACACACACACACACACACTTACACTTTTTATTAAACTACTGTTCAGCCATGACTCAACAAACTGAATGAGGCCAATCACCATGCACGCTTGCTCGTTCACTCTCCTTTAGCCTTCCCATGTCATCTCAGTTTTAACTATCTGGTTGGAGTTGGGTGAGATGCAAGAGGCAACTAAAGCTGGAGCTAAGGATTGCCAGGCCCTATACTCTTGAGGAGGGACCACAGTGGCTTAGTGGTTAAGATGCTGAACTGCAGACTGGAAGGTCGGCAGGACAACAGTTTGAGACCCGAGTGCCGCATGACAGAGTGAGCTCCCATCTTCAGTCCCAGCTCCTGCCAACCAAGAGTTTGAAAGCAAGAAATTGCAAGTAGATAAATAGGTACCGCTTCGGCGGCAAAGGTAACAGCGTTCCATGCACCTCGGTGTTCAGTCATGCCAGCCACATGACCACGGAAGCGTCTTCAGACAGTGCTGGCTCTTCGGCTTAGAAATGGAGATCAGCACCACCCCCTAGAGTCGGACATGACTGGCTGGGGACACCTTTACTTTACCTTTATACTCTTGAGGAAACAGACAGACCTCTAATTTGCTGGCATCCTCAGATTCCTACACCCTCAGGGGTAAAAGTACAATTGCTTCAGGTCAGCTATGTATTTGGGAGCTCAGTTAGATATTCTTTTTACAACCTTCGCCTGAGAAGGCAGCAAACCTTTGTCTCTCCTCCCCTGAAGCTAGTCTTCAAATTTGTTTGGGTATTGTTAAGAAACTAACAGCTGCGGACCAGCAGTGGGGTTTCCTGGAGCATATTGCCCCAGCAATCCAAGAACAGAATTCATTTCTTCTTGCTTTCTAAGCACACTTCAATCTAGTGTGACTGCTAGATGCCCTGGAGAGTTAT
Source organism: Heloderma suspectum (assembly GCF_057233095.1). Lineage (NCBI taxonomy): Eukaryota > Metazoa > Chordata > Lepidosauria > Squamata > Helodermatidae > Heloderma > Heloderma suspectum. Next base: position 45,909,694 of record NC_139459.1, read on the forward strand.
GTCCCATCTTTCTTTAGATTTTGCACTAAATTCCACTACAACAGGGGTGGGCAAGACGTGGCTTGTGCTGCCCTCCAAAAGTGTAAAATTAATTTATTTTAAAAGGTACCCAGAGCAGCCATTTTGCCCCCTTTTTGACACTTTTAGTGCTCTGTAGCTACTATGGAGCACCAAAAGGGTAAAAATTATCTTGCAAACAAGCTAATGACTTGCAGTGACTATAATGTCTACCATCTGTCAGGGCCAGCCTCTTTCAGTACAGTCTGAAATATAAACCAGCGTCATGTGCAGATTTGTATTTTGGTGTGGCTGCTACATAGCTTGTGTCCCAGGGCAGGTTTACCCCTTTTACTCCAGGCTTCTCTTCAGTTGTATGTTTACAGCCAATCCAGACTGGTAGTTTCAAACTGACTGCCCCTTCTGGCGCAGCACTAGTCAGAAAAGTTCCACTACTGGCACTTGCTCCTGGGTTATCACCAACGCACCATTTTGCCCCCACACTGCTCTTCCTGGAGAACCAGCAGAAAAGGATGATACAAGAACCAGGTGTGGACTGGAGAAAAGAAGATTGAACTGCAGGAAAGAGCAGAAGCATTCAGTCAGGGTTCAGGCCAGGTTTTGGCACAGAAACAGCCTTGGTCACCCTGTATGATGGCCTATGTCGGGAGAGAGACAGGGGGAGTGTGACCTTGTTGATTCTCCTTGATCTCTCGGCGGCTTTTGATACCATTGACCATGGTATCCTTCTGGGATGCTTGTCTGAACTGGGAACAGGAGACACTGCATTGCAGTGATTTTGCTCCTACTTGGATGGTCGGCTCCATAAGGTGGTTCTTGGGGAATACTGCTCAGCCCTGTGGATTCTCCAATATGGGGTTCCATGGGGTTTGTCCCCCATGCTATTTTACATCTACATGAAACTGTTGAGTGCGGTCATCTGGAGTTTTGAAGTGCAGTGCCATTGGTATGCTGTTGACATACAGCTCTGTTTCTCCTTTTCATCATCTTCAGGTGGGGCTGTGGATGTGCTAAATTGGTGCCTGGCTGTGACAATAGACTGGATGAGGGCTAATAATCTGAAACTCAATCCAGACGACTGAGATACTGTTGGTGGGTGGTTCTCCTGACCGGATGGTGTTCAACCTGTTCTGGATGGGGTTGCACTCCCCCTGGAGCTGATTCATAGCTTGGGGGTACTCCTGGAGCCATCGTGGTCACTTGAGGCCCAGGTAGCCTCAGTGGCACAGAGTGCCTTCTACCAGCTTCCGTTGGTGGCCCAGCTACTCCCCTATCTGGACAGAGATAACCGGGGTTCAGTTGTCTATGCTCTGGTAACCTGCAAGTTAGATTACTGCAATGCGCTCTTTGTGCAAAATGCAGCAGCCAGACTGTTAAGGGGGACCAGAAGGTCCAAACATATAAGACCAATTCTGGCCCACTTGCACTGGCTGCCTATATGCTTCTGAGTCCAGTTCAAAGTGCTCGTTTTGACTTATACAGCCTTACACAGCTCGGGACCACAATACCTGACAGAACACCTTTCCCAGCATGAACAGACCCATACACTATGCTCCGTGACTAAAGCCCTCCTCTGGGAGCCTCCTCCAAGGGAGGCTTAGAGGATAGCAACAAGGGAAAGGCTGTACTCGGTGATGGCCCCCCAGTCTATGGAATAATCTCCCTGACGAGGCCCACCTGGTGCCAACATGGTTATCTTTTCAGTGCCAGGTTAAAACTGCCCTCTTCTCTCAGGCATTTGGCAATATATAAGGAGTCTCTTTGATTGTCTCTGGTTGGTTGTTTTAAATTGTTTTAGATATATGTTGTTGTTGTGTTATTTATTCTATGTCATTACATGAACGGTTTTATACTTTATATAATGTATTTTAATGTTTTTTAATTTTTGTGAACTGCCCAGAGAGCTTCGGCTATGGGGTGGTATAGAAATATAATAAATGAAATTAAGCATTTGAGCCGTATCCCTTAGTCAGAGAGGTTGCACAACACCAGGACCACCATTTCTCCTGTCACCTGTATCCACTTTCTTATTGAAGAGCATGGGCACCTCCATCTGCAGTTCTTTTGTGGTTGGCGACACCTTTATCCAAAGGAAGCCAACGACAGACGCCAAATGGTACAGGCCAAGTACAGGATACTTCCTAGACTCTGCCCACATCCCAGACTTGACCCAGAATTGTGTAAAAGCAATCTGTTTCAGTGTGGACATCAAGGAGGTTGGGCATATACCCTGGTAGATGCTGCAACTCTTTTTCTAGAGAAGCAGAGTTCCAATGCTGTGTAAATTAAAAATATGGGATTTTTACTTGGTTTTGGAATGTCTGTAGATTTTTTTAAAAAAAATGCTAATCTGTTGTTGTTGTCCACATTGTATATTAAGGAAAGGGACTCTCAGAAGTCTTGATACTTATGAAATTGTTTTAATGAAATTGTTTTTAGCTGTTTAAATTGTTTTTAAATGTTGTATATTTGAATTTTTATGCTGTATTTTATCTTGTGAATTATTGTGAACCACCCAGAAAGCTTCGGCTATCGGGTAGTATAGAAATGGAATTAATAAGAAGAAACACACACAAACTGCACTCCCCCTTGTATGTGGCCCCTTAAGATAAACTGCACATTGTAATTGAAGTAGCAGTTCCCTTGGTACCACAGACACTGGAAAATCCTGATGTTTGAATTGAGGACAAGAACAGAACACACCAACGAATATATCAACACCAGAGTGCCATAGCCATTTATTCCTAGAAAGGAGTGTCTGTTCTATGAAATTGTGACTGCATCCACTTGGTGCAATATCGTGTGAATGCAGCAGCCCTTCTGATTGATTTGTAAATAAATTCATGAGCTCTGAAGCAGCTTTCATTGCTCATAGGTTGATCAAAGGAATCAGAAGGTACCAATCCTGCAAAATGGTAACTTGGCAGATGGCCGTTTTCCAAGAGACAGTACATGCAAAATCTATTCGCTATTACTCAGCCAACTCTGGGGAGTATCCAATGTGACATGAACTCTAATATAAACTATGTTATACTAGCGTAATTGCAACACCAATAGTGTTAGCTGGCATGACAGGCTTCCCCAGAAAACCCATCACACCAGTTACCACTATTGCCTTTGCACTGGAGGTCCCTTATGCTAGTGCCATGTAATTTACATTACACTCTTGTTGCACTGGATACTGCCCTCTGCTTCTATACAATTGCTTTATAAATGTCTAATTTAGAAAACCTACTACAACCAGACACTCGGGTATAAATTCATGTTACTGATGCAGCATAATTATTGCTGAAAAACCACTTCCCTGTAGCTGAACTTGATGTTGTGTTAATTGTGAATCTGCAAGTATCAATCATGAGTCACATGGATTACTTGGTCACTTTCCAGGCCAGTATCATGCCCGAGGCTACAAATTATATGATTAGAGTGACCCCTATCACTGGGACATGCAGTCCATTACCAATGCAACATGAAGCCCAACCAACAAGAAGTTAAGATTAAAAGTTGTATGTGTGTCAGTATGGAATATTGACAATATGGAATATGTCAATATGTTTTATCAATAGGCCTAATAACACAATTGTAACTTATCATAGTTAACGTCAACACTGACAAAGCCTGGTGTGCAAAGCTAAAAAGGTTTAAATCCAAATTATTTATAAAAATAATAATAACTACTTTGGTTGTTAAAGCATTTTTCACAATATTACTAGGCAAACCACCAAACAGACTCAAGCAGCTAAGTGGAAGAAAAAGATGACATATACAAAAGGTAGTTTTATTTCAATACAGAAACTTTATTCCATTTAACACAATAAAAATATTAAACTTAAAAGAGAAAAAATGAGTTTGACATCAGTGAAAAATAACATCTGTTAACATATGAATTGGTCTGCAATAAATATGAGGCACAAATTGTGCTACAGCAGATCTAAAAGAAGTCCCATACTTCTTGAAAAAAAGTTAAAAATTAAGATTTTTAAAATCCCAATTTATATTAGCAGCTGACCAATTTACAAATATTTACACAAAAATAAGAACAGAAATTAAAAAAAAACTTGGCTTACTGTAGCAGCTATTTTTAGCAGTCATCACTACTACTTTATTTGTAAGGAAAAGAAACTGTAGGAGAGAGCCTCACCCAGGGCGGTCTTGTCTTGTAAGAGATCTTACAAGCCAGAGGGGTGTGAGGAAGTGCAAGGGAGTTACATTTCCTTACACCTATTCTGGTACACGAACATTGGAGGGAGGATGTACAAGCAACAGTACCACCTTTGCAATTTTATTTTCAAACAGTACACTGGAAGTACAGTTAAGAGGAACAAGAACTTTTGCTTGTGCTTCCTTTCGCCTGCTTCAATGTAGTGTTCAAAACTGCCACTGGTCAGAAATGAGTATTAAGCATACACTACAGAGAGTAGTTTGCCACTCAATCAGGTCTGCAGTGCCCATGCATCAAGCTGAACGTAGCCCACCAGCCACACTTTATGTGGCATGCAAAGTGCCTAACATCCTGGATTTTTTTGCCCAGGAGGGCAGAACACACAGAAGGTTCATCAAACTCCTGGTGGGCTATCATAGACAGCTGATAGGATGCATTGCTACCATAAATGACTGATAGGCTGCATGCTACAAGCCTAACAGATTATCCAACTGCCTTCCTTGTAGTAGCTCTGGTACGTAAAAATTCCAGTTAAGATTACAATGCCTGGTATTTAGAAGTTCTCAGTGAGACGGCAAACCTGCGTCCAAGTTGTGCTACTTTAGACTGAAGGTGAGGCCTCACACAACTGAATGATCCTACCAAAAAATCCATTATCATAGAAAACAGAAAAGGTTCCAAGCTAGCTTTCTTCCTGACATACAGTTTTACATGTGGAGGGAACTGTGTCATATGGCGGAACATTCAGTCATGTCAACCCTCACATGCAATCTAACGGGGTACAGCTCTGGCACAAGCTTACCACCTCACTGAGAATGAAGCCAAATCAACAAGACCAAGTCATTATTTTGCTGTAAAGTTGCTGTTTGTTACAAGTCTATTAAAAACTGGAAAGAGCCAAAGGGAGGCAAAGTGCACATTGCATTTAGCAGTTGTAAAGCAGGGACTACTTACTCTGAAGGAAATGTGCGCCATACGCTATTCTTTTAGGTCACAGCCTGGTTATTGTACATTACAAAACTCTTCATCTTTACATTTCAATATTCAGTGTGGCTGAGTCAACCACTATATGTTAACAATAAATCAAACTCCCAACAGATTTGCAAAATTTTGTATTACAGCAGTCTTTTTATTGGTCACTGATTCAATCTGTTTCAGAAAGCCAGTCTTATTGGTTTTAATAAATTTCACAAAGGTAGCCTTTTTTTTTTTCAATTTTTACAAAATTTTCCTTAACAAAAATCTGAAAGAAAAATCTCCTCTTAAAAAAAAGTACAGTGGGGAAAGGAGAAAAACTGCATCCTGGGGTTTTGATAATGTCCTTCGTATATTATATTTCAGAAGAGTTGACTTACGGGGAGACAAGCCAATCACCTTTTCTGTATAGTTGCTCTTAAAGGTAGTATACAGTTCAAGTCCCTCCTGTCTCTCAGTCTCTGCCATGACTATGGAATAGAACAAAATACATCATGAATACATTGGTATCTCCATACAATTAAAGTCATCATTATAAAATTGACAGTAACACTTCCAATCAAAATAAGATTAAAGTACTATGAAAGACTGTGTCAAGGGCTTGAGTGTGCCACTGCAGTTTTAGACTTTTTCCTTCTGAAAGGCAGACCTTCATGCTATATCAAACTGATTTTGAAACTCTCAAGTTTAAAAAACAGGAGGAAAAAGTCCAACGGTGTCCATGTGCTGGCACTATTGATGTTGTGCTAGTATAAAATGAACTCTTGTGCAACAATAGTGCTTGATAGCACAACGGGCTTTCTGGAAATTGTAAAATAATTTCCATGTATTATTATACATTTCTGTCATTCAAACAAGTTCCTGTGCTTACACACAGTCAAAATAGAATAAAAATATAGCACAAGGGACGCAGATCCAGAAAACTCTTGCTGTGCTTAACTAGCTGTGCAGTTCTTTGGATCCAGGCTAAGAGGTCATACAGCAAAATGACTTTCAAAGTTAGGAATCCAGTTTTATCTAACTCTTGCTACTCTATAAGACAAATGAAATTTTGCAACAAATTAAAGGAGGTAATTTCCCCTTAGGGCAGGATTAGGCAGCTTGTGGCCCTCCAGATATTCTGACCTACACAAAAGCTTTTGCTAAAATACATTTAAGTTGCCACAAAATTCTTTGTTGTTTTGCTGCAACAGATTAACATGGCTACCCCTATGGAAAATGTACTAAAGATACTATACTCTGATCACAGAGACAGTGACATGAGAGTAATAATGACTTGATTACAAAGGAAGTCATGAGGCCAGGATCCAAAGAGTTACTTTGTGTGCACCTAAAGGATTACGTATGTCCAGCATGAATTTTTATTTTCTTCTTCAAACAAGAGACCTATTTGTCGTAAAGCAAACTGCTTTGAAAGCCCTCCTTGACTTTGCAAGTAATTTGTCATGTGACACTGGAAGCTGCTGCCTAAAATCCCAAGATGCTGTTCTTTGGATCTCAGCCATGAGAAAAAAAGCCAAGCATTAATTAATGCAGGTTGGCTACCTGTAACTGTGGTTCTTTGAGTGGTCATCTGTGCATTTACACATATGGGCTCTGCGCCTGTGCAGAGCCTCGTTTGGGAACATTCTCTAAGCTGAGAACATTTTTGGCAGGAACCCTCCCTCACCATCTACTGCACATGTCCAGTGGGTTCCCGCTCGTTCCATCAGTTCCCCAGCTAAATGGCCTTGTTACCGAGGAAACTACCTCACTCTGACATCAACCACAATAGTGATGTCGACATTGCAGCAGGGACAATGGGTGGGTTGTGTGAATGCACAGATGACCACTCGAAGAACTACAGTTACAGGTAAGTAACCTGGATTTCTTCTTCGTGTCTCTGTGCATCACACATATGGGCGATTAAAAAGCTGACTTACTGGAGGTGGGTAGGAGAGTTGTCATGTCATATTGGAGGAACAATAATAGGACTGCATGGCCAAAACTGCAATCCTCCCTTGCTTGAACATCCAGCCTACAGCGCGAGATGAAAGTCAATGGTCTCTACCACGTTACAGCTCGACATAAATCCGGTAATCGACACTCCTCTACTGAATGCTGTCGAAGTGGACACGCTTCTAGTGGAATGTGCTTTAATGGGACCGTTGAGTTTCAATCCTGCAAGTTCATATGCTAGCTGTATAGCATGCACAATCCAAGAGGTGAGCCTCTGCAAGAAGACTCGCAAATCCTTCTTAGATCCTCCATAACAAACAAAAAGTCTTTGGGATTTATGAAACAATTCTGTCCTGGCCTTGTAGAAAGCCAGCGCCCTACGTACATCCAAAGTATGGAGCACTGTTTCCAGCTGAGAGGATGGTACCGGAAAGAAGGTGGGAAGAACAACATCCCGATTTAAATGGAAATCAGACACAACCTTAGGTAAGAAGGCTGGGTTGGGTCTTAACACCACCTTGTCGCTATGAAAAATAAGGTATGGTGCATCTATACAGAGGGTGCATAACTCACTCACCCTTCGTGCAGTAGTTATGGCTTTTAGGAATGTCACCTTCCAAGAGAGAAGTCGAAGGTCAATCTTAGCCAAAGGTTCAAAAGGCTTTAAAGTCAAGATCTCCAAAACAACGCATATACTCCATTCTAGGATGAAAACTCGAGTTAGAGGAGCTACATTTTTTAGACCTTGCAGAAAATGACATGTCGTTGGGTGTGTAAACATTGTAAAACCCTCCACAGGAGGATGAAAAGCTGAGATGGTGGCTAAGTAGACTTCAATCAAGGCGAACTTCAAACCTCTTTGAAAAAGACTGGGGAGAAAGGTAAGTACAGCCTGTAACGATGCAGAGTAGGGATCGAAGTCCTGGGACACTGCGAAAGTGGAGAAACTCTTTCACTTACTGTCAAATGCCCATCTTGTAGATGGTTTGAGAGCCACGTCCAACACTGTTTGAACTTTTACTGGCAGGCAGGCTACCTCAATTGAAGTCTCCATGCCGTTAAACACAGGATGTCGAGATCTGGATGATGGACACGACTGCGATCCTTGGTCAGTAGCATTGGTATCGACAGCAGCCATAAGTAGCTCATGTTTGCCAGATTGAGCAGGGAGCAAACCACAGTTGCCTCAGCCACCATGATGTTATTAGGATACAGGCTGTGTTGTCCATCCAAATCTTTTGCAACACCCTGGAAATCAGAGGAAATGTGGGGAAAATGTAGAGGAGACCTTCCGACCAATGAATCTGAAAGGCATCCCCTAGCAATCCTGCGCCCAGGCTTCCTCTGGAGGAAAGGTCACATACTGTGTTCTGGCTGGTGGTGAAGAGATCTGTCTGTGGTCTGCCCCATTTCTGGAAGAGCAAGCTGAGGAGGGGAAGAGACAGCTGCCGCTCGTGTGACAACTGATAAGTTCTGCTTAGAGAATCTGCCAGATCATTGTCGTTCCCTGGGATGTGAAAGGCTGTAAGTGCAATTCCTCTTTTGATTGCCCAGTTGACAAGTTCGACAGTCATGTTCACGGGGCCCAGGGAATGACTCCCGCCCTGTTTGTTCAGATAACACAAGACCATGGTGTTGTCTGTTAGTGCCTGGATATGCCTCTGAGAAAGGTGAGACTCGAAAGATTGGAGTGCTTTTCCTCACTGCCAAGAGTTCCAGAGTGTTGATATGTAGCGCTCTGTCATGTATCTGCCAAAGACCTTGAATCTGCAGGGGGCCACAATGGGCTCCCCATCCTAGCTGAGATGCATCAGTCACCAAGACCCGAGATGGAGGTATTGGTGTAAATGGTATCCCTGCTGTCAGGCTGCTCGGTTGCATCAATCAAGTCAAACTGCTCACTACATTGTCCGGTACTATTAAGTGCACTCTACGAGTGTTGGCATCAGGGTCAAAAGATCTCAGAAACCAACCCTGTAGGCACCTCATATGGAATCTCACCCAGGCTACGACGTAAACTGTGGATGCCATTAGTCCCAATAGTCGCTGGATTTGAAAGGCCATTGTCCTGCGGAAGTGAGAAATGTTGTAAGCCAACCCTATCAAACTTTGACATCTGTCCCAAGGTAAGTAACCCCTCACAGTTGTTGCATCTAACACTGCCCCTATGATGGAGATCACTTGAGTAGGTTCCAATCTGCACTTTTCTTTGTTTATTATTCGCCCCAATGACTTCAACAGGTTCCTGATGAATAGAACTGCTTGAGTTTGACGATGTTTGGATGACACCACTATTAACCAGTTGTCTGGGTATGGATAGACCTCGATGCCTCGAGTGCAAATGAAAGCACACAGCACTGCCATACATTTTGTGAAGACATGTGGTGTGGTTGCCAAGCTGAAAGAAAGAACTGTGAATAGGAACATTTGATCTGTGATCACAAAACAAAGGTACTTTTGATAATCTTCCTGGATGGCAATGTGGAAGTAGGCATCTTTGAGGTCTACCGAAGCAAACCATACACCTTGGCAAAAAAGAGGGATGACAGAGGCTAACGCAGTCATTCGAAATTTTCTTGTCCTGCTGAAGTCGTTCAGGCTCCTGAGATCCAGAATGGGATGAAGTCCTCCATCTCTTTTCGGTACCGTAATGTAACGGGGGGAAAATCCATTCCTTGTTTGGTAAAGTATAGCTCTTCTGATAGCCCCCTTCACCAAAAGCATAGATCTCTCCTGCTTCAGAACTTGTGAGGCTGGTGTAATGTGGGTGGTACCGAAAGGAGGGAGGACTTCGAACACTATCCGGTAACCAAACTGGATGATGTTGAGGACCCATTTGTCTGGTGTTATAGTCATCCAATTTCATAGAAAACGACATAGGGGAGAGCCAAAAATGGGGAGGAACAGTGTCGAGATGAATCTGATAGAGGGCTAAGTCAAAGCCCTCGTTTAGAGGAGTTGTCCCTCTTGGAACGTGGCTGGTGAAAACGGTTAGAAGGGTGTTTTCTCTGAGGCTGGTGCTGATAAAATTTGGAAGTCTTATCCTGATATTGGCGAGGTTGATGGAACTGTTGCTGACTGAACCATCTCCTCTGCCTATAAGGTTGCCACTGGTACTACACAAGGATCCAATCTTTTCCCATAAGAAAAGTTGATATCTCGATATTGTGGCCTCATAAGTTAGCCACACAGAGACCAAGTGCAGATGAAGAATAGATCCTTCTGCCTCGTAAATCCAACCTGCAACTTTCCTTATCAGCTGGCGAAGCATGAAGTTTTTGAGATTTCTCCTGTGATTATTCTACTATAACAGAATTTGGGTGTGGATGCGTGAACAAAAACCCAAGTCCTTCTCTCCCACCCTGTAGAGGGATTCTAAACGTTTTGACATGGGGGCCATTGAAAGGGCTTTCCAGGATTCCTTAACAGTCTGAAGCAGCATAGGAAGAAACTGAATGGAGACTGGAATCGAAGCCTCCATGTATATGACATCAAAGACTGGGTCTTGTAGCTTCTCAAGACTTGTGTTGTTGGGTCTCAATTCCTAACAACTGTGCCATCCTCAATATTTGTTCAGTAAATTGGTAAAGATCCTTGGAAGACAGCGCTCCTTCACGAGCCCCTACCATATCCTCTGGGGAATAGACTGAAGGCAGTACCGAGGATACTGATGTCGAGTCTGAGCGATAGTCCTCAATAGACAAAACTGCCCCTCGATCCTGATCCTTCTCCTTAGGTATTGAGCTAGGTGGAGGTGGGAGAGGACAAGATGGGAACAATCCCACTGCCTCAGAAACTAGTGGAGTCGATGGCCTTACTGCAGGCTGTGTGTGTCCTCTCAAGTCAAGCGTGCCAGGACTGGTGGAGGCAAAAAGGGGTCCTCTTGTGGAGGCGTCAAAACTGTTGCCAAAGATGCTGAACAGTGCCAAGGGGATGTTGCTACTAAGTACCTAGTACGATCATGAAAGGTATCATGATGAAAATGCCAGTCATTGTACTGATAGTGCATTCTGGGCGGAAAGAGCCAGTCACCATATCTGTCCCAGTCTTGTATTGGTGAACGGGATCTGTAGCCCACATCTCTCTCATAGCAGTCACGGCAGGGTATACCTGATCTCTCAGAACAAAAGGAATCTGGTGAGGTATCCTTATAGAAGTGCTCCCTCAGTGCCAGGGGAGGAGGCAGCTGAGTTTGGTGCGGCGAGATGTGTGGAGCTATAGGTGGCAATACTTCTCTGATTTCGCCTTCTGACGTCAATGTGGTGTGGAGCGGTTCAGCGATACTGAAGTTGCTCTCAGTACCAACAGCAAAATTGATGGAACTCTCAGTATTGGAGACTCCAAAAGTGGCAGAGGTGATGGAATAGAAATTTGGCATTGATCAGCAGACTGAGAAGGAGAAAGACTCATGTTGTGGACTTTCTTTTTCTTCTTCTTGGGAGCCTCAGACACTGATTTAGATGCGCTTGGTGTCTTAGCCTTCTTAGACAGCTTTTTTGCTGTAGCCATTGTCACAGACCTGCCCGGGGTGGGTGGATCAGTTCGACCTGTGGTTAGAGTCGAAGACTTGGCCCGCTCCCTTGCCGGCGATTGAACTTTCTACACCATTGCCTGGGGCTGAGAGGCAGATGGCTTTGAGTGTACTGAATCAACAGTCTCCAAGGCTTTCTTCCACAGAATCGCTTTTAAGAGGTCCGCTCAATGACGCTTAGTTAGTTTAATAAGATTCATGCGATGTCAGCAGGTCTCCACCACATGAGACTCCCCCAGGCAAAACAAAGAAAGAGAATGCCTGTCAGTGGGCGGTGGTTTACTGCCGCACTAGAGCACTTATGAAAAGGGGCCTTAACGGCCACACATCACAAAATGGCAATCAGAGATTGCAAGAACACAAAAAATATAACTATCTAACTTTTTTGTTTTAGAAAGAAGACAAGGGAAGGAGAAAAAGGAAAAATAAACATCTCCCATCTTCCCTCAGCGAAAGCGGAAAAGACTCAGAAGTCCCAACGAGGCGTCCTTTCAACAAGGCAGTTGAAAGAGAGCTGAGGGAACAGGCGGGAACCCACCGGACATGTGTGGTAGACGGGGGGGGGGGGGGTTCCCGCCAAAAATGTTTTCCTTGGCTAGAGAATGTTCCTGAACGGGGCTCCACACAAGTGCAGAGCCCATATGTGTGATGCACAGAGACCACGAAGAACTTAGAAAAATCAGTGACGCAGAAATATGCACTAGATCTTTCAGTTTCAGAGAAAAAGATTTCCCCCAAACAACTGTTTATATGCAGTAAGTTTTGTGAAAAGCTTAATTGGAATATTGCATATTTTTACCTTGCGAAATTCATCTATGATAATGTCAAACTTCTGTTTTTCATGAACTGCTCTAGCAGTGTTTGTTCGATCAAAAGGTTCTGAAAAGGTTAAAAGAGGATTATAAGTGATAACGCTTTTGCTTGCTTTAAGCTTATCTAAAGAAACAGTCCTATAACTATTCATTCATGAGAAGCTGTACTGGAATCAATGAGGGTATACGAAGGTGAACGTCTTCAGGTTATTAGCCTTACATTTAGTATATTTTCTTTTCCGAGAGGGGGTCAAAGTGAAGTCTCTTTCCACTGCAGTTGGTTAGGTGGTTACATCTCTCCACTTTGGCATGTATGCATTTGCACACAATCGGCCACACTCATAGAAACAATGTTGAGTGATCTGAACATGTTCTGTAACCTTCTGTAAACATGCAATTCCAGTGCAGTTACGTATGCATATCTTTATGCAGCATATAAAGAGAAGCAGCACATACATCTTACTACAAGATGGAGTGTGGCTACCGCATGAATGGCTTTAAAAGGGTATTAGACCAATTCATGGAGGATAAGACTATCAAGGCGTACCTCCAGTATCAGAGGCTGCATGCCTCTGTATATCAGTTGCTGGGGAACACAAACAGGATGTTGCTGTTGCAGTCATGCCCTACTTCTGGGCTTCCCATGGGCAGCTGGTTGGCAATAGTGTGAACAGTATGCTGGACTACATAGGCCTTTTGCCTGATTCAGCATGGCCCTTATGTTCTAATAAAAAGTTGGATCCTATTCAGGAGATGGATTCTCTAATTTCAGGAGGGATTAAGCACTGCTTGAACGAATGGATGAATGGAAACACCAGCAGCACATTCCTGATTGTCCCAATTTTGCACAATTCTTCAGGAGACATTAAAAGTGATAATCTAAAAAAGTGGAACAAGCAAAAACCACACCAACAGGTGAAAGGAGAAAACACTACAACGCTTTGGGGCAGCCTTTTTAGCATGGGGCAGCCCATGGCTGTGTAAAGATTATAGTTGTTCAGAACTGAAATGCATTTAAATGTGTTGTGTGGCTATTTATCTGTGGGCACTACTGTTTTACTTTGCTTTAAAGACGGCTCAAGTTAAAAGGATATCAATGCTATTTTCCAAAATGCTTTCTTCCTACATTTAATTTCAGTTGTCCCATTAGGCAGAACTGGGTTAGAAGAACTTAGGCCCATTTGCCCCATACAACCCCAGGAAAACATCAACTAGAGAGCCTATTATTTCCAGTATGATACTTAGTATGCCCTAAATGTCTGGTCTCACCAATCAGGATTGCCAGGAAACATAAAACATGCCTATAACATGGAAAGGCATATATGACGTTTCAGCGTCATACAAAGCCCTAGAAACAAAATGCCACTCTTACAATTATTAGGATTAAATAACATTTGTTCTGAGAAGCAAAGGATGAAATACTCACGAAGTGTCAAAATTTAGTAAAGGGCACTTCTTAAGAGGTCACAGTATTTAACATGGACTAAGGAATGTCTCCAAAGACAAGTCAGTCATTCCCTACTTTTATTCTCTCTGTAAAACAGCAATAGTAGTACTATGGAACAGGAATGCAGCAGGGTGCAGCTCTGGGACTTCTTTCAGAGCAGGTATGATGACGTCATCTAGCAGAGCAGCAGAGTCATTGAAGGACCCTCCTTGCAAGTGAATGAGGTGATAATGATAACAAGGATTTAAAGTTCTACTACTGATTGTGATAGCTTAGCATAGAGGAAGACAGAGAATGAGGAAAATCAGTAGAAGTGCGATACTTCCTTTTTCTTTGATGGAGTTCCTGCTTCAAAGTAGCAGTTTAAATGGTAACACTATTTTGCAAGAATGTTTAACTTTATAATTAAAAGCTAAAGGACGCATTTCAGCTGGCTGAAGATCTTTTGTTAAAGGTCTTTGTGTTTTAGAGTCAGAAGTAAGCACCACTGAGTTCAATGGAGCTTACTCCCAGGTAACTATGCATAGGATTGCAGTCATGCTTCAAACTTAATTGCAAGATCAGCAGTTAGTTTTGAATGTTTGTATTTTATCATGGAGTTTTTAATCAGAGTGTTAGCTCCTGTAAGTATAAATAATAAAGAAGCAGGATATATGTCTTGTGGTCATGAGTGTAGATTCCCATTGGGGGTGTAGCTATGGGCGTTGTCATGATGAGCGCCTGCATTTCACACTTTACTACACCACAGGTCATGACTTCGTTTATAAGAATGGAGCAGGGTTGAATTGGGTAAGAATAGTGAAGTACTGCAAATACTAAAATTTATCTCAATACACTGGGGCTGTTCAGATGTAATGCCAAATGATGGATTGGACTTAGAAGAACAAGCCTTTAGCTTGCACATTCTTCACCCTTTGTCAATTACTAACCTCCAAATCCCTCTTTTAGGGCAAATCCTAGTTACCCTGTTTTGATGAAATGACAATGATTTGTCACAAATCAGAATTGGAGGTTACTAATCACCACACATAAGGAGAGGAGAGAATGTGTGAGCCTGAAGCTCCTCATTGCTTGTTCACGTAACACCAAAACATGGTTTGGCGTTATGTCAGTAAAGAGCCCCAGTGCAAGGTTCCTCAGCTGGCAAAACACCACCACCACACAACAGGTTATTTATGTATAGCCACCTGCTACCAGAATACAAAGCTGCAAAACAACAAAACTGCAGAATTTACCTTCTACACAAATGAACTTGTTTCTCCATTCAATACCATCAGGTCTTGGAATGGCTTTGGCTTCACGAATTGAAATCATTTGACTGCTCCAACTAGCAAAGAGAAAACAATTTTCAGAAACTTTTGAATACATGTGATATTGTTTTTTATAAGCTCACACATTAAAACTGGGGATAATCCTTACTTAGTATGTAAGCGTAGGATTTTGATGCAGCAGATAAGAAAGGAATACAGTCCCTAGAAATGTAGTAGCAAAGAGGGAGAAAAACAGACCATTCCTGATCATGTGCCTTAGAAATACCAGTGTGATTACTGTAGCCCATGTAGATGAGAGAAACCAAAAAACGTTGTTATTAGGGCCAAAGTTATTAGGGCCACAGGAACAAACTACATGAAACCAGGCAGAAATTCAGAGAGGGCTACAACAGTTCTAGGATTTCCCATTTTTGGCTGGATGAATTCCATTAGCAAAGTTTCAATAGAAAATGTAGGTCAGAGAAAAGGGAAATGTTACAGCATCATCTGGCTTGTATCCCAACTTGTCAATAAATTTAAGAAAAATAAGCTAAAGGGAAGAGTTACGTAACAGAATTAAGCAGATCACAGCAGGCAGTAATTCCATTCTGGTGCACACTGAACTAAACTTTTTTTTCTTTTTCTTTTGCAGAATCCATCTGGCTTGTAAAACCACTCAAAAAAAGCAGTTGCATCTTCACAGCACATCCAAAAAGCCAAAATACTAATAAGCGACTATTAATATGAAGTGTTTGGTGCCAATTTACATATCTACTTCAGGGAACAAAAGGAAGAAATTTCTTTCATAACATCTTCATTAAGCAAAAATGTAACCACTTAATGGGATAAAAGAGCCAATTCTACTCCAAACGAAGTGGCTCTCCTCTGCTGTTCAACATGTAAGGGAAACCATGTGAAACTTACAAAGCTGAACAGGACTCACTGGATTATGCAGTGTAACACAACCCTTTGCCCCAAGCCCTGAAGTACCCTTGTTAGATGGGTGCCTAACCATTTCTTGAAAGCTTACATAAAGATTCTAAAACTTTGGTTGATTATTTCATGGGTGAACTGTTCTTACAGCTAGGCATTTGGCTTCTGTGTTTAACCTAAAAAGCTACCTCCCTAAAATGAGCAATAAAACACCCCTCATCATGACAGACAAGGGAAAGATGAAACGACTGTATACTAGAGAACACCACAACAAAGGTAGCAGCTTCCCAATTATGCCTGGTGTGTGTGTGTGTGCACGCGCGTGCACATATGTGTGCTAGTATGGAAGTGCCATGCTATATATGAACTGGTTACGCTCATCTGAGTATCAATTAAAGCTTTTGAGAACTTGAATCCATGTATACTAGGGGTGTGCACTGACTACAAGATTCGATTCAGACCCCAATTCGGCAATTCAGTTCAGACCCCAATTCAGAAAACAGCCCAATTCAGCAGCCACCCGCTTCACCTTGGGTCCAAATCCAAATATCAGTTCGGAAATCCAAATCTTCATGCCTCCCTTTGACTATAATTGGAAATCAACAAATGACTAACTTTTCCCCAGTTTGTAAGAACTGGATGAAATTTGCAGGCATAGTAGTTCTTTATGGGGGTGGGGGTGTTACGCCTGCCAAATTTCAGATAAATAGATGCAGGCAGTGGTTGTGCTATGAGCCTTTAAATTTTGGTTTTGGAAGAAAGGAAACTGCTGATAACTTTATTTCTTGGCAGAACTGAATGAAATTTGCAGCCCTTTTTGATGGAATCATGCCTGCTAAGTTTCAGATGAATCGCTGCAGGGAGCTTTCGGCAAGAGCAGTCTCCACAGTCTGGGGGTTTCCCAAAAAGGTTATCGCACCAGCAACCTGCAAAATTTCAGAAGGATAAGTGCTGTGTTTTGTTTGTTTTTGAAGCGGAATGCTCAAACTGGTAGTGGGGGAGAATGATTCACTTCTCCTTAGTCCCCTCATTGGGTTTTCTGGCAATTTATATGAAAATGGCATACATCAAATGTATCCATAGAAAAGAAAGCTGCAGACATTCAGAAGGATAGGTTCAGGGGCTAAGTAGTTATGATCAATCAAAATCAGTTTAAGACTTTTTTGTTTTCTGCACAATCGGCATCACAGTGACAGAAAGTGCAACAGGACAGAGGTCGATGATAGATGCAGAGCATAAGGTAAGAGGCAGAAGGACTTGAACATTCAGCATTTTCCAAGCAAGCACAGACTGTTACAGACTTGACCAAATCTCTTTTAACTTTTCTGTTACCGGAAGAGAAAACTAACCAAGAGCACTAAACACTGGATCAGTCCTGCGATATATTACTTCAACATCCATCCACCAAATCACTTGGATTAGAGTGTCCTGGTAAAATCATTCACTGTGATTGATTTATTAATCAGTGGTACATATATACCACTTCATACAGTAAAATCTCTAAGCAGTCAGAAGCTAGAGCTGCCGGTCACAAAATTAAACCACTCCTCTCTCTCCCTCCTCTCCCCAACCTGGTATTTTCCTTATATGAAGAGCTTGGGGAGAAATATATCAATTTTTGGAGACACACTGTCTGTGTCTCTGCGTCCCTCCAAATTCCAAATCTTCAGGCGTGTTCAGATTTGGATTCGATCTGTTTCGGAGGAGATCCTCTTTGATTTGGGCATCTCCTGAATCTGTCAGTTTCGGCTCTGGATTCGGATGAATCCGAAACACACCCCTAATGTATTTGAATTTTGCGTTTGCTAGACATATCTGGCACTATTCTGTCTGAGAGACTGGTCAATCTGGCCCTTGCCATTCACATAAAAGGCCATGTGGCAAATCATACTTATTTTTGTCTAATCTATCCAGATACAAATTCACAATTGGATGACCTTAAATCTGAACCTAACAGTCTGTTATGTAACTCAAAAATAATAGCAAAAAAAGAGAGGATTTTATAAATGCCTCAGCTGAACATTTTGCAACCATTTTACATCATGCACAAATGAAGGTAAACCCTGTGCCAGTTTATGAAAGCATTATTGCTAAATATACTTCCAAATGTACAAGCGTCACAGGATTTCTTATGAATGTTTCTTAATACAAATTTAATTATTTTGTAGCTGGACTATAAGGAAGGCTGAGCGGCGAAGAATTGATGCTTTCAAACTGTGGTGCTGGAAAAGACTCTAACGAGTCCCCTGGACTGCAAGGAGGTCAAATCAGTCCATCCTAAAGGAAATCAACCCTGACTGCTCATTGGAAGGACAGATACTGAAGCTGAAGCTCAAATATTTTGGCCACCTAATGCGAAGAGAAAACTCTCTGGAAAAGACCCTGATGCTGGGAAAGACTGAAGGCAAAAGGAGAAGGAGATGGCAGAGGATGAGATGGCTAGATAGCATCACTGATGCAATGAATATGGACTTGAGCACGCTCCGGGAGAGCGCGCAGGACAGGAAGGCCTGGCATGCTATGGTCCATGGGGTCACGAAGAGTCGGACACGACTGAACAACAATTATTTTGTAAAATGCCAAGTTTGCTTTTAAATGCCAATTTTAATTGAGGGATTTTTTAAGGGGGAAAATGAATTTAACCTTCATTTTACTATAGTAAACCTCACTGGATAGAAGGACATTTGGATCAACACTTGCTTTGCTATTGAGTGCCAAATGAAAAACCTGTTACCTTTCCATAAGAAATGCAGGAGAAGAAGGGCATTCCACATTTCAAAAATGTTTATAAACATAGAAGGATGTCTTCAAGAAGCTATTCATTTCCCCATCCCTCTCCAGAATATATTTCTAGGCAACGTTTAATCGAACTAGCATTTTTGTGTAAGTCATTCACAAAAGTTAGTACAAACAACATTCATGCACATTTTTAGTTGTGTGCGCAAAAGAGGCAAAATTAATCTTGAATTCATACTTAAAAATTGTACAGTGACAGTGTTTTGCCGATGCTGTTGTACAACTAATTCCAGTTCTGCTGTGGTGTTCAGCAATATTTATTTTTAATCCTGCCAAACTAGATAGTTCAGACTATTTTGGCAGGTTACAAAAATATATGTATTATCACAAAACAGAAATCACAATTTGCATTAATGGAGATGTTGCTCTAGAGCCTCTGAGAGCTGAACTGCTTTGAGAGTGGAGACAGAAGCACCAGCTAGAGCCGATCAGCAGGTGGGAAGTGCTGGACTATGGAAGAAAACCAGGTCTCTTAGGGAAGAAATGCCATAACTACGGCACCACAACAAAGAAGGGCTTAGATCTTACTGCTTCCAACTTAACCTCTGCAGATCTCCTGCACAGATCTTAAGACACATGGGTACAAATGGAGAGGATGCTCCTTCAAATACCATACACCCTGACTCCATTTCAATGAACTCTGAACTGGAGACCGCCAAATTATTTCTTAAGAGCCAAACCCAAGTACTCCCCCATTGATTTCTTAAGTTTTGCTAGATCATGTCGTACATTTTAAATCTGTCTCTACATGTAAACTTTTAGCCACAGAGCCTTATACTCTTAGTGTGTGCACGCACACGCGCCTACGCTATAGGCGATTTTAATTAAAAAGGAAAGCATTCCCACTTAAATGGAAATACAAGTCCTTGAATTCATTTGGAAACTGCAGTCAGTGCAGAACCAATGTGAACTGCCAGAGCAAAGCAGGCACAGAGGGGTTCATTGAGATGAGAAGCTGATCACTCACTCAAATTCTGTAGCATAATATTTCAGGAAGCCCAGCAACAAGTCTCCAAGTGTTGATTCGTTTTTTGAAAGGTAAGGAGGAATGGTGCACGGGGCTTGATGCACAAGGTGCAGCTGCATAGTGGGATCAAAAGATTCCTGCAAAGACAGTAAGACACAAACAGAGAACATAGTGTTATTTAATGTCTGTGCCATGGTCCTACAATCTGTTAAAATGCTATCAAAGGTAAACATGCATGTGACTCATGGCAAGGTAAGCCCCATTCAAATCTGTAGCACTTACTTCCAACTAATATGTAGTTTGGATCAGTACAAATCTTTGAAAAACTCAATGTAAAACCCTCAAAATCGAACAATAATAAAAATCTAATAGATATGATCATGTTGTTGCTTGCTTGTTAACAAATGGTCATATTTGACTGCAATGGAAAAGCAGAATCTCTTCAACAGAAATCAAAAAATAAAACTGCTAACTCAGCTTCCTAGCCTCAGAAAGATCCTTTCCAGTCCATGCCATACACCATCCTGCTGTTTGCAAGTTGACCCACCCCTGCTTTTCTTGAGTGCTCTTCTGTCTGTCTCTCTTGTATACATATTCCTTCATCTTTAATACAAAGAAAACAACCTACGCACATATCCTGCCATTTTGCTGTTTTACACAAAGCAGCAGTAGTTTTCTACTCTACCAGGTAATTAAAGATGCCAATTAAAACAAGGGGGTAAAAATGGGCATCTTGTTTTAATATTTTTAAAAACTAAATTGTTTTAATGGGCATCTTTAATTATCTGGTAAAGCAGAAAACTTTCCCTGCTTTCTATACATGGAATGTTGCAAAGGTTTTGCTTTTTAAATACAAGAACACATGATGAAAAGGGAATGGGATTCTGAACTTCTACAATATTTGAACCCAGGTCTCCTTGGTCCAAGTTAGTATTTCACAGCATAAATTTATTTCCTATAGTTGTTGGGCTAAAATGAGAAATCCTCACGTATGCACGCCTGAGTATCTTTGAAGAAGGGAAGGATACAAATCTGACAAATACCTTCTAGAGGGCAGTAGTGTTTTGTTATTTTGCTTTGGTTGAGTCTTCCCTGTAGCTTGGCATTAAAATGAGAACCCTAATAAGGTTTCCTGAGTTTGATAAAACTGTTCAAGGCACTTAACAAACTGGCAGGTGGAAGCAGGAAAGGAATGCCTGGGGATCTCCTGTACTGTTTACTCCCTGTGTAAGGAAGGTGAAACTTGCGCTGCTGTAATTCCACCTTACTATGTACCCTAGCCAATACAGACTTTTACTTCAGATTAAGCAACCTAGATCTGCACATGCAATCACTAATGCTGGATTAGATCTCACACTTCACCCATAAGCTTTTATTGAAAAAGTTAGGAGGGGGCAGAATTCAGGCTTTTACCACTCCTTAACAAACCTGGTTTGCATATGACAGAGTGAATCAAGTGTGGTAAGCAGGAAAGTTCATAACAACTGTTGCGCCTTGACAGAACAGTGTCTTAAACCCATGTTATTAATCATTTACATAGATAGCATCTGAGCTGCAAAGGGCATGGGAATCTTTATTTTGCTTGTCCTTACGGGTACCATGAGGTCCATGACTAGTCTCACTGTAATTGGGGAACTACAGCAAAGAGTGACAAGCCCAAGTCAAGCCACAGAAAGTAGGGGTGGTAGGATTTTAACACGGGTTTCCCATGTCCAGATTTACTCCTATTAACAAAAGCAAAGTATTAAGCTAAATAGCACCTTTGTGCCATTCTAGAACTATTCCTTTCATTCCTTCCCCCATGCCACCCATTACAAGGCAAGAATTTTTTAAAAGCCCTTGAGACTTTCCATGAACCATTAAGTCTCTGAATTATCAGCACTGGGCAGACTTTGGGTAAATACAGACAATGATCTAATTATATGGTAACTTAACAAGTGTTTAACTTGTACTCTGTGTACTAAGCCAGCCGTCTCTACTCACCTGTCAAGTGCTGAAGGGATTCGCACTGGATCGCCTATAACTGATCTATGGGGCAACCATGTGTGGAAAACTGTGCGTAGTTCTAGTCACCCCATTTTTAAAAGATCATCATACAGCCTGGTGCAGAAAAGGGGCAATCATGTGATGAAGGGGTCAGAACATCTTAATAGGAAAGGTTCGGCTATTGAGAGCTTCAGAGAGCTTCGGCTATTGGGCGGTATAGAAATGAAATAAATAAATAAATAAATAAATAAATAAGGCAAAAACATTTGGGACTTCAGTTAAAAAAGACGATGACGGCAGTGGGGCATGATAGGAGATCTATGAAATTATGTATGATGTGCAGGGAGGTCTAGTTTCTCCTCGAGAGGGAGAGAAACGTAGTGTGAAATGCATCTCAATGTGTACATTTTTAAACATTGCAGACAGCAGTTGCTGGGGGAGGGGATAATTATCAGGATTGCAATAGACAGGAAGGGGGAATTTAACCCATTCTTCCCCTGTTGCAATCCTGACAAAAATCACTCCTGTAAAACTGATATTTGCACTGGGAGGAAATCCCCAATTGGTGCCAATATATCTCAAACTGATGTCAATTTGCGTTTTCTAAAAATTTTATGTCACATCTAGTGTGACCCATTCCTGGGGGTTGACCCTTTCAGCCCAAGGGACAAATTCAATTTCATAGACGCTTCTTGTTTTCAGCAAATCTAACACATTCTGGCACTCCAGTGCATAAGCCCATACAAATAAAAAAAAAGAAATTACCCATAACATGCAGCCAGAGCCTCAAAATACTCAGGATTATGTATTAGTATAAGTTGCACTCGTTCAAGAGAGCAGCTGAGATATTTCAGATCAAGTAAGTGACAAGCCATAAGACTTAGTCAGAATTTTTTCCATTCAGTATAAGTGCAGTGAGTGTCAGGCTCACATCTTGCTCTCTCTGGTAGAAAGTAATGTCTGATCTAACACAAAACAAGGTTTACCAGTATGCAGGATCCCCCTGAGAGACATGCGCAAGCATGAGCCAGAGACATGCTCTGCTCACCTTTCATAGTGAACTTTTTTTGCTTTTCTTTTGCAGAACTCCTTTTTTCACTGACTCTCTATAATACAAGCATCATAAAGCAATGAGAAAGCAGATATTCAGTCCAAACCTTCTGGATACCAGATGCTAACTAATCAGGTGTACATCTTCTTCTGGTACATGCACATCTGATATGCAAGTTCCAAAGGCTCATCCCTCTCATCAGTGCTCAGATGTACTTGTGTGCCCTTGGATGTGGTATATAAAATGAGCCAGGCATTCTAAACCAACAAGGTTGACTTCCATGGGATGTGGGATAGGGAGGGGGGATGAATCGGAAGATGTTCCTCCTTGGATAAAAAATGCACTCTGCTGCAAGCTTTTAAAAGAAGTTTATTTTTTTATTTATGAAAAATGAAGCACTAGGTAAGCCAGCTCAGGGAATGCCAACTGGCCACTGAAGCAATGGATATAAATTTTAGAAATAAAATATGCAAGTAGGAGTTGCTGCACAAAAACCCTATATGGAAATTGAACAGGAGATTACCATGCCAGATTACACTCTCAAGCATATCAGACATTGAAAGATTCAAGTTATTTTAATTTACACAAGAGTGTAAGCTCACAAATGTGCTGAACTAGCTACTCTTTACCAAGTACATGAAGCTCAGCTAAGCATCAAATACTAAATGTAAAGCAATCTAGTTAAGTCAGAATTACATTTTCAAAAATGATTAAAAAGAATCAGATCTATTGCAACATTAGAATGCATATGAAGATACGAAATGAAACTACAGAGTACAGTAGCTAAGTAGTTAGTAAACCACAGAGAAATGTTAAAACACTGTATTAACACTAACCTAAGACATGGGGTCAACTGAAATAGAGCTAAATCTGCTTATTCTAAACAGTTACCATATGTTAGAAAGTTCTCCATTGTTCCTTTGCTAGCCTTTAAAAAAGAGGAAGAATGTGCAATTGCTGATGTTAGAGGCCTAACTGTGCATAATCATCATTTTTAAAAACAGATTTTCAATGTGAGGTTGATAAACATATGCAGAGGGCGTGGATGCCTTACTGAAGAACTGAGTCAGCACAAATGAAAATAACTAGTAGAATACCAATATGGTGAACACTCTCTCTCTCTCTCTCTCTATATATATATATATATATTCTACACATATGTAAGTTGTGCAGGGCTACAGAAAATAGTCCCCCCTTCCAACACCACCACAAAAGAAAGACAGTAGAAAGATTGAAACTTTTAAAAACCTTTGTTTCAGCCTGTGTGCATTATTAGGTTTTTTAAAAGATGGCTTTATCTTACAGCAAAAGGAATTATTAAATTGATTGCTAACACAGAACATTTTAACACCAATTTTAATCCATCCTTAACCCCCTCTGTTCAACATATCATACAACATCCACACTCCCCGCCCCCCATGTGAACTTAATTATGGCATAAACTGTGCCCAAACAAATGGTAGTACCTTCTTGGTGCTCTTACTTTTGCCAACCGAGCCTCTGAACTCAGTAACTTTTGAGCAGCTACTGTGACATAAAGGGGGTTCAAGTGAGGTTGCTTCCACATTAGCCCTTTTCTTTGGAACTGCCATTCTTTGTTCACTCACTCTGCCAACCACCCGTTGCATACATCAGTTTCTGCAGGAGGAAGGCTTTAATTACTGAATTCCTCTAATTTTTGTCCCCCCCCCTTTTTTTTTAACAGCAAACGGGTGCTATTTCACTGTATTTTTTTAAAAATGCAGGTAAAACAGTAATTACCCCCCCCCTTCATGGGAACACAAACACTGCGGCCATTCAAAAGCTATTAATCTCTACTCCCCTAGCTGTGATCAACAAGAAGAAATGAAATGGGTAGCGCCTGCAATTAAAAGATGTTTAATTAACATTAGAAGAGACCTTTGCTAAATGGAATTGTTGTATCTTACGCATATGGAAGGGAGCTGCTGAATAACGAAGCTCTATGAAGTGCTGTGTGGCACCTCCATTTTAATTCTAAATCCAGCTAATTATGGAAAAGCAATGCTCCAGCAGCACTATAGGACTCTACTGGGGAATAACCTTATTAATTTCACTAGATTCTGTATTCATGTGTACTCTGGGTAGTACTAAAACATACCTACAGCATTCTTGCATTGCTTGACCTTTTGGACGCACTTTAAGAATAAAACAAAATAACTACCCCCTTCACTCTGTACTTCGTGTGTAAATCTCTCTCTCTCTCTGTCTCTCTCTGTCTCTCCCTATCTCTCTCTCTCTCTCTCACACACACACACACCTACCTAATCACTCATGTGACCACTTCATGCATCTGATGAAGTTGGCTCTGGACCATGACAGCTTCAGCCACACTGAATGTGTCACTATTTAAGGCCGTGGAAGCATCTTAGTTATTTTTGCTACAATAGGGCTACCCCCCTAGAATTTGTCACAGTGGGTTAGCTCCCCAAGTGTCATGATTTATCACTGCCATTAACTCAGTTGCCAAGAGGCATACAGCACAGAAATGGGTTATTTGGGCAAGTGGGGAAACCCAAATTACACAGCAAATGTTCCTTACTGATGTCAAGGACTTCTAAACATGCTGCAGATTGAGTGAGCAATCTCTCATTCAGAGTCTTTTGAAAGGGGCAAAATTCCCTAGATCAGCCTTGCCCTCCAGATGTGTTGGACTGTAACTCCCATCTAACAAATCTGGAGGGCACCATGTTGGGGAAGGCTGCACTAGATGCTTCTAACAGTGCATTAAGAGTAATAATCAAGAAACATCTTCGGCTGTTTAACAGTTCTGGACACACTGGCCTAGATTTCATTGAGGCGGTAGAAGAAAAATCCCTCAACACAGAAAACTAAGCATGGTTAGTTTTCTATGTGCAGGGACTATGTGCAGGGATTTTGTATGGAGGAGCATTCAGTCATTTGAGCCCTCACCTGCAATCTAAAATGATATAACCCATTCATGAGTTTACCACCTCCATGAAATTTAGGCCATTACATTAGGATGTTTTCCATCTGATTCACAGCAGATTCTTTTGTTTGTTGTTCCTTGCACAAACCTGTGGCAACTGTGCTATTGTAATATAACAAATACTCAACCGCACACTAGCCACAGGAGTTAAAATACTATCTAGGAGGGAGGGAGGACAAGCAATCCTTATCCACACAGTATGTAAAGTGAACCTACTTAACATGACCTAAGGCACATGGATACCCTTGGAAATAAGATTAACTTCAGAAGTATGTAAACTGCAAAGGCAAAGGCTAATGGGGTACAGAGCATTAAAACCTAGAACAACACCAGGAGGAGGCGAGGTAACTCATCTAGACATTCTCTACATGCAGAACAGACCATTAAGTACAGTAGTACATTTGAAAACAGTGGGCTGCAAACCTAAGCACACTCAGTTGGAAGTAAGTCCCATGGAAATAAATGGGTGTTACTTCCTAGCAATGGAACATAATCAGTTCTGATCTGTAAAAAAGTTAGTTTGTATGAAACAAAGGTCAGTCTGCAGGGGAACTTTACACACACGGGCACACAGTGGTGGCTCACTATAGACTTCTAACAAACATGGTCACAGGCATATTTTGCCATTACCCAAATCTAATAGTTAAATAGCAACATTCATATTGTAGGTAATAAATATGTAATAAACATATTATGTAGTAATTTATAAGAAGCACTTACTGGGTAATTTTTTTGGAGGGATGGAAGGATAGGTTCAGGTAGGGCTATAAAAAAAAAGTTTAAAGTCGCTGTGATTCATGTACTTCACAGAAAACAACATACCAGCTACACCAGTGGTGTGAACTGAAGGTCTAGGATAAAATGCTTACTCCAAATGTAAATTTCTAGGCCTTTTAAATTAAGCAGAATTACCTCCCTAAATTTATGTGAAATGTGGTTAAACATTCTAGAATAGGAAAGTTATCCATTTAGCCAAAGTTGGTTATAATATATTTGATTTTATACAGGGGCATGTGGACATTTTTCACTATGAAGACATTTTAATTCGTTATAGAAAACTGATCTTTACGCTTCTGCTGTAGAAATATAGATACTGAACTATCAAAATACGATGAAGTTGTGAATGACGCTTAATATTACCTACTTTTCTGGATATGGAAAGCACAATCTGCCCCCAACTAACCACTACTGTCAAAATAAATATTAAATAAAAAGCTGTCTTCCTAAGTATACACATGTCTTTTTAAAATACCTACTGGAACCCCAAAACCAAATAAATATTGTGGATATTGCCTTACAAATTACGCACAGTTGCTATAAATGTCCATGTTAAAAAAATGTTCATCTTCCAGCTGAGTTATGTTTTACACACAATACAGTTTTAAAACTCTTTAGTTGAATGTCCATTCTGTCCCAAATGCTCCTATTTAGTAGCTGACAATAGGTGGATATTTTAGTAACTGTTCTCCTAATTAAGAGATGATCTATACAATTGCATTGGGGCAGTGATCTTCTAAACTGCAGCATCGAAACACTTAATTGGTCTAATAGGGAAGATTTTTAGAAGTACAGCTACTTTTGCCCTGGTCAAAGCTGGCTAACAATATGATATTTATTTATTTATTTCAAATATTTATATTTCCTATTGAGGCAAAACCTCTTCAAGGCAATTTACAAGGCAGAAATTTAAAATAAAGTAAAATTCAACTAAAAAAGCACCGTAACACATTTAAAACAGAAGCAGTAAAATATTAGATAACAATGGGCAAAAAAATACAAAATGGGCATGTTACCACTTTAGTGCTCAAACTTTTTCATTCTCTGAGAAAAGGCATGAGTGAATGAGGTCCATCTTATTTTTAATGCATATAAAATTCCCCCTTTAATTTAATTTTAAAAAACAATATATTTCTGAATTCTAGAATTCAAGACACTTTCAGGTAATTTATGTTACACCTCAACAAGTTCCCTAAGAATACCGGGGAGACTATTATAAAGTAGATGCTTACATTTCCTAACAAAGCTTTGGTTTATTACTACTGCATAGCCATTATGGACTATGGTTTAAAAAAGGTTAAGGGCACAGTCCTTTGCATGTTTAGAGAGAGAAAAAATACGACTCCCAGCGTTCCCCAGCCTGCCATGCTGGCTAGGGAATTCCGGGAGTTGCAGGACTTCTTTCTGTCTAAATATGCATAGGATTGCACCCTAATGCTCATAAATAACCACAACCTAATTGTTAATGAAAGCTTCTCTAATACAAAATGAGCAGGTGCAAAGAAAAAAATTACATTTCCCACTTTTCTTTCCTTAATCGTACAAGTAAGATTTCTGCAGCAAAAGAACCTCCTACCAGACTCAAAATCTAGTATTATTTATCACAATCTTATCTTGTCCTTCCTTCAATAAGCTCACGAGCTGTGTACATGAACTTCTGATGTTAGGGTTGGATCCAATGCTGGCTGTTCACCAGTGGAACAGAAACCACAGGCAGAATGGACTCCGCCCCGCCCCCCCTCACAAGAGCAGCCCTCTGGGCACTCCCCAAATCTGTTCTGGAAGGTTGGGGGACCCTCCTGAGCAGCCTGAGGAGCGGGGAGGAAAGCAAGGGGAAGGTCCTACTGCATGATGTCCGTTCGTGCAACATTGGATTTAACTATTAAGTTTATGGGTTGTATCCAACACTATTATTCTGCTGACAGAAGCAGTTCCATCAGCAGATTCAGGAGGGGGTGATTCTACCACATCTCCTCAATATCTGCTCCTGAGGGCTGGGAAACCCTTTGGAGCATGCCTGGAGGGCTGTTGGGGGGAGGAGAGAGGGAGAAAGTCCCATCTTCTTAGCAGACCTCTGCTGCCATGTTGGATTAAACCCAAAGGAACCAAGCTTTAAGGATATAATTAGGTGAAAACTAGAGAACAAACATGGTGCAGTGGAAAACAAATGAAGGACTTGCACCTTGGATCAAATCTTTGTTGAAACAAGAACTGACTGGCCTGGTTCACATAATGAAACAATACATGGTTTGTAAACGATGGGTTGTTTGGGAGCAAGCAAGCCTGCTGGCTCCCGACTGCTCACCTGCTTCTGATGCATTAAACAACCCAGGGATGCTCCAGCCCTGGGTTGTTCTCTGTGATGTCCAAACCCGAAACTCTGGGTTCTTGAGAGAGAAACGATACAGAGTTATATCCCAAGAACAAACTGGGAGCAGGCAGAAGACTGCATGCTTGTTTGTTCCCGAGCAACCCATGGTTAACAAACTATAGGTTGTTTCATTGTGCAAACTGTATCACTGGTAGCCACCATCTCATAGAATCATAGAATAGTAGAACAGTAGGGTTGGAAGGGGCCTATAAGGCCATCAAGTCCAGCCTCTCCTCAGTTCCCAATCCATTAAATGGGTGTAATAGTTGCTGGTCTCATAGCATTTTTAGGAATATAAATAAAGCTTGAAACACTTTGCACATAAGTGCTAGAGGATTAGCAGGATTAGCTGCTTTCCTATATTCAGACCCTACTTGAACTTACAGTTAGTTACAAGACTGTTAAAGTGAATGGCAGATTTTCTGTTTCCTGCTGCTAGTTGTATTTAAGAGACAGCAAGAAACGCAACAATCATGCTACAGTATTTTTTCATGAAAGCTAATACAGTAGGTCACAAAAGAATGTAATCCATAACTTCCTCTGAGAGAGGAAAAATGAAGTCCAGTTTACCCTTGGTATGTTTAACAGGAAAATAAACATCTTCTGTGGATATGTACCAAGAATATGGCACTAGGTGAAAGTAGTAAAAGAAGACCCACCCACCCCTTTACCTAAAGATACGCCTAGCAATTTTAGAACAGTTGCTAATCATAAAGTTATGTTTAGGAGAAAAGCCAGTCCAAAAGCTGAATATATACTTACTTTGTAAATAGTGCAAAACCATCAACACAAGACTATAGCTGCTTAAAGTGCCTCGACTGGCGTCATTTATGCCACGAAAGCTTGCCCACTTCTTTACAACCAGCACTAATGGACGCACTCGACTCTCAACTGTAAACAAGACAAAGATTTCAGGCAAAGCAGTTAGGTGCTTGTCTAATGAGAATGGTCACCAAATGTCTAACTAAGGCAGCACTGCCTTCCCAACCCAAACACATTTTTACTGGATATATAGCCTCTATTGGAAAACTGTGGCTACCCAAAGGTCTTTTGCTTTTAAAATAGTCTGTGCCTGTTCTCTCTTGCTGTTGCCTAATGCTTGGAGCTCCCCCTATTTATGTGGATCCACCTCTCTCCACACTCACCTTTATCATAAAGCATTAACAGAAATAAATATGAGTAATAACGTTCTTTCACATTCATCTATTTTGTTATCTTGAACTCTCCCTTTCCTCCCCTCTCTCTACTGTATCCTAGTACTGTTCAAATTTAAAGATAGTAAGCTGCTTGGAGAAAGGCCTGTATTTTTAGCTTATATTCTTTAAAACCCCATGTACATTTATGTGTGTGTGTGCGCGGGCACAAATTCATTCTTCAAATATATATCCCTGTGTAGCTAAAACAGCACCACATACACACACAAGAAAATAGTAATATCAGGCCTGGGGAAACCCCAAGGTTTGCAAAAGTACAAAGTATATTTAGATAAAACCTTAAGTGGACACCCCCAAAACACCTCAATAAAGACTGAGTGGGCACGGAATGCTGGGCTGCTAGAGAAAATACCAGAAAATTAGGTGGCAGGGTAGGGGGAAGTGGAATGATTCTGGAAAGGGCATTGCTGGCAGACATCCTGAACAAGAGCACTCCATACTGCAACATTTTGTTGCAGGTCCCAATTGTTGTAGCAGTTCTATCTTTATCAATTATAGTAGTGGAAATAGTAGTCAAAACTAATGAGTAAATTATAAAGGTAATCTATATTAGACCTAAACGATGCTGTTAGGTCCTTATTTTTTATTGAGTGGTGAATAAGGAATAATATCACACAGTGATTAAATTCAGGCACATTCATTACAAAACCCCCTTCAATGTGGTTTGAATATGTAATAAAATGTACAGACTTACTGTATGCATAGGTTCTGAGAAGGAATGTATTTCTTATTCCTACAACATTGTTTACATTCAAGTCAAACTCCACACAGCTGGGGGGGGGGGGGGAGAAAAGAAATCAAGTTTATACAACCACTTTACAAACAAATCTATACTAGGTTATAATGAAAAACACTGATGGTGAAATTCTGATATTCAAAGATAAGCCTATTTTGCCAGTTAGAATACCATCTGTGTTTCGTGTGTGCACAAATGTAAAAGAAGGCTAGTATTTTCAGTATTTAGTGTCACTAATCTTAATAACTGGCTTTAAACCCTATAATTTATTGGAACAGCATGCTGTCATTTGCATCCTGAAATAATGTAGTTGGGCAATAAATTCAGTGTTCTTTCCACCATAAAGCATTTTCCACTTGACTGGGATTGCCCAGCTGCTCCACATTTTTCTGGAGTGGCCATAGATGCCTAGGATTATGTATTATTATTATTAGCATTTCTATACCACCCCATAGCCGAAGCTCTCTGGGCAGTTTACAGAAGTTAAAACATTAAATACAATACAAAAAGTTTAAAAGCCATTTACAAAAAAGCACATAAAAGCACACAATATACACAAAGAACATATATTAAAAAACACTGAACTATCAGAAATATCTAAAGACACATCCAGGACCGGATAAAACTCATCATATGCTGCCAAATGCCTGGAAAAAAAGAGGCAGGTCTTAACGTGGGGCTGAAAAGATAATAATGTTGGTGCCAGCCGGACCTCATCAGGGAGCTTGTTCCACAGAGGGGGGGCCACCACTGAGAAGGCCCTCTCCCTCATTGCTGCCTTCCGAGCTTCCCTTGGAGGAGGCACCCAGAGGAGGGCCTTAGATGCTGAACGCAGTGTACAGGTAGGTTCATTTTGGGAGTGGCGTGCCATCAGGTATTATGGTCCCAAGCCATGTAGGGCTTTATAGGTTAAAATCAGTACCTTGAACTGAGCTCGGAAGCATATAGACATATAGGATGAAAAGCTAACATTGGAAAGACTTGTACGCATGTCTAATCACAAGACATAAGGATATGGTGAAATTCCCAGATTTATCTCTGTTTAGCCATAACCATGTATAATTTTTTCATATATTACCATTACCATTTCCATTCTTATTCAATTTAATGAAAAGCAGAAACATCCCTCGGTGTGTAGACAATATCAGGATGAATGTCCAAGCTAGAGGTTTTTAAATCAAAAGGTGTTCATGGCAGCCTAGACCAGGCACACTCTGGTCTGGAAAATCTGCCCCTGAATTCTAGATAGCACAGTTGGGCTATGGACAGTCAGTGGTGAAGGAAATGCACTTGGCTTTTGGTCAAAGACACACAGTTTTATATGTTCCACTGCTGAGCACAGGCAACGATTAAGTGCTGCTCACAACCTGAATCTCAATTTGCTCCATAGCAAGCCACATATATAAGCAGACACATCATTTATCAAGGTCTTGGGAAAATGGATTCTAATGAATTCTAAAGTAGGATTGAACAACTTAATATAATTAAAGTGTAATGGATTGATCTTAGTTGGAAACAAAGCTTCTGACAGTTGTAAGTTATAATAAAAGCACAAAATCCACTTCCACTTTACTGAGATTATCAGGAAATCTTGACAAACCTTGAGTAGCAGAGATGCTAAAAATAATCAAATAAACTGACTCTGCTGTCGATGCCTGGTAAAAAGCTAAGAAATAGGAGGAAAAGGCACTTAATCACTGGGATTAAGTCAACTGTGGATGTTGGAGGAAAGCAGGAATTCCCCTCACATACCCGCAACAGAAATGGGGTGGGGGGA
Organism: Heloderma suspectum; assembly: GCF_057233095.1. Classification (NCBI taxonomy): domain Eukaryota; kingdom Metazoa; phylum Chordata; class Lepidosauria; order Squamata; family Helodermatidae; genus Heloderma; species Heloderma suspectum. The sequence goes on from NC_139459.1 coordinate 45,942,403, forward strand.
TGTTTATTTAGCGGTCAAGGTAGAGAGATAGAATGCAGCAAGCATTCTAGTTAATGTAAATTTTAATCAGAACAGATGCTTCAAAAATGAACATGTTATATTAAAGGTCTGAACTGTAGGGAAAAATACCATATGCCTCTCTCTCAAGAAATAAGACCATCACTTTACACTACCAAAAACCATTGCACTCTCTCATGTCTTCAATCATATAATTTGAATTGTCTTATGAACATAGGAAGGTGTCTTATCCCAAGTCAGACTGACCAATCTAGCACAGCGTTGCCTAATCTAAGGGTAAGCAACCTGGAGCTGTCTAGATGTTTTGGACTGCAGCTCCCAAAACATCTCAAGGACACCAGGTTGCCTATCCTGGTCTACTCTGACTGGCAGCAGTTCTTCAGAGTCTCATGCAAACAACTATCTCATCACTTGCTACCTGATCCTTTTAACCAGAGATGTCAGGGGTTGAACCTGGGACCTTCTGTGTGCAAAGCATGTGTTCTACCATTGAGTTACAGTATAATGAATATTATCTGGTACATCTGAATGGATGCAAAGACATAGACGCAAAGACTTAAGACAGAAACGTTTTCAAGGATTAGGATAGATGGGAATAATCTGCAGGAACAAACAGAAGTATGCATCTCCCATAAATAATGCAAATCAGATATAAATTTAAACACGATAGCTTATATTTTGGGCACACTCGGCTTCTGGTGGAGTACACCCTCCCCAATGATGTACAGGGCAGAAAGGAGGGACATCCTCTCCCCTCTGCCCCCCGCCCCCAGTCTCAAAGTTTCCCACCCTCTCCTGACTGTCAGGGGTAGATAATACCCTTATCATGAACTGCAGTCCTTTTATATTTTATTAAAATAGTGAATGGAAGCCAGTTTTATTGGGGAAAGTAGGTCAGTCATTATACTGACAGCACTTCACTATAAATAAAGGCATACGAAGAGAGTACAACATAATACCAGAAAAAATAATGCACATCTTCAAGCCCCAAGAAAATCTATGAAATAGTAGTACACATTTGATTCACTTCCCATTGTCATTACAGCAGTGCCAAAAAGCAGACTGGCCAATAGTAACTTATCTAAAGAAACATACCCGACAATAGTGAAAAAGCACTCAGCACATTTTCATCTTATATTTTTTAATTCCTTCCAGAACTAAGACCTAAAAAAAATAGTCATTACAGATACTTGCCTGACTTTGTCCCTGAACTTCACTATTGGCACTTTTGCTCGAATCAGTTGAGGTCTCTCAATGTAGTTCGCTGGGAGGGGGGAAGAAAAAGTCCACTGACATCTAACAGATACACTAATTTGCAGTGAGCAAAAACACAGACATATCTTATGGAGTTCCACATTGGTCAGATAGAAGTAGGTAGCTTAAGGGTTTTATTGTATAGCAGCTCCCAGGCCATATTGCATCCAACATGAATACATTGCAAGTAGTTGTTTCCATCCATGCATGGATAAAATTTTGTTTTGACAATAATCAGATATCATTAATTCTCAAGGTCAGAACAGGCTGCAATTATTAAAACCATGACGAAAGCACACAGTTTAATGGCAGCACCTAAAAATGAAGCTAAACCCATATGATGCAGATTGGGTAGCTGAAACAGACACACACACACTCAATTCATAGAAACGATCAAGTTTACTCTTGTGAAATTTGTCAACTTGCAATTGTCAAATTTTACAAGGCATCCCTTACCACAATCCAAATTTAGCTTTGACTAAGGGCTGCCTCATGAGGGCCAGAAGGTATGTAAAGCAGCTTGTCACATGGAGTCTCTCCATCAGCACTGTATGTTCCTCGTGGCATTAGCATGGACAAGCCAGAGGGGTGATGCAAATGGCAACAGGCTTTAAAAAGTTATGCCTCCAATGTGAAGCCCCTGCTATGTACATCTTTCAAAGTCTGTTTTCATGCCCTTAGGCCTACTGTGACACTGCTACATCAGAGCAGGAGTTCGGCAATCCTGCACATTTGCTTGTGCCTCTTTTGGTTCCTGTATCAGGACAATCTTACAGCTCTTGTTGGTCTTAAGTGGCCAGCAAAGAAATGAGACAAGGGCTTAATTCTATATGTTAACTTGTTGACCTTACCTTTATGTCTAAAGCGTCACCTTTGTCTGGACATCTGAGGCAATATTTAAAGGTAGGTAAGATTTATCAGTGCATTATCCTACTTTGTTCAGAAGAAAAAGGATAAAGCCAACAGCTGGCAGTTGTGATGAATGAACAGCCCCTGCTACCTTGTGCTTTTGGCCATTGCTCCTTACCAACAGGTAAGGCCAACAGTAGCCATCTCTAAAATTACTATGAGATAGCACATGCACAGCATTGGGCCTTTCCTTTTCCTAGGACAGACATTCATGCCAGATCTTCTGCATGTGGATAAAGCATTTTTTTTCTTTAAAATGGACCTTCAGTAGTTCTAGATCTCTGGGGACGCGATGTAGCATGGGGGAAAGGAATCAGTTCCAAAATACTGTCCTGAAAGTCACCCCCAATACTTCAGAGAATATAAGGAGGAAAGTACTGGATGGAATTGGGGTGGGAGAAGAGAAGTAATCCTTTTCTTTTTCATAATGGTCAATATTCCCAATTAAAGCAGTAAAATTGCTCTACATCACTGACCTAAGTTAGAAAATGTGGTCGATCTGTGAGTCTGTGGTCAACTACTGCAAAAGAAAACTAATATGCATTACAATACCACATAACAATGGCCTGGTTCACACATCACGCTAAGCCATGGTGATTTGTTATCATGGGTGGTTGCAGGTGGCTTAGTGTGACATCCAAACTTGGAGCAGTTCTTCTGTCATGAGTTGTTTTTTGCAAACAAGCCACCATGAAACCCATGGCATGTAGTAGGGTTGCTTAGGACACTTGTGCTCAGGGTGGTTTTTAATGACATCTGAGCCTGGCAGGGCAATTTTATTGTGAGTTGTTGGGAACAGCCAGAGTGGTGAAAACCCCTAATGCTCCTCACGATCTCACCATTCTCCCTCATCCCTTCTCCGTGCCCTCCGCCTGAGGATGGATTAAAAAAAAAATTCTTATACAAATCTTGCAGAAGGGACACCAGAGAGAGTCCTGAATTTTTTTTCCAGACCCGCGCAAGTGCACAAGAGTGAATGTCTACTGCTAGGAATTTTCTGTAATTTTCCCCTCTGTTTTACTGCTCTGCCTTGAAATTTGTGCAATTTTCCCCTCCTCTTTACTACTCTGCTATGGAATTTGCATATGTTTACCCACTCAGTCCCTGCTCTGCCTTGAAATTTGCATAGGTTTAGCGATCTCACACACTGCTCTGCAGCCCTCCGCTCTGTAACCCACATGTATGTGTGATAGCTAGCAATGGAAACTAGCGGAGGAAAGCGATAATCACAATTGGGGGAGGGCAGTGGGGAGCCAAAAACAGCTGATGGATGTAGGAAAGAAGGTGCTTTAGGGGTAGGCGTTATTACTACAGTAGAACATGAAGCCTTAAAAAAAGATGTTTGCTAGCAAGGGAAGCACTGAATTAGAGGATGAAATTGACAAGAACATTGACAAGAGCGGGATATGGCTAATCTAAGCTCAGTGGCGGATAGGCAATTCTGCAGCTCTGTGCACTTGCGCAAGACCCCTGAAATATTTTTTTAAATGTTTGCAAATGCATTCATAACCGGTCAGAAACTTAAAACCCTTCAGCAATCTGATACAAGAGGGGAATTCCTCTCATGAGCTGGCAACCCCAGTGGACCAATTGCAGAAAGGGTGCTGACATAGGAAACAAGGATTTCTGCCACAAAGGCCCCTGGAATACATGTCAGCAGGAGCCAGGAGGACTGAGGGAGAAACAAGCCATGGCAAGCTGCCAAGAGTCTGTTGTGAGTAATGGACAAGCCACCCACCCACTGTGGCTTATTCTCAGGGTGGCTTAGCATGATGTGCAAACTCGCCCAATGTCTGCCCTGTACTGGGGGGCGGGGGAGAAGGGAAGGGGAATTATATTCTGCTTCTCAGTAAAATGCACCCAAAGTGGCTTACAAACAAATATCCATTAAAAAGTATACAATAAAAGCTTTCTAAAACATTAGAAAGCATATAGTTGATAGAAATCTAGATGCAGGCCACTCAAGTAGGCATAAACGTAGCCTTAATTATTTAAACCTTTTCATGCAAGTATTTCTCTCCTGTTAGTGAATACTGTAAAAAGATCACCAACAACAATTTCACTATGAAAGTGGTCTAGAACTTACAAAGCTTCCTACAGAAGTGTCTTTGGAGTAAGCCGAGTATGTGTCTTGCTTCAGTCTTCTGATTCATCTGAAATAATTTACCATCATCAATACTTGGACATGTATAGAAAATGATTGAATATTTTATTTCAATTGGAAACATCTAGCAAAATGAATACATAATACCGAGCAAATTTACAAGATCAAAGTGTATGCAATCTTTTCCCTTCATGAAGTGGTAACTGCACAGAAGGCAGTGAGTGGGTGCGAGTCCATTGGCCTCAGCCCTCACCATCACTGTTCCTGCAGCCTCCCAGATATTGGGGGCTGAATGTCTGCAGCAGGGATCCTTTTCTACTCGAGTAAGCTCCCAGTAAAATTTAAAACCCTAGAAGATCAGGGTTCTAATTGCGCTGGGAGCCTTCCAAAGTTGAAAATCCCTGGTACTGCAGAAATTTAGCCCCCAACACCTGGGAGACTGCAAGAATACAGATATGCAGGAGGGCGTGGGACCAATAGGCAATGGTAATCAAGCAATGGTAATCACATGGAGGATGGAACATCTGAATACGGCTTGTCTTCTTTACATCCACCTTTACAACATTATTACTTTGCATTTCATGTTAAATAATAACTCTGACACCCATATGCCCACTATAAAACAAGACCAAAGGACTACAGAACTCATTTAAGAAGTATTAATCTTTTTCCGTATTTCACCTCAAGATATTCATCATAATACCATACTTCATAAGAATAAAACAGCCAAATTAATGGATAAACCAAGATCCCGGCAGTTAGGTTGCAGTTCCTAAAACACAAATTGAAGCCCCTACATATAAGGTGTATTTCACATAACTAGCACTGCTACTACACTCACTCATTAGTGGCTTTTGCAAGTGATGTGAATGCAAGATTTTTTAAAATTGATTAAAGCTAATGTAGCATGTAATGCAGGAGACCAGCACTTTTAATTTAAGTGATTGTACCCAGAAATGTGATTATTTTATACAAATTATCTGGTGGAGCTGCATTTTCCATTCCGGTAAACAGATAGCATTTGAAAAGATGCACATTATCCATCACTAATTGCCCTTATTTTGTTTCAGAAGCACAGAATGCAGGTCGTGCTCCTGGGAAGTGTGCCTCTCCAGATGTTAAAAGAACTGGTGGATGTTATATCGCACTTTTCTTCTTCAAACGGAGGAGTGCTTCTATCATACACAGAAGAGAATATGCACGTGAATTGTACAAGTGTGTCATGGAGAGTCTGATTGTCCACCATGCAGAGAGGACAGCCTGGTAACTGTATGAACTGGTTCTATGAGTACAAAATTATAAACATTTGACCAGGTATAGTATAATTTGGGGAAATATCATGCGGGGCAAAAAATGCAAAAAGAAACATTCAGATTTAACCACTGTTTGTGAAAGTAGCTTTAGGATTCCTTTTGAAGGAATATCCATTCTCTTTCCAACAGACATAGGAAATCTAGATTTTATTCCTGAATTTGTTAACAATTTTTGGCATCATTTCTCCTTCCCACAGTAGCTCTCCTTTATATCTTGCTCTCAAAAGAAACACATAAATTACCAATTAGTATCTTTATAAGTCATATCCATTGTGTGAACAAGTTTTCCTTTTTGTACTTACTGGCTCCTCTTTAACCACTAGGCACAAGTCACCATCACTGCTACGAGTACCAAATCCATTTAGTGAGGATCCAACCAAAAATAGCCTACTATCTGCAAGGCAAGAACCATACAAAAGATCTAAGCCTATGTCTTTAGAGGTCACTCACTAAAAGTCTGATTATTCAAGTGTGTAATAAATATGGAGAATTACAACATACTTGGAAAGATCTGCTGAATTTCCCTTTGGAGTTGTGTTCGGCAAAGCTCTTTTTTGTTCAAGTCATAGGTTTGTTGTTGACATGCTTGAAATAACTCCAGTACTTGCTGACTTAGCTTTACATATACAAAACACAAAATTACATTTACAAGTATCAGTATGATCTTCTAAATATATGTAGAGCATGCGTTTGTGTATACACATACACTTTTTAGAATGCTGCTTTCCCCAAAGTCATCAGATTCACAGAAGAACTCACTGCAAGCAAAGACTTTAGCCAGACCCTGATTAGTAAGCTTAGATATTTCTAGGCAGGGCAGGCTAATTTTGCTATTCTATAGATTAGTCACCGAGTCAAGGAACCTCTATCTTTGGAAGTCATAGGCCATCAAAGCTCAAGTTTGATGTTGGCCACAAACACACTAACCTTGCTGCAAGAATACATGGGTGCATTGCATTCCTATTGCTCCTATAACACAATCAGTACCAGAGAAGTTAGGTCAGAAGACACAGGGTTGGATCCATAATTTGCCTTCTGCAAGAGGAAGGGCTCCAGTTGCAGAAGGTCCCCCCATCTGATTTTTCGGGATCCCCCCTTGCCCCACACCACAGCTCACACATTCAACACAATCTGATTCTCCATGGAGCATTTTCAGGGAGCTTGAGGGGCTGCCATGGGAAGGAGGGGGTGGGGAAGTCCATTTCCACCAGCAAAATTGATCCAGCTTAAATCTGGATCCAATCCAGTGTCCTTAGTCAGTAGCTTTGGAAGGCAGGATTTCAACTAGAGCACAGGTAGGCAACCTGGTGCCCTCCAGAGTTTTGGGCTACAACTCCCATAAATCCCCAACCACTGCCCATGCTGGCTGGGGCTGATGAGAATTTAAGTCCAAAACATCTGGAGGGCACCAGGTTGCTTACCCTGGGCTAGAGAACAGTGATTCAACTAACTCGGGGCATATTTGTTTCCCACATTATTTTCTTTTAAAGCCTTACACCAGTGTTCCACAAACAGGTGACACCTGGGACAATGGCCCGAATCCAACAGGGCGCTTATGCCTCTGCCAATTCTCTTGCGCCCCACTAATTCTGCTGCACAAGCAATGTGTCCCGCTAATTCCATTGCATCAGCGGGACCCACTGGTGGCACAACAGATATTTAGTGCTTCTCAGAGGAAGCCCTGAAACGATCGGAAACAATCATTTCTCAATTGGAACAGGTCGGCGGAGCTCCCTTACGCAAGCTCTGCCAACTTGCCCAATTCCAGAAATGAGCATTTTTGCTCATTTCTGGTTGCCTCAGAAGCACCAAATTTTCCTTCTGCAACCAGTGGGTCCCGCTTGCAGACAGGATTTGGCAGGGTGTTAAGGGAATCAGCAGAGGTGTAAACGCCCCACTGGATTCCTCCCATAAATTCCCCATTCCCTTTCCCTTATTTGACTTGGAGACACACTTCACTCTGTCGAATATATCATCCTATGTGTTTTTTCAATCCACTTCTAGAACGGAGGTAGGCATCCTCCTTGCAACTGCAGAGTAGCCCAGTTACCATCACCCCTCGGAATTCTGCCATTCCCTTTGCAAGCACTCAAGGCTCAAGGAGGTAACTGTGCTTTCTTGGCAAAGCTGACACTTCAGAGTTTCCCCTGCAACTTTCAGCTGTAGGGCCGAGTGTTTCAAGGAATCCCAGTCCACTCTTCCTTGCTCAGGATGATGTCACTACCTTTACATTGACAGACAGCAGGAATTGACATCAATACTACACAAGTTTAACTTACTCTGAGAGTCAGTGTGGTGAATACATCCAACCATGGATAGGGATGAATTTCGTTTGCTACATATTTTTAAGCAAACTGACCCAACTCTCACTTCCCAAACTAATATGGGGATGGGGACAGAGTTATCCTTTGGACTGTATACTACTCAGAATTTTGGGATGCTGTTCTTGGCTCCAAGGTTACAAACAAAAATGTGAATGTTAGGGAAAGTTGTGTTCAAAATAAAAGTGAACTTCTATGCATTCTTTTAAAAAAAATATTTGCAGACTGAATACATGCAAAACTAACATGGAGTTGATATAGAGTGATTCATCCATCACTACATCCAACACATTGGCTCAATTTTTTTAAGGCACGCTTCAGCCACGCTTAGTAGCACAATAGTGAGCTCTACCACAGAGTTTGTGAGTGGCTGCTTAATGCAGAAAACTTAACTAGAACAGAAGGCAAAACAGGACCTGTTATCAATCTTACCTTATCTTTGGCCACAGGGAGTGCAGTTTCTGCAGGGTCAGGAAATGAAGCTTCTCGTAAGGGGGGCACACATCCCGTCAAATCAGAGATGTAATGCGCTTGAAATAATGGTGAAGAAATTGATCCAGGAAATGAATGCCTGTGATCTTCAGGTAAAGGCACTAGTTGGTTAGATGAAGCTGATCCACGGTGAGGTGAATGAAATCGCTGACGCTTTACTTCATAAGGAACACTCTGTTCTTTTAGCCTCCTAAAAATGTAAGAAGGGGATTGGCTACTCCAGTTTTGCTCCTTAAAATATGCAACAAATGTTAACCGTAGAGACTTCAGTTGTAAATGCTACCAATTAATAATTGTGATTATTCCAACAAGACTGTGTTATTATCCTTTTTAAAAGAGGGATGCCCAACTTTGATGCTAAGCAACTAAAGTCTTAAACAGGGAACTCAAAAGAATGCAAAATTGCTCAGTTTTTGTCCCATGGAAAGACAGCACTAGATCAAAATGAAATACAAGTTTAAGCTACCCAAAGTTGAAATCTGACCAAGCCATTCTTGTGCAGAGCTGGTATAATTTTCTTTCTCAAATACTCCCTGTTCAAGAGAGTAATTCTGTATCTTAAAAACAGTGCTTCAGTGAGAAGTTCTGTGCAATGTGTACCCAGTGATAAAGACAGGAAGAAAGAGGGGAGAGATGGAAAAAACTTACCAAAATAGCCATTCAAAATGTAGAATGTGTCTGTGTAGGTTTAGATTGTACAGACAGTAAAGTGTTTGATCTGGGCAAAAAAGATCAAAGAGGTCTTGATCTTTGATCAAAAAGATGTCATTTGGCAATACAGATTAATGCAGTTATAGTCAACTTGTATTACAAAATGTCTTGCCTTCAACAGCCATTGTCAGTTTGGTATGATGTCGTTACTTTCAGAACAACAACGTGGATGATGAACACCACCCTTACATGGATCGCATTAAAGCTGGTTCACACATTCTCAACTCGGGAAATACTGGCAAAGGTTCCTGCCACACTTGCAGGAAACATAGTCATCATATTTCAATCATAGCTGCAGCCAACTGCTTGTAGGGTAAGGGATCGCAGACAGATCATAATGGCAGTCAGGCCTCTAAATGTCACTAGAAGGGCTACTAGAGTTTGTCAGGAGAAGGGGAAAATGCACCAAACTGGATGAAAGGAAGATTCCCCAGAAAAGCTGATAATCAGTGTTTTGAACTGATCATTAGTGCAACTTCAGAGAAAGAATACTGGGGTCCAAATCCATTCAGTGGCAGGTTAAAATACTCATGCCTAAGAAACATCTGATCATCCAAATCAAACAAGGAACACAGTGTATTTTCTGAGATAAATTTACCCTTATTGGCATTAACATTTACGGAATGAAAATTCAGCCAAATCTAATAGGGAAAAGCTTTCTGGAATTCTTCTGAGGCACAGTCATTGCTTTTTCAAGACATAGTTCTATCAGCAGTTTAAGATATACATTTACACAAATGTCATCCCTGCCCCCAAGAGCAAAGGTGGAGGTTTCTGCCATGGAGTTGGCAGCCTTTCACCAACTGGCCTGTTTGCTAGGGCCAACAAAAGCCATTAAAATTTATTTATTTATTTATTTATTTATTTATTTATTTATTTATTTAATTTCTATACCACCCAATAGCCAAAGCTCTCTGGGCGGTTCACAAAAATTAAAACCAAACAGCACACAATAAAATGCATATAAGTCTTATGTTATTTGTGTCACTTTCACACATAGCTGATGCTACATTACATTGAATACAAGCATTTTCTATCTGCAAGTCTCAGTCAGGGTTCAGCATATGAACCTCTTTAAATACTGAATTAATTTATATATTTGCTTTTGAAATTAGCCAAGGGCTATATCCAATGTTATGGGAGCGTACTTCAACTTGCAAAATGGGACTTCACCTTCCTCTCCTCCCCTGCACACACCCCAAATCTGCTCTAAATGGTCCCCCAACCCTCTGGAGAAGATCTGGGGACATACAGAGGGATGAAGGTGGGAGGGGAAATCTGTTCCACTTGCAGACGGATACCACTGGACACAAACCCAAGTCCTGAATATGAATCAACAGAAATTGGATTCTGAGACAAAAAGATTCCTCTCCCACCTCCTCAACAAAAATGCCATCTTTTATTATAGGTTCAGACAGCAATTCTACTTTAACCCCAAATACTCCCACACATGTTAAAAAAAACTTAGCCTATTATGTTGGTTCAAGTTACATGCAAACATAAGATTGTCAAACAAGTGCCACAAGCTGAAAATCATAGTTCACTCACTACAGTGCATATAAATAAGAAAACCACACATATAAGATGTCTTGATATAGCTGGGATAGTCACATTTCATTTCTCACAGTTTCATACCAGCCAGGGGCTGAGGCACAGAAATGCCAAGGTCTCCTCTCTTTATCTGCATATGACATGACTCCATTATTTTCAGGAAAGGCACAAAAGAAACAAAATAGATGTCTATGGTTATTTTCCTTTGTAGTTATGGGAAGGAAGCAGTCTCTCCCTGGTTTTTTCCTGCTTAGTTAGAAAAAGATGCTGGTAGAAGCGCACTGAGTAACTTAACTGAGGGATGAGCCCATAGGTGTAATGAAATTCTGGATCCAACCCGAAGGCTGCATTTGGCTGTCACATTAACCCATGGTTTAGCTTGTTGAAAATAAGCCACAGTGAGCCTCAGGCTTGTGTGCTGCCTCCGTCACTCTCCTTCTCTGGCACAGCTGCAAGGAGAAGTTCAGAAGCTTTCACTTCCAATTTCCATAACCACAGTTTAGCGTATTGTCTGAAACCTAAATGATGGTTTATCTTAACTATGGTTTGTTTAAACAATCCAGCTTCATAACCCATGTCTTGAAGAAGCTTGTTAAAACAAACCATAATTAAGATTAACTAGTTTGTTGGGGCTGGACATGACAAGTTGGAGTTATTCCAAAATGGAAGCAAGAGTTTCTAAATTCTTTCCTGTGGCTGCACCAGGGGAGGAGAGCAAAGGGAGAGCTGAAGGCTTGCTGCAGCTTGTTTGTGCTCATCACATTAAGCTATGGCTTGCATGATGCCCGAAGATGGCCACCATAAACAAACCTAAGTTTTTAAAACATCAAAGATGCATATGCCTAATTTTTAAAAGCTATTTTATTATTAGATTTGTATTTTAAATTTTATTCTAAAAATAAAATTTTGACTACAGGAAATAACCCCTCTTTTGTCTTATCCATAATTATCCATATGACATACTTACTTTCTTCCTCGGAATGATGCAGGCGCAGCTGATGCATGCACTGGGCTGCCATTTCTATAGGCAAAGGGTGGTGGTGAAACCGGTGGGATGATTGGAAGATTGCCACTCACCAGAGTCCTAGAAAGATTAAGATGTCATATTATTACTCATGCAAATTACTGTTTTAAAAATATAATCATATAGTTGTTTAAGTAATAATGTGTTCACATGCATGCTACAATTCAATACTTCAACTCCTTCGTACAAGATGCAACACAAATTACTCAAGCAGATTATTCAAATTTGATCTCCAGTAATGGAAGACAACTGCAAAGCCCACCTGGACATCAAATAACTTCTCTGTGATGGTTTGTATGATAGGTTTTAAAAATCCTAAGAATTGTTTTGAGAACACAAGCCTTTCACCCTTCAGGTTAAAGTCCTACCATACTTACGTTGTACTCTGGAATTGCTGGTGAAAGAGAACAGGAGGTACGTTCACTGGAAGATTAATGAAGAAGTTGTACTGTTGCCGTTCAAGTGGAAAGGGTGGAGGACCCAAGTTGGAAGAATTTGGGAACATGCTCTTCTATGCTGAAAGTGAACATGTATTCTTCTACCTAAATCAAATATTTTTTTAAAAAATCTGAAATTAGACAACTAAAAACATCCACTCACAATGCTTACATTTGACAGCTGCTACCCAAACTGATTACTTCAGTGTGATTTTTGGCAATCAAATAACAGACTGTTAGAATATCACTTATCTGTGAATATTTACGGGCAAAAATATAAATTAGCATTTACTATTTTCCAAAAGTTCTCGGAAATCAAAGTAGCACCCCTCTTCCCATTCAGAATTCATCTGTGTTACCTTCAAACTACATTCTCATGAAACACCCAATATTCATGAATAGCATCCACAATGATGCTACAAACCAGAAAGACTAATTCCCAAAGAGGTAACTGTGTTATGGTGCCAGAAAGACTAACTGACCCTAAAAATATTTTAGAAGCCTTTATTTGTTGGCCACTATAAACATGACGTTATGTGTTAGAAAACAGTAATTCACCCCCCTCCCCTTCAAAAATTAAACTTCTATAGAATGTGGTGGAATCTCCCAATTCAATAAACAAAAGAAGATGCCCAGCCAAGTTCCACTTTTACACTTGACAGTCATTGCCTACATTTGCATTCTTCTAATGACCCTCTTCCCCTGCACATACATGTTTTGCAGATACATAACCAGAAAGTAATATTCCCCTCCACCATGTAGAATATGAGAGGATCCTGCTGAATCAGACTCAGAATCCATGTAGTCCAGCAGCTTATTTCCAACAGAATGCAGACATGCTCACAGAAGCCTATTAGCAGGGCATAAAGGGAACAACCTCTCCTTCTATTTATCCCCAAACCGAGGGTAGGCTCCCTAGGCTCCTTTTAGCCATTATGCTTAATGACCGACCTGTCCTTCATGAATTTGTCTAATTTTCCTTTAAAACCAGCTAAACTAGTGGCCATCACATCTTGTGGCAATGAATTCCATAAAATGATGATGTGCGGTGTGAAATAATGCTTTATTTTGTCTGTCGGGAATCTATCACCACTCAATTTTCACTGGGTGATCCCAATTTCTAGTATTATGAGAAAGAAAATGTGTGTCTGTCCCATTTTCTTCACAACATCCATAGTTTTATAAGCCAAGTCTATCATGTTTTCCTTTAGTTTTCTTTTCCCTAATCTAAAAAGTCTAAAAGGCTTCCTCACAGGGTATTCTAATCCCTTGATCATTATGGGTGTTTTCTACACCTTCTCTTGCCCTACAACATCTTTTGAGATTGGAATACTGTGTACAGTTCTGGTTGCCCAAACACACTGCACTAATTCACTCAGTTTGTAGCACTTTGCAATTTCCATAGGTTTTCACAATCCTGAAGAACTCAGTGCCATCTGCAAACTTGACTAAGCGCTCACCACTTACTCCAGATTATTTATGGTTATGTTAAACACCAGTTCCAGTACAGATTCTTTGGAGACTGCTTACTTCCCTTGAAGTAAGCAGTCTCCATTTATTCCTACCTTATTCTTCCTGTACTTTTAACTAGATACTGATGCCTTAAGAGAACCTTTTCTCTTTTTTATGACTGCTAAGTTTACTCAGAAGCCTTTCAAGATGTATTTTGACAAAAGCTTTTCAGATCACTCCAGTTCACACACTAGCTGACCTTCACAAAGAACTCCAGAAGGCTGGTGGGGCAGTACGTCCCTTTGGTGGGTATCACCTCATTTTGATTCCTCTTCAGTAAAGCTTGTTCTGTGTTTAATAATTCTGGGTATAATAATGTTTTCCACTAGTTTACAGAGAACAGACATTAGGCCAACTGGCCTATAATTTGCCAGCTCATCATTAGGAAAGGGATCAAAAATTAAACAGCAATATCACTGATACTTTTATACAAATCTATGGTATGACTGTGTACAGTTCTGGTCCTACATCTAAAAAAAATGTACAGCTGGAAAAGGTAAAGAAAATGGCAACAAACTGATGGAAGGATGGAGCAAGGAAAGGTTTGGGGAGTTTGAGTTTAGAAAAAAAGGCAAGTAACCAGGGACATGTGAAAGTTATATACAATTATGCATGGTGTAGAGAAAGTGGACAGGGATATTTTTCTCTTATGGGCCCCTTCTAACCCTACTATTCTATGATTCTATGCATCTCCTTTTATAATATTAGAATCTGAGGTAATCCACCAAAGCTGAATAGTGGGAGTAACAGGGCAGATGAAAGGAAGTAGTTAACACAGCACATAGTTGAACTATGGAATTCACTACAAGATGTGGTGATGGTCACCAAGTTAGATGGCTTTAAAGGGGGATTTGACATGTTTGTGGAGGAGAAGGCTATCATAGGCTACCAGTCATGAGGGAAATACCCTCGCCCACTACTGCTGCCCAGCAACTGGAATTCAGAGGCATGTTGCCACTGATCCTGGAGGTAGCACATGCCCATCATGTCCTGCTTGTGGGCTTTCCATAGGCATATGGTTGGCCACAGTGAGAAAGAGGATTCTGGACTAGATAGGCCCTTAGTCTGATCAAACAGAATTCTTATTTTCTTATTCCCTTCCCTGTTCTTTCTATATATCTCATTAGTGGTCAACGATTATGGCTTGGCTTACAAGCCAAAGCCATAACTTTTGTCACTGCTGACACTTCCCTGAATCCATGTGCAGAGAACTCAGGCAAAGAAGGGGTGCTTTCCCTTGCACTGGACTTCTGAAAAGGTGAAAAAAAGAGTTTGCTGCTGCCCACAGCAAACGGCCAATGGGAAGAACGAGAAACTACTCCTCTTCTACATAGTGTGTGTGTGTGTGCATGTGGGGTTGTTTCTCTCCTGCAGAAACACTATCCTCATGCAGAAAGTACCAGCAGTACGTCACTGCTGCTGCGTCTGCAAAAGCTCAAAGGAAGGGGAAGGAGAAGTCACTCCTCAATCCTTTTCTACAAGTTTTCCTTTGAGCGGAGTGTGCAACTTATGGGGGCCAATTTCTCCTCCTGGAACCCACTGGGGGCCACATGACTTGCAATACATTTGCTACCAAAATCTGGTGGCCCAGCAGCAGCAAAAGCCTTTCTGCTGCTAAAACTCAGTGATGTGGCAGCCAAAACCATGGTTTCCTTCATTGAAAATAAGGAGGAAATCTGGTTACGTGTTGCCCAACTCTGCCATAGAGAAAAGGGACTTTTTCTTTCCCTTCTTATTGGGATTTTGTTAGAGGCAGCCACAAGGGACTGAAACATACAGAAGACACCTCTCCCTTCTTTCCTATTCTCTGTGGAGGAAAGGAGATGTGATTTTGCAACAAGTAACTGCTTCTTCTTGCAAAATCTAATGAGAAGGGAAAGAAACAGGGAATAAAAAAGTTTCCCCTTACATTAAGTGCCAGCATGCCTTGCAACCATTTCTTGCAAAAACTCAACAAAAAGGGAGAAAAATGAAGGGAAATTCTTTTCTTCCCCATTTTTCCTCACAGTTCCCATTCAGTTTTTGCAAGTAACAGTGAGGCACGGTTGACGCTCTCTTTCAAAGCCCAATGTGCAAGATAGAAAGTTCCTCTTCTATACACCCTATTCCCTATGGAGGAAAGAGTTTTTCTCCTGATAGTTATGTTTTTGGAGAATGTGCTACCTTGCTGCTGCTCCCTGGAAAAAAAAAACTGAGTAGAAGGGAAAGGGAAGAAAGGGTGTGTGGTTCCTCTTCTACTGAGGCTGTGCTGGTCCTTTTTGCAAATGCCCAGCACCTTTTCTTTCCTCTGTGAAAAGGAGAGGATGCAATACAGGAGAGGAGAGGATGCAATACAAGCTAGGCTTCTGAAAAAAGCAGAATGGATAAAAATCAATGCTTTTTGTAAAAAGAAAAAAATCAAACTTTGGATTTTTAAAAAATTAAACTGATTTTTAAAAAAATCATAAATAAAATATTAAATTTATCACTCAAAAATAACATACCTACAATGAGCATTAATTTCAGTTTTTCATCACAACAAAATGACTCTGTCCAGCTTAACTAACAACTCTTGCTTTTTTTTCTTTTCTTTTTTTAAAGTTCTGGGCTTTCAGTTTTTTCCCTGACTAAAGTCACATGAGCAAAAGCTAGATGGGATTGTTGTTGTTCTGTGCTTATGTGGTGGTGATGCTGGGCCAAGTTAGTTATGACAGAAAGTTACGATAAGAAAAGAACTGTTGGGAGACAAGGCTGAAAGGAATACTGGGGTGGCCTGGGAAGAAAGTGTACTATAGTGTTTGTATATGTGGTTTAGTTCTTACTATTCCTAATGTACTGCTGCAGCATGTGCAGCTTGACAGAGATAATGAGTATTACATTCTACTTCCAAATTAATAAAAATCATGTTGTCTAAAAAATTTACAGAAAATATACCCTCAGTGTTGTAAAATGCTGTACTGAGTTGTAAATTAACATGTTTTAGTGATCAGATTTGCACCACTGTTTAAGAAATATGTGAACTATCAATGACAACTTGGCTTTTCTTGTGGCTATTTAAATTTAAATAAATGAATCAATTCACCTTGACGTAAGACAATCCCTTCTAGATGGAAGCACAGTGTTGCACACCAGATGAAGGAATGACCCTCACAACTGACAAGGAGGCAAGTGGGTTTGTTGAACCATGCATCTAGGAATGGCGGAGAATTTCTCCACCAATTCCCCCAAAATTGTTGGGGAAATCCCCCCCCAGGATGGGACTTATCTCCTTCGAATGTCCCTCTCGGTGGCGGGTCCCGGCGGCATTTCGGCGACAGCGGCAGCCGGTCTTCCGACCTGCTGCCGCCGCCACCATTACAAAGTAAAGTTAAAAAAAAACCACACGTGATAGGCTACGTAACGATTTACATAGCCTATCACGGCTAGATTTTCAAAGTCAGCCGTGATAGGCTACGTATATCACGTGATAGGCTACGTATATCACATAGCGTTGCCCTTATTTTCGCCATAGTCTACATAAATCTTTATGTAGACTTCCCGTGCCCAAATAAGGAACGCAAATGCGCTTTTGCGTATGCGCTTTTTTTCTCTCTCTCAAAGTCAGCCGTGATAGGCTACGTAACGATATACGTAGCCTATCACGGCTGACTTTCAAAATCTAGCCATGATAGGCTACGTAAATTGTTACGTAGCCTATCACATTTTTTAAAAAACTTTACTTTTTTATTTCGTGGCCGGGGAGACAGGGAGCTTCCCCCCGGCCTGAATTTTGGCCGGGAGGGGCGGGGCGCCTCCCCCCTGGCCTGAACTTCAGCCGGGAGGGGCAGAGCGCCTCCCCCCTTGCCAAGAATTTTGGGGGGAGAACCGAAGCGCCTCCCCCCCACCGCAAAGCAAGCTGCGGGACCAGGTAAGGGACTTTCGTCCAACCTTACATGCATCTCATTTTGAATGGCAACCACATCTCACTGATTTCGCCAGATTTCTGATATGGACGCTATAGTTATGATCACCTTTTAAGTTACTACCACTAGCATCTAAACATGCATAAGTGGTGTGTCTTCCTCCACATCTTCTGCTGTGTACAATTTACAATTCTTTGGTCTCTTTAAACAGCTGTAATCATTTTGAACGCACTTTTTGTCAAGTTCTATTCCATGCCATTCTGATTACCTTAAACATTTATACCAATAGCCATAAAGAACCAGGTAGTCTCCACAGCAGTTAAAATAAAAAATGAAATGCCATCTAGCAGATTAAAGCAAGGTTTTGCAAAGTCTCTTATCTACCATCAGTCAATAGTGGTGGACAAAGCAGTACTTCCCAGTAACTTGTCTGCAATTACTGGTCCTCCAAACAGTGTTCCCCTTGCCCAACATAGTTGAAACCCCTGGACAGAGGATTGAGTAACCCACCAACAAAGCCTAGAACTTCTTTGTGCACATTCAAGTTATTCCTTCACACAATTTTAGTAGTTTGGAAGCATTTGCAAGGCTCCAAAGACAACACAAGCCCTAGCAAACTAACGCAGAACACATTAGGGAAGGGGTAAACTACAGAGAAAGTAAAACCTTGAAAAACACCACTGACTTCACATATGACCCACTGTTATTTGGGGCACGGTATAGCCAGGAGTTGCAGGAATTGACACATGCAGCTTGTCAGGCTTCTGAGGACACCATTGACCTACTGGTGCATCTTGTGCTCATTTAAAATCTGAGATGTTTTAAATGAACTGTAATTGACTTAGGGCACAATCCTATGCATGTTTAGACAGAGAAAAGGCCTACAACTCCCAGCATTCCCCAACCAGCTGGCTGGGGAATGCTGGGAGTTGTAGGCCTTTTCTCTGTCTAAACACGCATAGGATGGCACCCTTAATGCGGCTTTATAATTACGGCGATTGCATTTGTTTGTTTTGTGAACCGCTTCGAGCACACCGTATTGCAGAAAATGCGGTATACAAGTACACTGGCTATGACTGTAAATAACCGGCGTCACCGCAAGCCAACCGCGACTCCCTCGAAGATCTCACCAAGTCCCCCGGCGAGTACTCCCAGCACCGCCTTCGCATCGGAGCGCTACCCACCCCAGCGCCTCATCGACAGCCGCTCCGCCACGCCTCAGAAACGAGCTCCTCTTCCTTCTCCCGTCACCTCAAACCCCGCCGGGCCTGGCGCTGGGCTCGCCGTGAAATGGAGACCAGCCGAGCAGCCTGCGCTTGGCCGAGCAGAAGCCCAGCGGCGGCACACGCCCTCGCCGCCGCCGCCGCCGCCCGAAGAGGCTCGTTCAACTTACTCCGGCGGACACGCGGGGGCTCGAGAGAGGCAGCCGACTGGGCAAGGCCCAGCGCGCTCCGAAGCCAGCGGCCTCCTCTGTTTTCCTTCCCTCCTCTCTGGAAAGGAAAGGGAGGTAGAACCCTACGGAAGCAAGCCGGAAATGCTCGCATGAGACCATCTCTATGGCTGCGGCCTGGCTCTGCCCCCGGATCCGGAGCCAACGGGCCGGAAGTGGCGGCGTCACAGGGAGCGCCCGAGCGCGCCCACGCTGCGATTCAGCCGCCTCCGTGGCTTCTAGCCCCGCCCCGCCCCGCCCCGCCCCGCCCCGCCCCAGCCTCCGCTCCGTAGTCTCGCTCTGCGCATGTGCCACAGCCGGTGTCTCCGTAGCGACACGCTGAAGCGCTCCTACCGAGGCGGAGAAGCGGCGCTGGAATCCCAGCTCTGAGCGGCGGACGCTTTATTTCAGGCTTAGACTGAAAATACAGTGTTATCCATCGTTACAATATACGCGCGAATTATATGGGTTTCCTTTTCAGAGCAAGTGAGAGAGTTGTTATTGGGTGAGTGGAACTCGCTCTTTAACTTCACCTGCTACGATTTTATTACTCGGCTTGCGCAGCCCAATCAAATGCACATTTTCTCTTAAGAAAGTCCCAACGGGAAGGGCCATAGTCGCTGGCGATATATTATTTCCATGAGGTATCTTTTACGTGCCATGCTTCTTGTTTTCAATATTTTGGGTTTCTTCTTTTGATTAATATTGTGGAGAGGTATGCTCCCTTCAGCGTGTTAAAAACAAAGTGGAACGCAGAGATACTAATGAATTAGAAATAATAGTATTAACATGCACGGTCTTTGATTATGTATGAGAAGAGGCAGACTGGCAACCAATCTTTAGCCTATCTCTAGTGGGTATTTAACCATATTTGAAATTTCTTTATGCCAGGAGCGGGCGATGTAGCCCTCCAGGTGTATTGGCTTAAACCTCCCATCATGCCTCACTGTTGGCTATGCTGGCTAAGGCTGATGGGAGTTGTACACCAAAACATCTGGAGGGCCACAAGCCCCCCCCCCCCATGCTGGAGATTAAACCTAGTTAACACAGTCAATTAACAGTCATAACAATGAATAAACAAAAGCACAAATCAACCTGACCCTAGTCCACTGTTGGTTAGATGACAAAAGAGTAGGTTATATATAATTAGCTCGATATCTGTCCCAGATTTGTTTCTGTCTCATCCCCTCTGTTCTTCAGTTGCTTTCCTTTTATCTGATGTGATGTCTATTTTCTTTTGTTTGTCTTCCTCTTCTCCCTTCGGTCTCCCTCTTTTCTTCTGCTCCTCCTTCCCCAGCTCAAACCAGCTGTCTTATTCTCAGCTTGCCTTTTTCTGTCATTCTACGCTGCTTCCTTTATTTGCCTGGTATTCTGTGACCCTCACGGGTATTAAAATAGAGCACACATTTTGTGTGCACATGGTGCAAGGTCTAATCGTTGGCATTACTAGTTAAAAATATCTCAGGGAATAGGGTTGGGAAAGACCTCAGCCTGTGATCTGGAAAGCCACTGCTATCAGAGTCGATTGCACTGTATTATTAGCAGGCTGCTCAGCGGTAAGGCAGGTGTGTTGGCAACGTTGGAGGTGGCCACTTTAAGAAAACCTTGTCTAAAGGAAGCAAGATAAGGGTAGGGAAAGTGACAGCAAACTGATCTTGCCTAATGGCCCTGAAGGTCATGTATGCAAGACCATGTCTAGCAAAATCAGTCTAATCAGAACTGCAAATCATTACTTCTAGGATGAGAACATGCAAAGGCAATTATATACGCATTTGCCAGCCCCAAAGTGAGCTTTTAAGGTGTGATTAAATCAGTGCCCATACACTACCAGGTAGTTTTCAGTGTTGTAAAAAAGGACACAATCTTTGAATAGCTGCAGGCTCATCCCCTTCATGGATCACTGCCTTGTGGCGAAGGGGCTTGCGTAACTC
Source organism: Heloderma suspectum (assembly GCF_057233095.1). Lineage (NCBI taxonomy): Eukaryota > Metazoa > Chordata > Lepidosauria > Squamata > Helodermatidae > Heloderma > Heloderma suspectum. Next base: position 45,963,290 of record NC_139459.1, read on the forward strand.
AGTGAAGCCATAAGCTATGCCGTGCAGGGCCACCCAAGACGGACAGGTCATGGCAGAGAGTTCTGACAAAATGTGGTCCACTGGAGAAGGAAATGGCAACCCACTCCAGTATTCTTGCCAAGAAAACCCCATGGAACGTATCACAAGGCTAAAAGAGATGACGCCGGAAGATGAGCCCCTCAGGTCGGAAGGTGTCCAATATGCTACTGGGGAAGAGCAGAGGGTATTTCCAAGTAGCGCCAGAAAGAGTGAAGCGGCTGGGCCAAACCCGAAAGGACACTCAGCTGTGGATGTGTCTGGTGGTGAAAAGAAAATCTGATGCTGTAAAGAACAATATTGTTTAGGAACCTGGAATGTCAGATCAATGAATCAAGGTAAGCTGGAGGTGGTCAAACATGAGATGGCAAGATTGAACATCGACATCTTGGGAATCAGCGAACTAAAATGGACAGGCATGGGCGAATTTAATTCAGGTGACCATCATATCTACTATTGTGGGCAAGAATCCCTTAGAAGAAATGGAGTAGCACTCATAGTCAACAAAAGGGTGGGAAAAGCAGTACTGGGGTACAATCTTAAAAATGATAGAATGATCTCAGTACGAATCCAAGGCAAACCATTCAACATCACAGTAATTCAAGTCTATGCCCCAACCACTGAGGCCGAAGAAGCTGAGGTTGATCGGTTCTATGAAGACCTACAACACCTTCTAGAACTAACACCAAAAAAAGATGTCCTCTTCATCATAGGGGATTGGAATGCTAAAGTAGGAAGTCAAGAAATCACCGGGATAACAGGCAGGCATGGCCTTGGTGTACAAAATGAAGCAGGACAAAGGCTCATAGAGTTTTGCCAAGAGAACATGCTGATCATAGCAAACACTCTTTTCCAACAGCACAAGAGGCGACTCTACACATGGACGTCACCAGATGGTCAATATCGAAATCAGATTGATTATGTCCTTTGCAGCCAAAGATGGAGAAGCTCCATACAGTCAGTAAAAACAAGACCTGGAGCTGACTGTGGCTCAGATCATGAGCTGCTTCTTGCAAAATTTCGGCTTAAATTGAAGAACGTAGGGAAAACCACTAAACCGTTCAGGTATGACCTAAATCATATCCCTGATGAATATACAGTGGAGGTGAGGAATAGATTTCAGGGATCAGACCTGATAGACAGAGTGCCTGAGGAACTATGGACGGAGGTCCGTAACATTGTTCAGGAGGCAGCAACGAAATCCATCCCAAAGAAAAAGAAATGCAAGAAAGCCAAGTGGCTGTCTGATGAGGCTTTACAAGTAGCTCACGAAAGAAGGGAAGCGAAAAGCAAGGGAGAAAGGGGAAGATATACCCAACTGAATGCAGAGTTCCAGAGAATAGCAAGGAGAGACAAGAAGTCCTTCTTAAATGAACAATGCAAAGAATCGAGGAAAACAACAGAATGGGAAAGACTAGAGATCTCTTCAAGAAAATTGGAGATCTCAAGGGAACGTTTTGTGCAAAGACGGGCATGATAAAGGACAAAGAAGGCAGGGACCTAACAGAAGCAGATGAGATTAAGAAGAGGTGGCAAGAATACACAGAAGAACTATACAGGAAAGATCTGAATGTCCCTGATAGCCATGATAGTGCGCTCACTGAACTTGAGCCAGACATCCTCGAGAGTGAAGTCAAGTGGGCCTTAGGAAGCATTAGTAACAACAAAGCTAGCGGAGATGACAGTATTCCAGCCGAGCTATTTAAAATCCTAAAAGATGATGCTGTTAAAGTGCTGCATTCAATATGCCAACAAATCTGGAACACTCAACAGTGGCCACAAGACTGGAAAAGGTCAGTTTACATTCCAATTCCAAAGAAGGGCAACGCCAAAGAGTGTTCAAACTACCGCACCATTGCGCTCATTTCACATGCCAGCAAGGTGATGCTCAAAATCCTACAAGCTAGGCTTCAGCAGTATGCGAACCGAGAACTACCGGAAGTACAAGCTGGATTTAGAAGAGGCAGAGGAACTAGAGATCAAATTGCCAACATTCGCTGCATCATGGAGAAAGCAAGAGAATTCCAGAAAAACGTCTATTTCTGCTTCATTGACTACGCTAAAGCCTTTGATTGTGTGGATCACAACAAACTGTGGCAAATTCTGAAAGTGATGGGAGTACCAGACCACCTTACCTGTCTCCTGAGAAACCTGTACGAGGGTCAAGAAGCCACAGTAAGAACCAGACATGGAACAACCGAGTGGTTCAAAATTGGGAAAGGAGTACGACAAGGCTGCATATTGTCACCCTGCTTATTTAACTTATATGCAGAGTACATCATGAGAAATGCCGGGTTGGATGAATCAGAGGTCGGAATTAAGATTGCTGGGAGAATTATCAACAACCTCCGATATGCAGACGATACCACCCTAATGGCAGAAAGCGAAGAGGATCTCAAGAGCCTCTTGTTGAGGGTGAAAGAGGAGAGTGCAAAAGCTGGTTTGAAACTCAACATTAAAAAAACTAAGATCATGGCATCTGGCCCCATCACTTCCTGGCATATAGAAGGGGAAGAAATGGAAGCAGTGACAGATTTTACTTTCTTGGGCTCCAAGATCACCGCAGACGGTGACTGTAGCCATGAAATTAAAAGACGCTTGCTCCTTGGGAGGAAAGCTATGGCCAACCTAGACAGCATAGTAAGAAGCAGAGACATCACCTTGCCGACAAAGGTCCGTCTAATCAAAGCTATGGTTTTCCCAGTAGTAATGTATGGCTGTGAGAGCTGGACTATAAGGAAGGCTGAGTGCCGAAGAATTGATGCTTTCGAACTGTGGTGCTGGAGAAGACTCTTATGAGTCCCCTGGACTGCAAGGAGGTCAAATCAGTCCATCCTAAAGGAAATCAACCCTGAGTGCTCATTGGAAGGACAGATAATGAAACTGAAGCTCCAATATTTTGGCCACCTAATGCGAAGAGAAAACTCCCTGGAAAAGACCCTGATGCTGGGAAAGACTGAAGGCAAAAGGAGAAGGGGACGGCAGAGGATGAGATGGCTAGATAGCATCACCGATGCAATGAATATGAACTTGAGCACGCTCCGGGAGAGAGCACAGGACAGGAAGGCCTGGCGTGCTATGGTCCATGGGGTCACGAAGAGTCGGACACGACTGAATGACTGAACAACAACAACAGGCTCAGCACCCTCTAACTGAGCACCCATCCCAAATCACCCTCTTTTGTACTTGTGATGACTCTGTCCAGACCCCATTGTTTCAGCCCAGAATTCCTATTGAGGCTGCCTGGGAATCCTTTTGTAGTTTGTGTTTTTGTCACCACTGATATGACACCCTTTGTGCCTTTGAAACTGGTTTGAAGTGTATAAAAGCTTCCCAGCCTTTAGTGCCTCCCTCCCTGATCCCAGAGCAAGGTTCCATGCTGTTAAAATTATTGAAAGTCTGGCCACTGTAGGCAGGTCCCTATTTGCTGAAATCACTGGCACCTATTCACTAGATCAGTCCCACTCCCATCTTAGTCTCCTGACTGACTTGCTATTGGCAGGAGTTCCATCCAATTTTCAGAGCAAGACAAACTCCAGGGTCCCATGGGCAAGCCCAGAGAGAACCAGTGAAAAGGCATGGGACAGCGCTGTTGTTTCACTTTGCTACATTTTGCCGAGGCCCAGTAGAGCCTGACCCTTTGATTCTCACTTCAATGCAGGCAGAGAGCTGCTGAAACCATTCATTCATTTAAAACAGGCCCATTTTTCCTTCATGCACTGAGGAGTTTCAATGTGACCCAAACATCAGCTGCAGGAATGGGTTACTCAAACCCAAGAAGAGGTATCATTATAATTCTTATTATAGAATTATCTTATTATCTTATTTTCAGGATGTTCTTGTACTAATTGTAGCCCCCTGCTCTAAACCCTCTTTTCTACCGGGGGGGGGGGGTGTAATTTGGTCTACTTTGGAACAGTGATTGCACCCCCACCCAAGTAGCACTGCTTTCCTCTGGCCATCTAGTGGAAAGGATTGCATCCAGGAACCCTATTTTCCCCTCATTTGTCCCACTGTGATCAAGCCAAGTTCTGAGAAAAATGGATTGCTACACGGTGGTGGGTGGTTCCCTTATCAAAAGGAGCAAACAAGTAGAAATTGCACACAAGAGGATGGAAATTAGTGTGTGTATGTCTATGTATGTATGTATTTCAGCCTAGGTAGCTTCCTTCCCCTAGCCCCTTTTGTTACTGTGACCATGCATCAAGGTCAGCCTTTGGCAGGACAAAGTTCCTCAAATTCTTTCTTTCCTTCCCACTCTCATAAGTTTACACCGAACCTTTCTATCTCCCAATAGTGTTAGGGTCTTTCCATTTGCTTATCCCCAACCTCCTTGGACCAACAAGCCCTGCCCAGATCAACATAATTATGTCCGTGGCCTAGTTCATACAGCGGAACCCTCAATTTAGCAGCCACTTAGAGAACTATGCTAATTTCCCCATTCTCTTTGGTGCCTTGTATGCTTTGCTTGTTTTGATTTCTAAATGCTCTATAAAGTTAATTTCCTCAGTTAATGAGTGTACCTTTTTAAATTCTTGAGTGTACCTTTTTAAATTCTTGACTGCACCAAATAAATTCCCCTGTTCTTGAAGAAGCCAGTGTGTGAGAGAGATTGGATTCTCTCTTGCCAGACACCCTATTGCTAAAGTTAAAAGATCCCTTAACAAATACATACTTGGAGAACGAACACAAGTTTGTACGTGTTTTCACAGAAACCTGACAGCAAAAACTTCCATGATGCTAGTATATACTTCTATTTTCTTTGACCAACAATCATTTTATAGATTATAGTGTTTTCCTAATTTTTGCATGTGATAGGCTACAAGATTTGTTTTATTTGATTTTATCTCTTCTTTAGTTTTTTCTTTGTTCTGATTTGGTGTCCTGCCAAAATCCTTTTGCAAAGTACCATCTTTGCTACTGCAAAGTACCAAAATTCTCCACCCTATTTGTGGGCAGAGAAATGGGGAGGGGGGCAATTTCACCTAATTTCTCCAGGGGGAGGAGAAATTCTCAGCGGTTTCTAACAGGTAGGGCTCACCATTGGCAGGGGCTGTAGGACAGCTTCTTCCTTTTTCATAACGGTTTTTTGCGTGTTTTTTGCACTACCAGTGCAAGTTGCAACAGCATCAGCTGTGCTGGCAGCCTAGTCCCAATTTTTCATCCTTCACTATGAAAGTGTGAGGGTGGCAGTGTTGGGAACAAGGTGGAACTAGTGCCTTGCCAAAATCTGTCCTCCAATTTCCTGAAAGTTTTATTCCCCCATGAAAGAGGCTTCAATTTTTCTGCCTCATTCTCAGAGCATTGTATAATTTATTTTGAATTTATTTTGGTAGTGTTTTTGAGCGTACCTAATCACTGTGAGGTGGCCAAGGGTGCTGTGTGTGTGTTTTATCTTTCTGCTATACATCTCTCCATTGCTCTGCAGCCTTCCAGGCTGCCTGCATTTCCTGATCTGAAAACGCCCTATGGGAGGAATTACCTCATGATGTTTTCCCCAGGGCTTTAATTGAAGCCAAAACAAATATTCAGTGTAAATAAAGCAAGGACAGGGAATGTGTAGCCCTCCAGATGTTGTTGGACTGCAACTCAGCCCTAGCCAGCATAGCCAAAAGTGAGAGATGATGAGAGTTGCAACCCAATAACATCTGGAGGGCCACACATTCCCCACCCTTGCTTTACACTGAATATTTGTTTTGGCTCCTGTTTCAGAACCCAACCATTTTGCTGTGTCTTGAAGAAAGGAGAAAAAGTGCCTTGCCACTCATCCTACGAAGACGAACAGCTCAGCCTGGAAATAACTGGGTATTGTGAATTTCGATTAACTAGCAATAGCAATGTACTAATTCTCCTGAGAAGACTCTTATGAGTCCCCTGGACTGCAAGGAGGTCAAATCAGTCCATCCTAAAGGAAATCAACCCTGAGTGCTCATTGGAAGGACAGATACTGAAGCTGAAGCTCAAATATTTTGGCCACCTAATGCGAAAACTCTCTGGAAAAGACCCTGATGCTGGGAAAGACTGAAGGCAAAAGGAGAAGGGGACGACAGAGGATGAGATGGCTAGATAGCATCACCGATGCAATGAATATGAACTTGAGCACACTCCGGGAGAGAGCGCAGGACAGGAAGGCCTGGAGTGCTATGGTCCATGGGGTCACGAAGAGTCGGACACGACTGAACGACTCAACAACAACAACAAATTCTCCTGAACATTGATAGCCTGAATTGGCAATATGGCTATGAAGTCCTTTCTAATAGATATTCAGGGCAGCTGGGTGGGCGGGAAGAAAAGCAATACAAAATATTGAAAACAAAAATATCAGTTAAACTTGGGGGGCAGGTGGATCAGATTTCAGTGGGGTGGAGATTCCATTCTGGGTTTCAGTTTCAACCAGCCAGAAGTCTAAAGGAGCTATCAAGTGGCTGGACTGATTTTGGGGATACTTCCTTTAGACTTCTGGCTGGTTGTAACTAAAACCCACCCCCTTTCCTGAACGCTGATCGTTTGCTAGTTTCCCAGTGTTTGTGCACTGCCCACCCCATTCTAAAAGGTTGAACTGGTTCTCCTAAAGCTCAGTTGCTAGCAGTAAGAGCATTAAGCTAAAACAGGCTGGCATTTTTGGTCCTGTCTTTTTTGCCTTTGGCCCCACCTGCCACCGGAATGCTGTCCCTGAGAGCTTCTTTGAAATGGAATTTGGCCCTTGAGCTGAAAAAGGTTCTGCAATCCTATGCATTTTACTCAGAAGTATGTCCTACTAATGTCAGTGGGGTTAACTTTGAAGAAAGTATTTATGGTTTGGGGCCTTTGCACCATCGGGTTTAGGGGCATTTAACCCATAATGCTTGTGTTAAGGATTTCAGCCATGTAGTCCAATCCTACTCATATTTACTTCACAGTAAGTCTCACTGAGTTCAGTGGGGCGTATTCCCATGTAAATGTGCATAGCTTTAATAAGTCACATCTTTTTTTGTTGCCCATTTGCAGTAAGACATTTTTGTAATTATTTTTTTACCTATAATTAAATTTATACTATTATATCAGGTGGACCAATGTGACCTAATAAACCTAAATGTATCGAACACTCTATTCTAGCAGCACAGAAATAAATGACATTAATTAGGTTTAATTTCGTTCACTATGCGCAGGGAAAAATGCAGGCCTTTAAATAAAATACCCATGTGAAGTACTTTGAAGTTCATTCTGGGATGGAAGCCAAAAGATTGGCTTAGCCGTAAAGGAAATTTTCTTTACCAATGCGAAAGTATCTTTCTCTGAAAATGCAATTAGTCTTCAGTAGTACAAAAATGCAATTCTAAAATGTCATTTTAAGAAACGGCAAGAATAATACAGGGGGGGAAATCAAGGCTGCTAAATGGCAATCCAACTTTTGGGAAGGATACCCTCGGGGCCTGATCTTGTGTTTTTCTGTACATATTGCATTTCACATAGCATCAGACTAAATGTTCCCAAATACCTAAATACCCAACAGGCTAGGTATTTGGGGCTTTCCTTTTGCTAAAAGCAAGTCAGAAGGGAGTGTCCTGTCCAGGTCTCTTCTCTGTATCTGGCTTAGGATGCTGCAGTAGCTGATGCAGAGAGACACAAGCTTCTGTTTTGAGCAACTACAGGTGCAAGATAGGACTGGACCAGATGGCCAAAATGCATTCTTATAAAATTGCTAAACAAACTCTGTGTGTGTGTGTGTGTGTGTGTACACACACTACATTGATACACACACACCCAGTTTGTTTAAGCTACTCATGAAATAATGTAATTGTTAGTGTTGTGATCAATACTTTTCATGTAGGCACTGTAAGAAATATGCTCTTAAAGCTGGAATGGGCATCCATTGGGTGCTGCACCCACTGTACACGTACACCTGTTGAATTTCCTGCAGCTGTCAAATTTTCCGCTGCAGCAGCGGCAAAAATCACAGTGATTTTGCTGTGAAGAAGCAGAATCTTTCCAAGCAAAATTGTGCTTCTGGGAAGCTTCCAGGAGCATGATTCTGCTTGTAAGACTTAAGGGGCAATCCTAAGTATGTTTATTCAGATATAAGTCCCACTGAGCTCAGTGGGAAAGTGTGCTTAGGACTGCACTTCTAATTTTATTTCTTCCCCTCCAAGTACTTAGAATCTAGGTCCTAGATTGTCAGTAGTGCCAGATAACTGTGGTAATCTTAGATGTTATAAAATAAATTTTAAAAGACATTGGAGATTATATGTATGCTGTATAAAACAACAAATGAAATAATTTTTTAAAAATTGGTGATTTCCCACAGCATAGCTACTCCCCCTGCAAGAACGTTGCCCCCATCCAACCTATCAGGATAAGATACTGTGCTAACTAGCCCAGATCAGACTAGCATTACTTTACTTCAGTCTTCACTTGTGCAAACAATTCATTCCTGAGTTGAGAGCATGCAGTGAGACCAGATGTACTAAGCTTTCAAGGAGCTGGGTCAAGCTGAACTATTTCAACAGCAAGCAATCCTTAATACCTAGCAGTTGGGATCTCCTGACTTTCCTTAAAGGGGATACGTTCTGCGCATTTCTCTTCACAGCCTTTCCCAGGTTCTCTGGCGTAAGCTGGAAGAGATTTTGGTAGGCTTGCCTCCTGAACCACTGAGGTGTGGGAGATCCCTGTAGGAACTGGACTGGGTTTCAAGTTCCACTTCAGTGATAATTGGCAGAGATTCTTTGGTGGCAGAGCCTGTTGGTATCTGAAGTTTAGATAATTCCTCTTCTGCCCAGAGCCAGCATGTAAAGCAGGGCCAAGGAGTTCCCTACCTCCAAGATCTTCCTTTGAAGAAGATATCATTATATTTCTCAGGGGAGTCATAAAAGAACTCAGGGTGTAGTTTAGAGTTAATTTTCATTCTAGAGGAAGTGGATAATAAAATAATACCATCTATCTATCATATTTTTAGGACACAATCCTATGCAAGGCTGGCTGGGGAATGCTGGGAGTTGTAGGATTTTTTCTGTCTAAACATGCATAGAATTGTGCTCTTATACCGCTTAATATATTAAAATCCCTATGCAGTTTACATTAAAATACAATATAAAAAAGCTAAAATAATAAATAATTAAAGACAATTTATAACATTAGAAAAATTGCATCATCAAACAATAAAACAAGGTAGTAACAGTCTTTCACTCGTCAGGGAAAGCCAATGTGAATAGGCGTGTTTTCAAGAGGTGTTTAAAACTTGCCCCTGTTTCTGCCTCTCACATCACACATGGGAGAGCGTTCTAAAGGTTGGGTGCCACTACTGAGAAGGCCTGCTTATGTACCACAACCTGGTGACATTCCACTGCCTGCAGAACCACCTGTAAAGCTTCCTCAGAAGATCTTGGGGGTCTCCTGGGTGTATATATGGGAAGTCAGTCAGCTAAGGATCCCGGTTTCAAGTTATTCAGAGGTTTGTATGTCAGCAACAAAACCTTGAACATGGCTAGGGAGCTAATAGGCAGCCAGTGCAGTTCTTCTAACACAGTTGTGATATGTGTATATCTAGATGCTTCACTGAGCATCCTAGCTGCTGCCTTTTGCACTAGCTGCAGCTTGCAAACCAGGCATGAAGACAGCCCCACATAGCACGCATTACAGTAGTCTAACTGTGAGGTTACCAGTGCATGGATTACAGTGGCTAGGCTAGCCCTGTCCAGCAATGGGTGTGCTTGGCATACCAGCCAAAGCTGAAAATAGGCACTCTGAGTCACTGAAGTCACCTGGGCCTCTAGTAACAAAGATGGATTCAGAAGCACTCCCGGACTATGTACCTGTTCCTTCAGAGAGAGTGCAACCCCATGCAGAACAGGTAAACAACCCAATTGCCAGACCTGGGAACCACCCACTCATAGGGTCTGTCTTGTCAGGATTCAGCTTCAGTTTATTAGCCTTCACCCAGCCCACAACTGAATCCAGGCACCAGCTTAGAATGTGCACAACCTCTCCTGATTCAGATGTTACAAAGAAATAGAGCTGAGTATCATTAGCATACTGATGACACCTTGCCCCAAAACTCCTAAGGAGTGCTCCCAATGGCTCCCAATAGATATTAAATAACAGTGGAGACAAGATGGTGCCCTGTGGCACCCCAGAGTTCCACTGCCAGGTTGCTGAGGCACACTCACCCAATGTTGTTCTCTGCACCAGACCTCCTAAATAACAGCCAAAACACCATAAGATGGTCCCAGTACAAGAGGATACAGCAATCAACGGTATCAAAAGCCACTGAGAGATCAAGAAGAATTAACATGGCTGCACTCCCCCTGTCCCTCTCCCAAAGAGGATCATCCATCAGGGTGACTGAGGTCAATTCCGTCCCAAAACGGGGCCTGAACGCAAACTGGAATGGATCAAGATAATCTGTTTCATCCAAGCCCACCGGCAGCTGAGATGCCACTGCTCTGTTGAGCACCTTACCCCAAAATGGGGTATTTGTGACTGGTTGATAGTTAGTATAGATCTCTGAATCAAGGGAGAGTTTTTTCAAGTGTTCACACCACCACTCCCTTTAAGACAGTGGGAACCACACCATCCTGCAATGATGCATTCACCACTCCCCTGATCCAGGTGGCCAGTCCACTATGACTAGGTCAAAGGAGCTATGTTGGGCAGGGGTCAAGAGAGCATGTGGTGGGTCACACAGATGCAAGCGTCTTGTCCACTTCCTTAGGCTTCAGAAACTGAAACTGAGCCCACAACACAGGACAAGACGATGCACGGGACACCAGAACACATACTGTATCAATAGGGGATTTCCTACGTACTCTGCAGCTGTTTTGGCGATTTTGGATTTACAGTCTGTGGTCAGGTATTTTTCTACTTTCGCTTTAGTCTAGTGATTTTAAGCTTGCACATTTCCCCAGCACAGGTGCAGATGGGAAGGAGGAAAGTTCCTTAATGAAGCTGGTGCAACTGAAGCTTTAAAATGGCTACCAACTTTGCATAAGTACATCAAAGACAGATCATCCTGAAGCTTTTGTGAGCTGAGTATTAATATTTCCACTTTTTATTATTTCAAATGTTCTGCAGATTAACTACACTGTTAGACATATTAAAAACATCAAGGTCCTAAATCCAAATGTATTCAGTGCAAAAAATATCATGTTAATGCAGTACAGAGGCTAAAATTTTAAACCTGCAAATGGAAGAGAATGCAAAGTTAAGGTTTCTATAGCAACCTTAACTTGAGCGCTTAATATATGCAATATGCTATGAGTTTAATTACTCCCTTTATTGATCAGCTTTATATAACATCCCTGTATTATTAATTTCATTAGCCAATGTTTAAATACTTCAAATAGACTATTCACACTATTATGTTTTAATTGCTTTGTAGATATTTGTTCATTATAGACAATCTTGTATTTTAAAAATCTACATAATGCCCAAAAGCTTAAATAACTGTTAAATAATTGTATTCATTCTATGGACATAAACAGCGTATCTTAAAATGGAGTTATAAGCATGGCAGCATAGCAGGTGCTATAGGTATTCTAAGTAATAGCCAGCACTATTATAAAGAGACAAGTGGGACCTTCAACAAAAGGTTGCAGTATGGGGTGCACCTGTTTAATGTCCAAGAGAATCAGCCATGCCTTTCTCCAGGATACTCCATTCCATCCCGCCCCCACCCCCTGCAATCATCAGTCAGCATTCTTTGCCCACTGTCTTCATTGGGTTTCCCCCCTAAATTTTCCTTGTACTTCTGCAAACCTTGCAATTCTCCCAAACCAGCTGATACCTTCCTTCTGTATGTGGATGGTGTTGTTTTGACCAGTGGAGACTGGTGGCTCTGACATCAGTGGGGCGGTGAATTCGCTCCAGGTTTCAGTCAGAACTAGCCAGAATTCTAAAGAAGCTATCCAAAGTGCTTCATGAAGCACCTTGGATAGATCCTTTAGAGTTCTTACGGGTTCTGACTGAAACCCGGAGTGGATTCACTGCCCCACTGACATCAGAGCCACCAGCCTCCACCGATCCAATGGTAATGGGGTGGGGTGTCCAGAGTTAGGGATGAACCTATTTCAGGCCCATTAGATTCCCCAATTCTGCAGGTTTCCTGGGCAGGATATTATCCTGGGATATAGTCTTAGGGGCTCACTGTAAAAAGATACGAGATACAATGTCTATCTACAATGTACTAAATCATTTTATATTAAAACTGTTACAGCCCATAAGGTAAGCAGACTGGAATTCAGCCTATATAATGTTTTTCCTTGGTTCTACTATTGACCTTGTTTTCTGCAACAATGTTTTCAGATCACTGGGGAAAGAGAACTATATAAAAGCTTAGTATTAATAAAAACGAGCTGAGATATGTCCTTCCCTGAACCCAACAAAAAACATAAACTGTACTGATTTCCCCCTCTTAAAATCTAGTTAACAAAGCATAGTTGGGAACAGAGATTTAGCACCAGTTTGTGAACTAGAGGAACAAATTTACAATCTCATTTCAGACAGGTTGCTTACCTGTAACCGTAGTTCTTTGAGTGGTCATCTGTGCATTCACACATATGGGCTCACCTGTGCAGAGACTCATTCGAGAAACTTCCAAGCTGAACAAGTTTCAGCGGGAACCCCTCCCCCACAATCCATGGTATATATAGCATGGGTTCCTGCCTTCCCCTCCATTCCTTAAGTCCGTAAAGCAGTCTTGAGCCTGAGGAGAAAAAACACCTCAGTACCAATAAACGATCACATTGACACCGAAGTGGGGACGGTGGGAGGGTTGTCTGAATGCACAGATGACCTCTTGAAGAACTACACTTGCAGGTAAGCAACCTGTCTTTCTTCTTCATGGTCTCCGTGCATCACATATATGGGTGAATAACAAGCTGACTTACTGGAGGTGGGTTGGTGTTTCACTGCAGTACTGATGACAGCACAGCCCTGCCAAAGGCACAGTCTGCTCAGGCCTGAACATCTAGTCCATAGTGTCTTATAAAAGCAGAAGGGTTAGACCAGGTAGCTGCCTTACACAAGTCCACCAGAGGCACACCTCTTGTAAAGGCCATGGAAGTTGATAATCCCCTTGTCGAATGTCCTCGGATTTGAGGCAGTAACTCCTTCCCCGAGAGGTGGTATGTTAACCTAATAGTCTGTACTATTCAGGAAGCTAGTCTCTGGGAGGAAACTGGTAAGCCTTTATTATGTCTTCCGTAGCACAGGAATAATCATTGTGTCTTACGGAAAGACTCGGCCCATGATTTATAAAAGGCCAGGGCTCTTCGGACATCTAAAGTGTGCAATCTCTTCTCCAAATCGGAAGTCGGAGAGAGAAAAAAAGCAGGGAGGACAACTGGTTGATTTACATGGAAGTCTGCCACCACTTTAGGGAGGAAAGCGATGTCCGGCCTATCTTTTCCCTGTGAAAAATGGTATAAGGTGAGTCTATTCATAAAGCAGAGAGCTTGCTCACCTTTCTCAAGGTTGTAAGCACTACCAAGAAGGCGACCGTCCAAAAACGCAGCCTCAAGTCCACAGTAGCAAGAGGTTCAAATGGTGCGGACGTCAGGCTGTTGAGTACTAGCGACAAATCCCATTGAGGGATGAGGTCTCTCATGGGGGAGCTAAGTTTCTACGTCCTCGTAAGAATTGTTTGCATAAGGGGTGACTGAAGATGGAGCACCCGTCTATGTTGCCCCGGATATCACTGAGGTATTTACTCTTATGGAAGAATATTTCAGTCCTCTACTATATAAACGTTGGAGAAAACATAACATATCCATAAGCGAACAGTCATTTGGATTATATTTGCTGTCCGTTGCAAACTTAACAAATGAAGCCCATTTAGCTGAGTAAGAGCAGTGCGTTGATGGCTTTCTTGCCACATCTAGTATTGCCTGTACTGTTGCTGGGAGCGGTGGGGGAGCGGTGTCCAGGTACTGGGTCCTCCATGCCGTGAGCTTCAAGGTGTGGAGATTGGGGTGGCGAATTCGACCTTGGTCTCGAGAAATTAAGTTATCTATTCACAGGAGCGGTAGGCAATGTCCCTGTGACAGGTCTCTCACTATTTTGAACCAAGGGTGTCTGGGCCACCATGGGCTGATTAAGATGCAATTCATGGTGTCCTGTCTGATTTTCGAGATCACCTTCGTCAGGAGCGGGAACGGAGGAAAGAGGTAGAATAGCTGTTCCTTCCATTCCAGGAAAAAGTCATCGCCTAGTGATCCCTGACCGACTCCTGCTCTGGAGCAAAATTTTCTGCAGGCAGTGTTCACTGGAGTTCTGAAGAGATCTATCTCAGATCAACCCCATTTTCTGAAAATCAGCTGTAGGGTTACCTTGGCCAGCTGCCATTTGTGGGAGCACCGGAGAAGACTACCGAAAGAGTCCGCTAAGACATGGTCTTCCCCTGCAATATGGAGAACCGTCAGACGAATGTCCTTTGTAACGGGTCGGAGGCCTCCTTCCCTTTTTGGTACGGTGAAGTACCTGGAGGGGAAAAAAAACCGTACCGAGGTTTAGATGAATACGCTGGATAGCTCTTTTCCTTAGGAGAGATTGTGTTTCCTCCTGAAGGACCTTCAAGAATGGGGTGGTCCATACCGAACCCAGCGGTGGAAGTATATTGAATTCTATTTTGTATCCTCGATGGACAATAGTTAGCACCCAGTTGTCTGACGTCACTCTCCTCCAAATTGAGTAAAATTTGCTCAGGGGATCTCCAAAAGGTAGTTTGCAATGGTCGGTATGGAGGGGAAGAAGACTGGAGTCAAAGATGACGCTTAGAGAATCCATCGCCCTTCGCCTTTTGCTGAAACTTAGGAAAAAGATAACTTTTCCTTTGTTGCTGTTGTTGCTGATGTTGATATCTAGGTGCTCGACCCCCAGGTTGTTGAGGGGCGTAGGTCTGGTGTTGTTGGTACCAGCAGCGCTGATAAGGGATGTGTTGTTGTTGTTGCTGGACTTGGCCGATACACATTTTACGAGCAGTTGTTCTGGCCTTCTGAGTCCATTTGCTCGTCTGTTTTCGCATTAAATAAAACCTCACTGTCGTAGGGTAAATCCTCTATTCTAGATCGGGCTTCAGGCATTAGGCCCGCAGAACGGAGCCAAGCATGTCTCCTTAAGGCGACAGTTCCTATCATCACCTTAGCATTGCAGTCCACCTGATGACGGGCGGTATTGATCTGCTGACGGGATAGTTCGGATGCTTCCGCATGAAACATTCTTGCTAATTCACATTGATCCTCAGGAAGGTAAGCGATAAGGGAGTCCATTTTTTCCCAAAGGAACAATTGGTACCTGGCCATCATTGCCTGGTAATTTAAAATCTGAGGTCCCAATGCTGCTGTAGAATAGAGGCGGCGTCCCATGAGATCGAGCTTATGGCCCTCCTTATCCACAGGTAGGGATGGCGGAGAATTCCACCACGGATCTCAGTGAGGCCAAATGCCAGTGCATTCGGCCCCCCGAAAGCCGTGACAGAACGAAGGCCCCCACCCCACCACCCCGTGAAAGGCAGCAAAACGAAGCACCTACCTGGTGCCGTTCGCGCTGCTTTGCGAATGGCGGCCACGTCTGCGGCTGCCATTCGCTTCACGATTTTTCCCGTGATAGGCTACGTAAACACTTACATAGCCTATCACGGCTAACACAGGGATGCCATTTACGTCCCTGCGGAGGCTGTGATAGGCTCCGTAAATATTTAGATAGCCTATCACGGGAAAAAAAAGGGATGCAAATGGCGGCGGCTACAGCAGCCGCCATTTGCAACCCTGCGCAGCCCAGCAGTGGCCAGATGTTGCTGTGGGTGGCCCCGGCCGGCGACTCCGTGGAGTTGCCGCAGAGTAGAGCAAGCCGGCGAGGATTTCGGGGGGAGGAACAGAGTGCCCCCCCCACTGCGGATGTCATGAAACGAAACAGGTGAGTTGTTTCGTACATCCCTATCCACAGGTGAGGCATGAGGTTTTTGAGAGCAGCCCTGAGCAGACTCTATGATTATTGAGTTTGGTTTCGGATGTGCAAAGAGGAAAGAAGCATCCGTCTCTTGAACCCGGTATATAGATTCTAGCCTCTTGGACGTCGGGGTCAAGGATGAAGGCGCTTTCCATGGAATTGGAGGCGGCGGAGCTTGACAGTCCCGACAGGATTGTTGTAGCGTCACAGATGTAGTACGTCTTGGTACCGGAGGAGAAGGACAGAAAATGTCCTGCATTTCGAACCATGGCCATTTTTCAGGTTGAAATGGAGTTTATGACGGAGAGGTAGTGATCCAAGAAAAGGTCCCAATCCCTCCTAAGTCTCCAGTCCGCATGTCGCTGCGGTCCATGGGGAGGAGCCGACGAAGCAGAAAAATGATCCCAATCACAGGATGGACAGCGAGAGTGATCACGGTCGTATTCTCCATGCCGATGTTCCATACAGTATCGATCCGGAGATTGGTAACGAGGATGCTGCCAAGGAGGGAGTGCCGGTTGATAGTGAGGTGACTGTATATCATAACAGCGTGCTGTTGGAGACCTAGATCTCTGTTCCTGAGCTGTCTGAGCCAGGTGGGGTGGTGGGGTTGGCGTGTCCCTCAACTCACCCTCCAAGACTGTGGAGGCTGGATCCAAAGCCACAGTTTGTGTGGAAGGGGCCACAACATGAATGGGAGAATCAAGTAGAGGAGGGGGAGGCAGAATGTCCCGCTTTTTCTCCTGCTGTTTAGAGACTTTCTTTCTCTTTTTCTCTGGTGCATCCACAGCCAAGTTAGGGCGTTTTGCCTTTTTTGAAAGTTTCTTAGCCACTGAAATAGTTAGGTTCCTTCCCAGCGTAGGTGGGTCTACTCGAACCAGCTCTGTGGTTAACACAGGGGAAGACTGAGCCATGGAAGCCGCTCCTTTTGCACTTGCTGAAGGAGCAACAGTGGGCTGTTCTCAAGGTGTTTGGGCCTTAGGCATAACAACCACTGGAAGGGCCTGTTGCCAAAGGATCGCCTTTAGTCGATCTGCCCTATTCTTATAAGCCTGCTTCAATTAACGATTGGCAGCGGTGGCAAGATTCGACTTTATGGGATTCTCCCAAACAAATTAGGCATAAAGAGTGACCATCCAAAGAAGGCACCTTACTGCCACAAGCTGTACACTTTCTGAACGGAGCTTTTTGGGCCATAAGCCGCAAGATGCGTCGCTACTGAGGCGAATGACGCTCTCTGCCACCGCTCTCCTTTTCTCTCTCTCTCTTTCTCTTGTTTTAGATAAAGAAGAAAAAAGATAAAGGAAGAAAAAGGCAAGGAAGACAAGATAAAGAACAGATGTGCTATTTAGGCAATAAGGATATGGTATCCTATGCTGCGGCTAGTTCCAGTTTCACCACTACTCTGGAGCTGGATGGCAGTCAGTGGAGAGTAGTGGACCTAAGTCCCAGATTTGTTGTTTACTGAAACAGACACATGGAATCTATACAACTGAAACTATCATGCGACAGAAGCTACTATTCCATGTTACAAGTACCCAGCTGGCAACCAGTACCATCCACAGAGAATGATGGAGTTGGAGGGAGTTTAGTTAGTTAGATTGGATACAGTTGTTTATTTAGTAGACGCCTTTTCTTTTTCGTTTTTCTTCTGGGTGTTTTCCCTTTCTCTAGCACAGGAGACACTTGGCTTAAAACACATACATACATACATACATACATATCTGTGGTTATGCTGCTCTTGCTTGGCAAGATCACAGTCCATTCATTGCAGAGAGAAAGAAAATCACATGGTTGACCTAGATCACTATAGCTCATCTTCCCCAACCTGGTGCCCTCCAGATGTCTTGGACTACAACTCCCAGCATTTCTGATCACTGTCCATGCTGGCTGGTGCTGATGGGAATTGATAGCCAAAACATCTGGAGGGCACCAAGTTGGAGAAGGCTGATGTAGCTCATATGACCTGCTGAGAGGTTTAGGGGAGTTCTTTAATAAGCTGGAGAAGTTCTAGTTGTCTGTGAAAGACAATAGACAGTGCTGATTTTACTAAAGCTTTCCATTTGCAATCTTTTTTAGTTGCCAGCAGAGAAAAAGGATGTCCGTTTCAGCATAATTAGTTCATTGTTCATAGACCATCATGGCCAGCAAAAGCATCCAGAGCTGGTTTGGAGGTAGTAAATGCCTCCTTGAGAGAGGGTGTGGCACTTGCTGTCCTTGAAGAAGCAATAATATGGCCCTTCATTAAAAAAACCCCCAACTTTAGAACCTCAGAACATAGACAACTACCATCCAGTCTTTAACCTTCCTTTTCTGGGTAAGCTGTGGGAGAGGGTGGTGGCCCCTTAACTCCATGTGGTTTTGGAGGAAACTGATTACCTAGATCCATTCCAATCTGGGATAGAAACAGCTTTGGGTGGCCTGGTGGATGACTTATGTCAGGGACTAGATGACGAGAATGCAAACCTCTTGGTCCTGCTTCTCCTCTCAGTGGCATTTGATACATTGACTATAGTATCTTCCTATCCTGACTATCTGACCTGAGCTTAGAGGGCAGTACTACAGTGCTTCTGAACCTTCCTAGATGGTCAGTTACAGAGAGTAGTATTCAGTGATTTCTGTTCTGCCGTATGGTCTTTGGATACGACGGTACCATAGGGTTCCATTGTATCACCAATGCTCTTCAATATCTATGTGAAGATGCTGGGAGAAGTCATCTGATTTTGATGTCATCAATATGCTGATGACACACAGGTCTATCTCTCTTGTATCCTGGCCTCTCCAGCCTCCTCCCCTCCCTGCCCACCAGAATGCCCCCTTCTCAAGGTCGAGTTCCTGACCTCAGAGAGCAGCCAGCATGGTTCTTTCCATGCTGACTTGGGGGGGGGCAGAGCTCCGATTCCCCCCTCCACAGTTGGAACGCTGTCTCTGACCTCAGATCGGGGAATCTGAAATATCCTATGGCCCGTGAGACACTGTCTACGGGCCATAGGATTGCTCCCTTACTGTAGTATTTACGTGGTCCTTGACTGATACAACAGCTTATGGCAGCAGAGCAGCCTTACAAAGTAAACTCTGTTCTGATGTGATCACCTTTAAATTGTACGTTGTCTCTCTCACCTTTTGTATATTGCTTTGGGTAGACATAGCTCTTAAAAGCGGCTTAAATATACTTGAAATAAATAACACAATCATAAAGAAATAACTTAAAAGCTACATGTAAACCTGGAGGCCTGTGCACACTTACATGGTAAGCCTCCTTGTGGGACTTACTTCTGAGTTAACATGAATAGAATTGATTTTAAATATTCTAGGGAAGATACTATGGTGACTTGGACTGCAACGCTTTTCCAGGTATGACCCCAATTATTATCGCATGGATGGGTAGGAGTCAGTCCTGTACAATTCACAAATGGAACATTCATTTTAGTTTCTTTTTCTTCCAGAATTATATCCATCATTCAGTTTCAGGGCCAAAAAATGTTTTTCATTTCCATCTGTTTTAAGCTCTGCCTTTGTATCCTCTTGACCTCAGCTGTAAGGTTACAAGATGTGTCCCAAACTATATTAAACATAATTCAATTAAACTGAGCCTAATAACACGATAGATCTAAAAGGTATGGGCTTTGAAGGTAATGTCTTTTATCCAAACATGGTGTCTGGGAAAGTGCCAAACAGATAGAATTGTATCTATTTCTTTACTTGATCTTGCTATGTTGATTGTCAGAAGACTTTTAAACTATACATTACCTTTTCTAAAGTCTTAAAAGAAATAAAGTAATTTTTAAAATACTGGGAGCTTTTCTACATGAGGCTTTTAACCCACCACTTTACTGAGGCTTCTGCTTCTGGGTTCTTTGTGGGATTAAGATGGGATCCTTTACACAAGCCTTTCTACATAAGGCATTTATTATGCATTTGCAGATGCATTATACAATGGCAGCATCCACCAGGGCCTCTCCCGTGCTTTGCAACCATTATAGCATTTTTTTTTCTAATGTGGAAAGTCTGATATTTCTGTGAATGGCGGCATGAGACCCTGGTGTATTTGCACGTTTCTGCTATACCACAGCACCACTCAGTAGTTCTGCAATGGAACATATAGAAAGGCAGAGAAAGAAAACCCCTGGGAAAAATACATGTAAAGGAGTCAATCTTAATCCCACAAAGAATCTGGAAGCAGAAGCCTCAGTAAAGTGGCAGGTTAAAAGCCTCATGTAGAAACGCCCCATGTTTTTTTCTGGGGCTTTTCTTTCTCTGCTTTTCTATATGTTCCATAACACAAGCACTAGGTGGCACTGTTACATAGCAGAATTGGGCAACTAAACTAGGGTTTTATACTGCCATTTCCAGATAATACCAGGGTTTCCTCAATTTAAAAAAAGCTGCAGAAATGATTTCACAGAACAGCAGAAGCCCTGGAGGATGATGACATCATGTAAAGCACCCACAAACTACCATGAGTGAGGAATCACAAGTGCACAATAAATGTCTTGTGTAGAAAGGCTCTACATATTCCCTTCTCATTTCCTCTTCCGGATTGTAATGCCACACTCCCTTACTCCTGTTTTTTCCCCATTAAAAACCCAGTGCAACCAGAAAACCTTGGAGTCTCACAGCACAATCCTATAATGCCTACTCAGAAGTAAGTCCCATTGAGTTCAATGGGGCTTACTCCCAAGTAAGCAGGCAATTGCAGCCCTAGGATGTTTCTCGTTTAATTTATTAGATTTAAACTGCCTTTGAGCCTCTCCCATGCTATGTTATGTCAGGCAGAGCAATTCTCAGCATGGAGAGCTGCTGCGAGCGAGAGCCAATGAAGTCACTCTGACATAATAAGCACTTCACCACATATTGGCTCCTGCAGGCCATGGAGGGGAAGGGTAGCCATCAGGAAAAGAAGAACAAAGTAGGGGGCAGGGAACCATGCCTGATGCATCCATAGAAATTACAGCGACAGCAGCTTGTTATAAGCCACTACCCACAATACACACACAGCCCACCTAGGAACGCAGCTAGCTGATGAAGTCCCACAAAGCACCATACACCTTCTTGTTAATGGCGCCCAAACACACACCGCCTCACAGAGCAGACAAAGAGCATCTCTACCCCAGCCTAGAATCCTGCATTTAAAACAGGGCCTCTGGCTTCCATTTTAAGCGCATGATCACCACAGACTCCCTTTACACGTGCTGCCTTCCCCCCCCCTTTTCCCCCTTTATTTGAGTCTTCCTTATATAGCTGCTAGATGGTGCTGTGGTCTAGCTCCTCTTATTGCAGGTTTTCCTCTTTCCACAAGGGAACTCAAGCAGAACTGAAGCGTGGTAATATGATAGCTCATTATCTCCGATCTTTAAAAAAATGGAATAAAGGTCATTTAGTGCGGAAGACGCCCTGGAGGTTGATGACATCATCTGAAGGATCCACAAACTTCTGTGAGTAACCAATCTCAATAGCAGGAAAAAGCTCCATGTGAAGAAGCCCAAAGAACCTGCGGGATCATCAACAAGGTAGGTGCACATTGTCACCCTCTAGTACTGTAGCCACACACAGTATCATGACGAAGCTGATTCAAATCGTACAGGGAGTCTTTTCTGGTCACCTGACTCCACCAGAAGTTATAGGCCCTAGCCTCTTGAAAGTCCCACAGCCCCCACTCAAACACACACAACCCTCCACAAAGCACACAGAACAATATCTAGCAGTGCAAAGACTACATGTTTATTGTGAAGTGTGCAAGATAAATATCCCAGGCCACACCCCTGGAATACAAAACCAGCCCAGGGCAGAAAACCAAAGCATATAACATTCTCTGCCCCTTAATGAACTTTCCCCAGTCATGCCTCCCTAGTGATTTCCAAGGATGGATGGCAGGACAAAACTGATACAGACGGCATACACCGGTCGTTGGGTAAGCAGGAGTTAGGGGACTGCTGAGGGTGAAGGTGGAAGGCCAGGTTTAGCATAGCAATCATGGGGAGGTCAGACAGGTCATGCACACTGCCAGAGGGTAAAGTAACCACTATTTGCAGTGAACAGGTGGGGTATAAATCTAATAGATAAAACGTACGCCTTTGCCAAGACAGGTGGCAAAATGCCAGTCACCCACATGGGCCTGCCAGTAAAACCATATTCTTTGGCAGGGCCCAGTCTCCTCTTCTGGAAAAGGAAATGGCAACCCCCTCCAGTATTCTTGCCAAGAAAACCCCATGGAACGTATCACAAGGCTAAAAGAGATGACAATGGAAGATGAGCCCCTCAGGTCGGAAGGTGTCCAATATGCTACTGGGGAAGAGCAGAGGGTATTTCCAAGTAGCGCCAGAAAGAGTGAAGAGGCTGGGCCAAACCTGAAAGGACACTCAGCTGTGGATGTGTCTGGTGGTGAAAAGAAAACCCGATGCTGTAAAGAACAATATTGTTTAGGAACCTGGAATGTCAGATCAATTAATCAAGGTAAGCTGGAGGTGGTCAAGCATGAGATGGCAAGATTGAACATCGACATCTTCGGAATCAGCGAACTAAAATGGACAAGCATGGGCGAATTTAATTAAGGTGACCATCATATCTACTACTGTGGGCAAGAATCCCTTAGAAGAAATGGAGTAGCACTCATAGTCAATAAAAGGGTGGGAAAAGCAGTACTGGGGTACAATCTAAAATATGATAGAATGATCTCAGTACGAATCCAAGGCAAACCATTCAACATCACAGTAATTCAAGTCTACGCCCCAACCACTGAGGCCGAAGAAGCTGAGGTTGATTGGTTCTATGAAGACCTACAACACCTTCTAGAACTAACACCAAAAAAAGATGTCCTCTTCATCATAGGGGATTGGAATGCTAAAGTAGGAAGTCAAGAAATCACCGGCAAGCATGGCCTTGGTGTACAAAATGAAGCAGGACAAAGGCTCATAGAGTTTTGCCAAGAGAGCAAGCTGATCATAGCAAACCCTCTTTTCCAACAGCACAAGAAGCGACTCTACACATGGACATCACCAGATGGTCAATATTGAAATCAGATTGATTATGTACTTTGCAGCCAAAGATGGAGAAGCTCTATACAGTCAGTAAAAACAAGACCTGGAGCTGACTGTGGCTCAGGTCATGAGCTGCTTCTTGCAAAATTTCGGCTTAAATGGAAGAACGTAGGGAAAACCACTAAACCGTTCAGGTATGACCTAAATCATATCCCTTATGAATATACAGTGGAGGTGAGGAATAGATTTCAGGGATTAGACCTGATAGACAGAGTGCCTGAGGAACTATGGACGGAGGTCCGTAACATTGTTCAGGAGGCAGCAACGAAATCCATCCCAAAGAAAAAGAAATGCAAGAAAGCCAAGTGGCTGTCTGATGAGGCTTTACAAGTAGCTGAGGAAAGAAGGGAAGCGAAAAGCAAGGGAGAAGGGGGAAGATATATCCAACTGAATGCAGAGTTCCAGAGAATAGCAAGGAGAGACAAGAAGGCCTTCTTAAATGAACAATGCAAAGAAATCGAGGAAAACAACAGAATGGGAAAGACTAGAGATCTCTTCAAGAAAATCAGAGATCTCAAGGGAACGTTTTGTGTAAAGACAGGCATGATAAAGGACAAAGAAGACAGGGACCTAACGGAAGCAGATGAGATTAGGAAGAGGTGGAAAGAATACACAGAAGAACTCTACAGGAAAGATCTGAATGTCCCTGATAGCCATGATAGTGCGGTCACGGAACTTGAGCCGGACATCCTAGAGAGTGAAGTCAAGTGGGCCTTAGGAAGCATGACTAACAACAAAGCTAGCAGAGATGACAGTGTTCCAGCTGAGCTATTTAAAATCCTAAAAGATGATGCTGTTAAAGTGCTGCACTCAATATGCCAACAAATTTGGAACATTCAACAGTGGCCACAAGACTGGAAAAGGTCAGTTTACATTCCAATTCCAAAGAAGGGCAATGCCAAAGAGTGTTCAAACTACCATACAATTGCGCTCATTTCACATGCCAGCAAGGTTATGCTCAAAATCCTACAAGCTAGGCTTCAGCAGTATGTGAACCGAGAACTACCGGAAGTACAAACTGGGTTTCAAAGAGGCAGAGGAACTAGAGATCAAATCGCCAACATTTGCTGGATCATGGAGAAAGCAAGAGAATTCCCAAAAAACGTCTATTTCTGCTTCATTGACTACGCTAAAGCCTTTGATTGTGTGGATCACAACAAACTCTGGCAAATTCTTCAAGAGATGGGAGTACCAGACCACCTTACCTGTCTCCTGAGAAACCTGTACGAGGGTCAAGAAGCCGCAGTAAGAACCAGACATGGAACAACTGATTGGCTCAAAATTGGGAAAGGAGTACGACAAGGCTGCATATTGTCGCCCTGCTTATTTAACTTATATGCAGAGCACATCATGAGAAACGCCGGGTTGGATGAATCAGAGGTCGGAATTAAGATTGCCGGGAGAATTATCAACAACCTCAGATATGCAGACGATACCACCCTAATGGCAGAAAGCGAAGAGGATCTAAAGAACCTCTTGTTGAGGGTGAATGTGGAGAGTGCCAAAGCTGGTTTGAAACTCAACATTAAAAAAACGAAGATCATGGCATCTGGCCCCATCACTCCCTGGCATATAGAAGGGGAAGAAATGGAAGCAGTGACAGATTTTATTTTCTTGGGCTCCAAGATCACCGCAGACAGTGACTGTAGCCATGAAATTAAAAGACACTTGCTCCTTGGGAGGAACGCTATGGCAAACCTAGACGCATAGTAAGAAGCAGAGACATTACCTTGCCGACAAAGGTCCGTATAATCAAAGCTTTGGTTTTCCCAGTAGTAATGTATGGCTGTGAGAGCTGGACTATAAGGAAGGCTGAGCGCCAAAGAATTGATGCTTTCGAACTGTGGTGCTGGAGAAGACTCTTACGAGTCCCCTGGACTGCAAGGAGATCAAATCAGTCAATCCTACAGGAAATCAATCCTGACTGCTCATTGGAAGGACAGATACTGAAGCTGAAGCTCAAATATTTTGGCCACCTAACACGAAGAGAAAACTCCCTGGAAAAGACCCTGATGCTGGGAAAGATTGAAGGCAAAAGGAGAAGGGGACAGCAGAGGATGAGATGGCTAGATAGCATCACCGATGCTATGAATATGAACTTGAGCACACTCCGGGAGAGAGCGCAGGACAGGAAGGCCTGGCGTGCTGTGGTCCATGGGGTCATGAAGAATCGGACACGACTTAACAACTGAACAACAACAAGTCTCCTCTTGGCTGGTCCCCCTGGATAGGCATGGCCAAGAAGAGCCACTAAGGCCACTCCAGCCAGCCAAAGGAGATAAGGCAACATGAAGAATGTCACTACCCTTGTCTGAGGCTGTTGCTAGGCCCAAAGGAAGATGTAGGGAGATAAACAGCAACAGGGAGAGCTCTCAAAAAGATATCTGATTCTAAGCTGAAAATGATTTACCTGAGCATCAATCAGAAGCATAATTTTTAGTGCAGTGTTAGTCTGTCTGTGAGCCCTTCATGCCATTGTTCCCCCTTTTCTTTTTATGTACAAGATGTTTTTGTTGGCAACAGTGGGGGGCAGATCTGACAGGAGAGGGAACTGAAAATTATTTTGTGTTTTTCAAATCTTCCTTACAAACCTTGGGTTTTCAAAAGCACTCTAAGGGAACACTCAAAATGCCCAGATAGTTTTCAAGGCAAGATAGATGGTGATGACAGAGCTGCTCATCACACATCACTGCTCTTCACAAACATCACCTAATAAACTTTACCAGCAGCAAAGGTGAATAAGATCAACATCATTTGTATGGCAAGATCTATCAAATAATATGTAAATCCAGCCATGTCAATATATGTTATCTGGTATGTTTAAATTTAGTAATGTATGGCTGTGAGAGCTGGACTATAAGGAAGGCTGAGCGCCAAAGAATTGATGCTTTCAAACTGTGGTCTGCTGGAGAAGACTCTTACGAGTCCCCTGGACTGCAAGGAGGTCAAATCAATCAATCCTAAAGGAAATCAACCCCGACTGCTCATCGGAAGGACAGATACTGAAGCTGAAGCTCAAATATTTTGGCCACCTAATGCAAAGAGAAAACTCTCTGGAAAAGACCCTGATGCTGGGAAAGACTGAAGGCAAAAGGAGAAGGGGACAGCAGAGGATGAGATGGCTAGATAGCATCACCGATGCAATGAATATGAACTTGAGCACGCTCCGGGAGAGAGCGCAGGACAGGAAGGCCTGGCGTGCTATGGTCCATGGGGTCACGAAGAGTCGGACACGACTAAATGACTGAACAACGTTTAAATTAATCCACGATCGCAATTCCTTGAATACATAATGCTTGTCCATTAAGGGCACAATCCTATACATGTTTAGACACAGAAAAAGCCTACAACTCCCAGCATGGCCCAGCCAGCAATGCTGGCTGGGCCATGCTGGGAGTTGTAGGCTTTTTCTGTGTCTAAACATGCATAGGATTGCGCCCTGGCACGTTGAAGTGTGGCTTTACAAATATTTCAAATAATGTATGTTGACATGGCTGCTTAGCAATCAGTTTTAGAGGTTCATAAATTTGATTGAAATGGGACCATTACAGTGTACAACACTTCAAAACTACAAAAACTGCATTGCTATTGCTAACAATATGTGGATTATTCTGTAGCGCTTGAAATGCTTTCAAGACATGCATCCATTAACAGAGCCTGATGCCAAGTCTCCTGATGCACACAATATATCGTCACCTCCTGAAGGCTCTAGAAAATAACCAAATGAAGTAAAGTATGCCATTTGAATATGAAATGGGTCAAAACAAATTAAAATATTGTCATAAACTGGCACTTCTGTGGGTTGCATTTGACATGCAGGTTTTGCAATGGCTAGATAATAATGAACAGCAAAAATAATTTCCATATTCCTTTACTATGTTCTGCAATATTTTCAGTATTTCTTGAATGATAACAAGTCTGTTTGGGGGTAATTCTAGATTCTCCATGTACCATATTGCCTTAATAGATAATTCATCACAAGTGACACATGTATTCCAGCTTTGATACATGGATGTTCTGGCAATTTTAGAGCACATCTTCATAGAAAAGGGAATCAATTCTCTACAGGAGTGCTTCCAGATTCCTAGTGCTACCCATCAAAAGGCATTGTGTAGCTATTCCATCTTTCCCTCCTGGATTTTTGTGATAAGAAAAAATAGGGAAGAACCAGTGGGAAAACACAGAATATGATGTCATCTGGACCCCCTGTAAAATTCCCTGAATGAGGCAGAGCAGTTGCACAATAAAAGCCTTGTCAGGAAGCACCACAAGTCTTTTCCATTTTGAGGTGGTACTACTGCTAAGTTGCTGTATGTGAAGGTTTTCAGTGAAAACTGTAAGGTTGGATGTTATTGTGGAGGTTCATATGTTCCAAGACATGTCTTTAAAGGTTGCTTGCCGAGATCCTATTCGAAATGAAGAAGAAGTCAGGGCTGTTTTCTTTTTGAAACAACTGGATCAGAATTACCTCTGAAGAAAGATTTTAACACTCAAAACACATTGGGCAATAAATAGTCTTCTATGCACTTTTGAGATCTCCTCCCCTTTCATTCCTGCTTTTGGTGCCTTCCCTTCTTTCTTCCATCATATTTAGTTACCACTTTTATTCCGGTTAACAGGATTACATAGGATATTCACATTTTACAAAAAAGAAAAAAGAAAAAAAAGATTTGTCATATAATTTCAGACATAGCTCAGTGTCAAGACTAGGCATAATTGGGCATCTGCCTAGGGCCCATATCCCAGCAGGGGCCCGAGTTGCTCCTTCACCACTGCAACTTCCTTCTTCATCTGCCTCTTGCTCTGGCCCTGGCAATAGTGATGGTGAGAAGGAGGAGCAGTAGATGCAATTACCTACTCACTCCCTGACTTTCTGCCTGTCAAGCATGCAAGTGGTAGCAATGATGAGAAAGAGGAGGAGTAATAGCACCTGTTGACAATGGTGGTGAGAAGGTACACTCACTGATGGAGGGGGCCCACTGAGAGTGTCTTGCCCAAAGCCGCTCAACAACCTAGAGCCAGCACTGATTTCAGTAACTGTGTATGGTTTGGTGTAGAGGCATAAAACAGGACAGATCTGTGTACAGGTAGTCTAATGATTAAAAGGAAGTGCTTTAGGGCGCAATCCTATGGCTGCTAGTCAGCAGCTAGCCCGTGCTCCGAGGTTGGTTCCTGGAGAACCGACCTCCAGCCCCTCCCACGCTGCCTCGTAGGCAGCGCAGATCGGCTCCGCACTTGTAAGAGCAGCGCGGAGTGGAGTCAACGGGGCATTCCCGGCAGCAGGCCAGGTCAGGGAGGTCGGAAGTGCTGGTACGACACTTCCTATGTGTTGTCCGGAAGCCCCTTCCCACGCTCTGAGGTCCCACAGCTACACAGCTGAAATTAGCTATCTAGCCACGAAAGCAGGGCAGCGGGAGTGGGGAGGAGATCTGCTCCTCACCACTTCTCCCACCCTGCACTGGATAGGCGGTCGCCCCCAGGTCTCCCTTTTATTTATTATTTATTTATTGCATTTATACCCCGCCTTTTTTCCTCTTGCAAGGAACCCAAGGCGGCTTACATTATCCTCCTCCTCTTCATTTTATCCTCACAACAACAACCCTGTGAGGTGGGTTGGGCTGAAAGTCTGTGACTGGCCCAAAGTCACCCAGTGAGCTTCCATGGCCAAGTGGAGACTAGAACCCAGATCTCCCAGCTCCTAGTCCAACACTCTTGCCACTACACCACACTGGCTCTCTCAATCTCTTAATCTCTTTATATTTTAATGAAATAAACAAATGTAATCAAGCTTTTTAAAAAAGTGCCTATGTGTTTACTAGTCATCCCAGGGCCATTTCAGTGACTGGCCAGAACAATGGAAACTGGAAACAGGATTCAGTGATGCATTTGGGGCAGAGGTCCAGGGCCCTGCTGGGTGAACCACCCAGAAATCTTCAGCTATTGGGCAGTATAGAAATGAATGAATGAATGAATGAACAGCAGAATGAGGAAGAGAGCCCCAAATGCAGCAAGCCTGGCTTACCACATTTACCATCTAAAGAAGGGCCCCTCGTAAGACGATTGTGCCCGGAGTCTAAATTTACCTAGCTGCGTCATGGGCAGGGTTACTGAGAAACAGGGTATAGTACTGTGAATGTTTTCCCTTCTATCTCAGTAAGCAAATAGGCTAGAAACTTACTTTTTTACTTGTATGTAAAACTGAGAGCTGAACATCCCTGAGACAGCTAGGCACCCGCTGGTTCGCCTGTGCTACTGCTGTGGTCCTGGGTATGTTATGAATTAACATTAACGAATTGATTCTGCACTTCATTTCAACCACTATGTATAATGTTGTGTTCCATCACCAGGAACGCTTAAGGAGTACCTTTTCATATGTCCCAGGGTTTGCTCTTTCCAGCCCTACCACCTGACAGATCTTCGGGTGAATAAATCATCCCTAGCTTTTGGACTAACAATAACTCCCTGATTAAAGAAAATTATACTCAGCTTCCTCTTGGCTTGGAGTATTGAACATATTCTGCAGGGGTGGGCAACCCATGGCTCTTGGGCTACATGCAGTCCTCAGCTTAATTTCAAAAGCCCTCTGCAAATGATCAGTTCAGACCTCTGGCAAGAGTGATCTGCCCCTTCCCTGGCAGCCTGCGGGCTGGGGAGGAAGAGGGCTGTTCAGAAAGAGTGAGTGAGAGAAGAGGGTGTCAGAAAGTCGATCACAAGCTGAATATGAGTCAGCAATTTGATATGGCTGCAAAAACAAAACAAAATTATAGGTTGCACCAATAGGGGTCGGTCACACCCCACACCAATCAAATGCAGGGTGGGTGGGATTATAGCTGTTGTAGGGCTCATTCTTTGCATGAAGAAGATTCCAGGTCCAATCCCCTACATCTCTAGTTAAAAGCATTAAGTAGCGAGTGATGGGAAAAAAAAACTCTGAGACACTGGAAAGCTGCTACCAGTCAGAACACAGAATGCTGGGCTATGGACAAATAGCCTGAACTGGTAAAGGCTGCTTTTGATGTAACCTTGTGTTCATTAGACTTCATTTTGCTTTCATTTGTACATAGTATTGTAATACACCTACAACTATCTCTGTTTTTGTTTGATGTTTTGGTATCAATTTGTTAAACACACACATACATTTCTCTTCTTTTTTCTGTATGCAGAATACACACACACACACACACACACACACACCAGCATAGGTGACCAGGGTATGCATCTGAAGGCATGGGCCCTGGCTCACAAAGGCTTGTGCCACAATGAACGTGTTACTCCTTGAGCAAGGTGCTGCAGGACTCTTCACCATACACCAGGGGTCCCCAACTTTTTTGGACTGGTGGCACATGTGGAAATTTGAGAAGGTTCGGTGGGCACCACCACAAAATGGCTCCCACAGAGGATGTGGCTAGTTACATAATGGCAGCTGTGGAGGCCTGGCTAGTCAAAAGAAGTGTGTATGTGCAGTGGGGAGAGAAATAGCAAGGCTAGAGGCAGGGAGCAGGGAGAGAGAAGAAACAGCAAGGTAAAGATGTGGGAAAGAGAAATAGGAAAGCTAGAAGCTGGGGTGGAGGGGGAAACAGAAAGGTAAGGGGGTAGAGAAAGAGCAAGGCTAAAGGCTAAGAGTGGGGAAAACAGTGAGGTGAACAGGTGGGTGGAATGGAAATACTGAGGCTAGAAAGGGAGAGGAAGAAGACTGCCTTAACATTTTCCAAGGATTTTATTTAAATAAAATTTTTTGAAGGGGCACAGAGTAGAGAGCTTCATAGACACCCTTGGAGGTGCGCACAGGCACCGACCGCACTGGGAACCCCTGCCGTACACCATACTCGCATATCTATATGGACAGAACCAAATAGCTGTGTGGGTCAAGAAAAGAACGCTGAGGTGTATCTTCTGCACTTGATATCTGTTAGCTGGTCATTGCCAGTCTGCACGCAGAGGCTCAACTTCAGCCAAAGTAGAAAGCACACAAGAAAAGCTATCTTGTGAAAGAAAATGATTTCCCTTCAAACATGGAACAGCTTTTTACCAGGTGTTGTGATTTATTGCCTGAAAATGTTGTCTAGGAGATGTTGTCTAGGAAGAGCAAGTTATAATAGAAGAGCTCCAATTAACAGATAAAGACTAAGTTCAAGATAACAGAGGAGCACTACCAGATACTAAAACAAATTTCTTATTTACAAACCTGTCCCTAAAAGGTAAACAGGAGAGGAACCCTTTCTTCAAAATATGGTTAGTTAATTGCTATTGCTAGGAAGTGTCAATAGCTCAGGAGATGGAGACCTTTCTTACCCAAGTTAATAAATACACCTGCAGGCCAATCAAGCTTTGCATTTGTCCCTCTGATACCCTGAATGTGGTTTTAAGGAACGAGATAGACACATTATCCCCTTTGTTTGACTAGCAGAGAATACTTCTAGAAGACTTCACCAGCTTTTTGATGTTTTATCCCTGTAACCTATTTCAGTCAATCTGTTGTAATTTAACAGTAATTGTGTTTGCATGGATTAATTAGTGCTTCCCCCACCCCTGATAACATTGAAGATTCTATGCTTAACCTGATGTCAAATAGAAGAGATTTAAGCATGTTTGTCTCAGTTGGTTGTATCCAACATTACTTCTTAGAGTGGACCCATTGAAACGAATGGGATTTAAGTAAGTCATGACTAACTTAGGTCCCATTCATTTCAATGGGTCTACTCTAAGTAGGACTAATATTGGATACAACCCAATGAAATAAATGGGGCTAAAAGTGCTCAGTGTTGATTCATGCATGTTGTATCCTATTTGACTTTCAATAGAATCATATGTCTTTTCCATGGGGTTCTGTTCTGCTATTAGCACCTGTGTTTGCTGTAGTGGTAATTCTAGCAGTTACAACCACACTTCTAAGGGCCAAACTCAGATGTGAGATTAAATGCATATTTGCGTTTAATGTTTAACTTTTAAAAATGCAGATAGCATCAGCTGGCGGGTGGGCTTGGGCTGATAATTGTCAGAATGCCAGCAGGCATGAACTGGGAATGCAACATTTTTTCTTCCCCCTTCTGGAAATGAGGAAATTCCCTCTTCTGAAGGAACCATTTTCATTGGGAGGAAATCCCTCATTGGCACCAATGGGAGATTTCCCACCAAACCAAATACCAGCTTCAGAAGATGGAATTCCTTAAAGCTGCAGCAGGAATTAAAAGGGTTAAATTCCCCCTCCCTGCGTGCTGCAATCCCGATAATTAGCAGACACACACACACACACACCCCTGATGCTATTTGCATTTTTAAAAAAATCTGGACATGAAATGCAAGGGCTAGAGGGGACAGCAAAGAGAATTTGGGTTAGCCTCTATCTTGGACTGGGCCTTCAGGTTAAGCTGTTTAGGGCACAATCCTATGGCCGCTAGTCAGCGGCTAGATGGCCATAGGATACGTCAGTTTCCAGTAACCAACCTCAGATCCAGTGCTCCGAGGTTGGCTCCTGGAGAACTGACCTTCTCCACCTCCTGTGCTGCCTTGTAGGCAGTGCAGAATGGACCTGCACTCTGCGCTTGGAAGAGCAGCAAAAAGGGGGCATTCCGGGGCGGGGAAGGCGGAAATGCCAGTACGACACATACAAAGTGTCGTCCAGCAGCCACTTCCCCTGCTCCGCCTTCTCGCAGCTGGACAGCTGAAATCGGCTGTCTAGCCACAAATGCAGGGCGGCTGAAGCGCGGAGGGGACAATCCCCTCCGCGCTTCTCCTGCCCTGCATTGGATAGGTGGTCGCCTCCAAGTTCGGAGGCAGCCGCCTCTCCCGGTAGGATTGCTCCCTTAGTTAGCTGTCTAGGGCAAGGGGAAGCTGCTGTGAATCTTGGAGAAAGAGGGACAGTAAAAGCCGATGGGTTTTGTTATTAATCTCACCCTGCTGCCAGGTAGATTTGATAGCAAGAGTCATGGGGAAAGATAGGAAGTGGTTTCACCAAAACTGCAGAATGAGCTTGCTGCCAAACATATGTAGTTGCTTTTTAAGGGGGAAAAGATGCCTATCTGTGAGACTTTTGAGGCCTTTGAGGAGTCTGCTGGTGCCTTATTAGTCTAGTGTTACTACTATTCCCTTTGGGTTAAAACCAAATGTTTTGCTAGAGGACTTCCTTCAACCTTCCAGAGTAGATTTGGGGAGGAAGTGGGGGAGCTGGAACAGGGAGGGGAAATCTGCTCCACCTGTGTTTTGCATTCCGCTGGCATATGGTCAGCATTGGATCCAACCCTTTGTTTTTTTTCCTTTAGAGGAGGTTTAGGATTTGCTTATAGCTGGGGTCTCTCAACATAGTGCCAGTGGGCACCAATGTGCCAATGGATACATCCCTTGGCGCCCACCAGGCTCCCACCCCTCCTGATCTTAATTTTATTTCTTAATATTTCTTTGTTTGAGAGAAAATGTAACTGGGAGGCTGGCATACTGCAAAGCAAAGTGCTGCCCTCCAGTGTTATCTTTTTGAGTTCAAAAGAATGGTTTTGTGTTTTGGAGCTCAGACACCACCTCTGTCTTGTAATTAGGATTTTGGGCAAGTTGCTTTTCTTTTAGCCTTACCAGTTGCCTTCTAGAAAATTAGTGTTTTGTGACTGGCCATGCCCACCATGGAAAACCATTTTCTGAACGGACAAGCCCCCCAGCGCAGCCATTTTGTGACAGCACCCACAGCACTCTCAAAATTCCAAATGTGCCCACTGACCTAAAGATTTTGGGAACCCCTGGACAGCTGTACTGAGCTTTTATGATTGTTTGTTTTATAATGTGGTCAGCTGCCTTCTGCAAGGTAGAAAACACGTGTGTTTTAAAAGGCTATGCAGCTAGTCCCACATGCCTATAACTTGACCAACAGCTCCCAATGTCATATAACAACCACTCTGAAACTGAGGGGAATTTCAAAAGCAGTTTGTGATATGGCAATGAGGCTCTGCTATTCAAAGAAAAAAAGTCAAAAATTCTATTGGGCATGGATCCCATCTGGATTTTATAGTAGGAAAGAGCAGGTGTTTGGGGCTACATTGGGTGAGGCATTAAGGGCGCAATCCTATGGAGATAGTCGGCAGCCTTCAAAGTTGGAGGTTGCCGAGTATCCAATGCAGGATAGCCAGAGCACAGAGACAATGCTTGCCTCCATGCCTGTCTAGCTACAGTGCTTCGGAGCAGGAAGGAAGGAGGCTGCGGTGAGCATAGGAAGCTGTGTAATGCGTAATGCAGCTTCCTTGGTCTCCTCCCCTCCACCCTGACTGCCACCTTTTCCCTGTCTCCGCGCTCCATTTCAGAGCATAGAGATGTATTCAGAACCACACTGGCTACAAGATGGAGGGGAGAGCGTGGTTTCTGGGCTCAAGGTCAGACTGTTTCCAACCTCGGATCCCAGAACCCAAACAATCCTATGTCCCTCCAGATGCTATCTACAGGGCATAGCGTTGCTCTCTTCACTACAGACCCCGAATGAGAGATAAAACTAAGTGGGCAGCTAACAACACACTTCCCAACTATTTCAAAGTATCTGAAAATATTTATTTATTTAATTTGTGGCATTTATATAGGCCACCTAGTAACATTGTTCTCTGTGTGGCTCACAAAGAAATTAAAAAATACACTATTATTAAAATAAAAAAATACACGGGATGGGGGGAAGGTCGGTTCTCCAGGAACAGACCTTGGAGTGCAGGCTCCAAGGTCTGTTCCCAGAAACCCACATATCCTATGGCTGTCTAGCCACTGACTAGTGGCCATAGGATTGCTCCCTAAATGAATGAAATGAATTATTATTTTTTATTTATACATTGCCTAAAGTTGTCTTGGCGCTGCCCAAAGATTAAGAAACAATGCAGGCCTTGCTTACAGGCTTTCATTCTAATAGACATAATACAAGAAGAAAAAGGGGGTGGGGTATGAACAGGAAAACAAGGAATGTCAGGCACTTTCAAATAAAGTTACACACATCTTTAATGATGTCTTGGCATGGAGACTGAGGGAGATGTTTCTTAAAGAGGAGGAGCCAAATGGCAGGTAACCCCAGGTGAGCTGATGCAGCGGCCATGCTTTCTCACTTCTCCCTCTGTTGCAGCCAGATGGAATGGCTGTTCTAGGAAAGGTGGAGACAAATGGCAATTGGCCCAAGCCAAGCTGATAGATGGGTCATGCTATCAATATCTATTTATTTAAAGTATTTTTATGCCACTTCTCAGCCAAATAAGCTCCAGGAGCAGTTTATATATAATCAATTAAACAAGACAGTCCCTGTCTGCAGGCTTACAATCCAAAAAGACGCAACACACAAGGAAAGAGAAATGGGGAATGAAGAGGTGAAAAATTCTTTCAGAAGGGTTGGTGGAGCAGCCTTGCTTCTCCCTCCGTACAGCCTGAAGGAGGTCTTCAGCAGGGCTAGTGGAAGGGTCCTGCTCTCCCTTTCATCTTCCCCAGCTCAGCCTGCTGGAATGGCTGCTGGTGGTGAAAGTTGAGGGAGGAGGAGCCTTCTTGAGGCTACAATATAATATAGGACAGCAATTTATTTGACCAATTTGGGGTTCAAATAACTTCAAATTTGCTGCTAGTCAGGGCAATTTCTTTTATGCAGATGAAAAGATAGTGACCAGTTTTAAGGTTTACCCTTTTGGTTTATTTATTTTAGGTATTTATATACTGCTTTTTCAGATGGTTTACAGCACTAAAACAATAAGCATTAATTTAAAAATATACAACAAAACAGAAAAGATGAGGAACTGGGTGGGTACTTTTTGAAAGCCTGATCATTTTATGCTTCATTGTTAAATAAGGTTCTCTCCTCTCCCTGTAGCAGCAGTTGGAGGAAGGAGAGGCTGCTTTACTTGGTACCATACAGGATGGTGGCAACTTACCAAACTGTTTCTGTCTCTTCTAGCCTCCCTCAGGGCAACACGGTACTTCAGAGATGGAGGAGCTATCTTAGCTGCTGTAGCCAGGAGGAATAGCTATTGATGGAGGCAGTTTTGGAAGAGAAGGAGCCTGGGTAGTTTGCCCCAGCTGAGATGATGGCCTGTGCTGTGCCATCTCTCCCCCAGCAGCAGCCAGGTGGAATGTCTGCTAAGACATGACAGTTCAGGAGAAGAAGGGTTTCTAGTTGTTGATTTTCCAAAGAGAGAGCTTAATTCTTAGTAATTCATAGCATTGCCCCCCCCCCTTGTAACACAGTAGAAAGGGAGCTAAAAATGAGGTGGATATTCATAGGTGGAGAAGGTGGCCTACCTCCAGAGACCTCCTCACTGCAGAGGCCAACATACATATAGCATGCTGTAGTGGTTAGAGCGTTGGACTGAGACTGGGGGAGACCCATGTTCAAGTCCCAACTCAGCCATAAAGCTCACAGGGCAACATTATGCCAGTCACTTTCTCTCAGCTTAACCTACCTCACAGGGTTGTTTTGAGGATAGACATGGTGGTAGTGAGAATAATGTCTACCACCTTGAGAAACATGGGATATACGTGTAATTAATAAGTATCAGCAGCTTAAAAAATGGTTTTACAAAAACAAAACCCAGAGATGACCAAGTCCCAGTTTTTCATAAAAATGTATAAGGATTTAAAACTAAATTAGACCTTTTCTTATCTCTAAACCTTTAACATTTTTGCCATCATATCTTCTAATTTAAGCTACAAGCCACCTTCAATATAAATAATTTTATTTGTTTGCTTATTTCAAGCTTTTATAACTTGCTTTTCTAGGAAAAGTCTCTAAAGCAACATACAAAGTATAAAAATAGCCTATTATATGATGTGACCATTTCCCTTCTATGGAACAGATTATAGCACTAGGATCCCACTGGTGGCTTCAACAGTTGTGAACAGACAGCGCAGAGAACTGCAATAAATGATCTGCCTGGCTTGCAATTCAAATTGCAACGCTGATTTCTAGCACCAGAACCCGGATTCGGTTTGCTGCAGGAAAACATACTTACTGTTTTCACGACACACTTTCATTTTTGGAGGCTGACGCTAAAAACGAAGAGAAAACACCTAGTTTCTTGACACACACACAAACATTTTTTGAGAATAATTACGGAGGTGGCCGGTTAGACGAAGTACCAAGGCATAAGCCAGCTCCTGGAGGCGGGCTCCAGCCCAGCCCGCCCTCTGTTTTCACTCCCGCGCTCTCCTATTCCATTCCCTATTATAGAAGCGCTTCCGGCGGCGTGGAGCATTCTGACATCATCCCCCGCACCCCGGTGACGTCAGCGCCGGGAGCAGTTGTGTGACGCCAGTGCGTAGGGGAACGTGGTGACGTATCCTATTTAAAGGTCCTCAAGCGGAGGATGGAGACAGATTAAGCGAGCGCGGCTGCAGAGTAGCCGAGGGAGACTGCGCCGCGCAGCCCCGCAGGGAAAGCTGGGCCTGAGTGGAGCGGGGAAGAGAGTGCCCAGCTCAGGTTGTTCGCGTCGCAGGAGCGCACGCGTTGTCTCCACTCTCCCACCCACCGATCCCGCGACACGCTTTCCCCGCTCTCTCGCCCTTTTTTTTTGGGGGGGGGGTGCTGGCTGCGGGCGCCAGTGGGAGGGACGGGGCGAAGCGAGAGCTCTCCTCCGCCTCAGCGCCTCTTGCCCTCTCAGGCCCCGCGTGTGGGGGGAGGGGGGCGCTTTCCTGCTCGGCGCCCCGCGCGGGAAACCGGCAGAGGGAGCGAGTGAGGGAGCGACTGGCGGAGGCGTGTGCGCGGGCGGGGGGCGGAGGCGTGAGGAGGGGGAGGGGGAGGATGTGAGCGGGCGGCGCGGAGAGGCTTTCGGAGGAGAAGCGCCTGAACAGCCGGGCACGGATTGACCCTGGGGTTGGGAAGAGCCGCGTCTGCCCGCGGACGGCGGCTGAGGTGCTGTGAAGGCGGGCGCCCTCCTCCTCCTCCTCCTCCTCCTCCTCCTCCCGCCGCCGCAGCCCGCGCAGTGGCCCCGCTGCTGCAGAGAGGGGCGAGAGGGGCTCTGCTGCGATCGGCGCCGCCACTCCTCCTCCTCCCTCGCTGCTGCTGCGAATGATTGATCTGCCATCCTCCAGCCAGATCCGGGAAGATGCCCTCCCGCCGCAGGAACGGGCGTGATTGAAGGGGACTTGCCCACCCCCCCGCCGGAATAAGGAGCGGCGCCCCCCGTGTTGCGTCTCCTGCCTCTCCCCGTCAGCCCCCCAAGCCCATCATCTCGTCCTAGGCGCAGGGGATGTGCGGCCGGTGCCCTGCCTCAGCCGCCGTTCTACCGGAGCCCGATGTCAGCGCCGGCGAAACGGCTTCCTCCGCCTGCCGCCGCCGCCGCCGCTGCTTGGGAGAATGAAGCAACACCCCCCATCCTGCTGCCGCTGCCGCCGCCGACGGGGGTGTTAGAAGGAAGGGCAGCGCGCGGCGCTGCGCACACCGCAAGCCCCCCAGTCCCGCTGTGCACCTGAGACGGACGGCGATCCCGGGCTCTCGTTGCCCCGGGGCATTTGAGTTAACTGCCGAAGGCATCAGCGCTGCTGTGGGTTTTCTAATCCTCCCTGCTAGAGGCGGGCGAGTGCCTCCCCTTCTCCCTGCAGAAGGAGGGCTGGCTTGGTGCTGCTGCTGTTGCCTCTGCCACTGCTTCTACCTCCTCCTCGTCCGCCTCCTCCTGGCAGGGAGCTGGAGTTGCCCTTGGACCCCGTGGTGCAGGGGGTGCGGAGAAGGTGGCCCCGGGAGGCTATGGGGCAGATTCCCTTCGGGCTGACTCCCTAGGCAGACACTCTTCCTCCTCATAAGGGTTGTGGGGGGGGGGTTTCTGGCTACGCTCCCACATGCCTGTAGACTCTAGCGTTTAAAATCCTGCTGAGAAAGGAGCACAGGGCCACCTGGATTTCGTGAAAACATCTGGGATCTACAACGGGAAAGAACAGAAAATCAGACGTAGAGGAGTGCCAGCATTGCTGACTGGCCGGGGTACACTTGCAGCGTTGTGAAAGGGGGAGAAAAATCCTTTTCGGAATTGGTCAGCTAAACAACTCGCACCGCACGTCTCATTGGTCATCATGGGGTAAGGATTTCATATTGAATCGAGGAGTTGTAAAGGAGGGAAATGTGTATCTGGCATGCTCAGTTTCTGTGGAATGTTTATCTTTAAAAGGCAGGCCAAATTATTCCCCTTACCTGAAAGGGGAGGCACTGTAATTGGTGGATCTGCTGCTATCTAAAGCTTAACTTCAGAATACCTTCTTTCATGGCCAAGTAGATCTCTTGCATTACTGAGAAATGTCAGTAAGGCCATGAATCCACTGACCTATTCATATGGGTGATGCTACATATTACCGGAGTGTTTCAGCCATAAGGCACAAGACAATTGTTGCTCTAGTTTTGCCAGCTAGGTCTGTCACATCTTCGGTCCATGAGTCTGCTTTCCATAGGTGCTGGAATCCAAAGGAGTGTAGTGCTTCTCCTTCCTGCCAGCGCATACACACTCTGAGAACATCCTCAGTAGGCAAAATATTTTAAAATTGCTGTTCCTCTTTTGCCCTGCTCGTTGCTCTCCAAAGTGAGGAAAATGGCTCCTTAAGCAGTTTGTGAGGTTGATGAATAGCTGTTCCAAAGTTCTCACTACCCCTTGGTTCATTGGTGATAACTGGTACAGCAAGTGTCACTCTTGAAAATTCTCCTAACGTGTGTGTGTGTGTGTATATATAACTTCTGTAAAATGGTGTTCCTCTGCTTTCTGTCCTCTGTTTATAACATTCACAAGTTATCCAAACAAATAATTTTAGGGTCACTCGTGAAATATGCTAAATAATCTAGACATTTCTCTTTCTATACCAAGATTATACATATACAATCAGGTTTCATTGTAAAACACATGTCTTTAACTAGTAAAAGGCAACGAATAGGACTGTTCTGGTTTCTGGGTTGTTTTTTCTCGGGGATATTATGTGGTATCCTGGTAATTCTATTAACTAGGTGTCCTGGAGGGGCACTTGGAGAAGCCAGTGAAGATGGAAGTGCTAGCACCTTAAACCACATCCCCTAAAGTGTCCTGCTTGCAAGTTCTATTGCCGCAAATATAACTCTATTTTTGTCTTCAAGTTGGCATCTGGGAAGACTGGGCAATACTTTGGGGTAGGTGGCTTTAGCCCAGTGTTCCTAGTTACTGGTGCCTACTGTGTGGTGAAGTATGAATACTGAGTATGCACCCTCAGTTTACCAGGGGTCCCCAGTGTGGCGGGTACCAAGGCACTCACAGGCACCTCCAAGGGTAACAGCAAAACTCTCCACTACCTGCCCCTTTAAAAAAAATGTTTAAAATCCTTGGGAAATGTTAGGGCAGTCTTCTTTCTCCCTTTTTAGCCTCACTATTTTTCTCCTCCCTACCACCTCTGTAGCTCATTTTTTATTAGTCAGGCCCCTACAGCAGCCATTATGTCACATCCTCTGTGGGAGCCATTTTGTGGTGGTGCCCACAGCAGTTTCTCAAATTCCCAAATGTACCCACAGGTCCAAAAAGGCTGAAGAAGATGGAGCCCACTGAAAGTGGTCATCTCTCATCTGCATATAATATTTTGTATAATATTATTTGGTATAATAAGCAAAATATAAGGCTGTCTTATATGTGAGTAGTTCCCATGTGAATTTTCAGTTGTACTTAATTCACAGGTTTCCGCAACATGTGGGAAGCCTCACAAAGGAGCCAGATGCACTAGTAGAAGAGATTAACATTTCTTCTCTGTCCACTCCTAGGCTCAAACTGTGTAACATGGGAGTTTTTAGTTGTCTTCTGCCCTGTTCTTGTTCTGCTGTAACAGCCAGGGGCATCTGAGTGGAAGGAGGATGCACAGAGACAAGCAGCCATTTTTCACCTTAAAATCTCCCTTTCCAAACTTCTTTTTTCATCCATAGGGAGAGGAAAACATACAAGAACACTAAACAACCACTTCCTACCCAGTCGGATTTAGCCTGTCTCATGCTGCTTTGGGTTAAAAAAAAAAAAAAGCTGAGGAAAGAACTAGAACTCTGCTTAATGTGTATTTTGAGCCTTAATGTGGCTTGATTGTGCCCAATAACAGAGTGATAACTTACTATCTCCCAGTCAATGTGAAGCCAGATTGCACAAAGTTGTCTCATTGAGTCAACTCTTCTTGTCTAAATTTCCTTGGGTTTTTCCCCCCCACTTTATAGGATTGTGTGCCCTTTGACTTTGGTCTACTTGGATGTGTGCTCAAGTGTTGCCACTGAATGCTTTGCATTTCTTCTTTGTTAGAAAACTGGTCTGTGGCCTTGAAGAACCTCATTATGATAAGAGTTTGATTATCCCTAATCTAAGGGCCTAAACGTACACTGTGTACAAATGAGTGTTACTAGATCTGATGTGAAAACAAAAGGGTTGGCAGAGTTCACTTATATGAATTTGTATGTAATGTTTCTTTTACTCCTCTCAGCATAGTTCTTAAAAGTACTTTCCATTGAAACCAGTGGGATATTTACAAAGTATATATTCTTAGTACTGTAATACAAAGCAGTAAAAAAATTGAGGCATAAAAAAACCTTGCTTACATTTTCCACTTCCCAAAGGACTTTGAAGTTTTTCAGTTATTATTCTGAAAAAATTAACGTGGCACACAGAGAGAGACAGAATGTATTCCTCAACCACAATGGATTCTACCACAACACTGTTATGATGAGATTTGGTAGCCCCAAGTGAATATCTTAGTCAGAGAATATGACTACAACAGACATTCTCAGTCTGGTGCCCTTTAGATATTTGGGACTTCAACTCTTATCGGCCAAAGCTAGCATAGCCAATGGTCAGGAATGCTGGAAATTATAGTCTAAAACATATAGAGGGTACCAGGTTGGGCAAGGCTGGTCTATAATACTTTTTTCCACTGAAAAAAACAGTTGCCGTTCTTGACATAACTCTTATGCCAAGATCCCATGTCAAGTTTAGTGATTAAACCAGCATGCTTTCTTATTTCTGTTAGTTTTAGCCAATTGAGACAGTTCAGCCATACTGTCATATAGTAAAATGATGGTCAGTCATGCATTGTCAGATGTGGAAAGAACACAGATAACCAGAAATGTGAAAAAATGCAACAGTGTGATTCAAGTAGTACATATTTTTCAGTAAGTTGTTAGTCTTGTGAATGGTAAAAAAAGGTAAAGTAAAGGTGTCCGCCAACCAGTCGTGTCCGACCCTAGGGGGTGGTGCTAATCTCCATTTCTAAGCCGAAGAGCCAGCGCTGTCCGAAGACTATTCTGTGATCATGTGGCCGGCATGACTGAACACGAGGTGCACGGAATGCTGTTACCTTTCCTGCCGAAGCG
Source organism: Heloderma suspectum (assembly GCF_057233095.1). NCBI lineage: Eukaryota > Metazoa > Chordata > Lepidosauria > Squamata > Helodermatidae > Heloderma > Heloderma suspectum. Next base: position 46,005,554 of record NC_139459.1, read on the forward strand.
GTACCTGTTCATCTGTGTGCAATTTCTCGCTTTCGAACTGCTAGGTTGGCAGGAGCTGGGACTGAAGATGGGAGCTCAGTCCATCACGTGGCACTCGGGTCTCAAACTGCTGTCCTACCGACCTTCTGGTCTCCAGTTCAACGTCTTGACCACTAAGCCACCACAGCCCCCTTGTGAATGGACTTACCTGCAACCAAACATTTGCATCCACAAACAGGGGATGCAGCTCCGAAATCTAAGTCTTCTTTACTTTACTTGAATATCTGGCTTTCTACAGTAGCATGGGCAGAAGGTAGATCTCCAGTTGTTTTGGACTTCAGCTCCCAAAAGGCCCTTCTGGCATGGCCGATGGTAAGGAGTACTGGGGGTTGAAGTCCAAAATATCAGGAGATCTACTTTTTGCTCACCCGTACTCTAGAACGCTCAATAATAAACTCACAAATCAAGACTTTGTGCTCATGTAAGCATAGATATTTTGCGTTATATAATGAGTTATAATGCGTTATATTGCGTTATATGCGCAAATGCTAGAGTGGCTTCCTAAATACTAGACATAGAAGTGGAACCTGTAACAAATGTTGCAGTGTGGAGTGCTTCTTGTCAGGGTGCTAGCTAGCCATGTTATTTTCCAGGATACTCCATTCCATTTGCCCCTCCCCCCTTACCCATTTCTCCTCTGCAACCCACACTCAGTATTCTATGGCCATTGTGCTGTTTTGGGGGGTGGTCCCCCATTATGTTTGTGGGAGAGGAGCTGTAGTTCCGTGGTATGTTTGTGGGAGAGGAGCTGTAGTTCCGTGGTAGGATGCATTCAGAAGGTCCCAGGTTCGGTCCCTGGCATCTCCAGGTAGGACAGGAAGAACTGCCTGAAACCCTGAAGAGCTGCTGCCAGTCAGTGTTGACAAAACTGGACTAGATAAACCAGTGGTCTTACTCAGTATAAGGCAGCTTCATATGTCAGGGTCCATAAGCTTCTTGGACCCATGGGCACATTTGGGAATTTAAGAAACTACTGTGGGCACCACCACAAAATGGCTCCCACAGAGGATATGACTAGTCATATAATGGCTGCTATGGGGACCTGGCTAGTCAAAAGTAGGCTAAATGCCTTTTTTCAGAACTCTTAACTGTTCTTTGTATCTCAAAATGCTTAGTAAAAGCATTTTAATTTTTTTTAAATGAAAAACTCATTTAATTCTTCTGAGACATATGATAACCAATGTGTATGCTCAATGTAATGCAATATTTTCTGACAAACCTGCTAGGCACTAAAGCTACTGGCCCAGTTTGCATGGTCACCGCGGCTTAAACAAGTGCTATCCGAACCTGGGTAGTAAGGCTTTTTTGAGGGGGAAACAACTCTCAACCCATGGCCTGTTGTTGGGTTATTTGATGGTTGTTTCCCCCTCAAACAAGCCATGCTGCCTAGGTTTGGATGACATGGCAAGCTGGACCCAGGCTGGTAATTAGGCAAATGACACCTAGGACACACCACTGTGGCTAGTTTAAGCAACAGTGGTCGTGTGAACTGGGCCAATATCAGTATTAGTATGTTACTATTATATCACTATTAATATCTGGGGCTTGATTTCAAATTTTAATCTTTCTCTTCCGTTGGGATCCCAAAAGGTAGTCCAAGCCTTAAAGCCAAGCTAGATATGATGTTAAATATGACTTCACATTTAGTGTGCATTTTGTAGATGCAAGGAACAGCCACTGTGCCCCCCCCCCATCAGATTGCAGCAGGAGGGGTGGGAGTTCAACCCTTTTCTCTCCTTGTGAAAATTACTCTTTTTTTAACCTTAAATAAAAAAATATATTCTGCTTTCCCATACAGTCATTCAAGACAGTTATAGTGTTTCAACTTAACACATACATAGTATATGTATAGTTGCTAAATCACGTATTTCCAGAAACGTATTCCAGTAATTGGACTGGGAGCCGGGAGATCCGGGTTCTAGTCCCCACTCGGCCATGGAAGCTCACTGGGTGACTTTGGGCCAGTCACAGACTCTCAGCCCAACCCACCTCACAGGATTGTTGTTGTGAGGATAAAATGGAGGCAGAGGATTATGTACGCCACCTTGGGTTCCTTAAGGAGGAAAAAAAGCAGGATATAAATGTAATAAATAATAAACTTTTTTGGAAAGTCTGGATGGAGTTCATTCTTCCTTTCCATAGCAATTTATAACTTGATATTTTATTCATCACCATTGCAATCTAAATATTCGTTTTTCCATTGTACCAAAGACGGTACACATGTTGATCACCAAACTTTTGCTAAGGGGATCCTTGCAGCTATTAACGTATAGCTCACCATCACCACTAAATCTCTACGGATCTGATCTTTAATATCACCCAAGAATATAGTTATTGGGATTAATTGCAACTCATAGCCCATAATTTCTCAGGTGCTGTTTATTATCTTCTTCCAATATTACTTAACAGGAATACAATGCCACCATATATATGGACAAACATTCCTCTACTATTATGCTCCAGCATATATCTTTTAGTGCTGGAAACATTGTAGAGATCCTGGCTGGTGTATAATATCACATACATTATTTTATAGAAGTATTCTCTAGAAGCCACGCCTAGTACAGTCCTACAAATTTTTTGAACAGACATAATTCCATTGCTCCTCCAAGGCTAAGTTCTCTTTCCGGCTTTTGTTTAGTTATCTCTGTTCCATTATAATATATATGTATTAATATTTTATATGCTTTGGACACGAATCCATTCTGTATGTTCGAACTCAGTAGCTTCTCGAAAGAAGTATGAGGCCTATCCATGTCTGTTGCCCTAGTTGCTTCTTGAATATAATCTCTAATTTGCAAGTACTACAAAAAAGGAGAAAATTGCTCTTCTGTCCCTGCTATTTGCATTGGGAGGAAATCCCGTATTGACACCAGGCAGTGAAATGCTTGCAGTAGTATGATAATAGTGGTTGGCGGACGGGTGGAGGGGGACTCATGTATGTTTGAATTAATGTGAATTGATATTTTTGATGAAGTTATGGGTTTGGCCCTCAGGTTGTCTGCTAGATGGTAAATTTGGCCCTAGAACTCATGGCTTTTGGATAATCCTGCTATAAAGCATTAAATAGTATTTGTTCATGTCGCAGGGTTGGACAACTTGTGGCACTCCAGATGTTTTGGCCTACAGCTCCCATCATGCTTCACCATTGGCTATGCTGGATAGGGCTGATGAGAACTGTAGGCCAAAACCTCTGGAGAGCCACAAGTCACCGCCACTGATTTATTTCACTTTCCTAATTTACACTTGTAAATACATTTTCCTATAGCAAGTAAAGATTGTCTCCATGTGAACAGATAGGGAAGTTTCTCTAAATTACATGAAAATGTTTTCAAAGCGGTAGCTGTGTTAGCCTGCTGCAGCAAAAACAAGGAAGAAAGCTTTCATGGACTAGAGTCCTTGGACGATGCTCAATCTTTTTAGCCCTTCCTGCCAGCACAGGATGTGTGAACCCAGTACTCTGGGTTGTTTAGGATTAAACAACCCAGAGTTTTAACTCGTGGTTTGTTGTTGGGTTAAAACTCTGGGGGGTTAACCCTAAACAACCCAGAGTGCCAGAATCACACATTGCAACAACAACCCAGGAATGGGGTGTTTCTGGGTTATTTCAGAAAGCTGATTCAAAGTGGAAGTGGCTAGCAGGTGTGAGGCAGCTCGCTTGTTCCTGCACAGCCACACCAGCTACTGGGTTGTTTAAGCCAGGAATTGGTGTTAAGTGCAAACCAGGTCAGAATGTGTGGGCTAATAATGTATTAGTTTTTAGTACAACTCATGAAATACTGTAATAAGTATTTCTTTTTGCACTTCACTTTTGTTTGAGTTTCCTTTAGGGTGCACTCCTATTGTTTCTGCCTTCAGTTATCATAATCCTCTGAACTCAGAGGCTTACAATATCCAATGCAGAGTGGGAGGCGATCTTCGCCTCCCCATCCTTACACTTGGCATTTTTGCCAGACAGGCTTTTTGCCCATCTAGCAGGGGTGTTTCAGAGCGGAAGGAGGCTGGAGAGGCTTCACAGTAGTTCGTATCCTGGCTTCTCCAGTCTCCTCCCCTTCCTGCCCACTAAAACACCCCCTTTCCTTGTCCTCTGAGGTCGAATTCTCTACCTCGGAGAGCAACCACCACAGTTCTTTCTGTGCTGGCTGTGAGGGGGCAGAGGCAGATTCCCCCTTCCGACGCCAGAGCACTGTCTCTGACCTTGGATCTGGGAATCCAAAATATCCGATGGCCCCTCAGATGCTATCAAGGGACCACAGGATTGCTCCCTTAATGTTAGAGTGAGAACACAGTCCTTTGGCAACTTAAATACTTAATACATTGAGTGTGGTGTAAGCTTTCATGAGCCAGAACCCATTTCATCAGATGCTTTGGATCCCACCTAAGTTTTTACCATGATGCTTAGGATGAGTTTAAAATTGTCTTACATTATTAGTAATCTGACATTGGTACTATAGATGATGATGATGATGATGATGATTGTCATTAACTGCTAGGGTGAGTGGTAGTAACTTCATTATTTTTATTACTCTTAGTCAATAATTGTAATTACCAGGCTTAATAATCAGATGACACTCATTCTCTATAGAATCTTCCATAGACTGAGAGTGTGTCTGTTTGTAAAAACCGTATTAAAAATGAAAGCATATATCTACAACAAGTTGTGTTTTTAAGTTTTGGCTAAGCTTTTTGTGGCACCTGGCTGGATTCCCACCAGTCATTGGGTTACTCTAATTTTGACTCAGGTACACATGATAGCCCGCTGCTCCTGACATAGCAGTTGGCTAATATTTCATGTCTGTACAGAATAGATTTATCTCAACACTGAAAACATGTTATTGGAAAGGCTAAACTAGATGCGATGGTGGTAGTTCCTTGTGTTTAAAGCACAAGGAACTGCCCCAACTGCATAGAAAGAGGAGAACTTTCTATAGGGGTCTGACTTGGGGGTTGGCATTGGTGAGGGGCACTAAACCCTTCATGCACCCTGTGCTTGCCTCCCTCCAGCATCTCTTCCCCACGTGCTTTTCTCCTAGGCTGAATATCAATAACAGAAGTCACATAGTTGATTGCACTTAAAGGTACTTGGGGTGAGGGGAGCTGTGGTAAGGGTTTGGCACCCCTCCTGGGTTGCCCCTCTTGCTCTTCAAATTATTCCCTGCCCTCCGTTTTTCTGCAATAGGGGCGGTTCTGTGTTTAAATGCACAGAAGTATCACCATCACACCTAGTTTGGCCCTTTCTGATAAGGTGGTGATAGAGATGAGTAGCCAAGAGAATGGCTTGCCTGCCTATATTTGTGGCAATGTTGTTCTTTCCCTCTCTTCTCCCACACTGAGTTAATTGATGTGACAAATGACAGTCTAAACTATGGTTTATTAATGTAGTCCTAGACTGTTAGCTAATTTACTTGGAAGTATTTCCATTGACATGTGCTTAGGATCACAGATGTAGTAGCAAATAAGGCAACTGTTTATTGCCTTGCAGAGACTGAACAGTGCTGAAAATAAAGAAAATTGGTGAATTACTGTATAGCAACTTTGTTTCCTCTTTTTATAGAATCTTGATGAATACTTAGTTGTAGACCTCAAACCGATAGTTACAATTAAGTACTAACCCCTGCACACACAAAAGGACAAGAGTTTTCTTAAAGCAAACACGAACTGCTCTTTTTCAGCAAAGTTTGACATCTCACATCTAACTGTCTTTTGTTGGATGCTTTTCTCTTTTGTTGCCTTGTCAGTACATATCCTTAAATTATCTAAAACTTCAGTTAGCCAGCTGGCACTCAATCAGTGCAGAGAACAGAATTCCCATTCTCTTATTTCAAATGTCTGTCTTGAACCTTGCCAGTAACCTGTTTTGGCAAGTCTGTAGTAACTCCCTTCACTACCGTTGACTTGTCCCTCCTGCCCCATGGAGCTTATAATGTAAGCTTTGGCACAGGGGAGATAACAGAAGGAGGAGAAAGGTGAGGGAAGGGTAAGAGGGGATGAATGTAAGCAAATGCAGAAACATGGACTCATGATTTACTTGCTGTTGGGGATGGAAACAGGATTAAGTAGGAAGTACTTAGGTACCACAGGTATTGTGGGATGGAATTCCGGACATGATGGGCAAATAGCCAGTGTGGTGTAGTGGTTAGTGTTGAATTTACTGGGAAGATCCTTGTTCCAATTCCTGCTCAGCTATAAAGTTTATTGGATGATATTGGGCTAGTCATTCTCTCTCTACATGTTCAGTGTTACAGACTGTTTATTTGCAGAGTGAAGGGAGAAGCGAACAGGCTGCACACACCAGCACACTGCTTGCTCACAGTAACCTGGGAGTCCAGTTTTATCATTACGTGTGAATGTGGCCAATGTGTAAAACACTGTTTTTGAATATAAAGGGTGGAGGTCGGGGGAAAGTATTAATTATGGGCTTGACACATAGGGCCAGAGACTGACGAACTATAGCTATAGGCACTGGGATCCAGCATCTGGGTCCAGGGGACCCTGTCCTTTTTTATTTCACCAGAATAATCCATTGCTCTCTGATTCCTATGTTTTGTCTTCTACCTATCCATGCCCTGCAGTTTCCTTTGTTCTCAGATTATGTCTATTTGACTTCCTACGAAGCATGGTCTATAACTTCCTGCCTCGGGCACTTGCTCTGTAAATAAAGAGTCTTGGTCTGTATCACTGTATATGTAGAGAGAAAGGTAAAGAGAAGTCTAGGTTTTGAAATAAAAATATGATGTACTGTGTGTATACATCACCTTCCAGCTAACTTCTAATGCATCTTGACACAAACCATGAGCAATAAGCCAAGTGTCATGTATCATTTTCTATTTTAATCTAAATATATGATAATATACAAGTTAAAATATTCCTTTCTGGGTAGTATAAGCGCTCTATTTTGGTGGATGTTTTAATAGTTGTATCAACCAATTATTTTCACAACATAAGCACTTACTATCCAAAGTATATAAAATGGGAAACCTGATTTAAAATAGCTGGTTTTAATTTATTTGATGTAAAACAGTCTACTCTGCCACTTCCCACCTGCCTTAAGTTCTTCAGCTCTCCTGAATAACTGTTTCATTCTCTTTTTGTTGTTTGTTATTATCAGTCATATTTGTACCTTGCCGCTCCTCCAGTTATCTTAGCTTTTGGGGAGTCCCAAGTATATATTGTGTACTGGATCATTCCTGTTTATTAAACATATTTACTGACACTGTCAAATAACTCTGAAAGGTGGTTGAGGCAGGACTTCTCTTCATAGAAACCTTGCCTCTCAAGTCTCCTGTTCTATACTACTAAAAACTGGTATGATACTGTGCTGGCAATGGAGAGACTGGCACTTAGACCAAAATATGCCCTCTGCCACCTTTGTGGCACATTCCCTCTTGGAGAGGGTATTGCTACACTACCTGCTACTGTGCCAGTAGAAGATCCCACAAGTGGAACAAAGAGACAGAGGGTGCTTTTAGATGAGGCTTTTATTGTGCAGTCACCCAGCTTTATTCACATCGGTGGGTCCAAATGCAGTCTTCCATTTGTAACCATCCTGTGTTTTCCCACAGCTTCCATCTTTTTTTTCTTTCTGCAAAAGAATCTGTTAAGGCAGGAAAGATAGAACGTCAGCCCAATGCCTCTTGATCGATAGCACTAGGATCTGTCTGCTGGAAGCACCCACATGGTTGTCTTGTGTCAGTACAGGCACCATTTTGCTAGGTGTCTCTCACCCACATGCCTCAGAGTCATGCAGGATAAGTTTGACACACTTCTGAATAATTGAAAAGAGGCATAAAATCATATTACCATTGGTACTATGAAGTTATTTGGAGGGGATGTTTAGTGAATTTGGCATTTTTCATTATGTACTATTGAAGGTGTCAAGAGGTCATACACTGACTTATATGATGGAGAAGAGGGGAGAATGGAAGAAGTTGCTGTTAAAGGAAAAAGTAAGAAAGATGTTGGAACTGCTAGCAGTGTCATGTGGAGGCTGTGAACTATTGGAGACAAAAATGTGGGTGATTCCTTATGAACACAGAGCAGAGAGGCTTTGCGTCTAGCCTGTGCCGATGCTCAATCCAACCATATGATCTAGTTGGCAGATAAGAGCAATTGCTTGGTCATTTGCTAGGTCAACCCACGTCACACCACTCCTGGTTTAAGATGTATTAAGTATCTTGGAACCTCTCTTCCTGTATTCTTCTACCTTAGAGTGGCAAGCATGGAAGATGTAGGCACAACTTTGGAGCTGCTGAATGCAGGCCATGCCCTAGAAGCAAGGTAAGATTTTTCTCTTTGATAGCGAGACTGCCAAATTTCCAGGCCTCTTGCATAGAGATGCAGCATACGAAGTGTCTGTGCATTGCAGTTGGTAGCATGTACATGTAGTTAAATTTAGAGCCAATTCATCTGACCAAACAGACATGCTGATTTGTCTTGAATTCACCTTGTGGTGAAGAAATAGTGTGACTATTTTTGGGGCTATGTCTTAGCTTACAAGTGAACCTACAGATGTGTGCACCACTGCTTAAGATGCTTTTGGCTTGGTAATGTAGGTTTGGAGTCAAACTATATAGTGAAGCAGTTGCACAATTTCTTGAGGAGTTTTGTGCAGTATGTTACATAGCATTTTCAGTGTGCCAGTTCTGTCATGTGAATTGGTCCCAAATCAAACACAGGGAACGTACACCTTCCCTTTTAAATGCTGTGGCAGATTCGACAGTATGAGAGTGGCTCCCATAACTCATTTGCAACTGTCAACTTTGAGGTGTTATTTGTTGTGGAAAAAGCATAATAAAAAGATAATGCAGATGGATTGTGCTGCCTTCTGCAGTGTGTAGGATGAAACTAAAATGTTGAGAAAGGACAAGGTCTTTTTGTTATTTCTTTTCTATCTCTTGTTTTTCCCCCATGATTGTCCATGTTGCATACTCATGTATGTAACTACCACTAACAGCGGTCTAACATAAACTAGATATGGATCTTGGATGAAGAAGCTTTGGCAATCTTGAATGGTACAGCAAGACTGTTGGAGACTGTTGAAGTTACAGTAGCTGAAATCTAATGGGATGCTTCATGTTAAACTTTTCAAAGGACTAGTCTACCTGTGTGAGTGAAGAAAGTGATCTCTGAAACATCCCTTTTTTTGGGGAAAGGCAAAATCAGAAAAGTAAAAACAACGAAGTGTCTTATGGCGTCATAAAGACTAACAAATTTATTAGGGCATAAGGTTTTGTGGACAAGTTTCATCTGATGAAGTGGACGCTAGTCCACAAAAGTTGATACCATCATAAATGTGTTAATCTTTAAAGTTCCACAATAGTCGTGTCTGTTTTTGCTGAAACAGAATAATAGGCTACTCCTCTGGAAATTAGAAAAGTAGCTGCTTGAAGACAAATAGTACACAAATTGGTTATACCTCAAAACTGAACACAGCATCGTTTCCGTTCTCTGCCTGGGCATTCAAGAATTAAAATACTTTTCTTATGTTTTTCCCACTAGCATAACCAAGACTTGGCTCAAACAAAGTCCTTTGGCATAGAACATCCCCCCACCACCTGGCGCCGTCCAGAAGTTTAGGACTACAGTTCCCATAACCCCCAAACAACATGGACAATGTTCGGGGAGTATGGGAGTTGTAGTCCAACATATCTGTAAAGCGTCAGGCTGCTTTCCTTGGTATAGCAGAACTGTCCATTTTGAACATATGGATATAACCCAGTGCTGCTGTCAACTCTAGTTAAAGCCACAGTAGTATTCATGAACAATTGTGTAATGATCCTTGCTAAATATATGTCAAGACACACATTTTTAGTGATATTTTAGGTAAGCTGCAATGGAATGCTTTTGATGAGGGTTGGTGACAACAGCAGAAGTCACTTTCATAAAGCTAGATTTAACCATTACATTAAATTGAAAGGGTCAGCAGTAGCTAAGATGTTAGATGTGAGAGACCCGAGTTAAAATCCTTGCATAGCTCAGGATATACTTCAGTCTTGAGCATAATTTTCTATCAGGCCCTGTTCTGGTCTCTACTGTGAGCACATTAGAGACGTGATTCAGACTTATTAAGGTGAATGACAGTAAAAACTTCTAATATGCTATCAAGGTATTATATAACCAGTGAGGACCCATTGAGAGTTCGCAGTGCTTGTAGGGGGCAGGGGGCTGAGTGCAGGCACTCATAGGCATGTGGATGCAGTTAGGAGAGGGGTGGACAGAGGAAGGGAAACCTTTCCAACACATACACACAAGGGGGACTCTCCCACCCTTCTCCCACAGGTTATCTCTCCATTTCACCATAGTTATATAAAGTAAGGAGGTACCACGAGGTTTGGGCTGGGAGGAAGGGAGAGCTTGCTGACTTTTTCAGGAGAAGTGATTGGCTGAACATGAGCAGTTAAGCTCCAGAGCCAAAGCAATGAGGCAATGGTGTGTGTGGCTCAGGTGAAACAGGCGGAAGGCCATGTGCTTGCCCTGAATCCAGGGCCTCCTTTGTCCAGCTTGTACAAAGCCTAGCCTGTCGCTTTTTCCTCTGTGGGAAGAAAAGCAGCTTGGGGCGCAATTTTCTGCATACAAGCTGCAGAAAGGGAATGAGTTAAGCAGACGTTCTTGTGTTTTTGATGGCAGCCCCCAAGACTGCTTTTCAGTTAGGAAAAGAAAGGATCTTGTAGTTTGACTCTGACAAATAGGTCTTAGTTTACTTTGTATATGAACTGACTTGTAGAAAACAGATTGAAGAGAAGTTTTCACTAGATAATTTTAGTATTGCTGCCTCTATCAGTAGACAAGCCCAAACGTTAATTGTAAGTTATAAGGTCTTCTATTTTTTTTTTTTTTTATCTTGGCTACCAGATTTATTGGCACTGTCAATATTTTTTAAAAAATAAATAAAGCCCAAACCAGAATTGTATGTCAAATCTGTATTTGTGCATATGTATATGCAACTGACTTCATTCAGTAGAGAGAGACTATAAATTATAAATCTAGTATATTATATGCTGAAGTAGGGAACACTTGGATTTTGTATCTTGTGCGATTCCTGCTAAGGAATGTTGATTTAATTTTTGGTAAAGATGAGGGTATACATGTGGGGTTTTGCCTCCTCTATGTTGCCTTTCAAAATTGTGGAATTTTGCCATTGAAATTAGTTGGACCCATGAGTGAGTAAGCTAAGTGTTCCACCAGGATGTTTAAAGGTAGAATACTTAACTTAAAAAAAACAATGATTTTTAAAGAAAAAACCCTGAAAAGTCAGCAGATTGTAAGTTAAATGGGACAAGCAGGGGACAGTGGCTATGTTCCCTGCAATAACTCTAAACTTGAACTTTTAAGAGCTATAATGCAAGGAAGTGGTTTCTGAGAAATTGAGAGCTTCAGATAAGGACTTGAAAAATAAATCTAAAGAAATGTTATGAAGATAATAAGCACAGTAGCACTAGAGCTTGCTAAAGCTGATTAGTCCAGTCGGCCTGGTAGCTCCTTAATGCTAAGCACTATCAGCCACTGAAATTTCTCTTGTGCTGTTTGCTCTATTATAGCATAAATATACAACTAAATCAGACATATCTGGGCCTTCTGTTTAGGCACCAGTCTAAACACATTGAAGCTCACAGCTGTCTCTCAACAACAGCTGGTTGACACTGAAATATGTGTGTAGCAAAAATAAAGGTCAGAGTTGTGGTCTATACAACTCTGGTATCTTTTCAAAGCTGAAAATTTTTATGAGGGAACCTATCCTCTGGCTAATAAAGAATGAGTTATGGAAAATATATTGATTTCCACCTGCATTGTTAAATTCGTAGTGCTGACTTCCACTTCCTTTTTTAAAATTGTGCCAGTATCTTAAAGGGCTAGAACAGAAGAGTACTTAATGCTACAACAGATTGCATGGGAAACTTGTTTTAAAATACTTTTATATTGAGCATTACTCAGTTCAAAATACGTTAATATCAAAACTGTATGAAGTTTTGCTCCTTGTACTCCAGAAAGACTTGCCAAGATGACAATTGTTTTGAAAAAAATTGGGCACCTACACAGAATTTCAGAATTTGGAACTAGATATGTTATACTAAAAATATTATCTGTTGGGTTAAAACTTTGCTACTAAGTGGTGTAGAACCTTAGGACCTGGATATTAAATGCAAGAGAAAGCAACATGCCAGTAATAAGAGAAGTAGTCTTACAAGCTGCAATAGCTACTTCAATTCACATGTACGGACTAATTTGCATATATCTGTATATCATCGTTTCTGTTCTTTTGGTTACTTACCATTTGATAATTGCCAGCTGAAACTGAACTGATGCCATTGAAAAGCATTGTGTTTGTGGTGATATGTAAACCATGATGGTGTTAAGTCTGTGCTGGCTCATTTTACATATACACATGATGACCATGCATGTATGATCCATCCCCATAGAATCTATGTAGCCCCAGTTGCTATGCTATAATATTCAGTGATTTTTGTAGAAAGATTACAGTTTACACCCCTACATTTCACAATACAACAGAACTTGTAGGGACAGAAATGTGTGCTTACCCCTAGAAACAGTTGTTGTAGATTTATTAGGAGGTAGGGATCAGTTTTGTCACCTTCCCCAAAGATGACAAAAGGGCAATGCAGTGTTTACTCTGAGCCCCTGAGGAATAATTTCCATCGCTGCAGCAGGGCTGGAAGACAGAGGCTTTGGAAAGCTAAGAGACCAGATTTCCTCTAGGTGGTGGGGGGGGGAGAAAACCCTTAACAAATCAGCACACAAGTGGCCTGGGAATTTGAATTTGGTTGCCTGTTCGACAAAGTTGTTTATCCATAGAATCCTAGAATAGTAGGGTTGGAAGGGGTCTACAAGACCATCGAGTCCAACCCCCTGCTCAATGCAGGCATCCAAGTTAGAGCATCCCTGTCCAGCCTCATCTTGAATTCCCCCAATGTGGGAGAGCCCACTACCTCCCTAGGTAATTGGTTCCATTATCCTATTGCTCTAACAGTCAGGAGGTTTTTCCTGATGTTCAGCTGGAATCTGGCTTCCTGTAACTGGAGCCTATTATTCTGTGTCCTGCTGTCTGGGATGATGGAGAAGAGATCCTAGCCTTCCTGTCTGTGACCACCTTGCAAGTACTTGAAGAGCACTGTCATATCTCCCCTCAGTCTTCTCTTCTCAAGGCTAAACATGCCCAGTTCTTTTAGTCTCTCTTCATAGGGCTTTGTTTTCAGTCCCATGATCATCTTTGTTGCCCTTCTGTGAACCCTCTCCAGCTTGTCTGCATCCCTCTTAAAGTGCAGTGCCCAGAATTGGACACAGTACTCCAGATGAGGCCTAACTAGTGCCGAGTAGAGGGGAACTAGTACTTCCTGGGATTTGGAAGCTATGCTTCTATGAATGCAGCCCCAAATAGCATTGACCTTTTTTGCAGCCACATCACATTGTTGGCTCATATTCAGCTTGTGATCGACAACAATTCCAAGATCCTTCTCGCTTGTAGTGTTGTTGAGCCATGTATCCCCCACCTTGTAACTGTGCATTTGGTTTCTTTTTCCTAGGTGCAGAACTTGGCATTTACCCCTATTCAATGTCATTCTGTTGTTTTCTGCCCAGCGCTCCAGTCTATCCAGATCACTTTGAATTTTGTTTCTGTCTTCCAAAGTATTAGCTATCCCACCCAATTTTGTGCCATCTGCAAATTTGATCAGCACTCCCTGCACCTCCTCATCCAAGTCATTAATAAAATGTTGAAGAGCCCTGAGCCCTGCGGTACCCCACTCATTACCTCTCCCCAGTTTGAGAAGATCCCACTGATAAGCATTCTTTGAGTCTGATTCTGTAGCCAACTGTGGATCCACCGGATTGTTGTTTCATCTAGCCCACTTTGAGCTAGTTTGCTCATCAGGATATCATGGGGCACTTTGTTGAAAGCTTTGCTGATGTCGAGGTATATGATGTCCACAGCATTCTCACAGTCCACAAGGGAGGTTACCTGATCAAAAAATGAGTTCAGATTAGTCTGGCAGGATTTGTTCCTGACAAATCCTTGTTGGCTTTGAATAATCACTGCATTGTTCTCAAGGTGCTTCCAGATGGATTGCTTTATTATCTGCTCCAGAATTTTCCCAGGGGTTGATGCCAGACTGACTGGTCTGTAGTTCCCAGGTTCCTCCTTTTTACCCTTTTTGAAGATAGGGACAACATTAGCCCTCCTCCAGTCATCTGGCACTTCACCCGTCCTCTATGATTTCTCAAAGAGAATAGACAGTGGTTCTGAGAGTTCTTCTGCCAGTTCCTTTATTACTCTAGGGTGTAGTTCATCTGTCCCTGGAGATTTGAACTCATTCAAAGTAATTAGGTATTCCTTGACCATATGCCTATCGATCTCAAGCTGCAATCCTGCCCCTTCAGCCTGTACTTCTCCTTTGCCAGGAAGGTCATAGACCCTCTTTTGGGAGAAGACTGAGCCCAAGTAGGAATTGAGCACTTCTGCCTTTTCTTTGTCATCTGTTATCATTTTGCCATCCTTATTTAATAGCTGAACCACCATTTCTTTCCTCTGCCTTTTACTATGCATGTAGCTGAAGAAAGCTTTTTTGTTGCTTTTAGCATCCCTCGCTAACCTCAGCCCGTTCTCAGCTTTAGCCTTCCTGACGCCGTCCCTGCAATTCTGTGCTACCTGCCTGTACTCTTCCTTCGTTACTTGGCCTTCCTTCCACTTCCTATATGTGTCCTTTTTTGTTTTCAGGTCATCTCTAAGCTTTGTGTGAAGCCACATTGGCTTCTTCTGTTGCCTTCCTCCTTTTTTTCTTGTTGGAATTGTTTGTAATTGTGCCTTGAGAATTTCCTTTTTTAAAAACTCCCACCCATCTTGGACTCCTTTTCTCGTTAGAGTCGCTTGCCATGGGACCTCACTTATCATTGTTCTGAGTTTATTAAAATCAGCTTTCCTAAAATCCAGGGTATGGGTTTGGCTGCACTCGGCTTTTGCTTCCTTTAGAACCATGAACTGAAGTATAACATGGTCACTTTCCCCCAGAGTTCCTGTAACTGCTACTTGATCCACTAAGTCATCTCTGTTGGTTAGGATCAAGTCAAGGATCGCCAATCCTCTAGTTCCTTCCTCTACTTTCTGTAGGAGGAAGTTATCCACCACACAAGTCAGGAATTTCCTGGAGGGGCCATGTTTTGCAGAATTTGTCTCCCCAAAAATATCAGGGAAATGGAAGTACCCCAAATGGGGAAGTACCCCATCATGCTTCCTTGAAACATTGGCTATTTGGTTTTCAAAAGTTTCATCCTCGTCTTCTCTTTGATTGGGTGGCCGGTAGTTGACTCTGACCACCATGTTCCTTTTATTCTTTGCTGCATTTATTTTAACCCAGATGCTCTCAATGGGGCCATCAAGCTCATCCTCCTGTATTTCTGTGCAGAGACACGTATTTTTAACATATAGTGCAACCACACCTCCCTTTCTGTTCTTTTTGAACAAGTTATATCCTTCAATTGCTGTATTCCAGTCATGAGAGTCATCCCACCAAGTCTCAGTTACACCTATCAAGTCATAATTTCCCTCCTGTATTAAGAGTTCAAGTTCATTCTGTTTGTTTCCCATACTCTGGGCATTAGTATATAGATATCGAAGACGATGTGCTTCATGGTCTGGCTTTCTACCTACATGTTTGTGAAGACTATTACTGGGTGCTATTAGAGCTGTTCTCTCTGTTGCGGTGCATGGGTCTTTGTCCATTGTTACCCCCAACTTTACGTCTCCTTTCCCCCTAAGATTCAATTTAAAGCCCTCCTGATGAAGTTCTTCATGCTGTGGCCAAACATATTCTTCCCAGCGTTTGTGAGGTGCAACCCGTCCCTTGCCAACAGTCCATGGAGTTGGCTTGCTGGAGAAATCGTTTCCCTAGCTCTCCAGGCTCCAAAACAGCTGGTTCAGTGGTGGCTGGAATTGGGAAGTTCTCTCTCTCTCTCCTTGCCTGGGTTCAACATGCCACATACCAATGGTAGCATGGTAGTGCCTGGGGGCTTGTAAAGGCTTTAAACAAAGAGAAGCTTGAAAAGTGCCTTACATCTGGCCCATGTGAGAGAGGGGCACCCTTTGTTGCTTCAGAGCGTGCTCATCGCCTTCCACAGGCTCCAAGAGTGTATCTGATGGAGACATGCAGGTGCTCCATTACTTTCCTCAAATTGGTGCGTGGGGAAAAGCCTGGCTTCATATCCCAAAGCTGGCTGTATTCAAAGATCTGATTGTCATGCCTTCCCCTCACTGTTTCAATTTCTGTTTATTCCCTCAGCACAAAAAGAAGCGATGTCCCTAAGCAAGCCTTCAGATGCTATAACTCTAGAGCACCCTTCCCCAACCTGGTCCCCTTCAAATATGTTGGACTACGTTCCCAGCACAGCCACTGCTCATACTGCCTAGGGGTTATGAGAGTTGTAGTCCAACACATCTGAAGGGCACCAGCTTGGGAGAGGGTGTGCAAGAATCACATCTTAGTAGCTGGTTGCTTCATGATAATTGTTAGTAGCATCTCTTGTACACAAATTTTGTTCGTGTTCTATGCTTTTGGTTTAAGTAGAAATATTTTGGCAGATGCTGTGTGTAGAAAACTTTTGCGTGGGGGGGGCGAGGTGGAGGTTTGCTACATTCTCCCGATACAGCAGAAAACAAATTCATAACAATTTGTAAAGTTTGCTAGTTTTAACAGTGCTAAAGGTTATCAGCCTAAAAGAAAGTGTTGGAGTTTTAAAATGTTAGCCATAATTCAGAAACAAAGATGAATCTGGTGGGACTTAAGTGCTTCAACCTGGTGATTACTTAACCCTGGTGATTTCAGCTGCATTTTGGTACAACTAACATCGTCTACTGTCCCTTTTTGTCTTTGTATATATGTATAGGGAACTACTCTGTAGCTCTGGTTTATGTGCATATATTCCATATAATTGATAGAAAAGTACATGGCAGAATCTCTGAAATAGAACTTGCAAATAATACTTGTGGAAAACATTACCACAATACGGGTGCTAACAGAGATGGTTATTTCAAGTTAATAACGACAACTCCTTTTTTTTAATCTTGCTCCTCCTAACATGAGTGAAGTATTTCATTTGGTATTCAGAGAACCATGTGTTAAGGTGAGTTGAATTCTCCTCTGCAGAGTAAGGGTTTGCACATAACAGGAACCCACAGTTTTTGAAAACTGTGGGTTGTGGTGAATGAGGCAGTGACTGGGTTTGCATAACACACTAACCCACACTCAGTGGTTGAGTGTGGGTTGTTGTTGAACTGTGAGTTGTTTGTTGAACTGTGGATTAGTGTGTTGTCTGAACCCAAGACATTTTTTGCAGAATGGCTTATTAACCATGCAGTGTGGCTTATTTTTCTCAAACAAGCCCCCTTGAGAACCCATGGTATGTTGTTGGGTTGTTCAGCATGGTCAATAAGCCACACTGCATAGTTAACAAGCCGCCCTGCAGAAAACGTCTTGGGTTCAGACAATGTGCTAACCCATGGTTCAACAAACAACCCTCGGTTTCCTTAACAACATGCACTCAACCACTGAGTGTGGGTTAGCTTGTTGTGTGAACTAGTGGGTTGGTACATACTCCCAGATCACTCCCAGATCACTCCCACTGCAAACAGAAGTGGCTAAAAAACCCAGGGATGCTCTGTTCCTAAGCTGTTTGCTGTGACATGTGAACCAGGAACTCTGGCTTGCAAGGGGAGAGACAAGACAGAGGTCCTGGTTTGCATGTCACAGCAAACAACCTAAGGACAGAGCATCCCTGGGCTGTTTAGCCACTCCTGCTTACAGTGGGAGTGATCAGGCAGTATGCACCAACACGTTGCTTCACTCACCACAACCCACATTTTTTTTTAAATGTGGGTCATCGTTACACACAGACCAGACCTAACTGTTCACATACAGTAGAAACTGCAAAGGACCTGAAGAGAGTGATCAGTGGCATCACTGTGTGTTCTTGGGCCAGTCACTAGCTCTCAGCCTCACCTACCTCACAGAATTGTTATGGGGCTGAAAAGTGGTGTGGGGGAGAGTCATATATGCAGCCTTGAGCTCTTGGAGGATAAATAAATACAAATGGATTTTCTTTGTCTTTGACATGTGACATTATGCTTCTAGTGCAACAACTCTTTTCTCACTGCATTCCTTAGAATTATGTTTGTGCAATATACTTTTCCCTAAAGTTTGTCTATGTGCTTTCACAAGTCATGTGAATAAATGATTTCAGTACCACCAGCTGTTCAGCCTCTGAACAGTGGCAAGTTAAACCTATTTGAATGAGTTGAACTGATTGGAAGAGTGAAAATTGATCAGATCAACCTACTTTGTAAAGAGTATGCAAATATTTGAGCTTCAGAGCTCTTCAAGATATGAACTCAATTCAAGTAGGAAGTGAAGTTTGTTGTTCTAGTGCTCTTATTTTGACCTGAAGAAGAGTGGTCTTGAGCTCTGAAGCTTTCACGGTCACCATCTGGAGCTAGCTCAGTAATAGGTGTTGTAGTACCTAATTGCTCATGGAGTGCTTTTTCTGTTAAGTAGGAGGCAGTTTGAAGCAATCTTTCCAGCGTGAACTTTTTTCGCTTGAAGGAGAGAGCAAGTTTGATTATCAACGTACTTATACTGAGTTAGGCTATTTATCCACTTGGGCAGTTCACACATAATGAGAACCTAGAGTATGGGTTGTTGCCTTACCCAGAGTTTACCGATGATTTGTCTGTCAGATGATTGTGCAAAGTGCAGGTTATTTGGTCAATTCCTAGGTTGTTTGATTCCCTCCTTCTTTGCCTGGTCCCTCCCTGTATCCCAAAAGGCCTTTCTGGTACTGTAGTACTGGCATGTAGAGTGGCTGGATTTTTTTTACCACTCTTGCCTGCTGCCCTTGTAGCCTGGTGAACCAACCCAACAAACCATAGGTTCTCTTCCTGGGTTGTTTGTGGTTAACAACCCATAGGTAATTCATAGTTCCAGGTTCGCATGGAATGACACCTCAGGATTCAACAACCAATACTCAATCGATAGACCTAATTTGCACATAATGCTAACCCATGGTTTATTTAATTGATTGGTTGTTGAACTCTGGGTTGTCATGATGTATGAACCCAGCCATGCTAACAGACCATTATACCATGGGTTGCCATTATGTGTAAACCCAAAGTAGTACTTTGGGTTGTCGTTACATGTGAACCAGATCAGTGTGTCTGACAGTAGTTCTCTAGAGCTTGGGCAGATGTCTTTCCCAGTCCTGCTGCCTGGGATCCTTTAACTTGAACTACCATGGATTGAGTTTGAGACCTATACACATCCAAAGCATGTGACTTACTGCTCACCTAAGTCCTCTCTAGACTCCTAACGATACATTAATGTAACCAATTGTTTTTAATGGTACCTTGCCTCTGGGGCCCAAATTGCCCTCTGTAAATTAAAGCAGGAGTGGGCAGACTTCAGGCTTGCAGGATCTACTTTGTTTTTTTTACTAGAACTTCAAGCTCCATCAACTGGAGCCAGGAGAAAAAGGCATACACTTGGGATTAAAGCATGGGTGGGGAACCTTTGGCCCACTGAGCCTCCCTATCTGGCCCACAAGGGCGTCAGGTGAGGCCCCTCCCCTGCAGAAAGGAGAGGTAGCAGGAGAGCAGCTCCCAACTAAGCTGTGGCCTTGAGGAGTGCGTCACAAGGCTGTGGCTCACTCTGGTTTGCTCCCCTCTTGCCTTTCTTGATCAGGAAATGGGAGGCAAGAACAAAGCTGCTTTTTCAGCCACAGGTTCAAGGGACACTTTGGGAAGTGGGCCTGCTGACTGCTGGCATGTGGCTCAGCTCCCAACATCCTGGCCCAGAGCCAGTTCAGCCTTTGGGCTGAAAATGGTTCCCCATTCTCAAATTAAAGAATTGTGAGCCCAGGAATTTGTTTTAAGTACCAGAACTGAACTGAGCTCATAGTCAAGTCCTTCCACACCAAAACCCAATCCTGGTCACACCTGCACGTTCATTTCAGCAGTATATTTTTGCGGGGTGGGAGGAGAGTCATTTTGTTGTTGCCACTGTTGAATAATTTCAAGTCAGAAATTCTTACCAATCTACTTCAAATTACCCAAAGATCTACGAGTAGGTGCTGATTTACCTTCTGCCTGCCCTGGGTTAAATTAAGCGGTAGCTCTCAAGCTTAGTTAATGTATTCCCCAGGGATCTTTTGAAATGCACTTGGCTTCGAATCTGTGTGGAGATTAACCTTGCTGATCTACATATCACTACTACAGGAGCAGGGAAGGGCAGGGACCTGTGCTTTTCTTCCATACCTTTAATAATCAGAGCACCTTTTCCCTAGGTCAGGATAAAATTTCAAGTCCACATTGTGTCCTACTCCATGTGCCTGCCTGGTTATCATGTGAAATAGACCCATAGCTGTGCCAGAGGTCACTCAGTCATAACCAAATTCTGAAGAAATAGTCTCCATGTGTGTTGAAATCTTCCAGAACAAGAAACCTGAGTCTTTGCAACCAGCCTAGGAAGTTCTCCATTGGCAACCTGTTGGTAGAGCACCAAGAAATGATGTTATCTGGGGCTTGAGGTTCCAATGGATCAGTAAAGTCCTGGAGGATATAAAAAACTGGAAATAGCTCAAGCCTCCATGCCTTTCAGTACGATGTACCATGTAAGTCAATAAATACAATAGTTAAGAACGCCTAACTACCAACGTTTTAAACTGTTTAACAAACCTAGAGGATGTTTCCAAAGCTTTCTTGAAATACTGTAAAACCAGGTCCTATTTTTCTTTCTAGGAGGGTAGTTTACAGCTGGCCAGATTGCAAAACTCTCTTGACAGAAGGAGGAGTAGAATGTGATTAGTGTATAGACTGAAGTTATTTCCAAGTTAAGAAGCAAGAGGGCAGTGTATGCTACACTACTAATCTAGGAAGCATATATAATATATAATAACCAACTAAGATACTTTAAGAAATGTCTTTTCTGATTTAAAACAGAGTAGGAACTGCATTTGGTGTGAAATATATAGCTGAGTACACTTGTAACTAAACTGCAGCCTTTTAAAAGGCTTTAATATTAACTTGCCAATCAGAGGGCTGGATGTGCCCAATCTCGTCTGATCTCAGAAGCTACACAGGGTCAGCCCTGATTAGTACTTAGACTGGAGACCACCTGGGAATCGGGCTTCCTGCATTGAGCAGGGGGTTGGACTCAATGGCCTTGTAGGCCCCTTCCAACCCTATGATTCTATGACTCTAAATATACTGGTACAGGGGCCAAGGGCAGGGGCCAGGTTATCTGAAGGATCGCTTCCTCCCATATGTGCCTGCCCGGACC
Organism: Heloderma suspectum; assembly: GCF_057233095.1. Taxonomy (NCBI): domain Eukaryota; kingdom Metazoa; phylum Chordata; class Lepidosauria; order Squamata; family Helodermatidae; genus Heloderma; species Heloderma suspectum. The sequence goes on from NC_139459.1 coordinate 46,026,925, forward strand.
CTAAGATCATCTTCAGGGATCCTTCTCTGTGAGCCCCTGCCAAAGAAAGTGAGGCAGGTGGCTACCAGGAAAAGGGCATTTTCTGCTTTGGCACCCCAGCTGTGGAATGAGCTCCCTAGAGAGGTTCGCCTGGCGCCTATGTTGTACTCCTTCCGGTGCCAGGTTTCAAAATGAAACCTTTTCATTCTCCCAGTATTTTAGCATTTTAGCTTCCTAGTCTTTTAGATCTGGTGATTTAAATCTGTATTTTAAATCTCTGCATAGCTGCTAGGTTTTATTCTTGTTGTACTGTTTTGTGTTTTTAAGCTTTCATATTTTATATTGTTTTATGCTGCACTTTGTGGTTTTGATTTTTGTGAACCGCCCAGAGAGCTTTGGTTATTGGGTGGTATAGAAATAAATAAATAAATAAATAAAACAGTTGCTCTTGATCTTTCTTTTATGACTTAATACCAAATGTTGCTTTTAAAAACTACCTTGCTGGATGTCCTTGCTGCATTCCAGATAGTGTGTGTAACAACACAATAAGAGGAGAAAACAACTGCATGGTGTGGAAGTTTGGGTCACCATGACCTTAGCAACAGAAGAGCATCCTGTCTACTATTGTGTCTAACCTGTTCTCCAGGGTGACTTTCTATGGGCGCTGTTTTGATACATTTGGCTTCAGCTGAATTTGTTTTATTAGCATAGCAAATTGCAGTAGACTGAGATATGTGAAAAACATTTCCATTTCTAAGTGCTTCCACTTCCAGTTGCTTCAGCCTGTGTTCCTACACAATGTCTCCACTAATAAAAGAATTGTTGAGCTGGAAGGGGTCTAAAATGCCCTTAATCTGTAACAGTGAGCAGAATTTACTGAAGGAAGAAGGGAACAACTTTCCTTGTTTTCAAGGGAGATGGCAGGTGAGACATAAAAAGAGAACCTCGCATTGGATCTCTTGGCTGCTGTGTGCCCGGCTTCTTCCCAGCTTCTTAATTTGAATAATAGCTAGCTATACATACTAACAAATCAAAGGTGGTTCTGCTATCTTGCCTCTCCCATGTTTCAGGTGGGGTGCCCGCCTTAAAAAAAAAAAAAAAGCCTTTAAGCTCCCCAGGTACATAATTATATTAAAATATTTGGGTTTTTTTTAACAATTCCATATAGCTAAAAACAGTTATGATAAAATATTGTACCTGATGAAAACAACTGACATAAATGTCCTATGATATGTTGTCAAATGCCTGGGAGCTAGAGGACAGTCTTAACCTGGTGCGAGAAAGATGACAATGTTGATTCCAGGCGTACCTTGGTGGGGAGAGAATTCCATGATGGGGGGGGCACCACTGAGAAGGCCCTCTCCCTTGTTGCCACATTCCAAGCCTCCCTCAGAGGAGGCCTTCGGAGGAGGGCCTCAGATGTTGATTGTCTGAGGGAGGTTCATATTGGGAGAGGTGCTCTGTCAGGTATTGCAGTCATTAGCCGTGTAAGGTTTTATAGGTTAAAACCAGCACTTTGAATTGGGCTCAAAAATGTGCAGGCAGCCAGTGCAAACAGGCCAGAATTGATGTTATATGCTCAGAATGTCTGGTCCCCGGTATTAATCTGGCTGCCACATTTTGCACAAGCTGCAGCTTCTGAACAGTCTTTCAGGGCAGCTCCCCGTAGAGCTCATTGCGGCAATCTAACTTAAAGGTTAACAGAGCATAGACTACTGACGCCATGTTATCCCTGTTCAGATAGGGGTGTAGCTGGGCCATCAGCTGAAGCTGGTAAAAGGCACTCTGTGCCACTGAGGCTACCTGAGCCCCAAGTGGCACAGATGGCCCTAGGAGAACCCCCAAGCTACGAACCTGCTGCTGCAGGGGAAGTGCAACCCCATCCGTCTATCCAGTAAACACCGTCTATTCAGTCAGAAGAGCCTCCCCCTTAGCATTTCAGTTTTGTCTGGATTAAGCTTCAATTTATTAGCCCCCATTGTTTCAGCCAGTCACTGATCTAGCGCATGCACAGCCTGATGAAGACAAAAAGGAGTAGAGTTGCGTGTCATCAGCATGCTGATGTTAATATAGTCCAGATGATCCCACTCAACAGTTTCATGTAGATGTTAAATAGTATGGGGGATAAAACTGTCTCTGAGGAACTCATTTTTTGGCTTCTTTACTGAGGCAACTTTTAAAATACATTAAATGATTTAAAAGAAAACCCTTAATCGTATCCACTATGAAAGAGGGAGAAACGATATAAGCAGTAGCAACAATATTACCATCTGTGCCAGCTGCTTGTTTTTGTCTAGCATAAGCTAGTGCTATATAGAGTGCAGTTTCATACATTGTTGCAGTTTCCTCACTTCCCTGAGCTGTGCGAAGTTCCAAGGACAACATGGCTGGATTTTGGTTTCCTGTGGAGGAGAGAGTGCACTGGAGAGTTTTGGACTTTATGTGATATTTGCTTTATTTACAAATACGTAAGTAGAGCCTAAGTAGAGGCAGCCGATCCACTTCCCTGCATTAGTGCCTGCAGTTCAAGGTGCCTTCAGCATACTCTGAAATCTTTCTGTGCTTATATCTGTTCCCAAATTTCCCCAAATGCTGCTTCTACAACCATACACCATTAGTTGGAGAAGCTGGATGCCCCATTCCAAACAAGAGAGATTTCTGCTTTAAGAAATATCTTCTAAGAATTAACTCCCATAAAAAGATATCAAGGACTGTTAACCAGCAATCTTCCTAACAAAAGGAATAAGTAGACCACTGGTAACTTCGTTAATTCCTTCTTGCCCTATCCTTAAGTGAGGGATTGTCACCATCGTTTTTGGAGAACTGTTCCAATTCCAAATGTGCCTTACAGCATTTAAAACTGTGAATAATTAATTTACTAATTATTGCTTTAGCTGTACTGTTAAGTCCACTCTGTCCTTACTTCCTCTGTCTTCTAAACCTTTTCCAGTCTGTCTCTTCTTAGTTATAGATAGCGTCATCCATGTACATAGCACTATCTATCTTAAAGAAAAGTTATCCAAAGTGGACCCAATAATCCAGCTTTATCTGTACTACTGCCAAATAGGGTGGAAGTATTTGATGCATGTCTTAGCATAACCCTAGATAACACTGTGGTTCCTTCAGCGCAAATAGAAATCAGAAAAATCAACCCAGACAACCACCTGTTCCTGGTTGGTGAGAACACTATTTTGAGAACAAGAGATGAGACTAAAAATGGTCCTAGACTCCTGGGATGTGGGATTTTTCTTTCTCATTTTCCTTTAACGTATGCCTGTTTATTCTCGCAAATGTAATATTTAAAAATTAGGCACTACAAAAGTAAATCAACTGCAGTCTTGCTTAAAGTATGTTTGTTGTGGTTTACTACAAACCTTCACCTTAGACATCTATCTTCACAAAGTTAACACCAAAGGGGATGTTGCTGTTGTTGTTGTTGTTCAGTCATTCAGTCGTGTCCGACTCTTCGTGACCCCATGGACCATAGCACACCAGGCTTTTCTGTCCTGCGCTGTCTCCCGGAGCATGCTCAAGTCCATATTCATTGCATCAGTGATGCTATCTAGCCATCTTATCCTCTGCTGTCCCCTTCTCCTTTTGCCTTCAGTCTTTCCCAGCATCAGGGTCTTTTCCAGAGAGTTTTCTCTTCGCATTAGGTGGCCAAAATATTTGAGCTTCAGCTTTAGTATCTGAATCTTTGGCGCTCAGCCTTCCTTATAGTCCATCTCTCACAGCCATACGTTACTACTGGGAAAACCATAGCTTTGATTAGATGGACCTTTGTCGGCAAGGTGATGTCTCTGCTTCTTACTATGCTGTCTAGGTTTGCCATAGCTTTCCTCCCAGGGAGCAAGCATCTTTTAATTTCACAGCTAGAGTCACCGTCTGCGGTGATCTTGGAGCCCAAGAAAATAAAATCTGTCACTGCTTCCATTTCTTCCCCTTCCATATTCCAGGAAGTGATGGGGCCAGATGCCATGATCTTCATTTTTTTAATGGTGAGTTTCAAACCAGCTTTTGCACTCTCCACTTTCACCCTCAACAAGAGGCTCTTTAGATCCTCTTCACTTTCTGCCATTAGGGTGGTATCGTCTGCATATCTGAGGTTGTTGATAATTCTCCCGGCAATCTTAATTCCGACCTGTGATTCATCCAACCCGGCGTTTCTCATGATGTGCTCTGCATATAAGTTAAATAAGCAGGGTGACAATATGCAGCCTTGTCGTACTCCTTTCCCAATTTTGAACCAATCGGTTGTTCCATGTCTGGTTCTTACTGTTGTTTCTTGTCCCTCGTACAGGTTTCTCAGGAGACAGGTAAGGTGGTCTGGTACTCCCATCTCTTGAAGAATTTGCCAGAGTTTGTTGTGATCCACACAAAGGCTTTAGCGTAGTCAATGAAGCAGATATAGACATTTTTCTGGAATTCTCTTGCTTTCTCCATGATGCAGCAAAAGTTGACGATTTGATCTCTAGTTCCTCTGCCTCTTTGAAACCCAGCTTGTACTTCCGGTAGCTCTCGGTTCGCATACTGCTGAAGCCTAGCTTGTAGGATTTTGAGCATAACCTTGCTGGCATGTGAAATGAGCGCAATTGTACGGTAGTTTGAACACTCTTTGGCGTCGCCCTTCTTTGGAATTAGAATGTAAACTGACCTTTTCCAGTCTTGTGGCCACTGTTGAGTGTTCCAAATTTGTTGGAATATTGAGTGCAGCACTTTAACAGCATCATCTTTTAGGATTTTAAATAGCTCAGCTGGAACACTGTCATATCCGCTAGCTTTGTTGTTAGTCATGCTTCCTAAGGCCCACTTGACTTCACTCTGTAGGATGTCCGGCTCAAGTTCCGTGACCGCACTATCATGGCTATCTGGGACATTCAGATCTTTCCTGTATAGTTCTTCTGTGTATTCTTGCCACCTCTTCTTAATCTCATCTGCTTCTGTTAGGTCCCTGCCTTCTTTGTCCTTCATCATGCCCGTCTTTGCACAAAACGTTCCCTTGAGATCTCCAATTTTCTTGAAGAGATCTCTAGTCTTTCCCATTCTGTTGTTTTCCTCGATTTCTTTGCATTGTTCATTTAAGAAGGCCTTCTTGTCTCTCCTTGCTATTCTCTGGAACTCTGCATTCAGTTGGGTATATCTTCCCCTTTCTCCCTTGCTTTTCACTTCCCTTCTTTCCTCAGCTACTTGTAAAGCCTCCTCAGACAGCCACTTGGCTTTCTTGCATTTCTTTTTCTTTGGGATGGATTGAGTTGCTGCCTCCTGAACAATGTTACGGACCTCCGTCCATAGTTCCTCAGGCACTCTGTCTATCAGGTCTAATCCCTTAAATCTATTCCTTATCTCCACTGTATATTCATAAGGGATATGATTTAGGTCATACCTGAATGGTTTAGTGGTTTTCCCTACGTTCTTCAATTTAAGCCGAAATTTTGCAAGAAGCAGCTCATGATCTGAGCCACAGTCAGCTCCAGGTCTTGTTTTTACTGACTGTATGGAGCTTCTCCATCTTTGGCTGCAAAGGACATAATCAATCTGATTTCAATATTGACCATCTGGTGATGTCCATGTGTAGAGTTGCCTCTTGTGCTGTTGGAAAAGAGTGTTTGCTATGATCAGCGTGTTCTCTTGGCAAAACTCTATGAGCTTTTGTCCTGCTTCATTTTGTACACCAAGGCCATGCCTGCCTGTTATCCCGGTGGTTTCTTGACTTCCTACTTTAGCATTCCAATCCCCTGTGATGAAGAGGACATCTTTTTTTGGTGTTAGTTCTAAAAGGTGTTGTAGGTCTTCATAGAACCAATCAACCTCAGCTTCTTGTTGCTACCGATGTTGCTAGTGCAGAGCAAATTGGGGTGACAGCTACAATGGGGAAGCCATCTTGCAAGAGTGGACCATTGAATGCTTTGCTAATAGGCAGTCAGGCTTCATGGAGGTCAGAGCTCCCTTTTACTGCATTCTAGTATCTGAGCGTGGTTACACATGAAAGCAGAGGTGGCTATATAGTAGTTTCTGTCATCAGAGTGCACAGGGCTGAAGCAGGAATGAGTCTGATCCTGAAGCACCCTTGGATGGGAAATTGCAGATAAACCGAATGTATATCTAAGTGCTGCCCTCCTGCACAGTGCGTGTCGAGCTCCATCACCAGGGAGGGCCACCTAGCAGCATCTACTCTTATCATTTAGGTGTTGGGCAAAAACCTTTCTGTTTTCATTTTAGATCATTTATATTTCAGTCTGCTGTTTTGCTGCTAATTTAAGTGTTTTGATTTGTTTATTTTTTACGCTGATTGTAAATCCAATGCAGTGTGAGGCATGTTTAAGCCCATTGTTTTCAGTGAGCTAACTGTGTAGGATTTACGCCTATGTTCTTATTGAAGAAGGGTATCATATATTTTCTTTGTACTTTGAGAGCTGGATGGGGTGAAGTGCCAGAAGGGTTTCCTAAAGCATTCATAATACTTTGTGGCATGGCTTCAATAGTGCTGAAAGACCTTATGAAAAAAATGTGATTTTTACCTTTGATGTACACAAGCTTGATATCATAATCCTGTTTCAGTGTAGGGAATGTTAGTTTTGTTGGAGCAGGGGACAGTAATTGAGATATTATTGGTGCAAAATATTAGTAATTTTTTTTAAAGTGGTGGAACTAATTGACACTTTAAAAACGTGATATTACTGGGGTCAGATGGGATTTACCTTGAGCTTACCTGGTGTATAAAAGACTTAAGATGCGAAATAGCTGAACTGCGAACAAAAATATGTCACTATCACTAAAATCACTCTCCAGAGGATTTGGGAAGTGCCAAAATTTGTTTTTAAAGATCTCTCCTACATAAACTGATAGAAAATGATAAGACCTCAAATTGCTTAGTTACATTGGGTTTAGTACCAGAATACTGATGGTAGCTAACACCACCACCAGTGAAATGACAGGAAAAAGACATTGGGTGAATTCGCACGACGTGATAAATCTCCCCCTGAATAAGCTAAGTAGTGTGGGTTATTTGTAAACAACCCATGGTGCGCCTGACAGACAACGGAGCTCATCATGGGTTGTTCCCCCCTCCTTCCCCCTCAGTGCTCCACCTGGTATCCCAAGGTTCTGCATGGCACAACCTGTCTTGTCTGCCTGTCCCGTCCCCCTCCTCACTCTGATTATGATCCTGTTTTCATTCCCTGGCTCTTTTTTTCAGCCCTTGAGATTTTCGCAAATGAGGCCATTTTGTGTGTGTGCGTGCGCGTGTGCATTTGTCCCCAGGAATTTGTGTAAATGTCTTCATAATTGTTTATTATTATTATGGTGCAGTAATGGGAGCCACAGAGAGCGGGGGAGGCCAGCTCTTTCTTAAAAGGACTTGCTTGAAACTCAGGGAGATATGGAATGGAAGCAGGGCACCCACAAGTGTTAGCCAATCACTTAACACCCCCAGAGATCACCTTGCCACATGGCATATCCTGTCCCCCAGCTGTCAAATCAGCCTATATGCAGTCTTGTCAATTTGCTTGTATATTTCATACTACACCTCCTTCCCTTTCACAGGTAAAACAAGGGCATTGATGGCTTCGAGTGCACACTTGCACAACTGTGAAAGATGGACCCTCCCCCCCAAATTACAAAGACATTTGCACAAATTCTTGGGGCCAAAAAAAAATTAAAAAAAATTACAGTCCCATTTGCGCAAACCTTGGGGGCAAAAAAATAAAGAGGGGTTGGAGAACAATTGAGCGCCCCTCCAAAGTGCTGTTTGAGTATTGGTGGAGGGGCTGGCACTGTGGCACAGGAGAATTACTCAGGAAGAGCGGCTGGTGGTTTTGCCACTCTTGCCAAGTAGCTTGGTACCCAATTGTTGCAACCCATGATGGGTTGGCTCTGCTGGATTTGGATGACACACCAAGCCATTGTGGGTAAAAACAACCCCTAAAATAATCTATGGATTGTGAGGGTGGCTTGTGGGTGACAAATAAGCCACCCTGTGGGAAGTAGTCCAGGTTCAGAAAACATGAGAACCCATCATGGCTTGTTTCACCAAAACCCATCATGGGTAACTTATGTTGTTTGAACCCAGACCACTTCCTGCAGGGTGGTTTATTTGGGGCAACAAGCCACCTTGACAACTCATGGCTTGTTTTAGGGGGTTGTTCAACTCATGATGGATTGATGTGTCATCCGAACCCAGCAGAGCCATTTCATCCTGGGTTGTGGGAATTGGCCAATCAGCAGCTCGGTAAAAGCAGCAAACCCCCCAGCCATTCTTTGTGGACTCGCCTGGGCCACCACCAGCGACAGACCCTCCACTGATGCCCGAGTGGCATTCATTTTGGAGTGGCCATCACTGGTTTGCCCCCTCATTAAAAAAAAATTGGCCCCAGAAATTTGTGCAAATGAGGTTATAATTTTTTTTAATTGTCTTTTGCTAGTGCTCAAGTTCGCTCTTATGGCTGTCTGATATGTGTAGCTACCCTATGAGTTTTGTGGCTGAGCAAGGATTTGAGCTAAGGAACTGGTTTACATGTGTAGCGCTTCACCTTATCTTTCATCTCATCGCTTGAGTATTCAACACTTTAAACAGTTCTCAGCCGCAGTATGTGAAAGATCTTCATTGCTAAGTATTGTGTTTGAGCTGACATCAGGTTTCTGAAAGTTCTGTCTGAGGGAATTTATAGCCACTCATTCACATCACCACTTAATATTGTAGTCAATGCATGGTGACTGGATTTCTACTGGATCTACTGCAACATGCTGTGCCATGGAAACCGTTCCATGAGAGGGAGACTAAAGGTTATGGTGTCTAGAAAGGGTATTAATAAAGGTGCTACCAGTGGTTATCAGGAAGAAGCAGCAGGCAGCTGATCTGAAGGGAACAAATGAGTCCTTGGTAACTGAATCTACAGGTGGGTGCTCAAGTTCAACCTGAAGGCCACATCTTGAGGTGGGAGGAAGTTGAGGCAAAAATTGCATAGCTTTCCTACAGGGTGCTAGATTTCTGACCGCAGAAACAAGGTGATCGGACTCCTTGATGTTATTGGACAGTTCAAATTCCTTACATTTTTTTTCTTGGCAGATGTAAGCTGATATTTTGAATATGCCTCAACAGCCATAAAACTAGATTCTGAGATATGGCTAAAGGAGGCAGTACTCGTGGTCTGCCATTTGAAGTATTTGGAAGGAGGAGGAGACGGTGGCGGCTCAGTTTCTGATCATGAGCTATGATTTATTTAACAATCTAGAGCACCTATTAAGAGCTCAAGAAAAAGGATGATAGAAGTCATATAGCTAGGTATCCCTCAATGGAAGGAAATTCCACTTGTATTATTGACAGTCACTGTTAAAGAGGTTGACAGATGGAGTATGGGGGAGGGGAAGGTGGTGGATCAGTAGTGCCTCTATATTTAGATACGTCTCCTTTATCTGACTGTACAGCTGGCTCCTCGATTTGTTTTAAAGGACTTGTGCTTCCCTCTCCTGTGAGTACTTCTCATGTGCTCCACAGTTATATCCCACTCGATACACACAAGCCTGTGGGGGGCAAGTGCATTACTCATGCAAAGTGAAGTCCATAGGGGCCAATGGATGGAATATCCAAATGACTTGTGTACGACCATATTGCGTCCAAATCAAATCCATCACTTTTACTTTCTGCCCTTCAGGGAACAACCCATCTACAGCACCCGAGCTCATGTCTTCCAGATTGACCCTAACACGAAGAAGAACTGGGTTCCCACCAGCAAGCATGCTGTTACCGTGTCCTACTTTTACGACAGCACAAGAAATGTCTATAGGATAATCAGCTTGGATGGCTCAAAGGTAAGCTATTTGACTGTTTCAGCACACATAAATTACTAGAAATAATTGAAATGTAAGCATAAATGTCTTAAGTTTCATTTGTTTTCTTTCAAGACAACTCAGAACGTTCAATTGAAACATGATCCAAAATGAGGCAACAGTTCTTGGAATTTTGCATACAAGATAATACTTTACTAAAATATACTTTTGACATGTGTTGGCAAAAGTTCAGGGATTGTTGGATTCATTTTGACTTATGCCTGTGAATTCACTACAAAGTAGGCAAGAGGCTAAAGTATGTGCTGCTTGAAGTATTGTATGTGTGTGGAGAGTGTGTGTGTGTGTGTGTGTGTGTGTGTGTTGGTCATAACTTAACATTTAATTTTAAAAAAACAGAGAAACCATTTTCTGATTTTTAGAAATGGTCATATTTTTCTGTAATACTTTATAGATTGCGTTCTAAAAGGTCAAAGCATTTCTTGCTGTCATAACATGGTATCACTGAGGAATGTTCTGTTGATTGCATTTGATAACCTGTGCACTCCACCGTCCATCCATTTGTAAAAAGTATTAAAATGCTATAAAGATAAATAGATGTGAAGTCTTCAAGGGTTTACAACCATCTAGAAATTAACAGTTTGACCATTTGAAATATTTATTTCAAAGTCTTGTAAAAAGAAGTGCAGCTTTAACAAATGTAGGATTCTTTCTGGTTTCACTATGAACAAGAGGGAGTTCTGGGGTTGGATGGAGAGTGAAGAGGTTTGGAATTAGATGATGGGTGTGTTAGTGTGAAAAATACCTGCTGAGCTGCAAGTAGAGAGGGGGTCTCTTGAATTAGAGAATGTCTTTGGACAAGTTGATACATTTGTAAACATGTGTAATCTTCCTGAGCGCTCAGAATAGCAAGTTATAAGGTGAAACAGTATCATTATTACACTACTAGCACATTGTCTTTCCTTCTGAATCTTTTTAAAAATCCTAACTTTTGATCCAAACAATAAATTGCATCTAGTTGCTTATGAAAGCTGGTTCATTGACCTGTTTAGTTCATATTCTCCAAAATTCTTGGTTTCTAACAAGAGTAAAGAACCTTAAGGACAAATTGCAGCTTGCAAACAACATTTTTGTGAGTGTCACCCAAGTATTTGGTGTAATATAAGCAAAACAGGAGGTCCCTGCCTCAAGGAGTTCGCAATCTATATTTTGACAGTGGGAGAAACAACACAGAAGGAACTAAGCAAGATTAACAAGAGTTCAAAATGGTGGTATCCCTCACTACCCAGAACAGGAAGTTGAGGGGAATGTTACAACATCTGCACTGTTTGCCCTGATGTGTAAAGGGATTGCTTTTAAAAATGCCTATTTAGCTAATTGGCCTCCAGTAAAGACGCATCTGTAGGACAGGGGCTTCTTAAAGATGTGTTACTTCTTGATCTGCTGCTTAGAAAGTTGAGCTGCCTGCCTCTCATTGTTATGGGTAGTTGGTATCCTTGCAGTATATCAGTCTCCTAATTCATTGAACGGGCTAATTGATGCCAATATGCAAAGCAAACACTGAAACTGTGTGATTTAATTCAAGCACTGAAAGATCAAACAATTTCTTCATTGAAGCCTGTTGGTAACGCACAAAGCAGTTTTCTGAGGATATTGATATTGCTATCCAAGTTCATTCATGTTGTAGTGGGCTCTTGCAGGCATCAGAAAAAACATGCAGGGTTTCACGTGAGAATTGGTTTGTACAATTATCTAGCACCACCAACTGGATGACTTAAATGTAGAAAGCTGAAGTATTATTTCATTCATTTTTCAATTAAATGGTAGCAACTCATTTGGTCAAAATACAGCTACGGGCGCTGCCAAAAATATATGAAGATCTGACCTAGGCGTTTTAATTAGGATTTCAGGCTCCTTAGCTCTGTTTTCCCCTCTTCAAAACCTATTCATTGGAACAAGCTGCAATTTTAGAGTTACAAAGCTTTGAACAAGTATTTCTTTCTCCAGTTTTGCTGAGTGGTAGATTTCAGGCTCCAGTGGTAAGTCTCAATTTCTAATCCCAGGGAAGATGACCTTTACATTCAGGAACTGATCTGGCTATAGGCATCAAACTTCCCATTGCCTTGAACTAAATTCAGAACTAATTACTCCTTTAAAATTAGCCTTCTCTTATTTCTGAGCTGTGGTTTACTTGAATTAAATATGTTAGTAGCTATGCAAATTACATTCTTGCAAGCTCCTGAAAAACACAGAATTCAGTTTATGGCACAAACTAATTAAGTAGCCTTTGTTCAGTTAGACTTCTGGAATACATTAAACATGAAGCATTATACATATGTTATTCTTGAATTATACCTTAAAGAAGTACTGAGTAAGGATATTAGTGGCACCTTGTACCCCCAAATCTGGTGAAGTGTGCAGACTCTGTTCTGCACTTTCATTTAAATAGTTGCATTCAAGAGCACTTACAAACTCCATGTTATGCCAAAGATCTGTGATTAGATCTCCCACTTTAAAGCACCTCTTCACTTTAAAGCAACTGCAGGAGAGCACTAAATCTGATGGCGCTGGGTGAGGGGCTATTTAACCCTTTCCTGATTTTAGGAAACCAGGATTTTAGGCACCACAATCCAAAGTTGCTGTTAGCCCCACAGAGGGGAAAATGTTATAACTCACCCCCGCCATGGGGTTGACAGCAGCGTTGGGCGAGGGAGTGGTCCAGATTGGGAAGGAATGAAAGAGCCCCTTGCCCAGTGCCACAGCTTTGATAACATTTCCTGCAGTTGCTTTAAAGCAGGGGTGCATAACCTCAGACTTGGGAGCCAAATCCGACCCCCTGGAGTTTCCCAGAAGGCCCTCCCACTTCCCCCCAACCACAGATCATTGGGTGGTTTCCTGGCATTTCTGCAGTTTTTCCCCCATTCTGAAAATTGAAGTGCCTCTCCTAAGGCATAGTTACTTGTAGTAAGAGCTTTAAGCTAAAATATGCTGGTGTTTGGGCCCTGTCCACCACTGGATATGGCTACCAAGAGCTTCTCTGAAATGGAATTTAGCTTATAGTGAAAGCAAAGTATTGGGAGATCCAACTGCAGAGTTTCTGTGTAATACGTCGTTTGGTCCTTGTTTTATAACTTGCTGCGTTTTTTCCTCATTGATACAGCACATTTCAAAGCCCGCCTTAGCAATGTCTCCTTGGTGTACACAGGTAGAGGAAACAAAACTACCCTTACAAGTTCCTGCTTTTCTCCACTGTTGCACGTGTTGCTTCAGTATTATGGCCCCTATAAAGACTTGACAACTGCTGATGGGAAGTGCAATATTTCTGATCACCTGCCATTTCCTAAGACTGAGATAATAGGTTTAGGCTGCAATCCTGTACCCACTTACTTAGGAGTAAGTCCCATTAAACTTAATGGGACTTACTTCTGAGTAGTTATGTATAGGATTTCACTGTTAGTAAACCACCGATCAGCTGTAATGTCTTTCCAGAGGTCAGTTTCATGTGGGAGGGAGCATTTTGGGATTGTATTAGGATACAAAATACCACAAATGGATTAGGGGGCCTACCATTAGGGGTGGTAGCAGTCAACCTTTAAAAGCTCAGTTTTAGTGTTGCAGTGGTGGAGTTCCTCTTGGCTGTTGCTGTTCTGGCGTTACTTGAGCAAGTGTCAGCCTTGCACACTCCCTTTTCCCTTCCGGTGCTCTGATTCACTCTTTTGTGTTAAATCATAGCTTGCCATTAAGCCCAAATCAGCAAATTATGGTTTTATGCTTACTTTCTGAACTAGATTTGGAAACCATGGATTGATCATAGTTTCCAGTTTGAGTTTGGAGTTCAAGTGCCAACCATACATCCGAATTGGTAAGCTAACGGCAAACTATAATTCACTGCAAAACAGGAAGTCATGGAGGGAGTTGGGGTATGGGAAGGAAAGGGGAGGTCATGAGCCAAAGACACACTGAGCTTATTATTAAGGTATTTTATTGTACTTCACTCTTCAACCCTAAAAAGCACTTAACGATTAAAACACAATCAAAATGTAAAAGAAGTGGAATATTAACTAAGAGGTAGAGGTTAAAAACCACAAGTGCATGCACACATATATACACACTCCCACAAATGTAATTCTTACCAATTTGGACACTTTTCCCACCAAGTGTACAAAGCATAGCTCAGAGAGAGAGAGAGAGAAACATACTCAGAAGTAAGCCCCAGTGTAACAGCTTTCAAGCATGCAAACCACAGCTCAGTTCTAAAATGTAAAAGTATTTAAATTTTAAATACCCAGCTGAATAGTTAAAGTTTAAATGTCTTCAAAATGTTATTATCCCCAACCACTAATCAGAGATAAGAATGGGATTTCCTTCCTTACCTCTGAAGAAAGCTGTCTTTCTGAGATCCTCCTGTTGCTAGTCTTTTTCCAGGATTCTGCACTGTGGGTTGTGCACCCATAATCTAAAGCTTCCAAATAGTTTTCAAAGACATTACAGTAATCCAAATGGAATGTTATCAGAGCTGTGGTTGGGCTATCTTTGTCTCCAAAGAGTTACAGTTGGTGCACTACTAATGTAACAACACACCATGATTTGGTGGTGGTTGTGAACTGAACCATGACTTTAAAAATGCTAAAACATGGTTTGGTGTAGTAAGTGACCTAAGCTACACAGTGGAAAGTTATGATGTACAGTAATGTACCAGCAGGGACCTGGGACAAAACTTTCTGTGAGAGAATTACATAATGGCCTGAAACAAAACAGAGTCCCAGTCTGGGTTACACTATCATCAAAGCCTTTTATTACAACTAAATGGTTCTGGAAACTGGGGCAGCATATAGCATTCTTTCCCAGCTAGCACCTTTTTAGCCATCCAGTTGCACCATGAGCACATCCATTTTGTAGCTTGAAACTAAGCACTCAGGTAAGAGGAAAGGTACAGTTCTTTAATCCCAATGCAAATGTTGTATTTACAGTTTTAGGAATAACATTGAAACTTATTTTTCAATAGTGTTTTTATATTTTTAGCACATACCCGAATTTACAAACTAGGGCTAAGCCAGCAGCTCTCAAGTGAGGACTTTCAGCTCTAAGTTGGGAGAAGGGTCAAAATTGAGGACTAATGGGGGGGAATTCAAATATTCAAGGGGGCTTACCATTAGTGTCAGCAGTGGCTTTTTAAACTTTATTTCTAGTGCTGCTGCAGGGGTGGTTGTCAGTTGTTGGGTTTTTTTTTCTTTGTTTTTAATCCAGAATTCCTCCTAATGATGCTATATTTGGAGCATTCTAGTGGGAAAGCATAATAAAATAAAATTTAGTTTAAACCTCTGTTAGTACATCTGTTCAGTGAGCTAGTATGAAATAGAGGAATTCCCTTGAAGGAAACATAAGAAGAGCCTTGCCAGGTCAGACTAAAGGGCTATCTAGACCAGCATCCTGTTTCACATAGTAGGTGATCATATGTCATGTATCATCAGAATTCTGTTCTCTTAGGCACTATAGCCCAGGGGTGAACTGAAAGTAGATCTCCAGATGTTTTGGACTTAATACTAGGAGTTAATTCCTGACTATTGGCCATGTTGGCAGGGGCTTCTGGAAGTTGAAGTCCAAAACATCTAGAGATCTACCTTCTGGCACACCTGCTATATAGCCCTATTCGGTTCTCCATGTGATCATGATTGTGGACAGAGAGAGAGAGAGCGCAGAGCTGTGCCTGCTGCCCCACCTCTGCTGTTGCTTCCCCTGCTGGCCCTGTTCCTGTTGCCCACACATTGGGGGAATGTCTGTTACGGGGAAGCCTGCAGTATATGCGTAGGTTCCCACTCTGATCATACAGGGTTTTAAATGACAGGGAGAAGTTATGTGCTTTAGGCATTCCCCCAGTGCATGGATAGCAGAGGGGGCAAGACACAGTCCCACTCTCTTGCTCTTCAAATGATGACAATCTAATGGATAATAATGATTTAATAGGGCTTATGGTAATGTAACATCAAATATCCCTTGATGACAGTTTCTTGTCATAAAATTTTTCACTGCCTACTAGTGGATTTTAGTAGTTAGCAGATACTATTTCAGTTTGCTAGTTGTTGGTTTTTGCATGAGGAACATATTACCTTTGTGCATTTTACCACAGTTACAAATGTGTGCTTGGGTATTTAGGATATGCTTCTTTAACTGGTGAAGTGAACACTATTTATTTCCTAAAACATGTACCCCCCCACACAATGGCCAATCGACATTCTCAGGGCAGCTTTATGACTGTTTTACTTTCATTCCTTCTTTTTGTACAGGCAATAATAAATAGCACTATCACTCCCAACATGACATTCACAAAAACATCACAGAAGTTTGGTCAGTGGGCAGATAGCAGAGCAAATACAGTTTATGGCTTGGGATTTTCCTCTGAACATCATCTCTCAAAAGTAAGTAACACTATACAACTGTTTGATTGCTTAGAGTTGCCAAGGAATAGGATAGGCTCAGAAAATGTGCAAGATAATATCTCAAGATGGTCTTGGAGCGTTGTGCAGTGCATACTTGAGAAAATGCTGCCTGCAGGGCAAAGACTCCCCAAGCAAACATTGAGAATGCCCCTGTATTCCTCCAATTCGTATCAGCAAAGGCAAATTAACTTGTAGGTTTGGGAAGAATGACACAACATAAGCATTAACTTTCCAGTCTATTCCTTTTCACTTTGAAAAGCAACTTTCTCTTTTGAACGTGAACTCTGTTCCAAAGGCTGAATTCAACCAATATAAAACATAATTAAAATAGCTTAAACCATCCACCATGTGCCAGCTGAACCCTGGCTACCAGAACCAAGGCAAGCCAAATTGTAGAGTCCCTAAAGACTTCTGGAACTTGTTTAGGTTTGGAATTTGGCTATTTTCCAGGGGAAGACATTCCAGAGTTATGGGGCAACCATTGGCTGTGCTTTGTTATGTGTACTTCCTGTTTTGACTTCAGGGTGCTCTTAGTCAGTCTTGGGAAACATGACAGAACAAGTTGGAGAAGGTGACTGTGTGTGTGTTGGGGTGGACCTAATACATGTTTCTTAGGCCAATGACTAGTTCCCTTGTATTAACCAGGACATTGGGTCTGAGAACCATAATTTCTTCAGTGTTGTCTGGATTCTGCTTCATTTGGCTCCTTTTCATCCAGTCTTTGATTGTGGACAGGCAAGAAGTAAAGACCAAAACTGGAGGCTGCGTGAAGAGGCAAGAGTGAGCTATCTGTTATCAGGGCACTGATATTGCCACCCACCAGCTCTCCATATAATCTTGTTCAGCAGGTTCATAGGCACTTTTAAACATGTATGGGATATCAAATGAAAGGCCCTTCTCTGCTAAAAACCACACCTGAACAACTGGATGAATATCTGCCATGTCCCACATTACACACTCTTGCCTCTAGATGAAAGCAATACTTGAATCCTACAGTGACCACTGTAATAGAGATGAGATCCTAGCTGTCTTTGGTGCAAGAGAGATTTGGCAGTGGGCACTTAGTAAATTAGGGTTTAACCCCATGGCTCATTCTGCAAGTCTGTAGTTTAACCCAAGATCTAGGAACATAAGACACTCCTTTAATATTAGGTGAGACAACTTATCTAGCCCACTGTTGTTTACTGTTATAGGCAGCCACTCTCGAGGGTCTCAGGCAGAGGTCTTCCCCTTGACTTGGTACTTGATTCTTTTAACTGGAGATACCTGTCGGGGTGGAAACTGAGCCCATATTGCCGCAGAGCAGTTCTGATTCTGAGGAAGAGCAACAACCTGTGGGAGAGGAGCTTGCTCATCGCTCACAGGCAGAGCGGCAGAGAGAGATTCCTCCTGTCTGCGTTCCTGAGAGAGATAGTGACCCTGGCAGTGAGAGAGCGGGGGATGGGGTCTCGCTGGGTGCTCAGCACAGATGCAGGGAGCAGCGCCAGATGGAGGACGCTGAGAGGAGGCGCTCTGCCCGCTTGGCACTAAAACAACAGCCGTGTCCTGAGGACCTACGGGTAAGAGGGAGGACCTCTCCATAGCCCATAAGTTCAGAGGTTTCCCGCTGTTCTTCAAACAGGGACCAACTGCCTTACCTGGAGCTTAGGCTACTCTGCTAACTACCTCAGTCCAGTTCCTTGCTTACTCACTGGTGAATAGTATCTGAAAGAGTCATTAAGTTGTAAAGGAATAAAGCCTTGGAAAGAATCCTCTTCGTCTGTGTCTTGAGTTGGCTATTGGAGGGGACTGTAAGAGGCAGCTCGGGTGCTCCTGACAATACCAAGGATTGAATCTGGGATCTTCTGCATGCAAAGCACAGCTCTACCACTGAGCTATGGTCCTTCTCAGCTAAAGCTGCATGGTCTCTGTGTAGGAAAAGTGGGTTTCTAAGAGTATCCTGTGTGTGAAGCCTATCCTTTGCAGAATGGCAGGGCAAATTTCAGTTGCCAGTTTCTTAGACTATTGTTCACAGATCTTTTTATCTAACCGTCAGAAGCAAACTGGAAATGCTCGGCCCCTCACTCCAGCTATGGGACCTATGGATGCGAGCTGTCTCAAGGACTGAAGACCAGTGATAGATAGATGGATGGATGGATGGAAAAATATGAACTTTGTTGTGCATCTTAAAAGCAGCACTAGGAAGTAGATTGGGGAACAAGATTTTTAAAAGACTTTGATTAGGTTGTTGTTGTTGTTCAGTCATTAAGTCGTGTCCGACTCTTTGTGACCCCATGGACCATAGCACGCCAGGCCTTCCTGTCCTCTGCTCTCTCCCAGAGTGTGCTCAGGTTCATATTCATTGCATCGGTGATGCTATCTAGCCATCTCATCCTCTGCCGTCCCCTTCTCCTTTTGCCTTCAATACTGTTGCAATACTTAAAAATAGATGCTTGCAGCTAAATACAGCAAAAATAGTCAGATTGTATTGGACACAGTGTTACAAATGGACACATGTCTCAATGCTGGAAGTATAGCCCAGGGAACACTGACTTCTCACATATGCTCTGGAATTGTTAGAGCATACAGACGTTCTAGAGAAAGCGATGACATTGGGTGCAGCTGGTTCTGGAATTCTGAATTTCAAAGAGAGTATTATATTTGGAACTGCTTAAACTACCACAACAGATGGTTCTGTGCAGCCACACAGGTACTGAAGAAGTAGTTAAAATTAAAGAAGTGGAAAAGCAAGTAAAAGCCAAGAATTGAACTGGGAACCAAAGATGGGTCTTTGGCAAATTACGGAAGGGTTACTTTCCAAATACAGGTGCCTGAATGCATACAGGGACAACTCATGGAGACATAATAAGTCAGAGGTTTATATGAAACAAAGAATAGAAGAAGAAAGGAAAAAGACTGCCTTCTTCCCCTCAGTTTTCACTAGCGGATCTGTGAATCCACCCTTCTCACTCTGCTGTCTATGCCCTTGTGAATAATGTGTACAAATCAATAACTGCAAGCAAAGACATAAACACGAGTAATAGAGATGTATATACCAGACTCTGTACATTGCAGAATGTTTTCCCAACTTAATATGCAAAATGGTTGGATTCAAAGATTCCTTTCTTCCTAGAGAAGGAGCCTTTCTCCAGTGCAGGAAGGGAACCTTTAGATCCAACCCAAAGAATTTGAGGATTCAGATACCATGATGTAAAAGG
Source organism: Heloderma suspectum (assembly GCF_057233095.1). Taxonomy (NCBI): domain Eukaryota; kingdom Metazoa; phylum Chordata; class Lepidosauria; order Squamata; family Helodermatidae; genus Heloderma; species Heloderma suspectum. The sequence continues at coordinate 46,046,321 of NC_139459.1, forward strand.
CCTTTTAAAATAGATTTCGTACAAGATTAGGAAAATTGTTTTAGAGATTCCTGCTCAGAATAAATGGTTAGCAAGATATATTCTGAAAATAAATGATTAATATTTGAAGGCTGAAGAAAAATCTAGTACATCAGTAAGGTACAAGTTGTCTTATCAATCTCTAGGCAAAAATCGTTAGCCAAGGCCATAACAGCAGTCTCCACCATAATTCAGTAGAAACCCAACCTGGCTATAGTTGAGAAAGCCAGTAGTATCCAAATGTGCCAGAAGCAGCAAGACAACTGTCTTCTGAACAATTCCCCATTCACCAAAACAAGGTTGGACAAGATTGGGCATCTGAGATCTTAGGCTCTGACTCTATTTAACTAGTATTCCAAAATCTGAGCTATGTAAGTGAATTTCGGGGCTACAAAGTAGATGCAAATATTATTGTGGGTATAGGTTGGCTCACTGTTCAGACTCAGCCTAGCTTCAAAATCCTGAACAGATCTGCCACATTTTGTGGATAGCATGGTCTTTCAAGATAGGTCTCTGCCATTTGCTTCAGATTCTTTATCAACCGCTATTGAAGGTGAGAATACCCAAGCGCAAATGTTTCTCGCTGGCCAAGGTATCATATTTAGGATGTTTTGCTCAGAAAAAAACGTTGTGTACAATGCCTGATTATATAATCTTTGCCTTCAGTTTGCAGAAAAATTTCAGGAATTTAAAGAAGCTGCACGACTAGCTAAGGAAAAATCCCAAGAAAAGATGGAATTAACAAGTACACCCTCACAGGTGCGTTTGTTCTAGTCTCTGTTCAGACTGCATTCTGGATACTACCAACTGCTTTAAAAATGGGGCTTGATTTATTCATTACATTTGTGGGTTGGGAAGCGCAGGTGCATAGTTAAATACAGACTGCTTCAGTCCTGTGCCTGGCAGGTCCATTACACATCGGGGAACGCTCGGTGGATGCTCATTCCCTGGGGTTGATGTGGGAGTGTGTATCCAGCCCAAGAAGCAGTAATCTATAGACCAATAAAGACAATGGGAGTAAACCAAGCTATCTAATTTGTGGATTTAATTTTTATTCTGCACAAGTGAGACCCACAACAAAACATTGCTGTGGATCCTCACCTCTAACAGGAGTGTTTCTGTTCAAAATTCAGTCAGCCAGCTAGCTAGCCATCCCTTCTTCTAGGATAATATAAGCTTTATGGACCTGAAGCAGGACCTGTAGGGAGCAGGGGGAGGCTGGCAGGAGTATGCCATGATTTTAGGGCAATGATTAGCTGAGGTGGTAGGTGAGGGGCTGAGGAGGAGAATAGTGGGGCTTTTAGGTGGGGGTGAGGGCAATAGAGGGGGGCACCAACTTAGCAAAGTGGCTCAGCAGGCAGGCTGAGAAACAGCAGTTCAAGCTCCTTGGCTGTGCTCAGGTACGTGGGGAGAGAGAAAGAGAGAGATTTGGGCTCCTTCTGTCCCAGCAGCTATTTCCATACCCCAGAAGTTTGCCACAGAGGTTAGAGGACAGCTCAGAGGGTTCCCCAGGTAGGTGTAGGGGCACAGCAAGTTTGCAAGGAAGAACGGGGACTTACATATTTTATTTATTTATTGCATTTTTATACCACTGAATAGTCAAAGGTCTGTGGACGATTCACAAAACTTAAAACCATGATATACAATAACATAGTAAAATGTAGTATAAAAGCCTTAAGTTTAAAGCAGAATTAAACTGAAGTAAAAATGTACTGCTGTGTGTTGAGATATGTGGCTGCTAAGCAGAGTAGGGAAAGCAAGGAGGTGCCAGAGACACTGTGAGTCCAGTATGCTTCACATAACTAGTAGCTTCTGCCTCTCACTTTCCTTCTCCCACCTGTCGCTGCATTTATTTCTCTGGCTGCCTTTTCTTTGCTTTTCTCCTCAATCTGCCAGTCACCCAGCGCCACCTCACTTTTGGCTCCTCAATGCCCCTTTTACCTTACTCAGCTCTCCCCCTATTCCCCATCTCTTGCTATCCTTCCTTTTTCAGCTTTCTCTTCTCCATCTCCTCCACTTCCTCCTACCTCTTCCTACCACCTCCCCACCCTACCCCCTGCTCTACACATAGCCAAGAGCCAGTAGTCTTTGGGCCTTAATGGTCAAAATGCAGCTTGTGCTGTGAGTGGGCAATTTTGCAGGCCAGCCTCCTCACCTCTGTTTGCTATCTGTTCCTTACCCTCTCCACCATGTGCATACACATGTAGAGTTTTCCCTTGTTCTGTGTCTTTGGGATCTTTTAACCCCCTTCTGATTTTTTGGTAAAGATTTCTATTGTACTTGTGCCTACTTCAGGGATCCTTCGAGCATGCAGAGAACTTTCTTGTATGTGGGTGGTGCTACATAAGGATCGTCACTCATTCCTGAACATCAAAAACAAGAGGGAATTATAAAAGCTTATTGTATAACTAGCCTACTGATAAATTCCTGTTTGTCATTCTTGTTAAGGGCAGGAGGAGTCTTTTAGCTCTTTGCCACTTTTCAAGTAGCCTAAGGATTCATAGTATTGTGTAACTTGCTTACAGCATCATTAGGATTAAAGCTCAGCACCTGCCACAAAAATAGAGCTTGGATTGTCTTTGTCATATTTGACGTAGTATAGAAGTTATTACAAAGAATGTTCCCTTGGTGTTAAAGATCAGTGAAAGTGGAAGGAGAGAAATATTCCAAATGGTTATCACACAATTCTAACCTGCTTTAATACAATTCTTTTTCAGGCATGGTGCCTGTATGCATGAGGACACAAAGTGTGTAGAGGGCTGGGGGCACATGCACCACCCCAGACCCTAACATCCCTGTGCACACCAGCCCCACTGCCTCCACTGCACTCTTACTCCCTTCTGAAGAGGGCTTCTAAGTGAATTCACCTGATTGTGTTTCAAATTCCCATTCAGACCTGAAAGCACAAAGGCTGAAAGTGAAGGTGGTGGAGCCAGTATGTGTGGGGATATTGAGGGTGGTGGCAGTGTATGCACCCCTGGTCTCCTACACACTTTCTGCCCTCTTGCACTGAGACTGAATGCCTGAATAGGGAAAAATACTGCAATAAAAACTGGAAATGTTGTCCTTTGATATCCTGATGTTTGCATTATTTTAGTCCTATTCAGGCATTCTTGAAGTGGTTAAACTGAATGTGTGAGGAGAAGGGGTGCCCTAGCCTCAAGCCCCTCAGTTGTCACGTTTGTTGCCCTCTACTCATGGAAGGTGACTTGCTGAAGTGGAGAGCCTCCTGTATCCATGTATGCTGTCCAAGTGATTGAGAATGCTGGAAAAGCGTAGTAGTTTCCTAGGGGGCAAATCCATATGGAAATCTTTCAGTTGAAGAAAAATAGTATCACTATGTGGTAAAATCAGGGCCACATCTCCGACAATTGTTACTTGTGGATTGTGCATGACCCCTTACCCGCTTTTCCATATATAGTAATCTGCTCACAGGTGTGAACAGGTCCATCATGAATGGTATTTAGTATTTTGACTAGATCTTATTTTTTATGCGTGGAAAACATGATGTCTCAGCAATTCTATCTGTCAGAATGGAGACAAAATGGTGACTTGTGTGGTGACTGAAGAATGTGAGTTTGTATAGCCATACTGGTATTCATAGTGGTACACTTCTTAATATTACTGTTGAGGAAGATTGTTAGATTCTTTCTCCTCTTGATCTTTGCATCTTACTGGTACATTAATTTAAATAGGCACTTGAAATGTTCTTATATGTGTCAGCCTTATGCACCCCCTTACCTGTACTACATAGAAGACTTCTGGCACTGCCAGCTTAAGAATAATTGTTTGAAAGCTTAAGCAAGCTATTAAATACGTACAGTGAATATCTCAAAATCATTGCTCCAGTTATTTTTCTTATTTATCTTCTAAGCACTTCAGTTCAATCTGTTCTGCAATACAAAATATACACACCTTCTATGACTGGTTTTCACATCACATCAGCAAATTGTGGGTTATTTAATCCATGATTCATGGGGATATGTGCTGCCTGTGAACCACTTCCAGTTTCTGTAAACAACGTCTGATCAGCCCCATTGGAGGTTGTGAGCATGATGTGCAAAGCTGGATCACTGGGTTGTTTAGGGGCTAAATAACCCAGCAATCCAGGTTTTCATGTCATGCTCACAATGTCTGATTGGGCCAATTGCAGGTTGTTTACAGAAAATGGAAGTGACGTGCATCCCAGCAAATTCTGAATTAATTAATTAACCCAAGGTTTGCCACCATTATGTTCAAACTGGCCAAATAAATTATGTGCTGATGTGCTAAAATGGAACAATCCCATTTTTCTTTGTCCAGGGACTCTTTAAAAAAAGATAGTGCAGTTAGCTTTTACTAAGAACATTCTAGTTGTTAGTTACAGGAGAAATACTGAAAATAACCATAGAATGTGTAGAATACTAATAAAGTAGTTGGAAAAAAAGTTATGATACCTAATCCTCTGACTTTAGTAATTATTTGCAATTGACCATGACAGAGGACTTGGTTCCTCCATCTAACTGGAATACAAAAACTAATCACTTGCTCTTCCCCATATACTGGTACTTTGATTCACGTGACCTCTCTGTTACTGAGTACCTTGGTGCACAAAGGGTTAGTAAGTTCATGCATTATTCAGGACAGTATGTAAACAAAAACTTCCCTAGGCCGGTCAGCCTGGATCACACCATTTTAAAGAGCGAGTGTCTCAAGCTATTTCTCAAGCAGGTCGCCTAAAGAAGCTCATATATTATGTCCTTGAATGGATAATCAAGTTATAGGGAACGTAGGAAACTTGGTAGCATGCTATTTGAATTGTAATGTTTCCTAACATTTAAGAGCTTTATTCTTCGTTATTTACTGTAAATATGATGTTAAATACCAGCTTGCAGAAGTGATCACCACTATGCAATCCTCTTTGAAAGCATTATGCTTGTTTGGGTCTACGCTCCCAATCTCTAAACATATTTCAGTTGTAATTTTTGGCTGAACATGTAGGACCCTCCACTAGTGAAGCACTGAATATCATATGAATTCTCAGGCATATATGTTGCGCCTTCCATTTGATTCAAACCTTGCCTTCATAGGTGATAAGGTTTATTAAATATGCTGCAACTGAACAGTAAAGAATTTTCCAGCTAATGTGATTTTTGTTCATGAGTTGATAGAGGTTGTTTTTATCACCCTTGGTTAAAAATAATTCTTGTGACAACCTGACACATAAAGAATTTAAGTCAATTAAACACACTGCATTCATTATGCAAACATATGGGCCCAAATGTGGGTTCCTATACTCATATGTAGTGCATTCCAGTACACATGTTTGGTTTTTAAGCTGATGTATAAAACCCCATTTCCAGTAAGTTGATACAGGAAGAATGATTTAAATCTATGCCTATTATATATCTTACATTTTTATATAACAAATGGAAACTACTCCTTAATCACTGGAATATGCAATCTTTTATATAAAACATTTGGGACTTTCTCACTTGCATGATACATGGAAGTATCAAAGTTGTTGGAGTATTTCCACAAAACACAAAACATAATTGCGCTGTGTATGTAGTCTTAATTACTGGAAAGTCTGAAAATGGGACTCTTTTTTGATGGGGGCATTTTAGCATTCGCAATTTTATTTAACTGTTACATTTCCAAATATAGCCAAGCTCACACATACAAAATAAATACATAAATATAATAAAATTAAAAAAAACAAGATAAATTTTAGGTATCTATAGACATACACATATGCAATAAAAATAAATATACTACAAAATCCAAATTCACATGAAATAACTCCTGGTCCAAATTATTAATAAAGGCTGAGCTCTGCTGACCAAATATTGGAAAGTTTGTCAGGGCAAAGCTGGCTTCGATACTATATTCTCTTGAAGGAGACAAGAGTTGTGAGGTCCTCACTCCATTGTATGGTTGATGAAAATGGGACTCTTGTATATCTCTATCTCCAAAAGAGCATTAGGGTGCAATCCTATACATGTTCAGAGAGGAAAAAGTCCTGCAACGCCCAGCATTCCCCAGCCAGACATTCTGGGAGTTGTAGGACTGTTTTCTGTCTAAACATGCATAGGATTGCTTCTTTAATGTATCCCAAGTTACATGAGGTACTTTCTTACTACCCGGACATTTGAAATTTGGAACATCCCAGATATCCTGTTAACTAGAGAAATCTGAACATTGGACATTTGTACATCTTTCTCTTGGGGTGGGTGCATGAAGTTTACCCAAAACATTAACTAGGAAGATGAAATTAGTATGCAGATAGCCCAAGGCACACTGATTATTAGTAAAGTCTGAAGCAGAGATAGTTTTACATTTGATCTCATGATGTACAATGTAGAAGCCAGCACTCCTGCACAGAACAGGACATGAGCTATCTCCTATAGAAGCATAAAATGAGAAGTGTCTAATGGGCCATCTTGTCCAGCTCCTTGTGGAAATAAGATCACCCATCCATGCATCTCCTATAGAACAATTTTTGTAATGTACCTCAAGGAGAGAGCAGGTAAACTGCCCAAGGATGCTTACAGAGCAAATATCTTGAGATTGTTGTTGTTCAGACATTCAGTCGTGTCCGACTCTTCGTGACCCCATGGACCATAGCACGCCAGGCCTTCCTGTCCTGCGCTCTCTCCCGGAGCGTGCTCAAGTTCATATTCATTGCATCGGTGATGCTATCTAGCCATCTCATCCTCTGCCGTCCCCTTCTCCTTTTGCCTTCAGTCTTTCCCAGCATCAGGGTCTTTTCCAGAGAGTTTTCTCTTCGCATTAGGTGGCCAAAATATTTGAGCTTCAGCTTCAGGATCTGTCCTTCCAATGAGCACTCAGGGTTGATTTCCTTTAGGATTGACTGATTTGACCTCCTTGCAGTCCAGTAAGCCAGGCCAAGGTGCTGCAAGTGAAGATGGAACAACTATATATTATTGCTGTGAGCTGCCTTGGTAGGGCTTCTGCCCTGAAAGGTGGCCAAGAATTTTTAAAAATAATACATATACTGTCTCTCGCTTCTGAAGTTGTTACCAGTTTCAATTGGGATACATGATTTAGTGATTCCACATATAGTAATTTGTCAGACCCTGTGAACAAGCAAAATCCAGGCAGAATTTTCCCAAATGTGACATTTATGTTAAAACAACAACAACAACACTGTATTCTGTTTATGACCTTCTCCACTACCACCCCAAATCAGGGCAGCAGGAAGGGAGAACATGGCGTGTGGCAGGAAGAGAGAGACATTCTCCCATGGTATGCTGATTGGATAGATAAGTGAGATGTGGAGAAGGGTGTGCATTGGTTGCACACCTCTAGTTGTCATTTGGTTTTCTAACCTAAATGTGCTAAAGCCCAGTAGGAGCATGTTGCCATTCCCCACCCCCCCTTGTACCTACTAAGTGTATGATAGCTGTAACATTTTATTTTAACTGTTGGGATTATATTGTGCAGAAAACTCAATGTGTAACCATGACTTTTTTTAAGGAATCTGCAGGTGAAATTCAATCTCCTCTTACACCTGAGAGCATTAATGGGACGGATGATGAAAGGACAACTCCAGAAGTGACGCAAAACTCAGAACCAAGGGCTGAACCAACCCAGAATGCACTGCCGTTTGCACATAGGTACAGATTCCATTCACAAGTCCTTATTAAGTAATACAGATGTACTTTATTGTTAAGGTGGCCACTTTTTTCCATTTGTTGGGGTTTAAACTTAAAAAAATGTTTCCTGTATTCCTGATCTGGGTGCTGGATATGGGGTTCCATACCACAGTTCATGCAAACTGTAACTGTTTTGTCTGAGACACGTTTACTACTTTTCTAGCCATAAAACAGGATTTTGAGTTGGGCTAGTTAAGTTGAAATGTATGTATGTTTGAATGCTGAATTGTGAATATGAATGCAGCTGGAGTAAGTGCAGTGATTTTGGTAGGTTGTAAATAAATTCTTGATTATTGCAAAATGACTGCTCTTATTTATATTACTGTAAATTGTGTGTTTTTGATAACAATTTAAAAGTTGGATGATTTGTCACTCAGGCTATCTGCAGATAATTTAATTATTTTTAATTAAGATAATTATTTTTCTGAAAATAAACAATTGTACTACTGGTTATATTTGTAGACTTCTATATTGGCAGTAACAGAAATCTGACTTTTAAAATCTGCTTTATGTATATTTCTATACAGTGTGGGGTGTGTGAGAGAGACAATCCTTTACAGTATTGTGCTATTTGACATTATAATCTTGAATTGGTCTTCCAGTATTGAGCCTTCTGCTGAAACTTAAGAATATTTATTTCCCGAATGTAATGTGAGGAGTCTTTTCTTTTACTAATTTAGTTGCAGTTAAATTGTAGGAAGAAGTTGTGATTTATTATGCAGAGTCAATAGTCTCCATCTACGATGGGTTATGTTGTAGTTCAGTGTGGATTTTTTTAATAGATAACCACGTAGTTACTGGCTCTTCTCCATGTAGAGAATGGTAGGGGCTCTGAAAATTTTTATGTGAAAGCAATGTTTCAGCGGTCAAGATAATATTTTTGCTACTATTTATGGATTTAAATACTTTGATAATGTTGTTCACAAAGAAATACTTTGGTTTCTATGATGAATATTGCACTATAATTTCAAACACAAGTCTGAAATCTGCAGATAAGAATATCTCTACATAGGACGCAAATGTTTCTGTTCCTTTCTGCCATTCCCATAATCTTGTCCAGTAACATGCATTTCAGACTTGCGACTTGTAATCAGAGCGTAATGATCTAGAGCAGCTGAAGAGCTGTGTGTGTCCTACATACACAGGTGCACACACCCTCTCCTTCTGTCCTCCTCTCCTCTGTTTTGGAATGTGGTGGTTGTCTACCTAATAAAATGAAAAATGGGCATGCTTTAAATTTCGTGAACTCTGCTATAATAACAAGGAATTTGAGCGTGTCCATTTTTATTGTGATAATTGCACACTCCTGAAATATGACAAATGCTATGAGAAGCATGTATGAAGCTATCGCATGTATGTAAATTCAGCCCCTTTCTGATTTCCTAAAGCCATGCTTTAGGTGTAAAGCAGAACAGAGTTGAAGAAATAAGACCATTGAGGGGTGCGATTCATATTGCAAGTGTTGATTGCTCCAAGGTCAGCAGACACATGGCAAATTGCACATGTTCCACAGTCCATTCATCTCTTCTGCGAAGAGCACAGCTGTCTGTCTCGGCTCGTTTGAAGCTCGGAGAGGCAGCTGGGATACTCTTCTAAAGAACGTAGCATAAGAATGGTCACAACATGACTTAGGTCAGTGGTCCATCTATTCTGACAGCAGTTCTCTTAGGGCCAAACTATGGTATTACGTTGCGTTAAATGTACAATTTAGCACTGTGTGATGCGTCTTCTTCTTTTAACTTTCAATAGCCGTGCGGGAGGGATGTGACCAGGACCACAGTGAGTGGGGAGGATTTTTATAACCTTTTACCTCCATGCTGCAATCCCAATGAAAGTCTTCCCCGAAACAAACACTAATAGCCAATTTGGTGGCAGTTTTATTTGGATGGTGGCATGCAGGGTAAAGGGCTTTAAAAACCTTCTGCCCTTGCTGTGATCACTATCCTGTTTGCCCTCATATATGCAGCTGCTCTTTAAAGGAAAACAAAAACAAAACCACACAACAGCGAACTACAGATTTAACGGGCCTTTAGTCTTGAGAAGGGGGTTAGCCTGCTGGGATCTCTTAACTGGAAATGTCAGGGGTTGAACCTGGGACTTAAGCAGGCATTGTAGTACCTGTACTACTGTACTACTGAGCTATGGCTCTCATGGTGTTGGATAGCATTATGGTGGTGTTGCAGGGAATATAGGCATTCCAGGGATGGGCAGGAGGAGTCAAAGCTATTTGTGAGCTCTTTCTCACTCTTTGCAAGACTGCTGCAGTTATTTCCTACAGGATAGGCTGTACATTTAAATAAATACATTCTTAGTAATATTACTGCTGCCCAGGAATGTGATGTTTTGAAATGGATAAGGGCTAAATTACAAGTCACACAGGAAATCCATGACTGATCTTCTTTAAAAAGCTTAAATGCAGCCACACCCCCATTAAGTTGGGAGAGTTAGGAGTGCTTAAAGCCCCCCCCATACCATTCCCTGATTAAAATCTCTGTACTGCCCCAAATTAATTATTAGCCCTTGGGCAGTGGGGAGACAAGTTCAGTATGAACACATAACTCTTTTCCCCCCAGAAGCCCTAATAGCATCTGGGGCGTGGGATTATTTGAGGGAAATGGCTAGCCACTCTCTCCTCCAGCACTGCTGCCCCGATCGGATTTGAGGTGGGTGACCTGCACAGCTGCATTTAGCTTTTTAAAACATGTTAGGAGATCAGATCATGGATCATCTGCATACTATACTGTCAGGTTTTTTTACTGTGTTATATTTTTCTTGAAATTGTTAGCTCATGTTTCACTGATTGTATAATAAATTTGGGTATTCAAGAATTGTGCAGAAAATAACATCTGCATGTGAACATTGTAAAGATTGTGCTTATGTTCCATTCCTAGGAGAGACTACAGCTAGGTATCTGTCCAGTCACTTTTCCTCCAGCATTGGTTCCAGATCCTGATGAAAACACAGGACTGGCACCTTGGCTGGGGAAAAGAGTTGCAGGAGGAAAGTAGCAAAATGGTATGGGGAGCTAAGCATTCCTCCCTCCGCCCACTGCTTCTCTCCTACAAAACAATGTCAGGAGCAGGGGATTTGCAGAAGAGAAGCAGTGGCTGAGGTTTCAAGATATGAGGCAGCAGGAGAATGTGCTGCTTAACCTAGATGGCCGTAAGAACTTCATTTCACTTTTTCCATTCCATCCTCATCTGTAATCAGAAAAAGGTATGATTGTGGAAAAGCAGATTATTAAAAGGGAGAATTGTTCACTTGGGAAAGAATACAGAAAGGTTGAACAAGATAGGAATATATAGAGAGGTAGCTGCATGGAATGTACTGAAGACTGGATTTTGATGAAATGAAGAGGCGTGAAAGTCTGAGGAGTTTGATTTGGTTTCTGAATGTCAGGAAAGAGTTTCACCAATTGTAGAGGTCTTTGGAACTTGCATGTGAGTAAGTAGGGTCAGGATTGCACTCGCCAAACCACCTTTTTCTTTGGCCTTTTATGGATCTTTTAGTCCCACATTTGGGTGGGTTTGTGGATCTAAGGCCTCCCCCCAAATGCTTCTTTTTTGCCCTCTACCATCGGGGTTCCAGCAGCAGAGCAATAGCAGCAGATCTTCTCAAGGCTGATCTCCTTTTCTGCTGGCGGCTCTCCCTCTACTTTGGTTCTGCTATATCTTTTGGCCCCTGGGACTTCATCCCAGGGACCATAGGGTTGCTGCCTTAAATTATAAAAAACATTTATGTAAACAATCTGATAAATGTAAAATGCACAATGTAGCATAATTGTGTCCAAACATAATCAAGATATATCAAAATTTTAAATGTTGAATTATATTCAAAATATTTCTGTGGGACTTGTAGACAGTAACATAAATATTTCATGTGTATTATATGGCAAAAAATTTACTTATTGTCGCATCTCCTGCCCACTTTGCTTTAAAAGTAAATGTTTTAATTGTGTTCTTTTTCTGATACTAAAACTGTGGCAAAAATGTCATATTTGTGCATAGGAAGACAGCTTTTCAAAACCCCCCACATGGAATGCAATGTAATGTCATTAAAAGTTTAAGTCTTTGCATGTGCATATTGCACTTTTTATTGTTGAAAGTTCATAGGATTTTGCTAGATAGCCAGCCAAATTTATAAATGGAATCTGATCTTGGATGTTTCTAAAATCAGCTTTTAAATTATGAATTGTTCTTCCTGCAAGAAAACTAGCACACTGGCTGAAAACAAGTGGAATCGGTTGCTTACTATCCTTTTTTAAAATGAGGATTGATAAGTAGATGGAAGACACCTTCTCGGAAATTTGGGATGTCCTTCTGAAAGTATTTGTCGTCAGTATCTGAAGATGTTGCAAAATACCTTTCATTATCATAAACCTGTGGTTATATGAATTTTGTTAAGACAATCTTACAATACAGTGACTTGGATCCAGCAAAAGCATCTCATGGATAGAAGGGCTCCCTCTGTCTACAGGAGGCTTTTGATCAAGCAGAGTGTTTCTGCTGCCTGAACAGGGGAGGAGGCTATCTTCACTAAGTCCCCTTCTCCCTGCAGTCTCCTATGTCCTCCAGAGGGTTGGGGGACCATCCAGAACAGAGGCAAAGTGGTGCTGGGGGCTGCAGAGGGAGGGGAAATTGGCAACCCCCTCCTTTTTCCACCAGCAGGAGCATTCTAAGTGGAACTCCACTCCTGACAGAATAAAACTTTGGATCCAACCCAGTATTTTAAGAAAACACGTTATACAGTAACAGAAATAGATTTATAGTATGTAATTGTGTGCCTATTAAAGTAATTGTTTGTTTTTCTGTACAAAGTTTTGGCATAACAATCTGATCTATTTCTTGCCTTCATGAGAAGGCTCCTTCAAATAATGGTTCTGTTTTCATTTTTCTTTGTATAGCAAACAATTTGATGATAATGCTGCATGTATATTCATTACTGTAACAACACATTTGCTACTATCATTAAAGAATGTATGTAGAAATTTACTTTTCTGTAGACTGGCTTGCATTTTATTGTATGTATTACTGTTGTACTTTGGAGTGTAGCAAGACATTTTAAATGAAAGGTTCAGCATAATCTGTTCTTTAAATCAAATTAGATCATATGCTTGAATTTGAATTCAAATGCATTCTTATATTTGCATTTGCAGTTTCTTGAGTGTGTAGTTTAACCTTGCTGTGAACAAATTATTAAATGGGGAAAATGTTTAAAGGCATTGGAGCACTGATAGAAAAAAGGAAACGACTTAAGCTGTTATTAATTTTTCTATAGCTTCACTTTTTTCCTTGGCTCCTCCTTCCATCAGTTCCATTCTTCTGTCACTTACTGGTTCAAGCTCCCCTTTCTCCTCTCATTGCTCTTGCTTCCATCAGCTACTGTAAGCCATATGTGAGCCTTCTGTATATACAGAAAGAGGCTCACACATGTGCACATGATCCTTTTTCACTCAGCTGTGCTATCTTGTCAACACTGCTTTTTCAGTTTACCCTAAACCTTGCTTTTCTCAGAGGAGACTGTCTCTGGACATTCCACGTTTCCTGTTTTCATTTTCAGTTATTAGAATGTTTATGGATATTCTAAGGTATCACACTCATTCAGTCAGCTGGTGCTAGACATTTCACCACCACCACCAAAATCCTTTAGTGAATAGTTTTGCAATCTAACCATATAAATAAGAGCAACATGTAAATAAGGTCTTAGTAGTATGGGAATAACTAGTACTGTAACATGACCATTGTTTCATTATGTGCCTAAAATTCCAACTTGGGTGGTATCAGGGCATTCTGCCTCTGTTCAAAAGCCAGTTATACAACAAATGAGCCCATTTTAAATTCTTGCTATTTTTTTTCTTCCTTTGCTTCATGCAAATGAAGCAAAAGTACTGTCATCTAGAAAAACGGTCCCCAACCTTTTTGGCACCAGGGACCGGTTTCATGGAAGACAATTTTTCCATGGACTGCGGGGGTCCATTTGTGTACATGTTCTTTACGGACACCATTTGTATCCCAGCAGCCAGAAGTCCGCCAGCAGCTGGACCCAGCCGGCAGCTCCGTGGACCTGGCCAGGGCTGGCGAGGATTCCGGGGGGGGGGGGCAGATCGCCTCCCTCCCCCCCGTGGACCCCCGCAGACCCAAGGTAAGGGGGTGTCTATGCTCACCTCCTGCTATACAGCCCGGTTCCTAACAGGCCACAGACCAGGACCGGTTTGCAGCCCAGGGGTTGGGGACCCCTGATCTAGAAGATATACAGGAAAGCAGCTTCTATATAAAATGTGCACAGTCCTCATTGGACTGATTTTGTTTTTATGTTATGGGGAAGGCATCCCAAGGGCATGGCTAGGTGTCCCAAAAGCAGCCCAGCTGCTTGAGAGAAAACCAAGCATGCAATTCTAGATTTAAGTAGAGGTTTTTTTTAGCTTCTGAATGAGGGAACTTTGGTATTGCTGGAGAAGGGGAAAAGGCTATTCTAGTAGCAAACAAAAAAGGAACTGTCACTAACCATAGGCAATATATAAAAATAATATAAAAGGGTAAACATCGCTAGAATATTTATTCCCAAATAAATGCAAAATAATGTTTATTTAAAACCAAATAATATATCTATACATCAACAGACAAAAACCATAAAGTATCCTGGAACCATTCATTCAAGGACTAGGGTTTAAAACAAATAGTTCTGTTAAACAAGGTGTTGACCCACATTCTTGAAAACTGTAATACAGCCACAAAGGGGCTTTAAATGAAAGCAGTACATAGAAGGTCCAAAAACCAATAGCAAAACACATTTTGAACACATGCTCTTCTTCAGTGGACAGCTCAGTGAAAATGTCAACCCAGTGTGCAGCCTCTGTAAAAAAGATGATGTCCATGTTAGGCATAATTAGAAAAGGAATTGAGAATAAAACTGTCAATATCATACTGCCCTTAAGCAAATCGATGGTGCAACCACACTTGGAATACTGTGTACTGTTCTTGTCATCACGCCTAAAAAAACATATTGTAGAGCTGGAAAAGGTACAGAAAAGGGCAACTAAATTGATCAAGAGGCTGGAGCATCTCCTCTATGAGAGAAGGTTACAACAGCTGGGATTGTTTAGCTTGGAAAAAAGGCGGATAAGGGGAGACATGATAGAAGTCTATAAAATGATGCATGGTGTGGAGAATGTGGATAGGGACACATTTTTCTCCCTCTCTCAAAAAACTAGAACCTGGGGTCATCCTATGAAGCTGATTGGTGGGGGATTCAGGACAGATAAAAGGAAGGACTTCACACAGCGCATAGTTAAATTATGGAATTCGCTACCACAGGGTGTAGTGATGGCTACAATTTGGATGGCTTTAAAAGGGGGTTGGACAAATTCCTGGAGGAAAAGGCTATCAGTGGCTAGTAGTCTTGATGGCTATGTGCTTCCTCCGGTATCAGAGACAGTGAGCCTATGTACACCAGTTGCTGGGGAACATGGGTGGGAGGGTGCTGTTGCACTCATGTCCTGCTTGTGAGTTCCAGGTTGACAGCTGGTTGGCCACTGTGTGAACAGAATGCTGGACTAGATGGACCCTTGGTCTGATCCAGCATGACTCTTCTTATGTTCTAACGTTCAGGGGCTCAAGCATACAAAGTAGTAATCTGACCTGTTCAAGGTTCAGTTCAAACTCAGGCTTGTGTACAGGTTACATAGCCTAAAGCACAGTTCTGTAATGTTTACTTGGAAGTAAGCCCTGTAATATTCAGTAGGATTTATTCCCATGTAAGTGTCTAGGATTGCAGCCTAAAGCAATAGTTCTTTTGCTTATTGAACTCACTATAAACTAGAATTTATGCTTCTTAAGAAACAGATTCCTAAACAATTCCCTGAATCTTGCTAATAGGTTTGGTATTGCCTTTCAAAGACAATGATTACAATTTATTACTAGCATTTCTCAATATAAATCTTCAGTTCTCACGAATTTGGATATCTAACAAACTTTGTTGAATTATGTAATCTTGCATTTTATAATTTTAACATGTTTTAATTCTTTTAAAGGAAAAACATTCTGGATATTTTAACCTTGCATAAGTTGTTGCTATAAGAAATAAGTCACAGCAGCAAGACATAAGCAATGGATTGGATCCAAATTTAGTCAAACTTTGGTCCCATTGAAATCAATGGAAGTTCATATGGCTTGAGTTGGTTCCGTTGAAATAAATGGGATTTAAGTTCAAGCAACTTAATCGGATCTAACCAATATTTGTAGTCATCCCATTATGACTTTGTTTACCTTAAAGGCATCCACTGGTAACTGCTGAATGTTACCATTCTTACCCAGATAGTTTTATCAGAGAAGAACTTTCTATAATGTAATCATACTTTCATATCTCCCCTTGTTAAGAATCAAATAAAAGTAGACGTGCACTATCTCAATACAGAGCTTTAACTGATCTTCACATTAAACATTCATTGTATTCAAATTTTGAAAGCAAGAATAATTACATGAAAGTGATACTTCTCAAGCATGATTATCAAAGGCTTATTAGCTTCATTTAGTCATTTTGCAGCATAATTGGACAAAATATTTATTTATGCTTAGTGCAATTGAAAGCTATTCTTCCTTGTTGCATCCAGAAACTGGTTCCATTATATAGTTTACACCCAGATTTATTTATTTATTTATCGTAAGGCACATTCACATTGCGTTACAATAAAAACATAAGAGCATAATAAATATGAAATATAAAATATAGACAGGAAGATCACAAACGTATGTCTAGGTTACAGATATAGTTTTTTGCCTCAGTTGTCACCTGACAATACACCTGCATGGATATGGATGTACTGCAGGCGGTATTGCCCCCAACAGTAACTGGCATTAGGCCCTGAAAAAAGACGTTCCAGGGGTGGGATGGACCATTAGGTCTGCTGGATCCGAGGCAACTTTGGCCCCAGGATTGCTCCCCTTATGCCAGCCTGGCAAAACGGCACCAGCCCCACACAAGAGGGGAGGTATCAGCAAGCTTGGGGAACCACCAACATTGGAGAAGTACCCAAAAAATGGTTAAACAGAGGAACTGCCCCAAAAACCACTCAATCAGGACGGAGAATGCTCAGTGGCCATGGAATGAACTAACTGTTGGCTGGGGGTGGGGGAGAAACAGAAAACTGGACAAGGGAAGGGGGAATGGAATAGAGTAAGTGGAAACCTGAGAAGGAATACTGGAACAGTTTGTTGTCGTTCCCTTGTAATAAAACTAGTGCCAGTCTAGCACCACAAACATGCTGTCCTTTCTCCCATAATGGAAGGAGAGAAAGCCTTATTATAGGGGCTCTTTCTGTTCCAAAAGGAATCAGGTTCTATATGCATTTTGCTGCTTGAAGAAGGTTTGCAAAGAGATACAATGAAAAAGATTCAGGAAACTGAAGTGGAGGGAAGGAAGTAGCCTTGTTCATTTTACCACTTTTTTTTTTTGCCTAGGGGTTACATAAATTCCTCCACAACAGATTGATACAGTAAGAGAGTGCAAATGATGTTGTACTTAAATAATTTCTTTAGAATTTCACATAATGTTATTGGCTAGCAGAAAGAGGAGTTATGACCTTTGTCTCTCTCGGTGTCAGAGTGTAACAGGTGTAACAGTATCTAACAGGTGTAAGTGCCTCTTGTGAAGCCACATTCAGTATAGTGCTAATAATAGCAGTAGACATGTCAGCTTCCAGGAAAGCTGTCATAATTTATACCCCAACGATCACTATACCAGATGCTTTATGAAAACTGAAAAGATATGGCTCTCTCCACAAACTTATACTTTAATAGTAGCTGTGATAACAGGCTGTAGTTTAAGGGAAAGGCCTACAAAGTAAGAGCTACCTACAGGAAGAAAGTAGATCATCTGTAACAAAGTTTTGAGCCCATGTTAGAGACAATATCACACAGATTAGATACCCCTCATATAATGTGCTGGGATGCTCAAACACCCCAGAATGTCTTAAGTTGTTGGTAAGCCTGTATGTTTACATTCTGCTCATAGTTGTATTTAAATATATCATGATCCAGATTCTATTCCTGATCACACTGATGCAGCTGATACCAAACTGCAACCATTTTCTTGCATAGTAGTATAGTACAAATGTAGCTCATTTGGAAATACTAGTTTTACAGTAGTTGAGAAAAGATTAGACACCTTGTGTTCTTTACCTAAAGACAGATAGCGGCTCATAGTATTGCAAATAAACTGTAATATAATTATTATATATTTTTCATTTGAGTAACTGTTTAGCTAGAAAATGTAGGAAAGATTTAAATTTAAAAGAAAGTTTCCAGCCACTTTTTACTGTTTAAAAAAAACCCTGAAGAGGTTTTGTTGTCTTCAGCTTGTAGAAAAGCAGTAAACAGAATAACTGAATTAGTGTAATCCAACTCTTAGCCAGGGTATGCAGTTAAAGAGGAAAGGTTGTAGGTTTTGGATAGGAAGGGTAATGTTACTTTTTATGGTGATTACTTGTATTGGTAGTGATGGGGAAAATGAAAATAAAATATTAAAAATAGCCCAGCTTGCTTCAAAAGCAAGTTGAAAAACAAACTGTTAACTCTTGGTAAATGTACAACGCAGAGGTAGGAACGCAACTCTGGTATCGCCTTGGTAGTATATTACTGTATAGATCATATCTGAACCTCTCCAGAGTTCCCCAGTTATCTAATAGTATAACAGAGCAATCCTATGGTCCCTGGAGAGTGTCCCAGGGATCATAGATCATAGAGTTGTAAGGGGCCTACACGACCATCGAGTCCAACCCCCTGCTCAATACAGGACGTCTGATTCCCAGGCAGTCTCCCATCTAAGTACTAACCAGGTTTGACCCTGCTTAGCTTCTGAGATCAGATGAGATCAGGCAGGACTGCAAGATTGGATCATTCCTCACCCTCATTCCCACAGCTGCTGTGGAACGCACCACAGTGACTGCTCTTCCAAGGTTGCAGTAGTGATGTAGGAATAGCTCAGAGAGAGGAAAGAGGAGGTAGGACGGTGGGTGGGGAGGGAGGGAGGAGGAGGAGAGGCCAGGCGCCACATCGTGCTCACAGTAAGATAACTTGGCTAAATGAGCCAAGAGGCTTGTCTAGCTGAAAACGTAAAAAAAAAAAAAAGAGGAATGGGAGGTATTTCCGCCTCTGTCCTCCTCCCATGCTGCCTGGCTCCTGCTGGCAGGGCATAGGATAGACTGAGGGCTACACTGTTAGCCAAGTAACCACAAAGGCAATTGTGCAGTACCACCCACAAACTACAGCAAAGCTGTCATCTGTGCAAAAATTCTTTGAAATTCGTTGACATTCCTTTTTGGAAGAGAGCTATGCTTCTTCTTTCCAAGTTGAATTGGATCAGAGAGCAAGTCTCTTGAATCACTTGCCTTACAAAATCCTATATCACGTTGTCTCCAATTCTGTTAATGGGGAAGAATAATTCCAAAATGCTATGTTGGTGTCCCATTCATTTTCATACCCCACTGCTTCTGAACTTTGCTGCTTTATAAGGAGATTTTTAAAATATGTACTGGGCAAAGATTTGGGCGCATTATCTCCATGACACACAGAAATGCAAATAAAATTTTAAGGGTGAATTTAGATGAGAAGAGAAGAACACACATACTGACAGTCCTTAACATGTATCTTATAGATAAACTAGCTGCATGTTTTGAAAAACTGTTAATGATTTGTCCCTGGCATTTCAGAAAGGGGATGTATGCAAGGTTGGCATCTTAACCATATTAGAACATATTTTTCAGGCAAGGCAGGAACCTAAAATGCTACAACAGTTTGTCCTTCCATCTTCTTGGTTCCAATAGCATGTCAAATAATCACAATTAACAAAAGTAATATATTCCTATTACCTTGTTGATTTTGGTGTCATTTTATATTTGACTGAAATCTGTTGTGTTCAGTTAGTTTTCTTAGTAAATTTAGATTATTACCCTTTTAGGCTGCATTGGATATATGGGCTGAGCCATTTGAAATAAATTCAGTTTTAGGTGACAGAAATACGGTTATCTCTGTAGTCATACCATAAATAAAGGCATTCTTCCTAAATGTCTTCCCCTATTTTTTGTAGCCAAATATGCAATTCAGCATAGGCAGCTATGATGCACTCATGCCCCTGTACATATGCATGCAGGTATGCCTCAGCCGAGTGATCCATCCACCCCCTTTATTGAGGTGGATGGATTGGTTGAGCAGGGTCTATTCATGGACAAATGTTCATTTGTAGATTTTGGTTTATACAAAGTGTTCTAAGCACAGTGAGAGAGTCATACCTGTCTGAAACTTGCTTCTGCATGCCAAAGCCAAAAAGGATCCCATGGATAATAAGCATTAGCCCATTGGCAGTTAGCTCAAGAAATAAAAGAACATGTATCACACTGGTGCTACTGCAAAATGTGGCTTACATGCAACCCAGGAAAAAGAGATGTTCTTTAATAGAATTATATTTATATAAAATTTCACACACATGTACATATTAGGCTAAAAAATTACTCTTGTCTGTCCCAGCATCTCTTAAGCTCTCTGTCTGGACTGTTGTGATTAACTAGAATATGAAAGCGAGGAGGAGCTGAGGAACCTTCTGACGAAGGTGAAAGAAGAAAGTGCAAAAGCTGGGTTGCAGTTAAACATTAAAAAAAAAACAAGATTATGGCAACCAGCTTGATTGATAACTAGCAAATAGAGGGAGAAAGCGTGGAGGCAGTGACAGACTTTGTCTTTCTAGGCACAAAGATTACTGCAGACACTGACTGCAGCCAGGAAATCAGAAGATGTTTACTTCTTGGGAGGAGAGCAATGACAAATCTTGATAAAATAGTTAAGAGCAGAGACATCACACTGACAACAAAGGCCCGCATAGTTAAAGCAATGGTATTCCCATAGTAACCTATGGCTGCGGGAGCTGGAAGGCTGAGCGAAGGAAGATAGATGCTTTTGAACTGTGGTGTTGGAGGGAAATTCTGAGAGTGCCTTGGACTGCAAGAAGATCAAACCAGTCCATACTCCAGGAAATCAAGCCAGACTGCTCACTTGAGGGAATGATCTTAAAGGCCAAACTAAAGTACCTTGGCCACATAATGAGAAGACAGGATATCCTGGAGAAGATGCTGATGCTAGGGAAAGTGGAAGGCAAAAGGAAGAGGGGCCGAACAAGGGCAAAATGGATGGATGATATTCTGGAGGTGATGGACTTGACCTTGGGAGAGCTGGGGGTGGCGACAGCCAACAGGAAGCTCTGGCGTGGGCTGGTCCATGAAGTCACGAAGAGTCGGAAGTGACTGAACAAATAAACAACAACAACAAGATATAGTCAGGAAGTGTGAACTCAGAAATAGAATAATGTTCATACAGATTTTATCTTTTGCAAGAAAAAGGAACCAGACAGAAAAAGGAACCAGACCATACATGTAGGAGGCAGGCTTGGGCCAAGAAGGAAGGTGAAGTAGGTAGGGAGCTGAGGAGTAGAAACACCAATAAAAGAGGATAGGATAACGGGGGGAAATTACACAGGGCCTGTATTTTACATATTTTATTCACTTTTACCCCATCTCTAAGAACATAAGAAGAGTCATGTTGGATCAGACCAAGGATCCATCTAGTCCAGCATTGTGTTCACACAGTGGCCAACCAGCTGTCAATGGGAAACCCACAAGCAGGACATGAGTGCAACAGCACCCTCCTGCCCATGTTCTCCAGCAACTGGTATGCATAGGCATACTGCCTCTCTGTTTGGTAGGCCTATGAAACAGCTTACAGCAATAAACACAACTATTCTGTTTTAATAATAGTCTAGTTTTGAGCAATTGGTTTTAATCTAAAAACATTTCAAGGTGAGATGCAATGCTATTCGCAGTAACTGCTCAGAATGAGAGCTTCGAAAAGGAAGTGGACCCTAGAGCTCTGTTAAAAGGAATTGCTGGAGGCTTAGGGAAGCGTGGAATAGAAGCAGGGCACCCCCAAGTGTCAGCTCAAGATTTAAAACGCTGGGGATCACCTTGCTAAGGGGGCAATCTTGAACCCTTTTCCCCAGTTGTCACTAACAGCTGTCAAATCAGCCTATATGCAGTCTCCTCTTGGCAATTACCTTGTATGTTTCATACTGCACTTTGTTCCCTTTGACAGCTGAAACATACAAGGCAATAGACAAGGCAAGGCTATATATTTCTGACAGCTGCAAGTGCACACTTGCGCAACTGTGAAACGCCAACAAAAATAATAAAAAAGGTATTTGTGCAGATTCTTGGGGCTGGAAAAAATAAACATATATGTCAGCCCCATTTGCGCAAATGTCGGGACTTGGGGGGAAAAGGGTTGGTTGGCGAAGAAATGACAGCTCTTCGAAAGTGCTGTTTGGGCATCAGTGGAGGGGCTGTCACTACAGTATGTGCAGGGTTGCTTGGGAAGAACAGCAGGGTTTTTTTCGCTCTTGCCGAGGGCTCACTGCCCAGTCACCACAACCCATGATGGGTTGGTTCTGCTGGGTTTGGATGACACGCCAACCCATTGTGGGTTAAACAATCCCAAGACTAAGCCATGGGTTGTCAAGGTGGCTTGTTGGCCAAAAATAAGCCCCTATGGGAAGCAGTCCATGTTTGGACAACACAACAACCCACTATGGCTTGTTTCAAATCCAGTGCGAACCCAGTCTAGAGTGCATTGCAATAACTTGAGGTTATCAATGCATGGATTGCTATGGCCTGACTATCCCTATACAGCTATGGCTGCAGGTGGCGTACCAAGTGAAGCTAGTCAAAAGCTTATCTATTTAAAAGTAAACTGTAAAAGGCAGCAAAAGAACAAGAACAGACTAAAATTACCTTCTGAAGGCTGGTTGAACTCATTCCCAAAAGAGACCAGTGAGTTGGCCCACAGACAGGGGCTACTGTAAGCTATTGGCAGAATGTGGGGAGAAAGGCAAGAGGGTGGGCAGGCTGGCAGTGAAAAGAGGTCAGAGAATCTGAATGACTAAAAAAAGCAGAGTAGATTTGGTAGCAAGATGAAAAGCAGGGACCGGAGGAGAGGATGGATAGAGGAGCCATATATCTGAAGGGAAAACGAGTGGAGGTGCAGTGAAGTTGTATGAAACAGAGGTTTATCCAAGATTGGGCAAAAGTTTCACACAGGGTCACCCAAAGGACCTTTGGAGCCTGGGGAACTATGGAACAGCAATGCCAGTAAGGGGATGATGGAGGAGGTGTGTGTGAATTCTGGTTTTTGGGTGGATTCTGATTTCCTGCCTCTTCCCACTACTTCTCCCTACACTCTCTGGAGTGTTGGCAGAAAACGTCCTGAACAGCGTGGATTGTGACGCTGGGCTGTGTACTGCACTGGGAAGAGGGATTGCCAAAAATCAAGTGGGGATAGCTTGCATGAGGGTGGCTCCACTCAGTTTTGTAGCAATGCCACATGTGCACCACAACCTCTATGCCATGGCCCACACTGTTCAGAAGGTTCTTCCAACCCTCAATGGAGGTTTTTTGGGGAGGCACAGATGGCTACAGTGAGTTGGAGGGGCAGGGAAACCTCGTTGCACAAGTGGCTTTCTGTTCTTACAACTTTCGACTTTTGATTTGGGCCTGCAGGTCTCTGATATAGTAATAAACCAACATTTTAAAAATTGAAAGATGAAAGCTATAGGAAAGGTTTATGTAGAGAATCCACAAATCTTTTTGATTGGGAACTGAGATGGATGGTTCTCTATATACTTTAGGGATCAGACTGAAGGACCCAAGGCAAAATGGGGAAATATAATAATTACATTATTTTCTGGGTTGTGCCCTCACCCATTTTGATTTTCAATGTGAAAGTAGTGTTTCTGAGGGGTGAAAACTTTTCCCTCAAACAAATATCCCCTACTGCTAAGATTGTTTGCTTTCCCCACACTTGTTCACTGATCTTGATCCTGCAATCTGCTTTTGTTTCTGCCCATTTTTTCCTTGGTTAGGAAAGTGATCTCAGCTAATCAGGGATCACATGTTGAATGTGATGAGATCATGATGCTATAGGATTACGTCACCAAGAACAAAGAAAGCTGATTTAGATTAAGGGAAATATTTCCTGGACTGGTCACATCGGTGAACTTGGACAATAACGAACACAAGGGCAGTCAAAAGTTTGTTTGGGGCAATGCTTCTTGAACAGGTGAACAGTTTTCTCCTTTTCTTAGAGATGCCTGAATAATTGCTTAAAAGGGAAGGGGGTACCTTTCAATGCTGACAAATGTATTGATCAAAATCATGCCCCTTCCCTTTGGTTCAGTCATACTATTTCCCCAACCCATACTGATTAATGGAGTAATACAGACATTTATATCCTGCCCTTCTGGTGCACCACTTGGCCTGACTAACAACAATTAAAACAATTACAGTTTTGCCATAACAGAGGGGGCCAACTGAGCCACCTAGGTGAAAGAATTCCACAATTTAGGCCCTTCCCCATCAGCCAAACCTCCACTATAATCTTTAATCTTAATATGGGTTTCTACCTGAAAGAGTTACCTTCCTAATACACATTATCCTTGCTTGGCTTTTGGGAAAACCCAAGGCCATGTCTTGGGAGACATTTTGTAGCTGAGTACTGATATTGAATACATGCACATTATATAATTTATGAAGGTCACACATATGTATGCATTTGTGACATTTCAGTTTAAAATACATCAAAACAGAGACCCAGTCCTTTCCAGGTTGTTGATAACATGTATTTTAAAGGGACAAAGATGGTTTGTGTGCATATGTGCTCTTTATAACTGATGACTGTAAAAAGAGTTCACATTGCCCAGAGTCAAAAGGTAATATGATGTAGGGAATATCTCATAGCATACCGGTCCATTACACATAAGTTACACAATACCTTATAATAAATTAAAAAATAAAAATAAAAGCTTATCCATGAGCCTTTTTCACACAAAATGAGTCTAATTACAGATGAGCAGTTCAGACCATCACTGAGGACATATTTGTGTGGATAATGGAACCTGGTGACAGGTGTCCACAGGTAGCACCAACAATAATTTCCACACAGAGGCTAAAAAAAAGTACTGCCATCATCACAGTAAGTTCTGGCACCTTTATCTCAGTAGGCCAAGTTTGTACACTGTTCCACAATGTGAGCAGATGCCTAGAGGTCATTGCCTCTTTTTAAAAAAAACACCTGATTCTGTGTTTAGAAAAGTCCTGTGTGAATGAATACTCCCAGCCTCTCAAACAGCTTTGTTGGTACTTGCCCTTCCCACAGGACATTATTTCAAAGAAGGAGGGATGAATGGGTTGTCAAAACATAAGACACCTCAGATGACAGCATAGGACAAATTCATTCCACAATTAACCAAAATAGATTAAGGCATCTTCCTTAGCAAAAGATCATACGTGGCCTTTCTTAAATGTGTCCAGGAATGTTATATGCAAAGGGTTCTAGGGTTCCATGTTTCAGATTTTTTGGGTCTCTAGCATAAATGTACTAACAGCTTAAATGTGGATCTTGCACAAGCATTTATACTCACATTTTTGTGTTAATTGAACTTGCATGGTGACCTACTTCCCTCCTTTTTGCTTAAACTAGTGAAACTCTTTAAATTTCATCTCATAAGATCCTTTATTCCTTGGTCTTCCTCTTGTTCCATGTTGCTGGAATGTGTATTCTTTCTGGTGTTTGTTTTGCTAGAGACAATTGATACTGTACAAATAATTGAAATGATACTACAAAAATAAACATAACATTTTTAGTTTGCATATCATGATAGTAGGATTGTATCTTCTAGTTCGGATGTAAGCTAAACCATAGTTTAGCACTACATGAACAAACCTTGAAGAGCCTTGAGCTTGTGCACAGTTCTTCCTACCCCTCTCCTCCTCTGGTGTGGCTGCAAGGAGAAGATTGGAAACATCTGCTTTCTGGTTTAAACTAACTGGAGTTTATTGTTAAGTCTGAACTGGGAACTCTGTTTAGATTAAACCTGGTTTGTTGAAATAAGCCACATTCAAAAACCATAGTTTCATCCTTCCTTGTTTCAATAAGCCATAGTTTAAAGCAGGGGTACAAAAAGTACAAGCTGCAGGGAGTGCAGTTCTCTGCTCCCCCTACACCAGGGCTGGCAGCCACGAAGACCTCCAGCACCTGCCACTGCCCCAAAAAAGGGGGAAGGAAAAAATGCTCTAGGAACAGGCTGTATGGATGCCATAGAAACCTCATTTCTAGAGTGTCCTAGGAAGTAGTGCTCAAAGGTTCCTGCCTGCTTCTGGAGGCACTATGGTTCCTTCTATTGCAGGAACCATAGAGCCCATTCCTAGAGTGTTTTTCCCCTTTTTTCAGAGGAAGGGAAGGGTTAAAGCTGTGAGTGGAAGTGAGTGAGGGGAGTAGTTTTTGTGAGGGGGACATAGAGGCCTATTCACATACCACTAAATAATTCTGATTATGCACATCTTTCCAACGGTTAAGAAAGAATATTCAGGGCCTAACTGTTTTTAGTCAGATTGCTCCCTTGCAGATTTATGTAGGGAGGAGTATACTGCAACAGATCCACTGGCTCAAATACTATAGAAACTGTGTATTTAGCAGAGTTGTAGTGCAGGAACATAAGAAGCTACCTTATGCCTAGCCAGATAATTGGTCCATCCAGCTCAGTTTGTTGCCGCTGACTGGCCATGGCTGTCCAGGGTTTGGACAGGAGTCTTTCCCAGTCCTACCTCGGAGGTGCCAGCGACTGAACCTGGAACCTTCTGCATGCAAAGCATGTGCTCTGCCACTGAGCCACAGCCCTTCCCCAAAGTATTCTCCTGAGTACCATTTGGCTGTTGGTGCATGTTCCAAGCCATGCGTTGGTCAAGACATCAGGGGTCCTGGCAGCTCTGTATTGCATCTCCCAGTCTTCCTGCTGCCCTTATCAATTTAGTGCTTAAGCTAAAAATAGTCCCGGTTTGTGTGACAGGATCTCACATATTGGCACAGTACCTTCCTCAAGACCTAAATGGGAGGGCAATGCATGCGCGAGAAGTCCAAGTGTGTCCAGCACTGCAGAATTGCTGATACGTTCTTGGTGAAGCTAGACTTAAAGAACAGATATTTCATGGAACATGCATCTATCTTTTCCCCACCTATATAAAATGTAATTTTATTTTCTTTATTAATTCCTGTGAAGCAACTTAAATTATTAATTTTGTTGCAAAGTGAAACAATTTCCCTTGACAAGTGGTCTATAAACATTAATTTTATTTCTCAAGTAGGCTATTGTGTATAATAAAAGTGGGAAAAGGAGGTGAAATCTCCTCTTCTGTTATATATTGTGGGGGAGGCTTGAACACCTGTCTGGCTTAGTGCACTCTCACGTAAATCAATGAACCATGTAAGAAGAAGAGTAATGGGACTAAACCTGAGATCATAATGTTGTAAATCTGGCTGTAGACAGCTCTGCTGATTTTCATCAATCCATATGAAATAATACAATTGTATAGAATAATACAATGATGCAATACAATTGTCTACAGTAGTATACCAAATATAATATTGAATTAAGTGCCCTAAACCTCAGAATATTTCACCAGTGAAAATTCCATAGGAGCAAATAGGACATCTGTAAGCAAAATATTTTTAAGAATCATTACATGACTAAAATAGGTGAAGTTTGTATATTTCATTTTTTTAAAACGATAGGTGCAGGAATGTTATATCTAAATCAGCAATACTGGTTGAATACAGTGGCTGGGATCGAGAGAGCAGGAAGGCCCAGGGCTTGGGCATGTACAGTGGGATTCTTGGGCAGTATCCAATGCTGCCGCTCCACTTATGCCTATGCCGTAGTGCTAGGGCAAGCAACCTCTAGCACAGCACCAATAGCATATACTGGAGTGATGGTTTTTCTGGGGAAAC
The DNA here is from genome assembly GCF_057233095.1 of Heloderma suspectum. Taxonomy (NCBI): domain Eukaryota; kingdom Metazoa; phylum Chordata; class Lepidosauria; order Squamata; family Helodermatidae; genus Heloderma; species Heloderma suspectum. Next base: position 46,073,871 of record NC_139459.1, read on the forward strand.
CCATCACTCCAGCTTACGCTGTTGGCGTTGTGCTGGAGGTTGCTTGTACTGCCCCTTGACTTATTTCTTGGAACAGCAGTCCCTCCAGGCCAGATTATAAACTCCTTCTGAAAGTCCCTTCACTTTCAGCATGCAGCATGGAAGGTGGTTGTTTGAGAAACACAGTACTCAAGTCCCCTCAGCCATGCAAAACTACTTGAAGAGTTCTTTGAATCACAATGCATGGGACTAATTTCCAAGTACACGCACATAGGATTCAGTTGAAATAGATTCTTCATAATTCATCACTTTATATAGCTTCCCAGTATAACTGAGAGAAGTCTCAAATCAGAAGAATCTTTTTAGCTGAGTTCAGTCTGTGCAATTGTGATGAGAACAAAGGTATATAAAGTATTTCCCATGAAAATAAATCAGGAAACTGCCAATAAGTTCAACAGGGTCCACAGTGCTACTCCCAAGTTAAAGTTTTTGAGAGTACTTCAAGAAGGTCTTGCTTAAAATGTTTGGATGGTAGCCATGGTGCAGAGTGTTGTCCATGTTGTTTCATTGTTCCTGCTCATGATACAGAGGGCTAGTAACTAAGCAAATATGATAGTGATTAATATAATAAAATGAATGCTTTTTATTGGTTACCTGTTATTAAACCTAGTTATACTGGCAAAGTAATGATGGACATTTTCATAATTTATTACTAATACGTTTTATCACATATTATTATATCCTGGGAGCATTTGCACGTAATCATAGTTCAGTGCTGTGTGCATGAACAGAAAGGAGCGCCCCCCTTCCTCTGATGCAACGGAAGGAGGACTAAACCAGAATTCAGTTTCACATCAGCAGATTCCTGACTTGTCGTTACATGTCAATCAGGAATCGTGGTTTAAAAGATACTCTAGTCAATTGCTAAAGACATCAACAACAACGACAACCCTGAGTTTATTTTTCTGGCTTGTTTAAAGTTCCTGGTTCACGTGTAAAGACAAGTCAGAAATCTGTTGAAGTGAAACTGAATTTTGATTTAGTCCTCCTCCTGGCCATGCGGAAGGAAGAGAGGGGAAGGGGAGCATGAAGATTCCTTTCTTCTCTTGCATGTTCTGCTAAATTATAGTTTAGCATTACACTGCTGTTATCTACTATGGACGTTTTATTCCTTTACAATATCGGAATATTTGTTTACGGAGGATTTTGAACGTGTGAAGCTATCTTAGACTGAGTCAAACTATTGATCCATCTACCCCACTAATGCCTACCCCAGGGGTGAGCACCCTGGTGCACTTGCGATGTTTTGGACTACAATTCCCATAATCTCTGATCATTGGCCATGCTGGATGTGGCTTAAGAGACTTGTAGTCTAAAACATGTAGAGAGCACCAGGTTGTCTACCCCTGGCCTACTCTAACTGGCAGGGACTCTCCAGCGTCTCAGGACGGATAAAAAGAAGTATTTCTTCACACAGCAAGCACAAAGTTAAACTATGGAATTCGCTACCATCAGATGTAGTGATGGCCGCCAGTTTGGATGGCTTTAAAGGGGAATTGGACACTTTTATGGAGGTTAAGGCTATCAAAGGCTACTAGTCCTGCTGGCTCTATGCAATCTCCAGTATTGGAGGCAGTATGCCTACGTACACTGGTTGCTGGGGAACCAGAGTGGGAGGATGCTATTGAACTTGTGTCTTGCTTGTGGGTTTCCCACAAGCAGCTGTTTGGTCACTGTGTAAACAGAATGCTGCACTAGATGGAGCTTTGGTCTGACCCAGCATGGCTCTTCTTATGTCTTATGTATCAAAAGTATTTTTTTCCAACACTGTAAGCTGAGAGCCTTTTAACTGGAGAAGACACCAAGTGGGACCTTTGGCATGGAAAACATGTGCTTTCCCACTGAGCTTTGCTCCACCATCCCCTAAACAAAGTGTTTTGGCATCAAACCACTAAGCTTCTGTCTGTTGCATGTTAATATACATTTTAAAAAACAAGCCCTGTTGGCTTTTGAAGACAACTGTATAGGCATAAGCCAGAAAGCAAAAAAACCCTAGTGATGCCATGGTCTCCACTATTGTGACACCACCCGTTTTGTCCCTCCGTAGTTCGGCAATCAGCAAGCACTGGGAAGCAGAACTCGCTACACTCAAGGGTAACAATGCCAAGCTAACAGCAGCTCTGCTTGAGTCCACTGCCAATGTGAAACAATGGAAACAACAGCTTGCTGCATATCAGGAGGAAGCAGAACGTCTACATAAGCGGGTGAGTTTAACGCACTTGAATATGTGGAGTTTGTGAGTCTATTACTTTATATTTATTTATTTAATTCAAAGAGTGTAATAAAATATTAGCTTAAACCTTCATGTAAACCACCGAGAGAGCCTCAGCTATGGGGTGGTATAGAATTGTAAATGATGATGGAACAACAAACAATGCTTATGCAAGCTGAATTTAATTTTCAGTTCTTGAAATTAAATATGTTACACATTTGTAATAGGATACCTTCTCCAATGATTTTGCCCCCTCCCCCCACCATGGTTAGAAATGCCTACATCGTCATCACCACCACCACCACCATCATTATTATTATTGCATATAGACTTAGATTTATCTAATGAAATCACCACAGAATTTTAATGTGAATTATTAAGAGAAGTCTGTAGTGCTGTGTCTGTTGCACAAGATTAATCTGGTGTACCTGGCCAGATACTGGGAGGAAGCGTACAGCAATGAGAGAGGCAGGGTTTACTCACCACTGCATCTGTGTCACACTGCTGCGTGAGCTTGTGGACACTGCACCTTGATGCTGCTCAAATGTACATTGTGATGATCTGCAGTACTTGGATTTCCTTTGTATCTAACTACCTGCTCTTAACTGCTGCTGAATTATATGCAGACCATGCACAGTATCCGACAGTGTCATTCTGCAAACACAAATAGCGCTAGTGGAGCTCCACCGAATCTTTCCATTGCACAACCAGTTGCCATTATGTTTACAAAACCGGTTGTGCAATGGATTGCACAAGAGTTATGCACAATGGGTTGCGCAAGCATCACTTTAGTTGGATTCTCCTCTTGTGCATACTTTGGAACCTAGGTTCCGCTAATGCAAAGTCATTTGTGCTAACTGAATGACACAGTTGGATACTGCTCCAAGGCCACAATCCAACACAGCATTTGTGCGCTTATGCTCATGAAATTAATTGAAAGCAACATAAACTAGCCAGAAGATGAATTATTTGTGCCAGACTGCATGGAGAAAGGCAGGGGAGAGTACAAGGGAAAACCATCTCAGCCCAGACATTAGTAACAATCATGATGACATAATAGAATATGGGCTTAATACAGATTTTTACCTGCATGTGTCTATATACCTTCTTAAATTGTAGCAAGCGTAATATTGTCACTTCGGATGCTGCATTGGTTCCTTCAGCTCAACATTAACTTGGTAAATTCATAACGTAGACAAGTGTGGACATTCAAAATTGCCATGATCTTTGGACTCTTTCATCCCCCAATTGTTTAATTTATCCTCTGTTTTGGTACACTTAGACCAACCTAAAACATCTTTCTCTAGAGCTGTCAATGATAAATTAACGACATATTAATGCCTACATGAATAAGATATTGTAAGATGAGCACATAACATTTTTAGCATAGCATCTGCCCCGGAAGCACCCTCACTACATTCAGTTCAAACATACGTGTTTCTAATTAGCAGATAAAGTTGATACAAATCTACTACAAATACAAAGTAGAAATCAGCATTGTATCATGCTGATTGACTGGTCCTCCTGATGTCACCAGGAAACACACACACACACACACACACACACTTACTTCTAGAGCTGTTTTACACTGTTTAAAACATATTTCTTTTTTAAATGAGTTGGTGAATGAACAGTACAGGGGAGAAGTACTGGAGGAAGGGTAAGAATGTTGGCTGAGTTAATGCACAATTTGCTGGTATGGGTTGTCTGTCATTTCAGTTGTGAAGCTGGGAGGAAACCAGGCTTACGTTGCAGGTGGAGAAATTCCTGTGGGTTCTGTTTTCATATTATGTCTGCCTTCATTCTTAAGTTGTCTTTGTACTATTTTGTTTCATTAAGCTTCTACTTAATCTAAAATATAAACATTCTTTGTTGTAGTTTTGGGTGGGTGACGACTGTAGAAAAAAGGGAAATTCATTTTGTATGTAAATCTGTTAAAGTCCAACATCACTGGATGGAAAACTGTGCATACACCATTCTATGCATACACCATTCTCCAGGAAGGATCACTGCACAGTATTTATCACAGCATGCCGTAGTGATAAGAACCTTTCAGAGGATAGAGGAGGGAAGTTCTGAAGCGTTCTAAGGGGCAAACCACGCATCATATGCAAATGCATGTCACAAAGTTGTGACAGCTGCTTTTTCTAAAGAAACTTGGCTTTGGAAGGGGCTCATTTTAAATGGAAGAGTGGGGAGAGGGTGCTTAACTCTTTCCCTAACAGCTGTTTTTCTGCTCCAGAAAATCACCCCAGCTTATTTTTCCTCTGTGGGGATCCATATGCAGAGAAACACATGCTTGGAACCCCCTGGGGAAGAAAAGCAACTGGAGTAAGGGATCTGGAAAGGGAATATATATGCTGGATAAAAGATTAAACACTACTCTGTACCTGCCAACTCTCTGCCCCAAATTAGGCCCCTCTCAACTTACCTTGTTTCAGAAAAAGTGGCTGGTAGGGCTGTATTACATGTAGTTGGCTCCTAGGAGTCTATAGGCCTATTCACACTTGGATCCCCAAAGTCCACCCAGGTAGAATGTTCCAGTAAGTCTTGAGGCTAACCATTGCCTCTTAAGTAGGTCTTGCAGGAATTGCCATGGCCTAGCTGTGCTCCTGCTGATATAGATCCCAGGTCTTGGTGTTAGAAGTTGCAAAAGAAATAGCAATAATTCATATGGACTAACCAACCAATACTCGCTGAAGTCCTGAAGAGAACCAAGAGGTGAACTCAACCTTCCTAGACTGGATAGGCAGCAATCTGAAGATCTGATAGCAAATGACGTTAACCAATTAGTATATTTTATGAAACATTGAAAGTTGTGTGGCTGATGTCTGGTACTCAGTGAGGAATCCCAAACAGCTTGAAGGGCTAAACTTCCCAATGCTAGGTTGCAAATGACATCCAGTCCTCTCTCAGAGACTGAGCACTCAGGACTAGCCTCTGATTAGTCATGGGGTGAGTTCTCTGATGGGTATTGTCCTACTTGAGAGTTGGTGATTTGTCCAGTTTTAGGAGAGGGGAGAATGATATAACACTAGCAGAGACTACACAGTATCCCAGCTATTTTGACCTCTAGGCCAGCCATCAATTACACATGCATTCAACAAAGTCAACTTCTAGCCCTGTCCTCTGGCAATTCAAGGCCAATTCACATGTTACACTACCCACAGTGATACCTGCTACCTCTGTTGTGTTTAGAAATGCTTGCCACAACATTTGTTGTCACCACACTGTGAGTTTCCATTCCTGCCTCTGCACTCACAGATGTTCCTAGTGACCTTTGGCAGGGCCTGAAGACTCTCAACGTGATGACAACGATTCCCATGTAAGAATTTTTTTAAATGATACAGCCAGAATTGGCATCAATTGAAGCATCCGTATACTGTGGGCACTGATCTCTTATATAGAACACACTCATTTACTTACAAATAATATATTTAAATAAATAAGTAAGAAAGTGCATATTTTGTGAAAGCTGGATCTGCAGATCGTGCCATTTGTTTGACAGTGTTTTCTACAACTTTTCTCTACTCCATTATCTAGTAAGAAGACTTTGTGTTCTCCTTTTTTTTCTGAAATTATTGACATAAGTTATAATCATAGAAGGTTAGTTATGAAGTTGGCTGCACGTTATGGTGAGATATTTCTGTAAATGTGGCCATAAATTACAACAGCAAAAACTCATGCAGTGTGCTGTCCTCTCTGGGAATTATGAAATATAGCTGAGAGACCTGGTTGAATTAATAAATCCAACCCTCTAAGGAAACATATGACACTTTTGTATTTAAAAAACAATGCAACTTCAATTTGCGATCACTTTGATGGCTGCAGAAGTAGAGCAAATTAGGGTAAATTTCAGTAATCAATGTGCTTGCTCCCAAAAAAGGCTGAGCACACTGTTTATTTTCTTCAGGTTCCCCCTCTGTCCTTGTTTCTTTAAAAGATTAGACGTAGCTGTTGAATACAGACAAGCTCTTAGTTGAATATTAAATCCAGTAACGTATTTTGGTCTTACATCACACCATAGATATACGTATATGAATTACCTCAAAACTCTTGAAAATGTTTTGCTGATATATTATTGTAATCAACCAGGAGGCAATCACAGCTATATATCTAGAACAGCAGATTCCCATAGCATGCCTTTTCAAGGAATCGATTTTTTTCTATTTTAGATTTCATTATTAGATTCAGTCTTCTGAGGTCAAGAAGGTGAACAAGATCAAAGGTTTGCCCATTGTTCTTATGAAGCATGCATTTGAGCCTGGGGGATCAGCAGAAGTAGCGAAACACCCTTCCAACTGGATTGCATCACATATTTCTGTGTTACAGGAATTCATGTTACGTTATAGGAATTGCAAATCATGTGGAGTTAAACTTGCAAGCCCCAGCTTAAACAATTAAAGCCCCAGTCTACTGAGGTCCTACACAGAGCTGGAATTACAAAGACAGATGGCACAGAAAACAAAGGGTGAAGGAAAAGTAATACGGTTTTGTACTTAAACCTATCTGACTGTCTGTCTGTCTGTCTGTCCGTCCGTCTATTAATATGACATTTATATATTTTGTTTTGTATTTAATGGCCCATTCCATCTTTAGGGTTCAGAGCAAGGAATAGCAATTGTACCTTTAAGGTACAATCCTATGGCTCATGAGGGCCTCCCTCTTCCATGGTCTCTGTGGAGTTCCATGGGAGGAGAAGGAGGTCTGCTGCTGGAGACAGTGGTAGGGGGTGGAAGTTGCATGTTAGGAGGCAAATTACAAGAGGCCTGGTATATACAGGACCCAAAACTCTCCCACTCTGCAGACATGCCCTCAAACAAGGCCTTAAACTAGGCCAGCCCTGGTGCTGGTGTAGTTTATTTCCTCGCATTGGTTTCAATGGGAGGAAAAGGTTTAAACAAACAAAATGCCACCTCAAAACTGGCGCACGTACACACACCACCACACCTACCTACTTCCTGCCCTAGCTGCTGGACTTTGGATGCAGTAGATGCTGCGTTGCAGATTTCCTCTTCCTAGAATAGTATTCACAGTTTGTAGAGTGATGGATCACAATTCCTGAAGGACAATTAAAACTCAACAGTATGCCACAGAACTGCCAGCATTCACCCTTTAGTAATCCAGATAACAGTTCTACCTTGAAATTATGTGGGCCTGGGACATTTCTGTCCTCAGCGATGGTGAGTTTTCTTAGTCCATGCTTCTTAGCTCCCCATGGGGTTCCTTGGTTCTCAGTAATGTTTGATGAGGTTAGATGACAGGCACGGCCCTCACTTTTCTTCTCTCCATAAAACGGAAGCCATTTATTGGTATGGAATGTAAATCAAGACATGTTTATTCAAAAGTAAGTCCCAATATGTTCAATGGGACTTATTCCTAGATAAATGGGATAGGATTACAACTGTATTAATTTTCTCTACTTATATCCTACTTATGGGAAGAGCACGTTCTCCCTTACTAATCAGCCTGATCACTGAGTTCATCAGAGGGCATGCTCCTGGTGGTTCCACTTGGACCTATAGTCTGACTAGAGTCCACCCAGAGAAGAGCGTTCAGTGTGGTGGCTCCCATCCTGTGGAACTCCCTGCCTCTCAAGGTCAGGCAGGTATCAACACTGCGTTGTTTTCAGTGCCTCCTGAAAACAGCATTCTCCATTTAATACATTCAGGATGAGTTACAGATCCATAAAAAATCTCAGAATATAGCTTCTTCCCCCTCCCCTCCCCAATCCCCAGACAGGTCAAAAGGTGTATCTTTGTTCACAGTCCTTTATTGGAAAAATCTGTTAATTCACCAGAATAAAGTGTGTGTTTTCCAGTTCTTTTTTGGTCATCTACTAAGTGCTAGAATTGTAGAGTTCAAAGTTAGCCACTCATATGAGAACAGTCCAATTCATATGGAAACTAATTGTTATTGATATGTTAATACTGAAAAAATTAATTCTGTAATTGTCTCCAGTGCAACCTAGTACTCATCTCAATTGCTCTGCATTCTACCTCTTTGTGCCAGGTACCATCAAATCTAATGATCCAGTTCACATTTAACAACAACCCATAAGTTGTTTAACCTATGGGTTGCTGGCACCACATGAGAGCAAGCTCCCTCCCTCCCTCCCGCCCACTCACTACTCCTGCTTTGCATCCAGTTTAGAAAACAACCCAAGAATGCCCCATTTCTGGGTTGTTTGGCCTGATATGCAAATCCAGAACTTTAGTTTGTTGAGGGGAAAACAACCCAGAGTTTTAACCCAGGGCTTGTTGTTGAGTTTAAACTCAACAACCCAGAGTTTGGGTTCACATGTCACCCCTAACAACCCAGGTACATTCCTGGGTTGTTTTCTAAACTGGATGCAAAACGGAAGTGAGTGGGCAGGAGGCAGTGCACTCACCTGTTCCCATGCAGCCTAGAGCAACCTTGGGTTAATTAACCTATGGTTGGTCATTACATGTGAACCAGATCAAAGTCATATACAAGGGAACTGTTGACAGGAAAGTAAAAAAAAATGTATATCAGTTTTAATACTTTTATATCACTTTCCCATCAAATAAGGGGTATGAGGTGGTACAGTTAAAAGCCAAAAGTATTAGAATTATGGCATTTCCAGAGGCTTTGTGTTAGGTTTTAATTATTGTATATTTAAAATGCATTACATTTTTCAACCACCAAATTATACTTTTATTACATGGCCTCTCAATATTATTTCTTGATAAGGTTTTTTGGTTGCAACTGATAGTTCATGTCTGTTATAGGCACTATGAATATTCCACATTCTACCCTCAGTGTTTCTCCTGACTCCTGCTCCAACTTTTTGCCCATGTAACATACACATTCCAGGACGGTGGATATTGTTTTAACAGTTCCTGGGTCATTAGTCATAACAAAAATAAAAACATTTTGAGGCAAAAGAAATAGAGCAGATAAAATTTTTACCCAGATCTTTTGCCTGGGGCCATTATCTTTTGTTTGTTTCTGCTTTCAGTTGTACAATTCTTATACTGCACTGCTGTACAGCTCATCATTTTGTAGATTTCCAGTTGGTATACACACAACCTATCTCCCATGCCTTGTTCAATTTGATTGTTCTTTCCTGGATACCTAGAAACCTGACCCATAAGCTTAGCAAATCAGAAGATTTCTATTTCTGAAGCTCCAGATAAGAAATGGGACACATAGGTTATGACTAACTTAAGCCCCATTGGTTTCAATGGGTCTACTCTAAGCATGACTAATTTTGGATCCAACCCAAATTGAAAGGTACTTTTTTTGTAAGGGGGGGTGACGTTAAAAACTAGTTTGGCATATGTCAGCTGGAGTAGTTAAGCAGAAATGGACAAAAGCTGTTCTAATTGTATGGGTATTCTGTCAAGTTTCTCTTGATCGGGACTGAAGAATTTTAGTTTAACTATGCATTGTGCTGATATTACTGTTCCTTCTTTTCAAATGACATACTGATTTTCTACTTAATATAAGCACATTTTGTGGCAAAAAGACTATGACAACTGCTACCGCTGCTACCATGTTTGCATTTCACATCATGAAGAAAATTACTGGAAGTCAGAAATGGTTAAATTGGGCAATTTGGCCATTATGCCATTGTTAGTGATGCAGAGTCTTATTTCTGCTTCAGAAACTGAGATTTAAATAAGGGTGTTCACACACCCAGCTTGTAGCAACTGGGCATGTATCTTTAAAATGTCATTTTAAAAGGATACTATAGAAGCCTCCCAATCTATTCAAGTACACTTGGCATCTTGAAGAGATTCTGTTTTTAAAAAATCTACTTGACTGAAGAGAAGAGGAAATCTGTGGGTATGAAAATAGGTACTAGACATATGAGGATCTGATGTACTCCAACCTGTCTCCACCAGATACAACGTCGGTCTGTGGTTAGGGTGGGGGTGGGGCTGACTCTCCATGTGTTGTAAAGGTAAAAAAAAAAAACCCTCTTCCTGTAACTAACTGCCAAACTATAAGGCCCAGCTGTTGTAAGCTCATGTCCTAGTTGTGGGGTTCCCACAGGCAGTCGGGTGGCCACTGTGTGAATAGAATGCTGGACTAGATGGACCTTAGTCTGATACAGCATGGCTCTTCTTATGTTCTTAAGCTTTCCTCAAGGAGCTGGAGGGAGCACCTCACCTATGAGGAGAGATTATGACATCTGGTGCTTTAAAAAAAAAAGCTGTATTATGCATGGTATGGAGAAAGTGGATAGGGAGAAGTTTTACTCCCACTCTCATGATGCTAGTATAAGGCCTTTCTATCTCAGTGGGCAGGGGAATGTAAGCACAGAATCACGGAGTGGGAGTTGGGACTGTCGGTTGGGGAAATTGACTGAATTGGTGAGGAAGAGGCTGCTGGGACGACCTGGCAACCTGTCAGGAGCAGAGGAGAGAACTGGTGGATTACAGTGGCCTAGTGGATTCTTTTGCCTTATGGATTTATCATTTATGGATTTATCTTTTCCTCAGGGATGCTTCTTAACTGTTCATTTTTTTCCCTTTTCCCTTTCTTTATTGTTCCTGTGTTTTATATGGTCCCATATGTTAATCTGTATATATGCGCTTTTATTTGTCTTTTATCTACAAATGCTTTAACTCTGTTTGTTGAATTTACTAATTGTAAAATTATTCCAAAGTTCCTATTGTGTTGTGTCAGTTTATGTGGAAGTGTAAAATCTGATCCAGTATTGATGTGAAACCGAGCAATGCATCAAGTGGGTTACACGAGAACCCAAGTAAATTATGAGAGATTCAGGACAGATGAAAGGAAGTAGTTCTTCACACAGCACATAATTAAACTAAGGAATTCACTAGCTGAAGATGTAATGATGGTCATCAACTTGAATGGCTTTAGAGGGAGATTAGACAAACTCATGGAGGATACAACTATCAATGGCTACTAGTCATGATGGCTGCAGATTATCTTCAGTATCAGAGGAAGTATGCCTCTGAATACCTGTTGCTCAGAAACACATGCAGGAGGGTGCTATTGTACTCATATCCTGCTAGTGGGCTTCCCATTTGGGCATTTGTTGTCCACTGTGTGAACAGAATGCTAGGCTGGGCTTTGGTTGGATCCAACACTGTTCTTTTTATGTGCTGATCTATGTAAGAAATGGGAGATTTGTGTTCAGATCTCCCCGTGCTTCTAGTTTTCATTAAAAAGTAGCCACAGAGAAGTCCATTTTGATTGGAGTAGTGGTATTTGGGGAGAGGAGGAGTTAACCCTTTCCCTGATGCCATTTTCCCCAAGCTGTATAGTTACCACTACTGTGACCGCAAAGCTGTTTGTTCTGCTAGAAAAAAGGACAAGTGCATGCATATTTTCACTTTTGGAAAGAATTGCAGCTACAGAAGAAACATCCTTCACTCAGTGCCACTACTGTGATCAAAGTTGGAGCCCCTTCCCCCATGGCTGCTTTTAACTAAAATAGAAATGTCAAGAGACCCAGTCACAGACCGCCCATGTAGTTTGTCTTGTGGAGTTTGGCTCTTAGGTTGTCTTTAAGGAGGATGGATGTTTCTTATCTCCAAGGCTTAGATTCTTCAGTGATGTTTGTTGCTATGAAGCATGTTGGCTTTATAAGAATATCTGTCAAGAATATTTCCATTTACTTGTAGGGAATACCAACTGGATAATGTCAATGTCCAGAGTCTATGTCATTTTAATTATGCTGCCATTTGGCTTCAGGATAGCTCTGAGGGCAAGAATGAAGGGAAACAAGGACAGACTGAAAATTCCTTTAATGTTTAGTACTCTTTGCACCTAGTACTGTTAATCCCTGAGACTGGAGGAAGAAAAGCATGCACACAAAATGGCTACTCTTTCCCTGAGTTAAAATATGCTCAGCTACAGAAAGATGTCGTATAACTTTCAGTCAGATGCTAGCTTGTTAACTGGTGGTTTCTTTGTTAATTTCTTTTGTCTTTATATATGCAACATAGTAAGTAACATTTGGCACAATGTTTTTAATTCGTGAAATGCAATAGTTTTCACAGTCTTATGACTTCCTTTCTCCAGATTCTTCCATTTTAAAGCCAATAGCTGAATAATGTGGGAAATTTTTCTCCTGTCATAATACTATAGCTTGAAATTGATCGTCAGTAGGTTCAGAAGGGGCAGAAAGGAAATACTATTTCACCAAGCATAGTTAACTTGTGGAATTTGCTGCCGCAGGATGTGGTGATACTCACTAGCTTAAATTGCTTTTTAAAAAGATCAGACTAAGCCAGGGAGAATAGGTCTGCTAACAGTATTAGGCATGACAAAACGTTGCAGTGTTTTCCCAGCTCCTGATAGAAGTGCTCCGGTTAAGGGCTCCAGACAGCCTGGAAGAGGGAGCCTCATAGTCATGTTCAGGACTCTCAGAGGAGGGGTGGATTCCTGGAGGGATGAAAGGGATAAAGACCCTCACCACTACCTTCCCCTGCTATACTAGAGGGCTTCCAGTTCCATATATGGTGCATTTTATAGCTATATAGCACACATGGGCAACTTGTGAGTCAAATGGGGGCCACAGCCAATTTCCACGCAGTGTATGGTCTCCCTCCCTGCTTCCCAGCTGATCAGTGCTGGAAACAGGTGACGAGTGCACCGATTAAAATGTGTGTACGTGTGAGAACAGCTGGGGAGAAAGAGGAGAGGAGAAGGCAAGGTCCTGTCCACCATTGGCTCTGGCCATGCATGTAGCTCTTGGCCTACTCTCTACCACCGCATGCAGCCCTTGGAGACAAAAAGGTTGCCCACTCCTGTCATATAGGCTGTGGACATGTCTGGAGAGTGGAAAAGAAAAAACATGTCATTTTCCCTTTTCTCCCTCCTGAAACATGGGGGGGGGGGGCTTTATATACTCATGGCAAACATTCCTCTCAACCCAAATTCCTCCCCCTCCATGATATTGACTATAAGCTGTCAGGAATTTGAGCAGGCTAATTCCTTCTCTCCCCCTGTCCTCCATGTTCCTGGGGGGTAGGGTTTGTTTTTTTTCAGTGGACAATCTTACATCCTGCGTACCAACTGTCTCTGCCATAGCCTTAATTGACAGACTCACACAATTACCTTCACATGGATAATTCATGAATTATCCATGTGAAGGTACTCCACACAATCAAACATACCATAGCCATGTTGCTGGCATTACCCCACAACAATACATCTGCTTGCCTAACTGAGAACTCTGTGCATTCTGTGAAGGTCTGACGGGAACAGGCTGTATTCCTGCGAAGGCTTTTCACATGGAGGAGCCTCCACAACTACAGCCAGCTCCCCTTCAAGGGTGGATCCAGGCAAGTGGCACATAATTGTGGGTAGGGACCAATGATGTGGCCCCAATACCCTTTGATTGCATGGAACCTCTCCACGTAGAGACACACGAAGGGGGCTAAAGTCTGCCTGATGTCTGGTTTCTTTCGACTCCCCTTTTCTGTCTAGATACATAAATGTCTGTCTGTCTGTCTAGACAGACAGAGACAGATTTAGCTGCCATCAGCATTTTGTAACCTCACAGGATCTTTTGGGGCTGCTTTATTTTAATCTTTTTGCTTTTAATTTTCCAAACATCTGTACTTATGCATATCTCAGGAGCCCACCAAGTATGTAGAAACCCGTGCCTTATTTTTGAATGGTCCAATTTTGCTTCCACGCCATCATTGGGACATTAACATTGAATTGTAAACTTAAGTCTACAGGCATCTGTGTGAGTTCATGCACATGGTCTTCGGAATTACAACTAACAATGCATAAGTCACAGTGTTATAACTGTACTTCCTCTGATACTGAAGATAATCTGCAGCCATCACGACTAGTAGCCATTGATAGTTGTATCCTCCATGAGTTTGTCTAATCTCCCCCTAAAGCCTTTCAGTTGATGACCATCATTACATCTTCAGCTAGTGAATTCCTTAGTTTAATCAGATTTTCTTCTCTGTGCTGATGGAAAACTGCAGTGAGATTAACTGGCATCTTTAGGGAAGGCTGTGGACAATATAGGTTAATAAATGACTAAAGTTTAAGATTATTTTGCCTAAATAATTTCAACAAACTGTATCTGTATCAATCCATTAAATGGTGTCAACTCTAGAAGGGCACAGTTTGTTTTTCAAAGCCTTCAGAGTTAAATAAGCTCATTTTTAGCCCTATGCATTGCAGGATGTACTGAAGAGGAAGACACCTAATGGCCATTGCAATGCATTCATTCCTTTCCCTCCCATGCATTCCTATGGGCATTAGGAAGGACAGGCCATTCTTACGGAGACGGGCAATGACAACAGCAGCCCCTTGTGGTGTTTTGGGGGATTTCCTCAATACAATCATCAGCTGTTTTGGGGCTCCTGCTATTTCCTGTGAGGAATGCATTCCTATGGCTATTCAGAAGGACAGGCCATTCCCATGGAAGGGTTGAAGTGCTTGGGGCATTTGTGGGACTGCTGTTTATCATTTTTGTTGTTGTTGTTCAGTCGTTCAGTCATGTCCGACTCTTCGTGACCCCATGGACCATAGCACGCCAGGCCTTCCTGTCCTGCGCTCTCTCCCGGAGCGTGCTCAAGTTCATATTCATTGCATCGGTGATGCTATCTAGCCATCTCATCCTCTGCCGCCCCCTTCTCCTTTTGCCTTCAATCTTTCCCAGCATCAGGGTCTTTTCCAGAGAGTTTTCTCTTCGCATTAGGTGGCCAAAATATTTCAGCTTCAGCTTCAGTATCTGTCCTTCCAATGAGCACTCAGGGTTGATTTCCTTTAGTATGGACTGATTTGACCTCCTTGCAGTCCAGGGGACTCGTAAGAGTCTTCTCCAGCACCACAGTTCGAAAGCATCAATTCTTCGGCGCTCATCCTTCCTTATAGTCCAGCTCTCACAGCCATACATTACTACTGGGAAAACCATAGCTTTGATTAGACGGACCTTTGTTGGCAAGGTGATGTCTCTGCTTCTTACTATGCTGTCTAGGTTTGCCATAGCTTTCCTCCCAAGGAGCAAGCGTCTTTTAATTTCATGGCTACAGTCACCGTCTGCAGAGATCTTGGAGCCCAAGAAAGTAAAATCTGTCACTGCTTCCATTTCTTCCCCTTCTATATGCCAGGAAGTGATGGGGCCAGATGCCATGATCTTTGTTTTCTTAATGTTGAAAATGCTGTTTATCATGGGGAGATGTAAATATATTGTGTTCCTATGGAGGGATTATGGCAACAGGTTCTCCTTAAGGCGTTTGAGGATACTCCCTTGGTCCACCTGTAAGCAATACCGGGACTCCTGCTGCTTCCTGTGGGGAACTGGTCTCAGTCCATTGTGTTTGCATGGCTACTTGGAAGGACAGTTTATTTTTATGATCATTCAGAAAGACAGGCCATTCCTATGGAGAAGTCATGGTGAGGATAGGGTCATGGCAACAGAAGCTGTTTGTGGTGGTGGTGGGGTATTCCTTTTATCATATTGCATTTTAGAGTTTCATGTTTTGATAACTGCTCAGAAAATACAAACTATTGGGCAGTATGGAAATGTAATACATAAATACGTACACCCATGAGAACTATCACTGTTCTTGCTGTTGGGAAACCAGGCTCAATCCAATACATTTCTATAGCCATTTGGAAAGACAAACCATTCCCACAGAGATTATTGTGGTGGTGGCAGCAATGAAAGCATTTGAGGGGTTTGAGAGATGCACCATGAGCAGTACTGGGGCTCCTGCATTCCCTTGGGGAACTGTGGGGTTGGTGGTCTCAGTCCAATGCATTTCTGTGGCTGTTCAGAAGGATAGTTGTTTCTGATGGCCATTCGGAATGAAAGGCCATCCCTGTGGTGAGGTGCGGGCAGAGAGGCAATCTATAAGCATATAAATGATCCCAAGAAAGCTTGGGAACTCCTATGGAGATGGTGCCTAAAGACTGTAAGTTTCGAGTCACCTTTGATTTACTGCATTTCAATGGGTTTACATATTTGGATGATCCCTAAAAAATGCTTTGTATCATATGGTTTGTTCTCTAAAGACCACTATGTAAGCAAGTATTTCATTTGAAGATGGTCCTTAAAAACAACTAATAATTTCCTAGGGCAAGTATTTTGATTTGGAGATGGTCCTTAAAATTTTCCAGTGATTTCCTTTGGCCATGTAAAAAGAACCAGTGTATTGCAATGGCCATTCGGTGTCCTTCTCTTTAGTACTTCCCACATATTGCTATTTTTTCCTCCACTTATTTGATCCAAATCTTACTACCTTTAGAAGTGTTGGAGTCAACCATAGCAATTAAACAATGTTCCACCAACTCTGATCCAAATACTGTGCAAAAGTAACTATACACATTTGTACAGGAATTGGTGGTTTGATACAGATGCTCGAGAAAGCAGAATTTTTCTATCTTGCCCGTTAATTATTTATTTACTCTTTGTATTTTTATAGGTGACTGAGCTGGAATGTGTGAGTAGTCAAGCAAATGCAGTCCATACTCATAAAACAGAATTAAACCAGACAATTCAAGAATTAGAAGCCACACTGAAGAAAAAGGAAGAGGTACTTACTTGCTTTTGTTCATTGACTCATAAAGTAGCCTTGCAAATATGTCATTTATATAGTTCATAATGTTAAATCTTAGAATGGCAGCAGAAATTGGCATGAGTTTCTTTATAGATAATAAAAAAGAATGTTTCGGTCTAGGATTGATGATAATGAAAATCACCAATTATTTTCTTAAAATAAGCTAAACTTGTATCAAATGTATGGGTTACACCAGGGGTGGAGAACATCTGGTTCATGGCTTCCCTTCCTCAGCCTGGCACCAATTAGGCTTTTTAAAATGCTTCCATTGGTGCCAGTGCAGAAGATATTTAAAACCTAGCTTTCCCCAGTTCTATCACCCTAAAGCTAAATTCCATTATAGCAAGCAGACCAAATCTAAAGAGGTATGGGGGAATATGACCATATGGGGAAATAATTTTATAGATTAAAAGAACTAGTCAATGGAAATGCTGTAAAATCCTTTCCTGAAATTACTGATGCTGTTGGATGTGGGGAGGCCTTTGCTTTTCAATGTTTTTGCAGCAGATCCAACATGCTGTGATTACATTACCATGGGACCATGCTCCCCTGAGAGATAGGACAGTATTCTAAAGGCTTACTAAATAAATATATGCAACAAGTAGGGATCTCTAACAAATAGTCCAGAGACATTAACCCAAAAAAGCCAGCAAGAAATTCGAAGCAAGCTGAAATTTGGTACATAATTTCAGCTTTACTGCCTGAGCAACATATTAAAAGTCCCAAACAATCCCACTTGGGCTTCCAATGGGAACTTTTTTCTAAACCTAAGTGCTGTGGCAGGGTGGTGTGGTGGTGGTGATATGAGGAGCTGAGGCAAAATCTCATGAGATTTGGAGGTGTCATGAGACTTGGTCCTTTTGCAATTCTCAGGGTTCCATGAGCAAGTTGATATCCCTTTTTGTTTCTCAATGGCCTCATTTTGGCTACAATCCTGGTGACAATCAACAGCGGAGTTCAGTATTAGAAAGAGTGATTGTCACCTTTTGACTGCAGCTAGAATGGTTCTGGCACAAGCTTGGAAAATGCAGGTGCTCCATCAGTAATGGATTGGTTCCATAAAATATGGAGCGTGATCTCAATGGTCAAATTAACTTATTGTGTAGGGATGTGTGATGAAAGGCAAAATGATGATATGTTTGTTGAGAAATGTGCTGTGTTCTTGATGTTTTGGAATGACAATGTTCATAATTATTAATCTTGTAAATTTTCTTACTTTTATGTTTATTCTTTATAAACATATTCTTTATATTTATAAATTATAGTTATTCTTTATGGAAAAATTAAAAATAATTAGATAAATACGGGTTTGTGCCAAAGCACACATTTATTTCAGAAGGCAGTAGATTCACTATGCTCTTTTTAGAAGTGTGAAAGTGTGCTAACAAATAGACTTCAACCTGTTTCTACAAGATTACTTTTATATACTGATTTTAAGTGCTTGAAAAGCCTGGTGTGTTTGGATTAAAGGTACTTTCTCTAGAGATTATCACCGACAGAATGACCCTATCAGTACGGGCCCACGCATTGGTGGGAAGTTCAAAAAGCATCTTTGCTGCTTCTAGCAAAGCACAGTCACTTTCCCAAGAGTGAATAATAGGTAGGGATTGCCTTTTCATATCACATCTATCATCCCGGAAGCATATTATTCTTTTTTCTGTCAGTAATTGGCACCAGATGTTTCAGAGGAAAGTTCAAGATACCTCAGTGCAGTTCTGAAATAACATGCCTTCAGGGAAGTTACTTCCTAGTCACCTAGTAGAGTTTTATTCTTCTGTATGTGATGTTTGCTGCTTCTAGAAACATCTGTTTTAAATTTTGCAATCCTTGCTATTGTATCTCCAGAGCTTTCTTGTTCCTCTCATAACTCTGCTACTGCCTGGTAAATCATTTATAGATGTCCCATGCTTCTGCCATTCATTTTAAAATTTGCATCCCAGGGATATGGTATAGAAATTATTTCCATAGGCTCACTAGACATTCTGTAAACTAACAATATTAATATCATGCTTGACTAAATAATTTCAGCATTGCTTTACAGCTTATTTTCTCTGTCATTCATAGCTGTGTATATGCTTCCTCAGGCTTTTTCATGCTATAAAATACACAGTTGTTCCCAGTCCTTCATAATCTGGAATCACATCCTTGGTCTTGGCCACTTTTCTTCCCAGGTGTCTTCATCACTATCAAAGTGCACTGGCTCTCTGACAGCTGATGCTTTTGACTCGGTTATTGCTATTGCTGCATAACTGATAGCACCCTCCTGTGCCTATGGAACTGGAGTGCAAGCAATGCTTCCTGCTGGGAAATGTGTGTGTATAAGGTTTCAGAAGTATAATGAAGTTCAAGGCTGTAAGGCTGGCAAAATAGCTCTTAGGGTGATGTATTTAGGGAGAAGGATGCAGTCCAGCTGTCTGCTTGCTCCCGCTTGTACTGCACAGGTATTTGTTGCAGCATGAGCAATGCTTGGGTGTGCAGACATAGGATCATATGATGTTGCAATAATATTTATTTAAATGAAAGATTAATTCTGGCTTGCTAGATTACAATGAAGCTAAAGCCACTACAACATTTCTTCCCTGTGCTAGTTCAGAAGCACAGATGTTGATGTAAATTCATTGCCCAAGTCGAACCATGCAGCACATGCTGCTCATTGTTCACAGGTGAATAACTTATAGGAGTTGGTAACTCCAGGTGTTAATGTTTCAGTAACCAACCAATCAGTGTCAGTTCTGATATGATAAGGTTGATTCATCCCGGATGAAAGTTCGTATATGCATTAAGGTCAGTTGGGGTAATCTGCTGTTTTATTCCCCTTAGGAGATAGAGAAACTGAGGAAAGAAATTGATAATGCTAGAGAGCTTCAGGCACAGAGGGACTCTTTAACTCAGAAGCTACAAGTAAGTAACGGTGGGGCAGTCTGTGTGTGTGTAAATCTAAAAATTTGGAGGAAAGAAGGTGGAGAGTTATGGACTTGTTCAGTCATTTTGGGGTGGCGATAGGAGTGGTTTCTCCCTTACTGCTTTGGTTGTGCTCTGTTCCTGCAATGGTAGTATGATCACTGTATATACATAATGGAGGCTGGGAAGTTTTGTCATAGTGCAAGGGAAAACCTTTTTACAAATGAAGACATAGTGCCTAGTACTGGAAAGGAGGAGTGCACATCCTTCAAAAGCTATATTGGTCACCAAACACTGCTTTTGGGTGGGAAATAGCCTTGCACACTCTTTTCTTTTTTCTTATTAAAGAATTACATGAGAACTCATGGATTTAAGCACATACCATACTAGTGTGTAAATGGCTTTTTCAAAGTACTTGCTGATACAGGGGCCTGATTAGGATTGGGTCTCTGGCAGGGGTAGGGGGACTTGGACTCTTTGCTCTCCACTGCAATCCCAATCCAGAAAGGACCCCCACACCCACTATCTGCATTGGAAGAAAAGCTTGTTTTCATGTAAATGGAAACTTTTTCCCCAATGCATATAACAGGCATGAGAGATGATCCAATTTGGGACCCCAGGAGGTCCCAATGCTCCCACCAGGGTCTCGGTCTGGATTGGGCCCCTGCACTGGCTATTTATTTTTTAAAAAGCAATTCATGTAGTTGCTTGTCCAGCTTGGTCCCGATACATTTAAATAACAACAACAACCTTAAAAGAAGTTCCAATAATATAATAATATCTCACCAGTGATGTTGTAGGTACTATTCATTAGGTCATCTGTGTCACAAGAATTCTGGTTACATTTCTGGGGATAAGTCTGAAGAACTATGAAACCCTGGAAAACAAACACGTGCAGCAACGTGACAAAAAGAACAATAACAATCCCACTGGGGGTTGGACTCGATGGTCTTGTAGGCCCCTTCCAACCCTACTATTCTATGATTCTATGACTTTCATGTCTCTGAAAATGTATGCAGTGTGCAAAACCTTAGAGTTGAGTACATAGAGAATTGCAGGTCAATTCTCCAGATAGCTTATCCACCCCCATGCAAATGAGTCAGCAGAGTGCTAAGTAGAGCGCATTCTCCCTTCCCATGGTATGTGAGGCCATTGCCATGATTGAGAACCCCATGCTCAACTCTGACATCTTCATCCAGCCTCTCTCTGAGCCAAGTGCAAGTCTTCCCTTTCAGCTAGCTAGCCCTGTTGTCACAGTGAGGACCTGGCTTCACTGAGCACTCTGAGGTCAAGTTCACACTGAGGACTTTGAGCAAGTTGCATTTGGTGGATTCTGACCAAGCAGGAGTTGGGTTTCCCAGAGAGACAGGAGATAGAGCAGCATCATGGAGAGCTCCGAGTGATGCTGGGGCTGGCAGCCAGCTTATAACATATAAGCTTGCCTATATGTTAATGTCAACAGGCAGCAGATTGTGACTGAACCTTAAGTATGGTTTTGACTTCCTTTAGGCTGGTTAGACCTGCTTCTTTATTGACTGAGGACTTTTCCCTTAAAGGGGCCTGGCCTGTTTCAGCAGCCTCAAATTGGGTTTGCACGACACGACAAACCATGGGCAGCCAGTCATGGTGAGCTGTTGTGTCGTCCAAACCCGGCGGGTTCTCTGCAGGGTGGCTTAATTTTCACAAGCAAGCCATCCTGAGAACCCATGGCTTGTTCTAGGATTGCTCATACCCAAATTGGGCTGTTGTGTTGTCCGAACCTGGGAGTGTGATTTTATCATGGGTTGCTGGCTTCAACTATAGACCTGTTTGGTAAAAGCAGCAAAAAATCCCGTGCCGCACTTTTATTTTATTTATTTTATTTTTATTATTAAATTTATTAATTGCCCATCTAGCTGGTCACCCAGCCACTCTGGGCGATGTACAACATAAAATAAAAACAGTTTAAAACAATAAAATTCTACAATAAAAACATTTTCTAAAATACCCTAACCCACCCCAAATGCCTGCCTGAACAACAGCGTTTTTAATGCACAACGGAAGCTCATTAAAAAGGGGGCATGATGGAGTTCCCTAGGGAGGGAGTTCCACAGAGTGGGGGCCACCACAGAAAAGGCCCTCTCCCTCGTCCCCACCAGTCTAGCTGTCCTGGCTGATGGGACAGAGAGAAGGCCATCCGAGGCTGATCTTGTTAAGCGGCCTGTCTGGTGCTGCTGGAGGTGCTCCTTAAAATAGGCTGGGCCGGAACCATATAGGGTTTTAAAGGTCAAAACCAACACCTTGAATTTGGCCTGGAAAACAACTGGTAACCAGTGCAACTCCTTCAGCACTGGAGTGATGTGATCTCGCCGGCGGCTGCCTTTAATCAGGCGAGCCGCCGCGTTCTGTACCAGCTGCAGTTTCCGAACCGTCTTCAAGGGTAACCCCACGTAGAGCGCATTACAGTAGTCTAAACGAGAGGAGACCAGGGCATGTACTACCGATGGGAGCAGATGATCGGGAAGGAAGGGGTGCAGCCGCCGTATCAGATGGAGTTGATACAGCGCTGTCCAGCTCACAGCTGACACCTGAGCCTCCATGGACAGCTGGGAGTCCAAAATGACCCCCAAGCTGCAGACCTGGTCTTTCAAGGGTAGCCGTACCCCATTCAACACCAGGTCAACATCCCCCAGCCTCCTCTTGTCTCCCACCAAAAGTACCTCGGTCTTGTCAGGGTTCAGATTCAGCCTACTCCTCCCCATCCAACCACTCACCATCTCCAGACATTTGGACAGGGATTCTACGGCCAACCTTGGTGAAGATTTAAACGAGAGGTAGAGTTGCGTGTCATCTGCATATTGATGACACTGCACCCCAAACCTCCTGATGATAGCCCCCAGCAGCTTCACATAGATGTTAAATAGCATCGGGGAGAGGATGGAACCCTGTGGCACCCCACAAGTAAGTGGCCACGGGTCCGAAACCTCCTCTCCCAGTGCTACCCTCTGGTACCTGCCGGAGAGGAAGGACCGGAACCACCACAATACGGTGTCCCCAATGCCCAACCCTCCAGGTGGTCCAGGAGGATACCGTGGTCAACGGTATCGAAAGCTGCTGAGAGGTCGAGGAGAACAAGGAAGGAGCATTCACCCCTATCCAGAGCCCTCCTCATATCATCTACCAAGGCGACCAAGGCCGTTTCTGTCCCATGCCCAGGCCTGAAGCCCGACTGAAATGGGTCTAGATAATCAGTTTCTTCCAAGTGTGCCTTCAACTGCACCGCCACCACCCGCTCAATCACCTTGCCCAAAAATGGCAGATTTGAGACTGGGTGAAAGTTGTTCAAAACTTGAGGATCCAAGGAGGGCTTCTTTAAGAGCGGTCTTATCACTGCCTCCTTGAGGGCTGATGGCATCACTCCCTCCTCAAGGGAGGCGTTCACCACCGCCTTGATCCCCTCACCCAGTCTCTCTCTGCAGCTCATAATGAGCCAAGATGGGCAAGGATCAAGTAAGCAGGTGGTTGGCCGTACCAATGAAAGCACCTTGTCCACTTCCTCAGGAGGAAGAAGCTGGAACTGATCCCACAAAACCGGTTTGCCACAGGCCGCCTCTTGCTCACTAACTGTATCCACAGCATGCAGAGTAACACACCTAATCTGATCAATTTTATCTGCAAAGTGCCTTGCCAAGGCCTCACAGGAGGCCTTAGAATGCTCCAGTGGTTCCGGAGCCACAGGACCGACCAGGCTCCGGACCACTTGGAACAGCCTCCTGGGACAGCACTCTGCAGACGCGATGGAGGCAGCATAATATTCCTTTTTTGCTGCCTTCACTGCCACGTGATAGGCTGAAGATACAGCTCTAGCCCATGTCTGATCGTCTTTGGAGCGAGACTTCCGCCACCGGCTCTCTAGCCGTCTCACCTCCTGTTTCAGAGCTCGTAACCGCGGATTGAACCATGGTGCAGTCCAAGCCCTGTTCAGGGGGAGAGGGCATTTCGGAGCCACCTGATCTAATGCCCCAGTGATTGTGGCATTCCAGCCACCCACCAGGGTCTCAACCGAGTGGCCGTTGGCATGCCCCAGAGAATCCCCAAGCACGTTCAGGAATCCATTTGGATCCATAAGACGCCTGGGGCGGACCATTTTAATGGGTCCTCCACCCCTGCGGAGGGGTTGTGGAACCGAGAAGTCCAACGTCACCAGATAGTGATCTGACCATGACAAGGGGGTGGTGGATATACCTCCGACTTCCAGATCACTCCCCACTTCTCCGGAAACAAACACAAGGTCTAGTGCATGACCGGCTACATGGGTGGGCCCAGTTAGAATATGGTGCAGCTCCCAGGAGGCCATGGTCTCCATGAAGTCCCGAGGTGCTCCTTTGAGGATGGCTTCCGAATGTATGTTGAAGTCCCCCAACACCAGTAAGTTAGGGGACTGCACACACACATCAGAGACCACCTCAAGCACCTCGGCCAGGGAGTCAGTCGTGCAGCGGGGTGGACAGTACACGAGCAGAATCCCCAGACTGCCCTTCGGGCCCAACACTTCACAATCTTGCCAGTCTCCAGCCTCCATCTCCAGTGACTGCCCCTCCACCGATGCTCAAATGGTACTGTGGAAGGACCATCACTTGTTCGCCACCTTGTTTTTAAATTTTTTTTTCAGTGCTTCGGGAGTACGCAAGTGTGTTCACAATTTTTTTTTCCTGTTCTTTCGCCTGCCCGATATGTGTAGCCTTGCCTTGTCAATTTCCTTCTTTGATTCAGCTGTCAAAGGAGCACCAGTGAGAGAAGTAAGTGCACCAAAAAGGGGTGTAGGGACAATACCTCCCATTTGGCAATGTAATTGTCTTGCTCTTAAATGTTGAATTGACACTTATTAGTGTCCTCCCCCCATTCAACACTTCCCCAAGCCTCTCAAGTCCAGAAAGAGGAGATACTGGCTTCCCCCCTTTTCACGGCTCCTTTTGGGAACAGTTAGTGCAAAAGTGTTTGGAATACATGCCACAGCTGTCTGGAAGGCTAAGGGGGAAGGAGGGGGAGAACAAGCTACCATAAGCCTGATTGTCTGTTGGGCATACTGTGAATTATTCTGCGAACAACCAACCCACTGTGGCTTATTTGCAGGGTGGCTTAGCATGATGTGTGAACCCACTCTCAGGCTGAAACACATAACCCAGGTGCCTTTGCAGCAGAACCCATCTTGTCTCCTTGCCCCAGCTTCCTCCCCACTCCTTTCACTCCCCCTTTTTCTTCACCACCTGTTCTTTTTTCCAGTGCTTCAGGAGTATGCAAATATGTTCTTAATTTTTTAAATTATTATTATCGTTCCCATTCTTTTGCAAGTGTGCAAGAGCATACTTTCACCTGTCCGATGCGTGTAGCCTTGCGTTATCAATGCCCTTGTAGGTTGCAGCTGTCAAAGGGAGCTCCAAAGTGAAGTAGGTAACATACAAGGAAACTGACAAGAGGAAGTTGAATATAGGTTAATTTGTGCACAGTTGTGAAGGACCGGGGGAGAAATAACAGTAAGGGAAAGGAGGAACCTGGTAGCACAATTCAGAAGCACCGAAAATGGGGGGAAAAGGCAACCAGAGTGAGTGTACCAAAAGAGGGGGACCAATATCTACCCCTTGGCAATGTAATCCTCTTGCTTTTAAGTGTTGAACTGACATTCTCAGTGTCGTCCATCCTTTCAACACTTCCTGGAATCTCCAGCTACTCCAGAAATGGGAGTTATTAACGCCCCCCTTCACAGCTCCTTTTCAGAGCAGTTACTGCAGGTGCACAAATTTCCCTTCCTTTTACCACCAAGCCTTTACATTTGTGCAAATATTCCCGACATTTAAAAAAAAAACCTTAAAGGGTGGCTAAACAGGACAGAGCAAATGGGGTCCCTGCACCAGCAGTACTTACACCTGCCCCACCCATGGGGCCCCATTTACTGTGTCCCATGCCTTCTAAGTTTGTTTGTTTTTTAACTGTCAGGGAGATTTGCACACATCCACAGAAGCTCAGTAATTGCTCTGTAAAGGAGCCACAAAAAAGAGGGGGAGAGTTAATAACTCCCATTTCTGGACTAACTGGAGACTCGGGGAAGAGTTGAATGGGAGGAGGACACTGAGAAGGGTCAGTTCAACACTTAAAAGTGAGGGGATCACATTGCCAAGGGAGAGATATTGTGTGTGTCCCCCTTTTGGTGCACTGACTCTGTTCACCTTCTTTCCCCATTTTCGGTGCTTCCAAGTCCCTCCTTTCTCTTACTGTTATTTCTCTCTCGGTCCTTTGCAACTGCGCAAATTAGCCTATATCCAGCCTCGTCTTGTCAATTTCCTTATATGTTAACTACTTAACTTCACCACCCCATTTGTCAGCTGAAACATGCAAGAAAATTGTCGAGGCACAGCTACACATATCGGACAGTTGTGAGTGTGCACTTGCACACTTGTGAAAGACCGACAAAAATAATACTTTAAAAAAGTTACGACCCAATATGTGCAATTTTGAGACATCAAAAAAAAAAAGTGGCGAACAAGTGATGGTTCTTTCAAAGTGCTGTTTTGGCAGATGGAAGGGCAATCACTGGCAAGGGAGGCTGGAGGCAGCACTAGTGAGATCATGAAGAGCAGCACGGGGTTTTCTGTAGCCAATCCTGGCAACCCACAATAAAATTGCTCTTCTGGGTTCGGATGACATGACAACCAACCATGAATATGAACGAGCCTACAACAAGCCATGGGAGCCATGGGTTCTCAGGGTGGCTTGTTTGTGAAAATTAAGCCACCCTAGAGAACATGCCAGGTTCAGACGACACAACAACCCACAATGGCTGGCTGCCTACGGCAGGTTGTCATGTAAGCTCAGTCACTGACAGCTTGAATAAGTTGCACCTGGGTGAAAAGGAAGATAGAATGGGGATATGGGATGGCCAGGTGCACTTGTGCATGCATGGGGAAGAGGAAGAGAACTATCTAGAGCCTTATGTTGATGCCTTCCTGGTCAGGCAACAATGCCTACGTGGGGACTGATTGTGCATTTTGGTTATTCTGGTAACATGAAAAAGCAATGCTGAAAGAGAATTTTTTAAACTGAAACATTATTTAACTCCCATCATAACTAAAGCTTGGATACATCCTAGTCCATGCACACTCGGTAAAACTTGGTGAAGGTGCCTGGCAACAACACATCTGTCAAGAAGGAGGCAGAGAGATACAGAGAAACTTTGTATGCCAAATATACTCAGTGTTGGTTAAAGGTTATTTGCTTGAGAATAGATTGCTAAAATGTTGAAATATTATACCCCAAAGCTTGTGCCGCATTTTATATTGCTTCTTCGTGGAAGACAACCAAACTTGGACAGGGTAGCTAGGATGAATTCCTGCTGAGCATAATCACCATGTAAATAACCCTTCTTTTATGTATCTGTTGCAATTTATGGTAGGAGTGTTAGTGTTCATAGCTTTTGGAGCTGGATTCTTTAGCAAATTTTTATAGGCATTGATGTTTTTCATCTCATCAAATGAGCATGTGTTTTGGCTCTTTATTGCCGTTAAAGTTCTCACAAATGCTTGGTCAAGTTACTGGGTAATAAGCAGTGAGATTATAGTCCTGTACAAATGATGCCACGGTCTATTATTAACCAGATACTGCACTGTGCTTTTTTCCTGACCATTCAGTGGGATATGTGCCCTTGAGGGACTTATAAAACAGCTTCATAAATAAGTGGGACAAAAGCATCCTTTGCAAAACTATTTTGAGGTGACAATTTTTTCTATGTGAAAATAACATTTTTAAAGTGAAGTAGCATTCAGCATGTTAAAGTTTAACCATCCTGTTAACTATGCCCTGAACCCAAACACGGCCAAAAGTAGTCTTGATTTTAAAACTGTCTTTAACAGAATGATTTTAAAATGATTAAAATATCTGTTTGCTAAGACAATACAGAGGCAGGGTATGCAAAGTACAATGGAGCAGGCAGTCTCCACACCTCTGTCCTATATCCCCTTCTCAACTATTCCAGAAGCAGTGAAAAAAGCACCCTTCTGTCCATGCACTGGTAGCCACAGTATAGTGTCCATGATCATTTTGTTTCTATCCTAGGCATTTACCATCAGTTTGGAATGTGAGCCTTGCTTCCCAGTTGTGAGACAGGGATCATCGTCTAGAACTTGACACTCTTACACAAAGATGTGCGGTATGATAATTACCGTGCTGGAAGGACTCCGTTTGGGTCGCACTCTATAGCGTAGATTGCATAGTAATTACTACAGCCCCACGTTAACAGTATAAAAAAATGAAAGGGTACTGCTTTATTTACAAATGACACTTAATGCATATTTTTCTTAAAGGAAGTGGAAGTTCGAAACAAAGACCTAGAAGGACAACTGTCTGAGCTAGAGCAGCGTCTGGAGAAAAGTCAGAATGAACAAGAAGCTTTTCGCAATAACTTGAAAACACTTTTAGAAATTCTTGATGGCAAAATCTTTGAACTAACAGAACTCCGAGATAACCTGGCCAAGCTAATAGAATGCAGCTAAAGAAAATGGGATCTCAGTGCCAACTTTCTTAAAGATGCGCTGTCTCTCTTCATAGGACTTTGTTGGGCTCTGCATCAAAGTTGCACAAAATTAGGAAAATGCTCCTCCAGGAGGGCCTGTTTTAAATTTTAAACAATATATTTCAGTGTAAAATTTTAGAATTCAGCTTGTAGCTAGTTGAAAAAAAAATAACTTGAATTACAAATTACCTCCTTGTATATAATTGGCCATAGATAACTCGAAAGATATTAACAGTAATTGAATGCAATCCTTTTCTAATTATTAGCCAGTGAAATAATGAGAAGTGCCCCAAATGACATCCCTTTTAGTGTTAGACACAATGTCTATGATCTGTTTTATTTTATTTTGCTGGTTAAAGGCACAGTCCTATGCATATTTAGACAGAAAAAAGTCCTCCAGCTCCCAGCATGTTCCAGCCAGCTTTGATGGCTGGGGAATGCTGGGAGTTGTAGGACTTATTTCTGTCTTAACATGCATAGTATTGCACCCTAAGGTACCTAATTGCTGTGTTTTGTGCAAGAACTTTGTGATGACAGCCCTGTCTTTTGTTGTAATCTTAATAATTTCTCAGGATATTTTGCACTGTTAAGAAACAGTACATTACCAATTAATTCTTGCCAGGAGTGAGAGAGTTGCATCTTTAATTCAAACCTAGTGAATAACTGCTTGTATAGAGTTCTTCCCTTTTTTATACTGGAAGATACTGTATTTATTTATGATGTTCACTCTGGTGTTCTATAATATTGTCCAGTGTATGGTTTACTTTTCCCTATTGAAGTCCATGTATGTAGAAGTTCTGTATTCCATTTTGTTACACATTTTGAAGCCAATCTATGAAGACAGGTGAGTCCCTCAAAAGTATTTTAAAATTTGCTATATAGAGATAAGAAGTATAAAGATCAATCTAGTCCTATTAACGATTACATAGGCTTAATATCTGCTGTTACTGATATATGTTTTTATCATTTATTTAGCAAGAGACCTCATGTTCTGGAAACACGGTGATTTGCAAGGCATTCTCTTTAAGTTGTCCTTGCTCAATTTTTTTTAAAGACACTGTATAATCATAGGAAATTGAAATGTAGTGCTTTGTTTTCTCTCTGTTGGATCTTCACATCACATCATTATCAAAAACCACACCAGGCAATATTCTGAACTTCAAAACAGGAATTGAATTCAGTTATCCTCAGTGAACATGTTTTTAAGTTCTTTTGATGTAATTTAAAAAAGACTTTTGCCAAACATGTATTTCTTTATATAATATTTTTTATTTTAAAGAAAAAAATGAAAGTAAGCCAAGTGTCATATGTCTGCTTACTGAATGGGAACTGCATTATGGGACAGTCTGGCTGTAAATTGTCTAATATTGGAGAGGATTTTAAAATATGAAAGAAAAAGAATCAGACACAAGATGCACTGACCTTTATTTACACCCAAATTAATTTGAATGCTAAATACAAAATCCAGCTTGAATATAAACTCTGTACAATAGATAATTTTTCCACTTAAGGACTGCTATTCAAAACTAGATAATATAAGTCGGGTTTTTTATGTGTGTACTGTATGTATATACTGTATAATACACGCATTCTAATTTGTATTCAAAGTGGGAGAAATACACGGTTTAATTTATAAAATGCAGTTTTCTTTATCTGTAATCAAACAGGTGTCTCCTAAAATGTCAGGATTACCATTTAACTAAACACTAAATTATCATGTATTATACTGTATGTACTGTACACATCATTTAAGTTTCATCCATATTTTAGAGTAGTTTATCACTTATTTTATTTATTATTGGGGAAAATATTTGTTCATTGCATTCATTGGTAAAAGCTTTCTATGGTGATTTTTTTAAAAGACTTAATAGCTAGATGTTGACGACGTGTAACTTTATCAGGTCCAGGATAGTAGTGATTACCTGATTTTAATTTACCTGGAGAAGTTTGTACCTGATTCTCTTGCTGTACGAGTGTCAATTGGAAACATCTTCAGCAAAGTATAAAATTGGTGTAATTGTGGGAGGAATGAAATATGTTCATGCTGGGTGTTCCTAATTATAACAAGTTAGAACAGAAATATGATGGCAAAAAATGTAACATTATTTTTAATGAGATCAAAATTTTTAATATTATGTCATTTACATGTGGGAAAATAGTTTACAAAATATTTCCACTTAAATGCTGTGTATATGTGTGGTACAAGAAATTTCTTTGTATATGTACACACATATATGTATATACAGTATATGGAAAAATTTAAATGTGCACATTTTTAATATTTTCCTATTGAAATTAAATTTAAAAATTGGAAATCAATATTTGAGAATTTCTTTTCTCATGTATATTAAGATGCTTGACTTTGGGTTCTTTTGTTTATAAAAATAAAATCTATGAGGGCTGCACCATTGAATTCCCAAAAAGTCATCTAACATTTATATGGGATAAGGTGGACTTAAGTGCACATATAAATAAAATCCTATTGTTAAGAATATTTTAATGGATATTTACAGTAGGTGGATGTTTAGACATCATACTCTAGAAATTGTACTCTGAAGTTCCTAATTAGGTGGTTATACCTACTGTAGCCTCTACACTTCTGTATTATTAAGATAATAATTGGCATATTAGAAAAAGTTATCTTTCCCAGGAACAGGTATTACATATTGTATCTTATCTTTAAGAGAAATTGTGGGAATATATATGCCTGAAAATAATGTTGGGTATTGTAGACAAAAAAAAAAAGCAAACAAGAACTTACATAGGAGAACGATCACATTGTGTATAACTTGTTATTTGACAAGTATGGAGTCTTGTTAAAAACAACTCTTTTAAAACCCAACAAAATACAGTTTTTATTTTGAAATACAATTGCTGTTCTGGAGAATGTACTTTACCCATTTTTTTCTTCTTGGACTCTTTTTAAGTATTACAAACTGTTCAATGGATGGCAGCATTTACCTTAATCCTTCAGGTGCTACTGGATTTTGAATTAGAGTGTCATGTTGTGAAATTCTGACTTTGACATAAAAAGCTTTTATAAGTATACCCCTGTCTGGAAGTTGGTCATTGGAGCCTCTTTCTCATAACTGTACTCCAGCATATTCTGCCAACTTAATTCTTCCACTATCTACCCTAGAATTACTTGCTCCAGAACACTACAAATGAAAATGAGGCAATAGTTCTTTCACTGCAGCACAATCATATGCATGTTTACTCCAAATTAAATTCTACTGTGTCCAATAGAGTTCGCTGCCTAATAAGTATGCTTAGAATTGTAGCCATAGCAAGCAAGATAGAGCAGGATAGAATGTTAAATTAGTTGGTCAGGTCTCCAAGAAATCCATTTCACGGGTAAGCTAGAATGTATAATGGTTAATTTTCTGACTGCATCAATGTGAGATTTGTGGTGAACATAAAGACAGGATTGGATTCAAAGTTGCCCTTATACAAATGGAAGAGTCCTTCCATTTATAGAAGGGACTGAAATCCAGTGGAAGCTCCGGCTGGGGGAAAAGGGAGGGAGAGAGGTGATTTTCACAGATTCCTCCTTCTCTCCATGCCATCTCCCACACTATTTCAGAGGGTCTCCCAATCCTCCACAGCAGATTTTCAGGGGATACAGGGGACAGCAGTAGGAAGAAGGGATTCGCAAAAATAACCCCTCCCCTTCTATCAGTAGGAACATGAGTGGAGTTCAGTTCACAGGAACTCTCAATCCAAGCCAAAATTATATTTAAAATTATTATATAAGGGATAATAGACAGTAATATACTGCTTTAAAATTAATAAGACTGTGTTTCTATGGATACTTTTGCATAGTCTCAATGAATTTAGTGGGAGTTACTTCCAAGTAAACATGCATAGGACTGCACTGTAAATTAGCTTTCCCTACCTTTGTTGCTAGCCACCTCCCTACAAAGTCAAGGTTCCTTTTGGGAAACATAGATTGTATCAAAATGGCAATATTATTGAGCAGTGCCCAACCAATTGGCAGTCAGAGGAAACGGTCAGAGAGCCCTATGTAAAACCTTGGACCAAAGTGCTGCTACACTTTTGATACTTGATAGCAACTTGGTGGTAAGCAGCTCTTTAACCTGGATATCCTAGTTGGTTGATTGACTAACTGTGCAGGATAGGATTAATTAAATGTTGACAGCCATAGCAAAATCGTAGCTGTTCTAGCGGTACAAAAAAGCTTGAAGTTTGGTTTTGATACCAAGAAAATGGAAACATTGCTGAGAAGCTACTTTACCTGGCTGAGCCCTTCTTCCAGAGCAACCTTCTGAAGCCCTAAAGAAATAGCCATGGAATAAAGGAAGCAAGGTATACATTATTGTTCTGGTCTGCAGCTGCTTTTGGTATAAGGTGTGCCTGCTAAAGCTGGAAGAAACTATGAAGAGTCTTGTGGCACTTATGCAGATTAGCAAATGTATCCTCTTATGTTAATTTAGACTGGTGCATTTGATTTTATACACATGGAAAAGTGAACAGACTTAGTAAGTATACAAGTGAGACCTGGAGTAAAATGTGCTCCTGTTACAGTTCCAGCCAGCCAGCCACAAGCTCTCTTCTAGGATACTGTGCTCCATTCCATTCTCCCATCCCCCCCATTTTCCTTTTCTCCTCTCCACCCCCCCCCCTCAGCATTTTATGCTGTCCTTGTTGGGCTGTTTGTTTATTCCTTCCTCCTAGAGTTATTTTTCTAATAATATTCCGTAGTTTTGCAAATTTGGTGTTTCCTCACATCTGCTCATACGTCCCTTTTGTGTGTGAATCATGCCATTTTGGCTACATCAGAATCCACACTCGGAGAATGAGTTTGCTATTAGTATGTAGGAGGAAGACATAAAGTCTTTTCTCAGAGTGAGCCTCCTATATAATCGATTAGAACATTCTGAGTTTTAAAATGGATATGATCCTACTCTGGAGCTTGGCTACAATAGGCATCTTCCTCCTCTTTTCTAAACATTTTAGGGTGTCCGTAGTTATTCCATAAAAGCAACAGTACTGCTTGTTGCAGGATGGTATGCAGTCATGCCACAGATGGCAAGGGTTTTATTCCATATACTAAACTTTGGCATTAAAGGTTGCATCAGTGAAAAAAAGTATGCAAAGCACCTTTAGCGCTTCAAGCACTATAAAAAACACAAAATATTGTTATTGCTCATTTAATTATGTTTATGTTTTGCTGTGACATTGTGTGACACTAAGGCTGCAATTCTATACTCACTGAACATAATGGGACTTGCTTCTGAAAAAAGTAGGATTGTTTTGTAAGCCTCTCTTCAAATGTGGCAGCCTTAATTTTTTGCACACACAAAACAGTACTCTACAAGCTTTTAAAAAACCCTTTAGGTTTGCGTAATTCAGGTTTGGATCACAACTCCCATAAAGACAATGCCAGTGCTGATGGGAGTTGTAGTCCAAAACATCAGGAGGGCACCAGGTTGAGGTAAGCTGGGAACATCATCCAGGTTGTGGCTGGACTCGTTTGGCTTGCCTCAATAGGAGAGGAAACCAATCTGAACTGTTGCGACCACAGAAGTATATTTTATTCCTTGCGTCAAGGAGCGTGGAATTCTCTTTCTCTACCAGAAAGCACCAGCATCTTGAGGAATTAAAACAGTAGTAACACAGCTTGGCCAAAGAACAGAGTCCTTGCTGTTGAAAGGAGGAATGTACTTAAGAGGTAGGTGTAAAAAATAAAAACACAAAATGTGAAGGATGATCACTGAGCAAGAAGTATTTTAATTTTTTTTAAAATTGACGGTTAATAAATGAATGATTTATTTGTATTTAAATTTCTAAAAATAAATGTTAAAAATGGATCCTTACCAAGGCTAGAGCATGAACAGATGTCTGGCTGTAAGATTTGCCTTGTCTGTAGGGTGGTGGCTGTTATGCTCTACATTCCTTTACACAGGAGCTGCTAGTATCATATACTAAATGGGCTTTATGGAGGGGCAGGAGAGAGATGTCTAGAAAGGTACAGAAAAAGGGGGATGTAGAAACTTTAAAGTGCTGAGAAACCCCAAAAAAGGCCAGTTGCTTTATATGGATCTGGTGAGAACAAAAGACCATCATGAAAATGTAATAATTCAAGGTGATTGTTTATTGTACTTTTCTTCTTCAGAGTTCTCATAAACATAATTCCCTTCCTCAAGGGTATTCCACAATTCCAAAAAGTACCTTCACTTGCTCTTCTAAAGGCAGTAGCGTAATAGTGTTTTTAAGCTCACCCATGACTCACACTCCTAGCCAAGACCAGTTCTCAAAATCTTATGTAAATAGAAGTGTGCCATTGCAGGTATGTTTTACATCTTCACAGCTGAACTCTATGGGCAGGCTGGCCTAGTTCTCCCTTGCATGATGGAATGACAGGATAAGAAGAGATCCTTTGACTACAGTGAAAAAGAACAAAGTTCAGCCCATGAGCATACAAAAGGTAGGTAGGGCTTGCTTGTGCAGAACATAACTCCACAAATA
The DNA here is from genome assembly GCF_057233095.1 of Heloderma suspectum. NCBI lineage: Eukaryota > Metazoa > Chordata > Lepidosauria > Squamata > Helodermatidae > Heloderma > Heloderma suspectum. Next base: position 46,108,588 of record NC_139459.1, read on the forward strand.
TTATATTAGCAGCATTATCTTGGAGAACTGAGCAACCCAAGTCTTATAAACAAATGTGATAATTTCTAATAAATGAAAGAAACTATGTTCAAATAAATATCCTTTATTAAAGAAAACAAAGGAACAATTTTTAAGCACCAAAAATGTTAAGTATGTTGTTACATTGCATGTTCAAGAGACAAGTCATTCAGGACTTTGGGTACAGGTTTGAATTTTGAAGCCATGATAGTAAAAAAAAGAACATGAAGTATGAAGCAATACAGTAAAGTTACAGAAAGGCTGCACTACAGGGGGAAAAAAACAAAAAGGCAAACAGTTAAAACTGTTCTAGTTTTCAAAATATTGCTAAGAATGCTCATTTAATTTATGATTCTTGCTTAATACTTTAGAACACTGAGCATTATAAAGGTATTGCAAGTTTGCTGGAGCATTTTAGAAATGTAATGTCCATTTACAATGTCTATTAAATACAATTGTGTTAAAGAAGTGTACTGATTTTTATTCTACTCTTTGTACCAAGTTAGTGAATGGTGAATCAGTTTTCCTCTTGATTTTTTTTAGTTTTTCAAAAATGAAGTATTCCATTAATGTTTAACAAGGTTTACCCATGCAACATAATCAACAGCCTTCTGCATTTCAGGAAACATGTTAACACAGCTCTGTTTTTGCAATTCATTAAAAGACATGAATGTCATATAGGTTGTGCCACAGGAATGTTAAGACCAAGGACCAAATAAAAGGTGCCATTGGGAGATCAGTCACTGCATTTTAAGAAAAGGTAAAAGTAAACAGTAGGGGAGGGGGGATTGGATTGGGGCCATGGTGCTTGGGGGTTTTGTTTCTTTTTTAACCCCTTCCCCATGCACCATTTTTCCCATTTAAATCCCACCCACACCTTGAAACTGCTGATTGCCCACCATAGGGGGAATGTACCGTATGTTTTCCCCTGTGAGAAACTGAACAGTTTCAAGGGGTAATTTAAATCAGGAAAATGGAGTGGGTTGGGGAGAGAATTAGCAAAAATGCTGCATTGCCCCAGCCCTATTTGGAAACCCTTATGGATGCTTTTACCTTAAAAAAAAAACCAGCCTGAAGAGATCTGATAATGGATCTCCCAGCGGCCTATCTTGTTTTGCCTTTAGATCCTACTTCAAGTGTGTAGACATAGCATGATAGAACAGTGCCATTTCAGAGTGCATGCAGGGGATTGAATGTTTTGAATGCACCTTTGAATCAGCACTGAAAGTGATACATATATACTGCATATACACCTTTACAAAATGGGAGGAGGAATAGAATGGAATGGGAAACTCCTTCGAAATTCATGTGAGAGGTAATTTTTAATATTACATCTTTCCCAACAGAAGCCATCAGATACTAAGAAGCTTAATACTTAATTATTAATATTAATGCCTCATTTGCCATTGACGCTTATGGGAAGCAGATGCCGTGGATGCAAGTGGCAATAAACACAAGACTAAGCTTAGAAAACCTGAAGATTACACATTACCATTCTTTTAAAGGGAAAAATATCAATAATCTAACAGCATGTCTATGAGTTTTTCATGATGTCATGGTTTTGAACTACTTTGTAAGTCTGAGAACTCATCTCTGCATAAAGACAGTGCAATTCAGTGTGGGTCTGATTATAACTCTTTCCTTGTGTGGGCTGTGTGCCCACAATTACCAGTATGGCCACAGTGGGGCTGCAGGGAACAAAGGCACCAGATGCACATATTAACAAGTGTCTATGCCAATTCAGCCAACAATCATCTACTGTACTGCATACTCTGTAAAGCCACCAAATCATGAAAATGCTACACTTCTCATGACTGTTCCCAAGGCAAGATCACGGTGACACACACCTTTCTTGCCCCCTGGTTGCAGGCACATATTGCTGAACAAGGATCCAAACATTTTGGCTGTGCTTGGTAGCCAGTCATTGTTTCAACGAGCAAGTGAGACATGGCTTTATTGCTTCCTGATGCACAGAGAGGCAAAAGTAGTTGTGCCCCTTTTTGTACCTGTCTGGACAGGGATTTGTTCAGAGGAGAGTGATTTTTTTTTTAGAAACCTGTCTTCCAATCCATGACACTCCTGCTGTGTCTAAGCACAAGAAGCAGCCTATTATATCTTCAAAAAGAGGCACTCTGTGCCCAGTTTGGGCATAATGCTAAACCCATGACCACAAGGAGATTTAGCTTAAACCACCCAGTTTCTTATGTCTAAAAGGAACTGTGGTTTAAGCCTGGGGTGTCTTAACACAGTGCCCATGGGCACCTCTCTCAGTGCCCACCAGGCTCTCTATCCCTTTTTTTTTAATTTTAGATTTTTTAAAATTAAAACATCTTTTTAAGTGGGAAGCTGGAATGCTGCAAAGTGAGGTACTGCCCTCCAGTGCCATCTTTATTTGGGTTCAAAGGAGTGGGTCTAGGTTTTGGAACTCAAGACCACACCACTGCCTTGTTTATGCAAGAACCTAATTTCAACAGTTTAATGTTGGCTTCTTTCAATAAACTATACTTTAAACCAAGGGTGGGTAACATGTGGCTCTCCAGATGTTTGATTACAACTATTAAACAGCCATAGCCATCATAGTCAATAATGAAGGATGATGGGAGTTGCAGTCAAACATCTGGAGGGCCACACATTCCCTATCCCTGCTTTAAACAACCAGTTTGGTCTAGTTTAGACATAACAAACTATGGTTAGTTTACACCAGAAATTGGAAGCTTCCAATCTCTTCATAGCCATGCTGCAGGAAGAAGTAAAGTGGGAGCATGTGAGTCTGTGTCTTGCCCAGTTCATTCCTATAGCATTAAATTATGGTTTAACATTATGGCCAAACTGGGCCATGATCTCTCTGCATTAGTGGCACCTATTAAAGAAATAAGTACTCCTATGGTGGAGTATACTGAAGGTGCTCTCTGCTATCAGCTAGAACTACATGATTGCTGCTGGTGACTGTACTTTCTGAGCCTTGGTAAGAAGCAAACGGGGCAGTCCCACATTTATTTGAACACACGATCTTCCTGGTTCAGCTAGGTAGAATCAGTTCACTGTTTATTTTCCCACAATCAGTATTGGGACCATTTGAGTCTGCAGTCCACTCTTCAACTCACCCTGGCTACAAGACCAAGTGCAAACTATTTCCTGAAATAGACCCTTAGTCATTTTCATCATCAGAGATGTGTGAACACCTGTATTACAGAATGGAAAATAAATTTCTGGCACCCGTGCCTGGAGAGTTTTAAATGCCACACAAAAGATTTTTGCTTGCATGTTTTTTTGAAGTTCAAATCTAGGAATTCCAAGTGAATTATCGTAAACACAGATACGGCTGTGCAAAGTATGAGAAAACAGCATTGCAAAAGATACTCATATAATATCCACCATGCCTCAAATCAGGTTTTCATTACGTTATGATTTTATGTAGCAGTTAACAAGTTATTTTATTGGAAGCTTTAAAATTGGTTATATTCATAGGAAAACTAACTTGTGCTGTATTTTCCAAACCATTACACAGTAACAACAAACCAATATGCTTTTCTCTACTAAAGAACATTTATTAATAAATATTCCAATCCAGGAAACTTGTGAATGCAGCAAAAAAACCCTGTATGTTCGCTGCTACAATTGGCCTCAGGCATAATCAAACCTGTCAGAGAAGCAGGATACCATATTGGATCTGGGTATTTCCTTCTATGTGTGTTTCCACAAAGATTGCTGCTGCTGGACTGGTGCCAATATCGACAGCAATCTATTATCTAGTAACTCGTAGCATTTAAAAATTCCACATGCTCTCAATAATGTGCTTCCATCTCTTGAAATAAGCATCTCTTGCATGTCTTTGCAATAAGCTTGTTTACTTGTTAACAATTTACCAACACTTGACATATCTTGCTTCATGCTTCTGAGATCATTATGACTAACACAGGTAGCAAAATTACAAAAGCATTAACAGTGAAAATAAAATACGCTCATAATTCCAAATAGCCTTAATTTACAATTCACTCTTTAAAGTCAGTGCAAATAAAAATAACATGTTGACAATTAGTGAAAGTTTCCTCTTTTCACAGGATTGCATTACAAAAATGCACCAATATTCTGAAGACAGAGTCTACATAAGACAAAGCTCAAGAGCAAAGTCTCCTTATGGTGAAATAGATTCTTGCCCTATATCCCTGCAAGACATAATTTAGTGCTGTTACTTTTTCGTGGTTAAAGGTTTTATAATATAAGCTGTTCTATTCTGAAAAGCTCAACAGGCAAATGGTTGAAATAAGAAGCAAAACTATTTATGCCGATGAATATGAAATTCACTATACAAATATCCAAGCAGCTAAAACTAAAGAGTCATGGGATCATTCTGTAGAACTGGGGTCCCCAATCTTTTTGAACCCGTGGGCACATTTAAGGATTTGAGAAACTGCTGTGAGCACCACCACAAAATGGCTCCCATGGAGGATGTGGCTAATCACACAATGGCTGCTGTGGGGGGTGGGGAGAGAAATAAGGAAAGAGGGAGAAAAGAGCAAAGCAAAGGGGTAGAGGAGGCTAGGAGAAGGGAGAAACATCGAGATAACCAGGTGAGTGGGGAGAAATAGCGAGGCTAGAGACTGGGAGTGGAGAGAAACTGCAAGATAAAGGGGTAAATGGGAGCAAAAGAGCAAGGCTAGGGATGGGGACCCCTGCTGTAGAATCTGAAACCACTTTAATCAATGTTTCCGTTCTCTTCAATTTAATTTGTTTTTCTAGTAGAAAACAAAACATCTCAGCGCCTTGGACCCCTTTTACAATATTCCCAATCACATCACTTATCTGACATTTCTTGTTCTATGAGAAAGTCCATTACCAATTTCAGGAACATCCAGCTATATCGGGGATATGCTCACATAATTTCTTGACATACAGAATGCGTTGTGGACAAGATATTAATTAAAAATAGTGACTAACAATATGAAATACAGTCACAATTATGAATGGCAGCCTGCAGCATATAAATACTGAAATGCATTTTTCATGCACACTTGCCAACTGCATAGATTTGGGCTTAACCCATTTCAAACAACATTCACCAAGATCTTTTCTTAAGTGCCTACATCTTTTCAAAACCTGTTGTGAGAAATACACAGAATTGAGGATTGTGACTTCTCAGTTAGCTGAGAGCTTTCACATGTAGTAGGTTCAAGCAATAAAACTTGGAATCACCGTTAGTCCAAAAGTTCAGGAATATAATTATAAGGAATTGCACATGGAAGGACAGACAAGGTCCTAACTCTGAAAAATGTGTGTGAAATGCTATCCAGTCATTACTGGCAGCCAGATTAATCTCTTCTTCCTCACAGATTATGAAAGAACATACTCTAAAAGGAAAACTCTGGATATGAGATCAACCACTGTACAGCAGCCATTGTTTATAAAATACGTTCCTATGAATACGCCATTTGTACAGACCCAAGGCAGTTTCAGGTTCTTGTAATAATTAAAATGTCATATAGTTTTGTTTTTTAAACCATGCAGTTTTCAAGGCAAGATCTCATATATAAAGCTTGAACACTGTATGATCATACCGAGAGCTTCATAAACTCACATAAATTCAAAATTTGTAGATGCAAAATAGTGCAAAGGCAAGGAGTGTTACTCCTAATTTTAAATAAATTATGTCTCCTTGCTCAGAGGTTCTGTTAATATTTTGGGTGAACTGCCCAGTGGAATGTGTTGCTTGAAGCTCCTATTGTGACTGATTGTGCAAAGCTTTACATGATCCACATGTCATACTAATTTCAGATTCATATTTTATGCCATGGCTAAAAATTAAAACACATATTATATAGTGGTAATTTGGAGTGTAAGTGACTAAACAGCAAAGGCACACCAGCTACATACATTATGGTTTATGCTAAAGGTTAACAGATACATTTTGCAGCTATTTAATTATTGCCACCAAACCCTGCATTATCTGGGCTTATAACCACACACTGTATAATGCAATTTTGGTTAATATGAAGTAAAAAGAAACTTGGGTTGTCAGTTTTTCAGCTAATTAATGTTTGATGCATAATACAACTGTTGTTCTCTTTCTCACCAACAGAAGGCGCTCTGGTAGTAACTGAACTGATGCTATTCTCAAGCATACCTTTGGAAAAGGACAGCATTTTAGACTATATAAGGCAATAAGCTTAAGAAAAAGTACACCTGCCAAATACAGAATGGGAGGTGACCCATAAAAATGTGTGATATTATTATCATTGCTATTGGTCAAGGTTGTCGCTGTTGCAGGCCCAAATATGTCCAAGAGTTCAGGTGGAATAAGTTACATAACAATTGTCAAGTATTCTGGGCACTCCCAACTTTTTAAAAGGAAAAAAGGGCAAGATATTGAACCGCTTGTTGTGAAAGGTAAGTGGGGTTACTATATGCATTCCTTCCAATATACAAAGCTCAAGGAGTCTGCTTGTAAGAGGCAGTGAATGTGTACAGTAAACTGTTTCAAAATTTATTTTTTCCTAAGGTAAGGGATCATAGTTTCTCAAGCACAGTACATATGTATTTAAAAATAAGAAGCTGGCCAAGCTCAAGATTCTCCTACAAGTCGAGATTTTCATCAGAGTTTTAATAAGAGCAAGATTAGCCCTGGTGCAGAAATACTGTTCAGTACTCTGTTATTATAAAACGAGCTGCCTGCAGCTATTAGTCATGCTTTTGGGGATTACATTGATTTAGATATTAACTGTAGTGAAGTCTGTGCCTCCTTTAGACCATTATACAACCAGGGTTAAAAGGAAGTGTATTTTCAAATACGCAGGCTGTTACATAATTCAAATATGTCTAACAATGACTGGGAATAATTAAAACTTAAAAAATATAACTTTCACAACTTAAACCTCAAATCTTATTTCAGTTTTGCATTCTCCTTAAATAAAGGTTCCTTCGAGTAATCAAAGAACAGTCAAACTAATGGACAAAAATAATTTTAAGTATTTTCATAACAAAATATTGTTTCTATAAATAAAATTTTATGTAACTTTATTATAACTCAGTCCTGCAATTAAAATGTTACTCTTCATAAGAGCATGGAAAAATCTAATTTAAAAATATAGGATGTACACAGTATACATGGCCTTGTAAAGCGTTCTGATATATACCATTTTAAATGTACTAGGGTGTAAACATTCTTAAATACAAGTATTCCACTCTTAGGGTACTTTCCATTACTCTGTATAGCCATTTCTTCTCATTTTCAAACTGATTTGTACTTTGTACTATGAACAGTTAAGAAATGCATTTTATCTCTGAAATCCACCTCCTTTATGAAAAATATGGTGAGAAATGGAGAGAATTATGTGAATTCCTGATGTTGTATAAGAAGTTTTTGTTAAAGTAGCTATTTGTTTTTTGAACAGTCAAGTCTTCAGTGAAACAAAGGCCAGATTTCATACCTGTCCTGTTTATGCTGGGAAGAAGCTTTGTTGCAATAGCTGCAGACTTAAGTTTTTAACACAAATGAAAAAAGTGAGTGAAGAACCAGAAAATACCTTGAAAGGTTCACTCTCGTCAGAATAATGCAAAATGCACATCTAAATCAGATAGCTTTTGGTCCAACCAGAATCTTCTACCACGAATTAAAAAATTTATTCAATCTCTTATGCACATATCAAATCATTTGTCAGAGTAAAGTTTTCCCAGGCTGAAGGTGGTGATCAAACCGTTGACTATGAATGTTCAGAACTGAAGGAAAATCATATTCTCTGAAATCCTTAGACCTGTTTAAACAAAAAAACAAATCACAGCTGAAGGACAAATGGCAAACTTGCTTTTTAACTCAAATTCTACCCTGTAGGGCATTATGAAAATTTGCTAACCTTTGAGCCACCTTTTTCTCCTCCCCACTCGGAACCATTCCCTTTCCTGTAGTAGCTGCCATAGGCATCTTTAAATCTGTGTCAACCACAGATTCATTTCATGCTACCCTTTGTCCAGAGAAACAGAATGGCATGCAGAAAGGAATCAGGGAATTAAAGCAACATAACTGAAGACAACTTTGCAGCCACCCACCCCAGTTGACTGTTCTGACAGTAATTATAGCAATTAAGTATATAAATATTAGTTGATTCAAAACAATCAACCATATTAGAGAATAGTTAAAAACTATTGTTCTGAAGCAGGAAGCATTCTTTATTTTTAGATGATTCATGTGTTGCAGAAGGCATCACCTTAGAAGAGGTATTCCCTGCATGTGAGAGAAAAGGGGGAATGCCTCTGAAGGTAGTGCCTGCATTCTGCAGTTTTTATCAGTACTTGTAATAATAAAAAAAAAAAATTCTGTCAAATTAATCAGAGGAGTCCTTTTAGTCAAACTTTTGTTAACTGATTGGTTTCTAAAATCAGGGCTCCAGTATTTAATCAAACTCATTTAACAGTAGAAAACACAAATTAAATCACCATTACATTCCAATATATTAAAAGTGCCATAATTAGGCAGTAAGACCTCATTATCCATCAAAATGAATGCCAACACTAAAAAAAAAACACCCAAGCTTTAGGATACAAGTTGCATGGCTCATATATAATGCTACACTATTTTTTTTTAAATGTCCCAAGGGTTGTGCTATGCTGTAGCCATAGGGAGAGTTGCTTCACACACATAGCTCCTTAAGTCAATCACTGATGGCGGGGTTCTGTTTTCAAGCGGCTACCTTGTTGGCAACACAATATAGGAGTGGGGCCTCTGTTACATTCACTTATGAACACTCATCTTTTCCCCACCATGACAGACAGCTGTGCAAAGTCTATTGTTTTACTATGAGTTAAATCATTTATTGTACATAACTGCTGGGGAAGAATGTGCACAGTGAATTCAACAGAAAGGAAAACCAATAAAGAAATATTGGAAAGGATTCGATAGGGATGAGCACTGCAACTGTGAAAAGGCTACCTAATCCAAACGTAACAGGCCATTAAGCCTGGGGTCAGCACGTGCCACTGTCAAGCAAATGCCACCACTAACACCTTTTTTTAAAAAAATCTTTGCTGCCAGGTGGTCAGGTGAGCACCGGGTGACTGCAGCAAATAAGAAGCTCGCCTTTTAAACCCTCAGTGCCCACACTGGAGTGACACTATGTCAGGGCCACTGGCAAGGGACTGAAATGGTGGCTTGCATGCATCTCATTGCAGCTCCCCAGTGTATCTCTCAGTGCTGGCTGGCAAGGATACAAAAGAAACCTTGAAGGGACTATCCATGCCTGTACTGGGCTAGGTGGTACCCTTTAAGAACTTTTTAGCCTTGCTGCCCAGTGCCGAGAAGTCTGCCAGGTAGCTGCACTGAGCAAGTGGGTGAGCCGTCTTTTTATTCCTTTCCCAATGCCTCTAACACAACATCAGGAAGGGGTGGCCTAGTACAGCGAGGCTGTGCTGAGTGAGTGAATAAGCCATCTTTTCATTCCCTTCTTAATGCCTTTAGCATAGTACTTTGGGGGCATGGCAGGGTGGGAGGAAATCGTTTGCTCAGTGCAGCCACTCAGCGTCTCAGCTGAGAGGTGCTTGGGAGTTGCCCTGACTGCGTTGCCTCCTTATGCCCTGCCTGATTCCCCTGAATACTGCTGTGCACACCCTATCACTCGACCCCATGACAGACTTACACGGGGTGTGCCACCAGGGCACTGTGCTCAGGGTCACACTTGAAGCCAGCCCTGCAGGTCATACTCTATGAAAGGGTGACCTTTCATAAAGATATGATAGAAGGGAAACTAAAAGAAGAGGAAGTGGAAGGCTTAGATCCCCTAACACAACCTGCCTCAACTGGGTGCGCTCTGGATGTGTTGGACTACAACTCCCATCATCCCTAGCCAGCACAGGGCTGGGGCTGGTGAGGGTTGTGTTCCAATACATTTGGAGTGCACCTGGTTCGGGAGGACTGTTCTAATAGGCCTTTAGCATGATCAGCTTTGACTGTCCCAATCACCTGATTAGGATACTGAATCCAGGCGATCCCTTTCTCCTCCACCTCCAACAGGAGAGCACCAATGTAAAACCCTGGCATCTCCCATTAAAAGAATCAGGGCTGGGAAAGTTCCCCTGCCTGAGAACCTGAAGAGCTGCTGCCAGCCAGAGTAGACAATTCTGGGCTAGATGGACCAATTCTCTAACTCCATATGTTCAACTACTGCACATGAAGATCTGTGGATGAAGGCAACACTTGTTGTATCTGTTACTTTTTACATATATTTTTCACTGCAGAATGATTTACACAGTAAATTATTAATTTCAGCCTTTGAATTGGCTATAATATTAAATTGATTTTTTCTTTACTGGAAAACTTGCCTTACAGATTTTGGAAGTGATATTCATTTTGATTAAATTTATTTGCAATTAGTTATAGGCATGTCAATTCATATATTAATTCAGTAGAGCAATCTCTGTCAATCTGGTAAGAACCATGGTGAGAACAAATCTTGCATTCTACTAACGCAACATATGTTTCAACCTGCAACCCAGAGATCCAATTTAGGCTTTCACACGAATTTTCACTGTGACTAAATCCATGCATGATCACTGTCTTTCCCAATCTCTTTTTTCATGCTGACACAAACAGTCAAGACTTGCTTGCAAATATCCCCTTTCCACAGAAGCTTCTAATGTATTGAAAATGCATCACCATTTAAGGAGAAACACCACAAATGGGAAACAGCCATATACTGTCCAGAAGAATGTATTGTTATTTTAAAACTCCCTAGAGATTTTGTTCAAAAAAAGTACTAGCAGCAATGCATTCCCAAATTCCCTAGTATCTGACTGTAAGATACATATTTTTGTAAGTTACAACATAGAAGAGTTTGGCAGGAATGAGGTGTGTTATAGAATCACAGAATAGTAGGGTTGGAAGGGGCCTACAAGGCCATTGAGTCCAGCCCCCTGCTCAATGCAGGAATCCAAGTCAGAGCATCCCCAACAGATGGCTGTCCAGCCTCGTCTTGAATGCCTCCAGTGTGGGAGAGCCCACTACCTTCTCAACATTCTTGCATGTCTGATTAGAACAATGGGATATAATGCTGCCAGCCAGCCTCCACTATCCAGAAAAAGTGTGCACACAGATCTTTGAATTAGGATGAACTCCTCCCAAAACAAGAACTAGAAAGGAGTTCTCAGTCTCAGTCAGTATTACACAACTCTGAAAGTACTGGCTAAGACTCACTTAGGTAAAGGTGGAAGCTGTGGGGAAAGTCTATCTTTCTATCAAGTTCTGACAATCTTAGCTTCACACAGCACCATGCAAGTCCTTCCAACTATCTTTTCTGGTACGCAGTCATCTTTTTTTCTGCTGAGCCTTCATCCTATGATTCTGGGACTTACTAATCTTTATACATGCAGAAGTGTTTTACGGTAATATTAACACCCAAACAGTTGCTTGAACTTGAAAAACAATAAAAACCTTCATATTATTTTGGATAAAGCTATTGCATAGTTTAGTCTAAAACCATTAACTAGAAAAACCTCCAGATAAAATTATTATTTTATTTTGAGCTCGTATAAATGCTTTTACCATGGATGTGGGTCTTAAGCCACGTATGCGCTTCTTTCATTGTAGATATGAAGGAGAGCTACATCACCATAGGCGCTACTACTTTATGAGGAAATGAAATGTATACTTAAAGAAGAAACGTTACACCTTAATTTTCCCAGTCTGTGCAAGGCATGTTCTCCTCCTCATCTTCAGACTCTGGTGATGCCTCCTTAATTCGTCGTAGTGCTTCATGGATGCTGCGGGTCAAAGGGTCATCATCAGGCAAAACTGTGAATGACTCTCTCATAATGTCCTTTTGCACCTTCTTCAGTTTCACGCCTTTTCTTATCTGTGCCAAGATGTTATTGCTGTCATCTTCATCAGGGGAAGGTGGGAGGTTTCTCTGTTCAACTTTCCTCAGGTGGAAGCTACCGCGTTTCAAGGAAGCCAGCACCTCATCCATTGGGGAACTCACTGCAGTAAATCAAAAGACTCATTAAGTATAATTTTACACACTGCAACTTCCAGCTTTTCATAGTCTATGTTATGAAATTTAATGGGACATGCACCAAAGAAAAATAAGTTTTCAAAATCACCATTGTTATTTCTTTTATTCTAAGCACGAGGGGAAAGCTTCAAGTTTCAAACTGTGGCCTACAGCAACTAGTGAACATTACCTTTCACATTATCAATATTTTCTGAACATACACTCACATTTCTGATCAAATAAACCAGCTACATAATGTAAACAATCATATTTATAGCAATTAACAATCTGATGTTGGAAGGTTGTTTCTGCAGAGCTTTCATGGGTATCCATTTTTGTATAGTTGTATGTTTGAACTGATGTTATTTGTGCTGTTACAGTTTCTTTTGTAAACGTATCTTGACTGTTTTTATATTTGGTCTGTTGACAGGAATGAAAAGAACAACACATAGTCATGGTATACCAAAATCTAATACCACTTCCAGCAAGCAGACTTTTAAGGGACCTTTTCACAATCAAGCCCAAAAGGAAGATGATCAAAAAGACTGGAGGAGGACGCAGTTCAAAAGGTCACATGATACTATTCTGTGTGAGTTAAGCCCTTACCTATTTTCTCTGCTTTCCACAAACTCTCTGGTAAGTATCTAATTCAACTTTCTATGTTTAAGCAATGAAGCTGGAAGTAAAAGCGGCCTTTTAAGGTTTATTCTTTCCATTTAAAACTATCGATCAGCTAAACTACCACTCTCTACTGGCAGAGCTGTGGAGACCCTGTTCCTAAAATAAAGTTCTGTACTAAAAACAAAAACAAACCTCTGCAGCTTGTATAAATTATGCAAATTAGCATAGATTTTTAAATTTTTTTTGCAGAGTTTATTCTTTGGATAATCATGAAAAATGGAGCCAAGATATATGCAGGGAGTAACACCTCACACTTAGGACACTGTAACTGTTGACTACTTACTTAATAAACTATTTCTATGCCCCCTTTCCAGTTGTTCAATGTGACTAACAAACCAGTAATAAAAAATAGATAAAACACAAACACCAACACAATTGTCAGGAGTTTTCATTAGTTTCATTAACTGGGATCCAAAGATCTACTTTAGGTGTGGCAAACAACAGGCCTGTGTGCCAAAACACAAAATGCTTTGATCGATTTCAAAGAAGTGCTTTGGCCATGTGGCCTGGAAAGATGCTGTTCAAGAAACACAAACACAAAGCACTCTTTGGTGTGCAGAACTAATATAGTCCTTTGGATCCTGGCCATTATTGTTAATTATTGTTATTACTCAAAGTAAAAGTCAACAGGGGAACAAACAGAGCACTATATTTTCTTTACATGTAATCCCATTCAACAGAAATTAAAAACTACCTCTCCTCCTCTGCAAACTTTCTTTATCACCTGTCTTCTTTAGCTTCTTCTTGGCACTGACAAGCTGACTGCTATCAAAGAAATGGGCTGATGGTGCTATGGTGGTCAGTAGGGCTGGCTTTTCCATACTGTCTTGTTTAACTGGACTACTGTTTTTTTCAGAGCACTGAGTAGATTCTTCCTTAATGGGAAGAGGAGGAGGTGGTGGTGGTGGTGGTGGTGGTGGTAGAGGAGGAGGAAGTGGTGCCTCCTGGACTATATCAGGGTGAAGTTCATTACGGATGAGAGTCGGAAGAGACGTAGTTTGAGAAAATTCAGAGGTAATACCACAGGGAGATAACAAAGTATCTTCAAGTTGTCCTAAGCTCCTGGGCTCCTGGATATGTAAAAGCTGGATAACTTTTTCTTGTCCCACCATATCAGCTTGCATAGTTACTGGTGAAGACAGGGTGTGGTCAGCACATGATGTTGAACTGGCTGTACTTTTTCTTTTTGCATGGGCCAGTCGAAGTCTGGTTGATTTGAGTATTACCTGCCCAGGGTAGCGCTTATGAGGAAAAAAAGGAATTAAAATTATACAAGGATAGTATTTCTGGATCCAGAAAGTTTGTCTGAATGTTTCATTCTAAAATATAAGAACAATAAAACTTTTATATATACCACATCTAAAAGTGCCAGGAAGTCTAGCTGAAAAACAGAGATAAGCACAGAACCCACAGTGACAACATCGGAACCACTTCTCATACAGCTGGAATGTCTGAAACCTTAGAACACTGTACTTTTAATTCTCTCTCTCTAGTTACTCTAGTCTAGTGGAAGAGGACAAACAAGTACACTCAGGGTCAAGGTTGAGTCCCCAAAACTCATTAGACACTTGGAGGTCAAAGCTGGCATCCACTTTCTATTTCTGCAGAATTAACACAATTTGCATTAACATTGCAAACTAGTTGCTCTATTCCTCTACGTTCTCCCAACCACCTTGGTGACCAAGAGGCATTATTGCTAGCCCCAAACTCACAAAAAATCATTATTCAACCTTATTAAAATTGTCAGATTAACTTGGAAGCTGAGAAACATAATAAATATGAACAATTAAGCTTTACTAATGCCATCATGTTTTCAAGCCTGTCTTAAGAAACCGTAAGAGCTATGAACTTTCTCTCTGAACAAAAGCTGAGACTTCTTCACGTCTTTAAAAGATAGTAATGTACACAAATGCACCTTAGGGGTCATATGAAATGCACGGCAAAACTGAAACATCCATTATAGGAAGTTCAGAAACCTGCCTTTTTGCAGAGGTGAAGTAAAAATTCTCTTAAGAATTATTCCAGCCTTTCCCCTGCACTGTGAATATGTATTTTAAACATTTACCTCCACATGTTCAGACAAGAGAGAGCTATTGCTAATCCAGGCTCCCTAGTCCAGGTCCCTGTATAAAAGGGTACAATTATTGGTGCACAATTTACTTAATTTTGAAGCATTGTCCACCTTCTTTCAGTTACCTGTTTAAATGTTCGAAGTCTGTCCAGTGTTTTCTGCCGTTCCTGACTAACCCATGAGCTTTTTCTTTCTTCCTCATCTTGCAACCGTTCTCTTTTCTAAAATAAAAATGACAAGGTAAGGCAGATGGGAACAGCAGTCTAGGAAGGAGGACTTTAGATAGAATAACTTTCCCTCACTACTTCCACATAGCTCAATGGACCTAGCTAGGCTTACAACTTGCCTTTCATAAGTGGCAGGAGTGGTAGTTAGAGCCCAGGGCATTCAGAAGACTGCAGGAATGGAGGCTTGCCCCCATATCCACTACCTCTATTTGAAAGACAAGAAGGTAGGGACATGGAAAGAAGGGCATGAATGGCTAAGAGCTGATAATGCAGATAAAAAGGGACGAAGGGGACATCTGAGAGGATGGGAGGGCAGGATGAGTTTTCAGAGGGAGGGGGAGTGTCTGAAGTTGAAATAGGAGTCAAATACAAAAGTTTTGAGTGTTATTTTTACCAATTCCTTTTCAGATTATTTAAATTCACCAAATTAATTTTAGCACTTTTGTCCCAAACATCTAACCACCATTTTCTAAAATGAAATGTTAAAAACCATCTATATCACCTCTAACAGATGAACACTTGGGCAGTTGAAGTGAATAGCCAAATCTAAAAATAAATCTTCCAAATACAAAACCTTTGCACTGCATGCACATTTTAACTATTCCCAACTTTTAAAATAAAATTATTCATTTTGCCAATTTGCCTTTTCTTAAAATTCCAGAATGCAAGGTTTTCAAAATGTAGAGTAACATGAAGACATACTGTTACATATCAAGTTTACTTTTGGTTCTCATTGCATTGCATTTCACAGTTTCATGAGTGAGTCAACTCAGTTTAAACAGATATACATATGTTTAAAAAACATTACTAGATAATTACACTAAAAAGACGGAATTGTCTTTATAAATCAATAGGTAAAATCAAAAGGCTACAGACTGTCCCTCCAAAGATTGTAACTAGCTGCATTCCCATTATGCAGCTGCTCAGGCATATTTTATTTTATTAAATGGTTTGCAAATACTGCTTTAATTACTTTGTAATAAGAGCAGAGCCAGACCAAACATACAGGCAAATTAGGACACCACCTGAGGAGCCAAAGTACAAGAGCACCTCAATGTCTTAGAGGGGTGGGGGGAGAGAGCACCGTTGCCTGCATGTTTGGATTTATCTACTTTTTCAGTTAATGTTCAAAGGTGAAGTTGGGATTCTAATTTAATTATCAATGGTATTTAGTTTAGATTAAATGATGTGGAGCAGAACAGTATAATTGTTAAGTTACTGAAATGAAAACTTAAAACAAGAGAATAATATCCTGATCAACTCCTGGTGATTTAATGTGACATTTTTATGTTGCTCAGTATACACTAAGACATGGGGGGAGGGGGGCAAATTTGCTTAGGTCAGGAAAAAAACTTGGGCTGGCTCATTTTAATTTTAACATAGACCAAACTCACAAATTTTGCAGTGTCTTGCAACTCCTCTTCACTTTGAAAGTGCTGCAAGAATTTTTCACTATGCTTTGCAATACAGATTTCCTGTAGAGACACAAAATGTTATAAAATGTATTTCAGTATCAATTAAAAATGACTTTAGGGAGCAATCCTGTCTGCTGGGAGGCTGGCTGAAGGGCCATAGGAAGCAGCGTACATGCTCTTCTACCAGCAGAGAACTGTCTGTAGGCAGGAAAACACCCGCACTGCCAAAAGCAACCCAGTACACCCACAGAAAGCTCTGCCAGGGTAGAAAGAAGTTCTGCCAGAGGAATACACTTTGTTTGAAGCATATTAGTCAGCTATTAAGTTGCTGACTAGTAGCTAAAGGCTTCCTAAGTACCAGAACTATAGCTGATAATTGCAAGGTGGGGACAAAACAGGGTGTTCAGGGGTGCCCACGGATTCATAGGATCCAAAAAAACCATACTCCCCCAGCACACTGTTGTTTTAGAAAGGAAGACTACTGAGAAATTGCTAACCCACCTCTCTCAGCAATATAAGATGTTTGCTTATAAAATGCCAAGCAAAGAGCAACTGAAAATGCTCAATGATACATTAATTTGGAGATGTAAATAAGTAAAAAAAAAATCACTGTATTAAAGAAGAGACACACAAAGACACCAAATGAGGAGGGTCACAATGAATTCTGGGTAACCACTACCAAAAACCTATTGGCAAGGAGGTCGAGATAATACTGAAAAGGAAAATACTGAGTTAAAGCCCTATCATTTGGGTCAAAGAGTTATCTAAGTAATGAAGAGGTGTGGAACTGTAATATTCAGTGTCAAAAGTGTACTTAAGAGTTTTTGCTTATTAGCTGATGGTCCATAATCAATGGGCAATAAATATTGTATAAGACATACTTTAAAAAACCTGATATACAGATTTTATTTATATATATATATATATACACACACACACACACACATGCACGCACGCACGCACACTTAGTTTTAAGTAGTAAAAAATGAGTTAGGAGTTGTTTTCTCAGAGGTATGATTCAGAACCAATCTGATCTAGCCCAGCAGATTAATGCCTCTTTTTGTGTGTTTTAATCTCACAGGAATTTTCCTCATAGGAAGACTGTGAGTCCAGATTTATGGGATAGTAGATTATTATTAACAATGAAGTAATATTACAGAAAATGTATAAATATGCTCTGATGTTGTGGGCCTATCAGCTTCTTTACCATATAGAGCAGCCTTCCCCAACATGGCACCCTCCAGATATTTTAGACTTCAACTCTCCTTATGTATTGCCCCAGCCATGGACT
This sequence comes from Heloderma suspectum, assembly GCF_057233095.1. NCBI lineage: Eukaryota > Metazoa > Chordata > Lepidosauria > Squamata > Helodermatidae > Heloderma > Heloderma suspectum. The sequence continues at coordinate 46,126,263 of NC_139459.1, forward strand.
TTGAACTCTTAGGTTAGAGGTGCCAAGATAGTGATAAATCAGATTCAGGTTTATTTACAAGGAGATACTTTATTGAGTAACTTACAGCACACAGGCATACCCAATGGTTGGATCAGACAGCTTCTCTGAACCCAGAGCCATGGCGTACAGTGGGTTTTATACCATACATGTTAGCAATGAGGCAGCATGACAGCAGCAAGTGCCACCTAGTTTTCATTCCCAGCATAGGCTAGAAGTGTTTTGTTCTCAGCACAGCCACCTGCAGCTTTAAGACAAACAAACTTCGCTTCCCAGGCACATCTTGATATCAGCCTTTGACTCATCTGAACATGCTCAGAGGCGTCCTAGAAAGGGAATTGCACCAATAATGAATTTAAGCAAGCATTATGGATCTCTAGGCCCCTCTAACACTACAGGTGACTTGGCTACGCTTCTGGGGCCAATACACCTCAGCCCCAACTAGTATGGCCAGGTGGTCAGGAATGCTGGGAGTAGTAGTCAAATACACCCAGACAGCACCAAGTTGGGGAATGCTGATCTAGAAGCTCACTAAGGGCACAATCCTATGCATGTTTAGACAGAAAAAAAGTCCTACAACTCCCAGCATGCAGCCAGAAAGTACTCCTTAACTCTGGAATCAGGAAATATTTAGGAAATATTACTAAGGAACAATTAATTTAGCCTACATATCATGTATTTTGATGTTGTATTTTTTATATTTAATAAATGTTAAAAATGGATTCAAAGATTTTTCCCTTACTAATTCTTGTGAGTACAAAAACTAAATTTCTGACATACTCTTTGTTTGAAGCGTATTTTATTGATCGATTGATTGACTGATTGATTGATTGATTGCTTTTATAGCCCACCTTTTTGTCCTCTTGCAAGGAACCCAAGGCGGCTTACATTATCCTCCTCCTCTCCGTTGTAACTTCACAACAACAACCCTGTGAGGTAGGTTGGGCTGAGAGTCTGTGACTGGCCCAAAGTCACCCAGTGAGCTTCCATGGCCAAGTGGGGACTAGAACCCAGATCTCCCGGCTCTCAGGCCGTCACTCTCATGACTACACTACACTGGCTCTCTCTAATATTAATCAGCTATAGGGAGTTAACCGGTAGCCAAAGGCTTCCTAAATACTGGAACTATAGATTAACAATGCTCAGCAAAGTAAAATTCATAACAGTGCCCACCCAACTGGCCTAAAATTATGCCAGTGCTCGGGACTGCATACTTATTTCTCTCTTGGTTGAGTCAATGAGAGGAAAAATTAAAAATTCTTTTCCCCACTTCCCACCCTGCCCGCAGCAAGCTGGCAGGTCTATGGATGTAGTGATTGCCCCACCACAGAATCTCCCCAAACCCAAGGATAAGGTTGCTCTGGCTAGCTGCAGTCGTATACGCACTTCCAAGGGAGTGGGCACCATTGAAGAAAGTGGGTCTTACGACTGAGTAAAACATGCATAGGATTACATTAAGAGAAATAGATCAAAGAGCTAAGAACAGCAGTGTAGTGGTGACAGGTCATGCTGGGAATTCGCTCCTGCACTTTTATTGAAGCTGGCTCCCAGCCGGGTTGCAGTCTGCTGGGGGGGGGGGGGAGCAGAGGAAGGGAGTGCGGGCAGCTGGCGGCTGCCTCTTGTCTACTACAGGGGCAAGAGAGGGAGCCTGAAGGAGCTCTGCAGCCTCCTCTTGGCGCCCCCCGTTCTCTTCCTCAGCAATCAGCTTCTCCACCCATCCCCACTCCATGACTACGTGACTGGCACTGCCCTCGTTATCCTGCAGCACCAGCCACCCGTTTAGGGCTGCTGCTGCTGGCCAAGGCAGGAGCATGGGGAGCTGCTGCCCCCATTGTTTACTTGTGGGGCAGGGCAGGCAGCTGGAAGAGCTCTAGAGCAGTTGCTGCTGCTGCTATTGCTTGCAGCAGCTACTCTCCCCAAAGTAGCTTGCCAACATCAGACTCAGACAGGTCATCTCAGTCAGTTTGTTGGGTGGTGGCGGCGGAGATGGCAGCCAAAAAAGGCAGTGGGGGGGATGGGGTTGGGGCATGGGGAGGGCAGAGAGAAGAAAGTGGAAGTCTATATGAGTGAAAAACAAATGAAAATAAAAATTAAAAATTAAATTAAAATTAAGAAATACCTGGGAATAAACCCCATTGAAATCTATATGCTTACTTCTGAGAAGACATGTACATAGAATCATAGAATAGCATGGTTGGAAGGGGCCTACAAGGCCATCGAGTCCAACCCCCTGCTCAATGCAGGAACGTGGATATTGGCAGTCTGGCCTGCCTCCACACAGCCCGCACAGCTCTGGGCAGGGGGCCGCAGAACTATTCCATTGAGTCTCTCACCCAGCCTTTCCCAACCTTGTGCCCTCCAGATGTGTTGGACTGCAAATCCTATCACCCCCCTCCCAGCCAGCATAGCCAATATGCTCCCTGGAGCCGATGGGAGTTGTCATCCAGCAAATCTGGAGGGCACCAGGTTGGGGAAGGCTGCAGCCTGCTGTGTTTCTTCTTGGCTGTTCCTGCAGAAAGTGAGGGCCTAAAGTACATATTACCAGCAACCCTGATGGTCTTTAAATAAATCTGTTAAGTAAAGCAGCTTTTTTCTTGTTCTCCCTCTCCACATACACACACACACACACACTCTCATTTCCTCCATATATTTGCTTTGAGCTTACTTGAGAGTAAGCCCCCATACTTGAGTGTAAGCCCCATGTCCATGAGGCTTTATTCTATCCATATGATACGGTTACTATTTTATCTGAGGTAAAAAAAAAATACATTATCATTATTGTCCATATCTGATGTATTATTTTTTTAATTAGGGCAAAATCCTATGCATGTTTAGACAGAAAAAGTCCTACAATTCCCAACATTCCCCAGCCAGCCTGGCTGGCTGGGTAATGCTAGAAGTTGTAGGACTTTTTTTCTGTCTAAACATGCATAGGATTGCACCCTTAACTGATTAGATGTATAGTCTACTTCATCCCAAAGGCTCAGGGCTGGTAACTATATGCTAATCAAGCTACTTTATCTTTCCCTGTTGCTGGTCACTAAAAGATAGTTTGAATAAAACATAGCTGTTTGAAACGTAATTTTTGATTATACAAGTTATTATTGTTATTATAATTATTATGTTCTCTTTTTCCTCACACCATTTAGATATAATGTGCCTTTAGGAAGTACGGGTGTGGAGATGTGAATGGCCTAGACCCTTGTCCTCCTCTTGAAAATATGCTCCCATTGTTTTGTACCTTTTATTTAAAAACACACATAACGCTGATTTACATACCCTTAACTGAGGTGTGTGTGTGTGTGGGGGGGGGCTTATTACTGCATGCATCATCCTTAAAACTCCTGATGCTTAAACGTGTTCTTGGCAGTTCTTCAAACTATACCCCAGTACCAGCAGCCAGAGCCAGCTAGAGTACCATCGTATCCCACTCCCACAATTCCAGGGCAGGAAAGGAGAACAGGGCCACAGCAATACACCAGCTCCCTCAGTAAGTGTGTTTAGGATTGGTGCCTTTTTGTGCTTTACAGTTCGGGGTGGGGGGGCTGGAGAAATTTTATGGAAAAGTTTCACGTCTTGATGGACATGAAAAAGATGGAGGCAGACTTCCGGTTGGAACCAATGTCTCCCTCGCACCATCCCACGGACTCTCTGCGGGATGCTATCTCAAACAGCTTTTTAAAAGGTTGAAAAACCTTTTCATCTCCTCCCTGGAATTAAAAGGGGGGGGGCAAGGCAGCATCTGGATAACATCTTGGAGAAAAGTACTCCCCACGAGGCAGCGGGGGGGCTGGATTCCAAGATTATCTCCCCAGAGCTTAACCATTGCAAAAAGCTGTTCTGAAACTCCTATTTTATAGGAGAAAACAGGGCTGATGTGTTTCATTGTAATATATGGATTAGGAAATATCAACAACACCTGAGGGATGGTTTAAGAAATATCAACAATATTTGAGAACATCTGAGGACCTGCAAGATTTCTTTGATGAGAAACATGGCTACAGTGAGAAGAAAGGGGATTGCATCTCCGCCCACTCCTCTCGTATCTCCTTTGCCAAAAGCTCCGAAAATAGAAGATATAGGGGAATTATTTACTTTGATAAAAACTTTATCTTCACAATTTGCAGAGCAAGCCAAAAGGCTGAATTTAATCCAAAATTCCATCACCGCCCTGCAAGGAGCTGTGGATTTAATTAACGCTTCCTGGCAAAAAATGGAGATGAAGGTTAACGAGCTAAAAGATCGGGTGGCAGGGAATGAAACTACGACAAGCATTTTTCAAAAATGTCTCTAACAGAATTTCCCTACTGGAGGCCTTCACGCACAGATCCAATGGACGTATTATTGGGATTAAAAATCTGACTAGTGATGTAAATTTGCCTACTTTTGTGGACAAGCTTTTGCATGAGATACTACCTGTGCCATTTGTAGGGATGTACGAAAGTCACTTACCTTTCCGCGGATTATGCTGAGGGGGGGTGGAGGCGTTCTGTCCCTCCACCCGGAATCGAGGGGGGGGGAGGTGATCCGTTCCTCCCCCCCGGAATCCTCCACGGCTGGCTGTGCTTCGCGGCAGCTCCGAAGAGCAGCCGGCCAGGCCCAGGCCAGAGCTGTCCGCAGCTGGATTTCCAGCCACAGAGGGCTCTGGGTAAAAAACAAAACAAAAAAAACCCCATGTACGCTTCTGCGTTCCTTATTTTTGGCCATCTTAGTCTATGTAAATATTTACGTAGACTATGACGGCGAAAATAAAGGGGAACGCAAACAGTGTAGCGGGCGCTATTTGCGTCCCTTTTTGATTCGCCGTTTTAGCCTACGTAAATATTTACGTAGGCTAAAACGACGAATCACAAAGGGACGCAAATAGCGCCCGCTACGCTGTTTGCATTTCCCTTTATTTTCACCATCATAGTCTACGTAAATATTTATGTAGACTAAGATGGCCAAAAGTAAGGAACGCAAATGGCAGCGGCCATGGCTGCCGCCATTTGCATACGCGGGGGTGGGTTGTTTTACCCAGCCATGATAGGCTACATAAATCTTTACGTAGCCTATCACGTCTTGTTAAAAAAAAAAAGACAAGACAAGACTGCAAATGGCGGCGGCGGCAGCAGCCAGTCGGAAGACCAGCCGCCGCCACCCGGAACATCCGCCCCAGGTAAGTCTCGTCCTGGGGGGGGATCCGTGGGGGGGTGGGGGGCCGTTCCGCCACGGAGTTCCGGGGGCCGAATGCACTGTCATTCGGCCTCACCGACATCCGTGGAGGAATTCTCTGACATCCCTAGCCATCTGATTGTTTACTTGATATTGAGCAGGCATTTCATGTGCCAAATGCTAAAGGGACTGACTATACGATTATAGTCCAATTTGCAAGAGTCTCCACAAAGAATTATATCCTGCGTTTGGCACGAGAGGCTGGAAGTATTTTTTGGAAACAAGATAAAGTTATGTTATTTCCAGATTACATCAAAGAGGTGGCGAATAGAAGGCAATTCATCAAGGCGAAAAATATGGCAAAACAAATGAACTTACAATATCACTTAAAATATCCTGCTACATTTTGCATTGTGTCTGAAGGTCAGATGAAGAAGTTTTAAATCATAAAATGGCGGAGGCATGGCTGAACGTAAAAATGTGTGAGATCTCTGTTACAGCCCCATGAACTGGAATCTTTAAAAAAGTTTTGTTAACTGTTTATGTTTAGACTACATGATTCAGGCTAGGTCAGAAGATATCTGATTATACATATATTCATTTATTTTCCTCTTTTTTTTTTTCTTTAAATTCTTGTTTTCCAAAATAGATATGATATGCTGTATTTAAATATATTGTTTGAGGGTGTATTGTGCACATGCATTTATATATCTAGTATAAAATATATTACTGATTGTTGTAAGGTTGCTTTTAAGCTTTATTATTATATAACATTATAATTTCATCCTTTCTTTAATCATTATTACTATTATTATTATAATTACTATAAGATTACTTGGTAAGATTTTTGGTTGGTTGAATTGTTAAGCTTTATTATTACTATTATATTTTAACTTAGGGGCAATATATGGTTACTGGGAATGAATTGTAAGCCTGTTTCCTCGTTATAAGACTGAGGATATGATATTGAAATATAAGGTTGATTATCAAACTGTAATATTGCTAATGTTATAGGTATAGTTTTTAAAATAGAATGGTGTCAAGGGCTCCTTGGAGGCCTCTCTCAGTCTAATTTAGTAGCCAAGTCCAGACACAGACAAAGGGATTCCTTTCAAAGCTTTATTTTTCTTTTACAACTTAACAACTCTACAGGTAGCAACTAGATCTGAGCAGCAGAGTACCTATGCCCTAAGTTGAAACAGTTGGTCCCCGTTTGAAAGGGAATTCCTGGCAGACCCCTGAACTTAAGGACTAGGGAGAGTCCCTCCCCTTTTCTCTTGGATCCTCGGGGCGCAGCCGTTGTTTGCACGCCAACCGGGCACTGCGCCTCCTTTCTGCGCCCTCCATCTGGCGCCGCTCTCTGCGTCTGCGTCGCGCATCCACCAAGTCTGCTATCTCTGCTCGGTCACTCCCTGGACTGCTTTCTAATCTAGGAATGCTGGTGGGAGGAATCTCCGTCAGCTGTGGGCCCTGGGAAAGAGGAGCGCGCTCCTCTCCCAGGAGCGACTGCTCTTCCTCAGAATCAGAACTACTCTGGGATTCTATGGGCTCAGTGTCCACCCTGACAAATGGCATCTGAGGCCCGTGGGTATTGGAGTTTAAATTTAACCCTTTTAAAAGGGGGGGGGAGAAAAGGGGGAAAAAAGAAGACATTTCTTTTCTTCTTTCTTTCTTTTCTTTTCCTTTCTTTTTCTTTTCATCACTGTTGTGTCCTCATAAGAATATTGTATTGCTGGGAAATTGTAGCTATTGATCAGGCTGTTGGTAATGTTTATTTCATTTATAAAGACAAAATAAATAAAAAGTATTCATAAGAAAAAAAAGAAAAAGATGAGAGGCAGATGGGTGGTGCAAATGAGAAGCAAGGTGATGTCTTGTTCTGCTACTGAATTATTAGTATTCATTGTAAGAGTGGGTTTGTGCCAGTTTTTAGGATTTATCCTATGCATGTTTACTCAGAAGTCAGTCCCACTATGTTCAATTGCCAATTGGGCTTTCTCCCAGGTAAGTGTGCACAGGACTGCAGCCTTCGCTGCCTTCCCAAGATCTCTGTACATTTAATTTGAAATAAACACCCATTGTATTGCACTGTTAATTCTTGAACATTAATTTCCACAGCAAGCAGAACCGTCAAATACAACTTGCTTTGTCAACTACAATTTTTGGTACAAGGTTGGCATGTACCTGGGCAAACAAACCCTGGTGGAGGGGAGGGAAACAGAAACAAATCAGTTGTGGGGAGGGGAGAAAGAAGGGGTGTGTGTGTGTGTGTAGTGCAATCCAGCTGGGTGTGTGGACGTTTCTGTTGGGGGAGGGGAGATATATAATGAAGGAGCTTGGGGAAGGCTAATGGGTAATGTTGGGGCACTAGGGGAGTGTGCAAGGGGGCTGTTTAAATGAGATGGGATCTGTCCATGAGGACTGGGTTGAAGGGGTGAAGCTTCTATAGAGTATCATACACTGAAAACCTAAAACATTTGTGTTTGAGTGAGTGGGTGGGTGAAAAAGATGTTAACACCCCTGAATTTTTTCTCAGACGTCCAATTGAAATATCACTGCCTTACTCTCAGCTGCACTGTTTTTGGATCCCAGTAGAAGGCTGTATATATTGCAAGGTTGTACAATCTTAGAAGGGGGCATGCCTGTGACTGTCACGAAGGGACCCTGTACTTCTGAATTTTCCACTACACTACTGGCTAAGAAAGAAAAATAAGGTTGAAAGTGATGAACAAAGCCAATGAGTTTATTTAGTTTACAGAGAAATGAATGTGAGCATTGTCAAATATTTCTTTTTAAATGCTTTATTAAGCATTTTATGTTTTCTTTAAAAAAAAAAACAAGGCCTAAATATTAGTAAGGCGTGGGAGGACAATAAGTGATATAATAGTCCAAGGGAATGCAAATGCACCTGTCTGCCCCTTAGTTAAATAGTTATTATAACCATTAAGACCACATATAAACCACTATAGTTTTGGAAGGGCATTTTCCTAAAAGATGGAGTACAAATATTTTACAGCATTTTGTGTACGTGAGCAACTACTGCAGGAGTAGAAGGAAATGTTAACATTTACTTTGACTGCAATCCTGTACTGACTTACCAGACGGAAAGCCCCACTGAACGCAATGTATAGGATGGCAGTGTTTTGCAGCCATATGATACAGTCTATTTGCTAACTCTTTGGCACAAGTATTCAAAAAATTGGACAAATTTGTACATGTACTATGTATGCATTTAGCTGTAAACATTTGTAAAATGTATATAACCTGATTTGTTTTTTTCATTTAATTCAAAGTCTTAAATATTTTGTACTCAAGAATATATAAAGATCATTCATACCACCTTCCCAGAAAAATCACCAAAGCAGTACACAGCAAATCCAAATAAAACCATGACACCATAAAAACACAGAAATATGAAATCAAACCACATTAAAATATTAAAACCACAAAAAATAAATTAGGATGCAATCCTATGCATGTTTAGACAGAAAAAAGTCCTACAACTCTGGGAACTTTGGGAATTGTCTGACTCTTTTCTGTGCATGCATAAACATGCATAACACTGCAGCCTTAAAAGGCCAGATTGAAAAGTTTACATTTATTTGACCTTTAATTTGAAGCTTACAGACAAAGTGTATAATGAAGTTCAATTCAGAATGGGGTTTTGCCAAATGTATAGTTCCTGTAAGGTACTAGCTTTATATTATGTTGCTATATATACTGAAGTGACATGGCTTCCACTACAATCAGATTATGAAAAAAATGTGTCATGTTAAATATTATTTCATGGAATAATCATACTAGGATAATATAAGAACAAGCCTATATTTTGGGTTCAACTGGACAACATATTAGCTACAATCTTGAGGACTATGCACAAAATCTGTGCATGTAACTTGGGGCTAAGGGCAGTTTTGAAAGGAGCAGGTCTCCTCTACCTGCTTGCTTCTTCTACAAGCATAAGAATCGATACACAATGAGCAACACAAATGGGAGTTGCTGCCAACAAAAACTGTAGAAAACCCCAAATGTGTACATTACGCATGATCTCTGGGAATGCAGCTATACTATACAAGTGAAGTTAAAGTACCATTCCATTCAATATCACTTTGATTGTGGTTAGGGCACTGTGCCTTTCTTTGGATGCTTTATTTTAAAAGAATAACAGAAGCATCCAGAGGAAAGCCACAAAAGTGACAGAGTGCCCAGAATGTTATTGTAATTTTATATCTTTACGCTGCTGTTAGTTTTTCCTTTGGCTTTATATTGTAGTTTTAAACTTTTAAAAGTGTTATATTGTGTTTTGTCATGTTGTTGTATTTTAAAAGTGTGAAACTTTGTTCTCCACTGCACATTGATACATTTCAATGGGTTTGTTGCAAGGAAGTTGTTGTTGTTGTTGTTCAGTCCTGTCTGACTCTTCGCGACCCCATGGACCATAGCACGCCAGGCCTTCCTGTCCTGTGGTCTCTCTCGGAGTGTACTCAAGACCATATTCATTGCATCGGTGATGCCATCTAGCCATCTCATCCTCTGCCGTCCCCTTCTCCTTTTGCCTTCAATCTTTCCCAGCATCAGGGTCTTTTCCAGTGACTTTTCTCTTCGCATTAGGTGGTCAAAATATTTGAGCTTCAGCTTCAGTATCTGTTCTTCCAATGAGCACTCAGGGTTGATTTCCTTTAGGATTGACTGATCTGACCTCCTTGCAGTCCAGGGGACTCGTAAGAGTCTTCTCCAGCACCACAGTTCGAAAGCATCGATTCTTCGGTGCTCAGCCTTCCTTATAGTCCAGCTTTCACAGCCATATGTTGCTACTGGGAAAACCATAGCTTTGATTATACGAACCTTTGTCGGCAAGGTGATGTCTAGACAGCTTCTACTATGCTGTCTAGGTTTGCCATAGCTTTCCTCCCAAGGAGCGAGCGTCTTTTAATTTCATGGCTATAGTCACCGTCTGTGGTGATCTTGGAGCCCAAGAAAATACAATCTGTCACTGCTTCCATTTCTTCCCCTTCTATATGCCAGGAAGTGATGGGGCCAGATGCCATGATCTTCGTTTTTTTAATGTTGCGTTTCAAACCAGCTTTTGCACTCTCCACTTTTACCCTCAACAAGAGGCTCTTTAGATCCTCTTCGCTTTCTGCCATTAGGGTGGTATCGCCTGCATATCCGAGGTTGTTGATAATTCTCCCGGCCATCTTAATTCCGACCTCTGATTCATACAACCCGGCGTTTCTCATGATGTACTCTGCATATAAGTTAAATAAGCAGGGTGACAATATACAGCCTTGTCGTACTCCTTTCCCAATTTTGAACCAATCGGTTGTTCCATCTCTGGTTCTTACTGTTGCTTCTTGACCCTCGTACAGGTTTCTCAGGAGACAGGTGAGGTGGTCTGGTACTCCCATCTCTTGAAGAATTTGCCACAGTTTGTTGTGATCCACACAATCAAAGGCTTTAGCATAGTCAATGAAGCAGAAATAGACATTTTCTGGAATTCTCTTGCTTTCCCCATGATCCAGTGAATGTTGGCGATTTGATCTCTAGTTCCTCTGCCTCTTCGAAACCCTGCTAGTACTTCGGGTAGTTCTCGGTTCACATGCTGCTGAAGCCTAGCTTGTAGGGTTTTGAGCATAACCTTGCTGGCATATGAAATGAGCGCAATTGTACGGTAGTTTGAACACTCTTTGGCGTCGCCCTTCTTTGGAATTGGAATGTAAACTGACCTTTTCCAGTCTTGTGGCCATTGTTGAGTGTTCCAAATTTGTTGGCATATTGAGTGCAGCACTTTAACAGCATCATCTTTTAGGATCTTAAATAGCTCAGCTGGAATACTATCATCTCCACTAGCTTTGTTGTTAGTACTGTTCACAACTAAAGAGGAATTGGGCAACTGAACTGATTGGGTGACTTTGGAATCTTGTGTCACTTTCTGAAAGTAGCTGTGTGGGGCTTTTTGGTGGAATATATGTGTTTCTGGAACCTGTAGCCTCAGCCTAGATTAGAAGATAACCTTCAGGGTGTCAAGGATTTTATATAATGGTCCAGAATTTAAATAGATGTCATAATTTGGTTCATAGTTTATGTTTTTGCTACATCCATTATTGTGAGTTCAAACATACAAACCGAAATATATTCTAGTATTTATTTCAAAACAATATATTTATTAACTAATGTGTTGATTTGCATTATAAAAACATAAGGGGAAGCCCAAGTCCAGCTTTCAGATATTCTACCAAAACCCTGCCTTTGCATTTTTGAGCATTCCTTTCCTCTTCTGACCCATTTTTCTCTTTCAAAACCAGCTTCCTTAATAAAATTGTTGTTTGGTCCAATCAAATCAAGAATACTGCTGTGTAGCCAGCTGGTGGTAGCACTGGGATAATAGTAAACTATGTTTGCATAGTGGTCCCATATCAACCTGCTATCAGGACCTTGTCATGAAGGTTATGTTGCATACTTGTAACTATTAAGAGGGTATTTTGCCAAGAACTGTCTTATCAAAAAAGTAATTACAGACATGCTGGGTGTGTCTAACTATAGCAAAACAAAGCACTTATGAATGAATTCCTAGATCCCAGGCTATGGACATGATTCAGACATCCTTGCATATAGGAACAAGGCCATGTGCCTGCTGAAAAGAATAGCACCATAAGAACATAAGAAGAGCCATGCTGGATCAGACCAAGGGTCCATCTAGTTCAGCATTCTGTTTACACAGTGGCTGACCAGCTGTCGACCTGGAAACCACAAGCAGGACACGAGCGCAACAGCACCCTCCCACCCATGTTCCCCAGCAACTGGTGTACATAGGCTCATTGCCTCTGGTACTGAAGAGAGCACATAGCCATCAAGACTAGTAGCCACTGATAGCCTTTTCCTCCAGGAATTTGTCTAACTCCCCTTTTAAAGCCATCCAAACTGGTGGCCATCACTACTTCCTGTGGTAGTGAATTCCATAGTTTAACTATGCGCTGTGTGAAGAAGTACTTCCTTTTATCTGACATGAATCTCCCACCAATCAGCTTCACAGGATGTCCCCAGGTTCAGTATTCTGAGAGAGAGAGAAACATGTCTCCCTATCCACATTCTCCACACCACGCATAATTCTGTAGACCTTTTTCATGTCTCCCCTTACCCTCCTTTTTTCCAAGCTAAACAATCCCAGCTGTTGTAACCTCACATAAGGGAGATGCTCCAGGCCCTTGATCATTTTAGCTGCCCTTTTCTGCACCTTTTCCAACTCTACAATATATATTTTTTTAGGTGTGGTGACCAGAACTGTACACAGTATTCCAAGTGTGGTCGCACCATAGATTTGTATAGGGGGAGTATGATGTTGGCAGTCTCAATCCCTTTTCTAATTATGCCTAACATGGAGTTTGCCTTTTTTACAGCAGCTGCACACTGGGTTGGGTCATTGAGCGGTCCACCACAACCCCAAGATCTCTTTCCTCGTCAGTCACTGCTAGCTCAGATCCCATCAAGCTATACTTGAAGGTGGGATTTTTTGCCCCAATGTGAATCATCTGTTTCATGGTGTCCTGATGAGGTAGCCTCCCCTTCCTCTGCAGCACACTTTGCATATCAAGGAAAATGGGTGGAGCATAAAAAAGGGAAATCCAACTATGGACACTTTTTTCTGTGCTGTGCACGTATCGCCCATACTGGATTTAATCAGGGAATATACATGTAAGCCTAAAACAAAAATTACTGAGCTACAGCTGAGAGCTAGATTTGAGTAAACTTTTCTATCTTTGAAGACATTTATTATTAATAAGAAGCTTATTATTAACTAGGAATCTAGTATTTACTCCCTTAAACTTTCAAATTTAATTATTTGTTTATTTGAGAGGGCAAGGGAGCAATCCTATGCGGATAGACGGCTGTCTCCGAACTCGCATGTGACCACCTATCCAATGCACGACGGGAGGAGCACGGTGGGGATCCTCTCCTCCGCACTCCAGCTGCCCTGCATTTGGGCTAGATGGCTGATTTTGGCTGCCTAGCCACGGGACATCAGAGCGCAGGGTGGGGAAGCCAGACACGACATAGGAAGTGTTGTACTGGCACTACGAGCGCCCCGCCCCGGGAATGCCCCCTTTCCCCCTGCTCTGCGCTGCTCTTACAAGTGCAGAGCACGGGGACGATCCATGCCACCCACAAAGGGGTGGAGAGGCGGTTCTATGGGAACCGACCTTGGAGCACAGGCTCTGAGGTCGGTTCCCAAAAACTGACCAATCCTATGGCTGTCTAGCCACTGTCTAGTGGCCATAGGATTGTGCTCTAAGTTGTTAAAATGTGTCCAGGACTGAATTATTGTTCAGCAATATTGCATTGCAATCTATCTTTGAAGTTTGTTTAAGAATCACCGTCTTCAGGTCATTTTCCTGATGTGCTATTCTAACTTTCCACATAGAGTGAAGTGGGGAGAGCACTACAACATGTGACATGCACAGACACCAAGTACAGGCTGAAGTGACAGACTATTTCCCTGTGTAGACTGTTCTGCCTACAACCACCAAACAATCACAATAGGTCCAAATGCCCACAGCCAACTTCTGAAAAGTGTTCCAAGAAGATTCAGCAAAATTTCCTTCATTCACCCAACTGCATACTCAGCAAATTATACTTTATTGACCTGAAATCATTACATTTACCAACCCCAGCAATGTACATTTGTAGGTTGAACACAGAGTCCAGTCTACATTAAAAGTGGTTGAATATGGACCAGGTAGTAATAGGAATGGGTTAATCCATCCAAAATAAAAGGATTTAATTTTGTACTCTCAGCATTTTAATCTGGTCCTTGCAGAAAACTTGGCCATGCTGATAGAAGTAACTAACTATGAAGCAGGAAAGATAAATAATTTGGTCACTTTGGAAATACTAAATCTTATCAACTCCAGGTTCTTTTGATTAGATGTATTATATAGATAATATAATATATATTATATTACTTCAATCTGTCTTCAAGGCTAGTTTAGGATTGAAATGCCCTGGTTGCATGGGTAGATAACCTTTACCAGTAGATAAACAGGGCACATATCTCTCTGTTGATTTCCTGGGCCTCTCAGCAGCTTTCAGTACCATCAGCCATGGTATCTGTGGTGGAACCACCCCATGTTTTTGTTTGAACACAGTGTTAAGGGTTTAAAGCTTCTCCATACCGTAGTCTGGGTGAAGAGAGGAGGGTTTTTGTCACAGTATCCTTCTGGACCACTTGGAAAGATTGAGAGCTGGAGGCACTGTATTGCAGGGCTTCCACTCCTACCTATTTGGTAGGTAGTATTGAGGGATTGGGGCCACGGTGGCTTAGTGGTTAAGACACTGAATTGCAGACCGGAAGGTCAGCAGGACAGCAGTTCGAGACCCAAGTGCTGCGTGACGGAGTGAGCTCCCGTCTTCAGTCCCAGCTTCTGCCAACCTAGCAGTTCAAAAGCAAGAAATTGCAAGTAGACAAATAGGTACCGCTTCGGAGGGAAAGGTAACAGCGTTCCGTGCACCTCGGTGTTCAGTCATGCCGGCCACATGACCACGGAAGCGTCTTCGGACAGCGCTGGCTCTTCGGCTTAGAAATGGAGATGAGCACCACACCCTAGAGTCGGACACGACTGGTTGGGGACACCTTTACCTTTACCTTTATTGAGGGATTACTGCTCTAGTGCATGGAAACAATCCTTCAGAATGCCACAAAATGTTGTTTAATATCTACACAGAGCTAAAGGAAGATGTTGTGCAAGGAATTAGAGCACACAGTCATCAGTACATCTGTTGAAGCTCTCCTTTTCCTCAAATCCTAGTAAAGCAGTGGAATCCCCGCCCAGACGTCTGGTGTCAGTAAAGGGCTGGATAAGGGTCAGTATACTGAAATTCAATCTAGATAGTGCAGAAATATTGGTGGCAGGGATACCTTTCAGCCAGGAATTGTTGTTTGGCCTACTCTAGATACGGCTGCACTCTCTTAAAAGAGCAGGTTCACAGTGGGGAATGGTGGTCCTGGACCTGGCTTTGCTACTTGAGTCTCAGGTGGCAGCTGAAACCAGGAGCATCTTTTTTCCAGCTCTGCTTGGTGCACCAACAGTGTCCTCTCCTTAACAACAGTGACCTTACCTCCATTAAGTATCCTTTGCTGTAATGCACTGTACGTGGCCATTTAGGGCTTTAAAGCCAAGGTGACACCTTGAATTGAACCAAGAAACAAACTGGAAACCAATGAAGTTGGCACAAAATTGGTCTAATATAACCTGTGCTGCTAACCTCAGACACAAGTTTGGCCACAACATTCTGAACCAACTGATGTTTCTAGCCTGTCTTCAAGGGCAGCCCACACAGAGTTCATGACATACTCCAACCTGGAATTTAAGGGATGAACAACTAAGGCTAGGTCTAATATCTCCAGTAAAGGGTGCAGCTGGCGAACCAGTTAGAGTTGGTAAAAGGTACTCCAGCACATCCATAAGTATAGCTAGATCCAGGAATACCCCAAATTGTGAACCTGTTGTTCTTGTCTAGAGAAGGTTCAACAACTCTTCAAAGATCATCACTACCACCAACCTCAGTACAGCTTGTCTGGATTAAGCTTCAGTTTGTTCACCCTTATCCAGTTCAAAACTGCTTCCAGACACCGATTTGCCAGAGTCCCTCCAGAAACAGAAGATGGAAACAAAACAGAGAGCTGGGCTTCATCAGTATATTGATGACATCCCAACCCAAACCTCTGAATGACCTCACTTGGCAGTTTCATGTAGATGTTACAAAGCACACAGGACAAGATGGAACCTTACAGCATGTAAATTGAAGGCAACAAGCCTGAACAGCAGTCCTCCCAAAATGACTTTCTGGGACCTACTCTCCAAGAATGATTATAACCACTGCAGAACATTATCCCAAGGTGGCCCAGGATACCATGGTCAATCGTATCAAAAGCTGCTGAGAGGTCCACAAGAATTGACATGGTCACACTTTCATGTCTATCCCCCAGCACAGGTCATCCACCAGGGCAACAAAGGCAGTTTTAGTCTCATTATCAGGCTGAAAACCAGACTGGAATAGATCTACCATGCTCTCAAGGATCTTGCCCAAATAGGGCAGATTTGAAACGGTGGTAATTGTTTAAATCAGAGAGGTCAAGAGAGAGTTTCTTTAGACGGGGTCTCACTGCATCCCTAAGAGAAGTCTGAACCTCAACTCCTTATCCAAGCCTTAAACCTGTAGTTGCAGATTTAATAAGCTATGAAGAAAGGTGGGACATAATAAAATAAATAAATAAATAAATACTGTTAATTTATTGTTACTATGTTTCTTTATATAGGAGTTTGTTAACTACCTCGTGAATTCTTTGTTGAGAAGTATATGAATGAATTAATGAATGATTGTTTTACCTTTTTATTTCTGAGGTAGGCTTTCTTGGCTGAAATGCGCCCACGCCTTGCTTCTAGCTGGCGGACTTTCTGTTGCAATTTCTGTAACTCTTCTCTTTGCAAATGTATAGATGTTGCCATATCTTCTTTTTCAAGCATGGCTTCCATACTTTCATAAGTATCATAGTATACAACTTCATCTCTTTTCTCTGTCAGAAAATACTAACCATTTTAATACTTTTAAACATAGACATGCTCAAGCAACACAATGTACTAAAATCTGGAGCAACCTTCAGTTGTGATGTTGAAAAAAGTATTTAAGTGATACTGGAAGAGTAATCACAGAGCCAGAAGGGGCCTGAGGGTTACCTAATCCTGGCAATGTCCCAAGAAAGAAACACTTGTACACTAAGACAAATCCAGTAACACATAATATCTCAACTGTTGTGTGACCAAGGCAGAAAGCAGCAGCATCTAAGGGAAGTGACACCACAGGCGACTTCGGCCAAGGCTACAGAGAGGCATTCTTTCCCCATTCAAATATGGGGATTGTGGTGAACAGGCAGATCCGGAGTGTGGAAAACCCCATCTACTGAGCATCCATAAGTTAAATCTCTCTAAGCCCTCAAACATAAATGCATCTCATCCAACATCTTGCTCCAGCTGTGACTGCCTCAGAAGAAAATAAATTATATGTACACTTACATGGGAGTAAGCGCCACTGAACACAGTGGGACTTACTTCTGAGTGAATATGCATAGGATTGCATTGCATAACTGTTTTTAGAACTAGGGCTGGGAAATTTGCGGACCCAAGATAATCTCAATAACCAAGTTGTACTACAGTACTCTATGGCAATTTCTTAGATACTATACATGTAAAATGAATGTACGTCACCTGAAATAAGTCTTTTGATGCTTTCAAGTTGTGCTGTCAGCAGTAGTTCTTCACACTTCAAAATTTCAAACTGTACTTCATACAACTGAAGTTGCAGGTCATAATAATCAGCTTCAAGTTGGTCCAAATGCGCTATGGCTTCTGTGCCGCCTTGTAAGCTCTGCATCTGAAAAGGAAAGAAGACCCATAGTTGCAACCACTATGTTTGGCCAGTATTTGGCCATTTTTCAGGAAGCACAAAAGAGGACAACAAACTGTGTTTGTGCAGAGGGGGGACCCCAACATATATTCAGGTGCCTCTGATATACACAATGCTCACTTGGCATTCAGGCAATGATGACACCGCAGAGCGAGCTCTTCACAGTCCTAGGAAGCCACTGCATTGGCACAATTTCTCATTAAAAATCAGCCTCTCCTCCTAGTAACAGTGACATTGCCACATAGTTTCATTTGCCCTCTTCAGTGCTCTCACACTGCCAAATCTGACTAGCTATGTGACAAAGCAAAAGAAGGAAGCTGATTTTTAAAACCAAAAGAATTAACAATACATTTGTACCAAAACTGCAGTTAATTGGGGCACAGAACAGCTGTGACCAGTTTAAAAAGGTACGCTTTGGGGGATCTTTTGGTAGACATTTTGGGGCTCCTTAAGAAACCCCTTTCGAATTGAAAATTGTTGGCCCCGAACATTCAGCTCAGGCCTTAAAGTAATGTCAAGACATAACATTCTAGGTATCTAAGCTATTTTACATATTTAGAGAACTACAAAGAGTGCTCCATGATTTAACGTTTCTGGTTATCATCATAATGACAAGACCTAGCAGCTGAACTGCAATGTAGGATCTGGTCTGCCTCCAGAAGTCTTCACTGTTCATCTCACACCTATAATGCCCATCTTTCACATATCTGTGAACAAGTGCTTAAAAGAAGAAGGTGGGTTTAAAAAAAAATCACACCAGTGGTAACAAAGGTTACCAAAGAAAAATGTTTGAATGTCTTATCAAGTAAAACAGAAACTCAGTATTGAGGTCTTCCCCTGCCTAAGAAATTTATATCCACATAGGCAAATTAGGACCCGCAATCCACCACTGATTGCTGAGAAACAACATAAGCAGGGGAACAACAGTTTCTTACTTATGATAAATTGTTATTAGTGAGAGAACTACAACATTCAACAGGATTTCAGCATCCCATTTTCAAAGTGGTGATCCAGCTTTTAAGCATGAGAAGCTAAAGCACACTTCTCTAGTAAGAGAAAGAAAGATTGGAAAATGCTGCAAAAAATAAGGCATTCTTATTGATTCATCAATGAAACTGATGAATAGAATTAACAACACAACATATAGAATCAACATAGCATGCAAACTTCTTTAAAAATAACATGTACTAATTTGTTAACAACAAGTTAAAACAAACGATGCGCTTCAAGAATTCAATAAAGTACTGAAGAAGTATTTACTTGCAAGACTAGATATTGCAGTAGTGAGTATCTGGTAATAAATTCCAACCAAATGAGCACTTTTTAAAATAAATGTCCCTCAAAATATTCAAGATATCAGTATCAATTAAAAGAGAGCCTGGAATCAGATTTTGCAGTGAACCAGTTGTTCACCTTGAAAACAATCAGCTCATGTTCATTTTTTTAAGTGGTGCTCCAGAAGAAACAGAACTGCTTGATATGCATCCATATTAACTACAAAGGAGACTTCAGTGTTACTGCACTTTATTTTAAACAGTGCCACCAATGTGTACAGTTAGCTTACAGAGTTATATAAGCAACTTACAAGCTACATTTCAACGGCAGGGAGACAGTGGGAGGGGAAGGAAAGGAGAGGCAAGGGTAAATGTGTACCTGAGAATCCCACTTCCCAAATCTGAGGTCTACCCAGGAAACCCTGTCTGTGTTCTTTCCCTTGCCAACGGTTTCCCCCACTTACTTCTTAGGTTTTGGTACCCTCAACCTTTCCTAATACACCTGCTCCTCTCTCAGCTAAAGTAGCTTTGCTGAAAAGTAGGTTTCAGAGACAGGCAATTATATAAAGCAGCTGATTCTTCCAGGTAGCTGTGGGCAGAGTATGTAACCAGACCAACCAGCTGTATTAGAAATGTATCTCTAGTGCAGCCTTCCCCAACCTGGTGGCCTCCAGATGTTTTGGACAACACCTCCCAGCATTCCCAACCATTGGCCATGCTAGCTTGGGCTGGTGAGAGTTGAAATCCAAAACATCTGGAGGGCACCAGATTGGGGAAGGCTGCTCTGGCATTTCAGGAAGTAATGACAGCAAAGGGCTTGAGAGTCACTCCCATTGGGCTTGGTTACTTGTTAGTATCCTCTTATTTTGCATGAGCCATCGGCTGGCCTGTGTTGCTACTTTTAACATGGTGGGTACCACTCACAAAGTACTGGATGCTCCAGAAATCACTAGAAAGCCTCTTGAGTGGCACCAGGTGCCACTTTTGACCCAGCAAGCACCCCGTACAAAATGAGACATCATCTAAGAGACCACTGCACTATCATAGAGGCCTCTGAAGGATCCTCTCGTTGCTCTATGGTGGGGAGAGGAACACTTTCCAAATGAAAGCTTGGCATGAAAGCTTCCAATCTCTTCATGGCTGCACCAGAGGAGAGGGAACGGGGAGCCTACAAGCCCAAGACTCAGTCATCATAATTGAGCATTACATCTGAATGCAGTTACTATCTTCTCAAGTTTTCTACTGAGGAATTCTCACCATCATATTCTAAATATAACTCTTCAGATGGAGATGAACATCTAGAAAACAAGGCATTCATCTTGATGTTCAGCTAAAAAATGAGTTCTTGCTTCCAGTTGTAAAATGGCAATTATCCTGTATCTGTACCGAGAACAGGAACTGCCATGTATCGAAGGATACAACTCCGCTACACATTTTGTTAATTTTATTCCAATTTAATCGTCATTAACTTCCGCAAGGGACCTAAGAACTTGTTTGATAAATGTAATGCGAATTTACACTGTCATGCCATTCAAATTTTAATATAAAGTAGAAGTGAGAACTGCCACAGAAGCCATGTCACCATTAGCTTTTGCAAGCTTGAAAGTTAAAATAACTTACTGAGAATATTTTATCAAGCCTCTCCAATATATCAAATAGTAATTCTTGATATTTTCTACTACATTTTCAAAGTATATTGTGATAATAAGCCAATTTATTTTGACTTTTACGAGAGCAATCCTATGGTCCCTAAACATTGTCTGAGAGGCCATAGGATACTGGGGATTTACCCTCCTGAGGCCACAGACAAGTGCTATGATGTGGGGTGGGGTGGGAGAGAATCCCTGCTTGGATTTCCCACTTCTCCAGCTGCTGCAGAAAGCTCCATAGTGGTTCCCTCTCCTGAGGCTAGTGTCATGACCTTGGGAGGGGAGGAAATGGGTGTTTGGGGGGCAGGACTCCTCTGCTGGATCCACAACCCTCTCAGTTCCTGTCCCCACCCACAGCCAGGTAATTAAATAGATGGACTCAGAGACCCACCTGTCACAAAATGCAAAAACAAAGGATGGGAAAGCTGTAAAAAGCCTCTGCTGCTCCTCCTGCCCTGCCTGGCATTGCCAGCAGGGCTTATGATAGATGGAATCAGCGTTCTCTGTCTAGCAGGTGCCAGTCCTGTAAGACCAGGCCCTTAGTCTCTGAAGATAAGTTAGAATAAGCAATTCTCCTGAAATTCCATCTACATTCAGTGCTGTGCATTTGTACGTAAGAACAGCCATGCTGGATCAGACCAAGCCTCTATCTAGTCCAGCATTCTGTTCACACAGTGGCCTGTGGGAAATACATACATAGGATATGACTGCAGTAGCACCATCCCATTGCGTTTCCCAGCAAAAGGTGTACGCAGGTATACTGCCTCTGATACTGGAGATAGCATATAGCCATCAGAATTAGTAGCCATTAGTAGCCTTCTCCTCCATGAATTTGTCTAATCCCTTTTTGAAGCCATCCAAATTTGTGGCCATCACTACATCTTGTGGTAGCAAATTCCATAGTTTAGCTATGAGCTATGTGAAGAAGTACTTTTTTTTCTTTGTCCTGAATCTCCCACTGTACAGTTGTATAATGTTAAAAAAATAAGACTTGAAAGTTTTATTTGTACAAGTGAGAAATTACCTCTTCTTTCAGTGCATGTTTCTTCTGTTCCAAACAGATTTCCTTTGCTCTCATCAGCTGCAAAGTCTCCTTAGACACTGCATATTGAAGTTTTTCCATTCGTTTCACTGCTGCTGCCCATGCTGCCTTACCAAACTTTTTCTGGTCTGTTCGCATTCGATCATACACCGCTGTAAAAAGAAATTGTTTAAATAACATATAATATCCGTGCATGTTTAATGTTTCATTATAGAAATTAAGCATATGTCTATCATGAGTAAACACACAATCGGCCTCCTACTTGATACACGAAAAAGCTTCATATGTGCTTTAAGCATTCAGCAATTACCAAGCAATCTTTTCAGATAACATATTTTGATAACGTATTTTGTTTTGAGAACAGCAGTTATATATATTTTTAAATTAATATATAAATGGGATGCAACTCTGATTCTTGTATTACATAATTCTACATTCTAATTAATTCACGGGGCAATTTGCAATTTAGTAGAATATCATTGTATTTATTACCTTCCAAATTTACAAATTATCTCCTTTACTTTGTTGGAAGACTGCAGCAGTCTGACACCATCATGGATGAATCTTTACAAATTCAAGTCTTCTCAGTTTCTCATTTTTCCAATATTAAGTTTGTTCCATCCTGTTTCCACAGGTTTACAATTTTTTAAAAGTCCGCACAAAAAAAGTATGTATTTTTGTGTGCATTCCTTCTAATATATGCATTTTATATGCACTTTAAAAAAATATGCATTTTTGCAAGTGATTTCCCCTAATATGTGTTTTTTTGCATACTTTCCCCTAATATAAGCATTTTTGTGTGAAGTTTTTATTATACACATTTTTCTGCACTTTTTAATTTGCAAACCGCACTGCAAAATTTGGAAAAGTGTAAATAGCGCTATATAACTCTGTTCTGGTTTATGTCTGGTTTGGGAAATGCAAATATGAAATTTGCATTAAAATGCACGCCCAATTCCTCACCCATCTCTAGTCAAGACCTTCAAATATTAACTCCAACACCATTTTCAGGCATGACTTTCCAGTTTACAAATACCCACTTTTTAATCACAAACCAAGCATATTGTGCTTAAAAAGAACCCTCGCTCATTTAATGTGAAATCTGTATATACCCCAAGCCTGGGAAAGAGCTTAGTAATTTGCAGGCTATGACCTTGAGAAGGGAAGGACAAACGGATGCATATATGAGATCAGGCCTCCTATTCTGAGTACTGGCCAGTGCACTATGATTCACATGTACCCTCAAGGCCAGAACACGGGAGGGGGAGGAGGGAGGAAAAGGCTCCACCAAGGCCTATGCCAGCCCCTTCCCCCATGGGAATGGAACATGATGCCCTTAATGTTTTTCAAGTATTTAAAAATATAAACAAAAGATAAACATGTAGGATCCCCATTTTCCAAACAGATCAATAGTCCAGAACCCAAAACCTCTTAATTATCAGTAGGGTATTTGTTTAATTGGTAAAGGAGCAAATCTAAAGTGGACAAAGACCTGTGAAACCTGGGTTTCAAGAATTGAATAGCCATGAACTCAGTGGTCAAGTTCAATTCCTTGTGTGCAAAATAGCAAATGCCTCATCTCACAGAATGATTTTGATGAGAAATAATATTGTAAACACTTTTCACATAAAACCTTATAAAAATTAACATTTGTAATAATGGTATCCACATCCAGTAGCCCCTTTCTTTACTTACTTGGAGTGGAGAGGGTTCTAGCAATTCACACAAGGCAGTGACAGTGATTTGAGACACAATAAGAAGATGTGGCTCCAAGACCCCGGATCATGTAAACAAGATTTCTGATTTTTAAAAAGCCTTTATTGGAAAATATTAAATAGGAAAAGTCCATTACCTTTCTGTGCTTTTGCTGTTATTTCAAAATACTTCACAGTAAGGTCTTGAATAGAAAGTACAGCCATGTGGGCCTTCCGCTGCCAGTCTGCATCTTCTTTTTGAAGACTCTCAATTCTTCTGGGTCCTAAGTAATCATTCTCTATGGAAATCTGAAAACAGATCAATCCACTATATCCACCATCAAATGAAAGGATGCATAAAAACGTTCATGGAAGTTAAGTTGTTTAAAGCACAAAAACAATTTCCTTTCAGTATTCTACCTAGAATATCAATCAAGTGTAATCAATATAACAATATTTATTATGCAAAGTTCTCCATTTAGCTAATTTAGTGCTAGGAACATGCTATCGTATGAGATCTCAATGTTGTTGAACCAACTGGAGACAGTGACCACAGTGCTATCAAATTTAATATATATTTAAGTGGAAAATAGCCCAGAAAGTCCAACACAGTCACATTTGACTTCAAAAGAGGAAACTTCTCTAAAATGAGAAAACTGGTGTAAAGGAAGTTAAAAGGGGAGTTAAGAGGATTAAATCCCTTCAAAATACTTGGAGATTACTCAAAACCACAATAATAGAAGCCCAGCTAAAATGTATACCACGGGTTAGGAAAGGTAGCACCAA
The DNA here is from genome assembly GCF_057233095.1 of Heloderma suspectum. Classification (NCBI taxonomy): domain Eukaryota; kingdom Metazoa; phylum Chordata; class Lepidosauria; order Squamata; family Helodermatidae; genus Heloderma; species Heloderma suspectum. Next base: position 46,150,339 of record NC_139459.1, read on the forward strand.
GTCCAAGAGGCCACCCGCATGGTTAACAAGCAGTGTTAAGGGAGCTATTAGAGAAAAGAGAGCTACCTGCAGAAAATGGAAGTCTTGCCCAAGTGAGGAAAACAAAGGGGACCACAGGCTTGCACAAAGGCGATGCAAGCAGACAGTAAGAGATGCAAAAAAGCATTTTGAAGAGCATATTGCTAACAATATCAAGGCCAACAATAAAGAATTCTTTAAATATTTCAGAAGCCAGGGAGGCAGTTGGACCACTGGATGACAATGGAGTTAAAGGAGCATTGAAGGAGGACAAGGAGACTGAACAGAAGCTGAATGAATCCTTTGCATCTGCCTTCACTCCAGAAGATATAGGACAGATACCTGTGCCTGAACTGATGTTTTCAGGTAGGGAGCCTGAAGAACTGAGGCAAATAGTGGTGACAAAAGATGAAGTTCTCAACCGTACTGATAAACTGAAAGCAAATAAATCACCCATCCTAGAGTTCTCAAAGAACTCAGATATGAAATTGCTGATCTTCTAACCAAAATATGCAACATGTCCCTAAGATCAGCCTCTGTTTCAGAGGACTGGAAGACGGCCAATGTAACACCAGTCTTCAAAAAGGAATCCAGGGGGGATCAGGGAAATTACAGGCCTGTTAGCTTAATGTCTTTTCCGGGTAAATTGGCTGAAATAATGGTTAAAGATAAAATTATTAGGCACATAGAAGGACAAGCCCTGCTGAAAAAGAATCAACATGGCTTCTGCAAAGGTAAGTCCTGTCTCACTGAACATTTAGAGTTCTTTGAGAGTGTCAATAAACATATAGACAGGGGTGATCCAGTAGATATTGTTGACTTGGAATTCCAAAATGGTTTTGACAAAGTCCCTCACCAAAGACTCCTGAGCAAACTTAGCAGTCATGGAATAAGAGGACAGGTCCTCTTATGGATCAGTAACTGGTTAAAGGACAGAAAGCAGAGAGTAGGATTAAATGGTGAATTCTCCCAGTGGAGGGAAGTAAATAGTGGGGTCCCACAGGGATCTATATTAGGACCAATGCTTTTCAACCTGTTCATAAATGATCTGGAATTAGAAGTGAGCAGTGCAGTGGCCAAGTTTGTTGATGACACCAAATTATTTAGGGTGGCTAAAACAAAAAGGGATTATGAAGAGCTCCAAAAGGATCTCTCCAAACTGGGAGAATGGGCACCTAAATGGCAAATGCGGTTCAACACAAGCAAGTGTAAAGTGGTGTACGCTGGGTCAAAAAATCCCAACTTCAAGTATAACCTGATGGGATCTGAGCTAGCAGTGACCACCCAAGAAAGAGTTCTTGAGGTTGTGGTGGACAGTTCAATGAAATGTCAACCCAGTGTGCAGCTGCTGTAAAAAAAAGGCAAACTCCATGTTAGGCATAATTAGAAAAGGAATTGAGAATAAAACTGACAATATCATCCTGCCTTTATACAAGTCCATGGTGTGACCACACTTATAATAATGTGTACAGTTCTGGTCACCACACCTAAAAAAGGATATTGTAGGCTAGAAAAAATGAAGAAAAGGGTAACTAAAATTATCAAGGGGCTGGAGCATCTCACCTATGAGAAAAGGTTACAACGGCTGGGATTATTTAGCTTGGAAAAAGGAGGGTAAGGGGAGACATGAGAGAGGTGTGCAAAGTTATGCATGGTGTGCAGAATGTGGATAGGGACACATTTTTCTCCCTCTCTCAAAATTCTAGAACCTGGGGTCATCCTATGAAGCTGACTGGTGGGTTATTGAAGACAGATAAAAGGAAGTACTTCTTCACACAGCCCATAATGAAACTATGGAATTCGCTACTGGCCACCAATTTGGATGGCTTTAAAAGGGGGATTCCTGGAGGAAAAGGCTACTGATGGCTACTAGTCCTGAGGGCTATGTAATACCTCCAGTACCAGGGGCAGTGAGCCTATGTACACCAGTTGTTGGGGAACATGGGTGGGAGGGTGCTGTTGTATCCTGCTTGTGGCTTCCTGGTAGACAGCTGCTAGACTAGATGGACCCTTGGTCTGATCCAGCATGGCTCTTCTTATGTTCTTAGCAAGCAGGATTCTTTTAAGCAAAGAGCAACTGAAAGTTCTGCAAGTGTAAAAGTACCACTGGCAGTATTGCCACTGGTGGCAAGATTCAAAATGGGCATTCTGGGGGCCTGTTGGGGGCAATCTTGGATTCACAGGATCCAAAGCTCCTTCATTCCCCTTATGTGTCCACAGACTGGGCTCCCAAACTACACCAGCCTGGAGCTGGAATATTTTTTTTCCCACTGGTGTCAATGAAGGCAATTTAAAAAAAATCCAAGGGGGGAAAAAAGAAAAATACCCCCACACACACACACACACACCCCACCCTGGCTGCAGTGAGCCAGCAGGGCTTAGGAAATAGTGATTTATCTGCTATGAAAATTCCCCAGCCCCAGGGGTCCACAAATTATGTCCAGGCTTAGTAACCATAAGTTATTTCTACTAGCCAGTAAGAATAAAAGAAAAGTGCCTCTGAACACATACTGGGTACCTTTCTCTTTCTGTCCAGCAAGTAGAACCCTGCCCCTCCCACAGAATTAAAGAGAAGGGCAAACAGCGCAGATGGCATTGTTCCCCAAATGCCAGAGTTCCTTGCAGGTCTCTTTCTGAAAATTAAACATTGCTCCCACTTTCCTAGCAAGCCCCAAGCACAGCATAGCAAGCATCCATTTTCAAAACCAGGGTTAAAAAGGTTAGGACACACGGAAGACACACTCTTTCCTTCTCTCTCGCTCTCAAAGAAATCCATCCAGATTTTTCTTCCATCTTGGCAGCACTTTTCCTTCAGAACCAAGGCTTATTCGTTTGTTTGTTTCTTATCTTACCCAGCCCCCAGAGGAAATGAACAGGGAGTAGAGAGAGAAGCCAGCTGCAAGCAGGACTGGGGAATGGAGAAAGGTTGCAGAGGGAAGAAAGCAGCCAAGTAAAGGAAGATTTGAAATTGCACTCTGCCTTCTTTCATCCAGTCAGTCAATTTACAAAGCAAACCTCCCTGTTGTTCTTTAAAATAGTCCAAGTGCAATGGGAATGAAATAGCAGGAACTTTTTGACTGGGAGGTATCTGAAAGGACTATATTTCCTCTTTAGATGAAGACCCTGACATTACAGAGGCTAAATGCCCTGTGGGAACCACTAACTCCAGGGTTATGCCAGGCAATTCTGGTGGTTGTGGAGACGGTACATTGGGCCCTTCAGCAATGGTGGACCCTGCGGAAGTCCCAGACAGGGCCCCTAAGGGCTGTTTTGCCCGTGGAATCAGAGGAGGAGGCTGAGCATCTGCCCAGCCCTAGAACGTGCTGACACCAGAAGGTGAAGGAACAAGCCACCACTTGGAGGTGAAGTGCATACCTCAAGACCCAAAGCAACCAGGCTCCTTGAGAGGTTGCTGGAACAACACCTTTATTTCAGCTCCCAGTACCTTGCAACCTAATTTTCCTGACCTTGTTTCTTCTTTGCACGGATCTCTTCTGCTGCTGACCCCTGGACTCCTGATAAGTCCCTGGCCCCATCTACACGAGCCATTTACTCCAGGGCTGCCGCAGTTCAAGGTCCTTTGGGACATAGGACATAGTCGCCACTTTGCAGCCTAACCGTGGTTTTCATACAGAAAATGCAATTTCCAAAAACGCATTGTGCTGCGATGTTTTTGGTTTGCTGCAGGTTTCCCAGGGTTGTGAGCTGTCTGTCCCTTCCCCGAACCGACTTTGCATTTTGTGGTGGGTGTGTGGTAAGCGTGCCTAGTGCTTGTGTCACTCTGTGACGCCGCTTCACTCCTCCCCATTCCTTCGTGGCTCCGCAGTTACAGAGGCATGGGGAAGTGTGCTCATTTCTTCACCCTTTCGCACACCTTCGCAGCTTCGTATCTTCACAATGGCTGCTTTGGAGTCAGTGGCCAAGAGCTTGGGGGGACTCAGGGGAGCGTCCAGGACCAACTTCGGTCCAGCCACCATTTTGGAAGGATGGGTAGGCACGTACCTCTCATAGGCACATACCTTGTTGTGTGCAAACCATAGTGAGAGTCTTGGCCTGGAGAACTGCCAAACAGTTGGCATGGTAACAAAGGAGCAGACCACCCACATTTTACCTAACAAGAAATGGACAGACACAAAAGAACCCATAAAATACAAAACAGCCACTAAAAAACGAAGTGTCACAGCCCCCACCCTCACATCCCTGCACATCTGCACATTTAAATATAATGGTAAAAAAAAGGGGCAGCACAACTGCCGCAGTTTACTTCACTTCAACAGCTACGTGTCAAGGCACAGCGAATTTTCCTGTTGGAGAAGTCCTCAGTAAACTGCACGTGTAATTACAATGGAGTGAAGGTTGGAAGCGGTGCCGTGTAGATGGCCCCCCTGTTCCTTGGATTGTGCCTGATTTAGACTGCTTGCCTGTGCTTGCAGCTCTGCCTCAAACCCTGCTTTTGGACTGCCCTTCTTCTTGACCAATAATCCTGTGCTTCTGATCACTGCTTGCCTTCTGAGTTTGTTGAATGGATTTTCCCCATAGATTGTCCCAGGACTGAGCTTGACACAGCCACAGCAAGACACAGGAAGAGGATAGCGCTGGAAGAGCGAAGCAAAAGAGACTGCATGGGGGAAACTGTCTTGCACATGAAAAGGGAGACAAATTAGAAGACAGTACTAAGCAGCATCAGAGAAAGATTGTAAAGAGTGCAGGTAGTGCGTGCATGTGCACGCGCACACGCACACACCATCTCAACTCACTAATCAGATCTGTAGTATTCCAGGGAAGGGAAGGGAGAAGAAAAGTAAAAAAAAGCTTTTCTGATGCCATTCAGAGCTAGAGAACAGACTCTCTCCCCAAAAATCTACTTCAGGTTATTTGGGCAGTCCAGTTTAGCTGCTGTAATTCAACCTCCCTACCTGCGCATTCTTGCTTACCAAGATCAAAGATTTTCTTGCTCCTGGCCTTTTGGCAAGTGGGCTTGCTGAAGGCTGCCCCTCCCGTAATTTAGGATTGCTCTGCTAATCTGAGATATATGCCCAGTCACAACATGCTTGCTCACATGCGTGCTTGAATACCTCTTTTTCTACCAGCGGAATGGGGATAGGGTAGCAGATAACAGGATGATACGTTGAGGTTTGAGATCAGTTTGGAAGGGTGAACAATTCAACTTCAATTATTCCTAAGCAATCAAAAGTCCCACAGTATGTTACTGCTATCTTGAAGGAAAAATTGTAAGTCATAATTTGGAATAAAAAGGCACTCTGAAGGACAAATATCACAAGGTGAAGTGTTACATGTAACTCCCCCTGCACTTTTTTTTAATAAAAAGCTACTGCAGAAGGCTGCAACCTTAAGTGAAGACCAGTTCATGGGAAGCAGGTGCTTAACTCTTTCCCCTCAGGCTGTTTTCCCAGACAAAATCTCACAAACACAAATATGAATAGCATGTTAATGTCGATAACATGCTATTCATATTTATTTTAAAAAACATACTTTGGCATCTCTCCCTCTCTCTGTCCCTCTAATGATTCAGCTGGCTGGCCTGAAGAGACCTATAAAATGTTGAATTAGGAAAGTACCTTGGTGACACACGTTTTGTTCATTATACACAATTATACACAGTGTTTCCCAATCTCTAGTGCCCAACAACGTTACTGATGTTGATTGCAGGCCAACACGCAGGACCTCCAAAGATGATCGTAAAACATCAGCAGGCTCATACAGGTATAGGGCATCCTTCAAATAACCGTTTGGGGCTTTAAAAGTCAAAAACAGCACTTTCAATTGAGCCCAGAAATGCATCAGCAGCCAATAAAACTGGTACAGAATTGGTGTAATATTATCTGACCATCTAGAGCAGGGGTGGGCAACCTGTGGGTCTTAGGCTGCATGTGGCCCCACCCCCTCCCAATACAGCCCCTGCCATACTGCCAAATTCATCATCTGTGGGGGGAAAAGGTGGAGGGTTTGCCAAAAAATGGCACTTTTAGCGCTATGGAGTGCTAAAAGGGTTAAATTTAGCATTGTGAAGTGGTTTGCCAGTTATTTCTTTTTCCAGGCACCCCATAGACTGTGTGGCACTCCAGAGTCTTACTGGTGGGGGGGGGGGCTATCCAGGGGGTGAAAATGGGCCCCAAACTTCTCACAGTTGCCCACCCCTGAGCTAGCCCCAACAAAAACTCAGGTGACCACATTTTATACCAGCTGAAGTTTCCAAAGGCAGCCCTATATAAGGCACATTACAGTAGTCCGGTTTAGATGTCATTAGGACATATATAAATGAGGCCAGGTCCACTTTCCCTAGATAGGGTCACAGTTGAAATTACTTTGATAATAGTCAATCTTGGCTACTGCCACAACCTGTGTTTCCACAGACAGTGCTAAGTCCAAAAGGATTTCCAAGCTACAGACATGGTTCTTCAGAGGGTGTGTAACCCTGCTCTATAGTAGCTGAATTCCTCTATCCAGATCAGGAAATTTCCCTACCCAAACTACTTCCATCTTATCTGGATTAAGCTTCAGCTTGCACACCCTCATTCTTCCCAAAACTGTGTCTAAGGACAAATTCAGCAGTTCCACATCCTACCTGGGATTAAAAGGTGGAAAACAGAACCAGAGCTTCATGTCATCTGCATGCTGGTGACACTGCAGCCCACACCTCCAGTTGACTTCCCCCAGCAGTTTCATGTAGATGTTAAATAGTATAGGGGACAAGATGAAACCTTGTGATGACCCACAGGCCAAAGGCCGCAGAGCAGAGCAGAAGTCTCCTAGCACCATCTTATGAGACCAAGTGGGGAGGTAGGATTAGAGCCACAGTAACACTGCGCTCCTACCCCCAAACCCAGCCCAGCAAGCCAGTCCATTTGGGCACATGGGCCCTCACTTGCCTCCCATCCCAGCTCCTAGCTCCTGCCCCAACCCCAGCATGGACAACCACAAACAAAACGAAGTGTGTGTGGGGGGAGTATTTATCAACATTGTACACATGCCACATCATCTCCTCCTCCTTGAACCACTCAGGTAGTTGGCTCTGCCTGGTACTAAACTGCACATGCGCAATGAGCAAACTTAAGCAAGCGCAAAGGAGTAGAACACAAAGTTAGCGGAGTCACCATTTCACAGTCACTGTTTGCTACTCTTTCCCCCCATCCTTTGGCCTGCATCTCCATAGAGGAAAAAGCTAGGCCTATGCACTACATTCCCTTAAGCTTCAAAGAATATAGTACAGCAGCATTGAAGGTGGAGAGATGAGCCTCCAGCCAACTTTTGAGCACTGCAGCGCAAATTTAGTTTACTTATTTGTGATCGAAAGAGTGAGAGTGATATTAGTGTGTTTATGACTGCCTCTGTGGCAGCCATCAGCTGGGCACCAGCCATCTCATCAACCTGTAAAGGGGCAGCCAGAAGGTAGATATGAATGCTTCCTTTTTCCTTTTCTTTTTTTTCTATTTTATGTAACCTCTGTTTTGGTGTTTTGGTGGGGTTTTTTTTTGCTATTTCTTCCTTTAGTCTCTTTTTGTTGCTTGGACTATTTTTTAAAGATTGGTATTCTTGGCTGTTTTTCTTTCTTGATAAAAATCTGATTGTTACTGATTGAATTTTAAAAATCTGTTCTGGCTGATTGGGCAAGGGTTTCTTTCCTTTTTAAAAACCTACTTATTCCTTGGGCTGGCAACAGTATTTATTTCCCTTTAAAAAATCTGCTTGTGGAGTGGACTTTGGATGCTGTGAGAACTCATTGCCCATGCTTACTCCTGAGCAATCTAGTCCTTTTGTGTAGGCTATCCATGCACAAGCTGGATTTTTGTAATGTGCTGCTTCTGCTGTTACTTCTCAGTATGCCTGGAGAGTGGTGATTATGGGGATGCTTATATCAAGAAGTAGATTTTGGTTGCTTTGCGCTCCTCGGGAAGTTGCTTGCCTTGGTTTCCCTTTTTAATGAAATGTGTTGCTGCTATACCAGTCAAATGTGAGTGCAAATGAATGTTTTAATTTGTTGTTGGGATCAGATCCAAACTCTTTATTGCAATCATGTTCCCTATTTCCCTTTGTGCAACAGGTTACTACTGGGTTAAAAATACTGTTTTTCTGTGCTATATTGTGCAGGTTCTACCACCGCCACACACACCCCTTCTTACACACACACACACACACACACACTACTTAGCAGGTATGATCTTACAGTGAATTTCCCCTTGTGCTTGCTGTTTTGGTTTTCTATGTGATGTGCTGCTGCTGTACTAGACCAATGTGAGTACAGGGAGAGGCAATCCGTCAGGTACTGTGGTCCTGAGCCATATAAGGCTTTACAGGTCAAAACCAGCACTTTGAATTGGGCTTGGAAGCATATAGGCAGCCAGTGCAAGCAGACCAGAATCAGTCTTATATGTTCAGACCTTCTGAACATTATCAGTCTGGTTGACTCATTTTGCATGAGCTGCAGCTTCCAAACCATATTCAATGACAGCCCCATGTAGAGCACATTGCACTAATCTAACTTGGAGGTTACCAGAGCATAGACAACTGAAGCCAGGTTATCCCTGTCCAGATAGGGGTGTAGCTGGGCCACTAACCAAAGTTGGTAGAAGGCACTCCGTGCCACTGTGGCTACTTGAGCCTCAAGTGACAAAGTTGGCTCCAGGAGGGCCCCCAAGCTATGAACCTGCTCTTTCAGTGGGAGTGCAACCCCATCCAGAACAGGTTGAGCAACCTTCATCCGGTCAGGAGAACCACCCATTAATAGCTTCTCAGTCTTGTCTGGATTGAGTTTCAGCTTGTTAGGGAGCAATCCTATGGCCGCTAGACAGAGGCTAGAAGGCCATAGGATATCATGTTATCCGGGAACCGACCTTGTAGCCTGTGCCTCGGAGGCACAGCAGAACAGCCCCATCCTCCGTGCTCACAAGAGGAGTGCGGAGCAGCCAAAAAGGGGCATGGCTGGGGGCATACCAGGGCGGGGAGGGCGGAAATGCCTGTATAACACATCCAATGTGCCATACAGCAGCCTCCTCCCCTGCTCCATCCTCCCACGGCTAGACATCAGCAATCGGCTATCTAGCCGCAAATGCAGGGCAGGAGAAGCACGGAGGGAACGATCCCCTCCGTGCTTCTCCTGCCCTGCTTTGGATAGGCGGTCGCCTCCAAGTTCGGAGGCAGCTGCCTATCTGGATAGGATTGTGCCCTGAGCCCTCATCCAGTCCATAGTCGCAGCCAGGCACTGATTTAGCCCATCTACACCCTTACCTGAAGAAGATGATAAGGAGAAATAGAGCTGCGTGTCATCAACATACTGATGACAATGCGCTCCAAAACTGCACTCAACCTTTCCTGTAGATGTTGAATAACATTGGGGATAAAACCGACCCCTGTGGAACCCCATACTGGAGAATCCACGGAGCTGAGCAATATCCCCCAAGTACCATCTTTTGGAGCCGACCATCCAAGTAGGAGCAAAACCACTGCAATGCAGCGCCTCCCACTTCCAACTCAGACAATCACCCCAGAAGGATACCATGGTCAGTGGTGTGAAAAGCCACCGAGAGATCAAGGAGAATCAACAAGGTCACATCCCCCCCATTTCTCTCCTGACATAGGTCATCATACAAGGCAACAAAGACTGTTTCTGTGCCATTACCCAGCCTGAACCCCCACTGAAACAGATCTAGATAAATGGATCTAGATCAGTCTCATCCAAGGGTATCTGGAGCTGGTTGGCAACCAACTGCTCAAAAACCTTACCCAGGAAAGGAACATTTGCTACTGGCCTAAAATTATTAAGATTTTCTGGGTCCAGGGAGCAGTTTTTTTAGGAGTGGTCTCATCACTGCCTCTTTGAGGTGGCCTGGGACCACTCCCTCTTACAAGGAGGCCTTTATCACCTCCCTGGCCCAGCCAGCTATTCCTTCCCAGCCAGTTTTTATAAGCCAAGAGGTGCAAGAATCCAATACGAAAGTGCTTGCATGAACCAGTACAAGCACCTTGTCAATATCCTCGAGCTGTACCAACTGAAACTCATCCAAGTAAACTGGAAAAGGCTGTGCTCTGGACACCTCACCAGATTCACCTGCTGTAAAACTGGAGTGTAAGTTCCGGCAGATGCAACAGATTTTATCCTGGAAGCGCCTAGCAAATGAATTACAACAGGCCTCAGATGAGTCTGCAGTCTCCTTAGGGACAGCATGTAATAGGACACTGACGACCCTGAAAAGTTCTGCTGGGCGGCATATGGAAGATTGAATGGAGGCAACAAAATACTGTTTCTCTCCCACCCTCACTGCCCATGAGTATAGCTTACCATAGGTACATACCAAGGTTCGATTGCACCCATTAGTTCTTCTCCATCTATATTCAAGCCGTCTCCTATTTTGTTTCATTACTCTCAGCTCTGCGGTATACCATGGAGCAGTACAAGCTCTACTCAGGAGAGGGCACACAGGAGCAATCATGTCAACTGCCCCGGTCATTTCTGCATTCCACAGATCAACCAGAGTTTCAAGCCAGCCCTATCAGCCAGAAGGTTCCCCAGAGTCCTCTGGAAACCATATGGATCCATTAGTCTCCAGGGGCAGACCATCTTAATAGATCCCGCACCCTTGCAGAGGGGAAAAGTTGCCATAAGTCTAAACCTCAGCAAGCAACCATCTGATCATGACAGAGGGACTGAAGCAAAGTCCCCCACCTTCAGATCACCATCTCCCTGTCCAGTTGAGAAAACCAAGTCTAGAGTATGCTCCACTACATGCGTTGGGCCAATGACATGTTGGGACAGTCCCATGGCTGTCATGGAGACCATGAAATCCTGAACTGGCCCTGACAAGGTGCCCTCAGCATGAATGTTGAGATCCCCCAGAACCAACAGTCTGGGGAATCCCAACAACGCCCCCAAGACCACCTCCATCAGCTCAGCTAGGGAGTCCGTTGAGTAGCAGGATGGGCGGTATACCAACTAGTCTATCCTGCTGGCCCAACACAAGGTGCCAACATTCCAGACCAGTAGTCATATGGACAGGGAGCCTGCAGAGGGAAATGGAACTCCTACAGACCACAGCAACCCCCCCTCCCCGGCTCTCAAGCCTCCCCTGATGCTGAACCAAGTACCCTGGTGGGCAGAGTTGAGAAAGACCAACTCCTCCCTGCTCATCCACCCAGGTCTCAGTGATGCATGCCAGATCGGCCACCTCATCGACTATTAAATCATGGATAAAGGAGGTCCTATTCTGAACCAATCTGGCATTTAACAGCAGCATCCAGAGGCCCGAGGGTAGGCTAATAGGGCAACCACCATGCCTGCACAGAGGGGGAGGGCTGGAACATGGCACAGCCATTAACTATCTGGGCCATGTTCCCCTAAAATGGCTAGCCCTCCTCCCAATGCCATATCTCTCTTGACCTGTAAGCACACTAATTGGAGCCCTGTGTATCATTTTCAAGCACAATCACCATTTTTGCCAACACCACTGCAGCAAATGGGGGGGGGAGGGGATGAAGACAGTGAGGACCACAAGAAAGGCCATGGGGGCCACATGTAGCCCACCCCTAGCTTAAGTGTGCTTAGACCTTGAAAGAGAGGTTAGGTAACAAACGAGATGTAGTTGACTCTGCCTCTGGTGACCCATGTTCCACCCCATCAGCCACACCATCAGCCACTGTGGGCATCAGCTGCCAATGCAACTCAATCAGGCAATCCAGAAGCATACCATGGTCAATGGTATCAAAACCTACTGAGAGGTCCAGGAGAACTAACAGGGTTGCACTCCCCCTGTCTATTCCTCAGCATAAGTCATTCCCCAGGATGACCAAGGCTGTTTCTGTTCCCAAAATCAAGTCTAAACCTAAATCCAGATAATCAGTATCCTCCAAGACTACTAGATTTGCTCAGAAATAGAAGCTTAAGGCACAGGACAATCACTGCCATAGTTTGAGGAATCTAAATTTGATTTTTTTTTCACCACTGCCTCCTTAAGGGGTCTTGCCTCACTTGTATAGAGGCTTGCATAAGGAAAGAAATAGCAGGAAAAAGCTACTGTTCCTTTAATTGTTCAAGTGACAGTCTGTCAGAGACCGCTGGAAGTCTTACTACTGCTTTTCCTAATTTTGATCTGAATTTTATTGGATCTTTAAATGCTCTGTGACTTATGGCCGCTGCTGCCTATATTAATTTTATTTGTGAGTATTTATCATTTTAACTGGACCAATTTTTACTGCAAACCATCTTGATGTTTTAATAGAAAAGCAGTATAGAATTTAGATCTATCAATAAATAAGAGAAATATGGAACTGAAACCCCAAGTTTTCTAAACACATGCTCTAATTCATAACCAAACAAAAAGCATGTAAAGTCAATTTAAGCAAATGTGCCAGGTTTTCATCATTTGTTCTATCTTCAGAACAAGATTCTGGTCAGAGAATTTAAGGATTTTTGTGAAGCGTTTATATATATTTCAGAGAGCTCCTGAAGGAGTCCTAAGAGAACCCTACGTACTATTATGGCCATGATCCAGTCAGTGCCCTATATGTAGGTGCACAGTTCTTCATGTACAGGATGGAGGCTGATGGGAGGAAGAGAGCATTTAGCAGGGCAATATGTCATGACCTACATTAGACGAAGAGAGGCCAACAAACAGAACTTTCACAAGGTCATTCAAAGAGATTAAAATCTCACAAAAGACTAAAAGATTATGTATTATCACCTTTACGATTTATATTGTTAGTTTTGTACCTTTATTTGCTGTCTTCTGAGCATTGCAAGTTCTCTCATATCTCGGAATGGCTGCAGTAAGTATTGATAGAGTTCTGTGGTGGCTTCAGCAAGACTACCATATGCGTCATCTTCCATTTGATATAATTCAAGCAGCTCTACCATGCTTTCTGTATTCTTGTGTTTTTCCAGGAGCTATGTAAACAGTGAAGGAAAATAATATATTTAAATATAATCACATTTCTGCTATCAAAGCAAAATATGGTATATACTTGTACCTAACAAGTCATTCCAATACTTCAGTTAATAGTACTAACATAACTTAAGCCATAGGTGGGAAACTGTTTGGGGGCCCAGACCACACTGTGGGCCAGATGACAGGCGACAGGGCTTCAGCCGCAGAGTCTGCTTTGCTCCTCCTGGGCTTTTCTAGCTAGGGAAACCCCAGGGAGAGCAAAGCCCATCAAAGTGCTGGCTTTACTCCTCCCTTGCATTCCCCAGATTGGAATGTACTTCAATATTAAGGAGGAGCAGCGAAGCCAAGCTGGCTCAGTGCTCTTTGCTCCTCCATCACTTTCCAATGGAGGAGAGAAGGGGACTGAGTCAGCTTCACTCCACCCCCATTTTCTTCATGCAAGGAACATGGGGAAGGAGCAAAGCTGAATTGCTCCGTCTCACTCACTCTTCTGTTGCCTTCTGACAAAGGAGCAAAGGGGACTGAGGAGGCTTGGCTTTACTCTGCCTGGGTTTTCCCTAGTCAGGGAAAGCCTGGGCAGAGTGAAGCACTCCCTTTCACTCCTGGCTTCAGTGTGTGTGGGCTTTCCCCAACTGCCGAAGGCGCCTAACCCTCTACAGCCCCAAAACAGAACTTCTGCAGGTTGGAGGTTCCCCATGCCTGACTATATCCCACCCTATGTTTTTGCTTGAAGTTATACAACTAAAAAAGGGGTAAGACAAACTTTGGTCTCCAGCTTTATGTCACCTATGGTGTTAGTAAAGGGATGGGGAACCTCTGGCCTACTGGGGTCCCCAATCCAGCCCACAAAACATCCCAAGACACGCCTCCTTCCTATCACACCTACTTACACTTGTCAGTTGTAGCTAGAGAAACCCTGCTCTTATTTCCGATCAGTGATCAGAGATAACAGTAGGCTTTCCCTAACTAGCACACTCCTCTCCAATCACTGATTGGAGATAAGAGCAGGGTTTCCCTTGTAAGCTGATAAGGGAAAGGGACTCAGATGATGTCAGGGGGCGGTGACCACCCCCTGACATCATCCAGCCTCCATGGCTCTCCCCAGAGACAACTGTGTTACTGTATTACTTACACTGTTATTATTAAGATTAATTTCTTAGCATTTAGCAAGAGGCATTCTATTTTCTACATTATCCTATCTTATTTCCATTAATCACCATTGTCGTCATCCTTCCTGATCTTTCTGCAATCTAATTTAATGTAAAAATATCCAATATCTCTTCTACATCATCATTATGTATTTTATGATACAAGGAGTGAAAAGTACATAGCAGGATCCATTCCCAAGAACATGCATGGGCAGCTGAATTGAGGGATTGGCATAGGGCTTAACAGACCTATGTCCCCACATCCCCATAAAGTGGGGGCACATTGGCACATGTGTCAACATGCGCGCACACACACACACAGACACACTATACTAGACCTGAGTAACTTGCACCAGGCAAGAGGGAAGGCTGAATGGAGACATGGGAGGCACACAGGAGCCTCCTTTTCCAGTAATGGTCCAGCACACTGCAGTGCATGTGCTGAGAAGGGAAGCTGATGAAGTGGGGAACAAGGCTCCATTGAGTACTATGCTAATTTCCATGTGTACCTGCAGCTGTGCCCATGTAGGGGTGGATCATGCTCTTTGAATTCACTTTTTTGAATCGGAAAAAAATTAAGAGTGCAATCCTATGACCGCTAGACAGTGGCTAGACGACCATAGAATTGGTCAACTTCTGGGAACCAACCTCGGAGCCCACACTCCAAAGTCAGTTCCTGGAGAACCGCCTCCCCACCACCACTCAGGCAGCATGGATTGTCCCTGGGCTCCTCACTCATAAGAGCACCATGGAGTGGGACAAAAGGGGGTGTTCCCAGGGGCAGGGAGGGGCAAGTAGTGCAGAAGTGCTGGTACAACGCTTCCTATGCATTGTCTGGCCTCCCCACCCTGGGCTCTGACATCCCACAGCTAGACAGCCAAAATTGGCCATCTAGCTGCAAATACAGGGCACATGTTTAGATAGGATTGCCCCTTATGTATATTTCAAATTGCAATCATGATCACTCATCCTCTTTTATCTACCTACTGTAGAATTGGAAAAACCTCAGAGGCTATAACTTGATTTCCTTTTTTAAAAAGTAAAGTAGGGTACAAATGGAAATAATAATTTTAGTGATCATTTCCTTTTGATTTATTTATTTCATTTGTATACTGCCCAATAGCCAAAGCTCTCGATCTTGTCTGGGTTTGGCCAATTTTAACAAGAAAAGGAATTACCACCATGGTTCAAGAGCATCAAAATGAATGCCATCTACAACAAAATCAGACCGAGACCAGGTCTTTAGAAAGAGTTTGTTGCCAAAAACACATTCAGAAAGCTTGCATCACAAGATGTACAACATATAGAACACCATAATGCCCCCAATTCATCGGCTGTAGTTGCACACCCAGCAAACCCCCAAGCATCCCTACAAGCAGGGGTTCAAATTGCCTTATGCTTCTCATAACCATCATTTTGAAGCAGAACACATGAAGGGAAGGGTCCTACAGAAAGAACACACAGCCCTCCCTAAGTCAAGGGTTTAATACCCACTCCGGGAAGGAAGGTTCTTTTGCCAAGCAGCCTAGGGGAGGCACCAGGACATGCAACAAGGGCAACCACAGACACACACTGACAGCAGCAGCCTCCAGTGGCATACTTCATAGAGCAACCTGGTACCCTCCAGATGTTTTGAACTTTAACTCCCATAAGCCCTACCTAACATGGCCAATTGTCAGGAATGCTGGGAGTTGTACTCCAAAACATCTGAAGGGCACTAGGTTGGGGGAGGCTGCCATAGGGCATGAGGTTGGGAAACAGGAGATGGGAGTTTGAGACCCACCAGCGGGAAGAGGGGGGTGGAAATGCTCCCACTCACTTTTTTTTTTTTTTGCCTGGCAAAAAAAAGCCATGTCAGTGGCAAAAGACAGGGAGAGGTTTCCTAACCCCCTCCCCCTGCCTCCTGTCTCAACGCCCAATCATAAATGCCAGAAATACTGGGGATGCAGGAGGAGCCCTAGCTAGGTGGAACAGCTCACATTTTACATGCAGGGAGTCCCAAGTTCAAGTCCTGGGTATAACCCCACACTAGGAATGATGGGGAGGTGCCCCACACAGACATACCTAAGCCAATCAGGAAAACTGCATGGACTAATAGCCTGGCTCTTACTTGGCCAATCAGCCCTTCTGGCCCACCCGCTCCCTCTGGTAAACCATGTGGCCAATTTCACACACACACACACACACACACACACACACGAGCTTCTCTTTTGCCTAATAGCTCAATCCTGCTGTGTAGCATCCCAGCAGGCCTCACTCTCCCACCCTACATCATCCCTTCCCCCCACCACTGACTGACTGCCTCATAGACCCTGGCAATGGCAACCATCCCAACTGTGCACCTTGAGAGGCCTGCCCCATTCCCAGTCTAGAGAACATGTGTGACAGAAAGTGTAGAGACCACCATCAAGCTCCCTGCCCCTCACCAAGAGTCTCATCCTGAGGCGAGCTGAAACCAGATCATACTAGGATGCGGGAAAGGCATCCATACCTAGCAACAAAGAAACAGCAGGTCTAAGTGTGCACACCCCTTCATGGATCACTGCCTTGTTGTGGCGAAGGGGCTTGCGTAACTCAGTGAAGCCATAAGCTATGCCGTGCAGGGCCACCCAAGACGGACAGGTCATGGCAGAGAGTTCTGACAAAATGTGGTCCACTGGAGAAGGAAATGGCAACCCACTCCAGTATTCTTGCCAAGAAAACCCCATGGAACGTATCACAAGGCTAAAAGAGATGACGCCGGAAGATGAGCCCCTCAGGTCGGAAGGTGTCCAATATGCTACTGGGGAACAGCAGAGGGTATTTCCAAGTAGCGCCAGAAAGAGTGAAGCGGCTGGGCCAAACCCGAAAGGACACTCAGCTGTGGATGTGTCTGGTGGTGAAAAGAAAATCCGATGCTGTAAAGAACAATATTGTTTAGGAACCTGGAATGTCAGATCAATGAATCAAGGTAAGCTGGAGGTGGTCAGACATGAGATGGCAAGATTGAATATTGACATCTTGGGAATCAGCGAACTAAAATGGACAGGCATGGGCGAATTTAATTCAGGTGACCATCATATCTACTATTGTGGGCAAGAATCCCTTAGAAGAAATGGAGTAGCACTCATAGTCAACAAAAGGGTGGGAAAAGCAGTACTGGGGTACAATCTTAAAAATGATAGAATGATCTCAGTACGAATCCAAGGCAAACCATTCAACATCACAGTAATTCAAGTCTATGCCCCAACCACTGATCCCAAAGAAGCTGGGGTTGATCGGTTCTATGAAGACCTACAACACCTTCTAGAACTAACACCAAAAAAAGATGTCCTCTTCATCATAGGGGATTGGAATGCTAAAGTAGGAAGTCAAGAAATCACCGGGATAACAGGCAGGCATGGCCTTGGTGTACAAAATGAAGCAGGACAAAGGCTAATCAAGTTTTGCCAAGAGAACAAAATGCTGATCATAGCAAACACTCTTTTCCAACAGCACAAGAGGCGACTCTACACATGGACATCACCAGATGGTCAATATCGAAATCAGATTGATTATGTCCTTTGCAGCCAAAGATGGAGAAGCTCCATACAGTCAGTAAAAACAAGACCTGGAGCTGACTGTGGCTCAGATCATGAGCTGCTTCTTGCAAAATTTCGGCTTAAATGGAAGAACGTAGGGAAAACCACTAAACCATTCAGGTATGACCTAAATCATATCCCTTATGAATATACAGTGGAGGTGAGGAATAGATTTCAGGGATTAGACCTGATAGACAGAGTGGCTGAGGAACTATGGACGGAGGTCCGTAACATTGTTCAGAAGGCAGCAACTCAATCCATCCCAAAGAAAAAGAAATGCAAGAAAGCCAAGTGGCTGTCTGATGAGGCTTTACAAGTAGCTCACGAAAGAAGGGCAGCGAAAAGCAAGGGAGAAAGGGGAAGATATACCCAACTGAATGCAGAGTTCCAGAGAATAGCAAGGAGAGACAAGAAGGCCTTCTTAAATGAACAATGCAAAGAAATCGAGGAAAACAACAGAATGGGAAAGCCTAGAGATCTCTTCAAGAAAATTGGATATCTTAAGGGAACGTTTTGTGCAAAGACGGGCATGATAAAGGACAAAGAAGGCAGGGACCTCACAGAAGCAGATGAGATTAAGAAGAGGTGGCAAGAATACACAGAAGAACTATACAGGAAAGATCTGAATGTCCCCGATAGCCATGATAGTGTGGTCACTGAACTTGAGCCGACATCCTAGAGAGTGAAGTCAAGTGGGCCTTAGGAAGCATTAGTAACAACAAAGCTAGCGGAGATGACAATATTCCAGCTCAGCTATTTAAAATCCTAAAAGATGATGCTGTTAAAGTGCTGCATTCAATATGCCAACAAATCTGGAACACTCAACAGTGGCCACAAGACTGGAAAAGGTCAGTTTACATTCCAATTCCAAAGAAGGGCAATGCCAAAGAGTGTTCAAACTACCGCACAATTGTGCTCATTTCACATGCCAGCAAGGTGATGCTCAAAATCCTACAAGCTAGGCTTCAGCAGTATGCGAACCGAGAACTACTGGAAGTACAAGCTGGGTTTAGAAGAGGCAGAGGCAGAGGAACTAGAGATCAAATCGCCAACATTCGCTGCATCATGGAGAAAGCAAGAGCATTCCAGAAAAACGTCTATTTCTGCTTCATTGACTATGCTAAAGCCTTTGATTGTGTGGATCACAACAAACTGTGGCAAATTCTGAAAGTGATGGGAGTACCAGACCACCTTATCTGTCTCCTGAGAAACCTGTACGAGGGTCAAGAAGCAACAGTAAGAACCAGACATGGAACAACCGATTGGTTCCAAATTGGGAAAGCAGTATGATAAGGCTGCATATTGTCACCCTGCTTATTTAACTTATATGCAGAGTACATCATGAGAAATGCCGGGTTGGATGAATCAGAGGTCGGAATTAAGATTGCTGGGAGAATTATCAACAACCTCCGATATGCAGACGATACCACCCTAATGGCAGAAAGCGAAGAGGATCTCAAGAGCCTCTTGTTGAGGGTGAAAGAGGAGAGTGCAAAAGCTGGTTTGAAACTCAACATTAAAAAAACTAAGATCATGGCATCTGGCCCTATCACTTCCTGGCATATAGAAGGGGAAGAAATGGAAGCAGTGACAGATTTTATTTTCTTGGGCTCCAAGATCACCGCAGACAGTGACTGTAGCCATGAAATTACAAGACGCTTGCTCCTTGGGAGGAAAGCTATGGCAAACCTAGACAGCATAGTAAGAAGCAGAGACATCACCTTGTCGACAAAGGTCCATCTAATCAAAGCTATGGTTTTCCCAGTAGTAATGTATGGCTGTGAGAGCTGGACTATAAGGAAGGCTGAGCGCCGAAGAATTGATGCTTTCGAACTGTGGTGCTGGAGAAGACTCTTACGAGTCCCCTGGACTGCAAGGAGGTCAAATCAGCCCATCCTAAAGGAAATCAACCCCGACTGCTCATTGGAAGGACAGATCCTGAAGCTGAAGCTCCAATATTTTGACCACCTAATGCGAAGAGAAAACTCCCTGGAAAAGACCCTGATGCTGGGAAAGACTGAAGGCAAAAGGAGAAGGGGACGGCAGAGGATGAGATGGCTAGATAGCATCACTGATGCAATGAATATGAACTTGAGCACGCTCCGGGAGAGAGCGCAGGACAGGAAGGCCTGGCGTGCTATGGTCCATGGGGTCACGAAGAGTCGGACACGACTGAACGACTGAACAACAACAACAAAGTGTGCACAACATGGAGCCAGAGAGCTTTCGTCCCATTATGGGCTTCCTGTGTGTAGCTTATATACTAATGGTGGTTGCTATTATTTGATGCCAAGTTACACCATATTTTATGCTCATGTTGACAGCGTGACTGTTGTTTTAAACATTTCCCTCCCACTGAAGTCAATGAGACAAAAAAATTGTGCCAGGTCTTTTATGTAAAGTTGTGCTGTAGACAGGGGTGAAGGCTGTGGTCTGGGGGGAGTATAGGATATGGTGTTAGGGTGCTCCTCCTGACCCTCCCCCTATCCTGTGTCAGGGGTTTTTCAGAGTGCAGGGAGTGGGATAGCAATTCAGATTCTGAAGGAAAATCACCAGACATGGGGGAGGTGTTTTCCCAGGCTAGTCCAGATAAGAGTAGGCCAACTTCCCAGGTTACAAACATCCAGCTGGCTGAAGAGGAGAGTTCTCTTCACACACAACCCCCGCCAGAGGCCGCTAACAGGAGGAGGCAGAGTCTGGGGAGTATAACCTAACAGATGCCAGACACAGGCACAGAGCAGAGAGAAGGCCGGGGCGGAACTTAGATGGTCTACCTGATTGGACTTGCATGAAAAGCTGCGCTTAGAGGCCTCATGAGAAGCAAAGGACCTCACCTCCCCCCCTTGTTAGGCTACTCAGACCGCCTCCCTCTTCAAATGGCGGGCAACTCTCAGGACTTCCTTTTGATTCCCCCGAAGGCATTCCTTTGTAGACTGAGAGTCACTGAGAATTTGCATCTGTATGTCCTGTGAAGTAATGGATTAAAAGCTGTAGACTGAAGCCTCCCCTCTGTGTATGTTTTGGGTAGGGATGGCGGAGAATTTCTCCCTGAAACTTCGGGGGGCCGAGCGCCAACGTGTTCGGCCCCCCGAACAAGTTTCGGGGAGAAATCCTCCGCACCCCCCCACACCCCCCCCCAGGACGGGACTTACCTTCCCTGAATGTCCCTCCCAGCGGCGGGTCCGGCTGGCGGTTTGGCGGGTGTTCGAGCGGGGCGGGAGCGGCAGCCAGTCTTTCGACCGGCCGCCGCCGCCGCCATTGCAATCAAAGAAAAAAAAAACACGTCCCCTGATAGGCTACGTGACGATTCACGTAGCCTATCACAGCTAGATTTGCAAAGTCAGCCATGATAGGCTACGTCAATCGTCACGTAGCCTATCACGGGTGACTTAAAAAAAAAAAAAAGTGTGTACGGATAATGGCGGCCCCCATAGGGAGCCGCCATTCCCATTCCTTATTTGGTCGCTGTAGTCTACGTAAATGTTTACGTAGACTACGGCGAAAATAAGGGCAACGCTATTTGCGTTGCCCTTATTTTCGCCGTAGTCTACGTAAACTTTTACGTAGACTACAGCGACTAAATAAGGAACGCGAATGGTGGCTCCCTATGGGGGCCGCCATTCGCGTACGCGTTTTTTTTTAATTTTTTTTTAAGTCACCTATGATAGGCTACGTGACGATTGACGTAGCCTATCACGGCTGACTTTGCAGATCTAGCCGTGATAGGCTACGTGAATCGTCACGTAGCCTATCAGGGGGCGTTTTGTTTTTGTTTTTTTAACTTTCGCGTTCACGGCCGGGCGAGGCGGCAAGCCTCCTCCCTGGCCTGAATTTCGGCCGGGCGAGGCGGGAAGCCTCCCCCCCGGCCTGAATTTCGGCCAGGCGAGGCGGGAAGCCTCCCCCCCCGGCCTGAACTTCGCGGGGGGAGCAGCGAAGCGCCTCCCCCCCACCGCGAACAAGCTGCGAGAAAAGGTAAGTGACTTTCGTCCACCCCTAGTTTTGGGCTTAGAAGTAAAGTGGGGGCTAAAGGAATCCTGCCCATTATTCCACCCTGTTTTAGGTGTTCCACTTAGAGTAGCTTCTGCAGCATTTGGTAGGATAAATGATGACAGATTATAGATGAAGCTACAGAATATGAATATCAACAGACATAAAATAATAGAGTTGGAAGGAGCCATTTAGGTCAACAAGTCCAACCCCCTGCTCAGTGCAGGAATCCAGTATGAAGCATTCCTGACAGATGGCTGTCCAGTCTCTGCTTAAATACCTCCAGCGATAGAGAGCCCACCACCTCCATAGGCAGTTGGCTCCACTGTCTGACTGCTCTGACCTTTAGGAAGTTTTTCCTATGTTCAACCAAACTCTGCCTTCCTGTAACTTATATATTTATTTATTTATTTATTTATTGCATTTATACCCCGCCTTTCTCCCTCTCGCAAGGAACTCAAGGTGGCTTACATTATCCTCCTCCTCACCGTTGTATCCTCACAACAACAACCCTGTGAGGTAGGTTGGGCTGAGAGTCTGTGACTGGCCCAAAGTCACCCAGTGAGCTTCCATGGCCAAGTGGGGACTAGAACCCGGATCTCCCGGTTCCCAGTCCGTCACTCTCACCACTACACTACACTGGCTCTCATATAACTTAAGGTTATTCCATGTCCTGCAGTCTTGGATGATAGAGAACAAGTTGCAGCCCTCTTCTGTGTGACAACCCATTAGGTACTTGAAAAGTGCTACCATATCCCCCCTCACTCTTCTCTTCTCAAGGCTAAACATGCCCAGTTCCTTCTATCTTTCCTCATAGGATTTAATTTCTAGTTCCCTGATCATCTTTGTTGCCCTTCCCTGAACTCATTCCAATTTATCTGAATCCCTCTTAGTGTGGTGTCCAGAACTGGACACAGTATTCAAAGTGAAGTCTGACCAGTGCAGAGTAGAGTAGAAGTATTGCTTCCCATTATTTTGAAACTATACTTCTATTGATGCAAACTAAAATTGCATTTCCTTTTTTCTGTAGCCACATTACACATATTCAGCTTGTGATCAACTACAACTCCCAAGATCCTTTTCCCATGTACTATTGCCAAGCCAGGTATCCTCCAACTTATACCTTTGCATTTGATTTCTTTTTCCAAAGTGAAGAACTTGTTTGCACTTGTTTCTATTGAACATCATTCTCTTATTTTTTGCCCAGTTTTCTAACCTATCAAGATCATTCTGAATTTTGTTTCTGTCTTCTAAGGTATTGGCTATCCCTCCGAGTTTTGTCATCTGCCAGTTTGATAAGCATCCCCCCCATCTTCCTGCAAGCCCTGTGGCACCCCACTCTATACTTGTCTTCGGTTTGATGAGACCATTGACAAGCTCTCTTTGAGTATGGTTCTTTAGCCAGCTGTGGATTCACCTAGTACTAGTGACATCCAGCCCACACTTAACTAGCTTGCTAATCAGGATATAATGGGGCACTTGGTCAAATGTCTTATTTGATTTGTACCCTGCCTTTCTACCAAGAAAAATGGCATTCAAGGCAGCCTTGCTGAAGACCAGGTATATTATGTCCACAGCATTTCCACTATCTACTAAGGAAGTTACCAGATCAAAGAATGAAATTAGATTAGTCTGACATGACTTGTTCTTGACAAATCTATGCTGGCTTCCAATGATCACCACATTAGCATCAAGGTGCCTACAAACTGAGCGCTTTATAATGTGTTCTAGAATTCTCCAGGTACTGATGTTAGACTGACTGGTCTATAACTCCCCGGATCTTCCTTTTTGAAGACAGGGTCAATATTTGGCCCCCTTCAGTCTTCAGGTACACCTCCAGGATTTCTCAAAGATAATAGACAGAAGTTCCAACAGTCCATCCAGTTGCTCCTTCAACACCCTAGGATGCAATTCATCTGGACCTGGGGACTTGAACTCATTTAAGGTGTTTAGATATTCCATGACTCTCTCTGTCAACCTCAAGCTGCACTCCTACCCCTTCAGTCTGTCACATATGCCAGACGGGACACAGATCCTCTTTGGAGAGAAGATGCTATTTCACGCTAATGGGAAACTTTACACCAAAACAGCTATGAAATTTGGAATAGGTGTACAATAGTCTGATGTGATTCCCATGTTTAGATGAGTGAGCCCAGGCTTCTTGCTTACTTGGATTTAGTTTGCATATAAATGATCTCATTTTGAACCTGCAGCATCCAGCATGTTTTTCCCTGGCTGGCAAGGCACATAAGAATGTCCACCCAGATTGCAACACAAGTGAGTCTGAGACTTTTATTCAGAAAGTCTTAGGCTACTAGAAAAAAAAAACCCTGTTTATAAATTACAGTAAGACTAAGGTGGTAGTGATTGGGAGCTGCCTTCCATTCCATAAATGGACTTGATGATCATGAAATTGAGCAGGTCATATGTTCAAATATCTGTTTTGGGGGGGAAAGTGCAACTACAGTACTCACAAAGCAGCAGACAAGCTGAAAGCCTCATCATTAGTAGTCTCAGGATCTGTAAGAGCTATTGGAAGAAATCTAGTTTTACCAGCCCTAAGGATCCGTACAAGAAAAATTCTCCCTGGATTGACTTATGGGCAGTCATCTGGAAGGTGTTGGATATAGACCAATTCAAAATCTGACAGAACATATTTTTAAAAATCTTTATTGCGTGTTCCCCAGATATTCAAGCTGATTGTTTGAGAGCAGAAGTAGGATTTATGGCTATAAAGTTCCATAATTTTTATGGCAGTTTCCTGCATTACTTCAAACAGCGTAATCTGGCTGAGAATAAACTTTTTAAAATGCCTTTTGAAATAGATATTGATTCAAATTAAATAAATACACATGAAAAATGCAGTCATTTAACATTGACCCTCAAAACTTAAAAACATGGCTCTGGAGCTGAACCACAAATTTATTAAAACATTTGGAGGCAGAAATATGTTGTCCCGGATATGAAGAAGATTAAGACAGTCTCCTTTTCTGCACTTTTTAATGCAAAATGATGCACCAGAAAGTTATTTTCTTTCACTGTTACAGTATTGTGCAAGGCTAATTTTGGCCTTGAAATTTGAAACAATAGCCCTCACAATATACAGAGAGGAATTGGTGCAAAATCCTAGTGGAATAATGGTTCTGTATTCATAGTGCTAGGATAGTAGAAAACAAATATCATTACATTTGTATTATGGTATTAATTAGGAATGCAGGAGGAAATTCATTGCCAATTTACTAGGAGACTTGTCTCATTTAGGCAATCTGTACCCTCAGCCAATCAAATAAAATATGTTACATTTAGAGCTGCCAAACTGGCAGTGGTTGCACAATTGAGAAAGAAATATATCTGCTTTGGATGTAACAGCCAAACCATGGTTTGGCCATCAGAACATTACCTTGGGCTCAGAAGCTTCAGAGTTTAGAAGACAGGCTAGTGTATGAGGCTGCTCCCCTTTCTCTCCAGGATCTGTAACTTGTGTCCTATCAATAAACCCAAGTACTGTAGAACTGACATTTACCATTAAATCCTTGGCAATCAACTAACCAATCTCAAGGTAGATTTTGGACTGCTACAGATATACAAAAAATTCATAAAGTTCACTTTTTCCATTCTCCCAACTTCCAGCCAGACAATACTCCAGACCAAACCACAACAAAGCAACACTCAACCTCACCATACATGAAAAGGCAGTAGAGTTCACTAGATGTAGTCACATGGTGACATGGGAGGGGGGTGGCACCAAGTTATCCATCTGTCAGAAGAGATGCTCCATTCAATTTCATAGAATCATAGAATAGTAGGGTTGGAAGGGGCCTACAAGGCCATCGAGTCCAACCCCCTGCTCAATGCAGGAATCCAAGTCAGAGCATCCCTGACAAATGGCTGTCCAGCCTCGTCTTAAAGGCCTCCAGTGTGGGAGAGCCCACCACCTCCCCAGGTAATTGGTTCCATTGTCGTATTGCTCTTACAGTCAGGAAGTTTTTCCTGATGTTCAGCCGGAATCTGGCTTCCTGTAACTTGAGCCCATTATTCCGTGTCCTGCACTCTGGGATGATCAAGAAGAGATCCTGGCCTTCTTCTCTGTGACAACCTTTCAAGTACTTGAAGAGTGCTATCATATCTCCCCTCAGTCTTCTCTTCTCAAGGCTAAACATGCCCAGTTCTTTCAGTCTCTCTTCATAGGGCTTTGTTTCCAGTCCCCTGCTCATCTTTGTTGCCCTCCTTTGAACCCTCTCCAGCTTGTCTGCATCCTTCTTAAAGTGTGGTGCCCAGAACTGGACACAGTACTCCAGATGAGGCCTAACCAGTGCTGAGTAGAGGGGAACTAGTACTTCCCGGGATTTGGAAGCGATGCTTCTATTAATGCAGCCCAAAAGAGCATTTGCCTTTTTTGCAGCCACATCACATTGTTGGCTCATATTCAGCTTGTGATCGACGACAATTCCAAGATCCTTCTCGCTCGTAGTGTGGTTGAGCCACGTATCCCCCATCTTGTAACTGTGCATTTGGTTTCTTTTTCCTAGGTGCAGAACTTGGCATTTGTCCCTATTAAATGCCATTCTGTTGTTTTCTGCCCAGCACTCCAGTCTATCCAGATCACTTTGAATTTTGTTTCTGTCTTCCAAAGTATTAGCTATCCCTCCCAATTTTGTGTCATCTGCAAATTTGATCAGCATTCCCTGCACCTCCTCCTCCAAGTCATTAATAAAAATGTTGAAGAGCACTGGGCCCAGGACTGAGCCCTGCGGTACCCCACTCGTTACCTCTCCCCAGCTTGAGAAGGTCCCATTGATAAGCACTCTTTGAGTCCGATTCTGTAGCCAACTGTGGATCCACATGATCGTTGTTTCATCTAGCCCACTTCGAGCAAGTTTGCTCATCAGGATATCATGGGGCACTTTGTCGAAAGCTTTGCTGAAGTCGAGGTATATGATGTCTACAGCATTCCCACGGTCTACAAGGGAGGTGACTTGATCAAAAAATGAGATCAGATTTGTCTGGCAGGACTTGTTTTTGACAAATCCATGTTGGCTTCGAGTAATCACGGCATTGTTGTCAAGGTGCTTCCAGATGGATTGCTTTATGATCTGCTCCAGAATTTTCCCAGGGATTGATGTCAGACTGACTGGACTGTAGTTCCCAGGTTCCTCCTTTTTACCCTTTTTGAAGATAGGGACAACGTTAGCCCTCCTCCAGTCATCTGGCACTTCCCCGGTCCTCCATGATTTCTCAAAGAGAATAGACAGCGGTTCTGAGAGTTCTTCTGCCAGTTCCTTTATTACTCTAGGATGCAGTTCATCTGGCCCTGGAGATTTGAACTCATTCAAAGTAATGAGGTGTTCCTTGACCATATGCCTGTCGATCTCAAGCTGCAATCCTGCCCCTTCAGCCTGTACTTCGCCTTTGCCAGGGGGGTCATAGACCCTCTTTTGGGAGAAGACTGAGCCAAAGTAGGAATTGAGCACTTCTGCCTTTTCTTTGTCATCTGTTATCATTTTGCCATCCTTATTTAATAGCTGAACAACCATTTCTTTCCTCTGCCTTTTACTATGCACGTAGCTGAAGAAAGCCTTTTTGTTGTTTTTAGCATCCCTCGCTAACCTCACCTCGTTCTCCGCTTTAGCCTTCCTGACGCCATCCCTGCAATTCTGTGCTACCTGCCTGTACTCTTCCTTTGTTACTTGGCCTTCTTTCCACTTCCTATATGTGTCCTTTTTTGTTTTCAGGTCATCCCTAAGCTTTTTGTGAAGCCACATTGGCTTCTTCTGTTGTCTTCCACCTTTTCTTCTTGTTGGAATTGTTTGTGATTGTGCCTTGAGAATTTCCTTTTTTAAAAGTTCCCACCCATCTTGGACTCCTTTTCTCTCTAGCATTGTTTGCCATGGGACCTTACTGATCATTGTTCTGAGTTTATGAAAATCAGCTTTCCTAAAATCCAGGGTACGCGTTTGAGTACACTCGGCTTTTGCTTCCCTTAGAACCAAGAACTCAAGTACAACATGGTCACTTTCCCCCAGAGTTCCTTTAACTGCTACTTTATCCACTAAGTCATCTCTGTTGGTTAGGATCAAGTCAAGGATAGCCGATCCTCTAGTTCCTTCCTCTACTTTCTGTAGGAGGAAGTTATCCGCCACACAAGTCAGGAATTTCCTGGAGGGGCCATGTTTTGCAGAATTTGTCTCCCAACAAATATCGGGGAAATTGAAGTCCCCCATTACTACTACATCATGCTTCCTTAAAACATTGGCTATTTGCTTTTCAAAAGTTTCATCCTTGGCTTCTCCTTGATTGGGTGGCCGGTAGTAGACTCCGACCACCAGGTTCCTTTTATTCTTTGCTCCATTTATTTCAACCCAGATGCTCTCGATCGGGCTACCAAGCTCCTCCTCCTGTATTTCTGTGCAGAGATATGTATTTTTCACATACAGTGCAACCCCGCCTCCCTTTCTGTTCCTCCTGTTCTTTTTGAACAAGTTATATCCTTCAACTGCTGTATTCCAGTCATGAGAGTCATCCCACCAAGTCTCAGTTATACCTATCAAGTCATAATTTCCCTCCTGTATTAAGAGTTCAAGTTCGTTCTGTTTGTTTCCCATACTCTGGGCATTAGTATATAGACATCGAAGACCATGTGCTTCATAGTCTGGCTTTCTTCCTACATGTGTCTGAAGACTATTATTGGGCGCTATCAGCGCTGTTCTCTCCATTGCAGTGCATGCGCCTACGTCCATTGTTACCCCCAACATTACATCTCCCTTCCCCGTAGGATTGTTTAAAGCCCTCCTGATGAAGTTCTTCATGCTGTGGCCAAACACATTCTTCCCAGCCTTTGTGAGGTGCAACCCATCCCTAGCCAACAGCCCATCTTCCAGGAAGTATAGCCCGTGGTCCCAGAATCCAAATCTCTCTCGTCGGCACCACCTTCGTAGCCAGTCGTTCACCCGGAGTATTTTTCGTTCCCTTTCTATCCCTCTTCTAACTACTGGAAGGATGGATGAGAAAACTATCTGGGCCCCAAAGTTCTTGAGTTTCCTTCCCAAAGCTTCAAAGTCTGACGTGATCTCTTCGTAGCTCCGCTTGGCGGTATCATTTGTTCCCACATGGATGAGAAGAAAGGGATACCTGTCAGTGGGCTTTATGAGTGCAGGCAACCTTTCAGTCACGTCTCTAATCTGTCCTCCCGGGAGACAACATACCTGGTGAGTCCACGGGTCTTCGCGACATACTTGGGTCTCGATCCCACGCAGCAAGGAGTCTCCCACTACTACCACTCTTCTCTTCTTCTTCTTGTAGGCCTGGGTTTCATCGCCTCTGTTTGACTGACCTTTAGCCTCTTGCTCACTCTCATGCAGGTTCCCCTGTGATTCTTCCTCTGCAGGCTGTCCTCCAGTCTCATCTGCAAGTACCTGGAATCGGTTCCACAGCTCCACCGCTTCCACTGGTGCAGAGTGGCGTCTAGTTCTTCTTCTCCTAACTGTCACCGTTTTCCAAGGAGTATCCTCTACTCCATTTTTCTTCTCCTCAGCATTTCCCACTTCTGCCTCATCTTGCTGTTGCTCTTCAAGCTTCTGGTCTGCCCTTTGCTGCTGTAGTTCCCCCATTCTGTCCAAGAACTCTTCGTGTTCTCTTATTCCCCGGAGGGTTGACAGTCGCCGCTCCAGTCCACTTACTTTTTCCTCCAGCAGCGTGATCAACTTGCACTTGTTGCAGGTGTAGGCCATGTTGTTCTCAGGCAAGAAAACAAACATGGCACACACCTTGCAGGTCACCACCACTGGAGAGTCTTGTCCTTCCATAGCCCCTTTTCCCTTTTTGTGTCTAGCTTTGTGATTGTTCTAGACTAGCCTGTGCCTGCTCCTCTACTCAGTAGAGGTTAAAAGCAGAGTCCCACTGGTGTGGAAGTGTGTGTTACAAGACAAATAAATGGGAAAAAGTTAGTTAAAAAAAAAATGTTAGGGGCCTCCCCCTTGACCTCCCCTGCCGAACTCCCCTGGCCAACTCCTGTTTGCTCCCCCTGTTCGCTCTCTCTCTGGGAGCTTGCCTGCTTCTGTAGTCCCTGGACCAGCTGGAGCAGCTTGCTCTGCTCTGCTCAGCTGGGAGGCGGGAAACAGACTGAAGCTTCCCGCCCAGTCAGCTGCTGGGAGTACTCAGGCCACACCCCTCCAATTCAGTTGGAGCTCTCAGAAGCTCCTGGTGAGCTCACAGCCAGTCAGAAGGATAAAGGGCAGCGCCCTGGGCTTCCTGCAACCCACTTACCTCTTAGCCTCTGTCTCCTTTGTCTCTTCAACCACTGCAACTCCCCTGGCCAACTCCTGTTTGCTCCCCCTGTTCGCTCGCTCTGTTCGCTCGCTCTCTGGGAGCTTGCCTGCTTCTGTAGTCCCTGGACCAGCTGGAGCAGCTTGCTCTGCTCTGCTCTGCTCAGCTGGGAGGCGGGAAACAGACTGAAGCTTCCCGCCCAGTCAGCTGCTGGGAGTACTCAGGCCACACCCCTCCAATTCAGTTGGAGCTCTCAGAAGCTCCTGGTGAGCTCACAGCCAGTCAGAAGGATAAAGGGCAGCGCCCTGGGCTTCCTGCAACCCACTTACCTCTTAGCCTCTGTCTCCTTTGTCTCTTCAACCACTGCAACTCCCCTGGCCAACTCCTGTTTGCTCCCCCTGTTCGCTCGCTCTGTTCGCTCGCTCTCTGGGAGCTTGCCTGCTTCTGTAGTCCCTGGACCAGCTGGAGCAGCTTGCTCTGCTCTGCTCTGCTCAGCTGGGAGGCGGGAAACAGACTGATTTCTCCCTTTCTAATAAAGTATTTGATGAGACATCTTTCACTCAGGGCTTGAAACATACGTGTAGTATGTGTGCTTCCTAAGCAGAACAGCAGTACATGAATACTACAAGTAGTCTTGGGAAGTCGTGGAATCCCCTCCCTTGGAGGATTTCAAGAAAACATTTAACAGACATCGCTTGAGGGTAATTTGGATACACTGTGTCCAATACAGGATGGATATCTTTTTTATAGCAGAATTATAAAGTTAGTCTAAGCTTTTATCTCCCTACTCCTATACATCATTGCCAGATTAATTTTACTATTCCAGACAGTTGGTTTCAAATGCCCTTTATGAATATGCTTTCTTTACAGAACAAACTTTTATTCCTAGAGAATACTGCATAAATTGTCAGGTGGGCAGCAGTGAATGATGCCTTATCTAAAATCTCATGAAGCATCCAAGTTAAATGTGAAAGGTTTTATCACTTTAAGAAATGATGCTTTCCTTTCTTTTCTTCTAGAGGTAGTAAATGGTGAAATACTAAGTATCCAAACCATGTTATTATTTATAGAAAACATGCACAGCATGGTTTCCTTTGCAGTCTGTATGTGGACTTCTTTTCAGGAGAAGCAGGGAAATCCCTGTATCAATTTGTTTAAGAAATAACACATTTGGCACTAGCATCCCGTAAAGTTTAGTAGGGAAAAGTATCACTGGTATTCACTTAGGTTACAAATGTGCTAAAGAATTGTACAACTGCCACTTTCTGGCCATGTTTGGATGTCACTTTAAACCATGATGGCTTAGTAAGCTACTCACAGTAGCTTATTTTTTCAATACTCCATGATGCCCCACCACACAACTGGGCTAATAAACTACTGTGCATAGCTTATTAAGCTACTGTACCCATCTGACCCTCCCCTTGTCCTGCTGCAGTCCTCCTGCCCAAGCAGTGGTGCTGTTTCACCCATTCATTACATCAAAGTAGGGGCTACAAGGAGCGAAATCCCAGTGTACACCCAAAAAAGGGTAGCACAAATAAACCCTTGGAAGTTTGCAGGATCAGGACCAAACTTCACAAACAGCCTCTCCTAGTCGGGATGCACCTGTGCAATTACCCCAGAGGAGGGAAAATCCCAGGTGCACCAAAAAGGGGAAGGCAGCTGTAACACCTTGGGGGTTTGCAAGACCAGGAGAAAAGTTCATAGGCAGCCTCCCCTAGTCAAGAGGAACCTGACACTCCTGCAAAAACCTCAATTGTGTATTTTCCCCCCAGCCATTGCTCTTCCTCTTTATTTTTTATTTTTCTTTTGCACTTTTGCTCATTTCCAGATTTGCACATTTTCAGAATTGTGAACAGGGTTTTCCTCTACTTTTTCTTTTACACAAATGCACATTTGTGCATTTTCACAATGGCAATCAGGAAAGTCTGTAACCGTGTAACTTCGCTGTGGCTGTACAGTGCAATCTGGGAAGGCTGGCATTGTCAGCAGGGGAGGCTGTCATTCTGTTACTTCACAGCTGCAGGATCATGCAATCAGGGAGGGCTGGCCACAACATGAAAAAGGGGGTGAGAGCTCTAGCTCCTAGACAGTTTGAGGGAATGGCACGAGATTGCACAGGTGGGGTGCCCTCATCAGGAGCTTTCAGATACTGTATTGGATAACTGAGCTATTTTGCCTCTTCATGGAAAAGTGCACATAACAGAAAAAGGGGATAGGAGCTATAACTCCCTGACAGTTTGTTGGAATGGGGCAAAATTGCACAGGTGGGGTGCCTTCATGGGGAGCCTTCAGATACTGTAGTGGATAATTGCAGAACTGCACTTCTTCATGGAAAAGGGAGCAGTTCTTTCCCTATTCCCCTATTTCCCAAGTTGCGCAGTTTCAAAGTAGCGATCAGGGAAGCCTGTCATTATGTAACTTTGCCATAGCAGGGTAGCACGACAGCACGAAGCTGTCATTGTATTAGGGGAAAGCTGTCATTTTGCAACTGTATCAGGGAAGGCTGTGTTTGTTGTTGTTGTGGTTGTCCTTGCTTGTCAAGATCTCAGAAAAAGGGCTCTGCAGGGTGGAGCAGAGCAGCTGCAGCAGTTTTGGCTGCTCTTTACAGATGACTCTGTAGGCGATCGGAATAAGCCACAGTGAACGCCAGATGACACAATAACCCATGGTAGGTTAAATAACGCTTATTGCAAACCGTGTGTTATCAGAGTTATTTCAGCCAAATATGCCATCGTGGATTAAAAAATTATTGAAAGATGACACAATAACCAATGATGGGTTAAATAAGCCTTCGTGGCTTATTTAACCCATCATGGGTTATCATGACATCTAAACCCAGTCCCTGACTCTTTTCTTAAGACTTCGCCTGAACTAAAAAAAAGTATATGGGGAGTTAATACTAACGTATGAAAATAGTGCCCAAGTATTAAAAAAAAGACTTGCAGTAATAAACCTGAATATTTCAGAATTATGACTTGCGTTGTTAACATCATTAAAAGCCACAGGAGAAATACAGCTGGCAGGGTCAGGTTGCCCATGGTTGAGATTTCATTGGTTTTAGATATTTTGTTGTACGTATCTTGGGAAGGATTTTTGAAATGGCAGTCAATATTTTTTGACAAAATAAATAAGACACTTCTCTATATAAAGATGTGGAGGTCACATATACTTAAGACTTATATAGTAGGGATGTATGAACAACATCAATCCCTAGCTTACTGTCCTATTTCCCAACCAAGGACACCACCACCACTACACCTATGCACATATAGGGCACATCACCACTCTCACACTCACACACACTCAAAAACACATACATACACAGGATGGAGGGTTCTCTCCTTTAGGGTGCAGGGAGGCAGTGTAACAGTGCTGGCTGCAGGTTTTGGAGGGCTCTTGGGCAAGACACCCTCGGTGGAGCCTCCTCCTTCAGTGAGTCTAACTTCTTATCAGCACTGTTGCCAGCTCCTTATCCTCTTCTTCATCATTGCTGCTACCTGCTTGCTTGCCAGACAGAGTGCCAGTGAGCTAATAGGCAGTGGCATCCACTGCTCCTCCTTTACACCACTACTCTGCTTGAGCCAGAGCAAAAGGAGGGTAAGAAACAGGCTGCAATGGTGAAGAGGAACAGCAGGTCCAGGGGGCTCTTGTCAGTAGCACCCCTGCTGGGGTGTGGCCCCTTGGTAGGTGTCCAACCACACCAACCCTTGATGCTGGCCCTGGGTATAACAGGCTTCCCTATGCCCAAATCCAAGCTGGTATGTCAGCACAGGTTGATGAACTCTTGGAAAACCCCTAGCAATCACAACCACTGAAATGGTGGATTATGGGGAGCTATGAAAAGAGCTAGCTGTGTTTAGCTGAGTAAAAAGGAGACTGAAAGAATATAAGTCTATTCTATGAATACCTTGAAGCAGTTTACAAGTATAGGAAGACAAATGTTTAAATTAAAAAGACACTAGGTACAAGGCATATAGCTTTGTACTATATTAGTAACTTTAGCTATTTTAGGAAACCTCTTATCTTTTAGAAGTATAAAATTTTGAAACCAACTCCCAAGAAAATCCATAGAAAAAAGGAATGTCAGTTATTTGAAAACATGAAGGATATTTTTTAAGAACATCATAAGAACAGACTTGGGGGGTGTCTCCATGAGCGATGTACTGCAGGGTTGCTGTGTTCAGAGCTCGTTCGGGGCATGTGACATCATGGCCATCTCACAGCCACCCCGTAGTTTCACGCTGAAAAAATGGTTCTTCTGAGACTACTTTTAGTCCAGTTGTTTTCTTTAATTCAGCTTGTCTATGCTTCTGTTGTGGTGTGCACCACCCTCCGCAATTGCTCCGGCATGATTTCCCTGCCCAGGGGTGTGTCTTTCACCTGGGCATTACCTCACTGACCCAGTCAAGGAGTATTTCCCCAATGTTTTCCCCGCCTGTGTTTCCCCGACGTTGCCGCCATTTCATGGCTGGTCACCAGAATTCTGAGCTACCTCATGGCATTTCCTTCACCTTGCCTACCACTAAAGTCTGGTGACCAAGCCTACGAAGTATAGGAGTGCTCTAGGCAGCCTCTAACTTCTTTTTTAAAGTAAAGTATTAGAGCGAAATAGTGGTTTTGTTGGCAGTACCTACACTCCCTATCTCACTATCGCGCATTTGCCAGCATTTCCTATACCCCCTTCAATACCCTAGGATGCAATTCATCTGGACCTGGGTACTTGAACTCATTTAAGGTGTTTAGATATTCCCTATCTCTGTCAACCTCACCCTGCACTCCTACCCCTTCAATCTGTTTCCCACCTCCCAGCCGAGCAGAGCAGAGGAAACTGCTCCAGCTGGTCTAGGGACTACAGAAGCAAGCAAGCTTCCAGAGAGCGAGCGATCAGAGTGAAGTTAGAGGAGTTGGACTTTGAGAGCACACACTAGCATTAGGATGCCACCAGTCTCTAGGACTGATAAAATACAACCAGTGCTTTGGAGCAGAAACTACAAGCTAGCCTCTATTTTGGAACATTTGGGACGGGCACAAGTTATAAGAAATAAGGCCTAAAACATTCACTCCTATCCCTGGGCTTAATGGAGCAGAAGCATGAAGTGTGGGTGCAATCATTAATACCCCATAAAAACACTGATCCTTTAATAAAATAATAAAGTGCAAAGGTTGTTGTATAGAATAAAATGACTACCCTGCACTTATTACGTCGCTGACTAATGTACGGAAGAATCAGACATATCAGGCTTACTCATTCCCTCCTCCTCTTCTTGTGCACAATGATTAATAATTTCCTATCCTTGTTTGCAACAAGCCATTATTTACCTTTTTATCCAAAACTATGGATCACAAACTAAGGCTGGCCTATTGAATCAGATCATCTAGCCTGGTATTATCTAATATCACTGGTAGCTGCACAACAGGGTTTTAGGCAATGGTCTTTCCCAGCCCTACTGTCTTAAGATTTTTTACCTAGAGATCCTAAGGAACAAAGCAAGGACATTCTGCACACAAAGCACGTGCTTTTTCTCTGAGGCATGGCCCTATCCTCTTACGAAGGTATTGTGACTTTTCTGCAATTTGAGGACCCCTGGTCTCATGGCACTGCTCCTCACAAAACAAGTAGTTTTTCAGCAAAACCCTATTTCTATATTTTTTACAACTTTTCTTGCTTTCTGTAATTGGTCTCTAGTCTAATTGGAGACAGAAACTGTAACACTGCAATAACAAGTGAAGTTGGAATGAGACTACTCTTTCTTTTTAGCTGTCTTGCAAATAGCCACTCATTTCCGGCTATATAAAAATAGAATGTGTTACACTTTATATAATCTTCTTGCTATAGTTGCATGAAAAACATATATAAACATCTAAAATTCTCCGCAGAGGCAAATACGATTGATAAAATGGCTTAAGCAATCTAGTGGCCTATAAGTGTGGACCACACATAGATGTCTGACTTACTATACAATATGCACCGAGGATCCTTGCTTACAATATTGCCCAATTATTTTGACATTAGTCAAGAAATAAAAGCTCTACATTCCTTGGAAATAAGAAGGCAAATTAAAGGAAGCAAGCCAGAACTCCCATTAACATACAGTCCCAGATCCTCTAAAGTACAAAATCAATTCAGGAAACCTGAACCAGCGAAAATATTTCCCTATTATGCATCGACGTATAGTTCCTTAAGCAACTATGCATAAAATTTAAAATAAACTTTTTCTTGTGCTTCTTTCCTATTATCTTCAATCTGTGATATATATACACAGTTAAATCTGAGTACCAAAATTTAAGCTGATATCAGTGGGATTGGCACATCAAAATTCAGTGCCATCAACAGCAATGCAACATTTTCCCTCTTCTGTGAAATACCCTGCTTGGGGGCACTGCATTGGGTTAGCCATCAGTTAAACCCATGCAACTTGCCATCAGTCATCTCTAATCAAATACTCTGACATTGCTAGTTTGTTTGTGTATCAAGCTGCATGTTAGAAAGCAGAAAATTCCTTTTGGCCCAGTATCTTTCAGAAGTAGGTAAAAACTGGAAATGGAAAGATATTTTTTCAGTTTGTTTTTACAATTCAAAATGTTAACTGGCAATGTATAAAATACAGTTTTTAAGAAAAGTAGAATGAGGAATAGAGGTCAGAAAACCAGCATCAATGAACACAATGGAAGGGATAAAGTCTATGTGACAATAAAAAGTCACA
The DNA here is from genome assembly GCF_057233095.1 of Heloderma suspectum. Classification (NCBI taxonomy): domain Eukaryota; kingdom Metazoa; phylum Chordata; class Lepidosauria; order Squamata; family Helodermatidae; genus Heloderma; species Heloderma suspectum. Next base: position 46,186,917 of record NC_139459.1, read on the forward strand.
GAGATGTTTCATTTAAGGAGCAGGATGGGGAAAGATTGCCTCCTTTTAGTACAAATTGTATTGTCCTTATTCTTCTGTTTTCACCATTTTCAATTATTTACTTAAGAACATTTAGAATTACAGCACTGCAGCACAAAAGCACCTGTCAAACAAGATGTTCATTTAATTTTAGTTCAGACTATTATTTCCAGAAAACATCAAAATTGTTAATGGGCAAAAAAATTCTCATATTTCTTTTGATCACAATCTTCTTTGCAATTTGGATTCTAGTACAGTATCTCATTAAAATTACTGCAGAAGTTTAGAAAGAGTCAGAATTTAGCACAGAATTTAGGTTCAGTACTGATGAGAATAATTATTAAATGTTGCAAAATTCAATTAGATAATATATTAACCAAATAAAAACAAAAGATTGACAGTGTTAATGCTCAAAAACAATAAATAAAATGAATCTTGTTGTCCAGCTTGCCTCCCCTCTCGCCTCATTCAAAAAAGTTGAGTCATACAGCAGAATCTGTCAATTAGAAATAATTTTAGTATAAGAAATAAAACTGCATTTATTTTACGCTAATAACAGATATTTTAGAACTATGTCAACTTTACAGGTCCCCTTTGAGACAACATTTCCTCTAGTAGGGTTTTTAATTGCACAATTATTAGAATCCAGTATCTTCACCTGTATCTCTACCCTCTTGAAAGCAACTTTCAAGTACAGATGGCAAAAGTAATGTGAAAGAAAATATATATGAAACATATGAGTTTGGTAGGTTCACATTTCAGGAAGAGAACTGAGTCCCATCCTGAAGTGTGGAAAACCACTGCATCAGAATTACGCATTAATATTAAATGCCTATCATCTGTTCTTCCATTATCATGGAATAACTTAGCCAAGTGAGATATGAGCTGCTTGTTTCAAAGAAAGTCACTATCCAGCAAGTAACAGACAGTAGAAACCTGAGAGCCAGAGGAAAGAAAGCAAGCTCCCTAAATGTTCTCTTTTCTTAAATAAGAAGCACCTTTTGATTAAAGACAGCCGGGTCAGTTTACATAGCATGAACTAAGAGAGATAGTGACATCAGATATGAATTAATCTTTATTGGAAAGTAATTCATTAATTCAACCACCATAGGATGAGAAGGCTCACTGCCGTTACAAATAATACCCTTCCAATTGGATTATGTCCGCACTGTGGGTTACCTCACTCCGTTTTAGGAGGTTCTTCATTTGATGGGAGGTTGCCTTCAGTTGTTTTTACCCCCTATTTACTTTTGGTTGTTAGCATCTCATCTGTTCATAAATCCATTCCACATTTTCTCTTTCTCTATGCCTGTATACCTCAAAACTATATCACAGTAACCGGAATTTTCCTGAGGATGCAAAGGTATGGCTTGCTCATTTGTCACCAGGGGCTTCAAAAATGTATCATTCCTAGCTGCCAGTATCATATTTTTAGGCATCTGGGCAACGAGAGAAAAGGGATTTTCCCAGCTCTGAAAGAAGTGAAGTTGGGCATTTACTAATTCCAAAAGAGCACATATATGTCGAAACCATTTTGCAAATCTGTAGCGTTGAGCATGATCCCCAAACCAAAAAAAAATGTGAAAATTTGGTTCATCTGTCACCTTTCGTGCTAGACAGAATAGGGAAGGTGGTAAGGAGAAAGAGAAAAAGAAAAAAAATGTGGTAGCCAAGTTCAAGACTAATGTTTCTTATACTTTCTCTCTCTCTCTCTCTCTCTCACACACACACACACTTGTATTATGATAAAAAAAATCTGTTAAGTATTGACCATTCATAGGTTCTGTGTCAATAATTTCCAAATTAACTGTATGTAAAATCAACTTCAATATGGTACTGATTGTAATCTACACTACATCACAAATATAACAGATATTCACTAAAGTTAGCAGCCTTCACTGCTGATACATATACAAACAAATGGTAACCATGGATCTTTTTGTATTATTTTAACTATTTATATTCCAGCTTTCCTAAAACTAGTCCAATTAGCATTTTCGACCAATGCCTCTGTACAGTAAATGCAGATAATCAGCAGGACAACTCTGGAACAGCCAATGGCTCAAGGAATTACATCTAATTCAAGCCAAACATGGCCTTGTTGGAACCTATAGTTTAACAAACATTCATCTTGTGCTGCAAAGTTTAATGTGAGGAGCATGTTGAGCTGACAACTAAGAACCATTAGATACTTGGGAAATGAGTGGATGACATGGTTTTTCTCACCACCACACTCTTTATTCTACAAAAGTCAGAACATGGACTCTGAGGTATTCACACACACACACAAAGGTAACAAAAACCAAAGTCTGAATCTAAATGGTTTGGATAAAATTCTGGCCCTCAGCTCCAAAACTGACAATGTTGGAACATCCTACTTCATACCAACCACTAATTACTATTTTAATTAACTTCAGAGAGAATAGGATTTAATCTTAAAAAGAAGTATCTAAAGAAATCCAGTTTCTATTGCAAACAGATGCCTCTGACACCCATACTCCTGCCCAATGTTCTCCATATGCTGTGTCTACCACCAACCATAAACAAAGAGCTGATCTGGTGGAGGAAAAATATTGGCTTCTGATGTCAGAATCTCTCCTGGACACTTCAGCTTTCATTAATTTTACTACAGTCCATTTCCTCCTCTTAAGAACAGTGCCCAGCAGCACACTTAGCAAACATACCCAGTGTAAGATCAAACTTGACTACATCCAGTCACTTTTCTTTTGCGCTGTTAAAACAGAAACATGCAGTTCTTCCTTTAAAAGCCTCATCAGTGCTAAGTTTGGAAATACTAGTACACAAAAGAGCCCTGGATCCAGAAATCTAGATCCCTCACAAGTTTCCTTGGGAATACATCTGATTTTAAAAATGCATAGGGCTGCACAACTCCAAATTTTTATTTCCTCTGAAGAGAAATACTTTACTTGAGAAAATATAGACAGTAAGAGAGGAGGAACTGAAGCTGAAATCCTGTGAAAACTTATCTTGAGAGTAAGTCACACTGAACTCACTAGAACTTACTTCCAAGTAAGCATGCACAGGATCGGGGTGCTAGTGTAGTGCTGAAGGGACGACGACTACCAGCACGGTGAAAGGTTTTTCCTTTTCTTTTATCTGCACTGGGGGCCTCCCTCACCTCCTGGATGCGCTTGCGGGCTCGCTGCAACACTTCCTCGTAGCCCTTCTGCCGCAGCTCACTCAGACTCTCGTAATACTCCTCCGGGTCGTCCGTTTCGGTGAAGAGCACCTGGGAGAGGATTTTCCACCCGCAAGTGTCGAGGCAGTGGCCCAGGTAAACCTGCAGCTGGCAGCACAGCGCGTCCATCTCCTGCTCGGATAGCTCCGGAGCCCCGAATAGTACCGTCCACATGCCCGACGGCTCCTCGGGGAGGACTGGCAAGCAGGGCTCCAGCTCGGAATTCACCGAGCACAGCTGCTGGTGCACGGCCCGCAGGTCCTGGAAGGAGAAGAGGCCGGCCCAGCTGCACTCCTCCCCAGACGACGAGTCTGGCTCCGAAGAGGCCGCGGAGGGCGGCTCGGCGGCTTGAGGCCCGGCGAAAGGAGACGGCAGGAGGAAAGCGGCGCCACCCTCAGGCTCGTCCTTCCCCAACTCCAGAACCTCGATCTCCTCGGCCGCACAGGCCGCGGGGCTGAGCGACGCCTTCGGAGCAGCAGGAGGCCTCTGGGCCTGACTGCTCCTTGCCCTGGCCGGGCTCCTCTGCGGCGCCTCAGCCACTCGGCCGCCGGGGCTCCTCGGTAGCGACTCGGCCCGGGCAGGCGACACCGGCGAGCTCCTGGCTTGCCCAGGCTCGGCGGCGCTCCAGGCCGGGCTCCGGCGCACGGTGGGGCTCCGGGCCGCCTTGGTGGAGGCAGCTCGCTGCTCGCTTCCCCCGGGACTGCCGCTGCCGGCGCCGCCACGGCGGCGGAGCTCCCGGGAGCCGCTGCGCTGCCTCTGCGCCGTCCGGTTGTGGCAGGTGATGGCGAACTTGCTCTCGATCTCGTTCCAGGCCACGATGAAGACGAACTTGTGCTTCTCCCGCTCGTGGAAGGCGTGAGGCCTCACGGCCACCCAGTCAGCCTCCAACGTCTCCTCCAAGGCGAAGGTGCTCATGGTGGCCTCCGCACTTCCCTCAGTCACGACTGCCGCGCCGGACGGGGGCTCTTCCCCACCCGCGGCCGCCGTTGCCCGGGGCCACGCCGTCACTGCCCAGCATCAGCCATTTTAGCGGCGGGCGGGAAAGGGAAGGATGCGCTGCCGGCGGGGCCGGGCGGGATGCGAGGGGAAGGGATGAGGGGGCAGGCTCAGGCGCGAGAGAAGCGTCAGTCGCCACAACGGCCGCCGCCGCCGCCGCGGCGCTCTGCGGCGCGCGCGCTTCTCCCTCTCCCTCTCGGCTTTGTCGTCCCGAGCCAAGCGGCGGCCGCGGCCCCTCCTGCTGCCCGCCGGCGACAACGCAAGCCCGCACGGCGCCTCGCACAGGTACTTCGGGCGGTCACGTGGAGGCCCCGGATCTGTTTACACGCCGCGGCGGCGACGAAGACGACGAAGCAGCCGCGTTCCGGCCACTCACGCAGCCTGCCCCGCCTCCAGGCCTCGTCTCTGCCTTCCTCCCGCCCCACAGCGCGGAGCCCCCGCCGCCGGGCTGCGGCTCCTCCTCCCCGGCGCCTGCCGGCCGGGTGCGCGAGGGAGCGATGGGGGCAGGGAGCCCTTTTCACGCCGCCTCCTCTCCGGCCCGACAAGACTACCGTCTTTCTCCAGTTTCTCCCTGCCGGCTCGCCAGGAGCGCCTCCATTATCTCCCTCCGTCCCTCCCTCCAACAGTGTTCCTATTCAAGCCACGCAGGCAGCGCGCGTCAGGCCCAGCCTCCTCCCTCCCGGCTGCTGAAGGATGCGCATCTCCCGCGCACACCCAAGCACGAGTGCCTCAGCGCCGTCCTCTGACTCCAGCCCCTTCCCACAGCCGCCGTCGTGCCTATGGAAAGCAACGTGAACTGGTGGTGTCGGTGTGTGGCTAGTGCGAGGGCGGGGGGAGGTGGATAAATCTGGTAGTCCTGCAACTTTCCTATCAGCTGCATCTGTATGGCTGGCAAAAATCACTCCGCGCATCAGTTTCGGAAAATTGAGTTGCGCCACTGTGTCTCTTGGGTGTTGACTGGGGGTGGGGATGATGTATTTTATTCGTCTTCGGATTCTATATCCTGCTTTTCAAGTCCTCGCGGCAACTTACAGCCAATTTTTTTTAAGAGGGAGATGTGTGCAGCAACACAAATGGGTCTATCTTACACATCAATATGCTGCTAGGGTGGTCAGAAGTGGAAGTTAGAGGAGTCGGGCTTAAAATTTTGAGCCAGCATTAAGAAGCTTATTTTCAAGGCCAGGATATAGCCCTGCAGGGGTAAGAAGAACAAGCAGCTGATTTTGGAGTTCAAAAAGCAACAAATTACCAATTATTTTGTTTATTATTACAGTTTTACTACTATGGGAAGTAGCACTTGGATTTTCTGCCTCAGACACCACAATGCCTATCTTTGGCTTAGTCCTGGAATATGTGAAGTGATGATAAAGCAAATATTGTCTCTGAACATGTGCAGAGTGCATTCGTTCACCACTATTTACGTATCTACACATCATCCGAGATTAGGAGGAAGAGTTTCTTCCATTTTAGGAACTGGGTACCGATGGAATGGAACTGGCTTGCTTATTGCCATACCACTATGGATTTATTAATCGCTTATATACATTTTAATTTAATTTTTTGGTGAAATTTTGGAGGGTAAGCACAGCAGAGAGGATGAAGAAAGGTCACTAGGGGACCAGGTGGCTGAACTAAACAGACCATTGGAAGGAGACGAAGGAAAGCCAGCCGAAAGTTACAGTTGGATCCCAATGGCCTGAGCCAGCTGTTTTCCAAGAGTGACACATTTAACCTTTTACCACTCTTTCATTAAGGATTCTGATTCCTCAGATGGGAACAGGGCCTCTTTTACAGGTGCTCCGAAGCAAATTTCTACATTTTCAATGATACCACTGCCACCTCTATGATATGCTCAAACACATACATTAATATTTTCCATTTTCTTATTACATTTGGTATCGAAGGAGGGGTTAATGCCCACCATCTCTTGTTGGCACTGTTCTATTTTTCCTTTTTCCCTCCCTAAGGACATTGTGAACAGATTACTTTTTCAGTTTCCAGTTTTGAGAGAACATAGGCATATGTGAACCTCCTGTTTTTATATCACTGCTGTGAACTACATAATTTGAGACACTTCTGTGCTCAGGCTTCCCAGTCCATGTGTTAATGGCAAAACAAACACACTGACTTATCAGAAATCTTATATAATCTCAATATAGAAAAAATATCAGCTAACAGCAGCCCTGATATGATTGGCTTTTTCTTCGATTTCTGCCACACATCACCCACAGTCCAACAACATCTGGGAACCCAAGTTTTTGAAAGATTGCCCTAGAGCCCATTACTTAGCGCATACATAAACTGGCAGTATAAAATTTCTGCCACAATGCAAATGTTGCTTGATTCAGGGCTGAAAACTCAAGACACCTTACCAAGAAGGAACAGATACCGATTGAAGTAATCCAAATAACCCAATTAAAATAATGCATAATGATGTAGTGTTACAATATGGATTAACTCTGTACTAGGTTATAAGCAGATATCTTGGCTACTCAGCATGCATAGATCCTCATCTATAGTGTTATGAGTTTTAAGTATTAATTGAGCTCGCTTAGAGACAGTCTTGCCTTGCAGTGTATGCAATTCAAATGAACCCATAACCCATGGTTCATGAGATGCTATGGTTATCCCACCATCTGCAGTTAAAGCAGCTGCCAATTATATGCAAATCTTGCATTTACACAGCAATGTGCTATCCCATAGTGTGTGTGTGTGTGTGTGTGTGTCTGTGTGGTGAGGTTATCCCAGTGGTTTTGGAAACACATTTTTCATAACATCCAAAGATAAAGGGCTATTTTGAGGACAGATTCTCAGTGTACTTTTTATACTTAGATTAATTCACCTATGCAAGTTCAAAAGGTGAAATGATAATCAGTCCCAAGTATTACATGAGCAGGAAGCAACCTAGTGAGTCTGGATAATTAGGAGATTTCCATCAGTGGAGATTCAGATAATAGCAAGTTATATTCTAACGTGGTGGTGGGGAACCTTTTTTCTGTCAAGGGCCACATGCCCTTTGGACTAATCTGCCAGGGGCTGCATGCCAGTGATGGGCAGGGCCAGAGCCAAATGTGAGTGGGGGCAACTACTTTTCTCTCTGTCTTTCTGCCATCCCTTCTCTCTCTGCCACCCTCTTTTTTTCCATTTCTTTCTTTTTCTAACATTCCATCTCTTTTTTTCCTCTCTTGCTACAGGTCTGACATGATTGTTTTCAGATAGCTTAAAAGAATTAGGCCAGGGGCTGCAAAAAGGGGGGGGGGGTAAAGGCTACTGGATGTTCACCTCACCCTGTCCTAATGCCAAGGTCTAGAGCCTCACAGACCAATGAACCTCCTTTGCTCTTTTCTATGAGAAGAGAAATATTTCATATATACACAAACTATACCCACTGCCAGTGCTTGCATGGAGCAATATTTGCCATATAGAAGAGAATGGGAGAATCTTCATAAGCGTGAGGCTCCTTGGATAGTTGAGATAATGGACTAATGTCAAAATACATAATTCTAATAGAATAGAGGAATACTTAATCCAGAAAGAAAAGAAAACCAAGTAATATGGCTATATAACCACAATGGGAAACTAAACCCCAAAACAGTAAATCAGGAACTGAGGAAGAAGCCACAAACCACACAAGAGATCAATCTTATATCATAGCTGCTGGGTACATGTCTTTTAAAATGGAAATATAGCTTATTCATATAAGAAAAGACTAACCAATGTTGACTATTAAATCTATTTATTTATTTATTTAATTTATTAATCGCCCATCTGGCTGGTCACCCAGCCATTAAAACATTTATCTAGCATTCTAGAGGAGCAGTTGAATCCAGGATCTGCCTTCTGTGGGAGAAGGGGGTCTTCTGCAAGAAGGGCTCCGCTTGCAAAACTCCCTTCTGCCTGATTTTTGGGGATCCCCCCTCCCCACACACACACCACAGCTCACCCCTTTCAGCAGCATCTCCTGACTCTCTGTGTAGGATTTTCAGGAGGCTGAATGGGCTGCCAAGGGAAGAAGTGGGTGCGGCAGTCCATTTCTGCCAGCAGAGGTGATTCAGCATAAATCTGGATCCAGCCCTGAGAGTTTTCCCCCTTGAGAGCTGCATTCCCTCAGAACCAATCTGTCAAGGGGTGCATGTGAGCAGTGCCTTTTCTCTGTCTTTCTGGCACACACCCATGTCTGTCTGTCTCTTTCTAGTCAGGTAAATTTGCTTCCAAGATGAACCTGCTTCTCAAGTAGGTAGAAATTTTCAGTCATTTTCTCCTCCAGAGCATTTCCACATAAATTCTTTAGAAAGAAGCAAAGAACTTTTAACTTTTTCAGCACTATTTCAGATTAATCGTCCAGCCTTTATCCAATAACTCATTATAGTTGGGGAAAATAGCCTTTAATATGGTTGTTGTTTATTCGGTCAGTCGCTTCCAACTCTTCGTGACTTCATGGACCAGCTCACGCCAGAGCTTCCTGTCGGCCGTTGCCACCCCTAGCTCCTCCAGGGTCGAGTTTAATATGGTTATCTTCATGTTAATTTGCTTCCCATCATGTCACAGTGGAAAACATTGGGAAATAATTGCAAGTTGGGAGGAGGTAGCAGGCCTTGGTGGAGAAGTAAAGGATGTATTGAAAGATAGTGTCTTATCTAATTAACAGCAGACAGGCTCTCTATTTAATATAGTAAGACAGAACTTCCCTCTTGTTAACACAGATATTCACTGATGGAAAATAAATATTTGTTTTATGTAGATATTTTTATTCCACCATTCAACCAAGCTCCTGGGCGATTTATAAAGCAAAAATAGAATATAATTAAAATGATGAAAATATACAAACTATATTAACATAAGCAGGTCTAAGACAGCAGTCTAGTATCATCATAATCATTTTTAAGCCTAGGAAAATAAAAAGGTATTTGCCTGCTGCCAAAGCAACATCAAGGTTGGTGCCAGGTGAACCTCCCCAAGGAGACCATTCCATAAAGGGAGTACCAATACTGTAAAAGGTTTCTCAGATTCTTCCTGACAGCCAATTTCTGGATCATGGATTATGGGGGACATCCAAAGAATAATCTCTGTTGAAGGCTATAATATATACGTAGGTCAGCATGTGTATTGATAGGCAGTTCTTCAAACACCTTGCAAAGTGCTTTAAATGTCAAAACCAACACTTTGAACTGGACTCACAAATGGATCTGTTCAATTCACAAAGCATTGGTGTAATATGTCCATAATGGCTGATTGCAGTCAGCCATCTTCAAAGGCAGCCCCACTTTCAACACATTGCAGTAGCTTAATCTCAAAACAACTATGTAACAGCATGTCTGTGTAAACAATAATCCAAGAATTCAACTGCCTTCTCCACCAATTATTTTTGTATAAGTTTTTCTTGAATTGCAGTAGGATATCAAAATAGAATTGTCTCCCACTTGTTTCATAAACCAACAGCTAGGGGAGTGTAACATTTGGATTAAACTGCTGATTTCATTGTAAAACAAGGTATATTTGTGGAACTGATGAATGGCTTCTTTGTTAAGTATTTTCATAGGTGTGCCACCCATAACTGATGCTTACATCATGGATATTCAGAGTTATTTAACCTGAAGGTTGGGAGAGGCCATCAGTGTCACCACCAGTTTGGAAATCTAGTATGCACAATGTGGTTTACTAGCTACTAACAGATGTAGAGCATATACTGCTTTCTTCAGATACTCTTGCCAGCCAGCCAGCCAACCTGCCTTCTCCTATATCATGAGTAACATGTTAACAGAAGTTACATTCAGTTTGTTATGAGTATAGCCAATCCACAAAGGCTTTTTTCCTAGCAAGAAGATATGTATTCAGGAAAACATATAATAATTATAATATTCCATATTAAATGTTCAGCACAATTTTAATATTCCATATTAAACGTTTAGCACAATTTAACACTATATTGTCTGGCTTTTAAAAAAATGTAGAATAATGCATCCTGGATAGATATGTAATATATAACTTAAGTTTACATGTTTACCTATTTCACATGGTTTATAGTCCATTCTTCTGACTCATCACTTATGGCACCATTAGTGACAGTGTCATTTTCTGCTCAGAGCAAGACTTTGCCCATGAGTTTGAGGCAGAATAGCAATATAGCTATTTTATCTGTAAAACACCCAATGAAGTCTTTTGCTTTTATATAGTCACTTCTTGAAATATGCATCAGCTATAGCCTGATTGAAAATCTTTACCCACAAAGATCTAGACAAATGTTTCTATATCTACCATATGACCTTCGTATACATATAATACTAGTTAAGGGTTTCTACGTAACATTAGTTAGGGTGCAATCCTATGCATTTTCAGGAAGAAAAAAGTTTGTTACAGAAAAAGCCATGCTGGCTGGGGAATGCTGGGAGTTGTAGTACTTTCTTCTTTCTAAAAATGCATAGGATTGTGCCTTTGATGTCTTGCTAAATTGCTCATTCCCAGACAAAAATGTCACTTGCCCTTTACGCTGTGTAAGAACCCATACCTTCATAGGACTAAACTCCAATGTATCTCTAGTTCTGTACTTTCAAATAGGGTTCAAAAGATTTGCAAACATGTTTATCTGTACCTTTGCCTAGATATAGGTACCTTATCACATACAGTATGTTTATAATTCACATTGCATTCCTCATTATAGGCACATTTTATTTCATATAACTTTTACATATTGTTCTGTATTATGTTGATGGCCTTTGATCTCTGTAGGATTCCAATGGCTTTGTGTTATTAGTTGCCTGAAATACTGTGTTTGTAATCAACATTAATTTTGCAGAAGAACTTGAATATAAAAATCTATCCTAAAAATCCAAACTTAGACCATGCTAATTGCAGGCTATCATTTTATTCATGGTTTTTAAAATCTCACATGTGGTATTTGCATAAAAATATATCAATGTAGTGGTGTATGTGTTTGATGATACATAATGATCAAGGAAATAACCTATCATGGCATAATGGAGAAATTACAGATTATATCTTAGTGTGCGATGATATATATGTGAAGCATGTCAGTCTTTCAGTGTTGTTCCACATCTGCATTTTTATACCGTAAAATGCTTATTGTTGTGAAGTACTTATCTTTAGTAAGCCAGCTTACTCTTTGTTCCCTTTATAGATCTAGTTCGACACCTTGTTTTGCCAAAGTTTTGCTACTAGGTGTGTGTCATAATTTTTGCATTCTTTTTCATGTGAGGCAGTATATAAATGATACTTAATTTGTCATACATTCCTTTTTGCTGACTTTGTGCCACTTGACTTTAGGGAACTCTTTATATCAATTTGTCACCTAATGTATCAATTGTTTGTTTAAAACATTCTTGACTGGAATGTAACTTGGGTCAATTCAACAATTTGGTAGATGATATTACCATTCTTATTTGGAGTATGTCTCCTGTATCTTAAGAAGTAAAGAGTTTTTAAAACATACTTTTCCTGTTGATTTTACACATTTTTCCATTGCATATTAGATAATATTTTAAATTAATGTAATTATACTGTGCATTTATTTATATTACATATATTAACGGTCCCTTCTAATTGTAACTTTTCTAGAATTCCTTCTATACAGTCAAATCCAGCATTATGTGAGCAGACTTGGGCTCATGCAGCAGGAATCTCCCTTGCTCTCCTCCCTGCTGCAGCCCCCTGCACACACCCCAAATCTGCTATGAAGGTCCCCCAACCCTCTTGAGCAGGTGTGTGTGTGTGTGTGTGTTTGGGGGTGGGGTGTCAGGGAAAGGGGAAATCCAGTTCATCAGTTGTTTACATTCCACTGGTGGACATGGCATTGGATCCAATCCATAATGATTTACAGTGCAATTCTATACATGTCTACTGGGGAATAAGTCCAATGGGACATACTCCCAGGTAAATGGGTATAATTACTTGGGGGTAAGCTCCATTGAAGTCAATGGGACTTAGTTGTGAGTAGGCATATATAGAATTGTGCTATTAAATAAAGTAAAAAGTTCTGCCTCAGGAGGAGCTATCGTTGCTAAGATATAGGGTTTGATCCAGATAAGTGCTGGTGAAGGGGGTGGCCAGAAGATAGTTTTCCACCCCTTCTCCCCCAGCAGCCCCCACAACTCAAAAAACCTATCCTGAGTTATGGTGTAGTGAAGCCAGGGCTCACAGGGGTGAAGTGTCTGTTGTTGTTGTTGTTGTTGTTGTTCAGTCGTTCAGTCGTGTCCGACTCTTCGTGACCCCATGGACCATAGCACGCCAGGCCTTCCTGTCCTGCGCTCTCTCCCGGAGCGTGCTCAAGTTCATATTCATTGCATCCGTGATGCTATCTAGCCATCTCATCCTCTGCCGTCCCCTTCTCCTTTTGCCTTCAGTCTTTCCCAGCATCAGGGTCTTTTCCAGGGAGTTTTCTCTTTGCATTAGGTGGCCAAAATATTGGAGCTTCAGCTTCAGTATCTGTCCTTCCAATGAGCACTCAGGGTTGATTTCCTTTAGGATGGACTGATTGGACCTCCTTGCAGTCCAGGGCACTCGTAAGAGTCTTCTCCAGCACCACAGTTCGAAAGCATCAATTCTTCGGCGCTCAGCCTTCCTTATAGTCCAGCTCTCACAGCCATACATTACTACTGGGAAAACCATAGCTTTGATTAGACGGACCTTTGTCGGCAAGGTGATGTCTCTGCTTCTTACTATGCTGTCTAGGTTGGCCATAGCTTTCCTCCCAAGGAGCAAGCGTCTTTTAATTTCATGGCTACAGTCACCGTCTGCGGTGATCTTGGAACCCAAGAAAGTAAAATCTGTCACTGCTTCCATTTCTTCCCCTTCCATATGCCAGGAAGTGATGGGGCCAGATGCCATGATCTTAGTTTTTTTAATGTTGAGTTTCAAACCAGCTTTTGCACTCTCCTCTTTCACCCTCAACAAGAGGCTCTTGAGATCCTCTTCGCTTTCTGCCATTAGGGTGGTATCGTCTGCATATCGGAGGTTATTGATAATTCTCCCAGCAATCTTAATTCCGACCTCTGATTCATCCAACCCGGCATTTCTCATGATGTACTCTGCATATAAGTTAAATAAGCAGGGTGACAATATGCAGCCTTGTCGTACTCCTTTCCCAATTTTGAACCAATCGGTTGTTCCATGTCTGGTTCTTACTGTTGCTTCTTGACCCTCGTACAGGTTTCTCAGGAGACAGGTAAGGTGGTCTGGTACTCCCATCACTTTAAGAATTTGCCACAGTTTGTTGTGATCCACACAATCAAAGGCTTTAGCGTAGTCAATGAAGCAGAAATAGACGTTTTTCTGGAATTCTCTTGCTTTCTCCATGATGCAGCGAATGTTGGCGATTTGATCTCTAGTTCCTCTGCCTCTTCTAAACCCAGCTTGTACTTCCGGTAATTCTCGGTTCGCATACTGCTGAAGCCTAGCTTGTAGGATTTTGAGCATCACCTTGCTGGCATGTGAAATGAGCGCAATTGTGCGGTAGTTTGAACACTCTTTGGCGTTGCCCTTCTTTGGAATTGGAATGTAAACTGACCTTTTCCAGTCTTGTGGCCACTGTTGAGTGTTCCAGATTTGTTGGCATATTGAATGCAGCACTTTAACAGCATCATCTTTTAGGATTTTAAATAGCTCGGCTGGAATACTGTCATCTCCGCTAGCTTTGTTGTTACTAATGCTTCCTAAGGCCCACTTGACTTCACTCTCGAGGATGTCCGGCTCAAGTTCAGTGACCGCACTATCATGGCTATCAGGGACATTCAGATCTTTCCTGTATAGTTCTTCTGTGTATTCTTGCCACCTCTTCTTAATCTCATCTGCTTCTGTTAGGTCCCTGCCTTCTTTGTCCTTTATCATGCCCGTCTTTGCACAAAACGTTCCCTTGAGATCTCCAATTTTCTTGAAGAGATCTCTAGTCTTTCCCATTCTGTTGTTTTCCTCGATTTCTTTGCATTGTTCATTTAAGAAGGCCTTCTTGTCTCTCCTTGCTATTCTCTGGAACTCTGCATTCAGTTGGGTATATCTTCCCCTTTCTCCCTTGCTTTTCGCTTCCCTTCTTTTGTGAGCTACTTGTAAAGCCTCATCAGACAGCCACTTTGCTTTCTTGCATTTCTTTTTCTTTGGGATGGATTTCGTTGCTGCCTCCTGAACAATGTTACGGACCTCCGTCCATAGTTCCTCAGGCACTCTGTCTATCAGGTCTAATCCCTGAAATCTATTCCTCACCTCCACTGTATATTCATCAGGGATATGATTTAGGTCATACCTGAACGGTTTAGTGGTTTTCCCGACGTTCTTCAATTTCAGCCGAAATTTTGCAAGAAGCAGCTCATGATCTGAGCCACAGTCAGCTCCAGGTCTTGTTTTTACTGACTGTATGGAGCTTCTCCATCTTTGGCTGCAAAGGACATAATCAATCTGATTTCGATATTGACCATCTGGTGATGTCCATGTGTAGAGTCGCCTCTTGTGCTGTTGGAAAAGAGTGTTTGCTATGATCAGCATGTTCTCTTGGCAAAACTCTATTAGCTTTTGTCCTGCTTCATTTTGTACACCAAGGCCATGCTTGCCTGTTATCCCGGTGATTTCTTGACTTCCTACTTTAGCATTCCAATCCCCTATGATGAAGAGGACATCTTTTTTTGGTGTTAGTTCTAGAAGGTGTTGTAGGTCTTCATAGAACCGATCAACCTCAGCTTCTTCGGCCTCAGTGGTTGGGGCACAGACTTGAATTACTGTGATGTTGAATGGTTTGCCTTGGATTCGTACTGAGATCATTCTATCATTTTTAAGATTGTACCCCAGTACTGCTTTTCCCACCCTTTTGTTGACTATGAGTGCTACTCCATTTCTTCTAAGGGATTCTTGCCCACAATAGTAGATATGATAGTCACCTGAATTAAATTCGCCCATGCCTGTCCATTTGAGTTCGCTGATTCCCAAGATGTCGATGTTCAATCCTGCCATCTCATGTTTGACCACCTCCAGCTTACCTTGATTCATTGATCTGACATGTCTGTACTTTTTATTTATTAGCCGGGAATCTGCCACTCTCTCAGACTTCCTTATTCCTTCTGAGTTTAGCTGCAATCCTCACAGTAGCTGGAGGGGAAATGGATTTTCCAAGCAACAGTATAAAGCCATGAACTATCCCTGATGTAGTGAAAAGTATTTTGGGGTGGCTTGGTCTTGAATCTCCTGGTGGAGATGAAAACTGTTCAAGCTGGTATATTGATATGGATTGATACGATTGCCTGAGTTTTTGGACTTCTCTTGGGGACTTGGCTCTGGCATGGGAAGTGTCATGATGAACGCCTGCACTTCAAAATGTATCACTACACCACTGATCTGGAGGCTGGGAGTCTCTCCTGAAAGGAGTGGGCTGTGGAGCAAAGACCTAAAGGGGAACAGGGAATTGCTGAAAACTGGGCAGAGACAGCTTCCATGTTTATCCTTACAAGAGGTACAATCTACAAACATTAACATATTTGGAAGTGGGACCATCAAATTCAACTGGCTTTGGATTCCAACTTGTGTGTTTCCAGGCAGTTGCCTTTGCAACGAACAGGGAGTGGGGGTGGTGTGGGGAGGTAACATACAATGTAGTATGGGATTTCAAAGCCACAGTTGCTGCTGACACAGTTGAAGGGCAGCCATTTCCCACTGTGCCATCCACACTGATCCTGCTAGTTTATTTGGACTAGCAGCTGTCAGCATGTGGACTCCTACTGAGTCATTTGGAAGTGCCTCTGTCTGGAAACACCTCCAGTGTGGCTGGCTCAGCTACTACCTGCACATTAACTTTTAGGTTATGAAGAAAAGTACTGACAATAGGACTGTAGTATTGGATTGAGTTGACATGAGTATAGAATTTTTAAGAAGGCAGGGAGTTACATTAGCATGCATTTCCTTCTATTAGCACACAACACCTCTGCTTTCTTTACACTGGGGAAAATGTCTCCATTATACAGAAAGTTTGTTTTATGGAAGAACTGCATTCTTGTAAACAAACTTTCCTTCGAGACCTTTTTAGCTCTCCTGTAAAATAGCACAAAGAGCTTTTGTTATGTTTTCAAATATGTTTGCCAATGTGTAATTTTTTTTTAATCGTTAGGAACACCCTGGAGCTGTGGACTGTTGTGCATGTTCTGCTAAATTCCATGAAGCTGTGGTATAGTGATACGAAGGGAATGGATACAAATCTTTAAAATACTGTGATGCCACTTCGGTTAAAGAACAATCCTGCTCGTAGTAGAAGTACAAGTTATTTTTTCAAGGATGCTTTTCCCTTGGTTATTGCATTCTATAAATCTGATATATTTTCCTCACTACAGAATGGTAATTATTAAAACTATAGAATACAGAACAATAACAGAACCAGAGATTAACTTCAGAATCAGATTCAAAATTGGATCCAACTTTTTCAATGTCTGGATAATGGCCAGATACACAGTTTTGATTAATTCTGAATGGCATGCAACAAAAGCCTATGCATAATTCCCATCAATTAGAATTATCTTCAGTCCTGATGAACATAAAACTCTATTAAATGGAGAAAGCAGGTCAGAGAATGAAATGAAGAGGACTTAACTGGATCATATAAAAAAGGGACCCCACTACTGCAAGAGAGAGCAGCTGCTAGGGTTTAATGTTGTATAGATAAGAGATCTGCCAGCTGCATCCACTGATTATCTTTTATAGCAATGTGGTTGAAAATGCAGCATAAACCTCATGCTACCATAAGTAACAGCGCATTCATTGGCTCCCACAAATGTTCCTGAATCAGGTGCAGAGGAAGAGCTCTCTTCAAGACTGCTGATATCTGTTGGTAAATATTTATTTGTTACGTTTCTGTACCACCCATTAGACGAAGCTCTCTGGGCAGTTGGAAGCAACTTGCATGGTAACCAAGATCTAGCTGTACAACTGCCTGGAGGCTTAGATCTCTTCATTTAAGTCTTGTTGTTTCTTATTGTAAGTAACATTGTGCATAGCTATGCAGGGTTCTCGGCCTAGCCTGTGTCAAGGAATGCTTTTGCTCATATGAGCCTCCCAATGCATTGAGGCCTATATATGATGCCCTGTCACAGGTCCTAGTCCCATAGGAAAGTACATTCATAACCATGGTATTCCACCTTTGGAATTAGCTCTCCCAGGAATTCCATTGTGCAGTAACATTATATAGCAAATTAGGATCTATTTATTCCACCCTCCTTTCTAACTTCCTAAGTGTTGAGGCTATTAGGGCATTAATGAAGTTGTGCCTATTTTTTCTTGAGGTTTTAATGGTTTGGTTTTACTTAGTTTCAAGGTGTGTGTTGACTGTTCAGTACACACACACACACACACACACTTCTTGAACTATTTTAGCTGTTAATTATAATTATAATTATAGTTTCAGTATATCTAATGACTGTATGTGTGTGTGTGTGTGTGTGTGTGTGTATATATATATATATATATATTTCTCTCTCACACACACAAACATGTTTTAGTTGTGTTGACCACATTTTAAAGCAGTTTAGAAGTGTTAAAAAGGAATACGTTACATTAAATTATTAAATAATTTTTAAGTTACCTTTGTTCAAAACTGCATCTAGAAGTGTCCCCAAATTTGCCAGTAATGGAGCAAAAGCCCTTAAGTTGGGGTGGGAGGTGCCATGGCATTAGATTTTGATTAGGAGATGAAGGGGGTGTTCCCACCAGTGATTTACTCCGAGCTGGCTGTGTGTTGAGATCGTTAGGGATACATGATGTCGTGGCCATCCAGCATCCACCCCAGAGCTTATCAGGGAAAAAACGGATTTCCTGAGACTGCTTAAGGTCCGATTCTTTTCCTTAAGTCCGGTTCTCCCCAGTATAGTTGTTGTATGCCACAACCCCTGCATTTAGCTCAGGTATGCTAGACCTGCCCAGGGGTGTGCCTTTCACCATGACTCCAGTCAAGGGGTTTTTCCTCCCTTTGTGTTAAATGAGGCTTGCCCTCTCAATGACCACAGAAATAACAGAGAAGCCCCTCAATTGACATGGCACATATCAAAGCCCAATTCCTTAAATGCAATTAAGCCTGATCTTGAGGCTCTGATTCATTGCCTTAGAACATATCTCCTTCACAGCTTCCTTATAGAGATTTTGTGCATTAAAATTGGGGCTGGCTTCGGTCTCTTTCCCACAACCCATTAGTGTCTCCTCAAAAGTAACTCCCACTGCATTCAATTAGGCTTGTCTTTGAATGCCCACATCAGAACTTACAGAGATTCTCCTCAGTTGAAATGGCACACTTTAAAGTCCAGTTCCTTCATTGCCTTAGGAAGTAGTTCACAGCTTCATTATAGATATCCTGCGTGTTACAATGGGGGCTGGTTTCTGTCTTTGTGTTTACTGGTCTTTTTCCCACAACAAACCCATAACTTTCTCCTCAGAAGTAACTCCTATTGTGGTCAGTGAGGTCCTGTGGGTTAAAAGGGGGGCTGGTTTCTGTCTTTGTGTTCTCCCCCACCCCCACCCCCACCCCCACCCTCACCCTCACCCTCACCCTTTCCCAGCACAAGCATATGTGTGTCTACTCAGAAGTAGCTCCCATTGTGCTCAGTGAAGCTTGCTCCTGAAATGCAGGTGCAGCTGGACTTTCAGGGGAAAGGAGAAAGGGCAAGGAGCCTCTCTTATTGGTTTAGCAGCCCCTACCAGTCAGATGATGTTCACTCCAACCCACTCCAGGAAGTATGTTCTGTGAAGTGATTTTTACTGCTGCAGAGAATCTGCTTGTGCAACCCTGCTCACAGAAAAGCCAATTTCTTTTTAAAAATCAGGTACTTCTCCATTAGTTGCTCCTTCCATTGTTGTGGAAACACGGCTGAAGTTCCTACAAATGTCACAACCTCTCTCTCCCTAGTGGGCCAAATAGCCTGATCTCTAAAACTCTTATCTCATGCCTGGTTTTGTCACTGCTCTGCACTGTGATATGCTGTGCTAATAATGGGTATCTCAGAATATAGTCACCATTGGACTGAGTATTCTGATATGGATTGGGCTTGATTTTTTATTTATGTCATGTTGCCTAATACGCTGTCCTCATCCTTCTTCCAGTACTCCAGGCTGCTTCTAGACAGGTGGCTCCTAGTAGTACTAATTAATTGTTCTTCTTTCATTGTAAGCTACTACAAGTAGAACTGCAATTGACTATCCACACTATTGTTGTTGTTGTTTAGTCGTTCAGTCGTGTCCGACTCTTCATGACCCCATGGACCATAGCACGCCAGGCCTTCCTGTCCTGCGCTCTCTCCCGGAGTGTGCTCAAGTTCATATTCATTGCATCGGTGATGCTATCTAGCCATCTCATCCTCTGCCGTCCCCTTCTCCTTTTGCCTTCAGTCTTTCCCAGCATCAGGGTCTTTTCCAGGGAGTTTTCTCTTTGCATTAGGTGGCCAAAATATTGGAGCTTCAGCTTCAGTATCTGTCCTTCCAATGAGCACTCAGGGTTGATTTCCTTTAGGATGGACTGATTGGACCTCCTTGCAGTCCAGGGCACTCGTAAGAGTCTTCTCCAGCACCACAGTTCGAAAGCATCAATTCTTCGGCGCTCAGCCTTCCTTATAGTCCAGCTCTCACAGCCATACATTACTACTGGGAAAACCATAGCTTTGATTATGTGGACCTTTGTCGGCAAGGTGATGTCTCTGCTTCTTACTATGCTGTCTAGGTTTGATCCACACTATTGGGGATATTCAATTTCCCCTATGTTCATCCTGCTATGATCTGTCCAACCCAGTAACTGTGACATACCTGTTGTGGGTGGGGGAGGGGAAGGTTGAATTTACCCAACCAGCCATGGGAGGGGGGGAAATCCTGTAAATAAATTTAAAATCAACAATTTATTTTGTGCTTACTAATTTAAGCACAATTGTCCATTACTGGCCATGAAATGTCAAAAACCAAAATGCATCAGAAGTGTAGATTGGAAGTGCTTAATTGAGGGGGGGGGGACCA
Organism: Heloderma suspectum; assembly: GCF_057233095.1. Taxonomy (NCBI): domain Eukaryota; kingdom Metazoa; phylum Chordata; class Lepidosauria; order Squamata; family Helodermatidae; genus Heloderma; species Heloderma suspectum. Next base: position 46,207,099 of record NC_139459.1, read on the forward strand.
AGTCACCGAAATCGTGGTGACCAGAACATTTTTTCTTTAAAAAATGATACTTTGTTAAAAAGTATTATTACAATATGTTATTGTAAGATAGTTTTTTTTTTAATATAGCTGGAAAAGTGTTTTAGCACTAATGAAATGTGCGTACAAAATTAATGGGGTTATACATACCACGAAGGGTATAGTGAATGTGTGCTGAGCTGTGATAGGTTCACTTGCCCAGTACATCACTGTCCACATTAAAAACACACCTCTTAAAAACGACGGAAGAGTAGTGTTAGGGGCACCTACACTTGTGGAGTTTGTTCTGTTCTTCATGCTTCTAAAAGAAATTGCACTTTCTTTGATTAGGGGGGGAAAGGCAGAAGCAGCACTGGGAAAACATGGGAGGATTACAGATGAATGACATCATCATTTGGACTCCCCATAAAATGGTGATTCCACAGCACTAAGCAACTAGTGTGGAAACAGCTCCAGTTTTATACTGTTTCTCCTAGATGTTTTTTGGCATGGTCAAATATAGGCTTGATTCCACTCTTTTCCTAAATAGGTACTCTGTCCCAAATGTTGTTTATCTGTTCCCTGCAACTTACCTTCCAAGTTCCCCGAAGCTTGCTTATCTTTACAGCAATTTGTGGTCCTCCAAATATTTTGGCCTACCTTTCCCATAATCCCTCACCATTGGTTATGCTGGCTAGGGTTGATGCACATTGAAGGCCAAAACATCTGGAGGCCTACAAGTTGTCCACCCCTGCTTTAAAGCATCATAATTGCTGCTGGTCCAGTTGGGTTGTGTGTGCAAGAACTGATAAAATGGAGCTGTAATGCTCTGTAATTTAATTCTGGGATTGCTCTTGACCAACTTTCCCGTTTCTCACCGGTTCTTAAAAACAACAGGTTAACCAGAAAGCTGGATTTTAGCCTGATTCTTTAACCTGATTATTTCTTTTCTTTTTCCTAGACTGATTTCCATGGATACATTAGAAGGTGGTCATCTATTATGTATGATTCACTGGCAGAGTATTATTTATTTATTTATTATTTATATATCGCTTAATATAATAAAATCCGTAAGTAGTTTACATATAACGAAACTAAAATCACAACTAAAAATACACTATTAAAAACAATTTCAGCTACAGTAACAATAAAAGTAATACAAAAACAATAAAATGGAGCAGCAGCATGTTTCATTATGATTAAGTACAAGCCAGAGAAAGCCTGCTTAAACAAGTGCATTTTCAGGAGTCGTTTAAAACATACCAGATTTTTTGCCTCCAAACAGCACTGGAGAGGGTGTTCCAGGGGATGGGAGCCACTACTGAGAAGACCCGCTTCCAAGATATTCTGTAGTGACAGTGTGTTGGTTGCAGAATTGAAGACCTTAACGGTCAGCCGGGTATATATAGGGGCAGGCAGTATAATAGGTATGCTGGTCCTGAGTTGTTTAAGACTTTGCATGTCAACTACATAACCTTGAACATTGTTTAGTAACTAATAGGTCGCTAGTGCAGTTCTTTTAACGCAGGTGTCATGTGAACATGGCTGGTAGTCCCACTGAGCAGGCCCAGCACAAGATCTCTCCCCGCCTGAGGAGAAAGAGAAGGCACGTGTTGCTACTGCTTCATGTCCCCGCAACCCTGCAAATGCCACAGCAGGAGAGTGGCTGGAGGGGCCCTCGAGAGGACTTGCAAAAGGCTGCAGCAGCAGTCCCTCCTGGTGGGGGTGGGGGCAAAGCGGAGCAATTTCCTGCTCTGCCATCTGATGCAGGAGCCTCACCCTGATTCATGGGTGGGCCAGCCCTGCCACTGAGCACCCTAACTGCTGCATTCTGCATTTGCTGCAGCTTCCAAACCAGGTGCCAGGGCAGCCCCACATAGACAGCATTACAGTAATGTAGCTGTGAGGTTACCAGTGCATGAAACATTATTTATGTATTTATGTATTTATTTTATTATGTTTATATCCCGCCTAGCCAACATAGTGGCTAGGCTATCACTATCCAGGAATGGGTGTAGTTGTCACAGCAGCTGAAGTTGGAAAAGGATAGTTATGCCCATTTTATGTCTTAGCTGCACACATTAATCTTGTTATTATTGTTATTATTATTTTTAAAGGATTTTTAACTCGCCTTTCAGTGCGCACTGCCCTCAATACTACAAAAATATGAAGCCCCCCCACCCCCCACATACACACACACACACCAGTAGTAGTAGCAGCTAATGATGTTTAAGCACTAAAGGCAGACTGGAACAAATGAGTCTTCAGGGTTTGTATAACAGCCTGCAGTGATGAAGCCATACATATTTCCCTGGGGAGGGAGTTCCAAACGTGTGGGGTCACCACTGAGAAAGCCCTGTCCCTCGTACCCACCAGCCTAACGGCTCTTGTTCATGGGCCAGTCTATTATTTATTCTTGACTGATTTGAGCATTAAATGGGCTTATCCTGTCTCGGACATTTCTTTTAAAAATTCACTAAGGGAAATCCTTACATCCTTTCCACCCCAGCATCTCATTTGAGAAATAATTACTGATATTCCTGAAAATAAAATCTGAAAGTCAAATTCAGAATTTATCTTAATTTTCCCTAACACACATTCTCCTGAATTATGAGCATTAATGCTCATAATCCCTTAAATAACTTCTTGCTGTCTTCATTCTACCAGTACTTTCCACTTGGCTAAACTTTGAGTTACGTCTTCTATTTCCTTTTTTTTCTTGCTGCCCCTTTTCTCTGGAACTTGCTGCTTCCCAGCTTCTGTACCTTCCTCCCTGCAGTTTTTTAAACAGGATTGAAAATATATTTTTTCTTCTCCCAAGCCTTTGACCTCTAATACCTGCCTCTGCTTTTCCTTTCTCTTTCCTTTTGCATCCTTTCCCTTTCCCTTATGATCTTATTTTTTCTTTTATTATAAGGCAGTGGGTAGGGTTTCTCCTTTTTAATTCCATCAGTGAACAGTATCTAGTTCTTGAGATGTTTTATAAATAATTATCCTAATATCAAAGTCAGAACAATTTTTCATGGTATAGGTGTAGGTGACACACTGCAAATTGTGTCTCAACAAACCTATACTTTATGTTCATAGTATATTTAAAGACCTAATGAGAGGGCACAAGAATATGGAAAGCTTTGATGCCCTATGTTGCAAATAGCTAGGTTTATCCTAAAATAGGAAATGTTTCCATGCACATATTCATGCTTGAAACAGTAGCTTATTAGCCTGGTATGCTAGTTAACAAGACATAGGCATACCTAATTTACCAAACGATGAATAAGGCAGGTCTCTCAAACTTATTCTGAGTAATCCATAAAAACTATTAGAAACACACCACTGTGAACAGCAACACACTTTTCTGTTCTTTTCTTTTCTTTTCATTGCTGAAGTTGTTTGTTCATTTCCCAACTCAATACACAATTCTTCATTCCCGGACTCAATGATTTGCTGAAATTCAAGTACACCCACACATGAGACAATAATTCTTAGGTAGCAGGAATTGCTTTCCCCTTCTGTACCTCTTAAACAGCATAAAGAACTACATAAAATCAAGGAAATAAAGTCTGACTCCCACAAGATAAATTTTCCTATACAGACATCACTTTGGTTTAAAGATGATATTTATACCATGTATACAATATTAAGTCTGCAATCCTGAACATTTTTTTTTTTTTTACTAGGGAGTAAACTTGAAGTTAGTGTGCCCTATTTCTGAGTGACATGCTTAGGATCATGCTAACAAATACATGATCCTAAGCATGTATACTTATGCTTAGTAACCAATGCCCATGCATCTATTTTGATACATGTGCATACAGTGGAATAGATTTGTGATTGTCTCTTGGATATTATAATGTAGACATAGTACTTCTACATGGAAGTGATGTGCATGTAGTAAACGATCTGGGAAAATTATGTAATTAATGTTGCTATCAGGTTTCTGTGAATAGGACTTTCACTGTGAGTTACCTTAAGGAAATTTTTGCCAGAGTCTTGGACAAAGCGGTGTTAATAGCTTGGGATATTCAGGTGACCTGTCTCCATGGAAGATAATTCTTAGGTGATCTTCCTTAACTCTTCTGAATGACTAGGAAATACTTGAAAGGTATTTTTCATGCCTTTCTATCTCCACTCCTAGCCAAGGATGATGTGACCTAGGTCTCTGTGTGAAGAGAAACAATAGAAACTGCATTTTGAGTAGGAGAGGGAGAGAAAGGGATGGGCTCTAATAGCATTTTGGGCTGCTGATAGCCTCTCTCTGGAGATCTGATGTGGAGGTACTGGCTAGTTCCTTGAGTGGTGGTTGCTGATCAGATCCAGGCACTCTTGGATGAGATGGATTTTTTGGTTCCATTTCAGTTGGGGTTCAGGCCTGGTTTTGGTACTGAGACAGCCTTGGTTGCCCTGTATAAGTTACCTGTGTTGGGATTGAGACAGGGGGAGTATGTCCCTGTTGATACTCCTTGATCTCTCAGCAGCGTTCAATACCATTGATCATGGTATCCTTCTGGAGTGGCTGCCTAAGTTGGAGGCACTGCTTTGCAGTGGTTCTGCTCCTACCTGAGCCATAATTTCCAGAGGGTGGTGCTTGGGGGGAATTGTTCAGTTCCATGGATCTTCCTGTGTGTTGTTTCGTAAGGGTTGATACTATCCCCCATGTTAACATCTATATGAAACTGCTGTGTATTCAGAGTTTTGTGGTGCGTTGTCATCATTATGTTGATGATACACAACTCTAATTCTCATCTCAGGCAGGTGTGGTGATCGATAACCTGAATGGTGTCTGGCCTTGGTAATGGTCTGGATTAGAGCCAACAAACTGAGGCTCAATGCAGACAAGACAGAGACTCTGCTGGTGGGTGATTCCTCTGTCCAGTTTGGTGAAGTGTACCAGCTCTGGATGGGGTCACACTCCTGAAGGAGCAGGTGAGATAGGAGACCCATTCCTGCTCCATTTAACTAGTTCATTTTTCTTCTTTGAAAAAGTGTGTCTGTGACTCACCTGATGAAGAGAGAAAACAGTAGGGATGTCAGAGAATTCCGCCATGGACTCCAGTGAGGCTGGATTCTAAAGAATCCGGAGTCCATTGTGGAACGGCCTCCCCCCCCCCCCGCCACCCCGCGGAATCCCCCCAGGATGGACCTACCTGGTGGTGGATGCAGCAGCAGCTCTGGCAGTGGGGGAGATGAAGTGGTGGCGGCGGCTCCGGCCGCTGCCAGGCTGCTGCAGCCACAAATGTTGGCCGTTGTAGCGGCCGCCATTTGCGTCCCTACGCTAGCCCATGATAGGCTACATAAATATTTACCTAGCCTATCATGGCTACAGCAGGGACGCAAATGGCTTAGGGGACGCCATTTGCGTCCCCGCTTTTGCTGTGATAGGCTACGTAAATATTTACATAGCCTATCACGGGCTAGCATAGGGATGCAAATGGCATCCCCTACGCAGGATGCCATTTGAGTCTGCAGCAGCCTGGCAGCGAGTAGAGGCCCTGCTGCAGATCGGCCCGGCCGGCGGCTCCGCTGACTGGCTGCAGAGCAGAGCCAGCCGGACAGGATTCCGGGGGGGGGGGACCAGATTGCCTCCCCCCCCCCATCAAGGATTCCGGGTGGAGGAATGGATCACCTCCCCCCACCCGCGGACCCCAGGGGAGCCAGGTAAGTGGGGTTTTGTACACCCCTAGAAAACAGCAACTATATAGACAGACTCCACTCAACAACAGATGTATGAATCCCAGCTGAGTGTTCTGGGCTTCAAGAATTAATGTATATGGGTTGTGGTCCTTGAAATGTTTCTCATGCTAAATAACACAACGTGGTATCAAAAAATATATATTTATTGCTCAAACAGAATTAAAGAATAACAAAGCTTTGCAATGATAAAACAGGCAAAACACTTTACTATATGTAATGCAATTAAGATGATTAAAAGCATAATAGAAATAGTGGCTAGCATATTCTTGAGTAAAATTAAAGTGTTATTCTTCTTAACCAAGAAAGCATTCATCATTAAGATCTTATAGTTACCTATCTGGTAAGCATGGTTTACAGAGCTTAGGTAATCATTTTTGGTAGGCTTCTCGTTCTTTCAGGATCTTTCTGAGCAACCAGATGAAACTCTTGCTTTTTAGAGCTCTTCCATGAATGACCTCATCCTTAGTTTCAGACCTGGTCATACTACTCTAATTTCTCTTATGGTACAATCCTATGCAGGTTTAGACAGAAAAAAGTCCTACAACTCCCAGAATCCCCCAGTCAGCCGTACTAGCTGGGGAATGCTGGGAGTTGTAGGATTTTTTTTTCTGTCTAAACCTGCATAGGATTGCACCCTTAATGTAGCCAGTTTTGCCACTGATGCCAGTAATACCTAGATGAAGGTATCTCTCTTAAGCTAAGCAGCTGTCTGCTTCTAATACTTAACCAACCTACTTGTGGCAACTTTGCTCTATTTCCAAGAATACTGTTCCGTACTCACAGTTATGTCACAACACAGACAGAACTAATAACATCTATTACTAATCACTTCGGAATAGCACTCTTATGAAATACAATGAATTCTTATAAAAAATACACGTTACATTCATACCCTGTGACACAGGTGCGCAGCTTGGGGGGGGTACTCCTGGATTGTTGTCATTGGAGGCTCGGGTACCTCTGTGGTGTGGCATACTTTCTACCAGCTTCAGTTGGTAACCCAGTTGCAACCCTATCTGGATGGGGATAGCCTAGCATCAGCGGTCTATGCTCCGGTAACCTTTAGGTTAGATTATTGCGATGTGTTGTACTTTGGGCTGCCTTTGAAGACAGTTCGGAAACTGCAGTTAGTGCATAATTCGGCAGCCCAGTTGTTGACAGGGGCTAGGTGATGTGAACATACAAGCCCAGTTCTGGCTCACCTGCACTGGTTGCTCAATTGTTTCCGGGCCAAATTCAAAGTGCTGGTTTTAACCTATAAAGCTCTACATGGCTTGGGACTGCAATACTTCAAGGACCGCCTCTCCCCATATGAACCTACCCAGTCCTTAATGTCAGATTCAGAGATCCCTCTTTGTGTGCCCCCAATGAGAGAAGCTTGGGAGGGGGGTGTCAGTTCAGGAACAGGCCTTTTCTGTGAAAGCCCTGTGTTTATGGAATGCTCCCCCAAGGAAGCTCGTCTGGTGCCAGTGTTGTCATCTTTTTGGCACCAAGTATAGACACTTATTTTCCAAGGCATTTGGACATTAGTTATGGTCCAATTGTTGTGGGTTGCTTTTGTGATGTTAACTCCAGGCTATGAGGGGAGATTTTGTGTATTTGTGGATGAACACTTTTCATACTGTATTGTTTTTATGGTATTTATTTTTATTTGTATTACAGTGCTGATTATAGTTTGTATAGATTCCCGTCCCCATCCCTAGTTATATTAATCATGGATTTCTGTATTGTGTGTGTAAGTCACTTCAATACTTTTTTTTGCAGTGGGAAGCAATGCAGTAACTTAATAAATAATAATACTTTCAAAACAACCATAAGCCCCCAGTGCTGTCCTTCCAAAGGAAACCAAACCCACTTAAGTCCTGTATCCCCAGGACTTCTTACCACTTGGAGAAGTGGGGTGGGCAAAACCATACAGTTGTAAGAAACATATATGTTTTGATTGTGTTCAGTTGCTTTGGTGAAACTATACTCTGTCTTTCCATGTCCACATACCAACTGTCCCAGGCAACAAGGAACTTTCTTGTTTTTCCTAGAGTTATTTATTGGGTGATAAGGTCCACATGAACAGTTCAGGCAGTTTGCATTACTGCATGACTTTTATTATGATGTTTGTTTATGAACATACCTGGAATCTGATTCAAAGTGGAATACTTAATATTTGGGCTAAGGAAATGTCTCGGAGAAAAAAGAACTTTGGCTGCTGTTCCCTCATCAGTTCTCAGTGGGAAAAGAAACTAAGTAAAGTACTATTAGGACCTGTCCAGACGGTCCCAGCATTCAAACAGCATTAGTCATTGGGACCGAAGTCCACAATCACTAATGCCATAATAAATGCCACTAGAGTCTGAACGACTTTAAGCCACAGCAGCATTGGAGAAAACCTCCCATGCAGACGGGCCCTTAGTTGTTTCTCTCTCTGGTTTTGTATGTATATCAGTTGCCACAAGGAGGCTGTGCTTTTACATTTTTATAGTACATTTTAAAAAAAATGCTCACTAGATGGGGTGGCTGGTGCTGCTGATATAGGGAAAACTATAATACTGGCTAAAATCTAGGGATACTTCCTGTTTTTAGATTAGTGCTGAGGCACTAGTGTGAGATTCTGCTATGCCGACACACCCTTATGGTAGTTTTGCAAATGCAAAATTGTGCTTATCTCTTCCTAACTAGAGTGGACATGTGTCCTACTTACAGAAGACAGCCCTCTATTTGAAGTCATCCTCTATTTGATGGACTGTCCAGTCCAAATCCAGTTTAAAGATAAAGCACCATAAGAAAATAGAGCCCAGGGGCCTTGAAGTTGTCAATCAACAGTTAGCACCACGACAGCAAACTGAGCAGCCAGGCATGCGGGCCACCTGGTCACAATCTTCCATATTGTGGTTAGATGGATTGTATTTCTAAATTTGCATCTATACATACAAATCAACACATGCAAACTGCATGCAATTTTGTGTCCTTTTTCATCATATTTTGGGGGAATTAATTTCCTCTTTTTGGTGATGTGTAAATGGCCACCTTATTTTTTGAAGGGCTGTCAAAGAACAGTCCTCGGATTTGAAGGTGTCCTCAGTCTGAAGTGTTGTCTGGTTTAAAGATAATCATAAGATGGGAGAGCTCAAGGGCCTTGAAGTTATCAACTGTTAACTCCTGGACGACAGACTCAGCAGGCAGGCACACTAGTCCCTTGATCAGTCTTCTCCACTATGGTGAGCGGTATTGTATTTCTAATTATAGCAAGTATTCTGAAATTTGCACACATATTAGCATATGCACGTTTTATGCAAATCTGGGTCCTTTTGTGGTGATGAATTTCCTTTTTGTCAATATGGAAGTGGCCACCCTACTAACATCCCTCCCTACACAGACAGGCAAATATCCGAAGAGATTAAGGGCACAATCCTATGCATGTTTAGATAGAAAAAAGGCCTACAACTCCCAGCATGCCCCAACCAGCCATGCTAGCTGGAGCATGCTGAGGGTTGTAGGCTGTTTCCCCCGGTCCAAACAGGCATAGAATTGCGCCTTAAATGTGTCTATCTTTAGTAGCATTTTTACAGAATATTTCTTGTTTTTCTATTGTATAGTTTTGTATTGTTTTTATCTTGTATACTGCCTTAAAGGGGTTCTGCTGTTAAAGGTGGCCTAAAAATAATTTTAAATAAATATAAAATTTCTTGTTAATGCATAGCAATACCACATGCCTATCTAAATGACTGCTTGGTACCATGCAAACACAGAGGAAGAAGCCACCATATGCAGATTCCACTTAACACAAAACACATCCATTTCCTGTTAATTTTGAGTTTAGTCAGTGCTTTGGCACATGTTTCCTCCATCTCTGGGGAAGTAAAAAATCAGAGGCTGCAGATCTAGATACCACTCCATTAGTTGCATCTTTTATTGCCTCCTCATCAAACAACGACAATTTGATTTTCCTGTTGAATTACATTCTTCCCATACCTTATGTCTGATATCCCAGAATAGCAAGAAAAGTGCCCTGTTGTGAAGAAAGATGTATATTTGGATTTCACTCTCTTTTCTGAAGAAATGAGCAATAGACATACCCAGTACACTCTGGCATAGTGGTAACATAAGAAAATTCCAGTGATGCTAAGTGGTGGGAAAGAGTTGCATTGTTTCCACAAAATGCAAACAGATGTGCAGTTATTAAAAAAAAATACTATACATAAAACCTGTCATACTATATTTTATGCATGTGCATGGCTTAAGGACAGATTTATCACGCTTTAGAATACACCCTTTTAAAAAGTGACTGGTTTCATTTGGTTTACTGCTAATTACATATTTAGATTCAGCTGAAAAGTTTCTCAGTTGCTTACAGCACAATTCTATGCAAGTCTAGTAACTTACAGCACAATCCTATGCATTTCTACTCAGAAGTAAGTACCACGGAGTTGCGTTGAGCTTACTTGCAGCCCTAATAAAACATTCTTCTAACAGCCACTGTAGTAACAAATACTTCAGGCTATGTTCCTGCAGTTATTTTCATTTAATGAACCCTTAATGTTCTTAACTCTTCATTTGTTCTTGTCAGGGAAGCTAGTGAAGGAGTGGCGCTTATTAATAATAATACTTATTACATACTGTTTTTCAGCCCAAAGGATCTCAAATCAAAAATAGATTAAACTTCAGTCTGATGATTTTAAGAGAATACCTCCCTAAACATGATCTATTAGTGTCTGTGTTACCAGAATAGAAAACATACAGGACTCCTCCGCCCAACCTAGAGAAGACTGAGAACTGAGACATTAACCCAGTTCGTATGTAATGACTACCCATGGGTTGTTTAAACCATGGGAAGTTGGGATCACACGGGAGTGAGCAAGCATGGTGTCTCCCAACCAGTCACTGCTTCTACTTTGGTAAAGCTCTAACATCTGAACTCAGAATACTGGGTTGTTGAGGGAGAAACAACCCTGAGTTTTAACCCAGGGTTTGTTGTTGGGTTAAAATGCTAGGTTGTTTCCCCCTCAAAAACCTAGAGTGCCAGATTTGGACATCATGGAACACAACCCGTCCTTGGGTTGTTTACCAAAGTGCAAATAAAGCAGAAGAGGCAGGAGGCAGCACACTTGCTCTCAACCACCCATGGTTTAAACAATCCTAGGGTGGTTGTTATAGTCGGGACCAGAAATATTGGAACAAGGATAACTGTTTTGGCAGTTGGCCTCTGTACACCACCACACTGAAGTTGAAAGGAAACACACCCAGATGGGAGTGAAGTCAGGACTTTCAGCTGTAATTCAAGGGGTTTGACAAAAGTGGGGCACTAACCATTCAGGAAGTACAGCCAGTGGCATACACACACACCCATCATTGGTGGCTCATACGTAATGGAACAAACCAACAGCATTTCAAACTTAAGGATCACCTTTAATACCTGGATGAAAATCCTTTGCAGTCAATGACTGCCTGAAGTCTGGAATCATGGACATGACCAAATGCTGAGTTTCCTGCGAGATGCTTTGCCAGGCCTTTACTGCAGCTGCCTTCAGCTGCTGCTTGTTTATGGGTCTTTCTGCCTTCAGTCTTGTGTTCAGTAAGTGAAAAGCATGCTCTATTGGGTTGAGATCAGGTGACTGACTTGGCCATTGAAGAACATCCCACTTTGCCTTGAGAAACTCTCGGGTAGCTTTTGCTTTATGTTTTGGGTCATTATCCATCTGCAATATGAAGTGGCATCCTATCAGTTTGGCAGCATTCGGCTGAATCTGAGCAGAAAGTATTGCCCTATACACTTCAGAATTCATCCTGCTGCTTTTATCAGCAGTCAGGTCATCAATAAACACCAGTGACCCAGTTCCACTGGCAGCCATACATGCCCATGCCATAAGACTGCCTCCACCATGTTTGACAGATGATGTGGTATGCTTTGGATCATGAGCTGTTCCTTTCCTTCTCCATACTTTTCTCTTCCCATCATTCTGGTACAAGTTAATCTTGGTTTCATCAGTCCAATGAATCTTATTCCAGAACTGGGCAGGCTTTTTAGGTGTTTGCTGGCAAAGGCTAATCTGGCCTGTCTGTTCTTGAGCGTCACCAGTGGTTTGCACCTTGTTGTGAAGCCTCTGTATTTACATTCATAAAGCTGTCTCTTGACTGTAGATGTTGACAATGACATGCCTACCTCCGCAAGAGCATTCTTGGCCTGGCTAGATGTTGTGAAAGGGTTCCTCTTCACCATGAGCAGAATTCTGCGGTCATCCACTTTAGTTGTCTTCCGTAGTCTTCCAGGCCTTTTGCTGTTGCTGAGCTTCCCAGTTAATTCCTTCTTTTTCAGGATGTTCCAAACTGTTGTATTGGCCACTCCCACTGTTTTTGCTCTCTGATGGGTTTATGTTGTTTCCTCAGCCTAATGATGTCCTTCTTCACTCCCATGGACACCTCTGTGGACCTCATGTTGGGGGGTCCAGTGAACAGCTACCAAATGCAAATGTAACACCTCCAGGCCTTTTATCTGCTTGATTGGTCATGGGTACCCTGGAAACGGGCCACACCTGGCCATGCAGCTGCTTGTCAGCCATTCATTCCATTACTTATGAGGCACCAACAATGGGTGTGTGTGTGTGTGTGTGTGTATGCCACTGGCTGTCCTTCCTGAATGGTTAGTGGCTCACTTTTGTACAACCCCTTGAATTACAGCTGAAAGTCCTAACTTCGCTCCCATCTGGGTGTGTTTCCTTTCAACTTCAATGTGGTGGTGTACAGAGGCCAACTGCCGAAACAGTTATCCTTGTTCCAATATTTCTGGCCCTGACTGTACATGCAAACCAGGCTATTGTAATATGGCATGACTCCACTCTTCCTTGAGAAAATGGAGCCTAGAGCCCAGTACATTGTGCATACAGTGAATGCACAATAACTCCTGCAGAAACAACTCTTGATAGCTGGCTTCCATGATACACAGATGTTCAATTCTCAGTGGATTGTTGACTGAAAACATTTGAGTCTGAAAGGTTTTCTGTTGCTCAAGAACACTCAGTAAGAAAAATATACTTATTAGCTTAGGATAAGGTCATAAAGAACAGTAACGTTTCATATATCCTTTTAAAGTTCTAAATATTTTAAACCCAAATTTATATTATCTGTGAAGTAAGCCAGTGTGGTGCAGTGGCTCATGTGTCAGACTTGGACTATGTAGACCTAAATTCAAATCGCTGCTCAGTCCACTGAGCAGGCTACTTTTGACCAATTGCCATCTTTAAGCCTAGTCTACTGAAGTGGACTTTAGTTCATGAAAGCTTCTTTGTTAGTTTTTAAGGTGCCAAATGAATTTGTTGTTTTTGCGATAATAGACTAACATGGCCACACCTCTGGAAATTAACTCCCAACAATGATATAAGTGTGGCACATAAATAAAGCAAATTATGGTCGTTTTGGTCAAAACACATTAAATCCCAACCTTTTTTAAAAAAATAGAGGCCTGCTTTTAATCACACACAATCCCTTAAAGTTACAAGAGTGATGTTGACTTTATGAACACAACCTTACATTGAATTTCTCTGTATTATACCATACAGAGCCAGTTATCCAGTATTTCAGTGATACAGTAGCAGGGTGAACATATTCAGGGCAAGTAGTATTCTGCACCAAGCAAATCCTAATCTGCATTACAGTATCATGTAATATCTTTTTTGTAACTGTGTTTTCCCAACTGTGCACATTTTGAACATAATTTCACTCTTTCAAACAACTGACATTAAGGTAATTTATAAATTTTTATTGGTATTAATTCAGAATATTCCTGTTAGTTATGAAGCCCATTGAAGTTACATCTGTTACACCTCTTTCAGTATATACTAGATATAAGTCATGTATTTAGCTACATGCCAGAGCATTTGAACTCATTAATATTTTAACATATGACCTTGGTTCCACAAAGCAATAGAGAACTCCAGTTTTTAAAGCTGGTACCAAAGCCCACTGACATCATCATATGGGCAGAGATCTGGGGAAAATCATCTCAACTACTTCATCTGATGCACCAATGAAGTATATTGGAATGGATCACTCGTACTGAGTGATGAAATCATTGTGAATGTTAACTAGCAAGTATTTGAAAAGTAGTTTTCTGCTTATTGGAGGTATTATATTCTTCCATTTTTCAGTTAAGTTTTAAAATTATATAGTAGTAGTGAAAGTATATATTTTAAATTCTTATCTTGACCATAACATTTTCAAAATAAGCACTTTTAATTTTCAAAAATGGTGCTTTGCCTAGAGGAAGGCATGGGGGGAGATATAACCTACACATCTTAAGAGATGGGAACAATTCAGAGAAAGTCAAAATGCGCCCAAGTCCTATTTTGGTTGCAATCTGAAAAACATTCACTAAGAAGTATTGAATGTAGTGTGACTTAGGGTGCAATCCTGCAATTGGCAATTGACCAGCTGAGGAGCAGTAAGTGCTGCTAGGCTGGTGGAGAGGAAGGCCTACTTGTGGGATGGTACTTATACTGCTGGAGACTCCATGGGCAGAAATGGCCGATGGGGGGGGGCGGCAAAATGGGGTGTTTTATGGGTGCGACAGGACAGGCGAGGATCCACAGAATCCCAAGCCCCCTCATTTCCCTGACACTCTCAAACAACTGAACCAATGGGAGGAGAAAATCTGTCTTCTCCCACCCCATCCCCACCTCCTGTCCTCACCACAGTAAACCAGCAAAGCTTAAGTAGTGCTGAAACCTCCCTCCACCCCATTATAGAATTGTTCTGCAAAATTTGAAAAAATGTGCTTAGGACTGGGTTATTAAACATTTAATTCCCAATTATTTCAATAGGACTGGAGGTGGCTTAATATGGAGGAGGCTTATATGAATAGTTCAGATTGTAAGCAAGCTGGAATATACAAAAATTTTGACGTGCATTATGGATGCCTCTAAGATATAAACTCCTGAAATTTCACATATGGTTAAGAGTACTTCTCATAAAGAAAATATTGCATTGTTGAGGTCTATTATACTTTAAACTTGTAATTAATTTTTTTTCCTGTATCATCTTCCCACTTTGTCAATTACACATTAAGGGTACAATCCCATGCATGTATAGACAGAAAAAAGTCCTACAAGTCCCTACCTTTCATAGCCCACTATGCTGGCTGGGGAATGCTGAGAGTTGCATGACTTTTTTCTGGGATTGCACACTAATGCAATTATTTCAGCACATACAAAATTGCTAATTTAGGCCACAACTTTGGATTTGAATTTCTGTTTTTCGAACAGCTCTTTCAGCTGTTGCTCAGTTGTTGCTTCTTTCTGCTGTATCAGCTCAGCATCTCCTTTGGTCACTCCCCAGTCATCTGGCTTTGATAGTGAGGGACAATATGGTCGGCCTGAAGCAGGCAACAGATTCTCCCAGTACTCTTTCCTAGCCCTAGGTATAAAAAAGACAAATCTTATTGAATATATTCTTAATCAAAGAAACAGTCATAAAAGAATCCGAGTTCTAACCCTAACAATGCAAAGGACTATTTTGAATATTTGATTTTAGGCTTTGGGGGATGTGGACAGTATGTTACTAGAAATCTCATCTGTAGGTGAAAGCAAAAACGTTCCTGAACCTAAATGGTAACCAATACCATGATTTCTGATAAGTTAAAATGAGGTTTTAAGACCTCTGACAAGCTTCACAACTACATTCCGGATTTATATGGATCATTTCTGTTGACCTGTGGTTTAGCTACAACAGAAGGAGGGTAATACACAGTAGTATGAATAGAAGGCAAAACAGTTTTATTATCAAATTGGTTTCCAAATTTCCCAACATGTTTTGAACATAAGTGTTCTTCCTCAGGGATGTTACTCAGCATATGAATTAAGAAGTCAATATTCTGATTGAATTCAACCTGTTCAGGTTTACTTTACAGAGAAAAGCTGACAGGCCAAGGGCCAGTCCAATGTGGAGAAAGCAGGATTTCTATGGTCAGTAAATCTGAACAGAACTTATAACTGTAGAACTGTTGAATAGTCTACAGAAAGCTGAGGAGATTTAACTTAATCAGAATATTGATCTTTATATGTTGAGGAAGGGCTTGTACCCATTGCTCCTGTCTTGTTCTCACTACAGAGCCTCCAAAACTGCTAGTGCACATCATTTTGTATGACAACAGGAAGTTCTACTACTAAGCGGTTTGCTATCTGAGACAATTTCTTAAAGGATGTGTGTTTAGTGGGCTATTTTAGTATGAGAGTTAAAAATATACTTACCTTGCTCTGACCCATGGTTTGGTATGCATGCTCAAATCACTCCCCCAGTTGCCATGCTTTTCAGAAGCACGTGGTAAAAACCCTCTTTCAGGGGCCAGCTCCTCAGCAATTGCTCTGATATGATATGGTTCAAATCCACAGCACCCTCCAATGTATCGGATCCCTAGGTTATAGGCCTCTCTTGCATATTTGTGAACATCCCATCTGGTTAGAATTCTTGGCTCCAAACCTGTAACGATATGCAATTGCTTTAACTTCACTATTACCTGAATAGTCAGTCAGTATTTTGCACAGATTTTAAAAGGGTGCAATCCTATGCATGTTTAGACAGAAAAAAAAGTCCTACAGCCACTAGCATTCCCCAGTCAGCCATGGGAAACATATTTGTTTCCTTTAAATACCATAAACCAGGCTAATTATACATTTATTCACTACTTTTTAGTTTCTCAACAGTTCCCAGGCAGTGGCAAGATGTCAGTCTACCTTTGGGAATAGTCTTCTTCCAGGTACCAGAAGGCAGAGCCAATCTGAAGAGCCACTCTTTGAGGAATCGTTCCCATCTTACAAACTGACTTTCCCTTCAGGTTGGACTCCCTGTTTTGGAAAGTGATCCCAGTGTATGTATTTTATATCACTTTTTCTTATTCTTTTTACATTGCTAGACTTACCTACACTTTCAAAATTATTTTTCCCAACCTTTGCCCATCTTAGTTAAGAGAAATGTATAGAGTAGTAGGAAGACTTTGAGAGAAGAAAAGGCAGCTATGGCAAGTCTTCCTGTCCTGAAAGGAGTTCAAATTGTTATAATAACTCCCCACCCCATCCTAAGCAAGCAGCAATATATGGCCAGGAGGTTTATCTCCCCACTCCACTGTCAGTTCCAGCATAATGTGACTGTGAAATACTGTAGCTGCAGGCTCCAGCTACTGGCTTCCCTTTCTCCTTCAGGTCTGTGTATTCTTTATTGTGCACTACATATAAATGGGCTACTCCACTTTTGTGAAGGAAACAGTGCTACTGCTATTATGAATAGGAATGTCGGAGAAATCCTCCACGGACCCCAATGAGGCCGGATTCTATTGAATCTGGCCCCCCGAAGTCTGTGGAGGATCAGATCTCTTACCTCCGCCTCCCTGTGAAGTCCTTGCTGGCCGGATCCTGCCTGCCACCAGCTCCGAAGCCCCAGCGATATGGCTGCCATCGCTGGCTGGACTGACAGACTGTGGACACAAATGGCGTCTGCTACGCCATTTGCATCCCTGCTCTCTGATGTGATAGGCTACGTAAAGATTTATTTACGTGAAAAAACAGGGACGCAAATGGCATATTTGAGTCCCTGTTCCTTTGCGTGATAGGCTATGTAAATCTTTACGTAGCCTATCACGTCAAAGAGCAGGGACACAAATGGTGTCCGCTACGCCGGACACCATTTGCGTCCGCAGTACATCAGTCCAGCCAGTGATACGGCAATGGTGGCCCTATTGCTGGGGCTTTGGAGCTGGCCGGCGGCTCCACGGAATTGCTGCAGAGTGGAGCCAGCCAGCAAGGATTCCGAGAGGAGGGATGGATCGCCTCCCTGCCCCCCCCAATGGACCCGGTTGGAACGGCAGGTAAGTAATTCATACATCCCTAATTATGAATGGGAAAAGGAGGCTACTAATTGTGAAAGCAGCCCTACTGCAAATGGGGAAAAAGAAGGAATGGTGAGGGTGGGGAAGGGGTGGCTCCACCCCTTGACCACATCACTTTCAGGTCACTGAGGCATGCAGGATTTAATGCAGGGGGACGGAGCACCCTGCTGCGGAACCGCTCCACAGCCGCATTTAAGAAAAACAATGGAGTAAAAGGGCTTTCCGAAAATGCACATTTGGGGGACAGATGCAGGATGGAGGTGGACTGGCGACAGCGTCATCTGTTGCAAACAACTCCAATGCACTCTACCACTGCATTAAGTTGGCCATGTAGATTGGTCCCTGGAAAGTTAAAGCACAATGCCAGAAATCACTGTTTCTAGCAGTAAATCAATCAGCAGTGATTAACATGAGTTAAGGTTAGGAATTTCTAACAAGGGTTTGCCTGTATGGAGCCCCTATGAAATCCAAATTTAACCTATGGAACGGGCCTATTCTAGAGGCCCCCAGCCTTTTTTCTGGAAGACAACCCTACCCTCAAACCCAAGGTTTCAAAAAGGTATGTGAGAAGTTCTTCTCCCAGGAGTTTTGCTCACTACCTGCTAGCTAGCTCTGCTTCCCCCTCCTATCCCTCTTCCATCAGTGTCCTATCTGAAACTCCTTTGATATTATTTTTGTTTAGTTTAGTTAGGGACACATGGGAATGTGCTGCTTTGTGTCCTTCTCAAAGCCTGTACCTAATGGAGCCTTGTAGTGTAGAAGGTTCCAGGCACTTGTGGGGCCCTTAATTCCCCACAGGCAACTTCTCAAGCAACCCCAGTGGCCTGGAACCAAGGAAGCCTCCTGATCCACAGTCATTCCCAAAAGAAGCAACCCCTTTAGTCCCTTGCTCTAGGAGAGGTAAATTTTAGCGATCCAACATCTAGATTCTCCTCCTTTAAATGCCCATTTATAGCTCACCACCTTGTTATGGCCTTGAAAAACTGATCTCCCTCCTCTTGTTTTTTCCTCCACTTCCCTTCCCTGTTATGTCATCTCACTTTAGTTTATAAGCCTGATGGCAGGCCTCTCTCTCATTTTTTATTTATGTGAGCTGCCTTGGGAGACAATAACTGTGGGATAAAATGCAGTCAATAAAAGTAATATATTTCTTTTCTCTCCCTATATGGTTAATCAAATATGCTGCTGATCCAAGGTATGTTCTGTTTGTATAGTCCTCATACATCTTTTGTACTGAATTTACATATTAACCTCTCTATATTTTGTATTAAAATACATATTTTTTTACTGAAGCCTTGTTCTGTTGTCTGTTGCTAATTTCCCCCTGTTATAAATGTAACATAGTGCACCATGACTCTAAGCCCAAGATCCAGAAATACATGTCAGTCCAGTACACATGCATGTGAAGGTGTGATTGAGGAGACATGTTAACAAGGAAAGTGAGGAGGGCTTCTTAACCTTTTCCCATCAAGTGGGTGTTCTGCTAAAAATTATTTTTTCTCCCAGTAGAGGGGAAAGCAGCTGGAGTGGTAGAGTGGGGAAAATATTTTTTAGCAGAAGAATCACAGTAGGGACTAAGAATCTTTCACACAAGACTTCAACTTTAGACTGCAGCCTCTATGGATGCATTTTGTAAAAGAAATTAAAAGTTGGAGAAACTGTACATGATTGAGGATCAAATTAGTTGGCCTTTAGTTTAACATTTAGTCTAGAGCAAAATTTCTGATGAAGACAACAATCCCATTGTAATTTAGGGTGGGGACAGGCAGACAATGCATACATTATACAAGCAATTATTGAAACACTCATTAAATTATAACGCATTAATTTGCTGAATTCTACTGAATTACAAAATCCTGCACGGAATTATGATTTTTAAAAAGATTGTCATTTTGGTTAAAGTTACCCAACATGAGTTGCTTTATTTGAATTTTTAAGCAGTACATGGTTTCCATTCCAGACCAACTGCTTGCATGTTTTCTCTGAAGTAAGTCCTACTGAGTGCAATGGGATTTATTCCCAGTATTTGTGCATAAGAATGCAGCCTTAATAGTATTTGATGTATTTTTCTATTTTTCTTTCAGCTTGACATTTACTAAGAACAAAAATGCAAGTCTTACCAAAAGGAAATTCTGGTAGATCAATGAAACCCTGTTTCCCACAGTCAGGAGTATGAAAAGCAAGTGGTTGTGACATCAGATGTGCTTTTAGTTTAGCAGCTGCCAAACCCTCCTTCATGAGTTTCACAGTTTTGAGGCAAGTAGCTGGATCAAAATGGCAGTTTACTCCAACAATAGAAGCGCCTAAAGAATAAAAAGGAAAGTCTTCCAGAATGTATTTCATTATGAAATGATCTGCAATTAAATGTTTTAAAGCTAACTGCTCAATGTGCACAGGGTTATGTTTTCCTAACTGTGTTTTAAATATGTATATATAGAAACAGCCAGAAAATGGCAAAATATTATCTATGTCTTTGTAATGCTGGGAACATCAGATGCAAGTACAAGACCCATGTCTTATGGGGTGGAGTTCATGAGTCCTGCATTCTAAATTAATTTTTATGGCATTATAGACATGCATTATTTTCTGGCTACCTTCCTACTCAGTTTGTAACACACAGGGAAATCTGATGTTTCCTAACATTGCTGCTACGTTTTATTCTGGTTGTATTGTTATATTGTGGTTTTAAGCTTTTATATTTTATATTGTTTTATGTTGCACTCTGGTTTTAATTTTTGTGAACTGCCAGGAGAGCTTTGGCTATTGGGCAGTATAGAAATGAAATGAATGAATGAATAAATAAATAAATAAATAAAATGTTTGAAGTGACCAAAGTAGATCAGGAGCTAATAGGGGCTTCATGTTTGAGTTATATCCAGGTTCAGTTCAACATGAATAAAATACTATATTGATATGTGACATCAAAATATCATAATAGGCAAAGTGGTAGCAGATCTTACCTGTGGCTGAAAATTACAGGAATTTCAGGCTAAATCAATGCTGGAGACATTCTACTACATGACTCCAGTACATCATTGTAGATAAGGAGAATTACCTGATCACTGGCTGAAAGACTTGCCAGAAAAACATTTTTTTAAACCCTTTGACAGAAAACAAAGCTTATTTCCATTCGCTGAGACATCTTCATGAGGCAAAATTGCTTTCAGGGAGTGTCAAGGGGTTGACAGTTCTTCCTTGCTTGCCTGAAGAAGCCATTTTAATTGGTGAGGCGTAATGTGCTGGAGCCACTAAAATGATTTTACACAATCATTTGGAACATGCACTTGTTAAAAAGCAGTTTTGACACTGGGCATAATGAATAGGGCTATTAGAAATTTTGGAATAAAATAAATAAAACTATAAAGCTGATAACTACCTTTCCATTTTCCCTAACAGTTTTATATACCTCCAAATTTTACATACTTGTCAAAATATAGCTGATGGAAAGACAAGGCTGCATCCAACCCTGCTCGTGTGCCAGTGGGATTCACTGCTAATGCAACATGAAGCTACTGGTTCCTAAAGCAACCAGGAATGAGTCGAAATCTGGCCCACTGACCTATCCCATTGTGGATTGTTCCTGAGGTTACTTTAGAAAGTGGTAGCTTCCTGCTGCACTCATGGGCGGCCATGCAGATGCAACAGAATGAATGCAGGTGCAGATACTACCTGTATTCTCCAAGATCAATACAGCAGCAACACTTTATACCAAACTGCTTTTCATCAACTCACTATAACTTGGTGAATTGTTCCAGGCAAGAGACTGCTAGCATAAACTCTGTAGCTGCCTAGTTGGTGGGACTAGGGGTGCACGAAAGCCACTTACCTGGTCTCGCAGCTTGCTTCGCGGTGGGGGGGAGGCGCTTCACTGCTCCCCCCGAAGTTCAGGCCGGGGGGGGAGGCTTCCCTCCTTGCCCGGCCGAAATTCAGGCCGGGGGGGAGGCTTCCCGCCTCACCCGGCCGAAATTCAGGCCGGGGAGGAGGCGCCTTGCCTCGCCCGGCCACGAAATAAAAAGTTAAAACAAAAAACAAAAAATGCCCCCGTGATAGGCTACATGACGATTAACGTAGCCTATCACGGCTAGATCTGCAAAGTCAGCCGTGATAGGCTATGTTAATCGTCACGTAGCCTATCACGGGTGACGTTAAAAAAAAAAAAAGCGCGTACGCAAATGGCGGCCCCCATAGGGAGCCGCCATTCGCATTCCTTATTTGGTCACTGTAATCTACGTAAAGATTACGTAGACTAAGTCAGCCGTGATAGGCTATGTTAATCGTCACGTAGCCTATCACGGGTGACTTAAAAAAAAAAAGCGTGTACGCAAATGGCGGCCCCCATAGGGAGCTGCCATTCGCGTTCCTTATTTGGTCGCTGTAGTCTACGTAAATCTTTACATAGACTACGTCATAGTCTACGTAATCTTTACGTAGATTACAGCGACCAAATAAGGAACGCAAATGGCGGCTCCCTATGGGGGCTGCCATTAGCCGTATGCGCTTTTTTTTTTTTTAAAGTCACCCGTGATAGGCTACGTGACGATTAACGTAGCCTATCACGGCTGATTTTGCAGATCTAGCCGTGATAGGCTACGTTAATCATCACGTAGCCTATCACGGGGGCGTTTTTTTTTTTTTTTTAAACTTTTATTGGAATGGCAGCAGCAGCAGCCAGTCGAAAGACCGGCTGCTGCCTCTGCCCCTGTGGAACACCTGCCGAACCGCCGCCAGGACCCGCCACCAGGAGGGACATTCGGGAAAGGTAAGTCCCATCCCAGGGGGGTGCGGGGTGTGTGTGGAGAATTTCTCCCCGAAACTACTTCGGGGGGCCGAATACGTTGGCACTCGGCCCCCTGAAGTTTCGGGGAGAAATTCTCCCCCATCCCTAGGTGGGACACTGAATAGGGAGCAGGGTATGAAGGTCCAGGCCCTCCATGTCTCTCTCTGATATCTTTTCTCCTTTCATGCTACCTGAAATGAGAGATAGCAAAACAAGAAAGAGGGCTTCTTCACATGGAGCTTTTACCCTGCTATTGAGATTACTCACTCAGTCACAGAAGTTTGCGGATCCTTAGATGACGTTGTTAACCTCCAGGGCGTCTCCTGCACTAAATTACTTTTATTTTTAAATATATTGGAGATAACGAGGTATCAAATTACCCTGCTTGTGTTCTGCTTGAGTTCCCTCCAAGAAAAAAGAAAAGCCGCAAGAGGAGGAGCTAGATCAATGAAACATATGGAAGACTCCGATAAAGGGGAGAAGCGTGAGGAAAGAGGAGGGGGAAAAGGAAGTACATGTAAAGGAAGTACATGTAAAGGGAGTCCGTTGTGATCCTGTATTTAAAACGGAAGCAGAAAGCCCCATTTTAAATGTGGGATTTTAGGCTGGTGTAGAGATGCTCTGAACCAGCACTGAAAGGGATTCCCTTCCTGGGTAGAGTCTACATTGGAGCCCCTTTAGTTTCTGAGGCACTGCCATGCCAGAATTTTTTTCATCTGCAATTACTTCTTTGTGCTCACATGTTAATACAGCACAGTATTCACCTTGTATATAATGTGATGAAGCACCACATACCAATGCATTGTGTTCTAATGGTGGGAGAAGTAGGAGAATTTTGAAAGGTCACATGTACTTATCATTTTTGTTTATACAAAACATGTATATGGGTTATCTAGACCCATTTCAGTCGGGCTTCAGGCCTGGGCCAGAAACGGCCTTGGTCGCCTTGGTAGATGATATGAGGAGGGCTCTGGATAGGGGTGAATGCTCCTTCCTTGTTCTCCTCGACTTCTCAGCGGCTTTCAATACCGTTGACCACGGTATCCTCCTGGACCGCCTGGAGGGGTTGGGCATTGATGACACCTTATTGCGGTGGTTCCGGTCCTTCCTCTCCGGCAGGTACCAAAGGGTAGCACTGGGAGAGGAGGTTTCGGATCCGTGGCCATTTACTTGTGGGGTGCCACAGGGTTCCATCCTTTCCCCGATGCTATTTAACATCTATGTGAAGCCGCTGGGGGCTATCATCAGGAGGTTTGGGGTGCAGTGTCATCAATATGCGGATGACACGCAGCTCTACCTCTCGTTTAAATCTTCACCAAGGTTGGCCGTAGAATCCCTGTCCAAATGTCTGGAGACGGTGAGTGGCTGGATGGGGAGGAATAGGCTGAAGCTGAACCCTGACAAGACCGAGGTACTTTTGGTGGGAGACAAGAGGAGGCTGGGGGATGCTGACCTGGTGTTGAATGGGGTACGGCTACCCTTGAAAGACCAGGTCCACAGCCTGGGGGTCATTTTGGACTCCCAGCTGTCCATGGAGGCTCAGGTGTCAGCTGTGAGCCGGACAGCGCTGTATCAACTCCATCTGATACGGCGGCTGCGCCCCTTCCTTCCCAACCATCTGCTCCCATCAGTAGTACATGCCCTGGTCTCCTCTCGTTTAGACTACTGTAATGCGATCTACGTGGGGTTACCCTTGAAGACGGTTAGGAAACTGCAGCTGGTACAGAACGCGGCGGCTCGCCTGATTAAAGGCAGCCGCCGGCGAGATCACATCACTCCAGTGCTGAAGGAGTTGCACTGGTTACCAGGTGTTTTCTGGGCCAAATTCAAGGTGTTGGTTTTGACCTTTAAAACCCTATATGGTTTTAAATCTCAAGGAGCGCCTCCGGCAGCACCAGACAGGCCACTTAACAAGATCAGCCTCAGATGGCCTTCTCTCTGTCCCATCAGCCAGGACAGCTAGACCGGTGGGGACGAGGGAGAGGGCCTTTTCTGTGGTGGCCCCCACTCTGTGGAACTCCCGCCCTAGGGAACTCCGTCATGCCCCCTCTTTAATGAGCTTCCGTCGTGCATTAAAAACGTTGTTGTTCAGGCAGGCATTTGGGGTGGGTTAGGGTATTTTAGAAAATGTTTTTATTGTAGAATTTTATTGTTTTAAACTGTTTTTATTGTATGTTGTACATTGCCCAGAGTGGCTGGGTGACCAGCCAGATGGGCGATTAATAAATTTAATAATAAATAAATAAATAAATAAAAATTATACCACAAGTATGAAGTGGGAGGTCATTCTGGTTCAAGTTATTTTTTTTAAAAAATTCTGGTAAATGCACGTGCACCTGCGCAGTTGTGCAGGAATGCAAGTTTTAAAGTAAAAAGTCTGTGTGGCTATTGACATCTGTGCAAACATGAATTGAAAAATAGCCCCACCCCTAAAGTGGCTAACCAACTACCCTGGTCACTGAAGGACAGGAAATGAAGGACAAGCATGGATATCCTGCCTGCAAATCCCTTTCCCCCACCTGAGGTCAAAGGATTAGGTGGGGAAATATGTTGCAAGCCAGGTTCTAAAGCTTTGAAGCCACTCCCACTAGTAAGAGTTATAGCTAGGTTGGAACATAAATAACTCAGTACTGTATGGAAACAGCAATCACCAAAAAAGACATACAAGCGATCTGTAAAAAACCAGAATATTGAAGAAATAATAGCATAATGACAATAGTTTAGGAAGCACATCAAGTTGTTACGGTACCAAGATAAAATGCTAGTGTAGATTAACCCCTCCTAGAATGGCACGGCCTGACTTAATCACTAGCACCTTCCTGCTACAACAAGCAAGTAGGCAGGCAAGTTGAGACCTAGGTATGCTAGTGAGAGGAAGACTGGAGAGAAGGGAGACTGAGAGAGGCCAGAGTACACCAGTAAAGGGAGGATCACGTCCATCACTGTTGTAATCTAGTGTGCCTTCCCTTCAACCTTTACCCTTATTCTACATTTTCCTATATAGAAGTGCCACAATTTTTCTGTTGTGGCACCCCGGCTGTGGAATGAGCTCCCTAGTGAGATTTACCCAGCACCTACAGTGTATTCCTTCCAGCGTCAGGTGAAGACCTTCTTATTTTCCCAGGCATTTTAGCATTTTAGCTTTCTAGACTTTTAGCTTTGCTGTTTTAAATCTGTATTTTAAATCTCTGCATTGCTGCTAGGTTTTATTCTGACTGTATTGTTATATTGTGGTTTTAACGTTTTATATATTTTATATTGTTTTATCGTGTGCTCTTTGGTTTTAATTTTTGTGAACTGCCCAGAGAGCTTCGACTATTGGGCGGTATAGAAATGAAATAAATAAATAAGTGTAGCTACTTGTGTTTAGCTTGTTTCTTCTCATCTTACACCCCCACCCATCCATAGACATGACAAATATAGAGTCTTACCAGCATTGACAAGTTGAACAGCACATTCTCCAGGTGGTACACCATGCATGTCTCCTTCTGGACCAATGCACAGAGTAACTGCAACTGGCATCCCAGATTCCTTTAAGGTTTCAACTGCCCACACAGCTTCTTCAACATGTTCAAAATACTAAAACATGAAATTAAAAAAGAGGTAGAAAGGAGGTTCAGGGATATTGGACTGCTTTGGTGGCCACATGTGATGAATGTAAATGAAAAATAGCCAATTTTTATATTAAGCCTTTAAATATTTAAAACATTCCAGTCAAAAATTTTGCATTTGTCAAGACTACTTTTAGTGAAATAGTAGATTACTTTGAAACACATGGTAAGTCACAATATATGTTTAAATGTGGATTGGTGTCAATTATTTATAATAAATAAGAGCAGTTGTTGAATATAGTGGGCTCTAACCACAAAATGAAGATAGTGGACTCATAGAATCATAGGGTTGGAAGGGGCATACACCACCATCAAGTCCAACCCCCTGCTCAGGGCAGGAAGCCTGATTCCCAGAATAGAAGTCTGCTTATGCAACTTTTCCACTACTCCTCCCCACTGCAGCCCCACTGAACCCCCAAAAGCATGTCCAACATCCACCCAATTTTCAGAGAATATCTTCTCCCACTGCAGGCCACAAACCACATTCCAAACCTTTTCTAACAATTCCTTGACTATCAGGCCATGCTTTTAAGGACAGGGTACAGGGGACTCTAAAGTCCTGTTGTGTGAGCAGCCTTCCATTAACACAAAATCTGGATACAACTCTATGCCTTTAAACCTTTGTGTATGAACTAACACAGCAGAATGCATGCTCTGGACCAGCCTTCCCCATCCTCTAATCCTCCAGATGTTTTGGACTAGAACTACATTAGCCATCAGCTCCAGACAGCATGGCCAGTGTTCAGGAATGCTGGGAGTTGTAGTCCAAAACATCAGGAAGTCACCACGTTGGGGAAGGTTGCTCTATACATTCTAGATTTTATGACAAGTAGATTGCTTTACAACCCCCGCCCCAGAAAACAGTAACAGATTTTGATGCCCTAAAATAGAGACACTTCAGTTATGAAGCAACATTAGAAAGCCTAATTGCCCTTATTGGCAACATTTATTGCTTCTTTAATTGTTTCAATTACCTCTGCAATTAAGAAGTCCACATTGTTCTTGGTAAAAACTTCAAGCTGCTTTCGAAAGATTGCTTTAACTTCAGTTTCACTCTTGCCACTTAAGTATGATGGTGTTTGACTGATGCCTCCAGCCACCAAAGCATCTCCTTCTTGGGCCACTTCTTTTGCAATGTCACAAGCAGCTTCATTTACTTTGTGGCCCTAACAGTATGAAAACACTATTAGTGCTGACTTACAGCATATGCATAATTTCACTTCTATCATAGGAAAAATGAATAAAAGTGACATGTTATTCAACTAAGATCTTTCACACTTTATCAATCAGCATATTACAATTTGAGAAAGAAAGTGGTGATTGTCAATAGTGGACAACTACAAAGGGTTTCACTGAGAATGCTTCCTGGTGATGTGTGTAAACCAAGCAATACTTTGATGGATTTCATTTTCTGCAGCCTAAGGATGTGGACAGAGTGCTTGGAGAAGTGCAACCTACCACCTTCATGTCTGACCTTTGTCCATCATGGCTAATAACATCTGACCAAGGGGAAATGACCAGATGGGGCTCTAGGTAAAGCCTTAGTGAGACTATTCCTGAAAAAAAAATATCCCTGGAACAAGATGATATATCTAAGTATTGACTAGTCATTAATATCCCATTTGGGGGCAAGGTGCTTGAGCACATGGTCACAGTCTAGCTCCAGATATTCCTGGAACTGACTGACTGGATCCATTTTAGTCTGTTGTCTGTCATGAAGTCAGAAACTGCCTTAGTCTCCCTGGCTGATAACCTATGCCAGGAGACAGGTAGGGGAGTCAATCCTGTTAATTCTCCTGACTTCTCAGCAGGTTTCAATACCACTGACCATGGTATCCTTTTAGAATACCTGCCTGGATTGGGAATTGGATGCATTGCATTGCTGTGTTATTCCCAACATGCAAGAACATTTCAGAAATGGTGTTGCTACATCTGATATCCGGCTGGAGCCATGGCGTCCTGCAGTGACTTGCAGAGCTGGACAGGTTGCTTATCTCAAACAGCTGTGAAAAGGTTGCAAAACCTTTTTAACTTCCCCTGGAATTAAAAGGGGAAGCTTACAGTACCATCCGGATGAAATCTTGGAAGAACAGCTGCTTCTGTGGAGAAACAGAGGGGCTGAAATCTAAGATTAGATGCCGGAGTGTCATCCACTGAACACTATTTGAAACTCCTAAGTAATTGGGAGACATAAGGACAAATGGCTCCAAAATAGTATTTCTGAATTTAAACTACCAGCAATATCTGAGGACTTGTAATTAAATCTGCATAAATGTTTGTTTTTTTTTGTTTCTGCAATTATACTTGCTTGTTGTGCTTTTGAAAGTGGAGGATGGCAGTACCAAAGGAAAAAAAAAGAAAGGCTTGAGAATGCCACTCCCTCCCCCCCCAATTGCTCCCTGACAAAGGTTTCTAGAAATGCCGGAGATGAAGAGGAGTTGCTTGCTTTGATAAAAACTATGTCTTCTCAGCTACCAGAGCAGTCAAAGAAACTTGAAACAATTCAGGACTTAATTGTTGCCCTTCAGGGGGCTGTGGATATAATTAATATCTCTTTTCAAAAGATGGAATCGAAGGTTAATGCGCTCGAAGATCAGGTTACTGCTCATGCAACGGCCATGGAAGTGTCTCATAATATTTTGTCTGCTCGAATTTCTCAACTGGAGGCCTTCACACATAGAGCGAATCTACATATCGTTGGTATTAAAGACGTGGCTACTGATATAGGTTTGGCTAAATTTATGGATAAACTTCTGCATGAGCTATTTGCTTTACCATCTGATTTTTTACTTGATATTGAGCATGCATATCATGTTCCTGGTTCAATATACACAAATTATGGACTAATCTTCGTAATATTTATACTCTTCAAATCTTAATTTTTAATTAATTAGTGGCACTAAAGGGACTTTTGGGACTGTTATTGTTCAATTTTCACGAGCCTCTACAAAAAATTATCTTATGCGTCTGGCAAGAGAATGAGGTGAGCTTCGGTGGGGACCAGCAAATGACAAGATTATGCTCTTTCCTGATTATACTAAAGAAATCACTGACAGAAGAAGGCAATTCACCAAGGCGAGAAATATGGCAAAGCAAATTAACATGCAATATCATATTAAATATCTGGCTACATTTTGCATCCTTTTTGAAGGCCAGATGAAAATATTTTTGGATCCTGATGCTGCAGAATCATTTTTAATTGGTATTAAAATTAAAACAAGGGAACCAACTCTCTCAGCCTCCGGAGTTGGAGTTTAGCTATCTTTACTGTTCTTTTGAAGTGCTGTTTGGGCTACAGCTGATAAGATGTCTAGGCAGTATACCAAAGTAAATGTTTGCATATTTCTGTTTTCTTTCTCTTTTTTGTGTCATATTGTAATAAAATGCCTATTTGTGTGTGTATGTGTATGTACACATACAAATATATTTTTAGATATATTACTTAAAATATACAAATGATTTGCTTTTGTTTTTTGTTTTTTATCCTTTTCTTAAACTTCCCCCCTCTTTTTATCATCATCATCATCATTATGGGATTATTATTATTATTATTACTACTACTACTATTTCTTGTTGGCTAAACCTTTAATGTTTATTAATATGCGTTAACTGAATGGTAATATATGGCCAATGGAAATGGATGGTTTGCTCCCATTCCTTTGCTATAAGACTGAGGTTATGATACTGAAAGATAAGATTTACCATTTCTGGTGTAGCGGACTGAAGATTTAATAATACTTGTAATGTTTGGAAGAATGCTGTATAGGTATAATCTGCAATTGGATTTATATTTGGATACTTGGTTTGTTCTTATTGAAGTTTAATATAATCCTTTTCTTCTTCTTCTTCTCCTTCTTTTGCTATCCTCCCCTTCCCCCCCCCCTCAGAATACTGTAATGTTGGAAACTGAAGATTCTGATTATGTTGTTGGTAGTGTTTATTTCATTTATAAAAATAACATAAAAACAGATTTTAAAAAATGGTGTTGCTACATCCCATGACATATATATTTTGGGATATGACAGAGGTCTCTTGTCTCCTATGTTATTTCATCTATAGGAAACTGGTGGGAAGACATTCAGAGATTTGGTATGAGCCATGCTGGATCAGACCAAGGGTTCATCTACCTTCACACAATGGCCAACCAGCTGCCTTTGGGAAACCCAGAAGTAAGACATGAGTGCAACAGCACTCTCCTGCTCATGTTCCCCAGCAACTGGTGTTCATAGGCATACTACCCCTGATACTGGAGGTAGCATATAGCTATCAGGATTAGTAGCCATAGATAGCCTTCTCCTCCACAAATTTGTCTAACCCCCTTTTAAAGCCATCCAAATTGGTGGCCATCACTACATCTTGTGGCAGCAAATTCCATAGTTTAACTATGTGCTGTGTGAAGAAGTACTTCCTTTTATCTGTCCTGAATCTCGCACCAATCAGTTTCATGGGATGACCCCAGATTCTAGTATATGAGGGAGAAAAAATTTCCCTACCCACTTTCTCCACACCATGCATACTTTTATAACCTCTACCATGTCTCCCAGTTCTCACCATTTTTCTAAGCTAAACAGACCCAGACATTGTAACCTTTCCTCATAGTGAAGTTGCTTCAGCCCTTTGATAATTGTAGTTGCCCTTTTCTGAACTTTTTGAAACTCTACAATATCCTTTTTAAGGCGTGGTAACCAGAACTGTACACAGTATTTAAAGTGGGGTCACACAACAGATTGGTAACAGTGCATTTTTAATGACGACAGGATATATCTAACCTTTAGATCTAACAGTAATATTGTTATGTTATGTTAAAAATGTGGTATCATTGGAGGATAAAGAAATGATGTGTTGTTTATTAACAGCTGCACAATTAGCTAGAACCTCTAAATGGGAGAAAAAAAACACCTCCCCCTCTTTGGAGGATTGGTTGAATCTTGCATGGGATACAGTGAATGTAATTATGTTTACAAATACATTTGGATCAAGAGAAAGAAGAGAACAGCAGAACCCTTTTATGGGGAAAAGGAGTTTGTATTGGAATGATAGAGTTCAAGACATAGTACAGCCGTATGTTCTAATGGGTAAATCATGAGAAAATACTGCTTTTTTCAAGGTTTTCTGTTCCTATTAGATTTGAAGAGTATAAATATTATGAAGGTTAGTCCATAATTTGTGTATCTTGTTTAAAAATGTAGTGGGTTTGGATTACTTTTTTATGTCTATTTGGTTAAAATATATAATAACTGGTGGTGGTGGTGGTGATTTAATACATTTTCAGTCTGAAAGGTGACCAGTCCACAGTGGTGCTTACTCCTGGGAAAATCATCACAGGAGAGAGGTGCATTGGCTTATGAGAAATGCTTTTGGGTGGAGGGGAAAAGAGGGAACCAGCATGGCTGGTTTCACCCCATGGGAGCATGGATATGGCAGTGGGAAGCAGTATTGTGACTTCCCCTCCTTCTCTCCCCCATCCCATCCTCCTCATTTTATTTTTGTTTTTTCCAGGAGGAGGTGTGAATTACCCTGCATTTTATTTGTAAATCTCCATTTCTATGCACCATCAAAGGTGTACATGCAGACGGTGGAGTAAAAAAAGAAAAAAGCTGAAATGTCCATTTCCCCCGCAACTGAGAAAGCTTGTGTCATGTGCTTGCGCTAGAAACACAAACATGACCTTTCCAACTCCGCCTGCTTTTCTCGCAATTGCATTTGTGTGTAGCAATTAATCGTGTTATCAACATGATGGATACTATGCTATATTCATTAGCGTTTGCCCCAACGGTAATGGAAGTGTTTTGCGGAACTACTATCGCAGTAGTAGACATGAAAGAGGCATTAGTGTAGATCTCCCTTCTTTCATCCGAGTCCATGGGTTTGAGATATCCCTGTTTTTTGGGCTGTAATCCAGCCAACATTCCCATTATGTTATTTCAGTTTTCTAAATATTGGTACATTTCATTTCCATTTGAATCTTTATGCCTACATCTTTGAATAAATGAGTTAGGGCTTACAAAGATGAACCATGTTTCTGTGTTGAAATCATAACTCTGCCTACTTGCCAAAAATATTAATAAAAAGTGGGTTGAAATTACTCACAGATATTTTATCAGCTACGTAGTTTCCTCTGTTCTCTAATTTGTCATCACTGGCATAAAAGCTGAATGTCTGTAAAACATTTGCTCCAGCCCTGAGGAATTCTCGATGCAGCTGACGAACTGCAAAATGTTTAAACAAAATGAAGAGGCAAATATAATGTTAGTATTGTTGTTAGTACTATGGCAGCAACTCCTTTTACATTGCATTTCCTTACTATGTCTCATTTTATGCCCTAAGGATCATGATTTACTATGTTTTTAATTGGGTCTAATGTTGTACTGTTAAAAAGGAAACACTCCGATTTCTTAACAAAGGCTATGTATATTTTAGCAGTTAGAAATCCTGCTCATTATAGGTGGTACATGATACATGCAAAAGGCATCCAAAACTATTAAAGTATTTCATATGTAGGGCCAGATAGAGAAGGATTTGAATCAGGCATATGTTCCAGGCTCACCTCTGCAATAGGTGTGGCTTTCACAAGCACAAATCTCTATCTTTCACCCTCTTTTTCCTGCCTGTACAATAGTTATAATGGTAGTTTATGTCAAAGTTGTGAAAACTACTATAGGCCTTTTGCAATGTATTTCAGCTGCAAAATATTTGTTTATTATACTTTTTAAAATTTTGCCTTCCTTTCAAGGACTTCAAATGATGCATGGGAAATAACAGTAGTGACACTAGGATTTATTTCACCTCCCTTCTGCCATGGGAGGGACAGTTTTGCCTTTGAAGAGGTACACCCAAATGATTTTGGACATGGAGCTACTATTGAAAATGGTACCAACAGCCTCAGAAACAGAGGATACCTAAGAAACCACTGAATTATTTATTTATTTATTAAATTTATTAATCACCCATCTGGCTGGTCACCCAGCCACTCTGGGCAATGCACAACAATAAAAACAGTTCAAAACAATAAAATTCAACATTAAAAACATCACATTTCTAAAATTACCCTAACCCAACTGAAATGCCTGCCTGAACAACTACGTTTTTAATGCGTGGCAGAAGCTCATTAAAGAGGGGGCATGGCAGAGTTCCCTAGGGAGGGAGTTCCACAGAGTGGGGGCCACCACAGAGAAGGCCCTCTCCATTGTCCTCACCAGCCTAGCTGTCTTGGCTGATGGGACAGAGAGAAGCCCATCCGAGGCTGATCTTGTTGAGCAGCCTATCCGGTGTTGCTGGAGGTGCTCCTTGAGACAGGCTGGGCCGGAACCGTACAGGGTTTTGAAAGTCAAAACCAACACCTTGAATTTGGCTCAGAAAACAACTGGTAACCAGTGCAGCTCCTTCAGCGCTTGAGTGATGTGATCTCGCCAGCGGCTGCCTTTAATCAGGCAAGTTAATTAAACTAGTATGGCTGCATTGCTTGAAAACCACAGCCTTTCTTTTTTTTCTGTTTGTAAATCCAGGATCCTGTGTTCAAATGCCAATCGTCTCCTTCAAACACAGGATAATAAACAGTGTACTTTAAGGCCTTATGTTAAGGTATTCCTGAAAGTGGAAAAATGTAAGAACCTTAAATGTTACAAATGTAATGATAAAGCAGTTCTTCTGCATAAATCGGTTCACAACACCATGAAATAGAAAATAAAAGCCAGAAAAGAAGTGCACCTAGTTCCCATTAAAATCCATGCAACTGATATAACCCACTTTTCAGTGGTACATACACTGACAAGCTTGTTGCTTGCAATGAACATCCACTGGCTTCAAAGGGATTTAGAGCATAATCCTATATAAATCTACTCAGAAGTAAGTCCTATTGTGTTCAATAAGGCTTATTCCCTAATAAGTGTGTTTAGGATTGTAGCCTTAATCATGACTAACTTTAACTAGATTGGGGCTAACATGTTTATTCTACAACTGGATAATTTAACACAACTCATGAAGTATACATAACAGATTAGACTAACCTGCTTCTGGGTGTTCTACTGTAGCTTCTGGAGTCCAAGGTCCAGCTTTTACATAACCCCTCTTTTCAAGAGCAATGACAAATCCTCCATCACCAATCACAATTTCTCCAGCATCTAGACGCTCTAGAATACCCTAAAAATAAACCATACACAACAACATTTGTACAGTGCTTTAGAGTGTTCAGACCTCTTCACATATATTATCTTATTGTATTCCTGTAAAATAGATTATTATTATCCCTCTCATATTGCAGAGGCTGGAATTCTAGTTTGCTTAAGTCTCACTGAATTCACGGCAAAGTTAAATTCAAACCTTCACTTTTTGTAGCGATTTGTAGCTAAGCCTCTTAGGGCGCAATCCTATGGCCGCAAGTCAGTGGCTAGACGGCCATTGGATAGGTCGGTTCCCTGAGAACCAGCCTCCACCCCCTCCCGCGCTGCCTCATAGGCTGCATGGAATGGCCCCATGCTCCGCTTTTAAAAGAGCAGTGCGGAGTGGTGAAAACAGGGCATTCCTGGGAGTGTGCTGGGGCAGGGACAGAGGAAGTGCCATTCCGACGCTTCCTATGTGTTGTCCGGCGTCCGCCCCCCCACTCCAACTTCCCGCGGCTAGACAGCTGAAATCGGCTGTCTAGCTGTGAATGCAAGGCAGCTGAAGCACAGAGGGGATGATCCCCTCTGCACTTCTCCTGCCCTGCATTGGATAGGTGGTCGCCTCCGAGTTTGGAGGCAGCCGCCTATCCCGATAGGATTGCACCCTCCATCAACTATACTGCAGGAACAAGAACTTATAGTTAAGAAACTATAGCTAAATGAGATTGCTACATTACACAATTTCAAGGATTTTTTTTGGTATCAATCTATGTATTTGAAATGCCTAGTACATTTTAAGGGAAGATTACAACAGTGATATGTTAATAGTGCTACAATAGTCACTTCTAGTATATAACTAGAGGGCTGGCAATCAGTTAAAATATTGGATTAATAAGCTGCCTTTTGGCCAATTAGTTTATGAAATCTAAATAAATCTGCGTATGGCCCAATGAGTGGTCTGGGAGCAACTGATGCTGCAGTATTGCTGAACCTAACAAAGCAGCTGTTCACCTGGTCAGAGAACTAAATAGGAGACCACTGGGAGTTCTATGAAGTGAAAGCAGGATGTAAGCATAATTTATTTTTAAATAAAGAAATATGCATATTACCAAAACCGCACAATAGGCATTTTTGGTAAGTGGAAGGAAGTATAAGAAAATTTACTATGAGCTACCACTCATCGTTAGAAGAAAGGTCACCGTTCCCTCCAAGAACAAACATGAAAATCAAACTTAACTAAAAGTTATCCTAAAGTTGCTGCCCAAATATATTGACAATGTATTGCGTAGTGATCTAAGAATTCCAGTTTGCTGATGGCAGCTTAGCTTTCGAAATTTTTAATTATAGTGGCATCATCAAGAGCAGGAGTGAAAGCAGCTTCTTCTCTAGACAGAAATCAGGAGCAGACCTATCAATATAGCAGATATAAACGCAGGCATTTCCAAATAGGTACACATGCAGACATCAATCTATTTTATTTTATTTATTTAGAAACATTCATACCCCTGCTTTCTTCTAGGAGTTCAAATGGGTTAACAACAACAACTTTTTAAAATCCAAAACAAAACATCAGTGAAAAACATCCTTTCAATAAACACTAAACATTAAAATAGCAAAAAAACCCAGTACAAAACAACAATACAACACCAATCGAAATATTTAAAATGTTCAAAAGAACAGATTAAAAACAGCAAGTTAAAATCAATTACCAAATGCCTTCCTAAAACAAAGTTTTTTACCAGCTTCTGGAAGGTCAGCAGAGAGGAAGTGAGACTGGTCTCCCTTGGGAAGAAGTTCCAGAATGTAAGTGTAGTCTCTGAAATGGCCTTCTCCCTACTCCTGAATAAGCATACTCATGGTGTTGTTAGGATATACAAGCAGGCCTCCAAAGATTATCTCAATATGTGGGCAGTCTCATATGGGATTAGGCAGTCCTTCAAATGGCCCATCTACACGAGTGTTTTACAGTAACTGCTATCGCTTTTTTGAAGCAGGCCTAAGTATTGAACCTATTCCTCATTATCTTCTTTGCTGGTCTCACAAAGTTAATCCTTTAAAAATACATTACATTATTTGACAAGTCAATTGACCAAAACTTTATTAACTGTCAAATGCCCAATCCTTTCAGAACCTGTGCAACTTTAGATGCACCAGAAAGACAGTTTTATTAACATTTGCATAACAGACTATCACAGACTATGTCACAGACTATAACAGACTATACGACAATCAACTGAGAGCTGAAGTGTAATGCAAACAATGTTATATTAAGGGAGCAATCCTATGCATGTTTAGACAGAAAAGGGTCCTACACCTCCCAGCACTGGCTCGCTGGGGAATGCTGGGAGTTGGAGTTTTTTTCTGTCTAAACATGCATAAGATTGGCTTTAAGTCATCCATTTACCATATTCACTGTACAAAAAATTACTTAAAACCACAGGGATTAGTGTCCATGTGACTGATGTTGGTCATATAAATCCTGTCATATTATATGTAGCTCAGGATGCCTGAAGAACTGCAATCTCTTTCGCAAATAAGGGTGCAATCCTATGCATGTTTAGACAGAAATAAGTCTTACAACTCCCAGCATTCCCTAACCAGCATGGAAGTTATAAGACTTTTTTCTTTCTAAACACAGAAACATAGAATAGGATTGCACCCACATCATCTTTACATTAGAGTGCATAGTTTTGCCCTGTCTGGGTTCTCCGGACACCCACCCAGCCTGTCCCTGCTTGCTGGTCCCCAGACCACCCTTGAGCTTCTCCCACACTTGCCGAGCAGCCCGCACGCACCCCAGCAGCCTCGCTGAGCTCCACAGTTGCCATTTTTTGATGGCGCTCGCAAAAATGCGCATATTTTTGTATGCGTGGAAACGTACATATTTGCATGTGAAAATGTGCACTTTGCAAAATGCGCATTTTCACGCATATGAAAAATGCACATGCGCAAAAATGCACATTTTCGCATACACGAATATGCACATTCGCAAAAATGCACATTTACGTGCATGTGAAAATGTGTGCATTTTTGCGAGCGCCATCTTTTTTCTCAAAAAATGGCGACTGCAAAGTTCAACGAGACCACTGGGGTGAGTGCAGGCCATTCACCGAGAGTGGGCAGGGGGTGAGCAGGAGCAGGGGCTCAGCGAGCAGGGCTCGGAGGTGCAGGCATGGGCAGTTCCACCAGATTCCTGGACTGAATCAGGCACCGACACCATCCCTAAATTAAACCAATAGGCCAACAACCTGCAGCCATTCCTCTCTTGCTTCGTTATTCAAACTGTCTTGTGCTAAGTGGGTTATTATCACCTGTACAGAAGTTATCAGACAGGTCAAAATTATTAAGTACTGATGCTAAATATTCTAGTATGTTTAGCAATATCTTCTGAAGAAGTATTTTTAAGAGTCTGGTGGTGTATTGCCACATGGAAAACAACTATCACCATCTTTGCCAGCAAATCCATCTTAAATCTTTGTGCTTCTGCTCTTTGTCATGTCCACTGATATAAGCACTTTTGCCAGTTGTACATCCCAAGAATTGTTGCATCATCGCCTTTTTCCTTCTATGCAAAGTTACAACAACTATGAAACCCACCAGCTGTGTGCTGCGTTTTTGAACTTGTAGTAGGCTAGTTACTTTGAATCTGCATAGCAGGAACTACAGGTAATATTCTTGTGCCTTTCTCAAAACAGATCTTGGATGTATTCCTGCAACATACCATTATTCTACTGTATTTGGAGAAATTTTTAACTACACATCTGGAGTCAGACCTTGAACTTGTTGTGCGTCTTAGACATTTATGGTCTTTAAACTACCTGTGTAAGCATAAAGCTATTTTATTGTCTACCATACTTGCGAGAAAGGGAAGTCTGGAATTAGATACAATGAGGAAATGCTAACACTTATCCAGACTGATGCCTTGTTTTCAGAACCATTCCAAACAAGGGAAATTTTAAAATTATCCAACCCCTTTATCCAGCCTCTTGACAAGTGTTTCTAACATGGCTTGGTACAGAAAAAAGGCTTGATATAAGAGGATTATTGGGGTCCCAATGTCTACATAAGTAACATAATCTGCACCCTTCTTGGCACTTCATAAAAGCATGGGCCCCTTCGAATCCTTCCTACTTAAAGTCTGAGGTGTTGGAGGGACATGGGCCATGAGTCACTTAACTGAACTTGAAGGGTTAATATGTACCTGAGTGAGGTAGGAAGGAATCTCTGGGAGGTCCTTCTGCCTTTTCCTTGTCTCCTCCTTCTACTTTCCTATCTCCTTCTGTCTTCCTCCTGCAAAGGATGCTGACCATGAGGCTGACTTCAGCCAACCTACCCTGAGATGTAACTTTGTTATATCTCCAAGTAAAAACTGTTCCTAACCCACCACTCAAGTGTGTTTTGTCTACATCCGTGGCTATGGATGTAGATAAAATTGGGGGGCCGATTTCAGGTCAGGGCAGACTTCAAGTCATGGGCCCAGCAGCCAATAAAGAAGAAGGCTTTCGCAAGGAATTGCCCAGAAGCCTGTGAGTACTGCCCATCTGACAGACAAGGGAGAAAAAAAATCTCAGAGGGTGGAATGATGGCTGAAGGAAATATACATGCAGCCATGGAAAAACTAGGCATCAGGAACTACCAGATATGGCAGTTCAAGATGGAAATGGTGCTAGTGAACGGTTTTGGAATCTGCTCACCCCGCAGAAAACCCCCAGGGCTGGGACAAAAGAGACAGAAAAGCAAGGGCAACAATTGCTCTATCAGTCAAAAACAACCAGTTGCTCCACATCAGAAATGATGAGAAAACAGCTAAGGGAATGTGGGAGGCCCTGCAGAAAGTGCACCAGCCTACCAGCATAAATACAAAACTCTTCTTAAAGAGGAAGCTGTTTAAAATGAGGCTTGAGAAAGGAGCCAGCTTGACAGACCACATAAATGCAGTCTTGCAAGTTGTTGAGTTGCTGCGGGCAATTGGCTCAGAGACTCCAGAGGAGGATGTCCTGGCCATCAGTTTGTGCCACCCAGATGACTCCTATGAAACTCTCATAACAGCCTTGGAAGCACTCCCTGAAACATAGCTAAGATTGGACTATGTAAAGGCCAGGCTGATTAGTGAGTGGAACTGCAGGATGGAAAACATGGATGACGCCTGATGTAAGGGGACAAAGGCTAGGCCAGAGACAAAAGCCAGGAGGGAATCAGAACAAGCCCTTAAGGCAAGGACAAAAGAATGGTACAAGTGTGGGGCTAGGACACATTTCAAGAGAGACTGTTCCAAAAACAGCCATAAGAGGGTGCCAAAGAGCAACAAAGGGCAAGGCAGAGTAAATTACGATCTGCATGAGCAGCATTCCTGCTGATCGGTTTGTCTTGAAGTAACCAGAACCCAGAGGCACAATCTAGTTTGAGTGCTGGACTCAGGAGCTAGCAGCCACATGATTAGCCAGAAGGAGTTCTTCGAGGAACTAGATCAGCAAAAGCAGGGTTATGTTTACCTAGCTAATGGGAAACAGATAAAAGCATCTGGAATAGGAGAAGGCACCATAGACTGTATAGCACCACCACACAGTTGGAAAATGAAGCTGACAGATGTCTTGTTTGTGCTGGACCTGGTGGGAAGCTTGCTCTCAGGAGGAAAACTTACTGCAGACGCATTTGTCCTACATTGTGAAGGGGATGACTGCCAAATCTCCAGAGAAGCAAAGCTGTGGGGCAATGCCAGGGTGAGGAATTCTACGTATGAGTTTGCTGGCAGCAGAGATGAGGCCAAGAGGGCAGACCACACACCCCACAACATTTGCCTCTGGCACAGACATGTGGAGGCAGTAAAAGAACTGGTAATCAAGGAACTCACCACAGACTTACAGAGCCCAGCGTGCAGATCAAGGATGAGCTCTGTGTGCTGCATCAAGACCAAGTCCACGCAAGTCCTACTGCCCAAGGCAAGCGAGAGCAGAGCTAAAGAACCCCTGAAGCTCATCCACCCCGACCTCTGTGGACCAATGGAGGCACTAATCCCTGCAGGGGTTAAGTACTTCCTCACCTTCATTGATCCATACACTTGATGTACACAAGTACTGAGGAAGCTGAAGGAGTTTGTTGCAGCAACCAAGAACAAATTCCAGAGGACACTGGGCGCCATTCGTACTGACAATGGAGGAGAGTACATCGGAACAGAGATGGAAGTGAACCTCCAGGCCCAAGGCATTGCCCACCAAAAGACGGTCAGCTACTCACCAGAACAGAATGGCATGGCTGAGAGGTGCAACAGATCACTCCTAGACATGGTAAGATGCATGCTGTCAGATGCAAATCTACCATTCAAATTCTGGGGAGAGGTGGTGTCTATGGCAGCCTACATACAGAACGGGCTGCCAACCAGGGCCACTAGTAAAACACCTTTTGAACTGTGGCATGGAGCCAAGCCGAAGGTAGACTGTCTGAAAGTGTTTGGGTGTGAGGCCTATGCTCAAGTCCCAGAACAGAAAAGGACCAAGCTGGCTGACAGAGCCATCAAAGGGGTCCTGGCGGGATACAGTCCCTATCATGAAGGCTACAGAATTCTTATTTCCCAAGACTGCAGCATCATAGTCAGCTGAAGTGAGCAGTTCGATGAGACTGCGAGGCCCGGGACTATGGAGCTGATAGAGGTGAATCTGAACACACCTGAGAGTGGAGGATGGGAGCCCACAGTGCATGAGGAAGATGAGAGGGCAACTGACACACCCAATCCCAACAGTGAGGCCGGTGACACTGGGGATCTCAAGCTGAACACAGCAGAGCAGCAGGAACCCAGGAGGTCGGAGAGGGCCATCAAAGGCATGCTGCCAGCCAGGTATGGGGACTTTTCCTCTGCAGCCAGGGTGCAGCAGATCCAAACGCTGGCAAGTTGGGAGGACATTGCCTCCTTGCCCAAGGATGAGGCAGACAGGTGGAAGAAGGCAGCACTGAAAGAGATGGACTCATTACACTAAAACGGGACCTGGACCCTGACTGAACCCGCCCCCCCGCACTGCAAGGTAATCAGGGGCAAGCAGACCTTCAAAATAAAGTGCAACACAGACAGTGAAGTAGAATGCTACAAAGCCAGGTTAGTAGTGAAGGGATACTCTCAAAAGCATGGAGAGGACTACTATGAAACTTTTGCCCTGGTGGTAAAGCACACCACCATTAAAGCAATGCTGAGCATAGCAGCCAGCAGGGCAATGCAAGTTAGGCATCTAGACATTAAAACAGCATTCCTGTACGGTGAAATAGAGGAATACCAGTTCACGACACAACCACCAGGGTTTGTAGATTCAGGAGGGGCAAGGAAAGTGTGCAAATTGCACAAAAGCATTTATGGACTTAACCAGGCGGCCAGGGCCTGGAATGAAAAAATAAATGGAGTCCTAGTAAATCTGGGCTTCACCAAGGGGAAAGCAGACTCTTGCCTCTATACCAGGCAGAACGGGGGCAGGTGGGCATGCATACTGGTGTATGTGGACGATCTGGCCGTGTGCCTTGAGCAGGAAAGCGATGGCATGGAAATTATGCTCAGACTGAATCAGAACTTGTAAATCAAGGACCTGTGTCCAAAAGGGCAAGACGACGACGTTCCACTGTTGGATAATCAGCAATATCAAAGGGCCATTGTTAAGCTGTTATTCATCACGACAGCTACCAGACCAGACATAGCTGCAGCTGTGGGCATCCTTAGTAGGAAAGTGGCCAAGCCATCTCAACGCGACTGGAACAGAGTGAAGCGTTTGATGCGCTACTTGAAAGGTACTGCACATATAAAGCTCAAACTGCTCAGCAGCACACACACAGGGCTGATCACATTCGTGGATGCAGACCAGGTGGGCAATGAGTCAGACCGCAAGTCCACATCAGAAAACCTGTTCACATGCAATGGCGGGACTATCAGCTGGACCAGTAAGAAGCGGGAAGTTGTGGCCATGTCTTCCGCAGAGGCAGAATACGTGGCAGCAGCCAGTGCATGTCAGGAAGTGATTTGGCTCAGAGAATTATACACTGACATGGGACTGGAGAACATGCAAGCCACATTGCTATATTAAGACAACCAGGGGTGCCTAAAGCCAGCATAGAGTGAGAAGCTGAGATCATGGATGAAGCACATTGACGTGAGGCATCACCTGATCAGGTCGGAGTAGTGCAAGAGGTGACTGAACTGAAGTATTACCCAACTGAAGAAATGGTGGTGGATATGCTGACAAAGCCTTTGCCAGGGTAACTGCACCAGTGTCACCTGAAGGGCATAGGACTGGTGCACTGACCCACTGCCCTCGAGAAGGGGTGTTGGAGAGACAAGGGCCATGAGTCACTTGACCTGAACTTGAAGGGTTAATATGTACCTGAGTGAGGTGGGAGGGGATCTCTGAGAAGTTGTTCTGCCTTTTCCCTGTCTCTTCCCTCTACTTTCCTATCTTCTTCTTCCTTCCTCCCGCAAGAGATGCTGACCATGGGCCTGATCTCAGCCAACTTACTCTGAGATGTAAGTTTGTTATATCTCCAGTAAAGTTTGTTCCTAACCCACCACTTGAGTGTGTTTTGTCTCCATCTGTGGCTACTGACAGGGGGCCGATTCACATTTCTTGAGGAACCATCACACTAAGGTTGCAATAAAGTTTTAAGAAATTACTTTTCAAAAACTCTTCTACTAGCCTGTCTGTCCAAACCTATTTGTTAGTCATGATAGGCCTAAAAGGAAAAAAGAACTGTATTTTGTAAAACTACCCTGTGTGGTGATCTGGGGGGCGTCTCCACCAGTGATTTACTCTGAGCTGGCTGCATGTTGATGTCGTTAGGGATACAGGATGTTGTGGCCATCCAGCAGCCACCCAGAGCTTAACAGGGAAAACTCAGATTTCCTGAGACTGCTGAAAGTCCAATTCTTTTCCTCAAGTTGGGTTCTCGGTGGTATAGTTGTTGTGTGCCCCAACCTCCAAATCTACCTGAGGTATGTGAGCCCTGCCCAGGGGTGTGCCTTTCACCTTGACCCCAGTCACAGGGTGTTTCCTATGTTTTTCCCATCCCTGCACAAACCAATTAGTGTCTACTCAGAAGTAATTCTCATTGTGCTTAATGAGGTTTGTCCCCTGAATGCCCACATCAGGATTTACAGATATCCCCCTCAATTGAAATGGTACAGTTTAAAGCACATTCCCTAAATGCTCTAAAGCGCTGTTGTTTGGTTTATTGCCTTAGGAAGTAACTACTTCACACCTTCTTTACAGTGATCCTGCGGTTAGAATGGGGGAAAATGGGGGCTGGTTTCACATCTGTGTGACCCCCGTCTTTTCTAGTACAAGCTTATGTGTGTCTACTCAGAAGTAACTCCCACTGTGGTCAATGAGGCTTGGTCCTGAAATGCAGGTGCATTTGGACCTTTAGGGGAAAGGAGAAAGGGGGGAGGGGGGAATGCCTCTCTTATTGGTTGAGCAGCCCCTGCCAGTCAGATGGCATTCACTCCAACCCCCACCAGGAAGTATGTTCTGTGAAGTGATTTTTACTGGTGTGGAGCACTCCCTTGTGGAGCCCTGCATGGACCAAATCACAGCAAAGCTGATTCCTTTTAAAATTTCCTGTACTCCTCCATTCGCTTTTCCTTCCATTGTCGTGTAGACAGAGTCCTGGAAGTGATCCTTATGCACCCCAAACAGTCAGGTCATTGGCTTTTTACAAGCCTGCATTAACAGCATACCAGCCTTGCTTCACTTAGGTAATCAGGCAGACCTGAACTTATCTGAGTCCTATATTGGTTTCTGAACCTGGGACCTTTAACATGCAAAGCATGTGGCAGTTCCCTAATCCAGGATGCCCTTTTGAGTTCTAACTACAATATGTGCTCAACAGCAGATCTTATCCAAATGTCAGATACTTCAGCAAGATAATATCTGGAGTGCCTTCTCTTATGAGCATACAATGCCAGACCTTTCTTAGAAAAAAGTCTGCTGAAGACTGCATGAGGTACCATACGGATGATTTACCCGTCTTTATTGTGATCTCAGACTCCTACTCAACTGCTAAGGCATTAGTGACAGCTGTCCTGTTTTCTTTTCATGACTGCAGTGACTGAGTTCTTTCTGAATGTTTGTGC
The DNA here is from genome assembly GCF_057233095.1 of Heloderma suspectum. NCBI lineage: Eukaryota > Metazoa > Chordata > Lepidosauria > Squamata > Helodermatidae > Heloderma > Heloderma suspectum. The sequence goes on from NC_139459.1 coordinate 46,251,236, forward strand.
CCCCTTCAAGCTGCTCCCTTCGAGGAGCTGCAAAAATATACACATATTAACTTATCGAAACTTTATAAAACTCTGTTTCCCAAGTGAAGACAATGTGAATTGGCTCTAACCCTTGACATTTTACTCATTGTGCTTGCCCATTTGCTGTGGGAACATATTCACAGCAGATTTGCCTTTAAAAACAAACAGAAAGATGAGGCATAGTCCTATCCCCAAACTATTCACTCTTCCATCATTTACGGAAGGAGTAACTTAGCCTTTTCGCTAACTGACAAAGTTTTCCAGAATCAGAACCAGCCCAAGATGTTTTGCTGTCTGAAGTGAATGGCAAGATAGTGCTACCCTCCTCCACACCCAGAAGCGGAACATACTGGCAGTTCAATCCGATTTCAACACCAACAACAGAACAGTACACCTGAGGGCAGCAGGCTACTCCAGAGGAGACAGGGCAGGCAGTGTGGCAATCACAGCTGTCCTCCCAACACATCGTTGCTGTTTATCACTCCTAGCACCAGCTGCATAAAGCAGCTGTCTCGCTCTGCCTAATGGCAGGGCCAGCCTTTTCCAGAAGTTTCCACCAAATGCTCTGCCAGGGATTTATCACCCACATATGCTGTTCCCTGCAGCTAGAGCAACATGACTTTGCCTCAGAAAGGCAGAGTCTTTTTATGCCTGTACATTCTTAGACTGGGTTCACACAACATGCTAATCTACATTCCATGGTCGAGTGTCAGTTGTTGTTGAACCATCTCCCACTTTCTCCTTCACCCTCTATGAGGTTTATTTAGGAACATGTTTCCAAACATTATCTTTATCACATACTGAACTGTTATCCAAGCATAGGTTTTTTTCTTTCTTTTTTTACATTCCACTCATCTCCCAGTCAAATTCTTCTGTTCTTCCTTCTGCACAGCATTGTCCAAATCCACCTTTCTCCCAAGTCAGCATTAAATATAACTGTATTTAGTTTCTAAATGAAGTCAGGACATTTCTATTAATTGCTTTGTTGCCTCTTTGCTTACTACAATGATTTGTTGCAGGCATTTATAAGGCTCAGTTTAGTTTAAATTAAAAGTGGTATCCAAAGAAGAAAAAAGTGGCATGCAACCCCAAAAACAGAGTTAAGAAAACTATTCAACCAGATAACAAATTGCTTACTAATACCTGAGTATTTATAACTCCATGTAAAAACAAACAGCTTCCTTAATTTAAAAACTTAGGAAGAGAATATATATGGAAATCAAAGGATGTTTACAGAAGCCAGGAATGAATGTTTCTTCCTAAACGTAGAAGATGTCTTGATTCCAAGTTTATGTATCCTCAGTATTCGCCAATGACTTTCATTCAAATTTATCTCTTCCCAAATAGTAATGAACACAACACACACATACACACACATCCTCCAACCAGCATATGAGCCATAGGTCTTATCTTTAGAGTCCACTACGTTATATTAGCTTTCACTTTTATCAGTGGTAGTTAGTATTATTAAACTAATATTCAGAAAAATCAATTTCTATCATTTTAAACTAAATAATGTTTATTACTATGCTATGAAGTTAAAAGCAGTTAACAATTAGTCTTCAAGCGAAGTTCCTCAGTATCAATGAAGATTCAAATTGGTGTGGCTGTGGCAAATCCACATTTTGGTATATGGAATAGGAAGGGATAAACTTAGGGTATCAGATATATGTCAGAACGAGATATAGCCTACTTCTGCTTGTGTTCCCTGGCCACTTTTTCTCTGCAGCGTCTAACACCACTGAGTAAAGAGCCTTCGAGAGAAGCCTGTGTGTATGTGGCGTCAGTCTCATGGAGTCTATGTGGCATACGCCGGAGTCTATGCCTGAGCACGTGGCGAGGACTTGGGTCAGTTTTAATGTCCCACACTCTATCTAGCAACAAGCCCAAATAGTCCTCCCGCTTACAAGTATCTATCTATTAGAGCACCGTTTTCACGACTGCCTCACACTGCCCCACCGACAGAGAGGGAGCTGCAAGCTTGGCAGCTTCCACGAGCACGTCTGGGGCCTTCTCTTCAAAGCAAAACCAAGCAAAGCAACGTCCCAAACGGCCCGTCGCTTTTACCTTCTTAGTTTTCAGGGTCCCTCCAACCGGTGCCATGATGTTGTACCCTGTTGTTTCTAGCAGACCCGCACAGCACGGCGCTTGCCCCCCTCCGGCGCCGAGACAACAAACCAGCGCCCGCAGCAAGAGGCATAGAAAGCAGAACGAGCCAATCCCGCGTCTTAAATCCCTTGAAAGGATGCCTGGGGCGCGTGGGCGGATCCTGAGCTAGATTCCGATTGGGGGAGCCGCCGTCTCTTTCCAGCTCCATTCGCACAGGAGGCGAGTCTTTCTCCCGCGAGGCGAATCCCGAGTTGGGCTGGGAGGGAGGGCGAGAGGCAGAGTATAATCGCGAAGGTCTCTCTCTGGACGGGCTCCTGCTGCTACGCACAGCCAAGAGCTTGATATAGACCTCGTCGAAGCAACTTGTAGTCTCTCGAACGCACACCCCGCACCAACACGCATACACTGAATAAGTAAATAATAATGACGAGGTATTAAGAATTCAGTTCCATTGGGTGAGGCGGATTTAATGGTTGGAATGACCTATGATTTCCACCCCCCCACACACACACACATACAGAACTCCCTCGATGCGCATTATTTTTTTTTTTTTAAATTTAGATATCCAGATACCACAAATGCACTACATTTTTCAACGTGCCCTACGGAGCTAAGTACACAAATATTGCTTTCAGGATTTCAAAAACAGTATATATTAAATCATCGGCCACCTGTTGTTGTTTTTTGAGATCCCCTGCCGTAGGAAGCAAAAATACACAACGAATTCGTCTTTTACGGTGCCACACAAGACCCTTTGCCTTTGCTACGGCAGCCTAACCCAGACTTTTTTCTTCTTCTAACCCACGGGGTAAGGTGGGCCTCACCTAGTGGATGTATTTTGTGGCGGGGCCCACAGCAGTTTCTCAAATTCCCAAATGTGCACGCGGGTCCCAAAAAGGTTGGGGACCCCTGTTTCAGACCATCACCTGTACATGGGGGAGGTCCCAGAATAAAAGATGTCCCGCTGGAGAATGGGTCAAGTTTGCGCGAACCCAAATGCATTATTGATTCAACACGAACACCGGCGTTCTTACATCAAGCTTTTTCACTCCCCGCCCCGCACTGCTTCGCCTCAGCCCGCTATCATTTTGTCCCTGACTTCACCTCAGCCCTATTTCTCCTCACCCTGACACCGGTCTTCATGGTTCCCTAAAAGCTGCCTGGCAGCTTGACGGCGTAGGACTACGGCGGGTCAAGGCACTTCGGAAAAATCGCTTCCAAGAACTGTCCCCTCCCCTCAGGGGCAGGAATGTGAGAAAAGAAAACGCGATCCCCTCCTTCGCTTCAGAGGGGCGGATCCGGTTCCCCCTGCTGCGGGGATTGGCCGCGGGGCTGGCGGGGCTCGCGTTGCTAACTGGAAGAACTTGGACGTCGGCGTTGTTGGCCTTGGGGGAGGAGAAATCGGGGGACGATCCTACCCGCCGCTACCCGCGACCAGCGTCTGTGAGGGAGAAGCCATGCTCCGGGGGGCCCTGAGATTGCTCCCGCCAAGGCTACGAGGCAGAGAGCCCGCCTTTTCGCTGCCCGCTCGGTCCTTTGCCTGCGGCCCGACCACTAAGAAGTGGTGAGTCCTCAGGCTGCGCCGCTGCCGAGTGTCGCTGGCGGTGCGTGCTTGAATCTGTTTTCCAGGCAGTAACGGCAGGAGTGTCGTCTCCGGCCCGCGAATAAAGGCGTATTCTCTGCATAGGCAGTAAAGTATGCTGTGGTGTGAGTGGGCGTGCAGCTATCCGCCCCGCGTACTGCTGCGTCCGTAGAGCGAATTCACAGGCCCCCGCTCCAAAAAACTGGCAGTTTGGGGATGCCCGTGAAATGAGGGATATTCCAGGAAGTTAAATTGACTTGAAAGGGCTGTTTTCATATTTCATGAAATTGGCTTGAGATACTTGGGTCGGGTTTTAAATGGATAACGTTAGAAAACACTGAGCGAGATTGCATATTTATTATACCTGAGCAAATTTAATCTAGGTTGGAAGTCAAATTAATATGGATTTATTACATTTTTACCCCATCCTTCCTCCAAAGTGTTCAGTGTAGCATAGTGGTCCCCCTCCCTTAATCCTCACAACAGCCTTGTGAGTTGGCTACAAGAGAATCAGACAGACGGAGTGACTGGCCCATCCATTATCACCCAAGAAACTTTGTGGCTGAGCAGGAAGTTGAACCCAGGTCCCATTGGTCTAAGCCCAGCACTCAGGCACTGCATCACACCGCCTCTATGCCACGCTACTTTTAGGAACCCCTTCTTTAGTCTGTGTTTACACACACTCCACAGTCTGATGCTTATTACTCAGTTTCTGTGAAAATGGTGAATAGCAGTAAGGCAAGAGACAAGTGGAAGTACAGAATTTCTTCTTTAAAAGGTAGCATGTAGTTTGACTCCTGTTTGCCTTTGTCCCATTCTTGATGCATGCGTTCATGCATGCTTAAACTTTATATTACTGCATTCTCACTAGCAGCTTCTGAGGGATTTAACAGAGGAAGTGCTTTGGGGGTGCATTTCTCCCAGAAGGATGTCTGTGGAACATTTTTCCCTGCGGGGATGGGAGTAGAAGCAGATTAGGCTTGAACTCAAAAGAAGAGAAACTGCAGAAGAGAAGGAAGACCAGCCCAGGACAATTGATGCAGTGCAAACTTGAGTTCAACTGATGTATGCCCATCCATCTGGGCAACTGAATCAAGCATCACGATCATGCTTCTCCCCTCCCAATCCCTTTCCTTGTGTCTCCTGCCTTTTTAGATTGTGAGCCTGAGGGCAGAGACTGATAACTATCTTGTAAGTCACACTGTGAATATTTTGTTTGAAGGGTGGGATGGAAATGCTTTGAATAAATAGTACATTTGTACATATTCCATTGTCGACTACTTTCTGCAGCACTGTGGATGTGAACGTGAAATTGCCTTAGATAAAACATGTCAATTCCGCCCTCCAAGACCTTGCATATGTCGGTGACATTGAGATGTTCCTCGTTCTTCCCCACCCATAACTTTTTTGTTTTGAATTCAACAGAAAATGTGAGAGAGAGACCCATTCAAGGTGGCTCCCACTTAGGGTGCTTCCAGATGAGGCAATTATTGTGCAATCACCCAGCCTCACTCATGGAGTTTTAGTGTTGTCCCACCACTTATTCTATCTTCTTACAACAGAAAATCCATTAAGGAGAAAAAGATTATCTGATAGCAGGGGTGGACAATCTTTTTGGCCCTGAGAATTGCATGCAGTGCCGGGGGGTGGGTTAGGGGCTGCACATACATGTGTGTGTTCACACATATAACATAGTCTCACACACCCACCCACATACATACATTTCAGCATGCAAGGATGAAGAGGCAGTGAGTCAACCCTGTAAATCCTTTTTGTGTACATGCACATTAGCACCACTTGTTATCCTACTTTATTTGTCAGAAGTACTGATTATTAATGCCCTTTTTGCTCTTGAGGTGGTTGTTGGCTGAGTTTGGGGAGGGACTGCCCCCAAGATGCAGTCCACAAGAAGCCACAATTGGCATTAAGTGTCAAGTACTTACTTCTGATTAACCATTATAAGGGCATTTAGCATGGTTTACCACTGTTTGCCCTGGGCCACATCTATACCGGGCTTTTACTCCAGTGTGGGCGCATGTTGAGGTCCCTCATGACAGATGACGCAGTCGCGACTTCGCAGCCATCTGTGGCTTTCTCCCAAAAGATGCGGATTTCTGAGGAGGCATTTTGCTCTGATTTCTGCTGCTGCGGGTTCAGGGCGGGTTTGTGCGCTGTATATCCCTGCCTCAGATTGACACTGCAGTTTGCGGTGGGCGTGAGGTGGGCGGTGTTACAGGTGTCTCCCTCCCTTCTCACTCATTCCTATTTCCTCGCAGCTGCGCAGCTACGGAGGCACGAAGAGAAATGAAGAGGCCTTTTGAAAGGGATGCGGGAGGGGGAGAAAGAGAAGGCACCAACCCTAAATTGCTTTTCTCTTCAAAGGCAAAAAGGAGGAAAAGGGGGGGGATCAGAAAGAGAAAGAATTCACTACAGAACTAAGGAAGGAATTGATTTTATTAGGACATAAAAAGCAAAGTGAGTTGCTGCTGCCGCCACCCTCTACTCTTACGCTGATTTTCTCCACTGAACTTGCAGCTTTCTCTCCCCTTCCCTACAGCCAGACAGTCCCACACACTTTATTACACACTCAGGTCTCCTTCCCCACAGTCTCAACGCAAAATGTAGCCGGTGCCTCTGGAGAAAAAGAGGTTTCTCCCCTTCCTATCCCTGCCCCCGCCACCCATCTCTTCCCTCAGTTTTGCAAAGTGGTGGAAATACTGCTGCTGCCATCGAAGCGCCTCTCCTCCCGCAGACTCTCAGGAAGCCCTCCGCCCCCAGTGCCCACGCGATTCCTTTGGATAGGCTCTCCTGAGCCCCTAACCTGATGTGCCTTTGTATTTCAAGGAAACACCTCACGCGGTTGCCCCTGCGAAGTTCCCTTCTCTCTCTCCCACCCACCCCAAGCCACTCAATGTGTCGTGGCTGCGTGGGGCCACAGCGAAACTCCGCAGTAACTTGCCCCTGTATATCAAGCTATTTGGGGATCTGCAGCACTGGGACTGGGCAGCTCCGATGAAGGGATGCACCAAATTGGCGCCATATAGATGCACTCCTGGGTTACATGCATAATAGATTACATGGGCTCCCTTTTCTCTTTTTAAAATCTTTCTAGCACCACTAAAGTTTGTCTCACCAATGCAGCCAACTGCAGGTTCATACACCATAAATGCAGCTTGCGATCTCCTGTGCTCAGAGGATGTATACTGATTTAATGAAGTCTGTGTGAAAGACTTCATTGTTCCTACATCTTTTAGTAGGCAGCAATCATACACCAAGAGTATATCCCAGAGGGACAGCTCCTAGCACTACCAATTAAAAGACATTGTGCAACTTTCTGGGCAGTATCCTATTGTGGCTATGTGCCAGGAGGAGTGACAACTTCTGTAATGGGACTTTGGCAGTCCATTTTTAAAATCTCAGTGTTTTTGTTCTCCCATCTCTCTAACCTAGATGGAGAGCCAGGGCAACAAAGGCTCAAGCATTAATGCAAAGGATCAGGCTGCTGTTGAAGGGAAGCTAGGAGTTGGGGGTTGGGAAGCATAGTGGAAAATTATTTGGGGCAGAGTATGCCCTTTTAGAAGGCCGCCACCACGCACCACTCCTCTACTTATTCATGCTGCCCTATAGCACAAGCTGTTGAATGCTGCACAGCATAGCTAAGTAGAGTGATGGAGGCAATTTAGCTCTACTTGCTGACTATTGCTGATTGGCCAGCTGTCCATTTTTAAAATTTCAGTGTCTTTATTCTCCCTTCTCTTTAAGCTAGAGGGAGAGACAGGGCAACAAAGACTCAAGCATAAATGCAAGGGATCAGGTTGCTGCTGAAGAGGAAACAGTGCTGGGTAATGGAGGCAGGGGCTGGGAAGCAGTGTGGAAAATTAATTGGGGCAGTGTATGCCTTTTTGGAAAGGTAAATTAATGGGAGCAATTAATTTTTGACAGGGAATTTGGGGTGAAAGGAATTTGGAGACAAAATTCACCGAAGGGATAACATGCATTTTGTGGGGATGTGTGTGAGAGAGGGATTTTTAAAAAGGAAAATTAAATTAACAGAAGTGGAATTGATCTGGGTGAGAAATGAATTTGGGTAGGAAAATTATTTGAAGGGGGATTGATTTGGGTAATTTGTTGGTTTTTGAGTAGGAAATGTGTGTTTCGGGTAAATTAATTAAAGGGGAATTGATTTGGCAATATGGGTGGGAGATCAAGGTGAGAAATGAATTTTTACTGCTCTAAAACTGTTAGGTCAGGGATCCTTAACCTTTTTGGACCTGTGGGCACATCTGGGATTTTGAGAAACTGCTGTGGGTGCCACCACATAATGGCTCCTACGGAGGATGTGGCTAGTGGGGGCCCGGCTCCTCAAAATAAAGCTAACGAGATGTGTGTAGGGGGGAGAGAAATAATGAGGCTAGAGACTAGGAGGGAGGGGTAAATAACAAGGCAAAGAAAGGCTTGGGTGAAATAGTGAGGCTGGGAGGGGGAAATAGCAAGGCAGAGTGGTAGAGTAGAGAGAAAGAGCAAGGCTAGAGGCAAGAAAGGGAGAGAAAGAAGACTGCCCTAACATTTTCCAAGGCTTTTATTTTTAAAAAGTTTCTTGAAGGGGTCAGGGAGTGGAGAATTGCGTGGGCACCTTTGGAGGTCCCTGCAGGAACTGTGTTGAGAACCCCTGTCTTAGGTGATCCATTGCTTGGGGCCTATGGCTTGTGACTTCCATGTGCATATAGAAATATTGTATAAATATTCTAAAAGTAAAATATTAATACTGACACTCTACTTGTTGAACTATTTATGTGAAATATTTGTATGCTATAGTTTTATGTAAAATATGTAAGAAGACATGGAATCAAGCATCCTGTTTGCTACATTTTTCCCAGGGAAGAAAAACCATCTTCTTTAGAAGCAAGATGGAAAGATACAGCAGAAACAGTAATTATTGGAGGTGGCTGTGTTGGTGTGAGCCTTGCCTATCATCTGGCCAAGGCCGGCATGAAGGATGTACTTCTGTTGGAAAAATCTGAACTCACTGCTGGATCTACTTGGCATGCAGTAAGGGAAATTTCTAATTTATTAAACATGAAACAAAACATCAGTTTGTGGTGGTGGTGGTGGTGGTGGTGGTGTTGCCTAGATCATAACAATTCCATAAAATGTTTATATGTTATTTTTATATATTTGTATATATAGTTTGGCAAATCATTTAAATTAGCTTTGTTTAGTGCAACAGAAAGTGCCATAAATCTGAAATTCATGAATTACTCATGCTTAATGTCAGAGTGTGACAGAACTCATTGGGGCTGCTTTCTGGCAAGAAATTGTGTGCTTGGTAATTGATTGGCCCATGCCAATGCAAGCAGAAGCAATTTTTCAGGAGCTACCATGGTGCCTAGATATTGCAGGACTTGGAGCATATTTAGAGGCAGAGATGGGAAGAGTTTTAAAAATAAGGAACAAATAGTTGTGGAGGTAAAAATGACAGGGCTTCACTGTTGCATCAAATTAAGATATTATCTTCATTCTGCCTCTACCTTGCTAGATTGTTAGGGTTGCATTTAGGTGAAAAACCTACACTGATGCAATAGAGAGAGGAAGTTATTTTAACACGATTCCCTGCATATACTAGCCACAGCGTTCACAGAAAAACAATCTATTTATATTTCAGTAGTTAGAAAAGATATTCTGCTCCAGAACATCATGAGGGGATTACAGCTCAGTCGGTGGATCCATATTACACAAACTATGTGGTGACATAGCTCGTTACCAAGAAGTTGTTTTCACTAGCTTGCAGTCACAGGGTAACACTAGATATCAGATCATATGACAGCAGAGGTTGCTTTAGTAAAGCCAGATTAGATATAACTAATTTTTACATCTATAGTCATGGTAATTAATAATAAATAATTACAGTAGTACTTAATAGACTTCATAAGAATATTGTGATATTTTGATGACATCATACTACACAATGTGTGTTATCCCAAGTTCAAACCCCAGTTTATCTTTTTGGTGCTATTAGCTGGTTAAGCATTTGGTGCTGTCCCCAGCTTTTGGTCTTCAAGTCATTTGAATGCACTCTTCTTTAAACTTTTAGGCTGCAATCCTATACACACCTACCCAGGAGAAAGGCCAATTAAACTCGAGGAGTGAAGAGGTGTAGGGTTGCACTGTTATTAGGAAAACACTGCAATCCTATCCTTGAGTTAGTCCGCTGTGTGGGGATCAGATTAGTGATGGGTGAGCTTGCTTCATACTTTGCTCTTTTGTTCTAAGCTTTCTTGGAGAACTCTCAGAGAAAACTCAAGGATTTCCAAGACTTCTCTGAGGATGCTTGAATGACCATGAAACCCGGGGAGCTTTTCCATCTGCTCCAACTGTCTTCTGTCACTAAACTGTCTTCCAAAACCTATCCTGCAATCGGATGAGGGAACTAACACTGAGGAAGACTGTCGAGGTTGAAGGCTTCATCCTTGGTTCCATCTACATGGAAATGCTTTATGATGTGATTCTGTTTAAACCTGGATTTTCATGAATTCGATTTTGCTCCTATTGTGGCATATGTAGCCAGTAAAGCAGTGTACACATTTTTAAAGAAATCCTCTTTCACAGGGCAAACAGCACCTGAAACTGCATTAGTTCGAGGTTGGGTGGGCGAAGTCCCACGAATAGAACGGAACGTCATCAACTGCATAGATGAGGTGCAGTGAATGTGCAGAGGCTTGTTCCCTGCCCTCGCCCCGCTCCTGAACTCAGTGCAGTGCAATTCAAAGCAATGAGTTACTTCCAAGTAGACATGTTTAGCCCCTCATGTCCACCCTTTCTTGGCTGAGTAAGGGTCACTTGGGGGCGATCACCTTTTAAACTTATTAAAGTTCTGGGCACATTTGCAGGTCCGGAAATCTGAACGACAGGCAGAGGAATTCTGCCTACCCCTCTATCCGCTCCTATGCTTGGTAAAGTGTAATTGAAGGCAACGAGTTACTTCCAAGTAGACATGATTAGCCCACTCCTCTCCTCATGTCCACCCTTTCACGACACAACTTTCCCTTCCCGCAATCAGTGCTGCTCCCCCGAGCCCTTGCTGAAGCCACACAGGTCACACAGACTACCAAACTGCACTGAAGCCCCTGCAATGGGGAAATCTGTCAGAAAATCAGTTTGAAAAAAAGCAGGTTTTATGGCATGAAAACCTGCACTTGCTATGGCGAGTGGCTTGTGTCATGTGCCATGATCATTTGGGAGGCACAGTAGAATGGGAGTAAAACCACCAGGGTTCCACCAGGGGCAGGGCTTGGCCTCCCAAATAAATGATAAAAAATGAAATATTGGCATAGTGGGTTTGTACCAACTCTGCACCATTTTGTGCTGGTGTTGTATTACACCAGCACAATGCCACTAGGACAAGAAAAAAAAGTGTAGCATTAGAGAACATAATGATGGAGGAGTGGGCCTTAGTTAGAATGCTGTTCTTGGTAAGAGGTTGACACCAATGTACACCAATGTAATGGTTTATACATATTTAAATGTATAATAATCTTACATGTGCAACACTGGAGCCCGTTTAGCTGCTCCCCCACGTCCTCCACCTCCCCTGCCCAGCTTGGGGAGCTCATTGATTGATCATGTATGGTGCTTTCCACCACACTCTGTATTTGGCTGCTTGTTGCGATCCTGGTTTACAACCCTATTTGCAGAGCAAATGCGAAACATAGTTTACCAGTTCAGATGCAGTGGCTTGCCATAAACCAGGAAGTTACTAATTAAGTGAAGTGAACAAAGGGAGGTGGAGAAGAAACAGGGAGGACAGAGCAGGTGATCACAGGGATCATTCTCATATCTATGTGTGAACTGCCACAGTGTATCTGGAAGAACTTATATTAGTGTAGATTTTTTAAATAAATGAGCAATAAAATTCCTGCAGTAATAGATACCCTCAGTGATACCAAACTCCTGTCATTGAAGTGTAGGCAGAGAGAAGCACAGCTCAAATAATAAGACACAAGAAGCACTGTAGTAGTGTTGAGAAGGAAAATGTGCTGATGCAGTAAAATGTACTCATGTTAGAGATAAGTGAGTAGTATGCTGACTACTGTTGATGCCCCTCTGCTGCATTCCTGTTTTATCCCCTTGTGAGGCATGAAAGGCATTGCACAGTGCAGCAGTGCCATCAGAGGAACACAGGAAGCTGCCTTATACCACGTCAGACTATTTATCTAGCTCAGTCTTGGTTTCTCTAACTGGCAGCAGCTCTCCAAGGCATCAAGCAGAGAAGGGTCTTTCCCAGCACCTGTTACCTGATCTGTTTAACTGGAGATGCTTGTGATTGAGCCTTGTACTTTCTGCATGCAAATCATGTACTTTGCTGCTTAGCTGATTCCTCAGGAGGATTTCATGGCTCAGGTTTCTTGCAGGGTTGCCACATAAGAATCTTGTAGCTATACTGGTGCAACATGGTGACTATCTATACTGGACCAGAACAAATATACTTGCATGCCATTCTCTTCCATTCATACGTCTGGCCAAAGGATAGGATTCAGTTATTAGATAGAGTAAACTGAGCTGCCTGAATTTGTATAATACCTTAGTTCAGAGATTATTTCATCCCTCTGTGAAACATGGCAACTGTTTAAACACAACTGTATACAACACATTAGATTAGATTAGAATGGAGAGATTACATTTGGGAAGTGTAATGGAAAGTGTCTAAACTGAAAGTCCTAAAATGTACTCAGTTGCTTACTGTGGTTGGCTGCTAGTCAACATTTTAATTTAACCCCAAGATTCTTGTGGAGAAAATAAGAGGATTAAAAAGCTATTTAAAAGCACAGTAAATTTAAGTATTGTGATGACAGACCGTTAGAGATAAATGGAAAAGTGTCTGTGAAAGAAGAATGCTGGAAAACATAGAACAGATACTAACAGAACAACCAGATATTGGCCTAGATATTGCAATTTCTTTGTCTGTAATCACAACTATCTAAGGCAGAGCATTCCAAACTGTGTGTCGCAACACAGTGTGTCGACAGCAGTGTGTACGTGTGTCGCGCAAAATGCAGAAAATTGTGCGGAAGGGCACCACGGAGCTCCCTTACTCGCGTTTGCTTCCCTTGGCCCCTCCCCCGGAACTTCCTAAAGCAGCTAATGTTAAAGCAGTTAAGCCTTAGCAGCTAAGGCTTAACTGCTTTAACATTAGCTGCTTTATGATTGTGTGGTGTCTTGATGTAGGACGCACGTGATTGGCGGTGTCGAAGTGGTATGGCGAGGAGTGGTAATGCTGGCTGCACAAGGAGTGTGGAGAATTCGGAGTTCTCATTGGAGATTCCTTTAATGGAGCAATTAGTTATGAGTTACACCACCCCCAACTCTCAGCTGTGCTGAGTGGGGGAGTCCCCTGGAGGTCCTGGACTGGGACTGCACTGAGTGGGCCATCCGCCATCTTGGCCAATCAGAACGGAGCTCAGTGGAGGCCAGAAGCCTCGGAATCAGCGTGCTCCCAATCACCTGGGTGAGCGCAGCTTCAGGCTGTCACCCAGTCAACCCACCTGCTGAAGGTAGGCCACCCTCCCAACCCCTATGTGGCAAACAGCAAGCCGCCCACCACGTGGCACTTATAATTTGATTTCTGCCATTTATTTTTATTTTTACTCTGCTGTAATCGTGGATTGACCACCCACTGGCAGTGTACCACCGGAGTGGGCTGGAACTGGACTCTGGACATAGGCGTTGCAAATATTTGCAGCAATATAGCCTTGTAGTGAGACATATATATTTACACCATTTCTATTGGACTTTTGCTTCTCTACTTCATGTGTTTTTGCAGCTGAGCTCCTACCTGGACCTATGTGTCCAAATATGTATTGTAAATACTTTAGTTAATTTTGTTTATTTTTCACATTTTTTCCTGGTCCTGATTCCTATCTTTATCTCACTTATCACTGTGGGAGTGGAGTGCAGGTGCTGTTATTTTCATAAGAAAAAACAGAGAAAGATAAGCGCTAAAAACAGTCCTGTTATTTTCATATTTAGTTAATGCTAAAACCTAAACATAAATTCGCATAGATTTATTCATTAAATTGCAGTTGAATTACCCGTAAAATGGATACTTTTCTAATTAAGAAAAGGAAAGCTGGTGAAGATGATGTTTGCGATGAACAAAATGTAGCCGCTATAGAGGAAACTACGCAAGAATCAACTGTTGAACGGTCTGTATTAGTACATAAGAAATGTAAAGGAAAAAATTCCAAGCCTCGTTTATACAATAAAGATTATATGAAACTGGGGTCCACATTTTCTGGTAATGAAAACAATCCTTGTCCCCAGTGTTTAGTTTGTGGGGATATACTCGCAAATGAAAGTATGGTACCAAATAAATAAAAGCGTCATTTTACCTCAAAACACTGTCATTTGTCAGAAAAACCAGTAGAATACTTTATTGAGCTTTCAAAATCTATAAAGAAGCAGTCTGCATCATTCACAAAGGGAATGAAGACATCAGAGAAAGCTCAAAGGGCAAGTTACTTGGTTGCTCAAATAATTGCCAAAAACAAGGACCCACACGCTATTGCCGAAACCACCATAAAGGATCTTGCTGTGCTATTGTTCGGACAATGTTTGGGCCTGAATTTGAGATAGAAGTTAATAAAATCCCTTTGGCAGATAACACGATTGGAAGACGTATTCAAGACATCTCTGATGACATTAAGCAGCAAATGAAGGATATTTTTCAAGATGATAATATGATCTTTACATTGCAATTAGACGAAGCAACATATGTCAGTGGGTTAGCACAATTATTGGTTTTTATACGTTTCATTCATACTGACAGAATTATTGAGCAATTCTTGTGTTGTCTAGAACTTCCAATGAGAACTAGAGGTGAAGATATATTTAAAACTTTAGATCGCTTCATGAAGGAAAATAATTTGCAATGGTTAAATTGTGTAGGAATATGCACAGACGGCGCATCCTCAATGGTTGGTTCAACAAAAGGTTTTATAGCTTTAGCAAAGAAAGAGAATGAAAATATTATAATTACTCATTGCTTTTTACATTGCGAAGCATTAGTTGCACAAACCATTGGAAATGAATTAAGAAACGTTTTGGACAAAGTGGTTCAAATGGTCAATTACATTAAAAGTATACCTCTTCAATCAAGATTATTTGCTCATATTTGTGAAGAAATGGGGGCAAGGTTTAAAAAGCTTCTACTATACACAGAAATTCATTGGCTCTCAAGAGGTCGAGTGCTTTGTCGTGTATACGAATTGAGGGAAATGATGCTTAAACTTTTTGAGGAAAATCAGCAAAATGAATTCTGCGATCTAATTCAGAACAAACTTTGGTGCACAAAATTGGCATATCTTGCTGACATATTTGAACATTTGAATAAAATAAACAGCAGTATGCAAGGAAAAGGAGAAAATATCTTAACAGCGGTAGATAAAATTTGTGCCATGAGAGACAAAATAGCAATTTGGAAAAGGAAAGTGAAAGAAGGAAATTTTGAAATGTTTTCCAAAACTGTTGAGTGCCAGCTAAAATGTGATATCAGCTGGCTAATTGTTGACCATTTAACATTGCTTGGAGAGAAAGTTCATCATTACTTCCCACATGTTGAAATCCAAGACTATGATTGGATCAGAAATCCATTTCTTTCAACTGCAACGAGGAACTTTTCACTTATTGAAGAAGAAGAATTAGCTGACATAAAAGATGATAGAAATCTGTTAATGATGTGTGAAGAGGGTGACTTAGGCAGCTTTTGGATTCGCATTTCAAAAATGCATCCAAACATAGCGAAAAAAGTGTTAAAAATTCTTCTGCAGTTTTCTACTACGTACATTTGTGAAGTATCCGTTTCAACTATGGCAAACTTAAAGACACTGAAACGTGAAAGCTTAAAAATGCCTGATGACGAAATGCGAGTGTCTTTATCTAATATTCCACCAAATATTGAAAAGCTGTGTTCATCCCATCAACCTCATACATCCCATTAAAATGGTAAGTAGTTATTGGTGTTATTCAACATTTTTTAATTCTTGCACATATTTACATACTGTAACTCATAAATGACAACAATGTATGTTATTATCTTACAAATCATATATTTTTTAAAATATAAATGAAAGGTTTTCATGAGATATGTTGTGTCCCCATACATTTTGTTATTACAATTTATGTATGTGTCCGTATCTCTTATAACGGGTTAGTTTAACCTCCGGTTTGCTAGTAAAACTGAATTACTGTGTTGTGAAATGATGCATGTCTAAAAAGTGTGTCACCAACATGAAAAGTTTGGAAAGCTCTGATCTAAGGTAACAAAGAGTCTGGTAGAACCTAAATCAGTGTTGCATAGCTAGAAAGATATTATTATTACCAATTATTGCTGTTGTGAATGGGCATTCTTCTTGCATACATTGCGGCTCTGCTTAGAAATGTCACAGACCTTACCACTGCCTGTTACATTTTATGGTGTTTTTGTCCACTGTTTACGCCTGTATACCAACCTGAAAGTAACACTTCATACATTTGTCAAAGGTGGCTCTAATCCATTAAAGCTAATGGCAATAAAACTGCTAGGATTGGATCTAGACTAAGTTAGTCACACTTAGGTTCCATTGAAATCCATGGGACTTAAGTTAGTCATGGCTAACTTTTCACATGGATTTTCATGGAATCTAATTGCAACTAACCTAATCTGACTCCAGCCTTAATCTTTCAGGTGCCACAATATTGTTCATTGTTTTTGCTTCCACAGATTGACAGAACTGCTCTCTGCAAATTGACTTAGATGGGGAGTAGAAAAACTAAACAGCATTTTTTAAAATTTAATATCCTTGTATTATCTTTTTGTTGGTTCCTTTTTTAAGGCAGGTTTGACAACGTATTTCCATCCCGGAATAAATCTGAAGAAAATCCATTACTACAGCATCAAGCTTTATGAAAAATTAGAAGAAGAGACTGGACAGGTAATAATTTTAAATATATTGATTAAAGATCCATATTAGTTTTGTGACATATGCTATACTACACAGTTCTAGAACAATTTGCATGCTTGGAGCTTTTGGACAACTTTAGACAGTAATCTGTATATGGTAAGAGAACAGCTTGTATTTTTAGGATCTGTCTCATACATTATTTCAAATATGTCTTAGTTTCCACAAGCTGTCTTGGGATATTAAGCACTTTTATATCCAGGCATCCTCCCATAATATAGGACCTGTGGACATTCTATGTTAATTCATTCTGAACCCATCTAGCTATATCACACATCGTTTAATAATTAATTCAAAATAGTTTATAAATGGCATATATAAGGTTGTTAAAATCCTTGAACAAGAACAAAAAAAGTAAATAGAACCAGAAAACATGGCAAAGTTCACAGCTGCAGTTGCCACATTTTGTGAAGTGAAGCAAAGGACCAAATGAGCGTTGGCGTCATCAGGAGACTTTGCTAACGTCAATATGTAGTGCCCCTTATGGAAGGCAGAGGTCATTGGTTTCTTTCTTTCTTTTTTGAGGAGCAGCCAAAAATGGAGAACATTGCCATTCGTGAGCTTACAGTATTACATTGTATAGACTAACAAGAGAAAGCTCACTGCCCTCTCCAATTTAGAAAAAATGGGTAGGTTTGAGTATTTCTCTTTGAGATAAAAGATTTTTTAACACTTTGACAGTTGACGAATTTTTAATCTAAACCTTTTGTAGTTTAAAAATTATTTGAACATCAAAGCATAAAGTCCTGTGAGGCTTTTAAAAAATATATCCATGGAAAGATCATTGATCACACAACATAATCTTGAAACATTTGGCAGAAACTAAGGTGCAAATGAAAACAGCAGAATAGTGTAGAAGCATTGTTGAAGATGAAGGACATATTGGATTATAAGGAGTGCACAGAAAGCTTTGAGAGTTAGGTTTGGTTTTGTTGGTTGCTATTTTTGTTGCATATCAAATAACTGGAAGCTTATTAATTTCATAGCAACCTAGCAACCCTGTATTTATCCTATAGCTTGTTGTGAAGGTGCATTTTGTTGTGATTATTTAGTGCTTTATTGCACTACATATAAGTATTCTATGCCCTCAATCCAATACAGAATTAGATGTGTTTAAGGCCATTGATTTCAATGGGCTTAAACATGCCTAACACTATGGTGGATTTAGGCCTATATATCTGCAACCTGATTATCTTTTTATGTTACTATTAGGCCGTGGGGTTTCATCAGCCAGGGAGTATTAGAATTGCTTCAACCCCAGCAAGAGTGGATGAGTTTAAATACCAAATGTCTCGAGCTGGTTGGCATCCAACAGAGCAATATCTTATCGAGCCAGAGAGAGTGCAAGAATTATTCCCTTTATTAAACATGGAAAAGGTAAACAAATCCAATTATTTTATTTATAAAAGCTGTGAAATCATCATAATAAAAAGGATGTGTGTCTGTGTGTCAGCACCATAGCTCCAAGACCATGAAACGTGGCGGGGGGGGGGGGGGGGAGATCTTCACAACAATGGAATGAGAAGCGCGTTGGAGTATTACCTGGATTTTCATGGAATTGGCTTTGGTCCGTCAGGGACACATGAAGCAAGATAAGCCAAGTGTACCATACCTTTAAAAACTGGTTTTCAGGGGTCACACAGCGCTTGAAAGGAACATACTTCCAGGTGGGGTGGGGTGAGTAGAACTGAATGTCATCCAACTGGCAGGGGCTGCTCAACCAATGAGAGAGGCTTGTTTCCTGCCCCTGTCCAGACTCTCCCCTGCTACTACATTATTATGAATGGAGAGCAATTAATTTTCCCCATGTGTGCAGATTTCCCTGAAGAAGCCAAAATCCCCAGTTCTCCAGTGTAGCATTTGAAGGCTCCCCCTGAGAGCTTCCCCCCACCCCAATTTCACCATATTCCAGCAATGTGCCACAGAGTTATTGCTCCCACCCCATTTTCCCCTGTGTGTGCACTCTTGCCTATTGCTTCCAAACCCCCCTTCTCCCTGCTTGCAATGAGAAGCTCCCATAAACCTGAAAGACCATTACTGCAACAAAGCAATAAAGTGTCAGGGTGGACACTGAGCCCATAGAATCCCAGAGTAGTTCTGATTCTGAGGTGGAGCGGCCGCTCCTGGGAGAGGAGTGCGCTCATCCTTCCCAGAGCCAACAGCTGGCAGAGATTCCTCCCACCAGCATTCCTGACATAGATAGCGCTCCCAGGAGTGAGAGAGCGCGGGAAGAAGACTTGCTGGATGCGTGACGCCGACGCAGGGAGTGGCGCCATATGGAGGGCACGAAAAGGAGGCGTAGTGCCTGGTTGGCGCGCAGACAACGGTTGCGCCCAGAGGAAAAAAGGAGGGACTCTCCCTAGCCCATAAGTTCAGGGTCTTCCAGTGATTCTCCTTCAAATGGGGACCAACTGTTCCAACTTAGGGCATAGGTACTCTGCTGCTCATAGCTAGTCGCTGATAGTAGAGTTGTTAAGTTGTAAAAAAGGAATAAAGCTTTGAAAAGAATCCCTTTGTCTGTGTCTGGACTTGGCTACTGGATTAGACTGAAAGAGGCCACCAAGGAGCCCTTGACATAAAGCAGAAATTGAACTTTACATAACAACAGAGAAACAACTTTACATCAGAGAAACTACAGAACATCAAAGAAGCACAGCATCGCAATAGCGATTAAAGAGAGTATGGGAGAAGCGAAAGAGTGCTTTGGGCGAGTTGCTAAAATTAGCCTTTGACCCTTTCACTGCAGGGGAGTGAGATTTATTTCTTGCTTCTGAGTAAACATGCATAGAAGGGAAGATATGTTAAAGATTAAAAGCAGGCTAGCTAAGGTGAATGAGTGTCCCCACTACTGCAGTAATGTGAGGGTCCCTGCTGTGCTCCTGGGGATTTACTCAATGAGAATGGGAAAACTACTTCCACTGGGGAAACAAGAGGGAATGGGGTGTCCCACCCCCTTGACCACATCACTGCCAGGTCACAGAGGCACACCTAGGATTTCATGCAGCGGGGACATGGCACACTGTGGTAAACCTGCCAGTGAGCCGCTTTCAGTAAAAGAGTCAGAGTAAAAGGAGTTTCAGAAAATGTGGCTTTTCAAGAGGGAAGTGGCTGGGTGGCAGTGGATTGGTGATGACGTCATCTGTCACAAAGGAACTCAAGCTGCTCTAACTTCACACTAAATTACTCATGAAGATAGCCCCCTAGACACCTGAAACAAATCAGCATAGGTCAAGGGTGGGGAACTGGGATCAATGGGGGGGGGGGCAGATGATGTCTGACGTGGGCCTCTGCAACTGAAGCCCCTATCTCAAAGCCCTGCCTCTGAGATCATCTGCCCCCATTCTTCATGCAGGGAGAGGCATGGAACCAGATTCACCCACCTCTCATCCTTGGATTGCTCTTCCAACTGCCAGCTGAATCTGCAGCTTGCCCCTTTCCCAATTGGAGAAGGGGATGACTGAGGGAGTGAATATGGAGGGAGATGAGCACACAGCAAGGGAGGAGGAAAGCGAACTGAGCCATGGTGTTGAGGAGTACTCCTTGATCCCGTGGCACAGTCTCTCCCACCCCCTCTCAGAAGGCAAGGGGCCTCGTGTGATGGGGAAGCCTGTGGGCTGGATTTGGCCCATGGGCTGGAGGTTTCCTGCCATAAACCTCCTGTGACCTCTTTCCAAAGAAAGCCACTGGAACTTCTCACCACTCAGGAAGGCTGGGGCAAGTGTAGCAATGGTTTTCAATACATCTACTGCCAGCCTGAATTCCATGGAGGAAACAAAGGTACAAAAGAGTTAACTAAGTAAGTTGGTTGTAATCCTATTCTATTGAAATTAGTTGCAAAACACCCACTAATTTAATAAAGCATGATTGCAACCCTTGATTAACATCAGCACAAGTTGAATCTCCATGTAATATTTGTAATAATTTAAATCTTTAGCCATTTTGTTCTTTATGGCCAGATTCTGAATTTCCAGCTGCTGAGTTCAGTGGAACTCATTAATATTCAGATCTTCCCTATTTCTCAGCTGTTGATTGCAAAATATATATATAGCAAAACTAATGTAATTTCATCTGTTTAACCTACTTAGGTATTAGCTGGTCTACACAATCCTGGAGATGGTCATATTGACCCTTACTCACTCACTATGGCGTTGGCTGCAGGGGCCAGGAAATTCGGTGCTCAGTTAAATTATCCAGTTCAAGTAACTAATCTAAAATCTAGATCAGATGGGACATGGGAAGTTGAAACTCCACATGGAATAATTCAAGCAAACAGAGTTGTGAATACAGCTGGTAAGAAATGAAAGATATGTTCATGCCTTTGGAAGTTTAACAAAAGAAACCCAGCGATGCAGGATTAGGTAGCTCACACTAAACACAGACAGTAATGCTAAAATGAATACATTGTAGAAAGCGGGTAATTTATGCTTTGCATTAGCTATCTGATTATCTCATGAAACATGATTTGGCATGAAGTTGTAATCCCCCCGCTAATTTTAATAGTTTGTAGAATAGTAAGTAGAATGACATGTGTCATTTCAATGTTTCATGATAGGATAATAAGCACATTGTTTTATTAGTAATCTGATCTTTAAAAATGCCATTACATAAATCAGTGGATCTTATTTCTGTGCAAATTAGTTTAGGACTAGGATATGAGACCAGAGTTCCTGAGCATAGTTTGGCCTTTCACTTTAAAAACAGAGGACATGGGTCACACTATTGTGCAATTCCAGTACCACATGTCCATGAATTGTGAAAACACTTACTTGGCATTCTAAAGTTTCCACATTAGAAGCACTTGCAAGATTAAAATGGTCGGTGTGGGTGGATACACATGTTTTCTTCTCTCTCCTGGATATAACTTCCAGTTTTTAATAAACATTATGTAGTAGTTATTTAGAAAACGTTTCATTTTTGTGTGTGAATAAAATAGTAAAGTGGTAGTAGAAAAACAACACAATAACTTGATGTTCAGAATATGAGCATTTTTCAGGTTTTCTGCTATTCAGGCTTCCACATATTTGTGGAAATTCCCTTTTCTTTCCTCTCTCAAAATCTTGTACACTTTCTCACTTTTCATCTTATGATTTGACACTGTGCTTTTTCCTTCCTGCCTCCTTCTCTCTCAAGGCTATATATGTTGTATTGGATCCATACTTGTCCCTCCATGAACAGAAGAGCTCCTTTCATTCACAAAGGGATCTAGGACCTAGTGGAGGCTTCCTGTTGGATGAAGGAGGCAGGGCAGCTATTTTCTCTTAGACCCCCTTCCCCATTTAGCCCCTGAGATCATGGTAGTGGCTTGAGGGATCCTCGACCATTATGCTTATGCCTGGGCTGCAGCTGCCTATTGCTGTGAACCCAGCTGTTGCCAATAAAAGCTTGCAGGAGGGAAACTTGAATAGTTAACTGGAAAACCTCAAATTCATAGGTCTAATTGGACACTCTAAGGGAAAGCAGGAGAGATTCTTTGTTAAGTAAATAGTTAATTGATTGAATTATGTATTGAAGAATGGATATTTGGGGGAAAGCAATATCTATGTTAAGGGGCTGTTATAGGTAAAATTGTTATGAAACAGTGACATCATATCACAGTACCCTTTATGATTGAAATAAGCTATGATCTCCTGTACTGGGTTTTCTGGCCACAAAATTCTGTGTGATATGATCCCCCAATATTTATTTATTTAAAATATTACTATACTGCCTTTAAAGGCAACCTCAAGGTGGTTTACATAACAAAACATGAAACAGTTACACACACACACACACACACACAATTAACTAAAACAGCAGCATTAAAATACCATTTTGATAAAATAAGAATGAAAATATCAGCAATAGTTTAAAAAAAATATCAGCAATAAAATAAAAATATCAGCTGCTCCATATTTTATGTAGGGCAGCTAATATAGGCCATGTAAAGGTAAAGGTGTCCCCAACCAGTCGTGTCCGACTCTAGGGTGCGGTGCTCATCCCCATTTCTAAGCCGAAGAGCCAGCGCTGTCCGAAGACGCTTCTGTGGTCATGTGGCCGGCATGACTGAACACCGAGGTGCACGGAACGCTGTTACCTTTCCCGCCGAGGCGGTACCTATTTATCTACTTGCAATTTCTTGCTTTCGAACTGCTAGGTTGGCAGAAGCTGGGACTGAAGACGGGAGCTCACTCCGTCACGCAGCACTCGGGTCTCGAACTGCTGACCTGCCGACCTTCCGGTCCGCAGTTCAGTGTCTTAACCACTAAGCCACCGCGGCCCCCCTAATATAGGCCATATAGGCCGGCTATTAATAGGCCAGCTTCAATTAAAAATGGAGTGAAACATTTAAATTCTTAGAGTCTGTTTAAAAATAGTCAGGGAGGGAGCCAGGTGTAACTCGCATGAAAGGCATTCCATAAGGATGAGGCCACCACAGAAAAGATGATCTCTTGTGCTCACCAACCTGATAGATCTTACCCATGGGCACATGAGGAAGGGTTTAACAACTGATCTTAGGGCCCAGGCAGGTTCACACAGAAGCAGGCGGTCCTTCCAATAACCTGGTCCCAAGCCATTTAGGACTTTAAAAGTAATCACCAGCCCTTTAAATTGGAGCAGGAAATGCACAGGCAACCAGTGTAGCTGGTACAGAATTGGTCTCTGATTGCCTGGCCCCTGCAAGCAACCAGACAGCTGCATCCTGCTCCAGCTGAACTTTCTGAAACATCTTGAAGGCACCGTCACATAGAGTGCATTACTAGTCAAGTCTGAATGTAACCAGAGCATGACTTACTGTAGCAAGGTCTGTTTTCTCCAGATAGGGATGCAGCTTGCAAGTCAACCAAAGCTGATAAAAGACACTCCTGGTAACCAGTGCCACCAGCACTTGCATATATAGTGCCAAGTCTAGGAAAACCCCCGAACTATGCACTTGGTCCTTCAGGGGGAGTTCAAGCCCATCCAGGATTGGGCTTATACTTTCATCCAGGATGACTTCTCCCAGAGTTGCCATGGGGGACAATATAGAAAGTTGAGGCATCCTGAAAGCCAGTTGCCATGAGGTGAAAGTCCCGCAGCAGCCAGCACTAGCACATGATTCCATCCCTCCAGAAAAGACCAAAGCCACTGTGACACCATACCTCCTGGCCCAGAGAGGTGGCCCAGAAAAATACCATGGTGGATGGTAGAGATCTGAATTTGCTGCAGATGAGCAAGAGTCAGAAGTGAGGATCCTCACCTTCGAGATATTCACACTGCCTTGGAATCTGAGGTAGTCTTTGAACGTACTACAGAGCTTAGGATGGTTTCTAAGGTTGTTTCCCCATAGCTGCTTTGATACATTTGTGTAACTTCCCCCAAGCTTTCCATAAATGGGAAATGCCAGACAGAGGGGGCAGGGGAGGCACTGCTGCACATGTCTGAAATTTGGCACACTTGATCCCTTTGGCAGAAAATGTCTGCAATTTTTTTTATCAAATTCTACAAAAACACACACACACAGTTATAGGTGTTTGTTGATTTTCACCTTGTAGTCAATTGGGAAGATTTCTAAGGTTTCAGAAAAGGGGGTGAGGCAACCCTCTGCCTTAGATCTAAGCCACCAAGCTGAGGCAACCCCCTATATGAGCCAACAATTTTGAGCACCATTTTCTTGGTAGAAAGGCAGGATACAAATCAGATCAATAAATTCTGAGAATAATATTTTTCCTCTGTACAGCCATACCCAGTGGTATCAAAAGCTGCTGAAAGGTCCAGGAGAACCAACAGGGTTGTGCTCCCTCCATTCATTACCTGGAGTATGTCATCTATGAGGGCAATCAAGACTGTGTCCCAAAGCCAGATTAGAACAGATCCAAATAATCACTGTAATCTAAGATTGACTGGAATCAAAGCTACTGCAGGTTCACAAAGCAGTAGTATATTTATTACCAAATTTTTTATGCACCCAATGACAAAAGTTCTTTGGGTGGATTACAGAAATTGGGAACTGGCCATAAAGGACCTTTTAGGATCTTTTTATGAGGCACAGTACAACTGTTTCCATAAACATTCTTGTTTAATTTTGATTGCCTTTCATTCTCAGGAATAGAGGTTAAATTACCAGTGATTTACAAACAAATTTTGGCACCCTACATTTAAAAAATGATAAGACCAACCAGTCAGATTTACAGATTAGCTAAAGCTGCAAGCCTATACACATTTGCCCAGGAGTAAGTCCCACTGTATAGGATTGCACTATAAATGAAATACTTTTACAGTGCAATCCTATACATGTTTTTGTTGTTGTTGTTCAGTCATTCAGTCGTGTCCGACTCTTCGTGACCCCATGGACCATAGCACGCCAGGCCTTCCTGTCCTGCGCTCTCTCCCGGAGCGTGCTCAAATTCATATTCATTGCATCCGTGATGCTATCTAGCCATCTCATCCTCTGCCGTCCCCTTCTCCTTTTGCCTTCAGTCTTTCCCAGCATCAGGGTCTTTTCCAGGGAGTTTTCTCTTCGCATTAGGTGGCCAAAATGTTTGAGCTTCAGCTTCATTATCTGTCCTTCCAATAAGCACTCAGGGTTGATTTCCTTTGTTGTTGTTGTTGTTCAGTCGTTCAGTCGTGTCCGACTCTTCGTGACCCCATGGACCATAGCACGCCAGGCCTTCCTGTCCTGCGCTCTCTCCCGGAGTGTGCTCAAGTTCATATTCATTGCATCGGTGATGCTATCTAGCCATCTCATCCTCTGCCGTCCCCTTCTCCTTTTGCCTTCAGTCTTTCCCAGCATCAGGGTCTTTTCTAGGGAGTTTTCTCTTCGCATTAGGTGGCCAAAATATTGGAGCTTCAGCTTCATTATCTGTCCTTCCAATGAGTGGTCAGGGTTGATTTCCTTTAGGATGGACTGATTTGACCTCCTTGCAGTCCAGGGCACTCGTAAGAGTCTTCTCCAGCACCACAGTTCGAAAGCATCAATTCTTCGGCGCTCAGCCTTCCTTATAGTCCAGCTCTCACAGCCATACATTACTACTGGGAAAACCATAGCTTTGATTAGACGGACCTTTGTCGGCAAGGTGATGTCTCTGCTTCTTACTATGCTGTCTAGGTTGGCCATAGCTTTCCTCCCAAGGAGCAAGCGTCTTTTAATTTCATGGCTACAGTCACTGTCTGCGGTGATCTTGGAGCCCAAGAAAATAAAATCTGTCACTGCTTCCATTTCTTCCCCTTCTATATGCCAGGAAGTGATGGGGCCAGATGCCATGATCTTAGTTTTTTTAATGTTGAGTTTCAAACCAGCTTTTGCACTCTCCTCTTTCACCCTCAACAAGAGGCTCTTGAGATCCTCTTCGCTTTCTGCCATTAGGGTGGTATCGTCTGCATATCGGAGGTTATTGATAATTCTCCCGGCAATCTTAATTCCGACCTCTGATTCATCCAACCTGGCATTTCTCTTGATGTACTCTGCATATAAGTTAAATAAGCAGGGTGACAATATGCAGCCTTGTCGTACTCCTTTCCCAATTTTGAACCACTCGGTTGTTCCATGTCTGGTTCTTACTGTTGCTTCTTGACCCTCGTACAGGTTTCTCAGGAGACAGGTAAGGTGGTCTGGTACTCCCATCACTTTAAGAATTTGCCACAGTTTGTTGTGATCCACACAATCAAAGGCTTTAGCGTAGTCAATGAAGCAGAAATAGACGTTTTTCTGGAATTCTCTTGCTTTCTCCATGATGCAGCGAATGTTGGCGATTTGATCTCTAGTTCCTCTGCCTCTTCTAAACCCAGCTTGTACTTCCGGTAATTCTCGGTTCGCATACTGCTGAAGCCTAGCTTGTAGGATTTTGAGCATCACCTTGCTGGCATGTGAAATGAGCGCAATTGTGCGGTAGTTTGAACACTCTTTGGCGTTGCCCTTCTTTGGAATTGGAATGTAAACTGACCTTTTCCAGTCTTGTGGCCACTGTTGAGTGTTCCAGATTTGTTGGCATATTGAATGCAGCACTTTAACAGCATCATCTTTTAGGATTTTAAATAGCTCGGCTGGAATACTGTCATTTCCGCTAGCTTTGTTGTTACTAATGCTTCCTAAGGCCCACTTGACTTCACTCTCTAGGATGTCCGGCTCAAGTTCAGTGACCGCACTATCATGGCTATCAGGGACATTCAGATCTTTCCTGTATAGTTCTTCTGTGTATTCTTGCCACCTCTTCTTAATCTCATCTGCTTCTGTTAGGTCCCTGCCTTCTTTGTCCTTTATCATGCCCGTCTTTGCACAAAACGTTCCCTTGAGATCTCCAATTTTCTTGAAGAGATCTCTAGGCTTTCCCATTCTGTTGTTTTCCTCGATTTCTTTGCATTGTTCATTTAAGAAGGCCTTCTTGTCTCTCCTTGCTATTCTCTGGAACTCTGCATTCAGTTGGGTATATCTTCCCCTTTCTCCCTTGCTTTTCGCTTCCCTTCTTTCGTGAGCTACTTGTAAAGCCTCATCAGACAGCCACTTTGCTTTCTTGCATTTCTTTTTCTTTGGGATGGATTTCGTTGCTGCCTCCTGAACAATGTTACGGACCTCCGTCCATAGTTCCTCAGGCACTCTGTCTATCAGGTCTAATCCCTGAAATCTATTCCTCACCTCCACTGTATATTCATCAGGGATATGATTTAGGTCATACCTGAACGGTTTAGTGGTTTTCCCTATGTTCTTCAATTTAAGCCGAAATTTTGCAAGAAGCAGCTCATGACCTGAGCCACAGTGAGCTCCAGGTCTTGTTTTTACTGACTGTATGGAGCTTCTCCATCTTTGGCTGCAAAGGACATAATCAATCTGATTTCGATATTGACCATCTGGTGACGTCCATGTGTAGAGTCGCCTCTTGTGCTGTTGGAAAAGAATGTTTGCTATGATCAGCATGTTCTCTTGGCAAAACTCTATTAGCTTTTGTCCTGCTTCATTTTGTACACCAAGGCCGTGCCTGCCTGTTATCCCGGTGATTTCTTGACTTCCTACTTTAGCATTCCAATCCCCTATGATGAAGAGGACATCTTTTTTTGGTGTTAGTTCTAGAAGGTGTTGTAGGTCTTCATAGAACCGATCAACCTCAGCTTCTTCGGCCTCAGTGGTTGGGGCATAGACTTGAATTACTGTGATGTTGAATGGTTTGCCTTGGATTCGTACTGAGATCATTCTATCATTTTTAAGATTGTACCCCAGTACTGCTTTTCCCACCCTTTTGTTGACTATGAGTGCTACTCCATTTCTTCTAAGGGATTCTTGCCCACAATAGTAGATATGATGGTCACCTGAATTAAATTCGCCCATGCCTGTCCATTTTAGTTGGCTGATTCCCAAGATGTCGATGTTCAATCTTGCCATCTCATGTTTGACCCCCTCCAGCTTACCTTGATTCATTGATCTGACATTCCAGGTTCCTAAACAATATTGTTCTTTACAGCATCGGATTTTCTTTTCACCACCAGACACATCCACAGCTGAGTGTCCTTTCGGGTTTGGCCCAGCCGCTTCACTCTTTCTGGCGCTACTTGGAAATACCCTCTGCTCTTCCCCAGTAGCATATTGGACACCTTCCGACCTGAGGGGTTCATCTTCCGGCGTCATATCTTTTAGCCTTGTGATACGTTCCATGGGGTTTTCTTGGCAAGAATACTGGAGTGGGTTGCCATTTCCTTCTCCAGTGGACCACATTTTGTCAGAACTCTCTGCCATGACCTGTCCGTCTTGGGTGGCCCTGCACTGCATAGCTTATGGCTTCACTGAGTTACGCAAGCCCCTTCGCCACAACAAGGCAGTGATCCATGAAGGGATCATGTTTACTCAGAATTAAATCTCATTGTGTTCAGTGGAGCATACACCCTCATTAGTATGTTCATTCTATTGAATTAAATGGGACTCTAAAAAGGATTGTATTGGGTGCAAAAATTACTGATACAAATATGTAGATGCCTTATCTCCTATGAGGGATAAAAGATGTAAAGCACAGTATATGGTGTTTATGATCATTTTATATGTTACAATGATTTGAAAGCATTAGTCACTGAAATATTAATAAAATAAATGGGGACTGTAACCTCTCTTTTTTAAAAGATAGAATCAGGAAAACAAATTTATATTATACCCCAAAAAGTGCTAAAAAATTGATCAAGAGTCATGAAGTCAAATTTTATGTCTTTCATATATTTATTGACTAGAATAAAGATTAAGCCAATTTTTATGGATATGTTATTACTGACTATTTCATGAATATACTGTGTGAGCATCCTTAAGAAATAGTTATAGTTATAGCAAGGATTATTTTTTAGAATACTTTTCCCCCCTCAAAATAGAAACCTCGTACTTGTTCTCCCACAGGTAGAAGTTGGTTTAAATTCATTCACTTCATTTCTACAGCACCCATCTGAATTGAATAGTCTTAATTCAGATGTTACATTTTGTGATTACCAAATCATGGTTTGGAGACTAGGAACGTGACAAAAGCTAATATTCTCTCTCCTTCCCTTCCCCCTTCCTTCTCATGTATGGATGACATCCTCTACTTCCTAGTTTTCTCTATCAGTATTTTGCCATGATGTTCAAATTGGCAAGCTATGGTTAGAGCCTTGCCCCCAAATAATGGTTTGAAAGCACAGTTTGAAGTGGGCTTGCAAATTGTTGTTTAGAGGTTAGCACAAAACATAATCTCCTGAGTTGGACATCAAACCAGGAGGTAGAGGAGGGAATCTATATGTGAAAAAGGTGGTGGTGGTGGTGGTGGTGGTGGGAGGGGGGGGCAAGCATAAAATCTTAGATTCATAGAATAGTAGGGTTGGAAGGGGCCTATAAGACCATCGAGTCCAACCCCCTGCTCAATGCAGGAATCCAAGTCAGAGCATCCCTAACAGATGGCTGTCCAGCAGCCTCATCTTGAATGCATCCAGTGTGGGAGAGCCCACTACCTCCCTAGGAAATCGGTTCCATTGTCATACTGCTCTAACGGTCAGGAAGTTTTTCCTGATGTCATGTAAGCGAGCGCCATGTCATGTAAGCGAGCACCAGGCAGAACATTCCTGATCTCCAAGTTATGAATTGAGCAACTGGGTGATGGGGAAAGGTAAGGCGCTGTGTAATGAATCCACTGTATTTTAAATTAGTAGTATGGACTTAGCACAATAGGACTGGCATGAAAGCACACAGTAAATAATTATTTATTTTGGAGAGGAGGATAGGAAAGGAAGGAAGAAGATTGGCTGTAACATTTGTTAGGAACACACTCTCACCATGGTTGTATTTACCTACAGTGACCCAGGTCATTAATCAGTACCAGGTCTTATTCCCTTTAGTTGAACATTGAAACTATACAACGGTGACTTTGTTTTAATAAGTTAAAGACAGAAATGAAAAAGCCTGAAGAGATGTCACAACTTCAGAACTCAGTATTAAAATACTCTAAGTACAAAGTAGGTAAGAAAATGTATAAAATAGTAATAATAGTGAGGCAACTTCTTCAGTAGCATAGTAGTTGCAATCCACATGTACATACTCACTGCAAGAGAGGTGGCCTGGGTTATTCACTTTAATGTTGCAGAGCATTCCTCAGTGTGGAACTTGTGTGGAACTGCAGGGAGGAGCTGTAGCTCAGTAGTAGAACAAATGCTCTACATGCACAAGGTTTCTGGCCTCTCCAGGTAGGGCTGGGAAAGACCTCTGTCTGAAGCCCTGGGAAGCTGCTGCCTACGCCCATTCACTTAATTTTGCAGAGCCTTCCTCAGCATTAACAACACTGAGTTAGATGAACTAATGGTCTAATTCAGGATGAGGTAGATTCCCATGTTCCAAAGCCTTGCGCACCTTTTAAAATCATGGCCATAGTCCTAATTATAAAAATTAATACATTAGAGACAAATGGTTGCTACATAAATAGAGACCTAATCTTTAGTTCTCAAAAGCACCAAACACAAGCAATTTCCAATTACTTGCCTATAAACTACTAGGTTACAAATGTGCTTTGAGAAAGTTTATCACATTGGTTTAATCACATCATTCTAAATTCAGTGTTGGCCTGTTTATTCATTTTTAGTGAACACACATTAGTCAGAATTTGCCATTGTATGCAAAAATGTGTATCACAGAAGTGCAGCACAATCCTATGTATGTTACTCAGAAGTAAGTTCCAATGTGTTCAGTGCCATTTAATTTCTAGTAAGTATGGTTAGAATTGAAGCCCTAATGTGTCAAATTGCATTAGAAAAGTGTAAAGTGTATCACACAAGATATTCAAGTGAATTGAGATGTGGAAGCTACTTAATAAATTACATTTTTTACATAGAGATAAAGATTGTACTGCATTCAGAGTTTCTGTCAATCTTTGTGCAATAAACAAACACTTTACAATGAGCAGAATCCAAGGCTGGATCTAGACTTTCACTTAGCAGAGTTCCATTGGAGCAGGGGTGGGTAACATGTAGTGTCTCCATATTTTTTTGCCACCCCACCACCCCCAAATGACCACCTCCATTCTGGTGAGTTGCTGCCAAACTTTGGTGGTGTGCAGTAGGGGCAGGAAAAAAAAAACACTCACTTTTGCTTTAAAACAAGGTTTGTGGGGAGCATGCACCTTTTTTAAATGCAAAGCTGCACTCCCCTGGGGCTTTGGGAAGTCGATCTTGCATTAAAACAAGGCTCACCGCACGTCTTATTTAAAGTGAAAATGTGTTTTTTTCTCTTGCCACTGCATGCTTGCCAAAATTCAGCAGCAATGTGGCAGTGGCATTTGCAGCAGCAGGGCTTGCAGGGTGATGGAGGATGTGGCCCCCGGCAGGTTCCAGGGCAGTGGAAATTGGCCCCCAGACCCTGGGAAATTTGCCCACCCCTGCACTGGAGGATGGGATGGGGTGCAATTTTCTTTGATTCCCCTTCAGCCCCCACTTGGGGAGCCTCCAGAACAGCATGGGAGGTGGCACAGTCCCTGTCCTTCCTCAAAACACTATAGTGTTTACTCTAAAAAATTGTGTCTTTAGTTTCTAATTGCTCTGCTGTTCTAATATTTGTGTTTCTGTGCATTGTGCTGTCTAGGTTTCTGGGCTCGTGAAATAGGCAAAATGGTTGGAATGCATCATCCACTCATACCAGTTCATCACCAATATGTTGTTACTGCAACTGTCCCTGAAGTTAAAGCCCTGAAAAAGGAATTGCCTGTGCTTCGTGACTTAGAAGGTTCATATTATTTGAGACAAGAAAGGGATGGGCTTTTATTTGGCCCATATGAAAATGAAGAAAAAATGAAACTACAAGAATCCTGGGTAGTACATGGAGTCCCACCAGGTAATATCGCTCAATTTTTCTCTCTGACTAGTTGAATATGCTGCTGCCTATTAATTGTAATCTGTGGTTGACTATGATTACACACGCTTATCCTTAAAGACAAATCCCCTTCCTGGTATCGTGTTCACAGATTTCCTATATAATTCTTGCTTTCACTTTGTGCTATTCCAGTGGGCAAATAAGTGTTTTTTGCATGCAGTTCCTTTCCTGTAACATTTGGGTGTACTGAGAAAAGGAGTGCTTCATTTTGCTATGTATATAATGAAACAGCTTTTAAAGTATAAAGTTAACAAATATATAATAAGTCAAACATTTTTCTAGGTTTTGGGAAGGAGCTTTTTGAGTCTGATTTGGACAGAATAATGGAACATGTTGAGGCTGCTATGGAAATGGTCCCAGTCTTGAAACAAGCAGACATAATAAATGTAGTTGCAGGTCCTATAACATATTCTCCAGATATTTTGCCTATGGTAGGACCACATCATGGTGTTCAAAATTACTGGGTGGCTGTTGGTTTTGGGTAAGTAAATTGATCTCTTAAGTAAATTTTTTGTCTATCAGTCATTATGAACAACTTTGTAAAATTAAATTGCTATTTATGTGTCTGTCTTTTTACTGTGGAAGATGTAGGGCAGATATCTGTGCCTGAGCTGACTTTTTCAGGAAGGGAGTCTGGAGAACAGAGGCAAGTAGCAGTCTCAATAGATAAAGTTCTAGTCTTTATTAAAAATTAACAAATCACCAGGTCTGAAGGTATCCACCTGAGAGTCTTTAAATAACTGAAATGTGAAATTACTGATTTTCTAACAAAAGTATACAACTTGGCCCTAGGATTGGCCTCTGTATCAGAGGATTGAAAAGTGGCCAGTGTAACACCAGTTTTTTTTACAAGGGACCCAAGGCAGGGATCCAGGAAGTTACAGGGCAGTTGGCTTAATGTCTCTGTAATGGGTAAATTGTGTGGCGCAGCTGACATATGAGACCCTCTCTTTTGTGTGCAAGGCGGACCAGAGAGGGAACCGCCTGCCATTACTCCCATTTACCTTGTCTCAGCACAGCCACATCCCAGCTGAGCCAATCAGCCTTTTGATTGGCTCGGTGCTGTCAGCCTGCAGGGAGGTGCTCCTGTGCAGGCTCCTGCCAGCTGTCTTCCTTTCCCGCCACCAGACCCATGTGCACCCACAATGGCGGCTCCCCGGTAAGTGGGGAACTCAATGTTTAGAAAGCATTACTAAAGATAAAACTATCGAGAATATAGGACAAGTCTTGCTGAAGAAGAATCAACACAGCTTCTCCAAAGTTAAGTCCTGACTCACTTACCTTGTCTTTGAGAGTGCCATTGTCAACATAAATGTAGAAAGGGGTGATCCAGTAGACTTTGTGTACTTGGTCTTTAAAAAAATGTTTGACTAAGTCCCTGACAAAAGGCTCCTGTGCAAATTTAGGAGTCATGGGATAAGATAACAGGTGCCCTTATAGATCAGTAACTGGTGAAAAAACAGGGCCCCATCTACATGAGGCATTTACTCCAGGGCTGCTGTGGTCTGAGGACCTTTGGGACATAGAATGCAGTCACCACTTCGCAGCCAAACCATTTTCACAGGGAAAATACGGATTTCCACAGAGGCGATTTGCTGCGATTTTTTAGCTTGCTGTGGATTTACTGTGGTTGCTGAGCTGTCTGTCCCTTCCTTGAACTGACTTCACAGTTTGAGGTGGGCGTGGGGTAGGCATGCTTAGTGATTGCGTCACTCTGTGACGCCTTTTCACTCCTCCCCGTTCCTCCCTGTTCCTTTGCAGCTGCACAGTAACAGAGGGTAACTGCACCCGAAGTTCAGAGGGATCCATTTTGGAATGATGGGTAGGCACGTACCTCTTACGTGGGCATGCCCCTTAGCATGTGTGAACCATTGCGAGAGTGTGGGGCCGGAGGACTGCCGCTGTGAATGTGTATAAACAGTTGGCATGGTAACGAAGGAGCAGACTACCCACATCTTACCAAAGAGGAACGGACAGACACAAAAGAACCCCTAAAATACAAAACAGCTACATAAACCCAAGGTGTCACACCCCCATCCTGATGTGGCTGCGCAGCTGCACATTTAAATATAATAGTAAAAAAAAGAGCAGCACAACCGCTACAGTTTACTTTGCTTTAATGGACATGTGTCAGGGCACAGCAGATTTTTCCATTGGGGAAGTCCGCAGTAAACCATGCATATACCGCAGCAGAAGCTAATTCACAGCTGCAATGCTGCGCAGTTATGATGGAGTGAATGCTGAAAGCGGTGCCATGTAGATGGCCCCCAGGAAGCTCAGATTGGGATAAATGGGCAGTTTTCATTATGGAAGAGTGTAAGGTCCCCCGATGATTTGTATCCAGACTGGTGCTGTTTAATTTCTTCATAAATGATCCAGAGTTAAGGTTATGAGTGAGGTAGTCAGGTTTGCTGATGACACCAAATTATTCAGGGTTGTAAAAACAAAAGGGATTGGGAAGAGATCCAAAAAGATCTCTCTGACCTGGATGAATAGGTAATAAAATGACAGGTGCAATTTAATGTAAGTGTAAAGAGATGCACACTGGGGCAAAAAAAATCCTAATTTCACATATACACTACTACTGAGCCAGTAGTGACTGACCAGGAAAAAGATTTTGGGGTTGTGGTGGATAGCTCAATGCGGTGGGCAGCTGCTGTGAAAATGGAAAATTCCATGTTAAGGATCATGAGGAAATGGATTGAAAATAAAACTGCCAATATCGCAATGCCTCTATAGTGCAGACACACTTGGAATACTGTGTACAGTTGCTGCATCTCAATGTGTGTGTGTTGTGGGTTGTTTTGGCAGAGCTGGGAAAAATGCATGAAAAAGCAACCAAACGTATTATTAGAGGACTGGAGCAACTCTCCTATGAGGAAAGGTTACAATGTGTTTTTTTTAGATAGAGGTTTATAAAATTATTCATGGTCTGAAGGAAGTGGCTAGAGACAAGTTTTTCTTCCTCATAATGCTAGAACCCACAGTCATCCAATGAAGATGTATGGTGGAAGATTCAAGGCAGACAAAAGGAAGTACTTTTTCCCACAGCATACTGTTAAACTATGGAATTTGGTACCACAAGTTACAATGATGGCCATTAACTTAGATGGCTTTGAAATGGAATTGGACAAATTCATGGAGGATAAAGCTATCAATGGCTCCAAGTCATAATGACTATTTACTACATCCAGGATCAGAGGCAGCATGCCTCTGAATACCAGTTGTTGGGGAAGAACAGCAGGAGAGGACTATTGGCCAGTCATAACCAGCTTGTGGGCTTCCCATAGACATCTAGTTAGCCATTGTGTGAAACAGTATGTTGGAAGAGATAGGCGTTTGGTCTGATCCAGCAGGGATCTTCTTCCATTCTTATGTGCATCACTCTAGAAATATCAATGGGCTCATCCTCGTTACCCATTCTTTGCTTGTTTTGTTGTTAGTGGCTATATGTATATCTTTTTTTGAAGCTCATCCAACTTTCCCTGCCTTTTGTTTCTTCTATTCTGAGCCCAGTTATCTGCTGTGCAGTACAGTTCTTCAAAACAATATTATGCTTTGTCTTGTAGGATAGCTGTACATTAGTTAATATGCTACATGCGGTAACTCGTAAGAGAGCTTAGTCAGAAAAAAGGGCAACCTCATTCATCTGCCTAAGAATATGTCCATTGAATACATACAACCAGAAATTTATACATTATACTTTTCCTATATGGAGATAATAGCTGAACTGGGAAAACCATGTATATCATCATTTATGAAGTAAAGCTGATTTTTTTTTCAGGCTGATATGTACAGCAGCTGCCAGATCCATGTTCTTACAACAAAATGTATCATTAAGTCAATTCATGCACAACATTTTTCTTATGTGGATATAAGCACTATGGTATGCCAGCTCTTACAAAGAGACCCTTGGATAAATGGGAGTCCTTTTTAACAAAGTGGTTAATTAGTATGGATTATATAGAGAAAATTGGATCAAATGTTTAGGTAGATATGAATTTTGGAAACCAAGTTTCAGGTGTATGTTTTCCACTTAATATATGTTAGTTAATATAGTCCTGCTCTCAAAATTCTCTTTATATACTGTCATATCGTATCTAAAATAATAATATTTCTCCAGGGTTTTTTAAATAAGAAAGATTAATAATTTCAGACTACATTCGTGTGATAATACATTTTTTTCTTTTGGAATCTGAAGGTGTTTGAAATGTTGCCCTTGATTTTTTTTTAATCGTATAGTCCTTCAGGCTTCAGAACATTGCCCTATCCATACTTCGACTTTGTAATGGTCCTGTGGTAGCAAATGACAGCTCTTCTATTGTCTTCACTAAACATTGGACAATGGTTCCTCTACCCTTCTCAACAGCAGTATCAAAGTACAATGATGCAGGGCAATACTCCATTTTGCTCCTGTGAAATAAATAATTATACAAAGTAAACAACAATAGAAATAATAATTAGCTCTAACATTCTTTGTCCATGGTGGCCCCATTTGTTACAGTTGTTTTATTATTAAATAAAATGTATTTATTAATCACCCAGCCAGATGGGCGATTAATAAATTTAATAAATAAATAAATATAGCTTGCTGTTATGGTATAAGTCACGACAGCTATCAACTTTTAAAATTTCACTTACCTGAACGGGCAGATGGGCAGCTAAAACAGAGAGATAGATAGTGAGTCCCCAGGGACCATCATGTAAAGGCTGCTCCATACAAAATGCATTTCCTACACAGAAGGCACTTCTAGGGAGGAAGTGGCAAGTATCCACTATTTCATGTGTATGCATGTGTCTATTTATCATGCATATATGTAGTGGGAAGCTGCAGTTAGCAGCAGCTTCCTTCTGTATGTACACATGGTGACACAGACACATATGTTTTGTCACATATAATGAACTACAACATGGCTCATGCTGTTTTCTAAGTGGACATTTGACTTTTTTTGTAGGAGATTTCATCCTGTGTGACGTGGTCCTGAATCAGTGCTTTATTCAGGAATTATGCCCAGATTTCAGGATCTAACACCAATGTTCTGAATTGGCCTCCTCTAG
Organism: Heloderma suspectum; assembly: GCF_057233095.1. Taxonomy (NCBI): domain Eukaryota; kingdom Metazoa; phylum Chordata; class Lepidosauria; order Squamata; family Helodermatidae; genus Heloderma; species Heloderma suspectum. The sequence continues at coordinate 46,288,308 of NC_139459.1, forward strand.
TTTGCTGAGCCTTGCACTGGCCCTAAATCAGGCTGCCTGAGTGCTGCGTATTTAACTGGATTAATTTGCCAATAATTAACAAAATTAGAAAAACCGTTTCCTAGAAAAAAATAGTAAGAAGTGAGTTTATAATCCCAAAGGCCTGTGCTGAAATGTTATCTGAAATACATTTGTGAAGGAAATATTTATCTCTTTTTTTCCTCAGATATGGCATCATTCATGCAGGTGGCATAGGAAAGTATCTCAGTGACTGGATACTCAGTGGGGAGCCTCCTTTTGATCTAATAGAATTAGATCCAAATAGGTATGGAAAATGGACAACTACAGAATACACAGAAGCAAAAGCAAGAGAATCTTATGGATTTAACAATATTGGTAAGATGGTTGCTTATCACTTTTCCCGTATAAAAGGGTAAAATTGGCATGTGTATCACAGATACTTGTGCTGATCCTTTTTAGCTTGTTTTCTGTTTCTGGAGTAATGGAGAGAACAGGGCTTGGTTATACCTTCCCATGTAGTACGCTGAGTCAATTTATACTGTACATAGTGGATATAATGGTATCATAGAGATTTAAGCCACCCTGCTACTTAAAAAGCAGTGAAAGACACAGGACCAGGCACTCTGCACCTTTGGACTGGTGAGAGACTGGTGAGAGAAGAAAACCAGGGAGAGAGATTTGTTCCATTACATTCCAGCTCCTTGCAACTACTTGCAACAGCTCCCCCCAACCTCCCAGTAAACTTTGCCTTGCATCAGCCTGACACTGATTGTGGAGTGAGGCCACCTATTGAAGATCTCCAGCCAATCAGAACAGAGCGCTATCTCTTAGCCCTTTGAGACCTTCCGACATCACAGAGATTTAAGCTGCCCTGCTATGAAGTGGTGGGCAGCCACCAGCGGTCTGTCCCAACAGGGGCGTCCCAACAGGGGCGTCCCTGATGGGGACGACACCAAAGGGAGCACGCCCCTTTGGTTTGCCCCTTCCATGTGCCATGAGGGCAGGGGTGCCTTTTATTTTCTCCTTCTTCCTTGGTTTGTTTGCTCTCTGCTTGTCTATTAACTACCTGTGTGAGTAGGGTGCCCTTGAGTGAGAGCAGTGATTCCCTGACAACAGTTGTACCCACATCTCACAGTTTGCCCACCCTGGCTGAGAGACAGGTGATCAGGACTTCATGTGCCAGAGTTGCTTCTTCTGCCCAGGGTGGGAGCCTGTGGTAGTTAGAAGCAGGGCCTCCTCTGGGTGAGAGCCAAGGGGAGAACTGCTTGCCACACTCTAGGTGAGAGATGGAATGAGCATGAACTAATGGAAGTAGGTTGAATGGCTAGGAAATAAGCACCTTCTTGTTCGTTATATTGCTTGCTTTGTTGGCAAGCCTGATGTCTTAGTTGTGACCAGTGGCTGGTTATAACCACAAGCTACAAACTGTGATTATGTTTGTCAGGCTGGGAGTGATCGTTGGATGAGTGGAGTGTATGTGTTGAATGGTTGAGGGTATGTTTGAATGGTGGATGGGTGCTGAGAGCGTGTGGGTAGTTCTGGTGTGTGTCAGGTTTTCCGATCCTGCCAGCACACATGCTCAGGCAGTCTAACACTGGACACCCAAATCAATGAGATTTCTTTATTGCAGGAAATCCCACAGCAAAAGCTTAATGGTTACACTCTTCAGAAATCATATAGCTGAGTCAGTAGTTATAGGCTCTATGTAATTCCAGAACAGTCCAAAGCTAAACACTAAACACGTGACTGTGATCCTCATCAACATGGTTTCCCCGTTGCCATCTCCATGATTCTGACACAAGGGAAGGGACTCTGGATTCATGGTGTACTTAGCCCAGGCCATCTTTACATTGGGTTCCAAACCCCAGATAAGGAATGGGAATGATTCCTGGAATGACCCCATCAGGCAATCAAGGGATAAATTCTTGAAAGGCCTAAACAAAACCACACCCATTGAGAGTCCAGCTTTGAATCTTTTTTTGATAACTCCAGGTTGAGGTCTGTCAAGATCAAGGGAAGGGTAACCCCAGACAGGCAAGGTATTCCATGCCACCACTTTTGCGTTGGTAATTCCACACTGCATGCATCCAGGCAGAGGAAAGCCCAAAAATCATAGATCAAACCCAGCTTGCCAGTACGCTGAGCTGACGACAAACAAAGGCACAATCCACAGCAAATGAGAGTTGAAGTCTATGAAAAGCCTCACAGTACTTTCCATGGCAAGTCTTTAGCAATCTAAGGTTCCAGTTAAGGGAGAGTCCATGTGCAGAGTGCCTCCAAAAGCCCAGGCGATGATGGATCCAAATAGAGAAGGCTTCAGGCAATGAAGACAAGATGTTCCTAGCAAAGCCTCTTCACCTTTGCATCAGCTTAAAAGGGAAACGGTGACTGTAAAACATCCGCCCCCGATCCCTTGACAGACAAGGGCCTTTAGCCTTTCAGCAAGGCCCCTGTCTAAACAGGGCATCACCGCTCAGCCCTCCAGCACTGACGCTTCAACCTGGGTGACCCTTCTGCAAACCCCACCCCACCTCTGTCAGGTTCTCATGGACAGCTTCCAGCCTCCCTGCCTGCCAAGGCCAGACCAACAGATGGAAAGGGAGTTGGGTGACTCCTCCTGGCTCTGTTCTGAGAACACTGACAGAGATAAGCTCACCCAGATTCTGACATTCCAGAGGCTGAATAGGCCCAAGCACTTTCAGGTTATTTCTAATCAAATCCTGGCTGTAACCTACAAGGCCCACTGCAGTGCTGAAGTTGGGCCCTGACACTGTGGTAAGGATGTGCTTGGGAAACTCTGACACAGGGACCAATGAAGGGAGCACCACTATCCCAGTGACTTGGGGCAGAAGGAGATATGGCAGGAAGAGTGGGTTGGGACATCAAAGTACAATGGGCCACAGATATTTACACGCTGTTCCCCTTCTACCCCCTTCCTCTAGCTCTCATATGCCTGGTAGCTCATCCACTGAGCCCTCCTGTCTTGCGTTGGTGCTAGTTAATGCCAGGTCAGTCCACAATAAGACCACACTCATTCATGATTTAATTGTGGATGAGAAGGACGACCAGACGTGTATTACTGAGACTTGGGTGGGTGAGCTGGGTGGGGTTGACCTGACTCAGCTCTGCCCACCTGGGTATTCGGTGCAACATCAACATAGTTTGGAGGGCTGGGCGGGAGGTGGGGGAGTCGCTGTGGTTCATAGAACCTTCATCTCCATCACCAGGAAACCACTCCACCTTGGAGCGGGCCTTGAGGGGTTGCACCTGCTGTTGGGCCATAGAGACACATTGGGGATGCTGCTGGTGTACCACCCACCCTGCTGCCCAGCATCCTCCCTGACTGAGCTGGCAGAGGCAGTCTTGAGTGTGGTGTTGGAGGAACCCAGGATGGGGGTTCTGGGTGACTTCACCTTCCATGCTGAGGCTGTCTCTGGAGTTCCAGCTCAAGACCTTATGGCCTCCATGATAACCATGGGGCTGTCTCAGTTTGTCATCGCCCAACACATGAAGCAGGGCATACCCTTGATTTGGTTTTTGCTCCCAATTTTGTGGGATCAGTTCCAGTTCCTGCAGCCTGATGATGTGGACAAGGTGCTTGCAGCAATGCAACCAACCATGTGCCCTTTTGATCCCTGCCCCCCTTGGCTGATAAAAGCTAGCTGAGGAGATATGACTGGGTGGGTTCAGAGAGTGATAAATGCTTCCCTGAGGAAAGAGGTGGTCCCTGCATTCCAGTCTGAGTTTCAGTCTGGTTATGGGACTGAATCAGCCTTAGTCGCCCTGATAGATGACCTTTATCGAGAGAGGGACCAGGGGAGTGCAACCCTGTTAATTTTGCCCGACCTCTCATTGGCTTTTGATACCATCGACCATGGTATCTTCCTGAATCAACTGTGGGATGGGTATCGGAGGCACTGTGTTACAGTGGTTCCAGTCCTACCTACAGGCCGATTTCAGAGAGTAACACTGGGTGACTATGGGGTGCCACAGGGTACCATCTTGTCCCCAATGTTGTTTAACATCTATATGAAGCTGCTGGGAGTGGTCATTAGGGGATTTGGAGCTAAATGCCATCAGTATGCTGATGACATGCAGCTCTATTTCTCTGTGACATCTGAATCAGGAGAGGCTGTGCAAGTCCTGGATCAGTGCCTAAACTCCGTAATGGGCTGGATGTTAGCCAATAAACTGAGACTAAATCTTGGCGAGACGGAAGCCCTGTGGGTGAGTGGTTCCTGAGTCTGGGAGATAGCTTCTTTGCCTGTTCTGGATGGGGTTGCACTCCCTCTGAAAGATCAGGTTTGTAGTCTGGAGGTACTCCTAGATCCATCATTGTCGCTGGAGGCCCAAGTGGGAGCTGCGGCTCAAAGTGCCTTTTAGCAGCTTCGGCTGGTTCGCCAGCTCTGGCCAATCCTGGACAGGGATAGCTTGGCCTCAGCGGTACAGGCATTAGTAACCTCAAGATTGGATTACTGCAATGTACTCTATGTGGGGCTGCCCTTAAGGCTGGTCTGGAAGCTGGAGCTAGTGCAGAATGCAGTAGCTCGGCTGTTGTCAGGAACTGCCCCTTTTCAGAATGTAAGTCCTTTGCTGAGGGAACTGCACTGGCTGACTATTCCCTGCTGGGCCAGGTTTAAGATATTAATGCTAGTGTACAAAGCCGTAAAGAACTTGGTATCAGGATACCTGAGAGAGCGCCTTCTTTACCAACCTGCCTGGTCACTGAGGTCATCAGAGGGTTTGCACCTGGTGGTTCCACATGGACCTATGGCCTGGTTGGAGTGAAAAGGTTCATGGTTCTTTTCATGGTGAAACATGGTGACCCCTTTCCTGTGGAACTTCCTGCCTTTGGAAGTCAGGCAGGCGCCAACGTTGTGTTGCTTTTGGTGCCTCCTGAAGACATTGTTATTTCGAGAGACCTTCCCTGAGTGACCAGCTGCAGTGTATTATTTATTATTTATTTATTTAATTTATTTCATTTCTATACTGCCCAATAGCCGAAGCTCTCTTAAGTTCAGAATCTGTTCTTTTAAAATGTTTTAATTTTTTTAATTATGGGGTTTTATTTTTTTATCTTGTTGTTCACTGCTCCGAAATCTTTGATATGGAGCAGTATATAAATATTGAAAATAAATATTGTACATGAAATAAATAAATAAATAAATATAAAAATGCCACCTTATTTTATATCCACTATTATGATGCTTCACAACCTCCAGTGATGTACTGTGCTGAAAGCTTATTTAAAGGTACATGAAAAATAATCCTGTGTACATGTGCAATAAGTGATTCCTTTTCATGCATGTGGTGTGTTTTTTTTACCTTTGCAGTTGGTTATCCTAAGGAAGAAAGATTTGCTGGGAGACCTACAGAAAGAGTCAGTGGGCTGTATGACATCCTTAAGTCTAAATGCTCCATGGGATTCCATGCAGGATGGGAGCAACCTCATTGGTTCTACAAACCTGGGGATGAGACTGGATACAAGTAAATGAAAGTTAAATATTTATTTACTGCACTAAATTAGTGTTAATACATGCCAGATAATTGATTTATCTTTCAGAATTTATTGGAAGTACATCCTATCTTCCTTTTGTTGTGGAGCTTTTAGAACATGTATTTTAGGCTGTTCTAAAAGCTGTACATTTATTTACTTATTTATTACATTTATATCCTGCTTTCCTCCAAGGAGCTCAGGCAGCATATGTGGTTCCTCTCCCCATTTTATCCTCACAACAACTCTCTGAAGTAGGTTAGGCTGAAAGACAATGACTGGCCTAAGGACACCCACTGAGCTTCATGGCTGTGTAGGAATTTGAACCTGGCCAACTTCAGTCCTAGTCTGCAAAAAAACACTTAAATAGCAAAAGTCAGTATTGTGTACTCCGTTTTGAGAGGGGTTTTGTGAGCTGGTATCAGTTTTTAAATTGAGGTAGGTTGCTAAGAGGAAAGCTGTGCTTTCAACATGTATTCTTGGATATATATATATAGATGAACTGAATATCATATTCATGTATGTGTGTGTGTGTGTGTGTGTATATATATATATATATATAAAAAAAAATATGATATTCAGTTCATCTGGCCGGCTACCTGGCCACTCTAGGTGGCATACAATGCAAATAACAACATGAAATACAACAAATTTTCATAATCAACTGAACAAAACAACATTGCTCTAAAAAAACAAACAAACCCTAACCCTCCCCAAATGCCTGCCTGAACAGCTAGGTTTCCAAAGCCTGGCAGAAGCTCATCAGAGAGGAGTCATGGTCACTAGGGAGGGTATTCCACAGAGTGGGGGCCACCACAGAAAAGGCCCTTCCCCTAGTCCTCACAAGCCTAGCTGTCCTGGCTGATGGGACAGACAGAAGGTCTTCTGAGGCCGATCTCATTGGGCGGTGTCCCTGGATAGATGTGAGCAAAATGGCCCGTGATTCTTTTAATTTTTTTTCTCCTTGCAAGGCTGCTGCAGAAATAGATGGGCATTCTGGAGAGAGAGATCTTGTCGGCCAGGAAGTGTGTGGGGAAAGAAGCCTATTGCCAGCCAGAAGGGGGAGGGAGGACTAACCATTCTTGCCTCATGTCTCTGTAGCGATATGGGCAGCCATTGTGCAGCAGGATAGCAGGTTCAGACATAATGACAAACCAAGATTAACGCAAGCCAAGTTAGCTGGGGTGGGTCAAGATGTATAAACAAACCACAGTTAAGCTAAACAAACCATGGTTTAGCGATACATTCGAACACAGCCAATAAGCAAACCACTGCTTTTTCACTAGATGTTTCTTGAAGTGTAAGGGCCAGTTCATGTTTCAGTCTGCCGTTTTCCCCCCCACTTACTTGCAGAGGACTTGAACAAATAAACACGCTTTTTCTTGCTGCAGTCATACCCTGAAATGTTATAGTGCTGTCTGGATGTTGGGGGTTGGTCTTGATGGTCTTATAGGCCCCTTCCAACCCTACTATTCTATGATTCTATGATGTTCAACCATGCATAGTGAGGAACAGTATTGTGATAGTAAGCCTGCCCCCATCATACAAGCATATATTTGCACATCTGTAATATACCTATGTCTGTACAAAATGGACATGCTCATATGTGAGATTGGCGATCTTGCAAAAACAGTGGTCCCCATCCACATGTACAAGTCTACATCTCTACAATTTATTTAAATGTAGGCACATTGCAGATGCATAAACACATCTGCAAGGACTTTCTGCCATGATCCTGCTACACCGCTAAAAGTGCTTATGGGATTCCATCTGTATTGTTCAAAATGAAGAAATTATGACAATCTCTAGATCATAAAAATACAAAGTAATAAATAGCAAGATTAACAGTTCACTGAAACAGTAGATAAATGTACTGGGATTCTGAACTTCAGAGGAAAGGTTAGTAAGGATTTTGCTTGCATTACAAAATATGAACTCATTTGATTTGATTGATCTGGATTTGTAATTGAGTTAAAGATTAACTATTGTTACACAATGGAAAGTAGTGGATGGTCAGGTCACGTCAACTTTATTGCTTGGAGCCATTTTCTTGTTGTTCAGTCGTTAAGTTGTGTCCAACTCTTTGTGACCCCATGGACCATAGCACGCCAGGCCTTCCTGTCCTGCACTCTCTCCTGGAGTGTGGTCAAGTTCATATTCATTGCATCGGTGATACTATCTAGCCGTCTCATGCTCTGCCGTCCCCTTCGCTTGGAGCCATAGGCCACCACTATATATAAAAAGAAAAAGCAACAGCACAACCACATATTTATATATACATACATACACATATCCAACAGAAACATTCCCTCTGTGCTGTTTGGAATTTCCATTATTACAATGGAAAGTAATAAACTTGTCAAAATAAGTATGCTTAACATTTATCCATTTCAAATTATTTCCTAAAAGGAGTTGAAAGGAGGGAACAAAATGGGGAAAAAACAATGTCAAAAGTGTGTCGTGTTGAGCTGTTTGCGTAAAGCTAAGTTGAAAACTACTAGGCAGGTATTGGCTGTTTTTTTTAATGCAGCTAAACATTCTTTTTCTAGGCCTAGTTTTCAACGCACAAACTGGTTTGAACCTGTGGGTCGTGAATATAAACAGGTGATGGAAAAAGTGGGTCTGATCGATCTTACTCCATTTGGCAAATTTAGCGTCAAAGGCAGTGATTCTGTCAAACTTTTGGATCGTCTTTTTGCAAATGTAATCCCAAAGGTAAATAGACATATAATAACTACATTAATATAGGATCTGATTCTGTATAGGCTGGAAGGAGTTGAAGTTCATAGTTCTGTTCATATGAACTCTCAAGTGTGTTGAATCTAAGGGCGGAACTAGACAGACACCAATTGCACAATTAGTAATTGCATGATTGAGTTTTTTAAAGTAAATTGCATGCATGGGGTGATTCCAAATGGGCAGCCTGTGCCTGCAATTTACTTTGTAAAATTCTAATGGCATGATTGATGTCTTGTCTAGTTTGGCCCTAAGTGTGATAAGGGATCATATCCACCTCCCCTCCTGCATGCATCTGACCCAGGCCTGGGCTCATCTGATTCCCACATATTGGACATCATGTTGGATTGGGACCTATACATTTCATGTAAGTCTGTTTTATGGAATCTGCATACATCAGAATGAAGTGCAGTAAAGATTGCATGGTTCAGATCTATACAGATTAGGCAGTATTAACACAGGCCTCATATAAATATTATCTCCAATTCTTCTCCACAGTCTCTGTGCATCACACATATGGGCTGTTGCACCTGTGCAGAGCCTTGATTCGTGACACTTCTGTAGCTGAGGAATTTTGGTAGGAACCCTTCCCCCACCATCTCAGTGCTCATACTCTAACGGGTTCCCACTCAATCCGTTCGTTCTTCGTCAACTGCCATTGTGGCAGCACTCAATTGAAGGGACTTCTTGGGTTTTGGTGACTGTGCTTAGGAAAACTCTCATTTATTTTCTTATCTGTCTGTCTGTCTGTCTGTCTTCTTAGTATTTCTTCCTTTCACATTTTTCGTATTGAGTTATTTTTCTTTCCGGTTCACGGTGATCATTGATTGCGGAGTGCTCTTGGGCGTATGGCCGTTAAGGCTCCTTTTTGGAAGTGTGTTCGCTGCGGGGGTAAGCTGCTGCCCACTGACAGACACTCTTTATGCCTTCTTTGTCTTGGAGAAGGGCACATTGTTGAAGCTTGCCATCATTGCATGTCCTTCAGCAAACAGGCTCGGAAGAACTGCACTGATAGACTTAAGGTGATCCTCTGGGAAAAGGCTTTGAAGGTGACAGACACCCCTAAAAAATCAATGGTGTCTTTGTCAGACCCACAGTCAGACAAAGCAAAGAGGGTGGATAAGCCTCCTCAGAAGGAAGGATTGGCATCTGCTGCACCTTCCCGGTAGGCTCTGGCTCTAGCCATGGGCTGTTCTGACCTGCCTACACCATGCCATTCTTTGGCAGTTTCTCTGGCAAAAAGTTGTCGAAAAAGCCATGATCCTCACAGTCATCTGAGGGCCAAAAGAAAAAGAAGAAGAGAGAGTCAAAAACACTTATCTCTCCAACCGAGACCGTGTCTTGCTTACCAACTCCTCCTCCGTTATTGGATTTGCCAATTCCAATGGCTGTCCCACTGTCGGCATCGACATCGGTACCAGTACAGATGGCATCTGTTTCAGAAGGGGAAATTTGTGACTCCACACCAACTCAAGACTGAGAGGTTTGGGGGGATGATCTTTTACAGAGCCATCCATACTGAGAGTCCTCTTCATCAGTCCATTCTGCTTACTCCCATAGGGGTGAGAGGCCTCCTCCCTTTCAATGGTCACAAGATTGAGGCAGGTTGAGATTGGCTTGTTCTGACTGGGATAGAGGATTGGATTAGTTTTTTCCACCAAGATGTCGCTCTGATTGGGATGATTGGCGTTATTATCTTCCTCATCCTTATCCTTATGAAAATTTTGCCTACCTGGACGCTCACTGTCACCATCAGGAGTTTCTTCCATCAGTTTCCATGGCTAGACCACCAGTTCTGGAGACATTTTTGCCTCCACCACCACCGGCGGTACAGGCACCACTTCCTGTGCTGCAGTCACCTCTTCCGCCTCAGCCATCAATGCCTAGGGCAGCAGCTACGCAAGTTGACACAGGCTGTAGGGCCTCGCCTCCGTTACTTCGGGAGGCATCTCCTAATCCTCATGATCAAGATCTTCAACGCAGCTCTTCTGTTTCCCCAAGAGAGGTTTACCAGTCTGACTCTGCTTCTGTGTCATCAGTTGCTCTTCATTTTCATCTCCTGAAGTTGCTGTGGGCTCACAGGACCCGTCCTCACCCTTGGAGGATATGGGTAATTTTTCTCAACAGATTTCGAGAATGGTCCAGTCACTCAGTCTGGAGGCCCAGCAACCTATGGAGAGGATTAAGGACCCAGTCTTTGATGTTCTTCACTTGGAGTCAGCTACTCTTGTGGCCATCCCATTTCTTCCAACTTTGCTACAGACAGTACAACTCTCCTGGAAGGCTCCCTTTTCCATGACACCGACACCTAAAAGGCTGGAGAGCCTGTATAGAGTACAGGAGAAGGACATTAAATTCCTGTTTACTCATCCTCCTCTGAACTCAGTGATTGTTGAATCCTCGCAGGGCAGATATCATTGTGTTCATTCTTCTCCAGTTGATAAGGAGGGCAGGAGATTGGATTTGATGGGTAGACATACTGTATATATTCCTCTGTTTCGCTGGAAATATGCAACATAAATTATCAAGCAACCATAGCTTACTCTCAGCTCTTTTTGTGGGAGAAGATGGGTTCACTGTGTGATTATCTCCCAGATGATCAACATGAGTTGGCCCATGTTTTTCAATCAGAGGCAACAAGAGTAGCACGGCAGCAGATTAATACTGCTTGACACCAAACAGATTGTGATGCCAAGGCGATGGTGGGAGCAATTGCATTCCATAGGCATGCTGGGTTGTCGTAAGCAGGACTTACACAGGAGGTGGGTTCTCGGATTGAGGATTTACCATTCGACGGTGATGGGTTATTTAACTCTAAAACTGATGAGGCTATGGATACCATACAGAAGGCTAATGTTCTTCTAATGTTTCTGTTAATGTTCAGAAAATGGGGTTTTCACAACTGTAGCCAGTGTTTAAGCAACGCAGATGGTACCATCAATTGTCATTCCAGCAATCCAGGCTTGCAGGTGATCTTCAGGCACCCCAGCAACCAGCTTCACAACAGAAACATCAGTTTCCCTCTGCGTCGTGCTTCTCGTCATTTCGTCGAAGGCCCAACTTCAGGAAAAAGCAACATCTTTGACTACAACATGCTTCCACCTTCCTCAGACAGCCCTCCTTTCTTTGGCTGCCATCTTGCCACCTTTTTTACAGCATGGGAGGGGATAACAACAGATTCTTGGGTCCTACAGATTGTACACCGAGGTTACAGAATCGAGTTCGACACTCTCCCTCCCTTTTTGGACATTACAACCACAACTTCTTCTCTGGTGTTTTAAGAAGAGGTGAACAACCCCCTGTTGAAGGATGCAATCAAGCTGGTGCCTCCCATGAATATGCAGGGGGGGGGGGTTCAATTCCTGGTATTTTACAGTACCGAAAAGGGACGGAGGGCTTTGCCCGATTCCAGACCTCAGAGGGGTCAATGCGTTCATCTCACCCCAAATGTTCAGAATGATGACATTGACCTCAATCCTACCCCTTCTGCAGACAGGAGATTGGTTCGCGGTCATCGACTTAAAAGACATATACTTTCATGTTGTGATAGAGGAGTTCACCCAGCATTTTCTATGGTTTGCAGTCGACGGCCTCCCTTACCAGTTCCAGGTTTTGCTGTTCGGGCTCGCGACAGCTCCAAGAGTCTTCACGAAATGTATGGCTGTGGTGTGTGCCCACCTGAGACTACAAGGAATTCAGATTTATCCTTACATTGACAACTGGCTTCTGGTTGCTCAGTTGGAGCTCCAGTTGCAAAGTGCCATTCGACGGATGCTGGATCTATTGGAAGACCTAGGTTTATGCATAAACTTGGAGAAGTCAGTCTTGACTCCAACCAGACTCATCCAGTTTATTGGGGCATCCATAGACTCTGTCAGAGGTCGAGCATTCCTGCCTCAGGATTGAGCACAAGCATTGGTGAAGTTGGCTACCGATATTCAGGGCCCTTGCACCATGATTGCCTATACGATACAAAAGTTGTTGGGATTGATGTGTTTGTCCACAGCATGAAGAACTTTATCATGAGGACTTTAAACTGAATCCTACGGGGAAGGGAGACGTAAAGTTGGGGGTAAGAATGGGGGAAGGCTCATGCACCACAACGGAGAGAACAATTCTCATAGCACCCAATAATAGTCTTCACAAACATGTTAGGAAGAAAGGCAGACTATAAAGCACATGGTCTTCGATGTCTATATACTAATGCCCAGAGTATGGGAAACAAACAGAACGAACTTGAGCTCTTAATACAGGAGGGAAATTATGACTTGATAGATATAACTGAGACTTGGTGGGATGACGCTCATGACTGGAATACAGCAATTGAAGGATATAGCTTGTTCAAAAAGAACAGGAGGAATGGAAAGGGAGGTGGAGTTGCATGATATGTGAAAAATACATATCTCTGCACAGAAATACAGGAGGATGAGCTTGGTAGCCCCATCGAGAGCATCTGGGTTAAAATTGATGGAGCAAAGAATAAAAGGAACATGGTGGTCAGAGTCTACTACCAGCCACCCAATCAAGGAGAAGACAAGGATTAAACTTTTGAAAAGCAAATAGCCAATGTTTCAAGGAAGCATGATGTAGTAGTAATGGGATACTTTAATTTTCCCGATATTTGTTGGGACACAAATTCTGCAAAACATGGCCCCTCCAAGAAATTCCTGACTTGCGTTGAGGATAATTTCCTCCTACAGAAAGGAGAGGAAGGAACAAGGGGATCAGCTATCCTTGACTTGATCCTAACCAAAAGAGATGACTTGGTGGATAAAGTAGCAGTTATGGGAACTCTGGGGGAAAGTGACCATGTTATACTTGAGTTCTTGGTTCTAAAGGAAGCAAAAGCCGAGTGTAGTCAAACCCGTACCCTGGATTTTAGGAAAGCCGATTTTAATAAACTCAGAATAATTATAAGTAAGGTCCCATGGCAAGCGACTCTAACAAGAAAAGGAGTCCAAGATGGATGGGAGTTTTTAAAAAAGGAAATTCTCAAGGCACAATTACAAACAATTCTACCAAGAAAAAAAGGCGGAAGACAACAGAAGAAGCCAATGCGGCTTCACAAAAAGCTTAGAGATAACCTGAAAATGAAAAGACACACATATAGGAAGTGGAAGGAAGGCCAAGCAACAAAGGAAGAGTACAGGCAGGTAGCACAGAATTGCAGGGATGGCGTCAGGAACGCTAAAGCTGAGAATGAACTGAGGTTAGCAAGGGATGCTAAAAGCAACAAAAAGGCCTTCTTCAGATACGTGCATAGTAAAAGACAGAGGAAAGAAATGGTGGTTCAACTGTTCATTGAGGATGGCAAAATGATAATAGATGACAAAGAAAAGGCAGAAGTGCTCGATTCCTACTTTGGCTCAGTTGTCTCCCGAAAGAGGGTCTATGACCCTCCCTGGCAAAGGCGAAGTACAGGTTTAAGGGGCAGGATTGCAGCTTGAGATTGATAGGCATATGGTCAAGGAACACTTAATTACTTTGAATGAGTTCAAATCTCCAGGGCCAGATGAACTGCATCCTAGAGTAATAAAGCAACTCCCAGAAGAACTCTCAGAACCACTGTCTATTCTCTTTGAGAAATCATGGAGGACGGGTGAAGTGCCAGATGACTGGAGGAGGGCTAATGTTGTCCCTATCTTCAAAAAGGGCAAAAAAGAGGAACCTGGGAACTACAGACCAGTCAGTCTGACATCAATCCCTGGGAAAATTCTGGAGCAGATGATAACACAATCTATCTGTAAGCACCTTGAAAACAATGCAGTGATTACTCGAAGCCAACATGGATTTGTCAAGAACAAATCCTCCCAGATGAATCTGATCTCATTTTTTGATCAAGTAAACTCCCTTGTGGACTGTGGGAATACTGTGGACATCATATACCTTGATTTCAGCAAAGCTTTCGACGAAGTGCCCCATGATATCCTGATGAGCAAACGAGCTCAAAGAGGGCTAGATGAAACAACAGTCCGGTGGATCCACAGTTGGCTACCGAATTGGACTCAAAGAGTGCATATCACTGGGATCTTCTCAAACTGGGGAGAAGTAACGAGCGATGTACTGCAGAGCTCAGTCCTGGGCCCAGTGCTCTTCAACATTTTTATTAATGACTTGGATAAGGAGGTGCAGGGAATGCTGATCAGATTTGCAGATGACACAGAATTGGGTGGGATAGCTAATACCCTGGAGGACAGAAACAAAATTCAAAGTGATCTTGATAGGCTGCAGCACTGGGCAGAAAACAACAGAATGAAATTTAATAGGGATAAATGCCAAGTTCTGCACCTAGGAAAAAGAAACCAAATGCACAGTTACAAGTTAGGGGATACTTGGTGTCAGGAATGCCCCTGCTGCCTTCTGAAATCCTCCAGTAGCCAGAATCAACACAGAGACAAAAGGGCACTTTTCCAAGGCTTTATTTCCATTCAACCTAATGAAGCTTACAGATGCTAATTGCCTGAGACTAAGTGGAAATACAAAGGAGCAGCCTACCAGGGGAATCTAAGAGTTAGGACATCAATTGGTCTCCGTTTGGAGAAAAGAGCAGCAACTCTCTGAACTTAAGGAGTAGGAGAGGAGAGTCCCCCTCTATCCTGTGGAGCCTCGGGGTGCAGCTGTTGTCGTCGCGCCAGTCGGGCTGAGCGCCTCCTCTTGGCACCCACAACCTCTCGCTTGTCTCTGCGCCTGTGCCTCACATCTAGAAGCTCAAGTTGTCCCTCCCTCTCCATGCTAGGGTCACTGTTGCTCCCAGGAATGTGAGCGGGGGGGCTCCCCCTCCAGTTGTGCCTCTGAAAAACGAGCAGGTTCCTCTCCCACAGATTGTATCTCTTCCTCAGAATCAGAGCTGCTTTGGGACTCTATGGGCTCAGATCCAACTTTGACACTTGGCTGAACAATACTACAAGCGAGAAGGATCTTGGAATTGTTATAGATCACAAGCTGAATATGAGCTAACAATGTGATGTGGCTGCAAAAAAGGCAAATGCTATTTGGGGCTGCATTAATAGAAGTAGAGCTTCCAAATCCTGTGAAGTACTAGTTCCCCTCTACTCAGTACTGGTTAGGCCTAATCTGTAATACTGTGTCCAGTTCTGGGCCCCACACTTTAAGAAGGATGCACAAAACTGGAGAGGGTTCAGAGGAGGGCAACGAAGATGATCAGGGGACTGCAAACAAAGCCCTATGAGGACAGACTGAAAGAACTGGGCATGTCGGCTTGAGAAGAGAAGACTGAGGGGAGACATGATAGCGCTCTTCAAGTACTTGAAAGGTTGTCACAGAGAGGAAGGCCAGGATCTCTTCTCAATCATCCATAGTGCAGGACACGGAATAATGGGCTGAAGTTACAGGAAATGAGATTCCGGCTGAACATCAGGAAAAACTTCCTGACTGTTAGAGCAATACGACAATGGAACCAATTACCTAGGGAGGTAGTGGACTCTCCCACTCTGGAGGCATTCAAGATGAAGCTGGACAGCCACTTGTCAGGGATGCTTTGACTTGGATTCCTGCATTGAGCAGGGGGTTAGACTTGATGGCCCTTCCAACCCTACTATTCTATGATTCTATGCTTCTATGATTCTGTGATGGCGGCTATGACAGCAGTAGTGCAATATGCCCATCTCCACATGAGAATGCTACAAAATGTGTTTATAAGGTCCTTTGCCGTTCGACAAGATGTGTGGAAAGTCCACCTTCATCCCCATTTGTTGTCAAAGCTTCACTTCAATGGTGCCCTGTATGAGGCTACCCAACCTCATACAGGGCACACCTTTCCAGCTTCCTACTCCAACAGGGCCGGTTACGACAGATGCCTCTCTACTAGGATGGGGTGCTCATTGTGGGGACCTCACTGTTCAGGGGTTGTGGTCAGAGAGCGAGGCCAGCAACCACATCAGTGTTTTAGAACTTCTCGGTGTCGACAAGTCTCTGAGAGCATTCAAGGAGGTCGTTCACAACCATCATATTCAAATCGCATCCAACAACACGACAGTTGTGTATTACTTCAACAAACAAGGAGGGACCTGTTCTATACTGTTACTTCATCTTTCGATGTGGATCCTGGAGTAGTGCATCGCTTGGAGGATCATCCTTACTATGATTCATGTGGCAGGCAAGGACAGCTGTTGGGCACACCACCTCAGTCTCTCCCTTCCAATATCCCACGAATGGGAACTCAAGGCGAGCATACGCAACTGGCTGTTCAGTCGATGGTGTCGCCCTGTGATAGACTTGTTTGCATTGGTGGAGAACGCTGTGTGAGAGACATTCTGCAGCCGAGCGGACAGAGGTGTACAGTCCCTAGGAGATGTGTTTACGAGAGACTGAAGTGGAAGCTTTCTTTACATGTTTCCCCCCTTTCCACTCCTCACCCAAGTGGTGGTGAAGATGGAGAGGGACAATGTAGATGGCATCCTGATCGCACCGTGGTGGCTGAGGCAGCAGTGGTTTGCTAGACTCCTGTGCCAGGTCAAAGGAGAGTTTCTTCAACTCCCACCGATACCAACCCTGCTCTCCAGGGACGGGGGCAAAGTGAGACATCTGGACCTACTTACTTTGCATCTTACAGCATAGACGATCTGGCCCTAGATCGGATGAACTTACCTGCACCTATTCAAGCTGTTCTTGAGGCAGCTAGGAAACCTGCCACCAGGAAATCTTATGCAAGTAAGTAAGCACATTTTACATCTTTTGCTCAGGATTTTGGCCCTGCCCGCTGTACCATACAGGATATACTGAATGTTTTGTTGTTGCTCTATGAGCAAGGACTTAAGTATTCCTCTCTTTGGGTTTATATAACAGCCATTTCAGATTCCCATCCTGTTGCCAATGGTTCTTCTGTTTTCTCCCATCCTTTGGTTCATCAATTTTTGAAGGGAGTTATAGGAATCTTGCCCCTCCAGTGAGATCACTGGTGCTGGCATGGAGCGTACTGGTGATACTGCATGCGCTCACCAGGAAATCTTTCAAGCCGCCTGCTATAGTGGATCTTCATCTTCTCTCTCTAAAAGTGGTGGTTTTAGTAGCCATTACCTCTGCCAGACGCTTTGGAGAGTTATGTGCCTTAGAGTGGATGCTCCATATCTGCGTTTTCATAAGGACAAAGTAATACTTCATCCTGATGTTGCTTTTTTGCCTAAAGTCGTTTCAAGTTTTCATTTAGGTTAGGGTATAGTTCTTCCTGCCTTTTTCGCTTCGCCCTTGACAGCAATTGAAAAAGCACTGCACACCTTGGATGTTCCAAGGGCTTTGGCATTAAATAAAGATAGAATGGAGTCATTTTGTCGGGCCCAGCATTTGTTTGTTTGTTTGTTATGGGGGATCTAAGAAAGGGCTCCCCATCTCCTCCCAGCACCTAGAGTCTTGGGTAGTCCAGGCTATTAAACTGTCTTATGAATTGCAGTGGTTGGACTTGTCTGGTCCAGTGAGGGCTCACTCAACCAGAGCGGTAGTGATATCGGTGGCGTTTACAAGAGGGGTGTTGATACCAGATGTCTGTAGGACGGCAACATGGTCGACCCTATCCACTTTTGTCAAGCACTATTGTCTGGACGTGTGAGCCAGGAGAGATTGTTCTTTCAGCTGGGTGGTACTGTCAGAGGTTCTTCGATGAGGACACCAACCCTCTTCCTGGTACGTAAGCTTGTTATTCGCCCATATGTGTGATGCACAGAGACCACGAAGAAGAAAGTCAGGTTGCTTACCTGTAACTGTAGTTCTTCGAGTGGTCATCTGTGCATTCACACAACCCACCCACCATCCCCACTTCAGTATCAGTGTAATGTTTTTTCTCTGTTGGTATCGAGGTTCCTTGGTTTCTAAGGGGGCCACAATTGGCGGTCTCCTTGGAACTGAGGGATTGAGCGGGAATCCGTTAGAGTATGCACATTGGGATGGTGGGGGAAGGGTTCCCACCAAAATCCATCAGCTATAGAAGTTTCCTGAATCGAGGCTCTACACAGGCACAGAGCCCATATGTGTGAATGCACAGATGACCACTCGAAGAACTACAGTTACAGGTAAGCAACCTGACTTTCTTGGATTGTGAATCAGATCCAAATTAAATGGACAGATGTGGGCATAATCCTATTCACCTATTGTGTGTAGATGCTATTCCTTTGGGGGTTTGTAGATGGAGGCAAGCGTACTACTTTGATCTGTTCTGTCTTACCTCGAAAGGTAAGTATAAAAATGAACTGCCAAAGGCAAAAAAGAATTTTGGAGAGTTAATGGAAGAAATGTTATCAAATTAATTCTGTATAGATTTCTATTAATTTTGTGTAGATTTCTATAGAACTGTTGGGGGCCCAGAAGTTCTATAGAAATCAGTGGGACTTAAGCATGTCTAAGGGGACAATCCTGTGCATGTTCAGAGAGAAAAAAGTCCTGTAACTCCCAGCATCCCTTCAGCCAGCTATGCTGGCCGAGGTATGCTGGGAATTGTGGGAGTTTTTCTCTCTCTAAACATGGATAGAATTGTACGCTAACTCTGTATTGGTTTGTAACCGATATATTGTAGAAAGAACTTAATTTGTAATAGATATCTGCAAGACACTATATGGTGGTATAATTTTTGCTGATTTTTTTCTATATAGATCGGTTTCACAAATATAAGCCACATGTTAACACCAAGGGGCAGAGTCTATGCTGAGCTCACAGTCTCTCATCTGAGCCCAGGGGAATTTTTGTTAATTACTGGTTCTGGCTCAGAGCTTCATGACTTGAGGTAGGTGTACATTTTAACTGTTGAAGTTTTAAAACCCTTTTGTGATGCTAGGAATGGAGGAGGAGCTGCAGTTCAGGAAAATCAAAAGTGCCTATGCACAAGCATACTGTGCATACTGCGAGGGTTTTACCATGAAATGCGGGCTGTATTATGATGATGATAATAATAATGGAGCTTTTTGAATGTGAGCCAAATTAAGAATGACTCAATCTATCATAATATACTGAGAGTGCTTGTGTTTTCTCCAGAAATGGCTTGTCAACAAAATTTGACATTCTGCAGACATCTTAGTTTGGAAAAATGGAGCAAAGAATTGCAGTGGTACACACTGCATATACTGTAGAACAGGGGTCCCCAACCTTTGCGGACCCATGGGCACATTTGAGAATTTGAGAAACTACTATGGGCACCAACACAAAATGGCTCCCACAGTGGATGTGGATAGGCACATAATGGCTGCTGTTGAGGCCTAGCTAGTCTAAAGTGAGCTAAAGAAGTGGTGGTGGGGAGAGAAATAGCAAGGCTGGGAGGGAGGGGAAATAGCAAGGCAAAAGGGAGAGGGGAGAAAAAGAGCAAGGCTAGAGGCTAGAAATGGAGAGAAATCAGATTAGGGAAAGGGAAGGGAGAAAAATAGCGAGGCCATGGGAGTGGGGAGAAAGCAAAGGGACAAGATCTATGGGTGGAAGATTGAGTGGGGCCAGAAAGCAACTCTTTCCTTCTCTGCCTGCTTGCCAATAGCTGATCTGCAGCAGGTGCAGGAACAGGAAGGAGTACCTGGCGCCCTTCTGTTTTCAAGGTTTTTATTAACAATTTTTTGAAGGGAGCAGGGAGTGGAGAGCTTCATGGGCACCACCCATGTTGGGGACCCCTGCTATAGAAGGCATATGTTATACTAGAGAAGGGGATATTTGTTTGGATAAAGATGACAAATGGTCATAAGAACTGATTCCCGCTTCCTGTCCATCGATACTTTAGGAGCTCAAAAGGAGGTTTATAAATACTGGCAGTGGTAAATGATGTTGTAACCTCAGAAAAGCTATGGGAGAAAATAATTTCATTGGTTTCAACAATGAGTTAGTTAAATGTAGAAAATATATTTTATTATTTAATTGGGCATTTCAGACTGCATTTTTCTTGATTTCTTGGGATTTCCCAAAAATGTAATTAGAGATGAGGTAGTGAACAATGGTAAATTTCTCCCAGAGGCCCAAGACAAATTTCTCTTGGAGGTAGTTGTTGCTGGGGTGGGGGTTGCTGTTCATGCTTTGGTCTATCTGATTGTCACATTTGTTTATCTAATGCTTTTTGGCATCATCAGCTGCTTTTATTCCTAATAACTTCTCATATAATTCAGTATTTTAAAACTTTTTTCTGTTTTGGACTTATAAAATGTTGTCTTTTATATTCAGATGGATTGAAGAGGTGGCAATTAGAGGACAATATAATGTTGAAATAAAAAATATTACAGAAGAAATTGGAGTATTAGGTATAGCTGGTCCATATGCACGGAAAGTTCTCCAGAAGTTAACAACAGAAGATCTCAGTCATGATGCATTTAGTTTTCTACTATCCAGATGTTTAAAAATTGCCAATATTCCTGTTACTGCAATTAGAATATCCTATACAGGTAAGTGGTGGGGAAATTATTATTAAACTCATAAGTGAATAACTGGTCTTTCCAAAATGCAGCAGTGCTTTCAAATAATTCAGCTATACGAAAAACTGTTTACAGTGCAATTCTCTACATATCTATTAGGAAGTAAGCAATGAGTCCAGTGGCAGTCACTCCAAGGTTGGTGTGTATAGGATTAAAGCCTAAATGTTTATGTTCATGTTTAACTTTTAGATTTTAATGGCCACTGTTTAATGTTGGATTTAATTAAGATGCTAATATCTGGTTTCTAACAGGTGAACTGGGCTGGGAGTTGTACCACAGACAAAAAGACTCTGCAGCTTTATATTCTACCATTATGGAAGCAGGCCATGAAGAAGGAATTGACAACTTTGGAACATATGCAATGAATACATTAAGACTAGAAAAGGCTTTTCGAGCATGGGGGGCAGAGGTTTGAAACTAGGAATTTTGTTATACTTTCTTTTTGAGGTTATTTGTGTAGCAGTTGCACATAGTCATATCTAACTATTTTGCCAACTTTTCAAAATAAGAAAAAAAGTTAGTATTATGTTTAACTCTTCTATTCTGCAGGAAACAGCAGCTTCCATTACATTTATGGCATCAAAACCACCTTTTTAATTCACAGATGTTCCTCTCTCTACATTACAGAATTATGAGAGTTTGGTTAAGAAGCCACAGTGGGATGTTCGGGTGGAATTCTTACCTGGAACATGTTCTGATCATTAAACCCTGTGTCATTTCAATAGAAAGAGTGCTTGGCTCCGAAGATATTTGGAATTTGTGCCCAAATCCCATTTTAGGAAGTTCCTTGAAGAGCTAAGAATATATCTTCGAAGAAAACAATATGCACTGTGGAATCAACGGGACCTACATTTGGACAGCTGTGTCTAGGAGTGCAGCCTTTATTTTTGAAGCATTACTAATTCATTTCCATGCTATCTGAGACATTTATAAGAACGTCCTCATTTGTCTTGAGACATTTCTATTCCATCACTCAAAATGTGCACTGAGTGCATTTTAGCCTTTGTGTGGAGCAAAGGGAGCAATCCAATGGCCGCTAGACAGCCATAGGATATGTTGTTTTCCGGGCACTGACCTCGGAGCCCATGCTCCAAGGTCGGTTCTCAGAGAACTGACCTCCCCCCACATCTGTGCTGCCTCAGAGGCAGTGTGGTACAGCCCCATCCTCTGCACTTGCAAGAGGAGCATGGAGCAGCTGGAAAGGGGCGTGGCTGGGGGCGTTCTGGGGCGGGAAGAGCGTAACTGCCTATACGACACATCCTATGTGTTGTATAGCAGCCTCCTTCCCTGCTCCATGCTCCCGCGGCTAGACAGCCGCAATCAACTGTCTAGCTGAAAAAGGAGAGCAGGAGGTTCTCCTGCCCTGCTTTGGATAGGTGGTCACCTCCGAGTTTTGAGATGGCTGCCTGTCTAGATAGGATTGCTCCCTTAGTCTCTTTAAAAAACATTAGTATAATATCTCGTCACAGACTAGATAGGGATAGCTACCTCTTCTTTTGTTTGTTCCCCCAGTCCTTTCAATAATATGTTGGATAAATGTACTCTTCATTGTGAGAGAGACTGAGCTCATAGCCTCCAAATGATTTTTAAAAATACAACTCAACAAAAGGTTCAAAAATGGATATTGCTGTAGGGGAAGATAATGGGGAAAGCCTATAGAGAAAGCCTTACTGGTGCTTGCTTTTTCCACAGAGAATATATAGCATGGGATGACTAGACCAGGGGCGGGGTGTCTCTACATGAGCAATTTATTGCACGGTCATGATTGGTCACTCATGGAATTTTGTGGGCTCTTTACATTATGTCGTCAACCTCCAGGACGCCTCGCACACATTTTCCCCTTTACTGCGCTTTCAAAAAGATCAGAGATAAACTTGTAATAAAAGTTAATGGTGCCATATCAGCAATGTGTAATGCTGGCCTAGTGCCATAAACTTGCTGAGGAAGAACTTTCCTTGATTCAAACCATGTGTCTCTTGATCGCTGATCAGAGGGCGAAGAGAGTAAAATGCCTCCCTGCAACAGGGACAGATCTGATCCCCCACCCCACCAAGCTCGGAATCAACATCCTCTATTGATTCAGAGCACCCCATTAAATTCAGTGGGGCTTACTCCCAAGTAAGTGTGTCTAGAGCTGCAGGGAAACAGCCACTGACATTGATGTAGGGATGCCCTCAGGCCTGGAAGCCTGATCTGACCCGCCTGGGATCCCAATCCAGCCCTCTAGTGTTTCCCAAATAGCAATGGCCCTTCACCTTTCCCCCAACCAGCAATCATTTGGTGGTTTTTCTGCTGTTGTGAATTTTTTTCCCTATTCTAAAAGGTTCAAATGCCTCTCGCTAAGGTTTTGTTCCTGGCAGAAAGTGCCTTAAACGACAATATGCTGGTATTTTAAAAAATATTTTTGGCCCCACCCTTTTGCCCCTACCCCAGTCACTTTGCCTTTGGCCCTGCCCACCACGGGAATGCAACCTGCAAGAACTTCTGTAAAATTGAATCCAGCCCTTGGGCTGAAATAAGTTCCATACCCCTGAACTAGACAAATAAAAAGAATGAAAACAAAGAAGTAGGACCTGCAACAAAATGCTGTAGTGTGGAGTTTTCCTATATAGCATTTCAGGCTGCAGTCCTTTACCCACTTCTCTGGAAGCTCTGCAGCAGCTCTTTCCCAAGGTGAGAATTCCGACCTTGGGAAGGGAAGAAATTGGAGTGTTGTGGCGGTGCCAGTAGGCGGGGAGGGGAAAGACCATGGATCTGCTAGGTCCAGCGGCCTTTCAGCCCATCCACAGCAGAGAAAGTAAGTTAGGTGGCCTTCGATGCCCACCCAATGCAAAATGCTTTTAAGGAGGATTGTTCGTTGTTCAGTCATTAAGTCGTGTCTGACTCTTCATGACCCGATGGACCATAGCATGCCAGGCCTTCCTGTCCTCTGCTCTCTCCTGGAGTGTGCTCAAGTTCATATTCATTGCATCAGTGATGCTATCTAGCCATCTCGTCCTCTGCCATCCCCTTCTCCTTTTGCCTTCAATCTTTCCCAGCATCAGGGTCTTTTCCAGTGACTTTTCTCTTCGCATCAGGTGGCCAAAATATTTGAGCTTCAGCTTCAGTATCTGTCCTTCCAATGAGCAGTCAGGGTTGATTTCCTTTAGGATGGACTGATTTGACCTTGCAGTCCAGGGGACTCGTAAGAGTCTTCTCCAGCACCACAGTTCAAAAGAATAAATTCTTCGGCGCTCAGCCTTCTTTATATCCCAGCTCTCACAGCCATACATAACTACTGGGAAAACCATAGCTTTGATTATACGAACCTTTGTCAGCAAGGTGATGTCTCTGCTTCTTACTATGCTGTCTAGGTGTGCCATAGCTTTCCTCCCAAAGAGCAAGTGTCTTTTAATTTCATGGCTACAGTCACCGTCTGCAGTGATCTTGGAGCCCAAGAAAGTAAAATCTGTCACTGCTTCCATTTCTTCCCCTTCTATATGCCAGGAAGTGATGGGGCCAGATGCCTTGATCTTCGTTTTTTTTAATGTTGAGTTTCAAACCAGCTTTTGCACTCTCCACTTTCACCCTCAAAAGAGGCTCTTTAGATCCTCTTCGCTTTCTGCCATTAGGGTGGTAACGTCTGCATATCTGAGGTTGTTGATAATTCTCCCGGCAATCTTAATTCCGACCTGTGATTCATCCAACCCACCGTTTCTCATGATATACTCTGCATATAAATTAAATAAGCAGAGCGACAATATACAGCCTTGTCGTACTCCTTTCCCAATTTGGAACCAATAGGTTGTTCCATGTTGGGTTCTTACTGTTGCTTCATGACCCTCATACAGGTTTCTCAGGAGACAGGTAAGGTGGTCTGGTACGTCCATCTCTTTAAGAATTTGCCAGAGTTTGTTGTGATCCACACAATCAATGGCTTTAGTGTAGTCAATGAAGCAGAAATAGACGTTTTTCGGGAATTCTCTTGCTTTCTCCATGATCCAGCGAATGTTGGCGATTTGATCTCTAGTTCCTCTGCCTCTTCGAAACCCCACTTGTACTTCCGGTAGTTCTCGGTTCACGTGCTGCTGAAGCCTAGCTTGTAGGATTTTGAGCATCACCTTGCTGGCATGTGAAATGAGCGCAATTGTACGGTAGTTTGAACACTCTTTGGCATTGCCCTTCTTTGGAATTGGAATGTAAACTGACCTTTTCCAGTCTTGTGGCCACTGCTGAGTGTTCCAAATTTGTTGGCATATTGAGTGCAGCACTTTAACAGCATCATCTTTTAGGATTGTAAATAGCTCAGCTGGAATACTGTTATATCCGCTAGCTTTGTTGTTACTAATGCTTCCTGAGGCCCACTTGACTTCACTTTCTAGGATGTCCAGCTCAAGTTCAGTGACCGCACTATCATGGCTATAAGGGACATTCAGATCTTTCCTGTATAGTTCTTCTGTGTATTCTTGCCACCTCTTCTTAATCTCATCTGCTTCTGTTAGGTCCCTGCCTTCTTTGTCCTTTATCATGCCCGTCTTTGCACAAAACGTTCCCTTGAGATCTCTGATTTTCTTGAAAAGATCTCTAGTCTTTCCCATTCTATTGTTTTCCTTGATTTCTTTGCACTGTTAATTTAAGAAGGCCTTCTTGTCTCTCCTTGCTATTCTCTGGAACTCTGTATTCAGTTGGATATATCTTCCCCTTTCTCCCTTGCTTTTCGCTTCCTTTCTTTCCTCAGCTACTTGTAAAGCCTCATCAGACAGCCACTTTGCTTTCTTGCATTTCTTTTTCTCTGGGATGGATTGAGTTGCTGCCTCCTGAACAATGTTACAGACCGCCGTCCATAGTTCCTCAGGCACTCTGTCTATCAGGTCTAATCCCTGAAATCTATTCCTCACCTCCACTGTAAATTCATAAGGGTTATGATTTAGGTCATACCTGAATGGTTTAGTGGTTTTCCCTACGTTCTTCCATTTAAGCCAAAATTTTGCAAGAAGCAGCTCATGATCTGAGCCACAGTCAGCTCCAGGTCTTGTTTTTACTGACTGTATGGAGCTTCTCCATCTTTGGCTGCAAAGTACATAATCAATCTGATTTCGATATTGACCATCTGGTGATGTCCATGTGTAGAGTTGCCTCTTGTGCTGTTGGAAAAGAATGTTTGCTATGATCAGCATGTTCTCTTGGCAAAACTCTATTAGCCTTTGTCCTGCTTCATTTTGTACACCAAGGCCATGCTTGCCTGTTATGCTGGTGATTTCTTGACTTCCTACTTTAGCATTCCAATCCCCTATGATGAAGAGGACATCTTTTTTTGGTGTTAGTTCTAGAAGGTGTTGTTGGTCTTCATAGAACCAATCAACCTCAGCTTCTTCGGCCTCAGTAGTTGGGCCATAGACTTGAATTACTGTGATGCTGAATGGTTTGCCTTGGATTCGTACTGAGATCATTCTATCATTTTTGAGATTGTACCCCAGTACTGCTTTTCCCACCCTTTTGTTGACAATGAGTGCTACTCCATTTCTTCTAAGGGATTCTTGCCCACAGTAGTAGATATAATGGTCACCTGAATTAAATTTGCCCATGCCTGTCCATTTTAGTTGGCTGATTCCCAAGATGTCGATGTTCAATCTTGCCATCTCATGTTTGACCACCTCCAGCTTACCTTGATTCATTGATCTGACATTCCAGGTTCCTAAACAATATTGTTCTTTACAGCATCGGACTTTCTTTTCACCACCAGACACATCCACAGCTGAGTGTCGTTTCAGCTTTGGCCCAGCTGCTTCACTCTTTCTGGCGCTACTTGGAAATACCCTCTGCTCTTCCCCAGTAGTATATTGGACACCTTCCGACCTGAGGGGCTCATCTTCCGGCGTCATCTCTTTTAGCCTTGTGATACGTTCCATGGGGTTTTCTTGGCAGGAATACTGGAGTGGGTTGCCATTTCCTTCTCCAGTGGACCACATTTTGTCAGAACTCTCTGCCATGACCTGTCCGTCTTGGGTGGCCCTGCACGGCATAGCTTATGGCTTCACTGAGTTACGCAAACCCCTTCGCCACAACAAGGCAGTGATCCATGAAGGGGATTAAGGAGGATAGAGAGGCAAAAATAGTCTCTGCCGTTCCTCCCACTCTGCTGGCAACAGCCCAGCAGGGCATAGGATGATCTGGTACCTCTGACTACGGAGCGCTTTATCCTTTGGGCTGGTAGCTCTCTAATATTATTATGACAATAGGTCCTTCAAAATGCAGACTATTCTCTCCTCACTCACAAGTTTCTCTGTAGCCATCCAGAGGGTATCCCAATTCAGTCCCACTGAGGAATTCCACCCCACCATCCTTGCTGTTGAAAACGAGGAGAATAGTTGAGGCATCCCTCCTGCTGCTGATCATCTGTTCTCCATGAAACAAGTGATAGAGAGGTAGATTTGCAAGTAAATAGTCTATTATTACACTTCTTCAAAAATGGGAGCCTCTTATTTTTGTTTTGCAAGATGAACATTTCTTTTTTTTTTCTTTTGAACGTAGATACTGAGGAAATATGTACTTGCATTTTGGATTAGGAGCAGTGTTATACAAATGTCACTAAGAATTACAATCCTTTAGCAAAACAGCGATTTTACTCACTGGACAAAATAAATAATTGGAAAACAATATGAGAAATTCAAAGGACGTGAAGGAAATGTGCCACCTAGTGGTTATCATGGTGATTAGATATAATATTCCATCTTCTTTCAAACAGATGAATTGTGACACCAATCCTCTGGAAGCTGGACTGAAACATTTTATAAAGTTAAATAAAGTAAGTCTGAAACATTTTCAGAGCTATATAGTATTTATGAAACTATTCTTGTGTTTGCAAATAAATGTTGCACATCATCGATGCTTTGACTTGGATTCCTGCATTGAGCAGGGGGTTGGACTCGATGGTCTTATAGGCCTCTTCCAACCCAACTATTCTATGATTCTATGATTCTGTGATCTCTGCCGAACAAGTCCAAATATTTATATATTTCTGCAGCACTGTTTCTTTTTGCTTGCCAGAGGAATTCTTTCAGTACATGAAGTTGTTTTGATAGGTAGCTTGATCCTCAACATGCTCCACTAATTAATCCTATCTTTAACACCTACAAAGAATTTGAGGATCAGAGTGATTCCACATACCTCATTTGTTTGACATTTGTTTTGTTTTAGTATTGGATTCTGGATTGATCTGATTAATTAGTCAGTATCCTCAATTTCTACTGCAAAATTATTATTTATATACCAGATCAGCCAGCTGTAAATGTGTAATTTACAGCCAGTGTGGTGTAGTGGTGAGAGTGTTGGACTAGGAGCTGGGAGATCCGGGTTCTAGTCCCCACTCGGCCATGGAAGCTCACTGACTGACTTTGGGCCAGTCACAGACTCTCAGCCCAACCCACCTCACAGGGTTGTTGTTGTGAGGATAAAATGGAGAGGAGGAGGATTATGTAAGCTGCCTTGGGTTCCTTGCAAGAGGAAAAAAGGCGGGGTATAAATGCAATAAAATAAAAATAAAAAAAATGATGTATGTAGAAGTTTTAGGGCACAATCCTATGGAGATAGACATCAGCCTCCGAACTTGGAGGCTGACACCTATCCAATGTAAGGCGGCCAGAGCACAGAGGCAATCCTCTCCTCCATGCTCTGGCCTCCCTGCATTTTCGGCTAGATGCGTGATTGCGCGCGTCTAGCCAGGGACATTGGAGTGGGGGAGGCTGCACGGCACATAGGAAGCTTTGTAAAGATACTTCCATGGTCTCTTTCCCTCCCCGCCCCCAGGACTGCCCCCTTTTTGCCCTCTCTGCACTCCATTCATGGAACATGGAGAAGAAGCCAGCATGGAAAGAACCGTACCAGCTATGAGGGGACAGGGGAGAGGCACGGAATGAGGTTTCTGGGAACCAAGCTTGGAGCCCTGGCTCTGAGCTTGGTTTCCAGAAACCAAAAAATCCTATGGCCCTCTAGATAGTGTCTAGCGGCCATATGGATAAAGGAAATGCATATGAATGCGTTTTAAAAAAAAATCAGTCATGCTAGTCATCAACATACTGCTTTGAAGTTTATAGAAGACTTGTGAGTCCATTTAATCTGACATTCAGGGTTGAATCCATTGAAATAAATGGGACTTAAGTTAGTCATGACTAACCAATTCCAGTGGTTCTACATTAAATATGGCTAAATCTGAATCCAGCCCTTTTTTCTAACAGCAGCCAGCCAAATGCTTCTGGGAATCTTACTAATGGGACATGGAGATCTCAGCACATGATGTAGCAATCTTGCTGAAGCTAAGCTTGTCTGAGTTTGGTCTGTACCTGCATGGGGGACTGCTTGGAAGCCCTATGTATGCCACCCTGAGTTCATAGAAGAAAGTTGGAATATAATGTATAATAAATAAATGACCATGTCCTGTTGTACATCTCATATTCAGAAGAATACTACCTCTGGACATGGAAGTTCCACTTAGCTATGATGTCTAATACCTGTTGATAAACTTAACCTTCATAAAGTTGTCCTGCCCTTTTGTAAAGCTAGTGGCCATCCTATAATCGTTATTTCCATAATTACGTGTTGTATGGAGAACTTCTTTTTGCCTGTCCTAAATCAGTGTTATAATGAAAAAGGGAGAAAAATAGTTCTCTGTCCGTTTTCTCCATTCCATTCCTAATTTTATAAACCTCTATCATGTTTTCCCTTAGTCATCTTTTCTAAATTAAAAATGCTTTAGCCATTCCCCAGAGGGAAGGCACTCCATCCTGTTGATCATCTTAGTTTTCTGTGTCCTGTCAGCTTCAAAAAATTGTTCTTCTGTGTAATGCTATGAGCATGTAGGAGTAAACAGCTAAGAGAGCAATCCTATGGTCCGTAGAATAGCATCCCAAGGACCATAGGATTTTTCAGATCCCCATGCCAAGGCTGTAGACACTCTTACAACCTCGGTGAGGGGGGACTCTGAGTTCCAATCCCTCCCCTCACCCACTTGCAGCCACCACAGAAAGAACTGTGGCAGCTTCTTCCCGAGGTTGCAAAAGTAGTTATACTTTGGGGAGGCAAACAGAGGGTGTTCTGGTGGGCGCGGAGAGGAGAGGCCAGTCTCTACAGTATCCTGTGGCCTCTCCTGATTCAACTCCACCCCTGAGAGTGCAACCTCTCTAGATAGGCTCAGACACCTGTCTAGAGGAAAAAAACAAGGAGGACAGAGAAGTGAAAATCACCTCCGTCGCTCCTTCTGCTCTGCTGGGCATCTACCAGGTGTTTGCCGGCAGAGTATTGGATGTTTGGTGTGCTCTGACATCAGAGCGCTCCTTCAAATGGCATAGCATTGTGTCCTTAGTCTATAATCACACACCTGCTGGCCTAGGATTGTACCCTACCTGGTTCAGCAGCCACGCTGCAGAAGGGCAGTTGCACTGCTTTGAGGGGCATAAGGAAGTGGCCATTCTGTGTCTTTATGATTTAATTAAATTTAGAACTCTTAACAATATGCTTTCTGCTCTTCTGCTTCATATTTACTATGGTACAATATTGCAAATAACATTGACAAAAGGCTACGCTTCCTTACTGACCAGTGAATTTTTCATTTTAAATCTTGATCCAGGGAGTGGCACTTTTAAAAGTATAATCAAGGTAGCAGATATAAAGAAAGAATATGGCAGTAGTCAAGGACAAAATGATCACTTTACCAATGTGAAAGGCAAAAGAGATGCACTGTGCACTCCTTTACTGCCCGATAAATACAATTTTTAAAAGCAAGCAGGAAGATGGAACATAAGTCTTCTAAATAAATAAATGTGAGCTATTGACATCAAATGTCACACTGTAGCGGGCCAAAATGCGTTCTTCATCAACATGTACAGGTGAACAGATCTCAGACTAAACTGGTAGTGATGCTCCCAGTAATACATTAATGTCCTATTAGGATATTACCATAGTGCTCTAAGAAGCAACTTGAAATTTTGCTGAAGAGAACAAAAAATATGCTGAGATGGGTGGGTGGGTGAGGGGATTGAGTATTTGGGATAAATGAATAGTAGAAGCAGGAGGATGAGAACAGTAGCCATAGGACAGATGAGTTTTTGTAAGAACTGAAGAGTGGGACTCATCTGAGGCTTAAGTAGAGTCATCCCTGCATATTTCAATGCTTCCCCTGGTTAGCGATCATGTTGGTTAGAGACTTAGAATTTTAGAATGAAAGCTGGAGTGTTGGTCATTCAGTGGTGGGGCCATGAGAAGTTTATCCTAGTATGCCTGATTGTTAAACTATCTAGGTTTGTTGTTGTTGTTGTTGTTGATGTTGTTGTTGTTCTTGTTATTATTATTATTAACTTCTGCCCTGCTCTTCCTCTGAAGAGCTCAGAGTGGCTTACATATGTGTACCCCGGCAATGTCTTACAGGGCACAGGCCTGCTTAGCAATGATGAGCATAATGGGAGAAGGTACAATTTGAGATTCAATATTCCAATCAATAAAACTAGAAAGAATATTGCTAAATCATGCACAAGGCCCTTCTTTAAAAAATCAAGTGTGTACCAGCAATCTAGGCAGTCTGTTTCATAAAACATGGGCACAATCATAATAAGCAATATACAACTCATATTAAATAAAGGTGTTTTATTCTAGAGAAGATGTAGACAGAAACAACATTAAAGGTGAATTATGCTATTATTTAGGGTATATGTGGGCAACCCACAGGCCACCCTCCATGCAGCCCACCAGAGTCCTGGGGAGCCTTATCCACTTTTCCATGCTGCCCAGCCAATCAGCCATCAGCTGGGCAGCAGGGAAAAGACTGTTGTTCTGATAGTATTAGAAGCACTGAGTCAATAATCTTGATCAAGATGACCAGGGTGGAGTGTGGAGAGGCTTTAACTTTGCCCCCTCCCAGCAATCCCAAGAAAGAGCAATCTGGATCAATCTGAATAGCGGTGGAGAAACAGCAATCTACATCAAGGATCAGGCTTATATTGTACAATCAAGATTGGCTACTCATGAAAATTTGTGGGTCCTTTACATGACGCCATCAACCTCCAGGGCCTCTCCCATGGTTTATTACCTTTATCCTGGCTTTGTAAAGCATGGGGAAAGTCCAAATTTTCTCTGGGGATCAGTATGAAGTGGTTTACTTGCTGGGTGTACATCTGTAATGGTGCTATAACAGCAGCGCCATCTAGTGGCTGTAAAATGAAACATATAGAACTTGCCAAGAAATAAAAGCAGTACGTGTTAGCCTGTGTAAAGTAGCTGCTCTTAATCCCACAAAGAATCCAGAAGCAGAAGCCCCAATAAGGACATGGGATTTTAGTCTCATGTGGTGAAGCCCTTTAATTCCGTCCCCCCCCCAATCAGTGACCACATGTGTACATGTATGTGTGGCTCCCAGTCCCAGCCCACCATCTGGTACTGCATGTGGCCTTGGGGCCAAAAAGATTGCCCAGAGGGATTACTTTTTATTGTTTAGCTAGACTAGAATTGCCAAGAAAGGCTTCAAAACTGACACATTGTTAAAGTCTTTTCTTCAAGCCATTTCAAAGACTGCAAGATGGCACTGACCATATGGCTTCTAGGCCACCCCTAAATTGGAACAGCTTCATCCCAAGCATGTGTTTCTCACTCAGTCATCAGGTAACATCCAGCACATGGAGAGAAAGAAGGAAGAGAGCAAGCTTCCCGCCCTAGGTTTTTTTAGCTTTAATCTGTATTGATTACCAATACAAAATTAAATGACAAATGGTAAAACAAGAAGAAAACATAAGGATAAATCAATGACTACGTAAAACAAGAAACAAAACTAAGAAGTCAAAATATGATTAGTGGGTTACAGTATAAGGTTGATTACAAAGTATTAGTAGCTGTTTTCATACCTTTCTTCGACACATATATTGAATGTATAGAAAGAGTAATGGGATTGTGTCCATAGAATAGTAGGGTTGGAAGGGGCCTACAAGGCCATCGAGTCCAACCCCCTGCTCAATGCAGGAATCCAAGTCAGAGCATCCCTGAAGATGGCTCGTCTTGAATGCCTCCAGTGTGGGAGAGCCCACTACTTCTCTAGGTAATTGGTTCCACTGTTGTATTGCTCTAACAGTCAGGAAGTTTTTCCTGATGTTCAGCCGGAATCTGGCGTCCTGTCACTTGAGCCCATTATTCCGTGTCCTGCACTCTGGGATGATCGAGAAGAGATGCTGGCCTTCTTCTCTGTGACAACCTTTCAAGTACTTGAAGAGTGCTATCATATCTCCCCTCCACTCGTTCTGCCTCCATCCTCTATGTGTTCAGTGGAAAATATAAAAAGGAGTTTTATGCATAGGAACCAAAATACTGAATTAGACCATTGATCCATCTACTCCAGTATTGTTGATACTGACTGGCATGGCTCTCCAGAGTTTTTCCTGCCCTATCTTGAGATGTAAAGGATTGAACCTGGGATTGAGGATTTTCATAATTCATCCAGAATCTTGAGATTCTTCCACAAGGTGCCAGTTTCTCCAAGGCAGCACTAAGGGCCTCATTAGAATTTGATGTTTATAGAGCCACATGATTAACAATCAGGTTCACCTTATTTTATCTTTTTGTCATTTATGGCTATGCCCTTAATTCATTGGTTGTTCCTCAAGCAGATCACCTAACTCTCTACAGAGAGGGCAAAGAGTTATGGCAAGGGACACCCCTATATTATCCTTCTCCATAAAGTTAGGGCCATGAAGTCCAGCCTGTTAGTTCGGTTTTTACCTCTTTTTAAACCTAGCCCATCCCACCTTGGTAACAAGACCATACCTCCAGTTCTTCTTCGTGGTCTCTGTGCATCACACATAGGGGCTCTGTGCCTGCGCGGAGCCTCTATTTAGGAAACTTCCATAGCTGAAGAATCCTGTTTTTGGCAGGAACCCTCCCCCACCGTCCCACTGCACATGCCCAAGTGGGTTCCTGCCAATCTCCTCAGTTTCTTTTCGACTGCCATTATGGTTGCCTCTCCAGGAACTTCATCCGTTTTTTCTAGGATTAGATTGATGAGGTTTTTTCTTTTCGCTTTGTCTGTTTGTTTTTTCTGACTTCTTCTCACTGTTTTTGCTTTTTTACTATATAAAAAACGTAGGTTAGATTAGTTAGTATTTCTTTTTTTCTCATCCTATCAGCATATGGCATTGAAGGCCCCCTTCAGAAATTTCGTACGCTGTGGCAGCAAATTGCCACCATCTGACGGCCATTCTTTATGCTTCCTTTGTCTTGAGGAGACTCACGTCGTGAAGACCTCCTGCCATTGCCAATCTTTCTTCAAGCAAGCCTGTAAAAATTGTTCTGATAGACTTAAGGCAATTTTGTGGCAAAAGGCTCTTTAAGCAGTTGACATCCAGAAGTCCAGATCTCATTTGGATGCCACAGGAGCTAAGAAGGTGCCAATCTCTGACTTAGCCTTTCCTCCTCGATCCTCATCTGAGGTGGAGAGAGCAGACTCACCTACTCCTGGCCATTCACTGGCAGTTTCGGTGGCTAAGAAAATATCCAAAACAGCCAAGTGCACTAAGCCAGCGATGGAGGCTGTGCCTAAAAACAGGAAGAAAAATTAGGTTAAAGGGACTCCACTAACACCATCAGAGTCGGGGATCCCTATTCCCCCACCTCTTTTGTATTCACCGATCCCGGCCTTGCCTTCGATAGTGACTGCCACCATACCATTGGGTCCTCTGTCTGCGGTCTCGGAAGGGGAGATTAGAGATTTTTCCCTCATTTGACATGGACCCAATCTCAGTCCTCAGGACCAATGCTCCCATTCTCTGGAGGCACAATACTGTGACCAAGGATTATAAGCCTCTTGATATGGGAGACCACATACTTCGATGGCTTATGGGGATCCTGTCGCATTGTACCAGTCACCCCTTCATTGTTATGATGACGTTTACTGTAGTAGACCATGCTGTCCTCAGCAGGAGTGGGATTGATACTTGGGCTGGTCTGTGCCTCCCTTGAGGTATTATCAATGTAATGACTGGTCATAAAGAAGAGACAATGATCTGTTCTACAATTGTGTGAGATATTTAGGAGCAGCTTCTCCTCAATACAGATCTCGTCCATCAGCTTCTGTTTCATGCCCTCCAGAGACTGAAGTTTCTCAGCTGCCAGTGCCTCTGTGCTCCACCTCTTTACAACTGGCTAAATACAACATGGATAGGAGGCCTCTAAGTCTTCCTTTACCAACCCCACTGGTGCAGGAACAAAGTGAACATTTGAAGTCTGCTGCTCAAAAAGACTCATGACTCAGCGGAAGATTATCAGTCGGATTCTTCATCCTATTCCTCTGTTCCACTGTCTATCTCTTATCCAGATGATGTGGTGGGTGCTTGAGATAGAGCTTCTCCTCTGGAGGATATGGGCCATTTTTCAGAACAAGTTCTACAAATGGCGCAATCGTTGGGCATAGAGGTGCAACAGCTGACAGAAAAGGTCCATGATCCAGTCTTTGATGTGGTGTATTCCAAGTCTTTAGTACTGGTAACGATCCCGTTCCTACTGACCCTTCTTCAAACGGTGAAACAAATGTGGTCTGCCCTGTCTTCAATGGCCCCTACATCTAAAAGATTAGAATCAGTGTACAAGGTGCAAGACAAGGATGCCGTATTCCTTTTTTCACACCCACGTCCCAATTCAGTAATAGTTGGATCTGCTCAGGGACGATCGAAACACTCTCATGAGTCCCCTGTTGATAAAGAAGGACTCAGACACGACCTTATGGGATGGAGATTTTACTCATCAGCAGCATTGTGACTCCGCTTTGCTAACTACCAAGCCATGATGTCCCATTATCAACTATTTTTGTGGGAGAAGATGGATTCCCTATGTGTTTACTTGCTGTAGATCAGAGGGAATTAGCCGGAGTATTCCAGGCAGAGGCAGTTAGACTCTCACACCAACAAATCAACACCACTCATCATCAAGCGGATTGCAGCGCGAAGTCAGTGGTGGTTTCAGTGGCACTGAGAAGACATGCGTGGCTCCAGTCCACGGGACTAACACCTGAGGCCTGTTCTAGAATTGAGGACTTACCTTTTGATGGAGAAGCCCTATTTAATTCTAAGATGGATGACCAGATGGACTCTGTGCAGAAGGCCAGAACAACAGCTAAGAAGATAGAAATCGGACAACCTCAACAGCAACAGACATACAGACCTCGCTGTTGGTTTAGACAGCAGCCTTCATACTATCAAAAGCAAGTTGCAAACTCTCCATACCAGCCACAGCAGCACCAGCGAAGGAAGCACTATTCTGCTATGAGATTTCATATCTCCTCTAATAAGGTGGACAACTCCTCCAAACGGCATCTTTGACTCAGTACTGGTTCACATTGGTCAGCCCCTCCTGGGCCTACAGTTTCACAATTGTCTTTCGTTCTTCCTCCCAACCTGGCATACAATAACCTTGGATCAGTGGGTATTGGCTATTGTTCGACACGGTTACAAGGTCTAATTCAATTTTCTCCATCCAGTGGGAACCGTTCGAGTGACCCTGCCATCGGTAGCGTTACATGTAAAGATAGAGTCCCACCTTTGGAAGGGAGCCATCCAACGTATTTCATCGAGGAGCAAAACAAGAGTTTTTTCTCCCATTACTTCATAGTTCCAAAAAGGGACAGCAGTCTTCATCCTATTTTGGACCTGCGGAAGTTAAACGAGTTTATCACACCCAAGAGATTCAGGATGACTACGCTTTCAACAATCCTCCTCCTTCGGAAAGGCGTCTGGTTTGCAGCAGCGGACCTCAAAGATGCTTACTTCTACATAGCAGTTGAAGAGTCATTCTGGAGGTTCCTTTGCCTCACCATAGGACCAGGTATGTTTCAGTTCCTCATGCTACCTTTTGGCCTTGCCATGGCACAGAGGGTGTTTACAAAATGTATGGCAGTAGTCTGCGCGTATCTCTGGCTCAAGAGCATCGAAGTTTACCTGTATTTAGACAATTGGCTCCTGGTTGACATTTCCAAAGAGGCCATGACTCATTCTGTCCATTTTGTTCAGAGCCTTCTCGATGCTCTAGGACTTTGTCTCAATGAGGAGAAATCCAGCTTATCCCCTACTCAAACTATAAAATTCATAGGGGCGTTCTTGGATGCCTCTATGGGCCGTGCTTATCTTCCTTGGGACTGTGTAGTTTAACTAGTACAATTGGTGAGAGACTTGTTTCTGCGTACAACATCCAGCATCTGTTAGGACATATGGCAGCGATGGTGTCAGTAGTGGAGTGGGCTCAATTGAGAATGTGACCCATGCAGAACTGGTTTATCTGGGTTTTCCACAATGAGAATGACGCTCATCGAACCAGACTCAGAATCCTGGACCACATCGTCCAATCCCTTCACTGGTGGAAGGGATTCCAACAATCTCAGTCGAGGGATTCTTTTTCTGCAACTCCCTCCATCTCGAGTTCTCACCACCGATGCCTAACTAACTGGGTGGGGAGCTCATTGTGGGCCTTTGCAAATCCAAGGTTGATGATCACCAGTGGAGCATCAAGCTCACATAAATTTTCTGGAGCGTGTCGCAGTATGGAAGGCTCTTCAGGCTTTTGCAGTTTACCTCAAGGGCTGACATGTTAAACTCCTGATGGACAAGACCTCCTTTCTTTGTCATCTGAACAAACAGGTGGGCACTCATTCATCCAAGCTAGTGGACCCTACCTAAAAATTTATGATTGGGTGGTCTCCAAGGGCATACGCATCACAGCAATTCACATTGTGGGGA
This sequence comes from Heloderma suspectum, assembly GCF_057233095.1. Lineage (NCBI taxonomy): Eukaryota > Metazoa > Chordata > Lepidosauria > Squamata > Helodermatidae > Heloderma > Heloderma suspectum. Next base: position 46,325,657 of record NC_139459.1, read on the forward strand.
CAGAAAACATCTTGGTGGACTCCCTCAGTTGCAACTTCCAGACATCCCATGAGTGAGAACTCTCTCCTATGCAAGATATTTCGAAGGTGGGGCTGTCTGTCAGTCGACTTATTCGCAACACCTCGAATGCAGTATGCAAGACATTTTGTTCGAGAGCAAGAGCAGGCCATTTGTCACTAGAAGACACATTTCTCCTTTGCTGGAGCGGACTATTTTTCTATCGCTTTCCTCTATTTCTTCTGCTACCGAGAGTGACAGCGAAGATCAGGAAGGGGAGGACCAATTGCCTGTTGATTGCTGCATGGTGGCTGAGACAGCCTTGGTTCGCAATCCTGTGAGAGATGGCCAATGGCAACTTCATTTGTCTTCTATTCATAACGAGTCTGATCTCCCAGGATCGGGGGAGAATCTGGCATCTGGACATACATACATTGAAGCTGACGGTGTGGAGGATTCCTTCAAGGAATTGACTGGGTCGGTCCCTTCTCTAGTTCAGCAGATATTGGACTCTGCAAGGCAACCCTACTCATCGCTCTTACAATAAGAAATGGGCAACTTGCCAAAAGTTTGCAGACTCTAAGGGTTTTCCCCCCTCTTCTTGTCCAATTACAATTTTTTTGTCATTCCTGCATCACTTGTTTAAGAAGGGACTTAAGTATTCGTCAATTAGAGTATATGCTGCGGCAGTATTAGTAATGAGAGAGCAGATACAAGGATCTTCTGTGTTTACGCATCTACTCGCCAAACTATTTTTGCATGGGCTATGGAATTTGATTCCCTTTGTAAGAAGGATGATACTGGACTGGAATCTTTCCTTGGTGCTACAGGCTTTGAAGTTGAAGCCATTTGAACCAATGGCTACTATTGACATTAGTATACTTTCATGGAAAGTATCTTTCTTGGTAGCCATCACTTCAGCTAGGAGGGCATGTGAATTGTGTACCCTCCATATCAACAGTCCTTTTACTGTGTTTCATAAGGACAAGGTTGTTCTTTGACCTGACAGTTCTTTCTTGCCGAAGGTGGTATCAGAGTTTCATGTAAACCAGCAAGTGGTTATCCCAGCCTTCTTCTCGTCACCTTCTTTGAAGTTGGAAAGAAGCCTGCATAACCTGGATGCTCGCAGGGTACTGGCTTTTTACAAAGCCCGAACTGAATCTTTCTAAAAATCGCAGAGATGATTTGTCTGCTATGGAGGCCCCAATAAGGGCTTACCTGTATCATCCCAAAGACTGGCTGCTTGGATAATTCAGATCATAAAATTAGCATACCAGTTTATGGGTCAAGACACTTTGTCTCAGATTCGAGCACACTCGATGAGAGTGATGTCGACGTCTACAGCATTTGGTAGAGGGGTGCCTTTGCAGGACCTATGTAAAGCTGCGACGTGGTCTACCCTATCTACTTTTGTGAAACACTACAAGTTGGATGTGCACGCAAGATCGGATTGCAAGTTTGAAAGAACAGTTTTGTCGACAGTGTTATGACGACATACCTACCCACCACCAGTAAGTTGGCTTGTTAATCGTCCATATGTGTGATACACAGAGACCACAAAGAAAGGCAGGTTACTTACCTGTAACTGTAGTTCTTCGAGTGGTCATCTGTGCATTCACACAAACCACCCACCATCCCCAATTCAGTGTCAGTATCTTTTTGGTCTTGACGCCAAGGATTTTTTCCTTGGATCCAAGACTATGTACACAGTCTCAAGGAACTGAGATCGGTGGGAACCCACTTGGACATGTGCAATGGGACAGTGCGGGAGTTCCCGCCAAAAACAGCATTCTTCAGCTATGGAAGTCTCCCGAATAGAGGCTCCACACAGGCGCAGAACCCATATGTGTGAACGCACAGATGACCACTTGAAGAACTACAGTTACAGGTAAGCAACCTGCCTATCCCTAGGCCAATTAGGGCAAATGACATCATGCACCAGAGTTGATTAATTAGATTTCTGCTAGTTAACAAATTAGCTGAGACATAATACATAGAAGTGCCTTTTGTATTAGATTAACTTGAAATTCCCACATAAATAATGTGAGGCTTCCCAGTGCATGCATGTGGAGCAAAAAACCTGCATGTATAATTGTCAGATGTTGTAATCTGCAGACAAGGCTCACTTTAATTCCAGAAGCACCTTCTGTGTATGAATTTTGCAATATGCAAAGCATCCCTTAATTTGATCTTACTCATTTCTTATGTAGAGAGAGGGTTCCCAAGTGATGACTTTGTCAATTACAAAATAGCTCAATTCAGACAATCACCTAAATTATGGTCCTATCAGGAACAAGCTACAGCGAGCCTTGGGCTTATGCATTCCCCCTCCCCTTTCCACATCTTTTGCATACGAAGGGAGGAGAGTGAGAGCGGACACTTTCACTTTAAGAACAAAGCACAGTTCTGTCAATGAGCTGTGGTTTGTAAGGGTGGTTGTAAATTCATAGATACATCCAATATTTCCAGTATTTTGGTATGACTGTTCAGGATAGGAAATCTGTCAAATATTGGTTGCCCCTAGGGCAAAAAGTCTTTTGTATGTTTACCTGTCAAGGGGATTTAATTTAGAAGGCTGTCCTGAAATTACTCAAGAATGGCCAATGAAGAATTATTAATTTCAAAATATTGCACAGGCATGGCCTCCTGTGCGTTGTAAGGTGATGGTTAAAGCAGATTGCAGCAGATGTTGGTGCTCTCTTATGCAGTTGAGTAGCTTTGTGTATATAATTTGGATCCTTTCCAACGTTCATAATAGATTTACCAGATAAATCACACTATTAAAAGGTGTGTGCATATCTTTTTGACAGCTTTTCGCAGATTGAATTATAATATTTCTGTTCCTAGGGACTCAAGCATTATTGTCCTTAATTGTTCCTTTTGTTTTTCTGACCAGATAAGAAAACAAACTCATAATTTGGGAGTTTCTGTCTCTACTCCACACCACTCTGCATACTTCAGATTAAAAACGTTATTAGCAACTGCTACTGCGACTAGTCTGGTTCTCCTGAAGGCAGCTATGCTGTCACAGTTTGATCAATGAGTATTCAGATTAATCCCCTGTACTACTGGCATGATATAAAATGAAAGCACTTGGTACATTTTTAGTTCCCTTTTCAAGAAAAGAAAGACTAACATGAATTTCCTGCTAAGCATTTTTTTTTAAGTATCTAGGAAACAACTTTTAAACGATTTTCTCATAAACAAAATTATGTCTCATAAATGCATGAGCACACACTGCTATGAACAGACTGCTTCAAACAAGACAAAATTTGTCACACTGAATAAGAAATTGTGTGAAGCCTGTGTTCATCACACACGACAAACTGCATCAAGGATCAACAGCATTTCCTGCATGGAAATCACATGCTTCCAAGACACTCTGTTGTATTTGTGAATGCTTGCAAAATGAGCAAGTACTAGCAATTTGTTGTGTGAGTATATGTTTGCTCTTATAGGCAAAGCATTAGCTGCTTGCGTTATTCCACTGAAAGACAAACCTTTCGAGCTGTCATTTACAAAACTCTTGTGATCAACTAATCCATGCAGACTGTGGGCAGTATCCAACGCTGACCATCCGTGAGCAGTGCCTTTATACAAGCTTCGCCGACCTGCCCCATTCCAGAAACTAGTGTTTCTGCTCGTTTTGGGTTGCCCCTAGAAGCACTAAATCTCCGTTGGGTGCTTCTTGCTGAATGGAATTGGCAGGGCTGGCTGCTCATGGCAATCACCATTGATATTATTCTCATTAGATAGCTTTCATATGACAATAAGCATGTATCCATGTGATACAATCCTGTTCCTACTCTGTCATATATCTTGACACTAGAAAACTCAGATTGTTTTTACAGCTATTTCATGTCAGCTATTGAAAATGGAGGGGTTTAAACCCCACCACAAAACCTTAGAATTCAGTTTAGTACCCAGTTAAATCTTATATAAAGGACTGAAGCTGTGCAACTGGATCCTCTGCATGTTTATTTGGAAATAAGTCTCACTGAGTTGAAATGTATGTAGGACTGTAGCCTTAGTCTTCAATAGCTTTTAGGTGAGGCTAGAAGTTTATGTGTCAGTTCTTTAGGACACAATCCTATGGCCACTAGTTGGCAGCTAGACGGCCATAGGATAAGTCGGTTCCCTGAGAACCAACCTCCACCCCCTCCCACGCTGCCTCATAGGTAGCGCAGATTGGCTCTGTGCTCTGCGCTCATAAGAGGAGTGCAGAGTGGCAAAAACGGGGCATTTCTGGGGGCAGGGCGGGGAGGGCAGACGTGCCATTCCGACACTTCCTATGCGTTGTCTGGCGCCTGCCCCCCACCCCGCTCCAACTTCCCAAGCTAGACAGCTGAAATTGGCTGTCTAGCTGTGAATGCAGGGTGGCTGAACCGCGGAGGGGACAATCCCCTCCGTGCTGCTCCTGCCCTGCATTGGATAGGTGGTTGTCTCCAGGTTTGGAGGCGGCCACCTATCCTGATAGGATTGCACCCTCCAACACCCTTCCTATCTTCATTTTCAAAACTAAAGCAGTCATAACAACTAAGCAACCCTAAGCAGGAAACAGACAGCATTTTTTTGTTGCAGCAGCAGTTGTGAGAAATATTCTCATTTCTATTATGGCCTTGGTGCGTCTGCTTTTCAGGAACAAAAGCCTGATGATGCTTTAACAGATTAGCCATGCATGAAACACAAGAGGAGGACAGCTGTTTGGAGTGGTTTGGTAATATAGGGGTGAAGGAGGCTCTTTAAGTATTCTACAATTCACATAATCAGGTAGAATATTTGAAGAAGGGTTGCCAGACCCATGAGCCTTTGAATCTAATATTGAAGTATGTGCGGGGCTTTTTAAAGGAAAAAAACTGAACTGCACAGTTATATGTGATTGTAATTCACACACGTAGCACACATCACTGCAACACGCCTGTCCATTTTCCTTGAGTGTGTGCATGCTTTGTTGCTTAGTGTCACATTGTAGGGTTCTAGATGAGTTTGGACTAGTCACTTTACCTTTCACATTATTAATAGTCACTTTTTACATCAGCTAACATAATATGATGTTTGCATTATCTGAATTTTGAACTGCACAAATGGTCTTTAGAACTGCACATTCCCCCCCTCCCCAAGAGCTGCACATGTTGTGTCTGCTTGAACATTAAAGAAAGCCAAGTATGTGTGCTATCACTATTTTGACTATAAGGTCAAAATGTCAGAGGCTGAACCTGTTAAAAAGTATTTCAGGTTTGATACTGAGCTCAGTTTCTGCAGGCATCTGGTTGGCATTATACATCTACTTTAGATGTAATGCGACTTTGGAGCTTCTGCTGGTATTGTTACTCTCCATCTTTCTGTACATTGTCTTAAATATGATGTAGCAGTTTTGGCCATTTATTTTAGCTAATGTACATTACTCTTGTGATTATAGCTAAGTATTTATTTTGTGGCCTGTGAAAGAAATATATGCCAAAGAAATAATTTGTTTGAGGCCTGGAATTGCTGCTTAACTGTCCTTGTCTCACTGTTCTATATCCTTTTACATAAGTTCACTTTTTATTCATTTTACAAACAATGGCCACCTCTGGTTTTCCTCTGAAAAGTATGAAGTACATACTGTAGTCTTTAAAGAAAAAGAAAAAAAAAATAGAAAAGGCAAGCAATACTTTAGGGTGTGTTTTTCCAGTATTAGGGTTTGGGGATTTTATTTTGATTTTTGCACTTTTAGTTTGTTTATGGTGGAAAATTCAGTTCCCCATAGACAGAATTAGGACAGATGTATAAAAAAGAAAAAAGATGGGAGGGAAAAGGGGATGTAAAGCACAACTGAGAAAGAATTTGCCTTACAGAAGCCTTACTGAAATTGAGCCCATTTCAGTGGCTCTTGCAGAAGAGACATTACTGCTAGATAAGGGAATTCCCTTGGGGGTAATGTTTCAGGAGCCACACGCCAGCGGTGGGCAGGACAAGAGCTTGTGGTATTTAAGGCCAGAGCCACACCACACTTTTTTTCTCTCTTAACATTTTGCTCTTAAAAGTCTAAAAAGAGAAAGAGAGAGAGAAAGATCGGGTGGGGATGATCGCCCCCTACACAAACACATACACGCACACACCTCCATCCATTCTCTCTCTCTCTCTGTCTCTCTCTCTCTCTCTCTCACACACACACACACACACACACACACACCTTGAGTTTACTGAAATGGCAGCTCCTGAGGCTCCCCCGCTACCCTGCACGCTTTTCCCAACAGAAGGGTGAGGGAGAGCTACCGCTTCAAGGTAGCTTGAAGTAAGAGCTCCCAGTCAAGTATGCTTCCCCCAACCCTCCCTTCCAGAAAGGTGAGAGGGGAAGCGTCAGAAACTGCCAGGAATTCCCCTCTATATGCTAGATTGTACTTCAGTTCTTTCTTTTTCTGTGTACTCCATGTCTCCGACTTCTGTTGCCATTCACTTTGTTGAATTCAGGCTTGAATGGATTTTTTGTTGATAGATGTTTAGTGACAAACTATATGGAACAACTACAGTATACTAACACATTTTCCTGCTAGAAAATCGTTATTACCCTGAATAGTCAGGCATGGCTCATATGCATCACTTCCCTATATTATGCTTTTAGTTCTACATGTAGAATTTAAAAATAAATTAGGGAGTTGAGCAACTAGGCACTGAACATTTATTTGAAGTCTAAATTACATGGTTGTAAACATTTCTTACAAAACAGTTTATGGAAGATGATGAATTCATCCTAAATCATGACACACTTTTTTGGGGTAAGTTTGTTTGTTACATTTATGTTGTTGTTTATTCAGTCAGTCGCTTCCGACTCTTCGTGACTTCATGGACCAGCCCACACCAGAGCTTCCTGTCGGCCATCGCCACCCCCAGCTCCCCCAAGGTCGAGCCCGTCACCTCCAGAATATCATCCATCCATCTTGCCCTTGGTCGGCCCCTCTTCCTTTTGCCTTCCACTTTCCCTAGCATCAGCATCTTCTCCAGGGTATCCTGTCTTCTCATGATGTGGCCAAAGTACTTCAGTTTTGCCTTTAATATCATTCCCTCAAGTGAGCAGTCTGGCTTTATTTCCTGGAGCATGGACTGGTTTGGTTTGATCTTCTTGCAGTCCAAGGCACTCTCAGAATTTCCCTCCAGCACCACAGTTCAAAAGCATCTATCTTCCTTTGCTCAGCCTTCCTTATGGTCCAGCTCTCGCAGCCATAGGTTACTACGGGGAAGACCATTGCTTGAACTATGCGGACCTTTGTTGTCAGTGTGATGTCTCTGCTCTTCACTATTTTATCCAGATATGTCATTGCTCTCCTCCCAAGAAGTAAACGTCTTCTGATTTCCTGGCTGCAGTCAGCGTCTGCAGTAATCTTTGCGCCTAGGAAGACAAAGTCTGTCACTGCCTCCACGTTTTCTCCCTCTATTTGCCAGTTATCAATCAAGCTGGTTGCCATAATCTTGGTTTTTTTGAGGTTTAACTGCAACCCAGCTTTTGTACTTTCTTCTTTCACCTTCGTCATGAGGTTCCTCAGCTCCTCCTCGCTTTCAGCCATCGAAGTGGAATCATCTGCATATCGGAGATTGTTAATGTTTCTTCCAGCGATTTTAACTCCAGCCTTGGCTTCATCAAGCCCAGCACGTCGCATGATGTGTTCTGCGTACAGGTTGAATAGGTAGGGTGAGAGTATTCAACCCTGCCGTACTCCTTTCCCAATCTTGAACCAGTCCGTTGTTCCATGGTCTGTTCTTACTGTTGCTACTTGGTCATTATACAGATTCCTCAGGAGGCAGACAAGATGACTTGGTATCCCCATACCACCACGAAATTGCCACAGTTTGTTATGATCCACACAGTCAAAGGCTTTAGAATAGTCAATAAAACAGAAATAGATGTTTTTCTGAAACTCCCTGGCTTTCTCCATTATCCAGCGGATATTGGCTATTTGGTCTCTAGTTCCTCTGCCTTTACTAAACGCAGCTTGTACATCTGGCAATTCTCGTTCCATGAATTGCTGGAGTCTACCTTGCAAGATCTTGAGCATTACCTTACTGGCACGTGAAGTAAGTGCCACTGTTCGATAGTTTGAACATTCTTTGGTGCTTCCCCTTTTTGGTATGGGGATATAAGTTGATTTTTTCCAAACTGGTGGCCATTCTTGTGTTTTCCAAATTTGCTGGCATATGGCATGCATCACCTTGACAGCATCATCTTGCAAGATTTTAAACAGTTCAGCTGGGATACCGTCGTCTCCTGCTGCCTTGTTATTAGCAATGCTTCTTAAGGCCCATTCAACCTCACTCTTCAGGATGTCTGGCTCTAGCTCACTGATCACACCATCAAATCTATCTCCGATATTATTATCCTTTCTATACAGATCTTCTGTATATTCTTGCCACCTTTTCTTGATCTCTTCTGCTTCTGTTAGGTCCTTGCCATCTTTGTTTTTGATCATACCCATTTTTTCCTGGAATTTACCTCCGATGTTTCTAATTTTCTGGAAGAGGTCTCTTGTCCTTCCTATTCTATTATCTTCTTCCACTTCCGCACATTGCTTGTTTAAAAATAATTCCTTATCTCTTCTGGCTGACCTCTGGAATTTTGCATTTAATTGGGCATATCTCCCCCTATCACTGTTGCCTTTTGCTTTCCTTCTTTCTTGGGCTGCTTCCAGTGTCTCAGCAGACAGCCATCTTGCCTTCTTGGTTTTCTTTTTCTTTGGGACGTTTTTTGTTGCCGCCTCCTGAACAATGTTGTGAACTTCTGTCCATAGTTCTTCTGGGACCCTATCTACTAAATCTAGCCCTTTAAATCTATTCTTCACCTCCACTGCATATTCATTAGGAATATTAGTGAGCTCATAGCTAACTGATCTGTGGGTCTTCCCTATTCTCTTTAGTCCGATTCTAAATTGTGCAATAAGAAGTTCGTGATCTGAACTACAATCAGCTCCAGGTCTTGTTTTTACCGACTGCATAGATGTCCGCCACCTTTGGCTACAAGGATGTAGTCAATCTGATTTCGGTGTCGACCGTCTGGTGAAGTCCTTGTATAAAGTCGTCTCTTAGGTTGTTGGAAAAGAGTGTTTGTTATACACAGTGAGTTGTCTTTGCAAAATTCTATTAGCCTATGTCCTCCTTCATTTTGTTCTCCCAGACCATGCTTGCCTGTAATTCCAGGTGTCGTTTAACTACCCACCTTAGCATTCCAGTCTCCTGTAATGAAAATAACATCTTTGTTTGTCATACTATCCAGTAGGTGCTGCAGATCCTCATAGAACTGATCTACTTCTGCTTCTTCAGCATCTGTGGTTGGGGCGTATATTTGGATCACTGTGATGTTAAATGTCTTACCCTGAATTCGAATTGAGATCATTCTGTCATTTTTTGGATTGTATCCAAGCACTGCTTTAGCCACTTTATTATTAGTTATGAAGGCTACTCCATTTCTTCTGTGGTCCTCTTGTCCACAGTAGTAGATCTGGTGGTCATTTGATGTGAAGTGGCCCATTCCAGTCCATTTCAGTTCACTGACACCCAAAATGTCTATATTTAATCTTGACATCTCCCCAATAACCACATCCAATTTGCTCTGGCTCATAGATCTTACATTCCAGGTTCCTATGGTGCGTTGATCTTTAGAACATCGGATTCATCGTTCACCACCAGCACCATCGGCTGCTAGCCGTCCTTTCGGCTTTGAGCTAGGTGTGTCATCACATCTGGGGCTAGTTGAACTTATCCTCTGTTCCTCCCCAGTAGCATTTTGACCATCTTCCGACCTGGGAGTCCCATCTTCCGATGGTATACCGACATATCTCTGGTTGTACTGATCCATTTAGTTTTCACGGCAAGAATACTGGGATGGGTTGCCGTTTCCTTCCCCAGGGATCGTATTTAGTCTGACCTCTCTGCCATGACCTTCCCGTCTTGGGTGTCCCTTCACTGTTTAGCTCATGATGACATTGAGGTGCTCAAGCTCCAGCACCACAACAAGGTAATGATCTCCTTTGCTGAAGTGTTACATTTATATCCCACCTTTTTTCCTCCTTAAGGAACCCAAGGTGGCATACATAATCCTCCTCCTCCATTTTATCCTCACAACAAGAACCCTGTGAGGTAAGTTGGGCTGAGAGTCTGTGACTGGCCCAAAGTCACCCAGTGAGTTTCCATGGCTGAGTGGGGACTAGAACCCGGATCTCCCGGCTCCCAGTCCAACACGCTAGCCACTACACCACACTGGTTCTCTTGTTGTGTACATTAAATTATAAAGAAATGTGTTTATTTGAATGTCTGACTCAATATAAAGTCACTTTTATATTGCATGTGTACAGAGACCTTCGGCTAATGGACAGTATAGAAATGTGAAAAATAATTAAAATTAAGACAATATTTCTTCACTTGATTACTGTATCAAGAAACAAGTTATGTTCCTGTAGAACCACTGTATCTATGCAATTCTACCTTTAAGTGATGGAAATTTACTACAGGGATGTGCTATGGTTATGATAATCTAACTCTTATTGTAACATGGGGGCAAATGGTAACTGTCCCAGAACTCCCACAGTGGATAATGGATGCATAAATTCATTCATTCAGAGAGAGAGAGAATATGAAAATTAAAGTTCTATATGTCTTCCTTATTGTCAACAGGAAAGGAAATATCTTTTTAAAAGTCCAAATTGTCATTTTCTTTGGGTTTTTTAAAATCTAAGTCTGCTTCTAGTTTACCATTATGAACAATTAAGAAAAGGCTGTCATCACTAAACAGCTATTTCAGAAAAAAAGATTAAGCATATAAGGGTGCAATCCTAGGGGGTAGGTGGCCACCTCTGAACTTGGAGGCGACTGCCTATCCAATGCACGGCAGGAGAAGCATGGAGGGGATCATCTCCTCTGTGCTTCTCCTGCCCTGCATCTGCGGCTAGACAGACAATTTTGGCTGTTTAGCTGTGGGAAGGCGGAGCAGGGGAGGAGGCTGCCATACAACAGATAGGATGTGTCGTACTGGCATTTCTGCCTTCCCTGCCCTGGAAAGCCCCCTGGAACACCCCATTTTGGCCTCTCCATGCTCCTTTTCCAAGCACAGAGTGCAGGGCTGTTCCACGCTGCCTGCTAGGCAGCACGGAAGAGGAGGAAGGTCAGTTCCCGGAAACCCACATATCCTATGGCCATCTAGCCGCTGACTAGCTGCCATAGGATTGCTCCCTAGAATGTTATTTCTAGTTCATAGAATCAATCATATAATATTTTGTAAACTAAATGTTATATCTGATTACCCCCCTCCTGCTGACAGAACAGTTTCTATCAGTGGAACTGGGAGTGAGGCAATTCCCTCTCCCCACTGCACCCTCTCCCTGCACGCCCTCAAAATCTACTCCAGAGGGTTGAAGATCCTCCAGAGCAGATTTGGGTGGCATGGGAGCTGCAGGGAGAGGAGGGGAAGGTCCCATTGCACAAGCAGAGGTCCACTCAAACTATATTGTATTTCACCCACAGTAAACTGCCTTTTTTAAAGACTATATATATAAAATATATATAAAGACTAAATAACATATTATATATGAAATTTTCTTGCACAAATCAAAGTGGGAGATGTTTTTTAAAAGGTGAAGGCAAGTCAAAATTACTTTAGCTGTCTCCCTGTTTATATATTCACAGGTGTTAACTGCCTTCTATGCAATTAATCCTAGAAGTGACCTGTTAAAGCAATTCACATCTGTTGCCAGGTCACACTCAAGGCTCCAGTTATGACTGCTGCATTAACCTTCATGCGAACTGTGTTTTCCATTTATATATGATGGATTTATGGGGGGCAAATGAATAATGTTGAAGAGTAAGCACCGGGGAGCTTAGAAGTATTTAAATGCATGTGATTCTTTTATAGGCAGAGTTTCATTAGAGCTTGTAGAGTGAAACACAGAACTACTGCCTGCAGATGAGGGTTGCTAACACAGCACATTTACATCCTACAAATGTAAATGTCAAACTCTGTCTATGATTTCTCTCTTTTCCACTGTATCTCCTGCAAACAACCAAAAGCAATAGCGTGCTCAATTATGTCATCTGGTGTACTATGGATAGCTGCTTTTAATGGGCACAGCCTGATTGCCATTTTCTATAAGGGTATTGTCTGCACCACGGTCTCTCTGGTGGCTTATGTTTTGGATTGTCCTTCATTGTCTCTCATCGTCCCTATGCCTCTCTTGGTACATTTACTGTATGTGTATAAGGAGACACTGAGGACAAGAAATAAATTGTGCCTGTTCAAGCAGTGTGCTGCCCATGCCTGCTCACAAGTATTTTTACTTGTGAATAGGAGAACCAGCACATAGATTACAATGACACAGTGTCCCGGCTAATCACAAGCAAATTAATTGGCAGGTGGAAGTGGCAGTGTGCTGTTTAAAATCATCTTGCAGGTACATTTACTTGAGTGTTTGGGGAATATTACAGGAAAGTTAATACTCTGCTGTCTTTCCTGAGAGGTGGAGCCCTAAGAAAGAAGACCACTTGTCTTCAGTATGTCCCAAGATACACGACATGCATTTTAAATACTTATCTTCTGTGGACGTGCCTTCTGTGACAATGGCTGGGGCTACTGATTATACTATTTGCCTTCTACATGGGACAAAATTTAATTTACAATAATGCATCTATTATTTCTCCTATAACAGAAGTGTATTTATATTGTGATGAACATCCCTAGATTGTCTTCATTAAGTGAAACTAGTCAAAACTTACCTGTTGATTCCTATTATTTTGTGAGAAATGAGTCATCTAGCAAAAATAAATTACTGACTGGTTTGACTATACGTGAGAAGTAAAATGTTTACAGGCTGTTATTGTCCAACTCTTTGGTTAACAAGAATATAAAGTACATATTGCTTTAATCTCCCTGTTTAACAATGTTATAGGCAGATGGAAGCTTTATTTGTTTTATCCTTTACCTATGTTATTACATAAAAATGCACGGGAAGGCTTTGTTCTACTATATGCGCACCAGCAGCAGTTTACTGATCTTTGAGGGGCCATGTGTGTGTGTATACTATTTATGATGCATGGGGTTCCAGGCAGGGTGTGATGCTACACAAGCAAGATAGGCAAAGTTGATTCTTAAACTGCCACAGAATCTAGTAGTAGAAAAAGTTTTTTGTCCTCCCTTCCTGCTCTCTGTTGTCCCTTTTCAACAAACAGCAAGTAACAGCAGGCTGGGATGTGCAGGGATTATGGGAGATGTAGGTCTCCTACTGTCCCCCATGTACCCAACATTGTTAGGCAGGGTGATGGAAAGGGAAGAAAGATATTTTCCTAGCACATCTCTGCTGCTGCTCTTACCAGCACCCAGCTTCAAGGGGAAGGGAGAGGGGAACGTGTTTTGGGGATGGAGGTGATAGAGATGGACAGGGTGGATTTAATCCATGCTGGAGAAACAGTTTGGAGATTGAAAGGTTTGCCTCTCATTTTGAAGCAGACTTTATAATCCTCTGAAGTTTATTTTGAAACCCAAGCTTGGAGAACTTCATCAGCATCTCTATTTTCTTTAATCCAGAAGATGCTAGAATGAGGGCAGGAAGCATTGCCCTCTAATTTGGCTTCCAAATTACACAACTATGTTGCTTTACCCTGAAACTAATTTAGAATGAGGGGTTCCTGGCTCACTGTAGCAGTGAATGGGCAGCAAAAGGCAGTGAAAACGGTGAGCAAGGTGGGGCCTACATGAAAGCTGCTCTATTCACCCCATGAAACCTCACCATCTAACCTGAAAAGGTTTGTCTGAAAATTTTTGGTCCAGGCCTCAGCAGGGGTTTGTTCTTGGTTACCAGGTGCTGACTTGTTGTTGTTGTTCAGTCGTTAAGTCGTATCCGACTCTTCGTGACCCCATGGACCATAGCATGCCAGGCCTTCCTGTCCTCCGCTCTCTCCCGGAGTGTGCTCAAGTTCATATTCATTGCATCGGTGATGCTTTCTAGCCATCTCATCCTCTGCCATCCCCTTCTCCTTTTGTCTTCAATCTTTCCCAGCATCAGGGTCTTTTCTAGGGAGTTTTCTCTTCGCATTAGGTGGCCAAAATGTTTGAGCTTCAGCTTCAGTATCTGTCCTTCCAATGAGCAGTCAGGGTTGATTTCCTTTAGGATGGACTGATTTGACCTCCTTGCAGTCCAGGGGACTTGTAAGAGTCTTCTCCAGCACCACAGTTCAAAGGCATCAATTCTTCGGCGCTCATCCTTCCTTATAGTCCAGCTCTCACAGCCATACGTTGCTACTGGGAAAACCATAGCTTTGATTATATGAATCTTTGTTGGCAAGGTGATGTCTCTGCGTCTTACTATGCTGTTTAGGTTTGCCATAGCTTTCCTCCCAAGGAGCAAGCGTCTTTTAATTTCATGGCTATAGTCACTGTCTGCGGTGATCTTGGAGCCCAAGAAAATAAAATCTGTCACTGCTTCCATTTCTTCCCCTTCTATATGCCAGGAAGTGATGAGGCCAGATGCCATGATCTTCGTTTTTTTAATGTTGAGTTTCAAACCAGCTTTTGCACTCTCCACTTTCACCCTCAACAAGAGGCTCTTTAGATCTGCCTCGCTTTCTGCCATTAGGGTGGTATCATCTGCGTATCTGAGGTTGTTGATAATTCTCCCGGCAATCTTAATTCCGACCTGTGATTCATCCAGCCCGGCGTTTCTCATGATGTACTCTGCATAGAAATTAAATAAGCAGGGCGACAATATACAGCCTTGTCTTACTCCTTTCCCAATTTTGAACCAATCGGTTGTTCCATGTCCGGTTCTTACTGTTGCTTCTTGTCCCTCGTACAGGTTTCTCAGGAGACAGGTAAGGTGGTCTGGTACTCCCATCTCTTTAAGAATTTTCCAGTTTGTTGTGATCCACACAATCAAAGGCTTTAGCATAGTCAATGAAGCAGAAATAGACGTTTTTCTGGAATTCTCTTGCTTTCTCCATGATGCAGCGAATGTTGGCGATTTGATCTCTAGTTCCTCTGCCTCTTTGAAACCCCGCTTGTACTTCCGGTAGTTCTCAGTTCACATGCTGCTGAAGCCTAGCTTGTAGGGTTTTGAGCATCACCTTGCTGGCATGTGAAATGAGCGCAATTGTACGGTAGTTTGAACACTCTTTGGCATTGCCCTTCTTTGGAATTGGAATGTAAACTGACGTTTTCCAGTCTTGTGGCCATTGTTGAGTGTTCCAAATGTGTTGGCATATTGAGTGCAGCACTTTAACAGCATCATCTTTTAGGATTTTAAATAGCTCAGCTGGAATACTGTCATCTCCGCTAGCTTTGTTGTTAGTAATGCTTCCTAAGGCCCACTTGATTTCACTCTCTAGGATGTCCGGCTCAAGTTCAGTGACCGCACTATCATGGCTATCAGGGACATTCAGATCTTTCCTGTATAGTTCTTCTGTGTATTCTTTCCACCTCTTCTTAATCTCATCTGCTTCTGTTAGGTCCCTGCCTTCTTTGTCCTTTATCATGCCCATCTTTGCACAAAACGTTCCCTTGAGATCTCCATTTTTCTTGAAGAGATCTCTAGTCTTTCCCATTCTATTGTTTTCTTCTATTTCTTTGCATTGCTCATTTAAGAAGGCCTTCTTGTCTCTCCTTGCTATTCTCTGGAACTCTGTATTCAGTTGGATATATCTTCCCCTTTCTCCCTTGCTTTTCGCTTCCCTTCTTTCTTCAGCTACTTGTAAAGCCTCATCAGACAGCCACTTTGCTTTCTTGCATGCCTTTTTCTTTGGGATGGATTGAGTTGCTGCCTCCTGAACAATGTTACGGACCTCCGTCCATAGTTCCTCAGGCACTCTTGTCTATCAGGTCTAATCCCTTAAATCTATTCCTCACCTCCACTGTATATTCATAAGGGTTATGATTTAGGTCATACCTGAATGGTTTAGTGGTTTTCCCTCCATTCTTCAATTTGAGCCGAAATTTTGCAAGAAGCAGCTCATGATCTGAGCCACAGTCAGCTCCAGGTCTTGTTTTTACTGACTGTATGGAGCTTCTCCATCTTTGGCTACAAAGTACATAATCAATCTGATTTCGATATTGACCATCTGGTGATGTCCATGTGTAGTGTCTGGTGATCTATGAGGATCTGCAGCAACTACTGGATAGTAGTACGCCAAAAAAAAGATGTTATTTTCATTACAGGAGACTGGAATGCTAAGGTGGGTAGTCAAACGACACCTGGAATTACAGGCAAGCATGGTCTGGGAGAACAAAATGAATTTTGCTAACAACTCACTGTGCATAACAAACACTCTTCCAACAACCAAAGAAATGACTTTATACAAGGACTTCACCAGACGGTCGACACCGAAATCAGATTGACTACATCCTTGTAGCCAAAGGTGGCGGACACCTATGCAGTTGGTAAAAAGAAGACCGGAAGCTGATTGTAGTTCAGATCACGAACTTCTTATTGCACAATTTAGAATCAGACTAAAGAGAATAGGGAAGACCCACAGATCAGTTAGCTATGAGCTCACTAATATTCCTAATGAATATGCAGTGGAGGTGAAGAATAGATTTAAGGGACTAGATTTAGTAGATAGGGTCCCGGAAGAACTATGGACAGACGTTCGCAACATTGTTCAGGACGCAGCAACAAAAAACGTCCCAAAGAAAAAGAAAACCAAGAAGGCAAGATGGCTGTCTGCTGAGACACTGGAAGCAGCCCAAGAAAGAAGGAAAGCAAAAGGCAACAGTGATAGGGGGAGATATGCCCAATTAAATGCAGAATTCCAGAGGTTAGCCAGAAGGGATAAGGAATTATTTTTAAACAAGCAATGCGCGGAAGTGGAAGAAGATAATAGAATAGGAAGGACAAGAGACCTCTTCCAGAAAATTAGAAACATCGGAGGTGAATTCCAGGCAAAAATGGATATGATCAAAAACAAAGATGGCAAGAACCTAACAGAAGCAGAAGAGATCAAGAAAAGGTGGCAAGAATATACGGAAGATCTGTATAGGAAGGATAATAATATCAGGGATAGATTTGACGGTGTGGTCAGTGAGCTAGAGCCAGACATCCTGAAGAGTGAGGTTGAATGGGCCTTAAGAAGCATTGCTAATAACAAGGCAGCAGAAGATGACGGTATCCCAGCTGAACTGTTTAAAATCTTGCAAGATGATGCTGTCAAGGTGATGCATGCCATATGCCAGCAAATTTGGAAAACACAAGAATGGCCACCAGATTGGAAAAAATCAACTTATATCCCCATACCAAAAAGGGGAAGCACCAAAGAATGTTCAAACTATCGAACAGTGGCACTTACTTCACGTGCCAGTAAGATGCTCAAGATCTTGCAAGGTAGACTCCAGCAATTCATGGAACGAGAATTGCCAGATGTACAAGCTGGGTTTAGAAAAGGCAGAGGAACTAGAGATCAAATAGCCAATATCCGCTGGATAATGGAGAAAGCCAGGGAGTTTCAGGAAAACATCTATTTCTGTTTTATTGACTATTCTAACGCCTTTGACTGTGTGGATCATAACAAACTGTGGCAAGTTCTTGGTGGTATGGGGATACCAAGTCATCTTGTCTGCCTCCTGAGGAATCTGTATAATGACCAAGTAGCAACGGTAAGAACAGACCACGGAACAACGGGCTGGTTCAAGATTGGGAAAGGAGTACGGCAGGGTTGTATACTCTCACCCTACCTATTCAACCTGTACACAGAACACATCATGCGACATGCTGGGCTTGATGAAGCCAAGGCTGGAGTTAAAATTGCTGGAAGAAACATTAACAATCTCTCATATATGCAGATGATTCCACTTTGATGGCTGAAAGCGAGGAGGAGCTGAGGAACCTTATGACGAAGGTGAAAGAAGAAAGTGCAAAAGCTGGGTTGCAGTTAAACCTCAAAAAAACCAAGATTATGGCAACCAGCTTGATTGATAACTGGCAAATAGAGGGAGAAAACGTGGAGGCAGTGACAGACTTTGTCTTTCTAAGCTCAAAGATTACTGCAGATGCTGACTGCAGCCAGGAAATCAGAAGACGTTTACTTCTTGGGAGAGCAATGACAAATCTAGATAAAATAGTTAAGAGCAGAGACATCACACTGACAACAAAGGTCTGCATAGTTCAAGCAATGGTCTTCCCCATAGTAACCTATGGCTGCGAGAGCTGGACCATAAGGAAGTCTGAGCGAAGGAAGATAGATGCTTTTGAACTGTGGTGCTGGAGGAAAATTCTGAGAGTGCCTTGGACTGCAAGAAGATCAGACCAGTCCATGCTCCAGGAAATAAAGCCAGACTGCTCACTTGAGGGAATGATATTAAAGGCAAAACTGAAGTACTTTGGCCACATCATGAGAAGACAGGATACCCTGGAGAAGATGCTGATGCTAGGGAAAGTGGAAGGCAAAAGGAAGAGGGGCCGACCAAGGGCAAGATGGATGGATGATATTCTAGAGGTAATGGACTTGACCTTGGGGGAGCTGGGCGTGGCGACAGCTGACAGGAAGCTCTGGCGTGGGCTGGTCCATGAAGTCACGAAGAGTCGGAAGCGACTGACCGAATAAACAACAACTTCCCCAGTAGTATATTGGACACCTTCTGACCTGAGGGGCTCATCTTCCAGCGTCATATGTTTTAGCCTTGTGATACGTTCCATGGGGTTTTCTTAGCAAGAATACTGGAGTGGGTTGCCATTTCCTTCTCCAGCGGACCACATTTTGTCAGAACTCTCCACCATGACCTGTCCGTCTTGGGTGGCCCTGCACAGCATAGCTTATGATATCACTGAGTTACGCAAACCCCTTCGCCACAACAAGGCAGTGAACCATGAAGGGGGTGCTGACTTGGGAGTGGTCCAAACAGGCAAGGTTAATGCTGGAGCAAACGAGTCAGGATTTGAGGCACCAAACAGGCACAGCCGAGCAAGCAGGACAGGCTCTGAGGGGCCAGAGAAAACGGCATAGTCTAAACAGGCATTGCAGTGGGTTGAGTCCAGACTCCGAGGAGGTGGGGAAGTAGCTTGTTGCTACTCATAGCAACAAGCTGCTCAGACCAATAGGCTAGCCTTGAGGCCTGGGCTCTATAGTCCTAAATGAGCCAGGATTGACCTGTAAGATCAGCTGACATAAGTGGCAGATTTGCACTACAGCAGTTAGTTAGCCAGGTTTAATGGTGTAGGAGGGAAGACTACTGGACACCCTGTTTAAGAAACACACCCTGGATTTCTCAGTTTTCAAAGAATACTTTTTGGCTGCTCAGTTAAATTTATCAACAGTGTTAATGTGTTAAACTCTAGAGCGTGCTGGGCATAAATAGCTTTGGGTACATACATTTTCACTATGCCTTTCTTTATCAGCAAATTGTTGATCTATAATTTTTTAAACCCTAAGCTTAGTACCTAACCTCTGATACTAAGCAGAGCAGCAAAGCTTAGATGTGTGTATGCGGGGTGGGGGCTGGACAGTTTCAGGAAAGGGAACAAGTAGGAGGAAATGGCCACAATCTTTCCTTTTCACAGCATGATTTTCCTATAGAAAGGACAAGAAGTCATGAGCAGACTTTTTTTTTCTTTCTGAGTCGCAGGATGTTGGAAGAAAGGGCCTTAACCTTCAGGGAAGGGGGATGGGGAAAAGCTGTGAAATTATTGCCTGATCAGGAGGTACTTCCAGGCACTGGTTCATCACCTTGCTTCATTCACAGAATTTTACCGGGCAGAGGTAAGGTGTTGGTCCAGATGTCACTGGGCTCCTTCACACCGGGCTTTTATCCTGCGATTGAGATTGAGCCTTCACGGAAGTTCACAGGGGTCTTTACATGATGCAGTGACCCTGCCATGGCTCTCCTGCACTAAATGCCCTTTGTTCCGTTTTTAAATAGATCGCAGATAATGAACTATCAAATTACCCCATTGTGTTCCCCTTCAGTTTCCTCCATCAAAAGAGTTAAAGCAGGAAGAAGAGGAGCAAGATCAATGGAAGATAATGGAAGACGCAGATACGGGGAGAAAGAGGGGGGAAGGGGAGGGGGAAAGGGAGCGCGTGTAAAGGCAGTCATGTGTGATCCTTAAAACAGAAGCAGAAAGCCCCGTTTTAAATGCAGGATTTTAGGCTGGTGTAGAAACGCCCATTGTCTTTCACTCATATCCCTCCCATGTTTTCCCACAGTTGATTTCATCTTTTTTCTTACTGCAGAAAATACATTAAGAAAAATAAGATGGAATTGCTGCACAATGCATTCTGATTGGTAGCACCCTGTTTCCCCATTCCACTGAGTGCTGTGACCATTAACTATGGGGTTCTGGCAGCAGGCTCTTTTCCTTGAAAGCTAAAAAGTCCGAATTACAGTTCAGGAGGCAGGAGGGCAGACATTCATCCCTGTCCCACTCAGATAACTAGCAAAACTGTTGTGCCACCCTTTGATACAGTGATTCTTGTTGAACTCAGACACCAAGGGTTCCATTCATAGGAAGACTCCTCCTGGGTCACACCAAGTGGCAAGTCAGATGCTTCTGGGAAGACAACAGGCAACTACGCTGTCCTGTTGTTTGTCTCCCAGCCACTTAGTTCCATGTAGCTATCGTGGCTTAGAGCTGTTGACTATCCTTTCCTCCATGTATCTCTCTAATCCCTTTTTAAAGCTATCTAAATCAGTGGCCATCTACACATCTTATACAGAGTCAGACCATTGGTCCATCCAGCTGGCAGTTGTTCTCCACAGACAGATGGAGGTCTTTCCCATCGCTGTTACCTCAGACCCTTTCAAGTGGTGCTCCCTGGAATTTTCTGCATGCAAAGCCATTTGTTCACAGCATGAGCTGTGGCCTCTCCCTAATCCCTGCCATTTGCTGCATTGGGTATAGGCTGCACAAAATAGTTGACTAGAGAAATGTTTGCTACCCTATCCTTTGAGGGAATTTTTTTTAAGTGGTTGTTGGTTTTCTTTCAGTAGTTTTATCTGAGTGACTCTGCAGCCACTTCCCCAAAAAAGAACCCAGGAGGAAGCCATAGAGCTCTTTTCAGTTTGATCTTTTCTTCTTTTTTAATAATTGGAAAGTATAGATTTTAAAGGTCACAGATGCAGAAAAGTATGAGGTAAAATAACTGAACATGTCCACTTTGTGGACAAGATGAAATAACATTCATGAAACCCAGAGATTTGATTTGATTTTTACTTTTATCTAACACTTAATTGATGGGAAAACAAGTGAAGGCAAATTTAAATGCTTGCATCTATAACCTTGTCACAGAGTCTGATTAATCATTTATCATCATTATCTTTTTTCCCAGCCAGCAGACTTCATAGGAAAGCAAGCGCTGAAGCAGATTAAAGAAAAGGGGCTGGAACGGCAACTTGTGTATCTCACCTTGGAAACGGATAATGTTGATCCAGAGGGAAATGAAAGTGTCTGGTATAAGAGCAAGGCAAGTAGTGTAGATTTTGTTTCAAGTAACCAAAGCTAATTTTTCTGGAGCATATTCTGTGTTCCCATGCATTTTTTAAATCAAGAAGGATAGTTTGGAATATAGTAAATAGTCATCAGGGCCAGCCTTACAATGACGTGGCCTGATGTGGGTACATCATGTGGTGCAGAATGGGAAGAATGGTGAATTGTGCCACTCCCCCACCCAAAGGGCCTGCTGCTGCCTGACTAGCCAGCCAGCCAGCCAGCCACTCTCTCTCTCTTTCTCCCTCGTTCCCACTGCGCTGTACCACCATCTCCTCCTCTTCCCCAGCTGCAGGGGCCTCCTGGGAGAGTTGGCTGAAATATCAGGAGAGGCCCTGGCTGCTCAGGCGGCCAGGACCTCTTGCAGTATTTCAGCTGACTCTCCCAGGAGGCCCTTGCAGCCAGTGAGCAGGCAGGGAGGGAGGGGAGGAGCTGCCGCTGCTGCTACTGCCACCATCACCACCCTCCTCCTCCAGGAGAAGCAGAGTGGTGGCTTGAAGTGGCAGGATGCCTAGGGGCCAGGCCCGGTAGTCATACATGGTTGCAAACACCAACATGGGTAAATTCCACATCAGGCTAGTAGAAGTCTGCTAGTGTGACAGGAATTTCTCTCTCCTCCCCCCTGCAGCCCACCATACCACCTGAAAATCTGCTCCCAAGGATTTTCCAGCCCTCTGGAGCAGATATTGGGGGTGTGCGGGGGCTGACAGGGATGTGTGGAATTGGCTCTTCTGATGAAACTCTTTCCATCAGCAGAATGGCACTATTGGATACACCCTCATATGTTTGCACAAGTGAATAATAATAAAAAAGAGCCCTGTGTTTTGTGTTTGCTGAACAGATGATAAAGGCTACCCCTCTGGAATTCGGACCAGTAGCATTTCATTCAATCCTTTGGTGGGCTTCACACAACAAAGAGACACAGTTTATTTATTTTATTATTTATTATTAACATTTATATACCACCTTATTTTCTAAAAAGCCATCAAAGCAATACACAGCAATTTAAAACAATAAAACCTTAAGAGTTCACACTATATCACAGGAACCATCACTGTTTGCACTCCATTTCTTGGCTTCTTTATGCAAAATGAAGTATCTCTTTAAATTGATGCAAACATTTTTGGAAAGTTGTGCGGACAAAGTTTAGCTTGTGCTTCTTCCTGGCCAAGGGCTTGCCCTTCACAACTGGATCACTGTGAAGTCCATGTTTACTCAGAAGTAAGTCCCACTGCACTCAGTGAGGCTTACACTGATATAAATGTGTACAGAATTGTAACATTTTTTTTCCTGTTGGGAATTTGCAAATTATTACATCTGGCCATATGCATGCAGTTGTGGAAACTCAATATAGTCTGAAAATGCAAACAGTTTGGGGAGGAAGAAGTTCTTGGAAACAGAAACGTGCAAGGATTGTTTCTGAACGAAGAAAATTAATTGAATTGAAAAAGAGTGAAATAAGGAGATCTTGGTGTGAAGATGCCATAAGAGGCTTACATGACAGCAGCATATGCTAGAATATACAGTGGGGGGGTGGGGGACAATTCCAAGTGGATAAACAGGATGGGAAGAAAGGTGCTGGACCTTTCCCCACCTGCTGCTTTTTACGCTCAGCCCCATTTTTGGCAGGGCTTCCAGCAGGCAACAAATCGTTCAGACTGAGCAACCATGCTTAATAAGCAGTTATATAGAGCAAGATAGGACTTTATTGGCTCTTTGAGTCACCTGATCCTGCTTGCCTGAAAAGGTGCAATAATCCTCTTGGTTGGCACTGCAGAACAGCAGACATCTGGCCAGCAGTTGCCTCTGCCTGCAAGCTGAGCTGGTAGTGCCCCAGACTTTTTTTTCCTCCCAGTGGGCCTTCCACAAGGAAACAAAAACCCCACAAGGAGAAAAACGGTTGTTTGGTATGAGCAAAAGGTGACAGACAAAAGAAGAGTTCACACATCATCCTGTCCTCTTTAAATCACCAAAATTTATTCTAATTTGGCATTATCTACATTCATCAATCTTCAGCTGATGGGTCAGGACCTAGTGGGTTGCAGCCTGACTTAATATGGATTACAACAATAGCACTACTACCATACAGATATATGGTAAACATGAAGAAGTGGGTCCCCAAATGCATATTCATGCTAAAAGCGGGTCTCAGGCCTGAAAAGATTGAAGACTATTATTCTAATATCAGAATTCTAGAGAAAAACAGAAATTATAAATGGGAAATTTCTTACAGTATTAGGTCACTTATTACATCCATCTGTATGTGTCCAAATTTATAGCTTTCAGTTATATGGGAAGGGGAGTCTAGGTGAAAGCTACTTGGACTGGAGAAAAGGTTAAAAGCTACAGGCAGTATCCAAAGCTGCCTGCACGCTAGCAGCAGGACCCACTGCTTGCATGATGGGAAGCTAGTAGATTCTGAAGCTCTGGAACCAGGCAGGTCAGTGGAACTTGCAGAAGGGAGCTCTGCTGACCTGCCCTGTTCCAGAAACGAGGATTTCCACTCGTTTTCAGGGTTGCTTTAGGAAGTGCTTTAGAAAGCGCTCGTTTTCAGGGTTGCTTATTCTGTTGCACTAGCAGTTGGTCCCATGGGCGCAAGAGAATGAGCGGAAGTGCAGTGGCTGTATGGGATATTTCCTTATATTTATTACTTGGGAAAAGTAATATCTTTTTAAATATGCTTTAATGTAAATTTGTAGAGTAGGTTATTGGAGTCAAGCTGGGTTGATCCACAAGAATAGGAAATACATGTGCTACATCTTTTCCTAGGCAGATGTTGGCCCAATGAAAAAGTATTACACCATACATTCTCTGTGTCAAAACATACCTAGCCTTTTCTGATATGGTTAAAACAGGCAAGATCAGCTGTGCAACATGCAGTCATATATTTGATTTTATAACATGTCTGTGTTATAGCTTAAATATTTATTAACACACATCAATTGGGTAGATGTTCATGTACTAAACATTTTGATATTTGGGTATTTTTCCAGGTTATTGGTAACACCACATCTGGATGTTACAGCTACAGTACCCAGCGGAGTCTGGCTTTTGCATATGTCCCTGTGGAACTCAGTAAAATTGGACAGAAACTGGAAGTTGAACTACTAGGCAAAAAATATCCAGCGACTATTATCCCAGAATCACTGGTAATGACTGAACCAACAAGAACACGGCTTCAGAAGAAGGGTGGGACTACTAAAATATAAACAAAGGCAAACATGTAATTCTTTGATATTAAGAGTCTAGACTTCATTAACATATGACTTATTTGACTTGATTTGAAGGCCTGTTCAGGTGTCCTCCCCCTTCCACATGATTAGAATTGTGGGAAGGGGGTGAATGGAACTGCACTTGTTGGCCCTGCCCCCTCCATTGCATTCCCATTTCTTTGCTCCATTCTCCACATATTGGACTGCTAACTCTACTTGTGTAAATACCCTGCATGATTTAGAACATTGCTCAATCAGGGTTCAAAATTGCACTGGAAGCCAAAAGGAGTAGAGCAGACAACCTGTTGCAGAAGTTATGTCACCAAGGGGGTGTCTCCACGACAATGAAAGGATAAGCGAATGGTGGCTTACCTGGATTTTTCAAGGATCCGGCTTTGGTCCATGCAGGGCTCCACGAACAAGCACCGCACCATCCTAAGTCACTTCACAGGAACATCCTTCCGGGAGGGGGGGTCGGTTGGAGTGAACATCATCAGACTGGCAGGGGCTGCTCAATCAATAGGAGAGGCTCCCCCACTCCAGGCTCTACCCCCCTTTCTCCTGCCCCTGAAACTCCTGTAATGCAAAGGTTCAAAACTTCGTGTTAATTACTTCCTTACAGCAACAAAGCAAACAGTAAAGAAACGTAGCATCAATATTTAGGGAACAAGCCTCATTGATCACAATGGGAGTTATTTCTGAGGAGACACCTGCTTCCCCAACCTATGCCCAATTCCACCATTTTGTTTTTATTTCTTTCCCTCCCCATCTCACTATCGCGCATTTGCCAGCAAGTCCTATAGTCTCTATCTCACTATCGCACATTTGCCAGCAAGCCCTTTAGCCACTATCACACAATTGTGCGATAGGGAGATAGGGGCTATAGGACTTGCTAGCAAATGCGTGATAGTGCGATGAGGGCGTAGGTATTGCCGGACAAAAGCACTGTTTTGCTTTCATGTGTTACTTTTTTTAAAAAGTTACAGCCTGCCCAGATCACATCTATACTTTGCGGGGATGGCCACCAGAGTTTAGTGGAAGGCAAGGTGAAGTAAATGCCATGAGGTAGCTCAGAACTCTGACAGCCAGCCCTGAAATGTCAGAAACACGGGTGGGGAAAACATTGGGGAAACACCCCTTGAATGGGGTCAGTGAGGTCACAGCCAGGTGAAAGACACACCCCTGGGCAGGAAAACCATGCTGGAGTAAATGCAGAAGATGGTGCACACCACAATAGAAACGCAGACAAGCTGAATAAAGGAAAACAATCAGACTAAAAGTAGTCTCAGAAGAACTGGGTTTTTGGTGAGAAACTCCAGGGTGGCTGCAAGATGGCCACCGAGTCATGTGCCCCGAATGACCTCTGAATGCAGCAACCTCACAGTAAATCACTTGTGGAGACACCCCCCGAGACATGGAGATGATGGAGCTGAGTGACAGAAACCAGCAGAGAAGGTCAGGCCACCGATTGTGGTCCTGCTTTCCTCCTCATGTAATTCTAGTCTTGTGGGTGGTTAATGTCTGAACAGGGCTTGAGTTGATTGGAGATTGCATATGAACTATGCAATAGGACGTATTTCGGGTTTACTAATAATTAAGAAATAATTGTTATTTTTTATGTTAACTCTTGCTTACTGGTATGGGATTCTTCACTATGTCTGAGCAAAAATAGGGTAGATTCATTTAAATCAAAGGGATTCCCCATGGTTCCTCATCAAACTGGATGGAGGTATCAAGGGGTGTGCTACAGGGTTCAGACTCGAGCCCTGTATTCTTCAACATTTTTATTAATGACTTGGAGGAAGAGGGTGGGATTGCTTATCACATTTGCAGATGACACACAATTGGGTGGAATAGCTAATACCTTATATGGTACATATGAAAAGGATCTTGGAGTT
This sequence comes from Heloderma suspectum, assembly GCF_057233095.1. NCBI lineage: Eukaryota > Metazoa > Chordata > Lepidosauria > Squamata > Helodermatidae > Heloderma > Heloderma suspectum. The sequence goes on from NC_139459.1 coordinate 46,352,186, forward strand.
GTAGTCAGTCACAAGCTGAATATGAGTCAGCAGTGTGATGTGGCTGCAAAAAAGGCAAATGCAATTTTAGGTTGCATCAATAGACGTATCTAAACCATGGGAAGTAATAGTCTCACTTTACTCTGTACTGGTCACACCTCACCTTGAATACTGTGTCTGGTTCTGGGCACCACACTAAGAAGGATTTAGGTACTTTGGAATGAGTTCAGAGAAGGGCAACAAAGATGATTAGGGGATGAGAAACACAGTCCTACAAGGAAAGATTGAAGGAACTGGGTATGTTTAGCCTTGAGAAGAGAAGACTGAAGGGGGATATGATAACATTTTTCAAGTACCTAAAGTATGGTGGGCAACACGCTAAATTTAACTATGGTAGTGCTATAGAGTAGTTTGCTGCCAAATTTCAGCAGCCAATTGGTGATTTGGGTTTTTTTTCTAGCTGCCCCATGGCACCCTGTGGACTACAACCCATGCTGGGGGTCTGGGGGGTGAAAATGGCCCCCAGACCTCCAGATGTTGCCCACCACTGACTTAAACGGTTGTCACACAGAAGAGAGCTGCAACTTGTTCTCTGTCATCCAAGACTGTAGGATGTGAAATAACAGGCAAGTTGCAGGAAGGCAGATTTTGGTGGAACATGAGGAAAAAACTCTTTATAGTCAGAGCAGTCAGATAATGGAACCAACTGCCTATCAATATGGTGAGCTCTCCAGCGCTGGAGGTGTTTAAGCAAAGACTGGACAACCATCTGTCAGGGATGCTTTAAACTGGATTCCCGCACTGAGCAGGGGGCTGGACTTGATGGACTAAATGGCCCCTTCCAACTTTATGATTCTATGACTTAAACAATCAGTTTAAATAATCAAGAAAAGACTAATTTAAATTATTGATTTAAATCAAGTTTCCCATTTTGAAATTCATATATTTCCTGAGCGAGCATGCATTCTATCTGGGTGCTCTAACAATAGGAACATAGCATTTTGCAATTAAATACTCTACTTAATACAGCCTTTGTATACTTTACAGTGCAATCCTATGCATGTCTACTCAGAAGTAGGTGCCATTGAGTTCAGTGGGGCTTACTCCTAGATAAATGGGTTTAGGATTACCGCCTTAGGGTGCAATCCTATGGTCGCTAGACAATGTCTAGATGGCCATAGGATTTTTCAGTTTCTGGGAACCGAGCTCAGGGCCAGGGCTCCAAGCTCAGTTCCCAGAAACCTCCCCCCCCTCATATGCAGCATGGTTTGTCAGCGGCTCCGCGCTCATAAGAGCAGCGCAGAATGGGCAAAAGGGGGGCACTCCGAGGGGCAGAGAGGGGAGACCACGGAAGCGCCGTTACAATGCTTCCCATGCACTGTCCGGCCTCCCCCTCTCCTGCTCTGATGTGCTCCAGCTAGGCAGCCAAAATCGGCTGCCTAGCCACAAATGCAGGATGGCCAGACCACGGCGGAGAGGATCCTCTCTGTGCTCCACCCGCCCTGCATTGGATAGTCGGCAGCTCTGAGTTCAGAGGCAGCCGACTATTCCCATAGGATTGCACCCTCCAAGGCATAACTCAGAAACTTTGACCGTGCACTGCAGCACACATGCCCTTTGGACATGAGAGTTATGTCAGTTTCTAGGCAAGGTATGCACACATGCAAGGATACTAAGCAAGATCACACTGGACAATTAGATGGTAACTGAAGTTCCATGTTGTTTAGTAGTCAATTTCAGAACTGAACATTGCACAGTTCAGGTAGTTGTGCATAAAATAGGAGTAAAGATAATCTTTGCAAATTCAGTGGATGATCCTGATGAGATATTTGTCCCATCTAAATGGAGATGCTGTCTGAGGTGATTCTTTTTAAATTCAGATTTTCATGAAATTGTGTTTGCTTCTCCCAGGGCAAACATAGCCAGTAAAGTGGTATATACTTTTTTAAAAGCCTCTTTCACAGGGCAAACAGCACCTGAAACCACATTAGTTTGGGGTTGGGTGGGCGGAGTCCCACGAGTAGATCAACTGTGTAGTAGGTGCGGGGCAGTCATCAACTGTGTAGGTGCAGGGCAGCGAATGAGTGGAGGCTTGTTCCCCACCCCTCTCCTTGCTCATGTGCTCAATAAAGTGCAGTGGAGGAGAATGAGCTAGGTTTTATTGTGGTTGTATTGTTATATTGTGGTTTTAATGTTCTATATATTTTAAATTGTTTTATTGTGTGTTGTTTGGTTTTAATTTTTGTGAACCGCCCAGAGAGCTTCGGCTATTGGGCGGTATAGAAATAAATAAATAAATGAGTTACTTTTCAGCAGACATGTTCACCTTATATCCACCCTTTCTGAGCAGGAAGAAGGCTCCTTTGGGGGCAATCACCTTCTAAACTCATTAAACCTATGCACACATTCGCCAGTCCGGACATTTCAAATAGAGCAGGCAAAAGGATTCTCCTGGCCCCTCTGTCCACTCATACTCGATAAAGTGCAATTGAAGGGAATAAGTTACTTCCAAGTAGACATGTTCTGGCCACTCCTCGTATCCACCCTTTCATGACACCACTTTCCCTTCTGCCAATGAGCACTACTCCCTCCAGCTTGCACAAAAGGCAGTTCAGGTCACACAGACACCCAAACCATGCTGAAGCTGCCAAAACGGGAAAATCTGTCAGAAAACCACTTTGCCAAAAACCGGGTATTAGAGCATGAAAAACCACACTTGCTACAGAGAGGGGCATGCCTCATGAGCCACAATCTTCTTGGGAGCACAGTAGAACCAGAGTAAATGCCCTGTGTAGATGGGGCCATTGTATGGCATCACCTGGATTCTAGTGCTTGCGATGACTTGTCAGGCTAGTCGCTGGCCCCCAGTATCAAGTGGTTATGTTGCATTATGTTCAGATATGATTTTAAAAGGTTATTTTAAAAAGAGAAATTACTTATACCTGAAACTTAAAAAAACCCAAAATAAAATCCATTTTAAGTTTTAAAAATTGATTTATATTTATATCTTTGACTTTTAAAAATATTTTACAATATTTTTAATCACCCATTTTTATCCATTCTGCCAACAAACCACATGCTCCTTACACATTATAAGAGGCTGTATTCATATGAAAAAATGCCTGGATCACTTGGATCTTTTGTGTGGGTTTTATACAGAAACCTATACCTTTCTCTGGTATTGTTCACAGATGCTTGGTGTATTGAAGCATGGTCCTCACAGAGGATCATGTTCAGTGATGTCAGTGAGCACATATTGGAATTATCCTCTGCTTGGCTTTCTTGGCATGCAGTACTTATTCTCTATGCATGGACAATGACATTTTGGGCATGGAAAGAAGAGGGATCTACTTTGGTAACTTTCACCTAAACAAATAATTGAGACATTTACTCCTAAGAAGATGGGGAAATCCATATTTCTATCATCACCTTATTTTAACTGTTCTGTTCAGTGACAACAAAAAAGGAATTTGTGCACTGAACATGTTATAAAAACTGACAACTGTTCATATGAACACAGTAGCCAAGGAGTGGTTGAGGAATAATCAGAGACTTGCCCTAGGTTTCACAAAGTTCTCTCAGGTAAAACTGAAGATAATTTTCTGCTATTAGTATAAACTAGAGTTATCTTTGAACCTTTGTGCACAAAAAAATTGCAATGTACAATGCATTCCATTTGTACTACAGAAGCTATTGAGTAACAGCCATTTTTACAAAACCTTATGTTAACAGCTATGTACTGTAACCTCAACAGAACCTTGCTCAAAAGGTGATGGTAGAATAATGAAGATGAACCCATTACTCAAGAGCAGTTTGGCTGTTGATCTGCTTCCCCTTTTAAATTACTCTAGGGCACTCAGAGCTCTCTTATGAATCGGGGAAGTGGGCCATTACAAATTGTCTTGTAAAATCTTATAATTTTATCACCTAACCTTTAATACAAATTATCCTTACACCTATCCTTGTAGAAGTAAATGCATTTAGGACTTGGGATGTAATAGTGATTTGTGAATACTTTTATTTCACCTATTTTGCTCTAACAAAAAATTTGTGGAAAAATGGAGTTCATAAGGGAAAAATTCAAAGAAAATGCCTTTTTATGCATTGTGTTCTAGAGATCAGCAAGTAAATTAGGTTAAATAATATTCAATAGCAATTGCAGAGCCTGCCCAGACATTTTCAAACTACTGATTTTATCTTTAGCACTATACTTGAATTAGTCCAATTGTAGCATAATATTCTGTCTCCACATAATGGATGGACAGCGCTGGCTCTTCGGTTTAGAAACGGGGATGAGCACCGCACCCTAGAGTCGGACATGACTGGTTGGGGACACCTTTACCTTTGTTTTTAGAGGTAGCCTCGATGCAAGTGAGATACTACCATTCACTGCTGTTTTAAAAAAATCAGGGAGATCAATGCTAGAGAGGAGGTGCATGGTACCTGCAAAGTTCTACAGTAAAAAGAAACTAAGAGGTTACAAATTCATGGGCCTTTATTGCTGGAGCAGGAGGTAGCCTTGCTAGTAGTGTTTGCTTTAGTTTAATTTTTAAAGAGCAAGATGAGTGCTCCTGTGCTTGAGCTGAACATCAAGAGAGTGAACAGCTGTGAAAGAATTTTTAGAAGTTTACACAATGTTATGGCCATGGGTTGTATTGCTCATCCTTAGTGATGCCAGAACAGGAGTCTGTCACACTGGGTACAGTATGTAACATGGCTGCACAAAAAGAATGGACATACTAGCAGAAAGAGAAATGTGATGTCCCTGAAAGAGAAATGGTGCCTTGAAGAAACACATCTGGATGCTCCACAACAAATGAATAAAAAATGCACATTTGTTGTTGTTGTTCAGTCGTTCAGTCATGTCCTACTCTTCGTGACCCCATGGACCATAGCACACCAGGCCTTCCTGTCCTGCACTCTTCTCCCGGAGTGTGCTCAAGTCCATGTTCATTGAATTGGTGATGCTATCTAGCCATCTCATCCTCTGCTGTCCCCTTCTCCTTTTGCCTTCAATCTTTCCCAGCATCAGGGTCTTTTCCAGTGACTTTTCTCTTCGCATTAGGTGGCCAAAATATTTGAGCTTCAGCTTCAGTATCTGTCCTTCCAATGAGCACTCAGGGTTGATTTCCTTTAGGATGGACTGATTTGACCTCCTTGAAGTCCAGGGAACTCTCCAGCACCACAGTTCAAAGGCATCAATTCTTCGGCGCTCATCCTTCCTTATAGTCCAGCTCTCACAGCCATACGTTGCTACTGGGAAAACCATAGCTTTGATTATATGAATCTTTGTTGGCAAGGTGATGTCTCTGCTTCTTACTATGCTGTCTAGGTTTGCCATAGCTTTCCTCCCAAGGAGCAAGCGTCTTTTAATTTCATGGCTACACTCACCGTCTGCGGTGATCTTGGAGCCCAAGAAAATAAAACCTGTCATCGCTTCCATTTCTTCCTCTTCTATATGCCAGGAAGTGATGGGGCCAGATGCTATGATTTTAGGTTTTTTTTAATGTTGAGTTTCAAACCAGCTTTGCACTGTCCACTTTCACCCTCAACAAGAGGCTGTTTAGATCCTCTTCGCTTTCTGCCATTAGGGTGGTATCGTCTGCGTATCTGAGGTTGTTGATAATTCTCCCGGCAATCTTAATTCTGACCTGTGATTCATCCAACCCAGCGTCTCTCATGATGTACTCTGCATATAAATTAAATAAGCAGGGCGACAATATACAGCCTTGTCGTACTCCTTTCCCAATTTTGAACCAATCGGTTGTACCATGTTGTCCGGTTCTTACTGTTGCTTCTTGAGCCTCGTACAGGTTACTCAGGAGACAGGTAAGGTAGTCTGGTACTCTCATCTCTTTAAGAATTTTCCAGTTTGTTGTGATCCACACAATCAAAGGCTTTAGTGTAGTCAATGAAGCAGAAATAGACGTTTTTCGGGGATTCTATTGCTTTCTCCATGATGCAGCGAATGTTGGCGATTTGATCTCTAGTTCCTCTGCCTCTTCAAAACCCCGCTTGTACTTCCGGTAGTTCTCAGTTCACATACTGCTGAAGCCTAGCTTGTAGGGTTTTGAATATAACCTTGCTGGCATGTGAAATGAGCGCAATTGTACGGTAGTTTGAACACTCTTTGGCATTGCTCTTCTTTGGAATTGGAATGTAAACTGACCTGGTCTTGTGGCCATTGTTGAGTATTCCAAATGTGTTGGCATATTGAGTGCAGCACTTTTACAGCATCATCTTTTTGGATCTTAAATAGCTCAGCTGGAACACTGTCATCTCCACTAGCTTTGTTGTTAGTAATGCTTCTTAAGGCCCACTTGACTTCACTCTCTAGGATGTCCGGCTCAAGTTCAGTGACCGCACTATCATGGCTATCAGGGACATTCAGATCTTTCCTGTATAGTTCTTCTGTGTATTCTTTCCACCCCTTCTTAATCTCATCTGCTTCTGTTAGGTCCCTGCCTTCTTTGTCCTTCATCATGCCCGTCTTTGCACAAAATGTTCCCTTGAGATCTCCGATTTTCTTGAAGAGATCTCTAGTCTTTCCCATTCTATTGTTTTCTTCAATTTCTTTGCATTGTTCATTTAAGAAGGCCTTCTTGTCTCTCCTTGCTATTCTCTGGAACTCTGCATTCAGTTGGATATATCTTCCCCTTTCTCCCTTGCTTTTTGCTTCCCTTCTTTCCTCAGCTACATGTAAAGCCTCATCAGACAGCCACTTTGCTTTCTTGCATTTCTTTTTCTTTGGGATGGATTGAGTTGCTGCCTCCTGAACAATGTTACGGACCTCCATCCATAGTTCCTCCGGCACTCTGTCTATCAGGCCTAATCCCTTAAATCTATTCCTCACCTCCACTGTGTTGTTGCTCCACAACAAATGAATAAAAAATGCACATTTACTGTAGTATAAATCGATGGTCTGGAGTGGTCTATAATGCTAATTTTTACGGTATCACTGAAATACATATTACTAAATTAAACATTGTTTTTCATTTATTCTCTGCTAATAAAAGGACAAGAAGGATTGCCCTACAAGGCTACAAGTGTAACTACACTCACTGGGGGAGTAAACTCCATTGAACACATTGGGACTTATTTCTGAGTAAACAAGCCTAGGATCCTGCTGTCAACCAGAGGGATCCAACCCCAGGCCCCCTCCTGCACCTTGAAGGACAAACTTGATGTGCAAACAAACAGCAGGTGAAAACATTCACTGCATGATGCTAAGACATGATCCCCTGCTAACGTCTGCACATCAAGCCCACTAGAATCCCTCTCCCACACACAGCAAACCCCACGTATAAGCACGAGCAACAGGCAAAGGCGGGAGCGCCCCCCCCCCGCTCCTCCTGCCCTGGTCAGCGGCAGCTAGGGATGTATGAAAGTTCCGCCAGCGCATTCGGCCCCCCGAAATTGGTGGCGGAATGGCCCGCCACCCCCCCGGGATGGGACTTACCTGGGGCGGATCTTCCTGGCGGCGGTGGCTCTGACGGCAGCTCCGGCGGTGGTTCGGCGGCGGCCGGTCTTCCGACCGGCTGTCGCCACCGCCATTTCCAGGTTAAAACAAAAACAAAAAAAACGTGATAGGCTACGTAAAGATTTATGTAGCCTATCATGGCTAGATTTTAAAAAAACACCGTGATAGGCTATGTAAATGTTTACGTAGCCGATCACGGCTGACTTAAAAAAAAACAAAAAGCGTGTAAGCAAATGGCGGTGTTCCTTATTTTGGCACGTCTTAGTCTACGTAAACTTAGTCTATGTAGACTAACACAGCGAAAATAAGGGGAACGCAAATAGCGTAGACGCTACGCTATTTGCATTCCCCTTATTTTCTCCGTCTTAGTCTACGTAAATGTTTACATAGACTAAGACGTGCCAAAATAAGGAACGCAAATGGCGGCGGCCATTGCCGCCGCCATTTGCGTACGCACGTTTTGTTTTGTTTAAATCAGCCATGATAGGCTACGTAAACATTTACATAGCCTATCACGGCTGACTGCAGGGACGCAAATGGCGGCGGCTACGGCCACCGCCATTTGCGTTCCTGCTAGCCAGCGGCCGGATGTCCGGCTGCTGGTGGAGCCGACCGGCAGCTCCTCAGAATTGCTGCGGAGCACAGCTGGCCGGCCAGGATTCCGGGGGGGGGGAGGAATGGAGCGCCTCCCCCCCTGGCGAGGATTCCGGGGGGAGGGACGGAATGCCTCCCCCCCCACACCATCAGCATAATCCCCGAAAGGTAAGTGATTTTCGTACATCCCTAGCAGCAGCAGCCAGAATGGGTGGCCAGTGCTGCAGGGCGAGGAGGGCAGCAGAGGAGAAGAGAACCATGGCAAACCACGCAGCCTGCTGGGTGCACATGCATGGAGCAAGGATGGGCAGAAGGGTGGGAAAAGGGGCAGGAAGCTGTGGGGCTGGCTGGGCAAGGTCGAGTTGTGAGGTGCGGCGGCTGCTCGGAATGGAAGGTGGAGAAGCCGAAGGCTGAGGAGAATAGAGGGCGCAGAGGAGAGGGAAGGTGGCTTTGGTCCCGTGTGACTCTTTTCTCCCTCCTCCCCCACTGAGGACAGGAGCAGGTGACTTTGGGGCTGTAGAGCTCCCTCTATTGCACCCTTTGTCTGGCCGGCTCTGCGTGGTAGGTGAGAAGCAGCCGCCAGTTGCCCACACTCCCTTCCTCCGCTCCCTCCTCCCGCCCCATCTGCTCCTGCAGCAGCAGCAGGCTGGGGGCCGGCTCCAATAGAAGTACAGGAGCGAAAACCCGGTGTGACCTGCCAGCACTGCATATCTGCACACCACACATTGTATTTGATTCTTCTGCTCTGTAGATGCTGTTTAATTCACTCTTTCTGTCCTTCCCCACTACCCTGTGTATTGTTCTCATCCTTATTGCCCTCCTATCATCCTCTCTCCCTGCCAGAAGTCATATGTAACTTCACACACTTCCTTGAAATTTTTTGCAGTGTCTTCCTGGGGAGGGGAGCTTGTGCAACCTGAAACCTCCAGCCGCGCCAGACAGTTTGTAATCTAGGAAGTTTCTTGCTTAACTCTTCCTATACCCTTTTTTAAAAAGAGCATTCACATTTTCTATGGTAACATCAACTTGGGCTGATTACATCAACTATTTTGTTGTTTTGCTTTACTTTGAACACCTGTATAATACAAACTTGCTTCCAGCATTTGAACATAATTGATCCAGTAAAAGTATCACTTCACCTTTTTGTCTTTCTTTTGTTTTATGGGGTTAACATAGCTACAAGGAGACTGATCTCTTTGATGATTCAATTAAATTGATGGCAGGAGGATTGTGACTTTATAATGCCCACTAGCTTGGGTTCATAACTTGATGTCAGCAAAATTGACTATTTGCATTTATGAAACAGCTATCACAGGTCAAGTGCCAGACAGGACTACCATATTGCCGTACATCATCTCAAACCAAATGTTTTTCCACTGACAGTTCACACTTAGCAGCAAATCGAGTGATGAGGTACTGATGAGCATGCATGTGGTCCTTAGATAGCTTTTTTAAAGTCCAGACAAAATACATTGATGTTAGGTCTATCAATGGCTATGAATCATGGCTGATAAAATGGATCCTCCATACTGAAATGCTGTGGGGCAAGCAGCAAGATAGGGCTTTCCAGGTCCATTTTGCTGGCTACCATAGGAACTGGTCTGATACAACAGGAACATTTTTACTTCGTTTCGTACTTCCTTTAAGTGGGTTAACCCACCTAAGTCAAATGTTATTGGCCTAAGGCTAGACATCAAATCCACCTAGTGATATTGTCAGTGATAGGCTTTAATCTACAAAACACTGATTAGTTGCATACTAAGCCACAGTGTTCCCTTTCCATAAGCCCCATGAATCTTACTACTAACTTTTAAAATAATGGTGTACTTGAGCTCATACTATTCAACACTAAACTTTCATTGTCCTTTTTTTAAAGGTCATTTAAACAAAAATTGCTCAAAAGTGAAGAATCTTCCAAAGGAATTGATACATCTAAACCCTCAGTAAAAAAGTTGAGGCATAAATAAGACATGCCAGTAGAAACACAGTTTGAATAATGAGCACCTATCATTGCCAAGGATTTAATGTAACCTGGCATTACATTGTACAGATCTGAATAGCCGTTTACAAGGCAGTTCACAATAAAATATAGAACCTGTCAGGATTGCCCATAGCACTAGCTGGAGTTGGGGGGAAAATCCATTTGGAAATTATTGCCTTATAAGGATTTTGACCTATTTTTTCAACCACTAAGGGGTAAGATTTTTCTAAAGGTGGCATGGTTTGTAATCAAGTGTTTTATATATTATTTTCCCAATATTTTCTTCTAGATGTTAAAAACAAAATTAGAATTCAACATAATTATTTTATATAAAGAAAATGTAAAAGAAAAACAGACAGGGCATAATCTAAACCTTCCTTCATCACCCCTGTAGCTCACAGAACTGTACAAAAGGAAGGGAGCCTTCAGCAGATATCTTTGCCTTCCTCCCAACCTGTACAATCTTTACCTGGAGCAGGAAGCCTATATCACAGTGGTGTCCAGTTGTACCACACCACATGAGCAGGGTATTTGTGTTTGGAGCATGGGGAGCCTGCCTACAGAGCAGTCTGGTTAGATGATACTATGGGAGATATGCATGCATGTGCACACACATACCCATACACTGCCCAGTTTCAAATTATGGCCAGTGCTTCATCGAGTCCTTTACATATTATTTATTTATTATATTTATACCCCGCTTTCCCACCGCCAAAAGCAGCTTAAAGTGAAAATCAATTTAAAAAGTACAATATAATTAAGGATAAGTTGGTGTGCGGGATGGATTGACTACTCCATCAGGATTTATTGACTACTTCCACAGGCTGGGTAATCATATATTATGCATGCAATTCTTGCTAAATGTCATGATTGTTTCTTCATTGCATTATTTATTACATTTATTAAGCACTTCAGAAAATAAATTTCTTTAGAGATTTTACAATAATATGATTACAAATAAAATCACAATAAAATCAACAATACCAAATTAATAAACATGCCAACACAGCATGAAATACAATATCAGATAAAACCACACTGCAAGGGACTAGGATAATAAAATGCAAAAATACTAATATATTTTAAGGGCACAATCCTTTGGCCCCTAGACATTGTCTGAGGAGAGGCCATAGGATATTGGGGATTTTCACCTCCAAGGCTGTAAACAGAGGTACGGCCTCGGAGGTGAAAACCCCTTCACCCCCACCCCGCTCCCAGCCACTGCAGAAAGTTTTGCAGTGACTCCTTTTCCAAGGTTGGTGTCCCAACCTTAGATGACGATGGGGAGAGGAAAAAGGGGGAGTTCTAGTGGCCAAGGAGGGAGGAGAGGCCAGGATCTACTGTATCCTGTGGTCTCTCCAACCTACATAAATATTTACGTAGACTACCCGTGCCAAAATAAGGAACGCAAATGGCGGCGCCCATGGGCGCCATTTGCGTACGCGCTTTTTTCCCCACCCCAAAGTCAGCCGTGATAGGCTACGTAAACATTTATGTAACCTATCACGGCTGACTGCAGGCCACGGACGCAAACGGCGGCGGCTACAGCCGCCGCCATTTGCGTCCTGGCAGGAGCAGAACTTTCGCGGCCGGAGAGGCGGGGCGCTCCCCCCCCCGGCCAGAATTTCGGCGGGGAGGGATGGGGCGCCTCCCCCCCGGCCAGAATTTCAGCGGGGAGGGACGGGGCGCCTCCCCCCTGCCCAGAATTTCGGGGGGTAGGACGGAGCACCTCCCCCCCACCGCGAAGCAAGCTTTGTGATCAGGTAAGTGACTTTCGTCCATCCCTACCTAAAAGCCTTTAAGGGCACAATCCTATGGCCACTGGTCAGCGGCTAGACAGCCATAGGATAGGTTGGTTTCCAGGAACCAACCTTGGAGCCTGCACTCTGAGGCCAGTTCCCAGAGAACTGACCTCCCCCCCCCACTCCACCTCGTAGGCAGTGTGGATCGGCCCCACGCTCATAGGAGCAGCATGGAGCAACGAAAATGGAGCGTTCCCAGGGGCAGGGCAGTCAGAAATTCCAGTATGACACATCCTATGTGTTGTCCAGCTGCCGCTTCCCATGCTCCAAGGTCCCGCGGCTAGACAACCGAAATCAGCTCTCTAGCTGCAAAAGCAGGGCGGGGGGAGCAAGGAGGAGATCCGCTCCTCACCACTCCTCCCACCCTGCACTGGATAGGCAGTCACCCTCCAGGCTTGGAGGTGACCGTCAATCCAGATAGGATTGCTCCCTAAAAGACTTGAAGGGCACAAACCTATGCATGTTTAGGCAGAAAAGAGTCCTACAATTCCCACCATTCCCCAGCCAGCTTGGCTGGCTGGCGAATGCTGGGAGTTGTAGGACTTTTTTTCTGTCCAAATATGCATAGGGTTGCACCCTAAGGGCGCAATCCTATGCAGATAGGAGGCCACTTCCTAACTCAGAGGCGACCGCCTATCCAATGCAGGGCAGGAGAAGCATGGAGGAGATCGCTTCTCCATGCTTCTCCTGCCCTGCATTTTTGGCTAGGCAGACGATTGTGGCTGTCTAGCGGCAGAACGGCGGAGTGGGGGAGGAGGCTGCCAGACGACACATTGGATGTGTCGTACCGGCATTTCTACCCTCCCCACCCTAGAATGCCCCATTTCAGCTGCTGCGTGCTCCTCTTGCGACCATGTAAGATGGGGCTTTTCCGTGCTGTCTGTGAGGCAGTGTGGAGTGGGGGGAAGGTCAGTTCTCCGGGAACCGATCTCAGAGTGCGGACTCCGAGGTTGGTTCCCGGAAAACAAGATATCCTATGGCCATCTAGCCGCTGACTAGCAGGCATAGGATTGCTCCCTAAAAGCCTTTAAAGGTCTGGTAGAACAGGAAAGTTAATAACATTAATATTAGCTTTCACAAACTTTCTCTGTCAAAGAAACTAAGTAATAAGTCCTTGCTATTTCCATATTTTTACTTCAACAATGTTTAACCTTTACATATGAAAACTATAATTAGGTTTTTTTAATGTTAGCAACAGAGGTTCTCTTGAAGAAATAGTGTTGACATACCTGGATTACTTCATTTCCTAAACACTAACTGCCAGAAGTTACAGCAAGAAAAGGTTGAGATACCTTATTTTTTTCTTAGCTTTCCCTCTCAAAGGTTTACATCAGACCATTATGACACAGTTCTCTGAAATTTATTTTGGAAATATTTCAGTTAGGGTTGTTACTCTGAAAAACAGGGTTAATTTCGTGATGAAAAATAAGATTGTAAAAAATATACAATAATAATACAGTCTCACCACATAACTAAATAATCTGGGTGGAGATCTTTAAAGCATTTGAAGAGTACATATGGTAGTGTCAAGGTTCAGGGACCTAGTTTGGTTTCCAAGTCCAGCAGCAAGTTGGCTGGCTGTCCAACGGGTCTCACGGTGAAAAGCATCCCAGGGACACACAGACCAAGATCTGAAACAGCAACCAAAGATCAGACGGAAAAGCACTCCACCGTTACACTAGTAGCTCAGACTGAACAACAAAAAGCTACGAGGCCTTGGTGGAATAGGCTTGTCCTTGTGATCAGCTGACTGAATATTAATTAGGTGCAGAGTGACGTATTGCACAGCACACTTCAGGGACACCATTCAGGCTACAAGGCCTGTGGCAGAAATGCAGCCCTGGTGGTTTAGGAGGTGAGATGCAGGACTCAGTGCCTGGCAAATGAAAACGTCAACTGAGACATATGCACCATTGCCCTATGGTTAGTGACAAGTAGTGTCATATGAAGAATTCAGGGTGGGAAATTAGAGCAGTGAAAAACAAGGGATTAATGCTTCTTTTTGCCCTCCTTTTCCAACCCCCTCCTATATTCTCTGTGTCACTCAAACAGATACACACACACTCTCTCTCTTTTTCACATCTCCATCTCACATATTCTTTCACATTCTCTCTCTTCTACATGCAAACCCACATGCTCTCTCTCAAAACACACACCTACATGTGATCTCTCCTCTCCACTTCTTCCTGATCACCCTACATCCCCCCCACTTCCTCCTCCTGCAACACCAACTCTTTCCCCCCCACTCCACCACCCCAATTATCTTTTACCTATGCCTTTCTACTTCTCCTCCTCCCACCTTGTGCTCCCTTGTGCTGCCTCAGCTGGGGCAATTTGCGGGGGAGGTGGGTGGTTGTTCTGAGCCCATTCTTCTGCAACAGTGGGGGATCTCTACCCTTGGTAGAAGCCCTATTCTACCTGGCAGAGCCACCCCCGTGGACCATGAGCCAGATAATATATACAGCGATACTTAAATAGGATTGCATTGATAATGAGGTTGCATGAGCTATCCTACGAAAACTGACGTTCTGATAATGGGGTTCTACTATATAGAGATGGAGAAAAAAAAACCCCAGAAGGAACACATATATTTATTTATTATTAACATTTATATACCACCTTATCTCCTAAAAAGCCATCAAGGCAGTATACAATTTAAAACAATAAAACCTTGCAACAATAAAAACAAGAACATTAAAAACAGTCAAATTATTAAAAGCTACACATTTTAAAATGCTTTACGCCTTTTCAACGGCGATGAGAGTGGTGGCCAATCATAGTTCTTGAGGGAGCACATTCCATAATTTGGGGGCAGCACAGGAGAAGGCCTTTCATGCGTGCCAAACAAATAGGCCTCTGCTGGTAATGCTGCTCTCAAAAGGTCCTCTCCTGCAGAATGTAGTACTCAGGCAGGTTCAGTACAGTCTCCATACAAATTAGCCTGTGTGGAACAGGTGGAACAAATAAGTTGGCCTTGGTCCTAGGAAATCCAGGTTTCTAACCCAGATTTATAGACATGAATTCTATACAAGATAAGCCCCTGCTAATGAAATTTTTTTCTACAGCAATTTAGCTTGTTAATCCTCCCATATTTGCTGCCCCTGACCAGGGTGCAGGATGTCGTGAGAGGTCTTGGAACAGCTCTCCAGTTTCTGTTTCCCTCCTTCACTCAGGCTTATAGGACTGGGCTGTAAGACTGTTTCTCCAATAAAGTGCCTGAGCTGAAACATCACGTCTTGCCATTAACTGTTCTGGTAACCTTGGGCTCCCCAACTGTATGCTATGAGCTTGAAATTTATTGTCGGTTTCCAGAGGGCCTCTACCTGGCCCTGATTGTAACCTCATTCATAAATAACACTGTGCCTGAATGCACTGGCTAGGCTAAAGGATTATGCTGCAAAGCTGCTCATAGGACTGTATGACACTGAAGAGTTCTGTTTTAGTATTTCCAGTTTTTACCTGATTTCCAATTATTTTATGCCTATTTGAGCATCTATAATTACACGAGGGTGGGTTTTTTTTTCATATTCTTTAGCATGCTTTGTGCTATGAAATTGGGAAAAGTAAATCTGTAATAATTGAACATAGTGTATCTTAGTTCTGAATAAACATGCACAGGACTGCATGGCTAATTGCTTCCTTATGTCAGCATTTTTTATCCTACTAACTGCTGTTTGATCTCTAATGAAGGAATCTGCTAGATTTTCAAAACTTCAAGTCTGACTCAGGTTCTTCAGTGCCATCAAGTATGTTACAAAGGTTTCAATGACCTGGTTCGCATGTAACACCAATTCAAGGGTCATTTAACCCATGAAGTGGCAAGGCTGCATGAGAGTGAGCATGCTGCTTCCCACGTGCTCACCGCTTCCCCTTCGCATCTGCTTTCATAAACAATCCAACTCCTGCATGAAACATTTCTAATCATTTGCAGCATTCTGTGTCAAGCTTAAATTCTTAAGGGCGCAATCCTATGGGGATAGTTGGACGCCTCTGAACTCGGAGGCAACTGATTACCCAATGCAGGGCAGACAGAGCATGGAGGGGATCTTCTCCTCCGCGCTCCGACTGCCCTGCATTTGCGGCTAAACGGACGATTTCGGCTGTTGAGCTGGAGTGGCTCAGTGCGGGGGCAGGGGGGAAGACAAACAGCGCATAAGCATCATACCTGCACTTCTGCCCTCCCTGCCCCCTTTCCCCCCACTCTGGGCTGCTCTTCCGAGCGTGGAACCGGGGGCAAACTGCACCGCCTATGAGATGGCAGGGGAGGGGGCAGGGAGTTGGTTTTCTGGGAACCAACCTCGGAGTGCTGGCTCCGAGGTTGGTTCCTGGAAACCAAAAAATCCTATGGCCATCTAGCCGCTGTCTAGCAGCCATAGGATTGCACCCGAAATGTGTTAAATTACTCCATCTTTCAAATATTTTCACTTCTCTCACCAGACTTCACCACTGCTTCATGTTCACTCCTGGTGCCGTGTCCAAGCATTACTTTTGTCAAGTCAGACAAATAGGGCACAATCCTATGCATGACTGGCTGGGGAATGCTGGGAGTTGTAGAACTATTTTCTGTCTAAACCTGTATAAGATTGCTCCTCAATAAACAAAGGTTTTGTTTACATACAATATATACATAGAGATTGCAGACATCTCTAGCTCAACAGCCAACTCACTAACCTATTCCTGTTTGGAACTCTTCATGAGCTCCAATGTCTAAAGCTATACTACCCATTGCAGAAGCTGTGGCTACTCCTTACAAGAGCAGCCAGTGACTCAGTTTGCTTGCTCACCCCATCTCTCCCCCTCTGTGTAGCACAGCAAGGAGGACTGGCCTCCATCCCCACCAGTGTCAACCAGAGTGCTTTCAGATTAAGCTTTTATTGCACCATTGACTTGCGTCATTAATGGAATTTTACAGGGGAGTCCAGACGCCACCGTCTTCTACTTATTGTAACCCTCTCATGTTTTCCTGACGTCTTTTCTCCTGTTGCAGAAAACCTGTTAAGGAGAACATGATGGATTAGCTGCACAATGCCTTCTAAGTGGTAGTGAAGGAGGATGAGGAGGCCTCCATCGGGAAGCAGCCCCAGAGAGCGTGCTGGTGAGTGAGCAATAGGATAAGGCAGCTGCTCGCGCGGTGGCACCTAGAATGCGCGCAGGTGAGCAGGCAGAGGCAGGAGTAGCCTCAGCCTCCTCTGGCTCACCTGCGCTTCCACAGTGGACCCAGCCCTCACCCTTACACCTCCCAGAATGAGAGGGCTAGCGGCAGCCGTTCCTTGAAACCACCATTCACTTGCCCATGCTAGCGTGCCTGCAAGCAGTAGCTGCCCTGGGCCATCTGCCCTCTGGCTCTGGAGGAGGAGCTGCTGCTGTGCGCAGCATAGGGTGGGACTGGGGGCACAGAGCAACGCCCCCCTCCCAAGCCGTTGCATGTCCCCAGCACCAGCCGGTCAGCGCCAAAGTGCCTTCCCTGGGGTCAGCGCCTTTCTCACAGCGCTCCCATCGCTCGTGCACCCATCCTGCTGCAGCCCCTCACAGCCCTCGGTCATCTCACGTGGGCAGAAGCAGCCCGGAGCAGGCGGGCCTCCGGCCCCTGCTTCCTTCCCCTTGCCGGGGCGGAGCGGGGGGCGGCGCCCTTTGGCGCTCCGGAGGGCGGCTGCGCCGCGCGGCGGGCGGGCCGGCCTTTTGCCTCGGGAGGCGGGCTTGCCTGGCCGCGGGGCGGCCCCCTGCCTGCCGTTCCTTCCCGGCCGGCCGGCCGCCAGTTCCTTCCTGCTCGGGTCAGCCGCCGGGCCGGGGCAGCGATGCTCGAGCGCCTGGAGCTCGGGCAGCTGGCGACGCTGCTGCTGCTGCTGCTGTGGCGGCTGCGCGCGTGCCTGAGCGCGCCGCCTCCGAGGCCGCCGCACTTGGTGCTGGTGCTGGCCGACGACCTGGGCTGGAACGACGTGGGCTGGCACGGCTCCCAAATCCGCACCCCGAACCTGGACGCGCTGGGGGCGAGCGGCGTGCGCCTGGAGCGCTACTACACGCAGCCCTTGTGCACCCCGTCCCGTAGCCAGCTGCTCACTGGCCGGTACCAGGTAGGAGAGCGGATACCTTGCGGACCTGCGGAAGGCAGGCAGGGTGAACTTGTCGAAGCAAGGAATAGTACAGGGGATGAGGCCCTACCTGGCTCCGGGCGCTTCTTTCTCCCACTCTCTTCATTGCAGGCTGTGCAGTCGTGTGAGGCTGGGAGAACCCAAGCTTAAGTTTCTGGCCCTCGTGATTTCGCTGCGAATAAGCGGCAGCCAACAACTCCGAAGTAGCTATTCTGATAAGGAACTAACCTTGAGCGTAGGAGACTTCAAACCCCACCAACTTGTGACCCACCTTAATCCTCAAAGCTGTTTTATACGGGACGACTCTTTTCTTACGCGCAAATTGTGATAAATTATTCGCGTGGGTGGGTCGGTGGGTGTTCAGCGCATAGTAGTTCTTCTTCTGAAGGGAAACTTGGGACTGTATTCCTGGGCAAAGTATTTTCCGGTTGTACGAGCATCTCTGCCTGTTGTTCTAAAAGTTACTTGTTCTTAACCGTTAGGAAGGCGGCATGGCATCTGCTTCCTAGTCACATGCGTTGTTGACAGTAGACGAGTGAATTAAAAATACCTTAAACCAAATTATTAAAATGTATAAGCAATCATATTGTTGTCCAATGTAAAGTTGCAATCAGAATGGATAATTATGTGGTTTGGAGGGACCTCTAGCGGTGTTTAAAATTCTGTTTCAGAAAGATGGGAGGGTTGTGTTGTTATTTAAACTTTTCCAATCTGCTACTGAAAATAATGGGTAATTGTAAACACTGAGTACTACTTATTTTTACATGTTAGCAAGACCCTTGGTAGTGTTTAGTAATTCCACCTCATCCGGGGGGGAAATAAAGCCACACAACACTTTTCAGCTTGCATATCAAGTTCATGAATGAAACATTTTAACCGTAGAACTGAGGGAGGAAACAGCTAGCAAATGCTTTCAACTAATGTCTCTGATCTAACTGTTTTGGTTAGTGGGTGCTTATTCTGGACAGGATTGTGAGCTAATTATCTAGACCGGAAATGTAACACTGGGCTAGGATTTGGGACAGGTGTAGAGGAAGCAAAATAAATTCTGCAGCTAGTGGTGTTTCTTACAAAAGCCCGTTATCACAACCAGTGGTGTAGAAGAGCCAAGACTCACAGGGTCGAAGTGCTGGGACCTTTTGATCAGCAGGGGTGATGTTTTCATCTGCCACCTCCCTCAGGCTTCCCTGTTCCCTCTAAGGTTAGCTGCAATCCTCACAGTAGCTAGGGAGGGGTTGGGATGGATTTTCTCAGCAACAGTATATTGTTGTGCGCTATCCAGATTGTAATGCAAATAATTCTGGGGTGACTTGGTCTTGAATGGATAATAAAAACCCATTAGCTTTACAGAAGACATATATAATGCACACAGAGAGGGAAGGAGATGGATCAGCACAGCTGCCTGCATTTTTGGACTCTTGTTGAGGGCGTCGCTATAGGGGCTGTCACGATGAATACCTGCACTTCAAAATTTACCACTGCACCACCTGTTGTGGCAAACTGATTAGTCTCTCTAAGATGCCATGACACTTGCTATCCTTTATTTATCCCCTTTAGCACTGCATACACAAGTAGGCACTGTAGTTAGTCATACCATTGGCTGGCCACACAACCCAAGCTATTATTAGGCAAGACAAAGAATTAGGTTCTAGAACTCCAACTCATTCTTGAGCAGCCACTGCATAGAAGAGGAATCCTCACTTAGGCTGCAATCCTAGGCATGTTTAGACAGAGAACTCCTACAACATGGCTGGCTGGGGAATGCTGGGAGTTGTAGGAGTTTTCTCTTTCTAAACATGCCTAGGATTGCAGCCTTAGTAACAGAGGACATGTTCTGTATGTAGAAGGTCCCAGGTTCCATTCTTGGCATCTCCTGTTAAAAGGATCAGGTAGCAGGTGTTGGACAAGACCTCTCCCTGAGTCAGTGGAGAGCCACCGCTGGTCAGAGTAGACAGGGGAGGGGCATAGCTCAGTGGTAGAGCACCTGCTTTGCATGCAGAAGGTCCCAGATTTGATCCACAGCATCTCCAAGTAGGGTAGGAAAAACTCGTGCCTGAAACCCTGGAGACTTGCTGCCAGTCAGTGTTGACAATACTGGGCTAGATGGACCCGTGGTCTGACTCATTTTAAGGCAGCTTCCTATGTTCCTTTGTACAGTATGGGACTTATGGACAAGAGATTGCTTCCTGTGTCCTATGTAGAAATCGTATTCCATGTCCAAGATTGGAATGTGTTAACATTTTATTTGTTTATTTAATAAACCTATATCCCTGCCTTTCCGTCCATAGAAAAATTCTCATGGCGGTCTATATAAATTGCAGCTACAATTCTGAGTCAAGAACAATGGATAAGGTAACGGAATGTCAGTGCGTATACCCTTCCTTACGTTCTAAACCCACCTATGTATGTTCAAAATAATATGACATCTTTCTTTAGGGTGATTCTTATTGGAAGAACACTCAATATTTCTGAGAGAACATCAAAACCAGGCAGCAAGATGTCAAAAATTATAAACAAGGGATTATTCCATCGTTGCATATAAATAAGATAATTAATTAAGGTAAATCATTTTTGTATAAGCAAGGGATCTAACTATTGGGTAATTTTGCTTAGTTCTTTACACTTGTCCCATATCTTCAAGACTGAATTTAGATCATAGGATAACTTCCAAAGGGGCATCCAACTGGGCATTGTGATCAATTCTGAAGAAAATTGTGACTGGTTTTAATTGACCATTGTAATCATTGCAAATTGTTTCAGTAAACAAACTCCAATGTCTAAAGTATGAACTGTGTACATGTGTTCATTGGCAGCTCTTCCCTTACCCTATATCAAGGTAATACTTCATAACTGAAAGTAAAGTGCCATGTACAGATAACAAAGAATCCTGTGGCACCTTATAGACAAGAGTTGGGGTATCTTCTTCAGTCCAAGGGTTGAATTCCAATCTGGGAAAAGTCGCAGGGGCTGCATTTCATCTGTAGGTGGGGCCAGAGGCAAAGTGGGCACGGCCAAAGGCAGAGTGCATGGGGTCAAAATGTGATTCATACTGACGTTGAGCCTACTCAGATGGAAGACAGGACAAGCTTCTACATGTCTACTCAGAAGTAAACATGTCTTACTCAGGAGTAAGTAGGACTGAATCACTCAGCTTCTTTCCTAGGTCCCACTCCTTCTCCTAGCAAGGAAAAGCTCTTATTTCTGATCAGTAGCTGATTGGAGATAAGAGCTTTTCCCTGCTGAGTGCTGAGAAAGTTTTCAGTATTCAGCAGGGGAAAACTCTTATCTCTGATCAGCTGCTGATCTGAAGTAAGACTTTTACCCTGCCAGGAGAGGGGGCAGGGCCTGGGGAAAAAGCTGGTGGGCTGGATGAGGAACCCCCTCAGGCTGTATCTGACCCATGGGTCAGAGGTTCCCCATACCTCTTTTAGACTAAGAGATTTATATGGCATAAGCTTTCGTGGACCTAGTCCACTTCAACAGATGCATCTATGTATGTTCATCAGGTGAACATAGCTAGTGCTATAAAAACCAGAGGCACTGAACCTCTTTCAACTCGAAAGTAAAACTTCATTTCAAAGAAGCTCTTGGGGGCTGCATTCCAGTGATTGGTGGAGCCAAAGGCAAAAGGGGGTGGGGGCAAAAATACCAGCTTATTTTAGCTTAACTCTCTTACTGCCAGCATGTAAGCTTTAGGAGAGGTGTTTCAACCTTTAGAATGGCAAAAAACTGCACAAAAGCCAGGAAACCACCAAATGATTGGTGATCACAGAAAAGGGGGTGGTACTGTGGGCATGGCTCTCTGAGGAACCTTGGAGGGCTGGATTGGTACCCTAAGAGGGCCAGATTTGGTCTCTGGGCCTGAGGTTCTGCATTGCTCATATAAACAAATAAACTGTTTGGATCCAGCCTGCATCCATTGCTGGGCTGTAAACTGAGAGCATAACCTTGATTAAGATCATTGGTGCTGCTGACATTTCGTTGGGGATAGATCAGATGGGATTGAATCCAGTCACCTCTCCCCTCTAAGCAGGTGATGCTTATTAACTTGCATTATATTGTCAGATATAGCCAGCCAAGGTAATCACACATTTAGAATTGGGGGCTTTGATTTCTTATGAGAACAGTGTTGTCCATAATTAGGACTTTGTATCCTACTTGCCTATCAAATTGCCTACCACCAATCTGAGAAATGAGAAAGGGGAACTTAAAACTGGCCCCATCCCCCCGTCTCCCCTCCTCCCGCTCCCAAAGATGGTCAATGCTGCTGAACCCTACATCTGATGGGTTGGGGGATACATGCACAACCACAGCTATTTGCAAGTATCTTTGAAATGGGGATGTTGTACCATTTTTCATTGTTAATGATTTCTTAACCCATATGTCAAGACTTCTTGGCAGGGTACACTCAGTTATTTTGCAGTTGCAAAGCAGGTAGTGGGTGCAGTAACAGGTAGCAGTTAATTTGAGATATAGTTAAAATGGTAGCTCTGCAACACACACTGTCCACAGCTGCTGTATCCACTGTTAATTAAAGCAGTATGCAGATAACATTAATTATATGACACCAAAACATGTGGAATTAACTATGGCCCACAGATAATGATTGTTTTTTTAAATGTCCTCATTAGTACTGAGCAAATTTCCAAGCCCTGGGTTTAAAGCTGTTATTTCCCAAATCCTTTGCTTTGCTTGTTAATGCTGCAACTCTTTTCTTGTTCGATGACACAACTGGCTTTTTCTTCAAAGGGTGTTGCAGATTTGTTGCAAAAGGCCCAATACCTCTGTCCCATCTTAAAGCCTAATCACTGTTATAATACCCATGTCAGAGAGCCTGAGGGTACTCTGTGGCCACAGCATTTTTCTAACTTTTGGCAAGCAAACAGGAACTCAGGTAATTAGTCAGCTCCTGTTTTATTTCTTTTTTTTTTCTGCTAAAGTAAGGGAGTTGAAGCTCTGGTCTGTGGGCCAGATCTGGCCCGCCTGGGTTTCCAATCCAGCCCTCTGGGTTCCTTTCCCCAAACCGCCAATCATTTGGTGATGTCCTGGCTTTTCCACTGTTTTTTTTTACCATTCTAAAAGGTTGAAATGTCTCTTTTAAAGCTTAATTACTGGCAGTAAGAGCTTTAAGCTAAAATGTGCTGGTATTTTTGCTCACCACTGGAATGCGGCCTTCAAAAGCTTCTCTGAACTTGAATTCGGCACTTGGGCTAAAAAAGATGCAACACCTCTGCCTATTTTTGCCCACCACCCTTGTCACCATGACCTGCGCTTCCTTGGTCATATAGCCTTCTAGTCCCCTGCTCTGCCCTTTCCATAGTGTCACCTTCTCCTTATTTGGCAAATACTAATTTCTCCAGTCTTTGTCTTTATCTTTTGTAGCTAGGCCTATTAGAAATAGTATACTTGCCCTTGTGCTAGGAGGTGGATGTCATAATCAAGCCATTTTTCTGTTCTGTAATGAATGTGCATGCGTGTGTTTTTGAGAACACAAATCTGTAAAAATAAAGTTTGTGCTGTTGCCGTACGTCTTCATTTACACAGACATAGCTACTGTGTATACATATGTAACTACTGATGCGGGCCTTAGGGGGGCCTTCAATCTGCGGTGTGGTGCACACACAGCAGACTTAAAACCCCACGATCTTACATGGAGAATATGTACTGCTGAAATGGGTAAATTAGCTCAAGCACTAATTCATGCGCCAAAAAAATATTAACTTTATTTTTACAGCTTTTTATTCTCAAAAAACTCACACATGCCCTGAGGGAGATGGGAGGGAGAGTAGGTCCATTCCACCATCCCAGCTGGAAGGCCTCCCTCATGAAGGCTCTTCCTCCCTCAGCTGCCACCACCAGCAGCCATTCCAGCAGGCTGAGCTGAGGGAGATGAGAGAGGGAAGCAGGATCATTTCACTAGCTCTGCTGAAAGAATCGATTTCCCACCCTATTCCCTCATTTCTTTTTCCTTGTGTGTTGTGCCTTTTTAGACTGTAAGACTAGTCTTGTTTTACTGATTTCATGTAAGCTGGCTCAGAAGCCTTTTTGGCTGAGGCACAAGATAAAAATACTTAATAACTGGCCTCTGAATGAAAGCTCTCCAGGCCCTTAGCCACAATGTTGGTGGTGAGAGGAAAGGGGAAGAAGCAAAGAGTATACTGAGGCCTTGGCCCCCATCAGAAGCCAACACAAAACAAGTGTGCGAATACACCTAAAATAAATGATGTAATATCATTTACATTTGTGAGCACATTTGTTCTCCTTCGGTGGCATAAAGCTATTTGTAGTGTTACTTAAGTAGGATGAAACTCCTGCTGATTCTCTCTGCTTTGTCCCCAAATTGAGATCAACTCAATTTGTAATGCTGGCACAAAGGGCAATATATTTATCTCCTGTATTCCAAGTCTTTGGCAGTGCTTCTGCTGCTAGGACGTAAAGAGCTACTTTGAGCTGTTTCTTTTTGAGCTCATCTGTGGGCCCTCATAAATTGAAAACTCAAAAGAATAAGCGCAAGCTATCACTGTGACCCTTGCCTCTTCTCTACCCCTTCTCTCCTTCTTCCAGCATTTTTATTTTTCTTCAGTTCAACTCTGTTGTTTATGGTTGTGTTTGTTATGTTGATATAAATTAAAAACAAACCTCAGTAGAAATATTTAATAATAAAAAGCCAATTTGTAGGACAGTGGTATTAGCCACTTCCCTCTCTGTCTTTCTTAAATCCCCGTGTGTGTGTGTGTGTGTGTGTGTGTGCGCGCGCGCGTGCGTGCGTATAATCATTCCCCCACACAGGCCTTTTTATATCCTGAAATAAAAAGCCTTGTATTTCAATTCAGCCTGGCCATCTGTTTTCCAATCAAAAATGGAGATTGATATTTTACTGCATTGGCTACTGATATTGACCACCCCTATTGGTTGTTCACAAAAACCTTATGTCAGATGCTTGCACCCTCCCTAGCAAATGACACTCCATTTCAGTTGCTAGAAGGGGCTGGCTAGAAAATCTGAGGAAAACAATGGATGGTTTTGCAACATTTTAAAATGTATTTTACATTAAAAAAATAGTCCAAAGGGATATCTGTCTTGCTTTCTCCTCCAATTTATAGCCAATTTCAAAAATCAGCTAGAAAATGGTTACTCAAGCAACCCTTAATTATATCAGTTCCCTGGTATTCCTGCCTTATGATTGATCATAAATCCAGTGTCAGAACACTATAAAGAACTATGTGACATTTTTGAAGGTTTACCTGTTAACCTACTCAGAATTAAATTAAACCAGAAGACCAAAGCACCCCCATAGTATCTGTTATATAAGGTAAATGTAAGGCGGATAGGTGCAATATATATTTGACAGTTATTCTTACTTGAATGAGGCACAGTAAGCAATGTAAATTGATGCTCTGTTTTCTTTAGAATTTTGAATAACTTGGCTATTCATGAAATGCAGCTTGGCTATCACAAAATGCTTGGTGAATCATCTGTAAATGAAGGCAAATAATGTGCTCTGGCTTTCTGGCAATAACAGTGAATTCTCTTTTTACTTTATATTTCCATTTTATGTTTTATGTTCAGTTTCAGTAGCTCCCTTGTTTCTTTGCTTTCTAGAGCCAGCTAGAATCTGCCATTCACGTAATCTTCAAGCTCCCTGGCACTTCTGATTATTATGTTTGGCTGGCAAAAATTACTCTTATTTTGCTAGATGATCTAATTTTGGCTAATTATGATACATTTGGTATTCTTCATTTAAAAGCTGCCTTCCAAAATAGGTTAATAGAACCATGACTGGAAAAATGAGATACAAGTATTTGTCACTTCTGTGGTTTGTTATCCTGAAGTTGGAAACAGCTTTGCATTTAATTAAAGCCTGCAGCTTTGGATAATGGCTTTGAGAAATCCTTGCAACATTGTACAGGAGGTTAGGTGTAAATTGTTTGAGATGAGGGAGGCAAATGTGATCATGAGATTCTATTGTGGGGCTTTCAACTTTTAGAAGGTTATAAAACTTCTTCAAAGCTTTCCTGGTGCTGAAACATATAGTAGTGGTGGGCCACATTACTTAACGGAATAGAGAGGAGCATTTGTTTGGGCCCCAAGCCATGCAGACACCCGTATGGTTTTGTGACCTTGCTTTCCTATTTCCATTTTTGGAGTGTAGATTTTGAACAGATTAGCCTTCTGTGGGGCCTTACATTTGTCTGGGTTGCAGTAGAGTAATGTACATGTAATTATTTGTACATGTACATGTAATTGCTATTATATCAATGTCATCAGGATTAATCCCACCACACAATATATACAGAAGACAGGTCACTCAAAGTTTATCAGAAACAATTGGTGGTTGCCTAGGTAATCACACTAGCAACATTGAAGAACGTAAGAAGAGCTGTGCTGGATCAGACCAAAGGTGTACTTAGTCTAGCATTCTGTTCCCACAGTGGCTAACCACATGCCTATGGGAAGCCCACAAGCAGGACATGAGTGCAATACCACCCTTCTGTTTGTGTTGCTGAGCAAGTGATTTTCAGAGGCATATTGCCTCAGATACTGGAGGTAATATATAGGCATCATGACTAGTAGCCATTGATAGCCTTATTCTCCATGAATTTATCTTATCCCCTTTTAGAGGTGTCCAAGTTGGTGGCATCACTGTATCTGACAGTAGCAAATTCCACAGTTTGACCAAGGGCTGTGTGAAGAATTACTTCCAATTATCTGTCTTGAACCTCCCACCATTCAGCTTCACAGGATGACCCCTGGTTCTTGTATTGTGAGAGAAGGATCAAAACTTCTCCCTATCCACTTCCTTCACATCATGCATAATTTTGTACGCCTCTCTCATGTCTCCCCTTACTTCCCTTTTTTTCTAAGCTAAAACCCCCCAGACATTGTAACCTTTCCTCCAGCGCCTTGAGCTGCCCTGAGGGTTGATCATTTTGTCTCCAGAAGGTTATTTTGGTTGCCCCCCACCCCCAAATCTTCCCTTCTCTTCTGAAATATCAGGAATGGCTGTGCTAAGGATGGGGATTTGTGTGGAGTAGGCAAAAAAGTTATCTTGGGTCACTATGTATTTCCTCCCTACTGAATTGAACAGTGACTCTGATTTGGGATTGAAGCTTGGAATGTGAAGAGTACGGTTCACTTCAGATTATTTGAAAGAACTCTGCTTCAATACCCTTCCCTGAGGTCATCTTCCACACATGACAAATGTCTCCAGCTTTTGCGAACTCTACCTCTTTCTGTGGCACAAGGAGGAATGAACAAGGTCCAACATGCCAGAAAAACAATCCCTATATCTCAATCAAGAGAGCCAAACAACAACCAATAGGGTATAGTCTTCCCCAGCTTGGTGCCCTCCCCGATGTATTAGACTTTAACTCCGGTCATTCCCTAGTCAGCATGGGGATGGTGGGAGTGGTAGTCCAAAGTATATGGAGTGTTGACAAAGGCAGCAGTTTGGCCAGAGCCACTTAGTAACTTGAGTGTGTACCTATTATATGCTGTGGCTTATCTGTTCAGGGGCCAATCTGCGTGGCTGACTTAATGTAGTCGTATACCACATTGGGTCGTTTGTGACAGATGATGCTGTTGCCAATCTGCTGCCATCCCACAGTATCCATCAAGAAAATGTGCATTTTTGGAAAGTCCTTATACTCCGTTGTTTTACTTAAATGCAGCTCTGGAGCAGTTCTGCGGCAGTGTGCTCTGACCCCCTGCATTAAATTCTGGGTGTGCCTCTGTGGCCTGGCTGTGACCAGCAAGTGATGTGGTCAAGGGGTGGAGTTGCCCCTTCACCATCACCCCCATTCTCTCTTTTCCCCATTTGCAGGAGGGCTGCTTTGACAATAAGTAGCCTCCTTTTCCAATTCATAATAGCGGTGGCGCTGTTTCACTCACAATTATGGAGAAGCCTGTTTATATGTAGTGCACAATAAAGAATACGCAGAGCTGAAGGAGAAAGGACAGCCAGTAGAATGAGCCTGCAGCCGTGGTATTTTGCTGTCGCATTACTGCGATACATCTATAACTTCACAGTGGCGCAGCACACCTACAACTAAAGAATACCTAGAAAGGAAGGGGAGAGGGCATTTCGCAGCCACGCGATACACCTACAACTAAGGAATACCCAGAGGGGAAGGAGAAAGGGCAGCCAGTACAGCAAGGGAGCATGGACAGGGCTGGGAACAAACCTTCCCAATCACAGAATTGCACTGGGTTGCCCCTTCAGAGTAATGCGGCACCTTGCTTTTTCCACTCACAGATAGCAGCCGCTGATTCATTCATGTCTGCCCTTCAGAATAGTCCCCCTGTGTGTGTGATTTTCCGTTGTGGGGAGGCTTAGTTTGAGTTGGGGGAAGCGGAGGTAGCAGCAGCAGTACCCACCACTGCTGCTACAGCGCACTAGCATAAGGAGGCAATTCTAGCCCTTTCCCTCTGTGCAGGACCTCGGCGCCTCCTGTTTGCCTGCCTGTCGGCCTGTCCCTGGGCTTCAATATTGCTGGTTCACAGTTGGTGGATGAGAGGGGGAGAGGTGTAGGGTAAACTATCAGACATTACTTATCTCTTCCATTAAACTTCCCTGAGCAGTGGAGCATGGAGAGGGGCAAAGCAAGGCCCTCTCATTGGCTCAGCAGCATCCATGGGGTTGATGACGTTCACTTCCACTAGCGGGACTCCGCCCATTCAACTGCAAAGTAAGGTGGATTAAAGTGCAGTTTGACTTGTGAAAAACAGGTTTTAAGGTAGTGTTTACTCCACATTTTTTGCTTCGTGTGCCTGGGATGAACCAAAAGTGATTTCATGAAAACCCGGATAATACTGGAAGCGCTTCTCATTCTTTTTCCATGTAGACTCCCCCCCCCCCCCCCCGGATGTTTGGGGACGGAGAGTCCTGCCTCACTGTAAGGAATTGGTCTGGGTCCCTCCAGATGTTTTGGATAATAACTCCCACCATCCCAGCCACTGGCCATGCTGGCTAGGACTATTGGGAGTTGTAGTCCAAAACTCTGGAATGAGCTCCCTAGTGAGGTTCGCCTGGCACCTACATTGTATTCTTTTCGGCGCCAGGTGAAGACCTTTTTATTTTCCCAGGCATTTTAGCATTTTAGCTTTCTAAATTTTTATCTTTGCTGTTTTAAATCTGTATTTTAAACTCCTGCACTGCTGCTAGGTTTTATTATGGTTGTATTGTTATATTGTGGTTTTAATGTTCTATATATTTTAAATTGTTTTATTGTGTGTTGTTTGGTTTTAATTTTTGTGAACCGCTCAGAGAGCTTCGGCTATTGGGCGGTATAGAAATAAATAAATAAATAAATAAATAAAATAAACATCTTGAAGGACCCAGATTGGGAAAGGGTTTGGTTGAGTAGAGCCTATCATTTGGCTAGATTACTCAATTAATATTTTTTAAAAGATTGATTGGGCAATGGATTTTTTAAAATAGTTTTAATTTATATTTTTAATAGGAGAACTTAAAAAAATAATGCAGAAGGCAGGATCATCTTAGAAGAGGTGTTATTCTTTCTGTCTTCTAAGATGAGGCCTGCTATGAGATGATTGCTTGATCAGTTGACTAAATCTTATATGATTAAACACAGGCTGCAATCCTGTACACATTTACCTGGGAGTAAACCCCACTGAACTTCTAAGTAAACATGCATAGGATTGCACTGTTTTCTTTAATTGGGTGACAGCCGTATTTTCAAGTCATTACACTTACACCCCCCTCCCCCAATAATTCCTAACTACCTGCCCTGTTCCATGGACAGATATCTAGATCCACCCCAAAGTGACAGAAGCAGCAGTTCTGTGTTTTGCTTTCTTTGATTTGTATTCATAGCATGGAAGCCTTGCAAATGTACACTAATTATTTTAAGTGATCTTCTCCCTCCCCCAGCACCACTCACTGCTGTTTATCTTTGTATATTTTTCAGATGCAATATATTGAAGTTGCATTGATTGATTTTTGGAATGTTCAGATTTGCTTTCTCTGAAGATAAATATGTTGCTTCAGATAGTGCTGCTTAAGCATCCCGGCATTAAGCTGTAGCCAGTATGTGAAGTACACTTGTTTTCATTAGATCCATACAGGTTTACAGCATGAAATAATTTGGCCGTGTCAACCCAACTGTGTCCCACTGGATGAAAAACTCCTGCCTGAGCTACTTAAAAAAGCAGGATATGCTACCCACATGGTGGGGAAGTGGCATCTAGGAATGTACAAAAAAGAATGCCTGCCGACCCGCAGGGGGTTTGACACTTATTTTGGTAAGTGACACTTAACTTTACTCTGTTTTCCTCTATTTAGGATACTGCCCCTTCTAGAATTTATGATGGCTTTATAGTTTCCTTCGAGCAGGGTGGTCAAACCTTAGGCCTGCAGGCCAAATCTGGCTCGCCTGGGTTCCTAGTCCAAGGTTCCCCAGATGGCCACGCCCCTCTCCCTTTCCTCCTGGCTGCTGATTGTTTGATCCCCATTCTAAAAGGTTGAAATGCCTCTCCTAAGGTGTAATTACTGGCACTCAGAGCTTTAAGCTAAAATATGCTGGTATTTTTGGCCCTACCCCCTTTGCCTTTGGCCCTGCCCACAACTGGAATGTGGTTCCAAGAGCTTCTCCCAAATTGAATTTAGTCTTGGTCTGAAAGAGGTTCATCATCACCCCTGCTTTAGAGTATGGGTGGAGAGCCTGTGGCTCTCCAGGTATTGGTGAACTCCCATTCCCATCAACCCTCACTAGCACGGTCAGTGATTAGGGTTCAACAGCATCTGGAGGGCCACTGGTTCCATGTCCCTGCCTGAGAGGACTTGGGGAATGGTGGGAAATATTGATTGCAAATTGGTATTTGAGCTAGGTGTGGGAAATGATAAGAGTTGGATTTGAATCTTGCAAAGGTATGAGAAGGGCACAGGGAGAAATTGGCTTGGGTATAAGAGTCACGGTGGTCAAGTTGGAAACTTCTTTCCCCACATCCACTGGATGTTTTTTTGCTTCTCTATAGAGCTCCCTAGCTCTAGCTGGTGCATCAACCAAAGATCCAATGTTGTCAGGGAGTGGGGCTTCATCACCTGACATCATCCAGCCCCTGGACACCAAACAATTCCCCACCCTTGCTATAAAAGTTGTCTATTCCTAAAGGCTGAAACCCAGAGGAGTGTATAAGTTAGTGAGAAATAATTTGGGACAGTACCCTCCTACCCCTTGGAGTCTTTGAAGGTCATCTGCGTGTTGATTCAACTTAACTAAATCACAGCCAACTACCAGTAGAAGGAGTTTATTTGGAAATCCTTCTGTGTTTGAAAATGGTCATCCTTCATTCTGAAGAGACTGCCTCATTCACCAGTTGGTGTCGGCAGCGGATCAGAAATGTTCGCATAGTTTGCATGAAAAATACTCTAATCAACATGATATCTTCTGAGTATAAATGGCACAGTAATTTTATCTTCATCTATTGTTGCAAGCATTATTCAGTTTAGCAAACAATGCTAATATTTTTTAATGAAACCTTATCTTGGCTGCTGCTGTTTTTATTTCTGAAACTCTGTAATTTCAATTTCAGTATCTGTGATATGTTTGCCAATTTTGAAAACCTCATAGGACTGATTTTAAACATTAGCAAGTATGCATATGTTAATATTTTTTCTGGTTTTTTTAATACTTGAGATGAAATCTGTTGCCAAATTGCTTTTTATTGGTTTTATAAAAAATAATCCTATCTAAGCAGGGTTTTTTTCAAGCTGCAAAGACCAGGCAAATTTCCACCTTACAAAGGAAGCTGTAAATCTTGCTTTTATTTCTGCTTTTAAGGCTCTCCTTCTGAAATTGTAGCATGTTTGATCTCTTTTCCTTTTTTTCTTGTTTTAGGCTACCTTCTCGGAAGCGAAGATTACTATTCTCATGAGCGCTGTGTGCCCATTGTGTCAAAGAACATAACCCGATGTGCCCTTGATCTTCGAGATGGAGAAGAAATTGCAGATGGATTTAAAGCCATGTACTCTACTAATATATTTACAGAAAGAGCTCTGGATATTATAGCAAATCATGAAATAGAAAAGGTACAGATCGTCTTTCTTTTTCTTAAAAGATAAATTTCTTAATGCATTTCTGATCAAACAGGATCAAACTTTGAGCTGCTGTCATGTGCTTAGTTACCTGTTCTTAGTCCCATTATAATCAGTGGGCTTAAGAACATATAACTAAGTGCATCAGTGAAACATTTAGGTATTTCATTACTATTAGGGTGCAATCCTATCAGATCAATGCCCTTTTGATGGAGGGCTCCAGTCACTCTGTCCTAAGCCCTACTGGCAAGAGCCAGGTAGGGCAGGAGGAACAGATGAGGCTTTTTGCCCTCTGTTTCTCCCAAGCTGCATTTAATGTTAGATGGGCCTCTGAATTCATCTGATTCTCTTACCTTGTTGGGGGCAGGGATGGGAGCTGAGAGGCCTGTGGATCCAGCAGATCCACAGCCTGTCCTCTCCCTGCCCCACCTCCTGGCACACACCCCTCCCTCCTTCTTCCCAACTCGGCAGCAAACACCTTGCCATTGAAGCGTGTACCAGTGTCATCTGTCCACAGCACCAGTGAGAGCCATTGGCTGGGCTCAGACAACATGATAACCCACACTCAGGGGTTGAGTATGGGTTGTCATTGAACCATGGATTGTTGAAATGTGGGTTATCGTGTTGTTTGAACCCAGCTGTGCTAGCACACTATGGTTTGTCAACCATTTAACAACCCATGAAGAGAACTCATGGTTCATTGTTGGGTTGTGAACTGTGGTTATTCGTGGTTAACAAACCATGTTTTGTTATTACAGCTGGGTTCTGGCAACATAACCCATAGTTCAACAACAGTGAACACTCAACCCATACTCAACCCTTGAGTGTGGGGTATTGTGTTGTGTGAACCCAGTTGGTGTGATGTGGTGAACAGTGTTGAACTTGATTATGGAGGCACTGGTTCAACTCCTTGTTCATCCATGGAGCTTTCTGTGACATTATGATCCAGTTTGCCCATAATGATAATTCCTGGGTTGTTTGACCCAGGAATTGTCAGGGCCAAGCAGTAGCAAGCGAGCAAGCGTGGTGCCTCCTGTGCACTCATAGTTTCTGCTTTCAATCCAAACCCCAGGATCGTCCTGTTCCTAGTTTGTTATTGTTACATCTGAACCAGGAACTCTGGGCCATTTAGGACTTACACAACCCAGGGTTAACCCAGCAATCGCCCATGGTTTGCTGTTGATTTAAGTCTACATTGTTTAACCCCTAAACAACCCAGAATTTGGATATAACAGTAATAACCCTTGAGTCCCAGTACTGGGGAAAAGGCGGGATATAAATAAATATAATAATAATAATAATAACAACCCAAGAATGGGGCATTCCTGGGTTGTTGATTGAAAGTGGAAGTGGCAAGCGAGCAGGAGGCAGTGTACTTGCTCGCTACCACACAGCCGCAACTAACTATGAACCCATAGTTAGGCACTACATGTGAACTGGATCAAAGTCTCAGCTTTTTCTCATACTGGGTTGTTGTAAGGATAAAATGGGAAGAACCTCAAGGGAGGTCATAGTTCACTGGTAGAGAGATGCTTTTTATGCAGAAGGTCCCAGGTTTAATCACTGGCATCCTCAGGTGGAGCTGGAGAAACTCCTCCCTGAAATCCTGGAGAGCTTCCACCAGTCAGTTTTGACAGTACCGGGCTAAATGGACCAATGATCTGACTCAGTGTAAGGCACTTACATTCCTCATGTATCCTGCTGACTTCAGCTCCTTGGTAAAAAGTCATAAATATATGCCACACCAATGTAGTATGTGTTGTGTTGTGTTCTGCTGACTCAAGAGTTGGTGTGCTCCATTTTAAATATCTGCAAACTTTCCAAATGAAAACAAAAGTTGGATTCAAAAGTCTCCCTTTAGCTAGATCATGCCCATTATTAGAACTTCACAAAAATACAAGTGGTGGTGGTTGTGGTGGGGGCTTCTGTCATATATTCCTTATCTTTGACAATTGAAGGCAGAAGGAAGGCAGTAGCTGCAGATGGAAGCTTATCAGCCATCCTTTTGATTCTTTAATTTAATGCTGTGGTATCTTTTGTTTTTGGTCATGTATGTGTGTTATAGCCTCTCTTTCTCTACCTTGCTCTGCAATCTGTCCATGAGCCTCTTCAAGTACCTGAGAAATACATAGAACCATATTATTTTATCAAAGATGAAAAGAGGCGCAAGTATGCTGGAATGGTATCAATTATGGATGAAGCTCTAGGAAATATCACTACTGCCCTGAAGAGGTTTGGACTTTGGGACAACACTATTCTCATATTTTCTACAGGTAAAACTGAATGAATAGATATATGTACATACTAGCATTTTTCTCTTTGGTATTAAGCTAAATATGTGGCTGGAATAATGGGAATTGGGTATGAGGAAGTGGGGGGAGAGTGGGGAACATGCTTTGTATTTTCCTTGAGAGCCTGATTAAGAAACAAAAATAGACTGGATTGTGAAGTGGAACTGCTACAGGGAAGAAGAAAAATATGGAGTGGATTTCTTGGGGAGAAGGAAAAACTGTACCTGCTGGACTTTTTAACCCTGGTTTTGAAAACAGATGCTTGCTGTACTGTGGCTTGGTTAATACTCAGAAAGAGATCTGCAGGGGACTCAGGCTTATAGGGAATAATGCCATCTATGCTTTTAGTGCATCTCCTTAATTATGTGGGAGGGGAAGCTGCCACTTGCTGCTTGGAAAGGGAAAGGCATTCCGCATGTGTTCAGAGGCCCTTTTACTATATTCTTGTGGGCTAGTAGAAATAGTTTTTGTCTACTAAGCCTGGGCATAATTTGCGGACTCCTGCTTATAAATGTTATTTCTGGCATGGAAGCAAGCGCCTGCAGCTACTCCTTTTCTGGTTGAAGGATGGGGCCAGGTTGATCTTCCCCTCACAATTACATTTTTCCTGGGAGGCAGGGAGAGGCCACCAAGTGACCCTTGGTCCCCTGGCCAATGGCAGATGCTGGGCGTGCTACCCTTTAGCACACATGTAACTATCAGTTTAATAATGTAACCCTAATTTCTGAACTGGATGAACTGAACAACGTTAAATTAGAGATGGGCAGATTTCATCCATTCCATTCCATTATTGCTCTGTGCTCACTTTTCTTTGTGTTCTGTTCCTCCTGCCTTCTGGATTGACTTGGAACATTTCTAAAATTAACTTCAGAGTTGGTGTGTATGTAGTTTGCCTCAGGTTTCGGCCCCTCCATCTCTGTCTGTCTGTCTCTCTCTCAGGTTGCTGATGTGCACCAGTACATATGTGCGTTAGATTAAATCACAGCACAAAAAGGAATCTTGGTTTCATCATCCAGTCACATACACATTCCTTTTGGACTGTGATTTAATAAATATGCTTGAATTGGAGAATGCAGCATAACACATATGTGCAGAATAAAGACTGGAAAATGGCAAATTGCTAATGCATTGGCGCCACCCCAGAAACAAGATCAGGTAATTTGGAAGCCTAAGATCTACGGCAGTGGCCAAGAACCTGTGGCTCTCCAGATGTTGAACTACAACTACCATCACCCCTGACCATTGGCCATGCTGGCTGTAGCTGATGAGACTTGGGGTCCAACAACATCTGACGGACCACACAGTGCATGCCAGGCGCCATTTGCCTAATTACCCACCAAGACATGGCTTGTCATGTCATCCAAACCAGGGTGGCATGGCTTGTTGGAGGGGGAAGCAACCCTCAAATAAACCAAGGGATGTTGTTGGGTTATTTGACGATATTTTCCCCCTCCAATAAGCCATGCCCCCCAGGTTCAAATGACACGATAAGACATGCCTGGGCTGGCTGCAAATGGTGCTCAGTATGCGCCACAGCTTAACCAAAACACTGTGGCTTGTTTAACGCAAAGGTGATCATGCAAACCAGGTCAGTGCCTTGGATCCTTTAAGTATTTGAGAGAGTAAAAGTTAATAAAGAGTAAGGCTATGCCAGTGTCACCCTGCAATCAAAGAACATCTCTACCTTTTTCCCCAGCATGACATCTGCAGAAACCAAAGTTGTTTTGCTTTGATGTAGTTCTGATATGATAGATCAATTTGCAGCATTCAATGTACTTACATTGATAAATACTACTGCAATTAATTCTACTTTGCTGCTGAAATTGCTATTTAGACTGGCAGTTTCTCGGGGCTGCTTCACACATGACATTTTATCTATATAAGTGTAATGAAACATATTTAAACTGTTTTCCCAAAAACTTGAAATGGTTAACATTATGTAGTAAAATTATACACCCAGTGTACACAGTTATAGTACACAGATTGCAATAGCCATTTCTGTTTTGTTGCACGTATATGTGTTGAGAACTGCTGTCATAGCTTCTGAATGTGTGCACATGTGGTGAAATAAACATGCCCACAATCTTCACACATAGTGGTGTACATTAATTTTTCCTTGTATCAGTGTATATCTGTGCAGCAGAACTGTGTGTATGTGATGAAATCTTGGAATACTTCCTTGGTATGCTCCTTTACAAATTATCATAGTGAGGCCCTTTCTCAAATACAATTTCTACCATCCAGTACCATGTATGGTTGAACAATAGGTTTGAAGTACCTGTAGTGACAGTAGATACTGTTATTAACATACAGGGTTTTTATTCCTTTGTTAATAATGGATCTTATTGTTATGGGAAAATTGACTGCTGGAGGCTGCAATCTTATGCCCACTTACTGGGACTAAGTCCAATTGAACTCAGTGACCTGGTTCTCTAGTCATGGCAGTTATTTAACCCATGAGTTGTGGGGACAAACCAGAAACGACAACAAACTGTGGGCAGTTGTGGGGTTAACTCTGGTTTGTTTCAGACATAAACAACCCAAAGTTCCGGGTTTGCATATCACCAAACCAACTAGTAATGTGGTGTTCTGGGGTTGTTAATGGAAAGCAGAAATGCTGAGTGCATGGCTTGCACACGCCACTCATCCCCACAATTTCTGGGTTGTTAAACAACCCAGGAATTGCTGCCGTGATGTGCAAAACAGGCAAGTCAGACTTACCCCTGAGTGGACATGTATGAAATTGCATGGTCAGTCTGACTTTCCAAGAGGGTAAAGAAAAAAATGGTGGCTTTCCTTTTCCACCTAAGATGGTCTGGCCTAAATGTGCCCTGAGAATATGCCAGTTATGCAAGTAAACCTGTTGCACAGTTTTAAAAGTTCTTGTAAAATAAGCAAAGTGACACCAGGTACTCTTTAAAA
Organism: Heloderma suspectum; assembly: GCF_057233095.1. NCBI lineage: Eukaryota > Metazoa > Chordata > Lepidosauria > Squamata > Helodermatidae > Heloderma > Heloderma suspectum. The sequence goes on from NC_139459.1 coordinate 46,389,380, forward strand.
CAGACTAGAAGAATTTCTAAGCAAGGTATTAATATAGTATTCCATCAGAAGATAAAATGTTTTAAATGCACCTTTCAGACAGTTTTAAGAACCCCATTTTATATTATTATTTTTAAAATCTAATAATTATACAAGCTCTGATCCAGCACCCTTAGTAGGACCAATAAAGCTGCCATAGCCCAAATAGGAGAGTGTTGTATAAAACATTACACCTATTTGTACCCCTCTCTCTTCTGGGATTGTTTCCCCTACTTCTGTTTCAGTGCTGAACCTAAACTGGAATTGTGAGAAGCAATAAGTAAGATTGCCACCCAATAAAAGCGTTGAGTTTTTAGCAGCTGCTTGATAAGCAGAAATTCAACTGATGCAGCTGTTCCAGGCACAAATATAAAATACAACAGAGGAAGGTGGTCTCTGTTATATCTGATAATTGCCAGAAGAGGGTGCCACAAGATATGAAGTAGGACTTCGCTCTTGAGAATTGTGTCATTCTGAGTCCGTGTGCTGATTTATTTCCACAATAGATCATGTTACTTTGTTAATTTCCCTTTGATTTAAAGTATAGCCGCCTCCGTCACTTCTGCTGCTTCCCACTACTAGGAGTTCTAGGCTTTGCTACAGTGTTCCAAGGACAGCAAAACACAACAAACCTGTACACATTCACCACCACCAACAGCTGCTACAGGCTAGTCAGCATCCTGTTAGTATTTGGTATCCTGGGGATACCAAGTTTGTGTTGGGCCTTTTTCTGGTGGTTGTAGTGCTGGAAAGTAATTGGTTCTGTTGACAATATGAAGGTCTGTGAGCTGTGGAATAGTGGTTAGAATGTCAGATTTCGACTGGAAGATCCAGGGTCATATCCCCACTCAAGCTCACTGGATGATCTTGGGCAAGTCACTGTCTCTTAACCTAGCCTATCTCACAGGCTTGTTGTGACGATGAAACTGCGGGGGCACGTATGCAACCTCAGTGTGTTGTGTATGGGCTCTGTATTGTGTGGAAAACACTGCCTGTTGATGTCAGGCAGGGACTGATGTTGTTTCATTTTTGGTGCCTGCTGAAGACATTTTTATTTAAACAAGCATTACCTGACTAACCAGCCACAGTTTTATTAGCATAATTTGATTTAAAAGATTTTAACTCTGTATTTTGATTTTTTCCTTATTCTTTACCGCTCAAGAGTTTTATTGGATGTAGCGCAATATATAAATTTTGTAAATAAATAAAATAGACACAGGTAGGATTAAGTTTATTTTTGCCCTTCACCTACATGTGACTTAACACTTCATTTATATAGCACATTTCAAGTGCTGAAATAGTGTCACATAATTGGGCCTGTTCTCATTTAACTGTGGCAAATCTTGGGTTAATTGACCCACAATTTGCCAGGTCATGTGTTGCTGTCTCTTTAAATATGCAATCTCTCATCAGCCTAGTCATAGGTTGCGCTGTGACATGTGAACCTGGCACTATGGGTTATTTGTAGGTTAAACAACCCCAAATTAACCTACGATTAGTTCTGGATTAATTAACCCACGATTTGCTGCCGTTACATGCGAACCAGGTCAATATCTCACAATAGCTTCCTAAGGTAGGCCAGTGTTACTGGGTTGCATCCAATGGAAATCTAACTTAAGTCCCATTCATTTCAATTGGTCTACTCTGACTAATATTGGCTACAACCCATTATCCCCTATTGCAGGTGGGGTGGGGTGGGGCTGTGGCTGAGAGACTGCATATTCTATGGTCACCTCGTGGCTTAGTTAAGATATGAACTGGGTTGTGCTTCCTCCAATGAGCTCCATGGCAATATCTGAGATCCACTGAGAGCAATACTGGCTAGGGCCAATTTGCATGTAATGACGGACCGCGTGTTCAACAACCCATGGCCTGTCTGGGATGAGTGGGAGAGAGCAGGCGTGCTGTTTTCAGCGCACCAGCCACTTCCGCTTGTAATCACTAACCTCTGATCGGCCCGTTTGTAGGTTGTTGAGTGTGACGTGTGAACCTAGAGCACCGGGTTGTTTAGGGGCTAAACACCTTAGCAGTTAACCCAACAACAAACTATGGGAGGAGAATTTCAATAAATTGACTCTCTTTTTGTTCTACCAGGTCATTTTTGCTCTTGTTATGTGCCCCCAAACACTCAGGGTTAAATAGGCTATTAATCTAAGTAAATAAATGTTTCAGCTGACCATAACACAACATAAATAGTTCCATTTGCAAATTTCAATGGAGAACAGGTACGGACTTTCCTAAGTCTGCTATATCATTATTAATAACCTGAAGTTCCAAATTCTGTTATTTTTCTGCTTTGGTATAATGGCACTAAAATGTTACCATGCATGAATATAACAGGAGGATAGAATTGTTTTGCTAAATACAGAAATGCAGCTGGGTTTCCACTCATTTATGACTAGCCAGAAATTGGTTGATATATGCCTCGAACTGTACAAATAGGCTTTTTTGCCCCTAGAGAGGGCCATGTTGTTCTACAAATCCTATACAACCAGATTAAGTTTTGAAATGATAAATTCAGTTTAAACAGATAATATAGGGGAGAGGATTTGGAGTTCAAACTGAGGGCAGAATTATTTGCGGATACATACTTTGAGTTGCTTGTACGTAATATAGATCTATGATGCCTTTTTTTAAATGTTCAACGTCAGTGGAAGTGTAAAGAAACCAACCTGCAGTTATTCTGTGTAGGTAAGAAAACAGTGTACTTGCCCCAGATTTGATTCTTTATAGACCACAGTGGAAGTGTGTGTGTGTGTGTGCATGCGTGCATGTGCATGTTGTGTACACGCACACAAAACAGAGAGAGAGACTTAAATTCTCCGGTGTAGAAGTTCAAGAGTTGAGTTCAGCAGGAATGCCAGAGGTCAGAAATTAACTGGCTTGGTTGAGCTATGAATTGAAGCTTTCATAGAGGCTGCATAGCTGTAGTAAATACTGTTAATCTTTCCATTTCATAAGATCTGGAAGGATTCACCCATACAAACTAATAATGCAAAATAAATGACATGCTTTTATTGCTATCTTTGGCAGTTGGTTCTAAATGCCTCATCCAAAGAAGAGCAGCTTGAACTGCTTGTAGGCTTGCCCCCTGCTTAAATTCAGTCCACAGCCTCATGCCTTTTTAATAAGTAAACGTTTCAGACATTCCATATTGGCACCACCCTGTATAATTCTTGACATATTTAGTCTCCCTTTGATTGTTCCTAATATAGATAGCTAAACTTCAGACTTGTCAGATGGACTTGGCTCCTCTTGTCATGAAGGGATTCCAGATACAGTATGCCTCTTGCTGCTGGTTTATTGACTTACCTACATATTACTGTGGATTAAAATTTGTCTTAGAAATGAAAGTGCTTTCTTACAGATGTAAACCATTGCTCCGTCTAGCACAGTACTGTCAGTTCTCCAACATTTTATCGGGCAGGAGGTTTTCCCTTGTGCGTACTGCTAGCTAAGCTATAGGCTGCCACATTTTTAGGCTTCTCACAAGATGATTCCAATTTGTTCCATGATGGCCTGGCCATTTTCTTGTATTTTGGGACTAGTTGAGGCTAAAGCGGAATGGGAAGATGCATCGGTTATAAGAACAAGGCGACAGAGCTCTCCAGAATTTCAGGCAGGAGTCCTTCTTAGCCCTGCCAGGAGATGCCAGGGATTGACCATGGGATGTTTTGCATGCACAGCTCAATGACCAATGAGCTACAGCCCTTCTTCAATGTCAGGCTATGCAGCCAGGGCAAGAGTAAGAGAACTTTGAGGCAGAGGCTGCAAGCCACATACAGAACAGCCAGCATCATAATCTCTTCATACATAATCTATGATGTGGCCACGTGAAGGATACTGTGTATGGTTCTGGGTGCTCCATGTTGAAAAGATTATTGTGGAGCTGGAAATGGTGGGAAGAAAGGAATTTGGGGCCTGTTTAGTATTTGGGGCTTTTTAGCTAAGAAAGGGGAACATGATAGAGGTTTCATAAAATTATGTATGGTGTTGAGAAAGTGGATAGAGAAAGTTTTTTCTTCCTCTGCCATATTACTAGGACGTGGTCACCCAATGACATTGATTGGCAGTAGGGTCCTGCTAAACAAAAGTTAAACAGAACCCTTCACACAGATTAAGGAATTCAGTATCACAAGATGTTTTTAGAAGATGTTTTAAAATGAGCTAGACCAGTTCATGGAGGATGGAGAGCCAGTGTGCAGTATAGTGGTTACAGTGTTGGACTGGGACTCAGAAGACCTGGGTTCTAGTCCCTTTTCTGCCATAAAGTTCATTGGGTGACTTTGGGCCAGTCGATTCTCTGCACAATCTACTTCACAGGGTTGTTGTGAGGATAAAATAGAGAGGAGAAGGATTGTGTATGCCGCCTTGGGTTCCTTGGAAGAACGGTGTAACAAATAATGTTAAAAAAAGAAGTTCTGTACGTGGCTGTTTGCTGTGGTAGTCAATTATACCTCCATGTTCAGAGGTAGTAGAATTCTGCTTACCAGATCCTGAGAGCAAACAATGAGGCAGGGCTGTTGCTACTGCTTATGGGTTTTCCAGAGGTATCTATCTGGCCTACCTTTGGAAACAGGATGCTAAGCGACAGGGTCGGCCCCACCATTAGGGAGAGTGAAGCGGCTGCCTCAGATGGCACATGCGGTGGGGCAGGTGTTGGAGAACAGAGTTGTGGGTGATGTGCAGCTTGTCCTACACCCCCTACGCTGTCTTGCTGTCTTGAAGTGTGGTGTGGAAGATGTACCATTGCCACTGTTGAAGTAAGATTCAACTACCACTCTGGTCAACTTCTATATGTGGAATGGAGGGATTCCATTTCATCCTTTGCCTCAGGCAGCAAAATTACTTGGGCCAGCCCTGCTAAGCTACATGGAATCTCGGTCTGATCTCTTCTTATTTTCTGAAAAGAATAAAAATTGTTTGATTACAATTTGCCTGTGGCAAAGATACTCAGTCATTAATCACACCAGCAGCTCCTATCCATACTCACTTGGAACAAATTTGCAAGTCTAACATAGCAACACATTTTATACTCACAAATATGTTAAATTATTTAGTGGTAAACTTTTTTCAAACCAAGAACAATTGAGTAGTCTCATCTTGGAATGGCTCAATACTATAGTCTTCCCTTATCCCCCCTTTTAAGGTCCTAGCTACATGCAAACAAACAAAAAAGGAAAAAGAAAAGAGGACAACAGTTGCAGAAAAAGCAGCCAAGAAATGCTAAAGAGCACACAACTGCCATAATTAAACCACTGAACTCTAATATGCATACAGAAGTCCTATATACATTTTATTTTATTTTAATTGGTCACACTGGGCCACACATTGCTCCCAGTGTGGCCAATTTAAATTATATATATATATATATATATATATATATATATATATATGAATGAATGAATGACTTTTGTTTCTTGTTACATTTAAACACATGGAACCAACCCCCAATATCTTCTTTCTTCTCCTTTAAGAAAAGCCACAGGACCAGACAACATATGACATTAGTTATGTAGTTCTACCCTTAAGTGCAGGGTTTGTTTGCTTGAGGGTTTTTTGTTTTGTTTTTGGACAAATAGCCCATGTGGTGGCCCCCTGATCTAGGACCTTTTGGGTTTAATTCAGAATTTGCCTCCTCAAACTGAAGCGCTCCTTCCATCCCTGGACGTTTTCTGATCCAGCAGAGTAATCCCCCTGACAAGGTGGGAGAAGGTGATTTTCATTTATTTTCTCTTCACCCTGCAGCCCTCTATGCCCCCACCAAATCTGCTACAGAGGGTTGGGGGACCATCCAGAACAATGTGCGGAGGTGGCTGTAGGGTGTGTGGGAAATTAGTGAAAATTGCCTCCCTATTACCTCTCTGCCAATGGGAGCATTCTGAATGGAACTCTGTTCAGGAGATACTACCGCTTACGGAAGAACAATCTGGATCCAACCCAATGTGTTTAGGATATACGATTAGTAAATATATTGTATGCTGTCTTCATATATTGTTCTGACCATCATCTCTACCATTTTATTAATAAACATTACATTTGGCATATCCTTTTACCAGGATAGCTTATTTTTACCATGTTAATTTTTACGCGATTTAATAATTCCATGAGAAGTTATTTTTTCTCATATATTAAACACTTCCCCTTTAGGTGTTGTGTGTAATTTCTCAGATTCTGTAAATGGTGTGGAGTGAGACAGTGAAATGTTGAGACTTGCTACAAGCCTGCTGAGATTTTAAAACTGACAAATGATTTTCTAGTTAATTAATAGCCTGCCTTTTTCTTGACATGAAACAAGCCATTCTGTCACCACCACTCAAAAGCTGATTGTGTTCTTGTTTGATTAATCAGGTCTTATCGCTTAAGCCAAACTTCATTGGTGTGTGCTTCTCTGCACTAGATGTCACAAGCCGCTTATGATAAACAAGCAAAAGGTTTGCCCCTTCCCTGTTCTCTCCCCGCCACCCCGTTGTTTGTTTGTTTGTTTGTTTGCTTTAATCAAGACAATACCATTTATCCTTACAAACCAGGACAACATTTAGGATAACATCAGGACGTTCTTCTCACATCATGGATTTAAAGAAATCCAAGATGGATTTAAAGAAAAACATTGGTAGGGTGGCCACTTATGAATCACCCCAAAAGAGGAAATCATCACCAAAAAAGAGCATAGCAGTTTGCATAAAATTTACATATAGTAATTTATATGTGTAGATGCACATTTAGAAATCATTATTATAATGTAAATAGAAATACAGTACATCTCACCCTAGTGTGGAAGACTGTGACCAGGTGATCTGTGTGCCAGCCTTTTCATGTCCGCTATCCAGATGCTAACTGTTGTGGTGCAACAGATCTTAAGGTTCTTTATCTTTAAACTGGAATTGGACAGGACAGCCCGTCAAGTAGAGGACTGTCCTCTGTAAAAGACAACACCTGGCCACTCTTAGCATGTGAGTAAGTTGTGCTGAATGCTTATGTTACCACATGTTTATGTGTCTGGAAGCAGAAACACATAGTGTACAAGCTGGCCATTACAGTGCGGTACTAGCACTAACCTGCTCCTTGATAGCCAAAAGGAACAGCGAATAGACAGAGATTCTTCTAGGGGCAGCTGGCTAAGGCTTCTATGGCTGGTAGATTCATAAACCCACCTGCTAGCTGTACTGTCAAGTATGTTGGAAGACTAAGGAATTGGGGTGCTGAGATTTCTGGATTTTTTCCTACGTCCAAAACCTGCATGTTCACTGTTGTGAATAAGTGTCCTGTAGAGGCAGCAGGTTTGAGATGATTGTCATTAGAACCATGAAGAACAAAAGCCACAGTTACGTGGAAGCTGTTACTTAATTTAGCCAGTTGCACATCTCATGAGTGTTATGATGCGCAATTGTGATTCTCTAAGCATAATGCAGATATGAGAGGTCTGTGCTTTTTCATGAGGAACATGATGTGAAATTAACCCAGTAATATACATGTGATGTACAGCAATTATTTGGATCCACATTGTGAAAACTGCATATATGCATTTGCAGAGAAATGCTCCAAATGTGCGATTGCAGCATATGGAAAATATCTGTGAAAATAAAAGGATAGTGCTGACGCATCCCTATTGATGAAAGATCTGGAGTGTCTTTGCTCTGTGGAAGTGCTTCTTTCTGCTCTGTACTTAACCGTGTGCCCTACACAGCTCTCAGAACCTGCAAAAAATTGGCAGGCTACAAAGATTATTTAAAATCCTTTTAAGGATATGCCTTCTTTAATCCACTTGAGAATTGAACAATACTAATCCAGTCTATCCCCTGCTGTGCAAGGTATTGGCCAGTGCTACAAGCATGTTCTAGTGTTTGGAATGAACCTAAATGTTCCCAAGGTTAGCCTTCATTTGAGATTCAGAAGGATTATTTCCCCTAATTTTTGCATATTCCTGAGCTCTGCTTCTACCACCCTGGCAATTCATCCCTTTCCTAAAAATAGCTGCAAACTGTTCGCACATTTGAAAAGACAATAATGAGTTGGCTTAATATGGAATGAACATTATCTCCCAAGCCCTATACTTTGCTTTCATAGATGATTCATTTAAGCTACACACTGTTCTGTGGTGGACCAGCCAGAATAGACATCTGTTAATATATTTTTTTGTATGATCTGTAGAAATGCAAAACAGGATGCCTTTATGAATATTTATTTATTGCATAGGAAGATAACTGTAAATGCCTAGTTAACAAGTTTTATTCATCAATATATTCATTGATTGCACTTTTCTACCAAGGTGCTCAAGGGGATTTATATTTTATAATGGTTTGCAATCTTAGATACATGATGCAAAAGAAAAAAAGAGTAGGAAGGGAAGAGAAAAATCAGTGTATTCAGGTACCAGCTCTTTCATCCTTTAGCATAATGGTTACAATATGACCAGATGGCGCAGGCTCTGATAAAGGCATTTCTAGGAGGGGTGAGGAACCAAATGGCATTCCATCCTAGCCAGGCCCAATGGAAAGGTGCCTTGTCTCACCTCCCAAGGCACCCCCCTTTTAATGCAGTAGCTTAATTTGTGGCAATGGATGGCAAGAAATGCCATTGCGGAAGCACTTTAACATTTCTCACTAATATTCAAGAAACATCACAGATCAGTATTGAATAAAAATATGGAATGCTTAGATGTATTATCCCCAATATCTTCATTGCCATAGCTATTCTTGGCTAAAATCAATGTTTCTCACCATGCAATATGGTGAACTTTCAGTGTGAACTGATGCCTACGTGCCCAAATGCCTATAACAATAGGCCATGCTCGTGTCTTACCAACGTTCCCCAACCTGGTGCCCTCTGGCTGTATTGGGTTACAACTCGTATAACACCCAGCCAGTATGGCAAATGGCCACACTGGCTGGGGGTGATGGGAGTTGTAGTCCAATACAGTTGGAGGGCATCAGGTTGGGGTAGGCTGTATTATGTCCTTCCCTCTTTTTGCAATAGACTAATTGTGTGAGCAGTTCTTGAAATGGATTTATTTTTGTGTGTGAGCAAACGCCATTTATGGTGCAAGGTGTGTGAGGCATAAGCACATTCTGTGCCCCACTGGATGTAAAGCCTACATACTAGGCAGAAACCAATCCATTGTATGACTTAAAAATGGAAACTTGGATGATTCCTGTAGTGCTGGAAGCTCTATGTCTTTCATTGTGTTCAAAGTTTAGTAATAACACTTTCCCAAACTCTTAATTTTATGTACTGTCATAAAGGAGAGTCAATTTCAGAGAACACATTTTTGCTAAATAAGGGGAAAAAACCGACATGCTGACCTGTGCTGTTTGGATATGATAAATAATATGATAAATAATACATTTGGTGTGTTGTGGAGCACTTCAAATCTCCTTACCCACTGAATCTTCCAGTCTTGGAGCCCTTAGTCCATCCAAAGCCCTGCCAGCAAGAGCCAGGCAGGGCGGGAGTAGGAGGTGTTTGAGGCCTTCTAACTCACCTAACTGACTGGGGGTGGGGTCAGAAGCCAAGAGGCTTTTGGATCTGCTAGATCCAAGGCCTGTTCTCTCCCATCCCCTCTCCACTACCACCTTTCCTCCCTCCCCATCCTCTTCTGAGGTCACAAGACAAAGTTTTCCATGGTGGCGGGGGGGGGGGGGGAGGGTGTGTGAATAGGGAAGATCCACAATCTTACCTTCTCCTCCACAGTTGGACCTCTGTATCTGGCTGCGGAGGAGGAGATCTGTAGTATCCTATGGCCCCTCAGATGCAGTCTAGGGGCCAGAGGGCTGCTCTCATCATGCTTAGAAATTGCACGGCTGGAAAATCTTAAGTTGTTTTACGAGTAAATTTGGGATTATTTGTGTGACTTTAGGACATGCTTCCATCACATTCTGAAGTCTTTCAACTTTTGAAATGAAAGTTGAGATGCTTAGTATTCTAATGAGAGCTTGAAAGTGCAAAGTGCCACGTATCATATGTAAGTCAGTTCCACTGAAAGATATTTGACTGTATGTTTGATTCCCTAGTGGGATATAACCAGTATCTGGAGCATGCCACCCCACTGCTGAAATAGCTACACTGGGCCCTGTCTGTTTCCAGGACCAATTAAAAGGGCTGAAGAAATGGAAAATGCTTTAGACCCATATATAGTTTAAGGCTAAGATATCTGAAAAACCATATTCTCCCTCATGATCCTGCCCATACATTAAGATAATCCACAGGGGCTCACTTGTCCATTCCAAATTCACATTGGAATGTACCCAATCTTTGGAACTCCCTGCCTAGGGAGGTTTCTCTTGTCCCCTCCTTTTTGGCCTTCTGCTGTAGCGTTAAGACCTTTTGTTTGGCCTTTATTGCTTGGCCTTACCATAATTGGTATAAAATCCTTTTAGGGCACACTTCTATGCATGTTTAGACAGAAACAAGTCCTACAACTCTCATAGGATTGTGTCCTTAATTGTTTTTATTTGCTGGCTTGCTATTTTGCGGTGGGATGGGTGATAGTATTGTATTGTGTGATTTTGGTTGTCAGCTGCCTAAAATGGCACAACTAAAGGCAGGATGTAAGTATTTTAAATAAATGAAACAAATGTTAAGGATTGCCTTTATGAAAGCAGACCTCAACTTTCCTACAACCCGTTGCAAGTGGCCTAAGTGGCATACTCCATGCCCCACCCTGATCCTCCTGTGGCATCCCCTCCTTCTCCCTCCATTGCCTCGTTTTCTTTACTCCGTCTCTCTAGTCTGTTCCTGCCCCCTGCCTTAAGTAATTCTTACATTATTTTTCCTTGTGCTTTTCCATATTTATGGAAGAAATATATTTAAAGAAGAGAGCTTCGGCTATTGGGCGGTATAGAAATGAAGTAAATAAATAAATAAATATTGTGCCTGTGCTTTTAACAATAATGTGAGAAATAGATTTGACTGCACTACTCTCCATTCACTGGGATTTAGACAGCCTTACTGTGTACAGGAGCTCAGCCCCTGTGTTTTAAATAAAAAGAAAGCAATATCTAAAAGCTAGTGTTAGGAAAAGGTGAAGGGTGGTGATGGTGGTGAAGGAGAATGCTATTTCCATGAGAATGTATACATTTTGGGTGGTGTGAAGTTAGCTTGAGAGGCCTATGAACATGATCCTCAGTGTGTTTTGTGCTATGTTCTGCAGTGGTTCTTAGACAGTGCTTCTTTGCTTGTTTATTAATTTGATTTCTCTGAGCCAAAGTAGTATGCAGCTCTTTACAGACAATTCTTGGATGTCAATAATGGTCAAACTACACATTATAAACATCCTTTTGTGCAGGGGGGGATATTTATTTTATTCATATCCCATCTTTCTGTCAAAGGATGGTGCTCAGGGTGGGTAATAATAGCCATATTAAAAACAAAAAGCTTAATTAAAATGTAACATATAAACAGATAAAGTAAAAACACAATTAAAACACACTAATAAACAACACCAACCAATTAAGAACCCCTTCATCAGCAGATCCGTTTATATGCCAGATACCTACCTGAATAAAAATGTCAGAAGGACAACACAGAGGGGCTCATCCTCGTCCTTCTTGGTAGGTGGTTCCAGACTCTGTGAACAGACACCAAGAAGGCATGCTAATACTGGCAACTTGAAGGGAAAACAGTCGTGTTGGCCCCATGTTGGCGGTCAGCATGGACAGGCAGCTGCAAGGGCCCAGAGGCTCAGAAAGGTCCATCCGCCCCTGAGCCGGCCACAGTTGCCCCCATCCTCCTCCTTACCCTTCCTGCCAGCCCTGCTGAGTAAAGGAATCGCCAGGCCCAAGCCTTGTGGCGTCCCATTTTAAAATAATTTTTTACTTACATGTTGAGTAGCAACAATCTGAATCAATTAGATACTACTTTTGGGAGAGTGCATGGCCAATGAGGGTACAGGCTGGCCTTTACATCACTGCTGTTCCTTCATTGGCCGATTTCCCCTCCAAAGGTAGCTTCTGATTGTTTCAGATTGCCGCTACTCAAAACGTAAGTAATTTTTTTCTTTAAAAATTGCACATGGTGGCTGTAGGCTCAGCGGGTGCCTCTCCGGCTGGGTAAAGAAAACTAGATGATGAACTAGATGCTGCCCACCCCCACCCCCTCACCAGGTAACAAAAAAATCTGGAAGGAAGGAGGCTTTGGTAGCTGGCAGCTGGCTTTGGCAGCTAGTAGAGGGCTTTGGTGGCAGCAGGAGCCTGTTGGCAGCACTATGCTGACAGCCCACCAGACTCTCACACCAGCCCTGGCCCCTAATCCAGTTTATGCTCCTGATCCAGGTTGGGCCTGTATGATCCAGACTGAGCCTCCCACCCCCTGGCCGCCATTTTCCCTGCCCCCCAAGTTGTGTTTACGGCAAACAACTTGATTTTCAGCCGTCAACCAGTGTGGGCCCTCAGTTTGGATCAGGGCTGAACACTCAGCTGCTTTTCCTTCAAACCTATTAAATACATGCTATTGCACGCCAAGGTTGGGTCACATGAAAGCTTGGTATATACTCAGGACTGGTCTTTGATCTTGGAACAGAAGGATGTTTTAATATACTTTGGTGTTTGTCGTAAAAGGGACATGAATATCATTAAATCTAATACTGGCATTAAAAAATCTATTTTCCATATGGCATAAACTTAAAAACAATTTATGTCCAGGATTAACTTCCTTGATTGCAATTTATTGTAGAGGAGACCTTGAGAATAGAAACTTTCTGGGAGACAGACAACCTTGGGAAGAAAATGGTCTGTTGAAATATGAAGAATTTTAAATGACTGAGAAATGGAAATGTATATAGACTTGCCTGATTCAGTAGGCCAGTTTTGTTTCCCAGTGTTCCAATATATACACCAGCTTTCCCCAACCTAACACTCTCCAAACGGTGCTCTTCAGTAGCCATATTGAAATTAAAGACATGACAGGTTAAACTTTACCACTGAATACATTGATTGTATCATTCTATTATGTGAGATCTGTAGTTCTTCCTGAAGATATGGAAATGATTATCCATTTCTTAACAGTAGCATGGATGCCCATAACCTACAGATGGAAAAATTAAACCCAGCCTTCATCACAGATTGGTTGTTAAGAGACTGGGATGTGGCATATTTGACCAAGTTAACCAATATAATTAGAGTAAAAGAAGACAGGCAGGCAGCTAATTGTTTTATTGAGAAATGGAGCAGTTTCATAATGTTTCAGAACAATAAAGTACAAGATGCTACCCAACCTGATACTTGAAGTCATGTAAGAAAATAATTAATTTAAAATAATAATGATGATTCATTTTTCCTCTTCTGATCTGTTGTAGAAAATTGGATAAGTGGATTTAATTTCTTGTTTTGTTTCATATTACTGGTTTTAAAAATGGTTGAACTGTGTGTCAGTCTAGGCATCAGAGAAGAGGAACTGATTTGGAAAACAGATGTAAATAGGTCTAATTGCCTGACAAGCCATAGTTCACACTAAACAAAGCCAGTTCATTGGGTTTTGGCCTATATTTTGCAGATATGGGACTTTAATTACAGCTGCTCTGTATTTGTGAATCATTGTGGGGCGGGAGGGAATGCAGGGGGGAGCCACGTGCAGTTAAAATATCCCTGACACTGAGTTATGAGTGTGACACTCATGCCACTAATGCTGAAATGTTTAATCCTTTGTTTTTATTGTTGGTGTTCCTGCATTGGTTTGGGAGCTTAGATGCTGGCCAGTTTTCATTGGCTGCAGGAATTGTTATTGGAATGGCTGACAGCTGTCTGCCAGGCTGTCTGCAGAGCCTTCCTGTGCTCACTGCTGTTCAGCTTCACAGAGCCATTGTTCGCATTGAGCCTCCCCTCCCCTCTCCCTCCCCATCTCCCTTAAAGTCTTTCCCTGCCATATCCTGATATGGTAAACCGCTTAAATTAGCTCCAGATTGTTCTGTTTATTTTGTGTAAGATAAGCGACAAAGTACAGCCACAAGCCTTCCACCTCAAATAAGCTGAGGAGAAAAGAGGGGAGAGTAAGGTAATCTGTAGAGCCAAAGGCAACTGTTCCCAAAACAAAACACAACGAAGCATTAATATGCATATATTATCTCTTCTCTCTCCCTCACAGTGAAGCTTGGCCAGACTGTATACTTGGAAGCAAGTACAAACAAAGGCAGCGTTTCATTTAAAATAAATAAATAAAACTGTTCTTGTATGGTTGGCAGTCTTGCTAGGAATCCCTGCTCATTTCCTGAAGCACTTGTTTTTCTGAAATTGGGGGAAACCTTCTGTTGTACATAACAATGCTTAAATATAGCCTTTTTGTATGTATTAGGCTTGGTTGTAATCTTCCTTACACCTCTAGTCGAATTTGACTTTGTGACTGTACTATACAGCTGCTATATAGCCAGGAGTGTAAGATTGTAAGATTTGGCTCTTTGAAGTTCCTACACAACATCTGTGGAAGTGCAGTAATAGTGGCCTCATTTCCTCCATGACCCATTTGAAGACATTATAAATATACATCTCAATTAGGTCCTTAACTTAAAAATAAAGTCAGATGAGTAGATCCTGTTCTAAAAGAACACACCACTTTAAAAGGCATAGGGGAATGCCCAAATAGGGCATTTGAAATAAACTTCCTTCAGTCACCCACCCACACATACACACACACACACACACACACACATTCCAACTACATTTTAGCAGGTTTTGACCCTTGGAATTCAGTATTCCATTCAATAGACACAAGGTTTTGGCTACATTCCTAAATAAACCTACATGGAAGTAAGTTCCATTAAAATCAGTGTGCCTTCCTTCAGTGTGCCTTCCAGTGTGCCCAGATAGTTTTCTCATCCATCCTTCCAGTAGTTAGAAGAGGGATAGAAAGGGAACGAAAAATACTCCGGGTGAATGACTGGCTACGAAGGTGGTGCTGACGAGAGAGATTTGGATTCTGGGACCACGGGCTATACTTCCTGGAAGATGGGCTGTTGGCTAGGGATGGGTTGCACCTCACAAAGGATGGGAAGAATGTGTTTGGCCACAGCATGAAGAACTTCATCAGGAGGGCTTTAAACTGAATCCCACGGGGAAGGGAGATGTAATGTTGGGGGTAACAATGGACGTAGGTGCATGCACTGCAATGGAGAGAACAGCTCTGATAGCGCCCAATAATAGTCTTCAGACACATGTAGGAAGAAAGCCAGACTATGAAGCACATGGTGTTCAATGTCTATATACTAATGCCCAGAGTATGGGAAACAAACAGAATGAACTTGAGCTCTTAATACAAGAGGGAAATTATGACCTGATAGGTATAACTGAGACTTGGTGGGATGACTCCCATGACTGGAATACAGCAATTGAAGGATATAACTTGTTCAAAAAGAACAGGAGCAACAGAAAGGGAGGTGGGGTTGCACTGTATGTGAAAAATACATATCTCTGCACAGAAATACAGGAGGAGGAGCTTGGTAGCCCCATCGAGAGCATCTGGGTTGAAATAAATGGAGCAAAGAATAAAAGGAACCTGGTGGTCGGAGTCTACTACCGGCCACCCAATCAAGGAGAGGACAAGGATGAAACTTTTGAAAAGCAAATAGCCAATGTTTTAAGGAAGCATGATGTAGTAGTAATGGGGGACTTCAGTTTCCCCGATATTTGTTGGGAGACAAATTCTGCAAAACATGGCCCCTCCAGGAAATTCCTGACTTGTGTGGCGGATAACTTCCTCCTACAGAAAGTAGAGGAAGGAACTAGAGGATTGGCTATCCTTGACTTGATCCTAACCAACAGAGATGACTTAGTCGGTAAAGTAGCAGTTACAGGAACTCTGGGGGAAAGCGACCATGTTGTACTTGAGTTCTTGGTTCTAAGGGAAGCAAAAGCCGAGTGTAGTCAAACGCGTACCCTGGATTTTAGGAAAGCTGATTTTCATAAACTCAGAACAATGATCAGTAATGTCCCATGGCAAGCGATGCTAGCGAGAAAAGGAGTCCAAGATGGGTGGGAGCTTTTAAAAAAGGAAATTCTCAAGGCACAATCACAAGCAATTCCAACAAGAAGAAAAGGTGGAAGACAACAGAAGAAGCCAATGTGGCTTCACAAAAAGCTTAGGGATGACCTGAAAACAAAAAAGGACACATATAGGAAGTGGAAAGAAGGCCAAGTAACAAAGGAAGAGTACAGGCAGGTAGCACAGAATTGCAGGGATGGCGTCAGGAAGGCTAAAGCTGAGAATGAGCTGAGGTTAGCAAGGGATGTTAAAAACAACAAAAAGGCTTTCTTCAGCTACGTGCATAGTAAAAGGCAGAGGAAAGAAATGGTGGTTCAGCTATTAAATAAGGATGGCAAAACAATAACAGATGACAAAGAAAAGGCAGAGGTGCTCAATTCCTACTTTGGCTCAGTCTTCTCCCAAAAGAAGGTCTATGACCCCCCTGGCAAAGGCGAAGTACAGGCTGAAGGGGCAGGATTGCAGCTTGAGATCGACAGGCATATGGTCAAGGAACATCTCATTACTTTGAATGAGTTCAAATCTCCAGGGCCAGATGAACTGCATCCTAGAGTCATAAAGGAAGTGGCAGAAGAAGTCTCAGAACCGCTGTCTATTCTCTTTGAGAAATCATGGAGGATGGGGGAAGTGCCAGATGACTGGAGGAGGGCTAACGTTGTCCCTATCTTCAAAAAGGGTAAAAAGGAGGAACCTGGGAACTACAGACCAGTCAGTCTGACATCAATCCCTGGGAAAATTCTGGAGCAGATCATAAAGCAATCCATCTGGAAGCACCTTGACAACAATGCCGTGATTACTCGAAGCCAACATGGATTTGTCAAGAACAAGTCCTGCCAGACAAATCTGATCTCATTTTTTGATCAAGTCACCTCCCTTGTAGACCGTGGGAATGCTGTAGACATCATATACCTCGACTTCAGCAAAGCTTTCGACAAAGTGCCCCATGATATCCTGATGAGCAAACTAGCTCAAAGTGGGCTAGATGAAACAACGATCCGGTGGATCCACAGTTGGCTACAGAATCGGACTCAAAGAGTGCTTATCAATGGGACCTTCTCAACCTGGGGAGAGGTAACGAGTGGGGTACCGCAGGGCTCAGTCCTGGGCCCAGTGCTCTTCAACATTTGTATTAATGACTTGGAGGAGGAGGTGCAGGGAATGCTGATCAAATTTGCAGATGACACAAAATTGGGAGGGATAGCTAATACTTTGGAAGACAGAAACAAAATTCAAAGTGATCTGGATAGACTGGAGCGCTGGGCAGAAAACAACAGAATGACTTTTAATAGGGACAAATGCCAAGTTCTGCACCTAGGAAAAAGAAACAAAATGCACAGTTACAAGATGGGGGATACGTGGCTCAACCACACTACAAGCGAGAAGGATCTTGGCATTGTTGTCGATCACAAGCTGAATATGAGCCAACAATGTGATGTGGCTGCAAAAAAGGCAAATGCTCTTTTGGGCTGCATTCATAGAAGCATCGCTTCCAAATCCCGGGAAGTACTAGTTCCCCTCTACTCAGCACTGGTTAGGCCTCATCTGGAGTACTGTGTCCAGTTCTGGGCACCACACTTTAAGAAGGATGCAGACAAACTGGAGAGGGTTCAGAGGAGGGCAACAAAGATGATCAGGGGACTGGAAACAAATCCCTATGAAGAGAGACTGAAAGAACTGGGCATGTTTAGCCTTGAGAAGAGAAGACTGAGGGGAGATATGATAGCACTCTTCAAGTACTTGAAAGGTTGTCACAGAGAAGAAGGCCAGGATCTCTTCTTGATCATCCCAGAGTGCAGGACACGGAATAATGGGCTCAAGTTACAGGAAGCCAGATTCCGTCTGAACATCAGGAAAAACTTCCTGACTGTAAGAGCAATACGACAATGGAACCAATTACGTGGGGAGGTGGTGGGCTCTCCCACACTGGAGGCGTTCAAGACGAGGCTGGACAGCCATCTTTCAGGGATGCTCTGACTTGGATTCCTGCATTGAGCAGGGGGTTGGACTCGATGGCCTTGTAGGCCCCTTCCAACCCTACTATTCTATGATTCCTTCCCAGAAGCTGGTTGCCATCTGCAGGTCTTCCACGTTCAAAAATGGGTCTATATATGTAGAATAGCTAGTTGCCTCACACAAGCATCTTGCACAAGAATGCAGCTTGAGGAAAATTAAGTTGCATTCAGAAAATACTTTTGCATGCATGCAGAA
The DNA here is from genome assembly GCF_057233095.1 of Heloderma suspectum. Classification (NCBI taxonomy): domain Eukaryota; kingdom Metazoa; phylum Chordata; class Lepidosauria; order Squamata; family Helodermatidae; genus Heloderma; species Heloderma suspectum. Next base: position 46,407,572 of record NC_139459.1, read on the forward strand.
GCTTATTTTCACAGAACTAGCTGTGCATAACCCACGTGAAGGTTTGTGTACTTTCATGTGGAATTGCATAAGCAGCATTTTTGTGCCTGCTGGATCCTAGCCAATGTATTTAGGACTGGGGCACATGTATCATTTGTTAATCCTGAGGATCCCTCATGTTAAACCTAATTCCTTTCCATCACAGGAGAACATTAAGGATTTATTTTATTTTAAGGACGATACTTTCTGCTCAAAAAGTTTATTAATGGCTTTTCAATTTCAATTTTATGAAGTGTAGTAATCTTACCATAGTCTTTTATCCTGGCTGAGAAAGTCAGCTCTCTGAGTTAGCATGATTATTATTCACCATATTTTCCCCTGAACATTGTGTGCACATCGTTTGTACTGAATTACACTCAGCTGACAGAACTAATGCATCAGGAACTCTTATTCTTGGAATAGCCAAAGCAGAAGAAATAGTTTTTTTGTAACTTCTGTTATTTTATTTATTAAAATAAAAATATTTCTTAGCTTCTTATTAAAACAGGAACTCTTGAAATCACTAAGAAAACCCGTCTGCATGCTCATTCAACATAGTACTGTAGAGCTGGATGGATCTGAAGGTCATTCCTTGGAACACATGAGGGCTCAAACTGGGACCAGGGCCACGCATGCCTCCCCCACCCCTTCATTCCCCAATCACATGGTGAGGTCGGGATATGAGGAGGCAGGGCCTGGAACACAGGGATGTTGGCGGGGGGACAGCGCATGTGGCCCCATTCCTGTCCCCACTTTGTGTACTCACATTTTCCGAAGAACACATGAATAGGGCTCTACTTGCACTAGAAAGGCACCTCCAGTCCAAAGTAAAGCCACCATAAATGCATAGTTAACTTACGGGTTTCACTACCACAGAAGGTGATGATGGTCAGTTGGTTAGATGTTTAGACCGATGCATGGAGAATCTGTCAATGGCTGTTAGCCCTAATAACCTAGTGGACTGCTGTGTTCAATGGCAGCATATTTCCCATGTTACCAGATGCTAGGGACAAACTCCAGTAGTCACCGTCATGCTAATCTTGCTGTAAGCTTGCAGATCCATCTCATTTTGACCACTTTTGGGATAAAGAATGCTGCACTAAGATGGACTTTGGTATTATCCAGCAAGGCATTTCTTACATTTATAATAGCAATGGGTAGAATGAGCTAAATAAGCAGTTAAGCAAAATTGTTTCACTTGCATAATACAGGTACCCAAATTCAACTGATCTTGGCACAGAATTTGGATTTACTTGATAAGTAACCTTTTGCTTTTTCCTCTTTTTTTTTAAGCACAGTGTATACAGCTCTGCCTATGTTCTACTGCCGCTGTGAAGGGAAGCTTAGAATTGCTGTTTGTATTTCAAATAACAGGGCATAGGATCAAATTACTTCAGAGGCCCACAGTGAAGAATTCATGGGGATTATGTCAATACACACAACGGTGACATAGCTAACCATGGCTTGCTTTCCTAATGAAAGTAGACATACTTCAAGTTCTTTAGAGGGCCTTTGAAGAGTTCTTACCTGCTATCATTGACATTTTATTATGGTCTGTCATTTTGAATCTTGTGTAGAATATCAAGATGCCATTCATTATGCAATGAATGACATCTTGACCATCAGCTATTCTTTGTGTAAAACCTTTCTTCGGGTATATTGTTTTATGTTATGGTGAGAAAGAAAGAAAGAATATCTGCAGTCCAGTTTAGAAACCCATTTAAACTTTCAGTTTGTGGTTTTTAAGGTGCTTAGCTTTAAATATGCACATCTGGATATTCTTATTTAGGTTAATGCCTATATTTATCCATGTATGTGTGTGCCATTGGCTTATTAGTTTTTTAAATTATTACTGAGTTATCCAGGTTGATTTATTCCCGGTCAAGCATTCATGATTTTACTACCTTGTGGTTCTTAACAGACATCCGCAGTGATAAGTAAGTTTATACTAGTTATCATTGTTTCTCCTGCAATTTTTATTTTCATTTATTTGTTAACTTTAAATCTCGCCTTCCCTCTAGGAGCCCAAGGCAGCATACCTGATCATCCTCCTCTCCTGTTTATCCTCACAACAACCCTGTGAGGAAGGTCAAGCTGAGAGACTAGCCCAAAATCACCCAGTGAGCTTTATGGCTGAGTGGGAACTAGAGCCCAGGTCTCCCATGTCCCAGTCCAACACTGCACCACACTGGCTTTCAATTCCACGCACTCTTTCCTCCCCATCCTTTTCTTCTTGTGTGTTATGTCTTTTTTTAGATTGCAAGCCTGCGGACAGGGACTGTGTTATTTTCTGATTGATTGTAAGCCATTTTAGGAACCGTTTTGGCTGGGATAAAATACTTTAAATAAATAAATAAAATGCACTCACTGTACCAGGAGGACACTGGGTACCTGGCAAAACTTCAGAATAGAGGCAAACAGAAACAGACCTGCCTGTCTTCTTTATCAATTCATATAAGAGCTTTGGAAAGACATCATAACCTGGTTACAAATTATGGGCTGGATCCAGGTTCTGCCTTCCTTGAGAGGAAGGAGCTTACGGAAGGTCCATCTGCCCAATTTGGGAGGATTCCCCCCTCCACCCCATGCCACAGCTCACCTTATTCCGCAGGGTTCCCTGACCCTCTCTGTGTAGCATTTTCAGGGGGCTGGAGGGGCAGCTGTGAGGAAGGGTTGGGGAAGTCCATGTCCACCAGACCAAGTGATCCAGCTTTAATCTGGATCCAACCCTATATGTTTTTTAAAACTCTTTTTGATTAGAGGCAAACACTTAGTAAAGGAAAGATATGAAAGAGTGTTAAAGGAATACATGCTATCTTGGGGTTGGGGGAAGAAATATGGTATAATTTAAAGGGGCAATCAAAGTTCACAAGCCTACAATAAATGAATTTTAGTGCTGAGAATTAAAATGTTAATAAGTCATGATTCTCAAAAGCCTTGTACTAATCAAACAATCCTGAAGCAGGTCTATGAACATGAGGAGCATCTGTCTAAAGTAAATGATTGATGATTTTCAGCCAGAATTCCAAATAAACTTGTCTGATTTTCCATCTTCAGTGCCTTTTTGTAGAGGAAATAAAAAGAAAGTGATTGCTCTTAGGTGAAAGTTGGAGGGAAGGAAGAGGATTCCCACTAGCAAGGCAGATATTTAATCATATTCCGTAGGTTTGGAGGAAGTGAAAGGAATGAGAGAAAGGGACTGAAATGGGAGAAAGTTGATTGTTGTATTATTTTAGTTATCCAGCCTCTGGTTGTGTTTTCAGCATGCAGCCTAATATATGTCACATATTTTTCGTCTAAGCTTGAAAAAGGCCCGTTGACGAAATACTAATTCCACTCCAGAAGAGTGGAACTTCATTGCAGAAGTGTTCACTCTATCTTTATTTACACATGTATGCATTCAGTAATTGCATGCACAGAAACTGCTTGACACTTAAGAGTTCTTTCCCTAAACTGATACATGATAGAAATGTGAAACTGTGTCTGCTTTGGATAGACTTGTAATTTTGTACCTGTAGCAGGATATACTTTCCTTGCAAGTATCAAATTTATGAGTTCGTTTGAAAATATCCTGGAGGAGATTGGAACAAGAGCTTGAAGCACAAATGGATTAATCTCCCAAAGATCTAAGGAGCCCGATCAAAAGGAATTATGTCAATCTGGTTGACAAAGCAAAATGGAATTATTCATGTTTATCTGCCCTGTTATCTGTACTTGCCGCTTGAGATACGCTTGCACTTCCAGCAAGCCCTGAAACGGCATTAAGCGTGATTCACACGGGGGCCATAATAGTCCTGTGCATGCTGGACTATTTTCTATGAAGTGGAAATGCTCCATGTGCTTACTGACATTTCCATTGGTATGGAGCCGTAGGAAGCTGCCTTATACCAAGTCAGACCATTCATCCATCTAGCTAAATATTGTCTACACTGTCTGGCAGTTGGTCTCCAAGGTTTCAGATATGCTCCCTACTTGGAGATAACAAGGGTTGAACGTGGGATCTTTTGTATGAAGAGCTTGTGCTCTACCAGTGAGCTATGACCCTTCCCCATACACTTAGGGTTGGATCCAGGCCTAGTTCCCATTGAAATAAAAAGAGACTTAAGTCATGGGTGACTTTCAAGTTAATTTCAAAGGGGTGTAAGTGCAACTAACTTAATCTGGATCCAGCCCAGAAGCTCTTGCCTTTATGAGGTTCAGCCACAACTATTACAGCCACCGGATGGGGACCTGTAGACTGTCTATCAGAAGACTACTGACTAGCTTGCACATACATATTCATCACTTAACTCATCAAGTGATGGTTTGTATGTGTATCTCAGCCATCAAGTTTAATTGCCACCAACAGAATTTTCATATCGCTTGATATCAAGCATAGTACTTCTCAATGGAGGCAGTGCACTCGTCAGCTGGGAACCACCAAGTGATGAGAAAACAGGTACATCTATGAATCATCCAAAACAAAAGTGGCATAATTTATTTAAGTCTGCTTCTTACAATTATATCATTTGGAATGTTTGCTTGATGGAGATTTTTGTCAGAAGGCTTAGGGGTGAGACAAAGCTTTGTACCATGGAGGAGGTGGGTTTAAGAGGGTTGAAAGAATAGAGGGTAATCTCATTACACAGGTGTTTGGGGATGGAGAGTCAACAAGGGAGAAAGGGCAGAGGAGAGTTTGATAACCATTAAAGTAAAGATGATACAACTGAAGCACTATAAACCTTTCTGCCTCAAATGCCTTTGGTCAATATACAGATAGTCATTTAGGCGCCATCTTTTTATATGCTGAAGGTTGCGTATATACTGCTATGAATGACTATAGGACTGCTGGGGATAAGTCATTTTGGATTGCAGCTTGTTTTCCACAAAGCATTGCTACCATGCAACCCCATTGATTTTTACTAAATTTGTACCAAATAGCATTTGGGTGATATCTCCTGGGTTTATTCTCCAGTTGAAGCCATTATTGCTGCTGTTAAAATAAAAAAGTCATGGTTGACATCAGCAGCACTGTTAAATATAGTTGTAGGGTCTTGGAAGCCAACTTCAGGCTCCTGGTTAAGATACTGAAAAGGTGGACCTCCAAAGTAGCTGTTTAAAAAATGCTACCTGTTCTACGCACAGAACAAGCATAGCTGGCCATAGTATATAAGATGATGTAGATCCATGATTGGAACTTCTATCTCTTAACATTTTTGGTTCAGACAAAATGTTACAAATGTGTTACAAGCCCTGAAAATATGGCAAAATCTCAAAATTAGAGCTGGTAATGTAATGGGTTTTTTGCCTATGTGTTCCCTAAGGATTGAGAACCTTGCATTAGATTATTGGAGGGGTGGGGAGAGGGAATTTCAGAACTGTGTTGATGATGACCACATTGAGCATGTTGATCTGAAAGGGACTGCTGGTTTGCAGCTGATCTACAATTTGGCATGCAGTCTAGAACACAGACATCAGTACTGAAAAGCCACAAACTCTACCCTGCCAACGCAAGTTTTGCAGTGAATTCTGTATGAGAGATTTTAATAGTGATAGCGAAATGGTGAGGCCTGAAGTTACCAGAGTTTATGGGAGCCACTGGAATAAGTTTTCTTAGTTGTTTGCAGTCTTTACCCCTTGAATGTTCATGTTTCAAAGCATTTGATTTAATGTGCGCATATAACTGGTCACACAATTACTTGGTTATCTATTTGTTCATTTAAATGTCTAAGCTATTAATTCCCTAAGGAGCAGCTGGTGTAACAATAGAATTGGGGGAAATAAACACCCTTTTTAAAGCTATGTAAAATGTATTAAAATCTCCTGGCCCTCTGAAGCCAGTCCATAAGTCATAAAATGACACATTTGGAGGGGTAGTTTTATGAACCAGCCACTGGGAAAGCCTCTGGGTGTATCTTTCAGGGCTAGCCCCACCATGAGCCACATAAGTGCAGGAAAGGGCAACTACAATGATCAAGAGGCTGGAGCAGCTCCCCTATGAGGGAAAGTTACAACAGCTGGGATTGTTTAGCTTGAAAAAAAGGAGGGTAAGGGGAGACATGATAGAGGTCTACAAAATTATGCGTGATGTGGAGAAAGTGGATAGGGAGATATTTTTCTCCTTCTCACAGTCAGGGCCAGAAATATTGGAACAAGGATAACTGTTTCGGCAGTTGGCCTCTGTATACCACCACATTGAAGTTGAAAGGAAACACACCCAGATGGGAGCGGTCAGGACTTTCAGCTGCAATTCAAGGGGTTTGACAAAAGTGGGACACTACCCATTCAGGGAGTACAGCCAGTGGCATACACCTCCCCCCCCATTGTTGGTGGCTCATAAGTAATGGAAGGAATGGCTGACAAGCAGCTGCATGGCCAGGTGTGGTGTGTTTCCTGGGTACCCCATGACCAATCAAGCAGATAAAAGGCCTGGAGGTGGTTCTGAGTGTTACATTTGCATTTGGTAGCTGTTCACTGGAACTCCCAACATGAGGTCCAAAGAGGTGTCCATGCGAGTGAAGGAGGCCATCATTAGGCTGAAGAAACAACATAAACCCATCAGAGAGAGAGCAAAAACAGTGGGAGTGGCCAATACAACAGTTTGGAACATCCTGAAAAAGAAGGCATTAACTGGCAAGCTCAGCAACAGCAAAAGGCCTGGAAGACCACGGAAGACAACTAAAGTGGATGACCGCAGAATTCTGCTCATGGTGAAGAAGAACCCTTTCACAACATCTAGCCAGGTCAAGAACACTCTTGCGGAGGTAGGCATGTCATTGTCAACATCTACAGTCAAGAGATGGCTTTATGAATGTAAATACAGAGGCTTCACAACAAGGTGCAAACCACTGGTAATGCTCAAGAACAGACAGGCCAGATTAGCCTTTGCCAGCAAACACCTAAAAAAAGCCTGCCCAGTTCTGGAATAAGATTCGTTGGACTGATGAAACCAAGATTAACTTGTACCAGAATGATGGGAAGAGAAAAGTATGGAGAAGGAAAGGAACAGCTCATGATCCAAAGCATACCACACCATCTGTCAAACATGGTGGAGGCAGTGTTATGGCATGGGCATGTATGGCTGCCAATGGAGCCGGGTCACTGGTGTTTATTGATGACCTGACCGCTGATAAAAGCAGCAGGATGAATTCTGAGGTGTATAGGGCTATACTTTCTGCTCAGATTCAGCCGAATGCTGCCAAACTGATAGGACGCTGCTTCATATTGCAGATGGATAATGACCCAAAACATACAGCAAAAGCTACCCCAGAGTTTCTCAAGGCAAAGAAGTGGGATGTTCTTCAATGGCCAAGTCAGTCACCTGATCTCAACCCAATAGAGCATGCTTTTCACTTACTGAAGACAAGACTGAAGGCAGATAGACCCACAAACAAGCAGCAGCTGAAGGCAGCTGCAGTAAAGGCCTGGCAAAGCATCTCGAGGCAGGAAACTCAGCATTTGGTCATATCCATGGGTTCCAGACTTCAGGCAGTCATTGACTGCAAAGGATTTTCATCCAGGTATTAAAGGCGATCCTTAAGTTTGAAATACTGTTGGTTTGTTCCATTACATATGAGCCACGAACGATGTGTGTGTGTGTATGCCATTGGCTGTACTTCCTGAATGGTTAGTGCCCCACTTTTGTCCAACCGCTTGAATTACAGCTGAAAGTCCTGACTTCACTCCCATCTGGGTGTGTTTCCTTTCAACTTCAATGTGATGGTGTACAGAGGCCAACTGCCAAAACAGTTATCCTTGTTCCAATATTTCTGGCCCTGACTGTAATACTAGAACCCCGGGTCATCCCATGAAGCTGATTGGTGGGAGATTCAGGACAAATAAAAGGCAGTATTTCTTCACACAGCACATAGCCAAACTGTGGAATTCGCTACCACAGGATATAGTGATGGCCACCAATTTGGATGGGTTTAAAAGTGGGTTAGACAAATGCCTGGAGGAGAAGGCTATCTATGGCTACTAGGCCTGATGCCTATATGCTACCTCCAATATCAGAGGCAGTAAGTCTATGTACATCCATTCCTGGGGAGCATGGGTGGGAGGGTTGCACTTATGCTTGTAGGTTTCCCATCGACAGCTGGTCAGCCACTGTGTGAGCAGAATGCTGGACTAGATGGACCCTTGGTCTGATCCAGCATAGCTCTTCTTATGCTCTTATGGCTCAGGTGTTGGGTTGGGAGGCAGGGCAAATCATGCATCCCCATCCACCGCCTACAGGGCTGCCTGTCATTGACACCATTGTGAACATAGCTGGCTCCCTAGCCAGCTGCTGTGGCAGCTTCTACCTGCCTGCCCACCCATTGTCCTCATGGAGGATAAGGCTATCAATGCTACTAGTCATAATGGTTATATATTACCCCCTCTATCAGAGGTCATATGACTCTGAATACCAGTTGCTGGGGGACATGAGTGAGAAGGTGCTTTTGCATTCATGCCCTGTTGTGGGCTTCCTATAAGCATCAGGTTGGCCACTATGAAAACAGAATGTTAGATTAGATAGGTCTTTGGTCTGATACAGCATGGCTCTTATGTTCTTACCACTGCTGCTTTTGCTGCTGTAGCATTTGCTGCTCCCAAAAGTGGCAGTGGGGCTCCCATGGTGCCCACTCCATGCCTCACTCACTCTTGAGGACGGGGTCTTTTTTCTCAGTGCAAATCCTTGTGTGTGATGTGGCCCTGGAGAGACTTAAGCCACCACTGCTTTGCTGTGATAGCAGCAAATACTTACAAAAGTTACTTTAAAAGTAACTTTAACTTTAAAGTTATGTTAAACAGTATTTGGCACCATTGCACAAAGTCACAGTAGGATAGGTGCTTTCTGGGGCTACCTCACCCACAATGTCTTGCTCTGAGGAAGGCCTCCTTCCTCATAGCTTGGTATTGACACATGAGAAGGCCACAGAAGTCCAGAGGTTACATACGCTGCTACTGCTAAGGCAGCAATTAAAACAATCACAAAAGGCAAGCCAGGGTGGCTAGAAGAGGAGGAGGCTGGGGGGTCTGCTTGGCTGGTTGCCTCAGGCAGCTCAAGATCTTGTATAAAAACATTAATTGGAAGCACCTTTTTAGTCAATTAAAATTAGATAAATCAATTAAAAGGTTTTTAATGATTAATATTGTAGCTCACCCACATCAGAACAAAATAATGTACCTTCCCTATTTAATGAACGTGAAATTGCAAGGGGAAAGAAGTAATTATAGAATGGGGCTTTTTTAGTTAACAAAAGAAAACTGCATTTGCTGCTGTTGATGTAACTTGAAAACAAAGGAACAAAGAGGCATGCATTAGGTAGAATACTTCCACAGTAGGATGCAAGTCACAATTAAAAGCAAAATGCTCTTAATAGGATCCCTTATAAAAAAGATAGGGAATGTGTATCTTGATGTGAAAAATTAATTGTCCATTGCTTTTGCTGTAAGATTTAAAGACGTGTTCATGTTTTTTTCCTTATTTAACTTCACAGTGAATTAGTATGTTGGTTGGAGCATGTTATGAAGAATGATATATTGTTTTATTTTATGAATCCAAATTATTGGAAGGACTTTATCTTGCAGAATGAAGCTGCCTTTTGCTGAATCAGACCATTGGTCCATCAAACCCAATATTGGTCCAGTTCTGTTCACACAACATGAAAGCCCATTAAAGACTGATGTACACGACAGTCCATTGATGGTTCATTTACCCTTGAGTAGCTGTGGCACATGCCAGCCACCATTATGAATATGCAACCCCAACTGGGGGCTATGCAAGGGTTGTTTAATCCTCAAATAACCCCCACCAGCTGGTTTTCACAATACAACAACCCCTGAGAGATTAACCCTCTATGAGCTGCTGTGTCACATGAACCAGGTCAATGTCTATTCTGACTGGCGGCAGTTTTCTGAGGTTTTGAGCAGGGATTATTCCTGCTGATTCTTTAACTGGAGATGCTGGACATTGAGCCTCAAATCTTCTCCATGAAAGCATATGCTCTAACACTGGCCTGGTCCACACATAACATTAAGCCATGTTGTGGTCTGTTGAAATCTGGCTTGTCTTTTTGTCTGAACCTATCCCAACAAACCATGGTTTGTTAATCAGCTACAAACCAAAACTAGAAGCCTTGGTTCATTGTTGACTATGAAGTCTGGCTTGTTTAAAATATGGCTTGTCGCGGTGTCTGAGCCCAGAACTGTGGATTATCCGTGGTTTGTTTGTGCTGCTATCCACCCCGAAACAGAGGTGTCTGGTAAGAGCAGGCTGAAAATGAAACCACACTGAAGGCTGGCAAAATGGGCATGAGAGAAACAAACCAGAAATAGGGGAAACAATTTGTTTGCTTGTTTGCAAGACAATTCATGGCTCAAACAACAAAACATGGCTTAGTGTTATACGTGAATGCAGCCACTGAGTTATGGGCTCTTCCCATTAAGAGGCAGCCCTCTACTCCTTCCTCGCAAAGGTTTCTCTGATATATGTCTAATAAAAAATTTATCTAAAGAATGACATATGTATATACCATGAATATATTACCAGGTTCTCTTTGTACTTATTAAATATGTTTCAGATAATGGTGGCCAAACTATGGGAGGTGGAAATAACTGGCCATTAAGAGGAAGAAAGTGGACGTTGTGGGAAGGCGGAGTGAGAGGCGTTGGATTTGTTGCAAGCCCTTTACTGAAAGAGAAAGGAGTGGAAAGTCATGCCCTTATCCACATTTCTGACTGGCTGCCGACCCTGGTGAAGCTTGCTGGAGGAAGTACAAATGGCACCAAGCCTTTAGATGGCTTTGATATATGGAAAACACTCAGGTAATTTCTGCAATAAAACATTTGAAACAGAATTCTGCTTTAATAAGACATTATCCTCTGTAGTGAATTTTGTGAGGCTAAAATCTATAACCATCAGATTTTTTAAAAAGTGTGCATCTTAAATGTGTTTTAAAATGTGACGAGATAGATAAAATGAATTTATTAAAAGCAGCCCAAATAGCCTGTGCTTGACAATGGGAATTTAACATGATGTTAAAGCAAAAGTGGTGGTTAGCAAAAGACTGACAAGTAGCAGAAATTGGGGTAGGGAAGATGAAGCAATATTACTTACATATAGTAGCACTTTTAAACAGAGAAAGCTTTGGGAAATGGTTTGTGTCTTGAAAAATAAATGTGTGAAAGCCAGAAATTATATATGCCAAATTACCATTATGTGTATGAAAACATCCTTTATGAAGCATCTGAATGTGGTGAGCACATCATTGGCAACCACAACTAAACCATCATACACCTGACATTTAATTGCCTCAGTTTCAATGGGTTGCATTCAACGCAGGCTACCCACCAGCAGAACAGAAACCACTGGTGGAACAGATTTCCTCTCCCCGCTGCAGCCCCTTGCACACACCCCAAATGTGCTGCAGAGGATTGGGGACCCTCTGGTGCAGATTGGGGGGCACATAGGGGGCTTTGCAAATGGGAAATCCCAGTGCACGAGTGACCGTTTGTTCATGCACCTTTGGATTTAACCTAATATAAGGAACTTACAGGCTGCACAGAGACTCTAATTTAGAGACCTAAGAGTGAAGTAGCACTTTCAGAGCCTTCCAAATGGATAATTGGTAGGCAAGGAAAGAAGGTGACAGAACAGAGTTAGGGACACAGGAAGATGCTGTAATCCAGGTCACACTATTTGTCCATCTAGCCCAGTGTTGTCTGGCCGCATCTCTTCAAGGTCTTTGGGAAAGAAATAGTTCCTGTCATCTGCTACCTAAGATCCTTTCACTGGAGATGTCTGGGATTGAACCTGGGACATGCAGATGCTCAGATGCCAAGCTATGGTCCCTGAAGTCTCTACCCAAGAGAAGGTGCGGGGGAAGGGTTCAAGAGTGTGGCAGGCAGCATGCAGGGGGTAACTGAAAAGAGCTAGGCAACCAAGCTCGATTAAGTTTCATCAAGGAGCAAATGCTTTGTATGGTACCTTGTTTATTTTCTTATATTCAAAAATCCATATAAATCATGAGAAGGTCTTGAGAAATACTTGGATATTTGCTGCTCTGAGTGGATTCGTTTAACAGAGTGATAATCCAACTACTTACAATGGACAAATTCATGCATGTCCAGTGTGTCATCCATCAAAACCATTTCTTCCGATAGTCTGATTAATTCTAATCATTCATGACGACGCTTTTGCCTTCTAAATTTCCCCTATTGTACTACCTATTTCTTTGCAATGTAACCCAGATTCCCCAGAGTGCTGGTTGTTTTGTGTGAACAATGTAACCAGATACATTCTGGCATGGTTGAAAAGTAACTGGTTTTCAATATCACAAAGTAAACAAGTTGGAGAGAGGTGATAATTGCATAATTAAGCTATCAGCAACACCAAAGGTGATTTGCAGTCTTTGTTTCAGTTGGTATATTTAGCGGAAATGATAATAGCTGGGATTTTAATAGATTGGATTAAGCAGCCTGGGTTTTAAAAGTGTGATATATGTATTGTGCATATAGAATTATTGATAGACACACACACACACACACACACACACACACCCCGAGGAAGGAAAATATCTGCAACTATTATTATATATAGCAACAGGCAGAGTACACGAAATTGACCGCAGTCTCCTCCTTTCTTGATTCTGTCATGCATCAGTTACCTACAATAGCTTTCTATTAGAGCTATTTAAATTATTTTTGCCTGCCTGGGGTGATGTTTTTATTATTTTATCTGGTTGGACAGGCATCTCTACAGATGCTTTTGGTAGTGAGTATCTTTCTAGGTTAGAACAAAGGATTGCACTTCATGAGCCATTGGAATGGTCCAGCATCATGATCCTGTGAACTTTCCTAAGTTCTGTAGACCAACCAGAATTCTGGTTGGACAAAGCAGTCTTGATAAAGTTGCAGCCATAACACTCAGTTTCCCCAAAAGGGAATAAAAATATAATCTCGCATATATCGGGCCCAAATCATATGGGGCTGCCCTTGCTTCTCTGCCACCATTGTGTCTGCTCATTGTCATCCGGCGAAACTTTTTTGGGTGGCGAAGGGTTTTCTTGGTGTTAGGCTCTGGTGTGCAAGAGCTAGAAGGCTTGAAGGCCCAATGTGACAAATTTTCTGTACATTTTCAAATGAAGTTGCTCACATCTGTGCTGACTTAGATGCCATAGTTTTGGCAGAATCGGATATGGATGGTGTTGTTTTTATCATAGTTTTATTGTGTTTTGTGTTTTTAAGTTTTGTATGCCATCTTTGGAGGGTTTTCTTTAAAAGACAGCTTATAAATCTTTTTTTTAAAGCAAGCAAGCAAATAAATAAATACATAAAGTGTTTGGAAATTTGTGTTTGGAGAGCTAGTGTGGTGTAGTGGCTAGAGTGTTGGACTGGGAGCCGGGAGATCCGGGTTCTAGTCCCCACTCAGCCGTGGAAGCTCACCGGGTGACTTTGGGCCAGTCACAGACTCTCAGCCCAACCCACCTCACAGGCTTGTTGTTGTGAGGATAAAATGGAGGAGGAGGAGGACCATGTACGCTGCCTTGGGTTCCTTAAGGAGGAAAAAAGGCGGGATATAAATGTAATAAATAAATACATGAATGAATGAATGAATGAATGAATGAATGAATTTTAACTAATGTAAAATGCTGCTGCTCACCTCTTGATGGAGGCAGATCTCTGCGGGCATTTAATTATGTCTTCTATTTATTGCACTGACTGCCTGTTAGTTTATGTGCTAAATCAAGGTACTAATGATAAACTTGTATAAGCCCTAAATAGCTAAAGAGCCAGGTACATTGTGAAGTACCTTCCACTTCAGTCCCCCCATGAATTAAGATATATAAGAGAGGTCCTGATTCATGCTCTGTATACCCATAAAGAAAAATCTGCCACCATAGATAAGGTCTTCTCAGTGATGGCACTGCACTTTAGAATTCTTGCCAAAAAGAGGCCTCCTGAGCTCCTCCCTTCAGTCAGTCAGAAAACTAGTGAAAACATTTTTAGTTTAGGCAGGCATTCTAAGATTAACTTGACTGGTATTTTTATGCTTGTTTGACTTTCAGTATTGTTGTGTTTTAAAATATCTTCTAAATATTTTGTATTGACAAGTTGTATTTTATAGATATTGGTGTAAATCCCTTTGAGTTTTCACTTTGTTTAAGGAAAAACAAAGTACACATCCTAAAATAACGAAATAAAAGAAACCGAGGTACTGATTTCCCAGTGCAAATAGAGGGCACCCAATATTCTGCACTCAATTTGAGCAGCATGTTAACAAACTTTCGTTTCTTGAAAGGATCACAAAAGAAAGCATTGAAAGAGTAGGCATATGGTTCTTTTAAACTGTAGAAGGGAATGTAATGGCTTTTCCCCCTGATAACTTTTGTTCTAGTGAAGGAAAACCATCACCCAGAAAGGAGCTGCTTCATAACATAGACCCAATTTTCGTGGATCCATCACCATGTGAGTCTGTCATTAATTGCTGGAACTCTTAAAGACTTAAGAGATCACCTTAAGGCCAGGGGGGGAATTTTCCCTTGCCAGGTAAGTTTTATTTTGCTCTAAGTGGAGAATTGAAATAAGGCTGGACGCCTGCCATTCTGCCACTTTGACATAAGGTGTTGCAGTGATCTCATCTACAGTGCACAGTTAACTACCCTCTAAATCATTCCTAGAGTCTGTTGCATTCTCTTGTGCTCCAACGTCACTCATATGTAAACCATAATGTAGTCCAGAGCATGGAGCTGTTGACAGACAACCACATGCTTCAGGTACATAGTAAGGCATCATGCCAGAGACCAAACTGCCTCCAGCACTGAGAAGTGGTGGTGATCTTCTAATAGCTGTGTGTACACCCATATGTTGCTTCATGTATAATAAAGCTCCATTGTTGACCTTGCAGATGGAGGGATATAGATGGTGTGGGAAGAATTAGTTCATACATGGCTATGAAGTTCTAAATCCCATGGTTGCTTTTCAGCTGTAATCACATGAGATGGGAAGTTTTGCCAATTCTGCTTCTCCACTAAATGCTGTCTGTTTTACAACTCTCTGCAGCTATTTTTTGTTTTTGTTTTATTTGTTGCCAGAGACTAAGCTTTTCAATATGGGGATTGTTTTAAGAAAAATTTCATTGGAATATGCTCTTTTTTACACTCTAAGTTCCTTAATGAAATTACTATGTAATAACAAAGAGGTGTCCAAAACCACAGATGGCAGCCCTCCTCGCAGGGTTCCCAGGCTTTATGACTCTGCTGCCTTGCACAGTTCCTTTCACCCTTCCCCTTCTACAAAACTGGAAGTTCAGGAAGTGAAGATGAGAGAGGAAGGAGGGGGTAGCTGAATTGGGAATTGCACTACATGGGAGCCAGAACTCCTGATTCTTTAATGTCCTCTTATCTGAAGCAGTGGCAGGCAAGTGGCTCAGAGAACAAGCAAGTGTGTGTGTGGGAGGGGGGTATGTGTGTGGAAAGACTGTTGTGGCTCTTGGCCAGGACAAAAGCATTCTACCTCCCAAGCCATACATTGTGTTCCAGGCATTTGTTTTGGTCATCCCGGTGGTGCAAAATGTTTTACAAAGCACCAGGTGGACTAGCTGGCATACCATGGAAGCCATGCGCTATACAGGCCTGCTCTTGGGTATACAGGGACTTCTCTGGGTTCTTTTTGTGCCATATTGTTCAGGGACCCCATAAAATGGGTTTTGTGTGAAAGCTGTTGCTCCTGAGAAAATGGAGGCAGCTGCGAGATGAGTTGTGTGTGATGGAGTGCCTCTCCTGGTATGAACGTACCCACAGACTACAATTAACATTTGAGGCCTCTTTCGAGAGCCTCATCCAAGGGAGGTTTGGAAGATAACAACACCTTTTCGGTGGTGGTCCCCTGATTGTGGAATACTCTTCCTACTGACATCTGCCCAGCACAGACTTTGTCATCTTTTCAACACCAGTTTAAGACTTTCCTCTACTCCCTGGCATATGATGGGCTTTTT
Source organism: Heloderma suspectum (assembly GCF_057233095.1). Lineage (NCBI taxonomy): Eukaryota > Metazoa > Chordata > Lepidosauria > Squamata > Helodermatidae > Heloderma > Heloderma suspectum. The sequence goes on from NC_139459.1 coordinate 46,423,548, forward strand.
AATGTTAGTTTTTTATCAGGTCCCGATAGTTTTATTGTTAATTATTTTTAACTGTTTCAGACTGTTTTAAACTCTTGTACGTTAAAAGTTTTATATTATGTTTTACTATGTTGTGAACCATCCAGAGAGCTTTTGGTATCGGATGGTATAGAAATGACTTGTTCTAAACTTTTCCATATTTTATTAACCTTATTTATATCCCATCTTTCTTCAGTAGAACTCAAGGTGGCATATATAAAGTTTCCACCAGTGACTCTCCCATCCAGATCTACTTTGTTTCAGCAAGGTTGCTACATGGATTTCCTTCAAACCATATCTCTAGCCTATCATAGATACGATAATCCATGCGGACTCATGTTAATACTGAAGCACCTTTCAATATATGGCTCACATAGACAAGGCATTTGCCCTTTCCTCTAGTAAATTAAAGCAGGCCTGCCCCACAGAGGATAGTCAGTTTATACAGGTGATGTGCTATGTAGCTAATTCACTACTCAGAAGTCATTGTGGTAGGTGGATGAAATTCCTTATGCAGAGCCTAATTTGACTGAGACTTCACCAGGGCTCAGCCCACAAACCAGTTTTCAGCACCAGGGCTCCCACAAGTACATGAGAACATACCTATAGGTATGTGTAAAGTGCATTTCCTTTGCTACTGAACTGCTATGATCCCATACCTCTGGGATTAAAGAGGAAAAGTTCCTAAGCCTTCAGGAAGTGTTTAGCCCCACTATCTAGCTTTTTAGAAACTAAACTAATTTTTTAGAAGTGAATCCTGCACAGAACAGCTGTTTGCAAGTGGCTTTTTCTCTGTACAGAAGCAGCATGCGTGCATATTCTATTGTTGGCTGACTCAGTACTTCTTGTGGGTGACAGCGGCACATGAGAGCTGGCTGATTCGAGGCCTGGCTGTGCCAACTTCTCTCAAAGGAATGCTATGCTGATTGATGCAGCCCTACTGCCTCCTCTTATGATCGTCACTCTCCAAAGCAGTGACTCTTCTGGAATTCATTTTCTGTGGTGCTAGTTGAACCCAGCTGAGGTGGCCATGATAATATGCCACTGCATAATTGAGTGTCTCTGAAGTGCTCAGTGGAGTCTCTTAAGATCAGACATTTGCTCTTGACATTGATTCAACAATGCCCAAGTTTACTTATTTTTTCCAGTGTATATACTGCAAACTATACACATTTCTTAACAGTTTGATGTAGGGATAACTGGAGAGGAGGGTCCTCCCTGCCCCCCAGTTTGAGCAATATAGCATATCCCAACATAACATAAGCTGTTGTATTAATGACATACATATCTCTTTCCAGAGCCATTGTCACTGGGGGGAGGGGAGAGAAGAACCACCACATCATTACAAAAAAGCTTCATCCTTTATCTGTTCATCCTACTGACATCCTTTTCCTCCAGAGTTTCTTGCATCTGCTACCTAGACCATCTTTTGTCATTTTTTCTTTTTGCAGAAGTATATAGGAGCAGCCAGGCCTGAGACTCATATAATAGATTAGCTTCTGAAATTATATCAACAGAAATATTTATAGGAATTACCTGCATTATTTGCCAGTTCTTCTCTAAGTAAATTTTCATGTGCATTGCAGACATCAAAACTGCCAGAGGTAATTATTTTACTAGCTATGGATCCCCAATCCTGGGGGAAGAAAATAGTGTTACAGATGGATGCTATGCATGCATTTCCCTGGGCTAAGAAAAGCTAATCTAGGACAGATAGTGTTCAACACCAGTCATCATCTGCTTGACCAAAGGGAATGGAAGCTTTGATTCAGTCCTCTGACCAAACAGACATTTGAGAGTGTTGAACAAAATCTGTTCTGGATCAGCCTTTTTAGTACTGGGAAACATGTGTGCAGTTCAGTCTGTTCACATGATTTCTCCTATTGGATATGTGAAGCAACAGTACTTCAAAATGTCATCAAAACCTATTAGTTTGTGCCCTGTGCATTAACGTATTTCTTTTTCTAAGTATCTGTGCAACTTCTCTTAGGACTCGAAAATTTATCTGCAAAGATCTCCCTAGACTTGTAACCTTCTAAGCCAGATGCTGCCCACCAGCTATGTATGCATTGGGGTCTGCCAGTCTCCACTGCTGCAGTCCCAGACAAATACCCCCCCCCCCGCAAGTTTATCAAACTCCCTCTATGCCATCATACATGGCTGGTGGGCTGCATTCCATTTGATGGATCAAAAGCTTTAGGTGGTTACCCTAGCTCAGGGACGTTCACCCTCTTTCAGCCCAACAGCCGAATTTGGTTTTGGAGAAGCTCTTGGGGACCACATACCAGTGGTGGACAGAGCCAAAGGTAAAAGAGGCAGGGACTAAAAATACCAGCGTACTGTAACGTAAAGCTCTTACTGCCAGTAACTAAGCAAGCCACCAAATGATTGGTGGTAGGGGGAAAGGGGGTCGGGCCAGGGGAAACGGGCATGGCCATATAGAGGGCTGGATTGGGACCCCAGGAGGGTCAGATTTGGCCTCTGGGCCTGAGGTTCTGCACCCCTGCTTTAGCTGAAAGTCGAAGGGACCAGTTGCTTTGCATTTTGTTCTTCATTTTCTAATTTCAATCATGATAATTTGTCAGGTTAAAAAATTCTGTGGAAAATAAAATAGCAACAGCTATTAAAGTGAAGGCTGTAAGAAACAGGCTTTGCTCCCATAACGTTCAAAATAGTCAACCTATTTTCAGATTATAGGCAAAACAACTACTGAATAGGTTAATGTTTTTCCAGGCACCCAAAATATCTGCCTCAGTACATATATGTCTACTATAGTTGCAATGGCAGATTTCTTGAAGAAAGATGATTTGAGCCGAAAAGTATTTAGCTACCCGCCTACATGTAAATTCTAGCTAACCACAGAAAATGATAGATCTGGGGCAAATGTTAGTGAGGATAAAGAATACTAGCTTCGTCTGGAATAACTTGCACTCTTTCCTCAGATGTTTCAGAGGAGCAGGGTGGAGGTGAAGAAAGGACGTAATAGCATCAAAAATGCTTAGTCAAGATATGAACAACAATGAGTCAAGGATGTTGAGACTGGCCTCTGTATACTGAAACAGTTCACCTTGTTTTGGAAATAGGAAAAGGGAACACTTAAGGGCTTATCATGGCAAGTCATTTTCTTGCCTTTTAAAATTGTAGTAGCAACAGCAGATCATTCTACAAAGGGCCAAAGTGGCTTTTTGCAAAAGAGCAAGGAAGGAAGGAAGGAAGGAAGGAAGGAAGGAAGGAAGGAAAAATAAATAAATAAATAAATAAATAAAGAAAGAAAGAAAGAAAGAAAGAAAGAAAGAAAGAAAAGCCAAGCATGCCCATGCCAGCCAGCACCTGGGTCTGTTTGTCTCTGCCCCATCATCTGCCACTGTCTGGGGGGCCATTTGGGGGGGGGGGGCTTGTGGTAGGAGGACCTGGACTTTGGCCCTGAGGTCCAGCCATAGCTGCTCCACTAACCTTCCTCCCTACCCCCCACCCCATGGGAGGAAAAAGGAGCTTGGGGGAAGGCAATTTCGAACTGAAAAAATGACTGCAGAAAAACCAGTTAAGATGCAATCCTATGCATGTTTAGATGGAAAAAAAGTCCTACAATTCCTAGCATTCCCGAGCCAGCCATGTAGGTCCTGCAAGGCTAAAGTCTGCGCATCCCTACATTAGATACATTGGGCCAATTACTGCCAGGGTGAGATTTAAACTTGGCTACACAGAGTTGCTACTGCTGATGTTCCCAGATGTTTCTGTGCTAATTTTTCAACATACATTTTTAACTGAAGTTGTATGCAAATATATGTATAAATGTGTGTGTGTGGGGGGGGTAGATATGCAGCTGCAATACCTTTTTGATCACACTTTACATGTCCATAGTATGTAATTTCACTGTTTATGAAGAAGATAGAGAAAAGTTCATAATGTTTTCTGGCGACTTGCCAGACCACCCTGCATCTGCCAGGGCAGCAGCACTGTCTGGAGTTTCTCTAGCCAGTACTAGCAAGAGAAGCCCTTCCTCATCTCTGTGTTCAAGCATCTGTGTTTGTGTGCGGCACCCTGGAACCTCCCAGTGTGATCCTCCAAACCAAAACAATTGTGCGCCTGTGATGTAGGTGGCTGTAATTTACATTTGGACAACAGTTTATTTGAACTGGCATCCTTGTAACATATTGGAAACAAAACCAGGACACAGTCCACTGGGAAGTTCTCCTGTGCAAGAACCTCTGAAATGAACAGGAACTGTGCAGGAGTGTCATGCAACATGATAGTAGTGATCCAGCAATGTGCTTGCAATAGATCCATATGCACACTGGGGTTTACTGGGACTCATTTTTTCTCTCTTTAACAGCCTGTGCCAAACCACTTTTTAAAGTTTAAAAATGTCTTACTGGGATTCACTGTAACAGAGTTCTGGAGGAAATAAGCCCTGGTAAACACATGCTATAGTTTTTTCATACGTTAGTCCACCAGAGACTCAACACAGTGCCTCTCTGAATAGAAACCAAGGTCTAGACACTGCAGTGATTTTTTTTTAATTGATCATCTACATTCGCAGATTCTCCTGCCTTCCCGTTTAATCTTTTCACACACAATTTCAGTCAGAACACTGAATTAAAGAAAAAGCTCACTATTCCCTAATGAATATGTTAATTGAATTGACCATATAGAGGAATAAAGTCACATAATACTTATATGTTTCAAATTAAGTGCACTTACGTGCACTGGAAAAAATATTGCAAAATGTACATATCACACACATTTGTTATAACTTTGCATCCTTCCTTTAAAAAGCAACTCTCCCAAGTTATTGATGGCTTGGCAGCTGTGAGGGTGACGTCAGCTTTTCCATTGTGAAGGATCTGCTTTCTTTTAGATAGTCTTATGGCATTTCATCAAGTTTCAGTGATTCAGCTGAATTAAAAACCAACTGGCTCTGAGTCAGAATTCCCTTAACTGCTAAACCAAACATATTCCTGACCACGCAGTCATTGCTAGATGGCCTGTCGCACAGGAGTGCTGAAACTCTGTATTCTATTATAGGCAGTTTTATTTTTCAGAATCTGAATTGAATGATGTCATGAAAGTAACTGAACCCAAGTTGGAACTGAGGGTTGTTAATCAGAATCTGACAATATACTTCTTTATCTGCCATTTTAATTCATGAATAAAACAAGGGGCATTAAAAACCTTTGCAAGAAAAAGTTATTCTTATCTATTTGAAGAGAACAAATGGTAGGTTTTTATCAAATGCTTCGAAGGGTTGACTTCCCAACTCAAGAGATGTGCTGATACATGGAGATTTCTGGGTAAGGGACTTCTGTTATCATTCGCAATTCTATACATTCCGCACATGAAAAATGAGAGATATAGTGACCTGTGTGTCTATTGATTATAGTGAATTGAATCTGAACATATTTGATCTAAAAGGCATAGATCCAAAACAAAGACATTAAGAAGCATAGTAAAATGAATCTATTATTTGGTCTGAGTCAGTTTGATCAAAATCTGTGTTACTACCCTTAACATCTATAAGGCCATTACTTCAGGCATTGTACTAAAAACTGCCAAAATTAATTGTTCAGTCGTTAAGTCTTGTCCGACTCTTAGTGACCCCATGGACCATAGCACGCCAGGCCTTCCTGTCCTCCACTCTCTCCTGGAGTGTGCTCAAGTTCATATTAATTGCATCGGTGATGCTTTCTAGCCATCTCATCCTCTGCCATCCCCTTCTCCTTTTGCCTTCAATCTTTCCCAGCATCAGGGTCTTTTCCAGTGACTTTTCTCTTCGCATTAGGTGGCCAAAATATTTGAGCTTCAGCTTCAGTATCTGTCCTTCCAATGGGCAGTCAGGGTTGATTTCCTTTAGGATGGACTGATTGGACCTCCTTGCAGTCCAGGGGTCTCGTAAGAGTCTTCTTCAGCACCACAGTTCGAAGGCATCAATTCTTCGGCGCTCAGCCTTCCTTATAGTCCAGCTCTCACAGCCATATGTTACTACTGGGAAAACCATAGCTTTGATTATACGAACTTTTGTCGGCAAGGTGATGTCTCTGCTTCTTACTATGCTGTCTAGGTGTGCCATAGCTTTCCTGCCAAGGAGCAAGTGTCTTTTAATTTCATGGCTACAGTCCATATAAATCATCCAACCCAGCATTTCTCATGATGTACTCTGCATATAAATTAAATAAGCAGGGCGACAATATACAGCCTTGTCATACTTCTTTCCCAATTTTGAACCAATCGGTTGTTCCATGTCCGGTTCTTACTGTTGCTTCTTGACCCTCGTACAGGTTTCTCAGGAGACAGGTAAGGTGGTCTGGTACTCCCATCTCTTTAAAAATTTGCCAGAGTTTGTTGTGATCCACACAATCAAAGGCTTTGGCGTAGTCAGTGAAGCAGAAATAGACATTTTCTCTTGCTTTGTCCATGATCCAGCGAATGTTGGCGATTTGATCTCTAGTTCCTCTGCCTCTTCAAAACCTCGCTAGTACTTCCGGTAGTTCTCGGTTCACATGCTGCTGAAGCCTAGCTTGTAGGATTTTGAGCATAACCTTGTTGGCATGTGAAATGAGCGCAATTGTGCAGTAGTTTGAACACTCTTTGCCCTTCTTTGGAATTGGAATGTAAACTGACCTTTTCCTGTCTTGTGGCCACTGTTGAGTGTTCCAAATGTGTTGGCATATTGAGTGCAGCACTTTAACAGCATCATCTTTTAGGATTTTAAAAAGCTCAGCTGGAATACTGTCATCTCCGCTAGCTTTGTTGTTAGTAATGTTTCCCAAGGCCCACTTGACTTCACTCTCTAGGATGTCCGGCTCAAGTTCAGTGACCGCACTATCATGGCTATCAGGGACATTCAGATCTTTCCTGTATAGTTCTTCTGTGTATTCTTTCCACCTCTTCTTAATCTCATCTGTTTCTGTTAGGTCCCTGCCTTCTTTGTCCTTTATCATGCCCATCTTTGCACAAAATGTTCCCTTGAGATCTCCGATTTTCTTGATGAGATCTCTAGTCTTTCCCATTCTATTGTTTTCCTTGATTTCTTTGCATTGTTCATTTAAGAAGGCCTTCTTGTCTCTCCTTGCTATTCTCTGGAACTCTGCATTCAGTTGGATATATCTTCCCCTTTCTCCTTCCCTTTTTGCTTCCCTTCTTTCCTCAGCTACTTGTAAAGCCTCATCAGACAGCCACTTTGCTTTCTTGCATGCCTTTTTCTTTGGGATGGATTGAGTTGCTGCCTCCTGAACAATGTTACGGACCTCCGTCCATAGTTCCTCAGGCACTCTGTCTATCAGGTCTAATCCCTTAAATCTATTCCTCACCTCCACTGTATATTCATAAGGGATATGATTTAGGTCATACCTGAATGGTTTAGTGGTTTTCCCTACGTTCTTCAATTTCAGCCGAAATTCTGCAAGAAGCAGCTCATGACCTGAGCCACTGTCAGCTCCAGGACTTGATTTACTGACTGTATGGAGCTTCTCCATCTTTGGCTGCAAAGTACATAATCAGTCTGATTTCGATATTGACCATCTGGTGATGTCCATGTGTAGAGTCGCCTCTTGTGCTTTTGGAAAAGAGTGTTTGCTATGATCAGCATGTTCTCTTGGCAAAACTCTATTAGCCTTTATCCTGCTTCATTTTGTACACCAAGGCCAAGCTTGCCTGTTATCCCGGTGATTTCTTGACTTCCTCCTTTAGCATTCCAATCCCCTATGATGAAGAGGACATCTTTTTTTGGTGTTAGTTCTAAAAGGTGTTGTAGGTCTTCATAGAACCAATCAACCTCAGCTTCTTCAGCCTCAGTAGTTGGGCCATAGACTTGAATTACTGTGATGTTGAATGGTTTGCCTTGGATTCGTACTGAGATCATTCTATCGTTTTTGAGATTGTACCCCAGTACTGCTTTTCCCACCCTTTTGTTGACTATGAGTGCTACTCCATTTCTTCTAAGGGATTCTTGCCCACAGTAGCAGATATGATGGTTACCTGAATTAAATTTGCCCATGCCTGTCCATTTTAGTTGGCTGATTCCCAAGATGTCGATGTTCAATCTTGCCATCTCATGTTTGACCACCTCCAGCTTACCTTGATTCATTGATCTTACATTTCAGGTTCCTAAACAATATTGTTCTTTACAGCATCAGACTTTCTTTTCACCACCAGACACATCCACAGCTGAGTGTCCTTTCGGCTTTGGCCCAGCTGTTTCACTCTTTCTGGTGCTACTTGGAAATTCCCTCTGCTGTTCCCCAGTAGTATATTGGACACCTTCCGACCTGAGGGGCTCATATTCCGGCGTCATATGTTTTAGCCTTGTGATACGTTCCATGGGGTTTTCTTGGCAGGATTACTGGAGTGGGTTGCCATTTCCTTCTCCAGTGGACCACATTTTGTCAGAACTCTCCACCATGACGTGTCCATCTTGGGTGGCCCTGCACGGCATAGCTTATGGCTTCACTGAGTTACGCAAGCCCCTTCTCCACAACAAGGCAGTGATCCATGAAGGGGGCCAAAATTAATAGCTGTATGCAAATAACCCTGTTATGGTATTCATACAGTGTGGGGCAAGATGCATCTTGGCTGCAATTTTGTGCCCAATTATTTGTATGTCGTTCCACTGATTTCATTAGGATTTGCACATCTATGACCGAGTGTGGGATTGCTGCCACTGACCACCTTCCAACACTCTCATTATCTAAAAATAAGTCCTTATATACATGGTAACAGATGGATGCATGTGCAGTGTTAAAGGCCCCCATGGAAGATACAAATAGAAATGAGCCAACAATTCATAGTTCAATTAACTCAGTGCACAGCTTGGCTTCCAGTTCGACTGAGCAGGTGATGTCAGGATGTGTGAGCTGGCTTATTTGATCCATTAGGGATTTACAACATCTGTGCTGTGAAACTTACCACCAAATGCATGGAGTTCTCCATGATAACAATGGAATTTTATGGCCTGTCATCTGTACTGTATAACACAGTATGATATTCCAGTCCTGGTGGTGCACCCACCTTCAGCAACTTCCACTACCAACATTGTTTGCATTTTTGCATTCACTACCGCAAGATGTAGTGATGGCCACCAATTTGCAAATGGGGACTCGACAAATTCACAGAGGATAAGACTATTAATGGCTACTGGTCATGATGGCTATATGCTTCCTTCAGTATCAGAGATGGGATGCCCACGAGCAGAAGGGTGCTATTGCACATGTCCTATTTGAGGGTTTCGTATGGGCAGTTGGCTGGCCACTATGTGAACAGAATGCTGGAGTAGATGGACCCTTGGTCTGATCCAGCATGGCTCTTCTCATTTTCTGGTTTGACTCACATGCCTTTGTAGTGCTGGGTAGACACTGTAGTATAATGAACTTTCTACATTGTTCCACAAAATTTCACATACTGCCTGTGATTTCATTTTCATGTATACCTGCACAACATCTGTGCTCAGCTAAATTGGTACCATAATTTATTATGGAATTGCCCATTCCATTTTTCAGTAATATTTTATAATGTGTGGATATTTAGTTTATGATAAATCACCTTTGAATTCCAGTGACATTATATATTGCATCTGCAAGAATACCAGAAGAATTTGTCTTGATTACAGGACAGTTAGCTCCTTTGGGCCCCATTTTTCACATGCTGCATAAGGGCTAAAAAGATACTATGAGTTATTATATAGCCACATTGATTTGTGCCATTCATATTCCTTTTCATTGTTGTTGGGAAAATATATTATTTGTTTAAAAATAACATAGTGTAAGCAGCTGGCATGTCCTGCTGTTGTGGGTACATAAATGTGTGTGTGTGTGTGGGGGGTCTTTACTTTCACTAAAAAAGGAATAAAATGTTGTTTGCTCTTTATGTTCATGGACATCTAACACCTGACATTATTTGAAACCCAAAAGAATAAATATGTTAACCCTATAATTTCCATGTGATCTCCTGCAGCTGACCTGGTGAATTTGAAACTTTAGAATTTCAGGACTGCAAAGTACATACAGGTCATCTAGTTCAAAACTCCAAATAAGATTATACTATATCCATATGCTAAGTTATAATGCCTTACTAGAAGGGAGCAAGCTTCAGTAAAGTGTAACTTGGTAGAGTTGCCTGCATGACAAAGAAATAGTTTAAAACATTCCTACATGGCTGCAATGACCTATGTGATATGCTGCACAGAATTGTAAATACTTCCAGAGTCTGTTTGGAAGAGGGATCATCATAGCTCGGTGGTGGAACCCGTGCCTTGAAAGCAGAAGGTTACAGGTCCCTGGCATCTCCAGTCAAAAGGATCATGTAGCATGTGTCACGAAAGACCTTGACCTGAGACCAGAGCTAATGCAAGGTTGCGCTGTCTGAAGCAGACCAGCCACCCCCACCTCCTGCACTGCCCCTCAGCTGCTCCACGCCTCACCCTTTTAAATAGTTTTTCACGGTGGCTGCTCAGTCACCATGAAATCTCCAGGGCCATCTCAGTCTTCAGTGCCATGCTCAGAGGAAGGCATTTTGGGAAAGGTGGCCCTGGAGAAATGGTGGCGCACCAGTGGCTGCTTTCCTGCATCAGCAAATCCTGTTTGAAGTTAAACGGTATTTGCCAGAGTAGCAAAGCTGTAGCGATGTTCCATCACTGGCTGGCTGTTGGGCAGGCGAGGGTGCAGTGGTGGTGGTGGTGCCAGCAGCAACTGGCAGCCCTTGGGGACAATGGGGGACATGATCTGTTGCCCTCCCCAATCTGCCATCTGTGTTACATTGCTCATTATGGATCATGGTAAGGCCAGACCTACCTGAGAGCCTAGAGAGCAGAGTTAACAGGCTAGACAGATAAACTGACCTGGTTGAAGGCAGTTAAGAAATGTTTCTCAACTCTAAAAGTGGCAAACAGATAGATTATGCCTGCACCTTGCCAAATGAAGACCACTAGCCACAAATTGTGGTCCACTTAGCAATCAATAAAACTCCTGTTTTTGTTTTCTTTCTGGAATTTCAGAATCAGGATGATTGTCAAGCATCTGGCAGGCCACCATACATGGCTGGGAGGTTGCCAGTTGAGCAGACCCTGAATAGAAAAGGCAACCCATCTCTAGAGTCAATTGGACAATGCAGGATAAATATTTTATATGAATAAAATACAAATATCCCTCATAAATGTTCCATGCCTGTCCTCATAGAGTAACCAATTTAATTCCCATCTTTTCCATCCTAGCCAGCAGTTCCCCTCATAATATTGTATTAAATGTTTTACTGACATACAAATAAAATTAATTATTATACAGATCTCCCTTTTCCATTAGTTCAGATATCATTTCATTTTACAAAATGTAAGATTGGTGAGGGGAGGGCCCATTGGTCAGTGGTAGACCACATGCTTTCTGTTGGTGGACGGACACATTTGGATGTCATCCCTAGAGCAGGGATGGGCAGACTTCAGGCTTGCAGGTTCTACTTTATTTTTTTACTAGGACTCCCAAGATCCACCAGCTGGAGGCTGGTGCAAAAGATGTACGTTTAGAATGAAAGAAATCTAAGCCCAGGAATTTGTTTTTAGTACCAGAACTGAATGGAGCTCATACTCCTTCCATACAAAAATCTACTCCTGGTTATTTCAAACTTTCTTCGTTTGAGCAGTATAATTTAAGGCAGGGGGGGAGTTATTTTGTTGCTGCTATTGTTAAACAAGTAGGGATCAGAACTCTACTACAAAACACCCAAAGCTACCAGTAGATTTAGATCTACCTTCTGTGCACCTCTGCCCTAGGAAGCCATTGCCAGTCAGACTAGACAGTACTTGGCTAGATAGACAAAGGGTCTGATTTTATGTGAGGCAGCTTTGTTCGGATACATACAATGTACGTGTTCCTGAATCAATGCGGTATCTAGATTTTCCACCTTGGTTTTTAATTATTCCCTTTCCTTTAACATTTGTTTCAGTCTTTTAGGTAACATTGACATGAAACCTGTTTATTGGTAGTATCTAGTTTCCTTGTTCTGTTTTGTTAAGCACTGATTAAAAGCTTAAGCTATAACAAATAGCATATTGTGATCTTCCCCAAACTGGATTGTTTATACAGTTCTTAGCAAGGTGATTTTACTGGCCTCTTAAAATGAAAACAATCCTTAATAATGAAATTGGGTGAATTTTAACTCATGGTAAAAACTGTTTATTTTATACCTCACATGAGCTTATTCTATCCAACCTGCTTTGTTGTTTATTTGGTCAGTCGCTTCCGACTCTTCGTGACTTCATGGACCAGCCCACACCAGAGCTTCCTGTTGGCCGTCACCACCCCCAGCTCCCCCAAGGTCGAGTCCCTCACTTCCAGAATATCATCCATCCATCCTGCCCTTGGTCGGCCCCTCTTCCTTTTGCCTTCCACTTTCCCTAGTATCAGCATCTTCTCCAGGGTATCCTGTCTTCTCATGATGTGGCCAAAGTACTTCAGTTTTGCCTTTAATGTTTGTTTGTTTATTTATTTATTTATTTATTTATTGCATTTATATCCCGCCTTTTTTCCTCTTGCAAGGAACCCAAGGCGGCTAACATTATCCTCCTCTCCATTTTATCCTCACAACAACAACCCTGTGAGGTAGGTTGGGCTGAGAGTATATCATTCCCTCAAGTGAGCAGTCTGGCTTTATTTCCTGGAGTACAGACTGGTTTGATCTTCTTGCAGTCCAAGGCACTCTCAGAATTTTCCTCCAGCACCACAGTTCAAAAGCATCTATCTTCCTTCGCTCAGCCTTCCTTATGGTCCAGCCCTCACAGCCATAGGTTACTACGGGGAAGACCATTGCTTGAACTATGCGGACCTTTGTTGTCCGTGTGATGTCTCTGCTCTTCACTATTTTATCAAGGTTTGTTATTGCTCTCCTCCCAAGCAGTAAACGTCTTCTGATTTCCTGGCTGCAGTCAGCGTCTGCAGTAATCTTTGTGCCTAGAAAGACAAAGTCTGTCACTGCCTCCATGTTTTCTCCCTCTATTTGCCAGTTATCAATCAAGCTGGTTGCCATAATCTTGGTTTTTTTGAGGTTTAACTGCAACCCAGCTTTTGTACTTTCTTCTTTCACCTTCGTCATGAGGTTCCTCAGCTCCTCCTCGCTTTCAGCCATCAAAGTGGTATCATTTGCATATCGGAGATTGTTAATGTTTCTTCCAGCAATTTTAACTCCAGCCTTGGCTTCATCAAGCCCAGCACGTCGCATGATGTGTTCTGTGTACAGGTTGAATAGGTAGGGTGAGAGTATACAACCTTGCCGTACTCCTTTCCCAATCTTAAACCAGTCCGTTGTTCCGTGGTCTGTTCTTACCGTTGCTACTTAGTTGTTATACAGATTCCTCAGGAGGCAGACAAGATGACTTGGTATCCCCATACCACCAAGAACTTGCCACAGTTTGTTATGATCCACACAGTCAAAGGCGTTAGAATAGTCAATAAAACAGAAATAGATGTTTTTCTGAAACTCCCTGGCTTTCTCCATTATCCAGCGGATATTGACAATTTGGTCTCTAGTTCCTCTGCCTTTTCTAAACCCAGCTTGTACATCTGGCAATTGTCGTTCCATGAATTGCTGGAGTCTACCTTAGGGATGGGGGAGAATTTCTCCCCGAAACTTTGGGGGGCCGAGTGCCAACGCATTCGGTCCTCCGAAGGTTCGGGGAGAAATTCTCCGCCCCCCCCCCCCCCCGGGATGGGACTTACCTTTCACGAATGTCGCTCCCGGCGGCGGATCCCGGCGGCGGTTCGGCAGGTCTTCGTCAGGGGTGGGGGCAGCAGCCGGTCTTTTGACCGGCTGCCGCCGCCGCCATTACAAGAAAAGTAAAAAAAAAAACAACGCCCCTGTGATAGGCTACGTAACGATTAACGTAGCCTATCACGGCTAGATTTGCAAAGTCAGCCTTGATAGGCTACGTTAATCGTCACGTAGCCTATCACGGGTGACTTTAAAAAAAAAAAAAGCGTGTACGCTAATGGCGGCCCCCATAGGGAGCCGCCATTCGCGTTCCTTATTTGGTCCCTGTAGTCTACATAAAGATTTACGTAGACTACGGCGAAAATAAGGGCAACGCAAATAGCATTGCCCTTATTTTCGCCGTAGTCTACGTAAATCTTTACGTAGACTACAGGGACCAAATAAGGAACGCAAATGGCGGCTCCCTATGGGGGCCGCCATTTGCATACGCGCTTTTTTTTTTTCAAAGTCACCCGTGATAGGCTACGTGACGATTAACGTAGCCTATCGCGGCTGACTTTGCAGATCTAGCCGTGATAGGCTACGTAAATCGTTACGTAGCCTATCACGGGGCTTTTTTTTTTTTTCTTTTGAAGTTTGCAGCCGGGGAGACGGGGTGCTTCTCCCCGGCCTGAAGTTCGGCCGGGCGAGGTGGGAAGCCTCCCCCCCCGGCCTGAACTTCGGGGGGAGAAGCGAAGCGCCTCCCCCCCCCACTGCGAAGCAAGCTGCAAGACCAGGTAAGTGACTTTCGTACATCCCTACTCTACCTTGCAAGATCTTGAGCATTACCTTACTGGCATGTGAAATAAGTGCCACTGTTCGATAGTTTGAACATTCTTTGGTGCTTCCCTTTTTTGGTATGGGGATATAAGTTGATTTTTTCCAATCTGGTGGCCATTCTTGTGTTTTCCAAATTTGCTGGCATATGGCATGCATCACCTTGACAGCATCATCTTGCAAGATTTTAAACAGTTCAGCTGGGATACCGTCATCTCCTGCTGCCTTGTTATTAGCAATGCTTCTTAAGGCCCATTCAATCTCACTCTTCAGGATGTCTGGCTCTAGCTCACTGACCACACTGTCAAATCTATCCCTGATATTATTATCCTTCCTATACAGATCTTCCGTATATTCTTGCCACCTTTTCTTGATCTCTTCTGCTTCTGTTAGGTCCTTGCCATCTTTGTTTTTGATCATACCCATTTTTGCCTGGAGTTTACCTCCGATATTTCTAACTTTCTGGAAGAGGTCTCTTGTCCTTCCTATTCTATTACCTTCTTCCGCTTCCGCGCATTGCTTGTTTAAAAATAATTCCTGATCTCTTCTGGCTTACCTCTGGAATTTGCATTTAATTGGGCATATCTCCCCCTATCACTGTTGCCTTTTGCTTTCCTTCTTTCTTAGGCTGCTTCCAGTGTCTCAGCAGACAGCCATCTTGCCTTCTTGGTTTTCTTTTTCTTTGGGACGTTTTTTGTTGCCGCCTCCTGAACCATGTTGCGAACGTCTGTCCATAGTTCTTCCAGGACCCTATCTACTAAATCTAGCCCCTTAAATCTATTCTTCACCTTCATGAGGAATATTTGTGAGCTCATATCTAACTGATCTGTGGGTCTTCCCTATTCTCTTTAGTCTGATTCTAAACTGTGCAATAAGAAGTTTGTGATCTGAACTACAATCAGCTTCAGGTCTTGTTTTTACCAACTGCATAGATGTCCGCCACCTTTGGCTACAAAGGATGTAGTCAATCTAATTTCGGTGTCGACCATCTGGTGAAATCCATGTATAAAGTCGTCTCTTAGGTTGTTGGAAGAGAGTGTTTGTTATGCACAGTGAGTTGTCTTGGCAAAATTTTATCAGCCTATGTCCTGCTTCATTTTGTTCTCCCAGACCATGCTTGCCTGTAATTCCAGGTGTCGTTTGACTACCCACCTTAGCATTCCAGTCTCCTGTAATGAAAATAACATCTTTTTTTGGCGTACTGTCCAGTAGTTGCTGCAGATCCTCATAGAACTGATCTACTTCTGCTTCTTCAGCATCTGTGGTTGGGGCATATATTTGGATCACTGTGATGTTAAATGTCTTACCCTGAATTCGAATTGAGATCATTCTGTCATTTTTTGGATTGTATCCAAGCACTGCTTTAGCCACTTTATTATTAGTTATGAAGGCTACTCCATTTCTTCTGTGGTCCTCTTGTCCACGGTAGTTGATCTGGTGGCCATTTGATGTGAAGTGGCCCATTCCAGTCCATTTCAGTTCACTGACACCCAAAATGTCTATATTTAATCTTGACATCTCCCCAATAACCACATCCAATTTGCCCTGGCTCATAGATCTTACATTCCAGGTTCCTATGGTGTGTTGATCTTTAGAACATCAGATTCGTCGTTCACCACCAGCACCATCGGCTGCTAGCCGTCCTTTCGGCTTTGAGCTAGCTGCGTCATCACATCTGGGGCTAGTTGAACTTTTTCTCTGTTCCTCCCCAGTAGCATTTTGACCATCTTCCGACCTGGGAGTCCCATCTTCCGATGGTATACCGACATATCTCTGGTTGTACTGATCCATTTAGTTTTCATGGCAAGAATACTGGGGTGGGTTGCCGTTTCCTTCCCCGGGGATCGTATTTAGTCTGACCTCTCTGCCATGACCTGACCTTCCCTTCTTGGGTGTCCCTTCGCGGTTTAGCTCATGATGTCATTGAGGTACTCAAGCTCCAGCACCACGACAAGGTAATGATCTCCTTTGCTGGAGGTCCAACCTGCTACTGTTACTTTATTTAGGGTACAATCCTATATATGTTTAGACAGAAAAAAAGCCCTACAGCTCCCAGCATTCCCCAGCCCACAACTAGGAGTTGTAGGACTATTTTCTATGCAAAGGAGAAGACTAGGATGAAACTTTCAAAACGCAAATTGCCAATGTTTCAAGGAAGCATGATATAGTAATGGGGAACTTCAATTTTCCCGATACCTGTTGGGAGACAAATTCTGCAAAACATGGCCCCTCCAAGAAATCCCTGACTTGTGTTGCTGATAACTTCCTCCTACAGAAAGTGGAGGAAGGGACTAGAGGATCGGCTATCCTTGACTTGATCCAACCAACAGAGATGACTTAGTGGATAAAGTAGCAGTTATGGGAACTCTGGGGGAAAGTGTCCATGTTATACTTGAGTTCTTTGTTCTAAAGGAAGCAAAGCCGAGTGTAGCCAAAAGTGTATCCTGGATTTTAGGAAAGCCAATTTTAATAAACTCAGAACAATGATAAGTAAGGTCCTATGGCAGAGTCCAAGATGGGTGGGAGTTTTTAAAAAAGGGAATTATCAAAGCACAATTACAAACAATTCCAACAAGAAAAAAAGGTAGAAGCCCACAGAAGAAGCCAACAGAAGCTTCACAAAAAGCTTAGAGATGACCTGAAAACAAAAAAAGGACACATATAGGAAGTGGAAGAAAGGCCAAGCTACAAAGGAAGAGTACAGCCAGGTAGCACAGAATTGCAGGGATGGCGTCAGGAAAGCTAAAGCTGAGAATGAGCTGAGGGATGCTAAAAGCAACAAAAAGGCTTTCTTCAGATATATTCATAGTAAAACACAGAGGAAAGAAACGGTGGTTGAACTATTCAATGAGGATGGTAAAATGATAACAGATGACTAAGAAAAGGCAGAAGTGCTCAGTTCCTACTTCAGCTCAATCATCTCATGAAAGAGGGTCTATGACCCTCCCTGGCAAAGGCGAAGTACAGGCTTAAGGGACAGGATTGCACCTTGAGATTGATAGTCATATGGTCAAGGAACACCTGATTACTTTGAATGAATTAAAATCTCCAGGGCCAGATGAACTGCATTCTGGAGTAATAAAGGAACTGGCAGAAGAACTCTCTGAACCAGTGTCTATTATCTTTGAGAAATCATGGAGAATGGGTGAAGTGCCAGATGACTAGAAGAGGGCTAATGTTGTCCCTATCTTCAAAAAGGGCGAAAAGGAGGAACCTGGGAACTGCAGACCAGTCAGTCTGACATCAATCTCTGGGAAAAAGTCTGGAGCAGATGATAAAGCAATCCATCTGTAAACACCTTGAAAACGGTGCAGTGATTATGTGACGCCAACATGGATTTGTCAAGAACAAATCCTGCCAGATGAACCTGATCTCATTTTTGGATCAAGTAACCTCCCTTGTGGACTGTGGGAATGATGTGGACATAATATATCTCGACTTCAGCAAAGCTTTTGACAAAGTGCCCCATGAAATCCTGATGAGCAAACTAGCTCAAAGTGGGCTAGATGAAACAACGATCCAGTGGATCCACAGCTGGCTACAGAATCGGACTCAAAGAGTGCTTATCAATGGCATCTTCTCAAACTGCGGAGAAGAAGCAAGTGGGATACCACAGGGCTCAGTCCTGGGCCTAGTGCTTTTAAACATTTGTATTAATGACTTGGAGGAGGAGGTGCAGGGAATGCTGATCAAATGGGCAGATGACACAAAATTGGGTGGGATAGCTAATACCTTGGAAGACAGAAACAAAATTCAAAGTGTTCTTGATAGACTGGAGCGCTGGGCAGAAAACAACAGAATGACTTTTAATAGGGATAAATGCCAAGTTCTGCACTTAGGAAAAAGAAACCAAATGCACAGTTACAAGATGGGGGATACGTGGCTCAACAAGACTCCCAGCAAGAAGGATCTTAGAATTGTTGTAGATCACAAGCTGAATATGAGCCAACAATGTGATGTGGCTGCAAAAAAGGCAAATGCTCTTTGGGGCTGCATTAATAAAAGCATAGCTTCCAAATCCCAGGAAGTACTAGTTCTCCTCTACTCAGCACGGGTTAGGCCTCATCTGGAGTACTGTGTCCAGTTCTGTGCATCGCACTTTAAGAAGGATGCAGACAAGCTGGAGAGGGTTCAGAGGAGGGCAACAAAGATGATCAGGGAGAGACTGAAAGAACTGGGCATGTTTAGCCTTGAGAAGAGAAGACTGAGGGGAGATACGATAGTGCTCTTCAAGTACTTGAAAGGTTGTCACAGAGAGGAAGGCCAGGATCTCTTCTTGATCATCTCAGAGTGCAGGACACGGAATAATGGGCTCAAGTTACAGGAGGCCAGATTCCAGCTGAACATCAGGATAAACTTCCTGACTCTTAGAGCAATACAACAATGGAACCAATGACCTAAGAAGGTGGTGGGCTCTCCCACACTGGAGGCATTCAAGGTGAGGCTGGACAGCCATCTGTCGGGGATGCTCTGACTTGGATTCCTGCATTGAGCAGCGGGTTGGACTCGATGGTCTTGTAGGCCCCTTCCAACCCTACTATTCTGTGATTCTATTACTCTGCCCCGTTTGCACTGGCTATGAATCATATGTTCTATGATTAAACATGCACAGGATTGCATCCTTACTTGCAAAGTCTTTCATCTTGAACCAAAACACCTTTGTAAAAAACTGATACCATCAGCATGAAAAAAGATGAGTAGAGGACTTGTATCTAAATACCAAGAGTTAATAGTTCAATTGATGAGTTAAGTTGGCTGAAGACGATTGTTTAGTTTTTTTAAAAAAATATTTATTATATATTCATCTGGGCATTATTGGCATGACAGTAATAAATAAGAGTCTAGGTAATAACCAGATTTTCATCAGTTCCTTCAAAATCAGTATTCCATTAATTTTTCAAAGGTCAGGGTCACAGCTATTCCTCAAGCATTCTTATTTTAATAGAGCAACTGAAAGTGTCTGAGTTCTGCAGAAAATTCATTATCGCCATAAAGCTGCAAAAGGTCACAAAATGTCTTTCTTCACTGAACTAGCAAAATTTTTTATTTCTCCAATAATTCATTATCACAGTGGAGCCTGAAGGAGCCCTTGACATTTCAGCATCCTCCTCCTTCAGGGGAAATAATTGTTTTCATATATCATGATTTAGGAAATGACAGAAAAATTAGTGAAAAACAAACACAAACCTTTCTGGTCTGGGTACCATCTGTATTACTCTTCGTTTTTAAAGCTCCCCCCACCTCACCCCACCAGTGTTGTCATTTATGCTCTCTGTATCTGCACTGGGGTAAATTTGGAAGTTGGATCTTTGGGAACTTTTGCATGCATTTCCACCTCTTTCAATCTGCACTATACTTAGTGTAACTCTTACTGGTCCCACATAGGAATTGCCTTTTTGGAACAGAGCAAAGGTACAGCAACTCCAGCATTTTATCACTAACATGGGCTAACCAGGCATTCCTGGGAGCTCATAAGCTGGCATTATGGAGACGGCCATTGTTACTTGTTTGTCCACAGCACTGTGTAATCACAAGAATATTGGGGAAGGGACCATGGCTCAATGGCGGAGCAACTATTTATTTATTTGATTTATACCCTACCCATGCACCAAGGAAATGGCACTCATGGTGTCTAACAATAATAAAAATCAGAATTTAAAATAAAAATGTAGTTAAAACCACAACAATAAAAGAATAGAAACCACACCCAACCCAACAAACCAGCTTATGTGCCAAAGACCTGCTTGAATAAAAAATACCTTTGCCTGCCAGCACAAGGACAGCAGAGAAGGAGCCACCCTAGCCTTCTTCAGCTGGGAGTTCTACAGCCTGGGAACAGCCATTGAGGTCCATGTAGAACGTTTATGTTCAATCCCTGCCATTTCCAGTTGAAAGGATCATGCCCTAGGTCATGTAAAATGTCTCTGCTTGTGACCCCAGAGAAACATTGCCAGTCAGAGTAGACAATACTGCACTAGTGGACTCATGATCTGACCTGATATAAGGTAGCTTCCTGTGTTCCACCTCTGGGCATGGAAACTATCATCCCTAATAGTTATTGATAACCTTATCTTCCATGAATGTGTCTATGCCTTGTAACCTAATGTCTCTACCATGTAGTAGCCCTATTTGAACATTTCACTTGCTGTGTATACCAACACGCAAACTGGGGGCAGGGCCATGCCTCACTCTTGACATCGTGTGCCCCATCGTAGCCCCACCTCGCCCCACCTCCAGGCATCCTCATGTAGAGTGTGGATGTCTGCAGAGAGGACTCCTAACTTGTGTGTTGGTATAGTTGAATGCCCAAACAGGGTTTGTGTTACAATGAACTCCATGTGTTACATGAAGATATACTTTCTTTTGTTTACCCTTCAAACCATCAACTGCCAATTAATTTCACTAGATCACCCTGTGGTCTAATATTTTCTATCCACTCTCTTTACACTGTTCATAATCTTATAAACCCCTGTCATGTATTTGACTTACCGGAACTAAAAAGTCCCAACCTCTTTTGCTTTTCTTTATGAGGAAAATCTACCATTTCTCTGATCATTTCAGTTACACTGTACCTATTCCAGCTTTGAGAAGGGGCAGCCAGAACTGCACACAGTATTCTCAGTGCTGCCTGTCACATACTTATACAATGGCATTAGGCTGGAACCAGATTAAAATATTTGCACTTGGTTCCCATTGAAATAAATGGGACTTGAGTCATGTCTAACTTTCCACATTGATTTCACTTGGGCCAGAGTGCAACTAAGTCAGTCTTGATCCAGTCCATTGACACTTGCAGTATTATTTTCAGTTACTTCCCTAATAATGCTCACTACTGAATTTGCCTTTTTATACTGCTGCAGCTGTAGCAAATATTTGTTGTCAGTTTTCCATCGTGAACCTGAGATCTTTCTTGGGCAATTACAACCAGTTTCAACCCCATAAATATACAAACATACATACATACATACATACATAGGCACACACGCACAATTTGGAATTTTCGGTTGAAATCCTATGCCTACTTTCCTGCCTGTAGGTCCCACTGAACACAGTGGAGGTTACCTTTGAGTAAACGTGCATAGGATTGTGCTGTCAATTTGCATTTACTTTATACTTTACAATTCTGAGTAATTTGACATGATCTGTACATGTGGCTACCTCATTATCTACCACTGTTTCCATTAACATTTATTAATGTTTAAAAGCACCAGACCCAGTGCAGATCCTTGGAGAATCCCCCACTGTTTACTTACCTCAGTTGTGAAAACTCTCAATGTATTCCTACTGATGACTTCTGGTGCTCTAACCAGTGATCAATCCATATGTCCACATGCTGCAGTTTTACTGCTGATACTTAGCAAGCCTGGCCTTGTGATACACCTGTATGGGTGGCGACATATGTAAACTGTTCTGATCTCCTGGGATGACAGACAGGGGACACATAAATAAATAAATAAAGTAGTGGATTATGAGTATGCTTGCTGTCATGCTGAAAGAATTGGAGAATGCAATTCCAAAGGCTTTTGGTTTTTCTGTTGCCACACCCAGACTTTGGAATTCCCTGCCTAGGGAGATTTCATTTTGCTCCTTCCTTGTTAGCATTCTGCAGCACTATTAAGACCTTCCAGTTTAGGAAAGCTTTTGACCCTTAGAGGTTGGTCTCCACTGCCTGGCCTATGTCTCTCTCATATTTTTACTGCTGATGTTTCTAACTGCTTTTATTTATTGGCTGGCTATTTTGGTTGCGTCTTTTTTCTATTTTGTCAACTTTTATTGTATGTTACTATTTCTGTTATTAGCCTCTTTAAATTGTATAAGGAAAAGTGGGTCATAAGTATTTTCAATCAATCAATCAATCAATAAGCCCCCTTCGCATTGAGCTATACTGACTGTTCCTCATCGCATTGAGCTATACTGACTGTCCCTCTATATATTTCTAAGCTTAATGGTGCTTTTTCTTAATTTTTTGTGGGACAGGAATTAGGCTGACAAATCTGTAATTTCTCATGCTCAGGCATCTGGGGTTCTCTCTGCTTGAAAAATCTGCAGTGTAGAAAGGGGGTCGGTGGTGTCACAGAGCCAACATCAGGCCCTCTCAGAGGTTGAGAGAGGCCTGGGCCACTTCCATTTTTTGCAGCTCCCAGTATATTAAAAAGCAAAGGCCAAAACAGGGTTACAAAAATTGTGGTGTATTTTAAATGTTTATATTTAAGAACTTAACACTTTTAACACAAAAAATACAATACAATAATTTGTAATAAATGTTCCTTTTTTATTTAAGAGGTGCTTTCTAGCTTTTTTTCTGTGCAAATTCACCAATTATTCTGGACAGATTGAGTGTTCTTGCAGTGTCACAGTTTATTCTAAGCATAGCAAGTCCATTCAAACAATATTGGCCCATAGTTGAACAGTAGTAATTCTTGACCTGCCTCAGCACATTGAAAGACCATTCTCCTGAAGCTGCTGATGCAGGCAGACTGAGAAAAATCCTCAATGCAATGGTGACATTATACCAATAATGGTTTGAATGATAGCTCTGTGTCACTTGTAATCCATAGACTTAATTCTGTTTTAAATGTTCCACCACAGATGGCAATGTCCTACAGTATAACTGTGCTATTCAGAAGATAATTACAGGATTTATAAAAAATATTAATTCAAAGTGCACTACAGGCAGTGTGGCCCAGTAATGGGAAACAAGTTTAAAGTTGTATGATGAACGTCTTCTTCTTTCAGTCCTGTCAGTTTATCTCCGTGTCTGTATGTAGAACCTCATTTGGAGATAACATCAAGTCTAAATGTGAGGCCCTCCATGAATGTGAGGCCTGGGCCAACGGCTCCCTGTGATAGGCCCTGGCCAGCATGTGGACACAGAACCCCAGGGGTGTAGTGGTAAATTTTGAAGTGCAGGCACTCATCAGTCCCCTTAGCCATGCCCCTAAGGAGAGGCCAAAAATTCAGGCAGCTTTGTTGATCCATATCACAAACCAATTCTAGAAGTGTTCATCTATACCAGAAGCAGGTCTTTTATAAAGCTATTGGGTTAATTGCCCAGTCAAGACCAGGCCACCCCAAAATACTGTGCATTACAAGAGGGATAGCTCCCAACTCTATGTTATTGCTGAGAAAATTCATCCCCCTGCCTGCCCCCAGCTATTGTGAGGATTGCAGCTAAACTCGGAACAGGGAATTCAGTGGCAGATGATGTCAGCCTATGGTGTGCCAAAATGCCACCTTGCCTAGGGCGCCAAAACAGATCAAGACGATGCTGTGAGAGGGCTGATAACAAGGAGAGACTGTTTCCAATATATGTGAGACTCAGGCCATGAAATTGTGCCTTAGGCATATTCATACAAGAAATTCTAAGTGATACAGGTTGTAGCAGATGATGTCAGCATCCCTGCGAGTCAAAAAGTGCTGGCACTGTATCCCTGCGAGCCTTGGCTCCGCTACACCATTGCAGGATGCATGCGTGGTAGGATCAGTGTCAGTACTGTGCCTCGAATGAGCCTGTACTGGTGACTACCTTCACCTGTGAACTGGGCTTATTATATTGTGCTGGCAGGAATCTGCTGGCAGGAATGATAGCGGCATGGGGTTTCCCAGGCTGTATAATTTCTGTTTCAAATGGTATTCTTGCTTCCAGTTCCAGAGACTAAACCTCAAAGTTTCTGGAGAGAAAAGAAATCAATAGGCAAATGATGGTGCAGTCTCAGAGCCAATTCAAAAGTGCAACTGAGTAGGTGATACATCCTAGCCATGAGATGATACCACCTCTGAATGTACGCGAGCACCCACATGTTAAAATCCTCCTGCACTCGGAAAGTTAATATCTCAGGGCAAAGGCAGGGCTAGAAGCTTTCTCCCTTATATCTTAGAATCATAGAATAGTAGGGTTGGAAGGGGCCTATAAGACCATGGAGTCCAACCCTCTGCTCAGTGCAGGAATCTAAGTCAAAGCATCTTCACCGCTTGCTAGCCAGCAAATTTTGATACAACAGTTCTTTTAGATAAACGACCCACCCACCCCACTCATCCACCTGTGGGACTGTACCACTTAACACAATCTCTGAAGTGGTACAGTCCCACAAGAGGACAGTATTACATCAGAAATAGCATGTCTGAATAGACTCTTGGTCTACTCAAGTTTTTAAAACTTATTTTAAGAAGTGTATTAGACATACGAGAAGGGGGAATAAAGGATGAATATTCCATCCTTTTGTACAGATGTAACTGGAACAGGAAAACCATTGTTGGCAGAGCACTACTGAAATCTTGAACTAATGAGTGGAAACATTCTGGAAGCAATTATTTTACAAGCACAACTTAAAAAAAACACACACCCTTTCCTTTTAGTTTTTAAATGTTTCAGCAGAACTGTGTTTCTGTTGAGGATATCTGTGACAGCAAACACATCTTAGAGCCCAGATGGTCATGGGACCATGAGTTTTAAAGCATTCTTTTTGGGAAATACTCCTTGGGTCACCGATATTTGGGAAGAGTGTATGATACAGTGAAGATTGTACAGTGCTTCTTGGGCTGCTTTAATTTGCTTTAAAAAAAAATCCATTATAGTCTTTTGACTACTTTGAAGGCAGACATAAAAACTGTGATGCAAGCACTGGAGGGCCAGTCTTCCCAAGAGGAAAGGCAACACAGTTGATTTATGCAATAGATTCCAAAGGGAGCACCATTTTCCTGCCCCTCCTCCAGCCACTGTCTCTGAGTAATTTAAAATATAAGCAGGGAAGTGGTATCACTAGACATTTAGTATGAATATGCCTAAGGCAAAACCTCATGGCTTGAGTCCCATATATATTAGAAACCAGCTCTCATCATATCAGCCCTCCCACCAGCTTCAGTTGCCTAAACACGCTCTGCTTTATGTTCCTTCAGCAGGGCCAACACAAGATGTTTTGCCGCCTGAGGTGAAGCAGCAAATGGCACACACACCCCTCCCAAAGTCGAGGTGCCTAGTACCCAAGGCTGACCAAGTTATTTTGGCACCTGAGACAGAAAATCCCACAAGCATTTCTCCCTGGGAGTAAAAAAAATACAATAATAATAAATCAAATAACTAACAATTTGCTGTCCTTTCCTGTTATCCAAAATCACTCTGCCTAATGATAGGGCAGGCACTGTCCCTAAAGTGAGAACTGTTGCAGCCAGAAGTGGAAACTTTATGTCAGTTACCACAAAGCTATTTAATAATTTCCTGCACAGATGAATATGAACTTGTGAACTGCCAAGACAAAGTCAGTGATTAAGTTTGATTTAAGAATAGCAACTGTGTAATGTTTCAAATTTTGAACTTGCTTAGCCCCTAAATTGTAGTGCAACTATATTACCAAAGCAATACAGAAGGCTAAGGTTGAAACATTTACTGAATAAAGGAATAAAAGGAGAAAATAGATGTTGGATAACAAAAGGATGGTGTTGATACTGAAAAACCCAGAAGCTACAAACCTTAGAACAGAATAAAATTTGAAGAAGGAATACGTGTCTGGCATAGCTAAAGGAGATCAAAAACAGAAAGAAAAAAGAAGAAAAGTTTGCCCTTATCAAGTGTGCCAGCAAACTCAATAAGGAAGCAAAAGGACGTGGCATGACAAGTGATGAATTATGCCAAAGCAAAGGGTGAGGGCCACTTCTTTGTGGGATGCAGTTAAAGATGCAAAGGGATTAGTTTACCAGTTCCAATTCTCATTTTGCTTCTTTTAAAAATAATAATCATAATCATGGCAAGTATAAAAAGCACTCAGCTGCATAGACTCAGTGTCCTCCCCAAATCAAAACATAGGACTCTTCCTACACAATCCCAATATTCCTTCCTTATCGGTATGAAGCATACAGCTCAAACTATCAAGGTTTTGGTGACCCAACCAAAACGCTGAGCCAAAATGCAATAAAGGTAATATAGAGAATAAGCTTGCTCCTAGCAAATTGCTTTTAGGGCTTCATGAAAACCATAAGAACCATATATGCATTCCTTGAGTCATAGGCGGGATGTATGAGAATTTTGTTTTGGACCAGAATTTGCCCCATTCGCACACCCAGACATGACCGCCTGTTTCCAAGCTTGCATGTGCGTTTGAAAAATGTGCACATTAGGAAAAATGTGCACTTTAACAATATGCATTGGGGGGAAATGTGCATTTTCATGCTTTATGGAGAGGGGGGTGCATTTGGGTCCACCCTTCAAAAATGCACACTTTTCCCACTAAAAAAAAAAAGTTTGCAATTAGGAATGGAAATGAGGTAAACTGAGCTTCGAGGTGAAAATCACTGGTTCTCTCATTCCTAGTCATAAGTGGTTGCACCTATGAGGAGTTGTAGGAGGGCGTATAGCTCAGTGGTAATGTGCATGCTTTGCATGCAGGAGATCCCAGGTTCAATCACAGGCACCACCAGGTAGGGCTGGGAAGGATTCTTGCCTGAAACCCTGGAACACTGCTGCCATTCAGTGTAGTAGACAATGCTGAGCTAAATGGAACCAGGGTCTGACTTGGTATAAGGCAGTTTCATTTGTTCAAATGAATTGTGTTCCTGTGGTGGCTAACAATTCAGTACCGCTAAGGTTGAAGTAGGCCCTTGGTATGGTGCACCATGGAAGGGAAAGGCCGAATACTTCTAACGGACCGCTTCCCTTGCATGGAAGTTATAGTACTGGGGGAAGGGTGCAGTGAGAGAGATCCTCTATAAAATGTTTGATTTTTTATGTTAATGAGCTGCTTTCTGAAAAATAAACCATTCCGAGCTGGTTGTTCCTCTCCTCTGCTCCTATGTACGTGCAAGGCTTTTTATTTACATTAATTGGGTCTTAAATAAGTACCACATTTGAATGTTTCTAATTAGCCAATGGAACAATGTATTTAATTTTTTTTACCCTGTACATACCTCCTGTTATTGGTTAGATTTCCATATGCAAAAGAACAAAATGTATGCTTCTAAGCTTTAAAAAGAAATCCGGGGCAGCAGGGTGGGGGAGGAAATAATGTAGCTCCATATCTGAAAGTGTGTGATATGCATGTCCTCCATAAAGGTCTGTAGCGCTTTTGAAAGTAATGCAGCTTCTTATTCTTCAGGCCCAAAGCACCTCTTCTTTCATACGGATTATATCAAATGTAAAATGGTTGTATTCTATTCACTACACTCAGAATCTGCATAAGGAATTTTGGGCTTCCCAACCTCAGGCATCTAAAGCAGCAAAATGCCTTCCTATATTTCATGGATAGATCCATGTCTGTATTTATTTCCTCAAGGAACCCTTTGTGGTGTCTTAGGAGCTTCTTAAGAACTCCTGCCAATGTGGTTTAGCCCTGCTTCCAGTACAAGAGGACAGGTCCCTGCCCCAAGGAGTGTACAATCTAAAGCTTGGCAGAGGGTAAACAGAGGAAGGGAGGAAAGGGGAGGCAGAGATAAATGGGGAAGCAATATGCAGATCTTTCAGGTACACATGCGTAGGCTTACTTACAGGTTCACTTACAGTAGGGCATGGAAACTAGGGGATTAACTAGAAACTAGAATGAAGGCCTGGAAACTAGAGCCAAAGCAGGTGGGAGCAGACAGTGATTTCCTGTCTATTTTAAGATTGTAGTACTGCCTGCAACCACAAGTCAGGGACACTTGGCACTCTGAAAAGCATAACACAATCCTATGCATGTCTACTCAGAAATAAGTACCATTTAATTCATTTGACTTACTCCCAGGTAAGTATGCTTAGGTCACAAGAATATCATCTCAGATTTACACTTTCAAATACAGAAGTCACCCACCATTCAGTCTGAGTTACTCTGAAGTAAACAGGAATGCCATCCAACAAAGCCAAATTAATACTTCTACTGAGAAATAAGCATGAATTGCATCCTACAATCAGAACGGAACCCTCACTTCTACTTGAATTTTATTTTAATGTGCGTGCGCACCCCCCCAAAAGAAGGCATTGATCCATGGATAATTTTTAGCATTAGTGACATATCTGAGTGGGAGCACTACCCCA
Source organism: Heloderma suspectum (assembly GCF_057233095.1). NCBI lineage: Eukaryota > Metazoa > Chordata > Lepidosauria > Squamata > Helodermatidae > Heloderma > Heloderma suspectum. The sequence continues at coordinate 46,452,067 of NC_139459.1, forward strand.
TCCCATCTTGCTGAGTTTCCTCTCTTTCTCGCTCTCTCTGTGTGCATGAGGAAAAGGAGGAGGAAGAGGACTGTTAGTTGCTCCTCCTGCTGGTATGATTGTGTGTGTATGAGGAAAGAAGAAGCCCAGCACTGGGACCAACCCACCATGGAGTAAGCCAGCGATGGTGGCTTGAGGACTTTGGCCAGTCCTCCTCATCTCACTTGGGGTCCTGGTTGTCTTCGGGCAGCTCCCCAGGTTGAGTGCAGCCACTGCCTCCAAGAAAAGCTTTGGAGGCAGTGGCAAGTTCAGCAGCAGCAGTGGGGGCTAAAAAAAAAAAAAAGGCCACAGGGGCCTTGTGATGCCTGCTGGCCACATGTGGACCACCCCTGGTTTCAAGCTGGCTAATCAACCTAAAATCTTGAATGGGTTTTGTAGTCCTGATTGGTCTGCAAACAAGGGATGGTGTATTAATACGCTTCTTCTCAAAACAATCTCATGCAACGTTTGCCAGCATGGGATAACTCACCAGTTTCCCAAATATGGGGGTATACAGAGGTAATGTGACTGTGTCCAGTCACAAATCCCCCAAACATTCCCCACTGTAAGCACCCAAAGGAGGTTGTAAGAATTGTCTCTAAGATTAATGGCTCAGGTGTTATGCAGGTGGCTCATGTGTTGTGGCTTCTCTGGGCCAGTTCCGTAGGCATGACTGCTGAGCAGACAGCAAGAAGAACAGATGTTGCCAATGAATAACGCTGTTTTGTCAGTCATAATACATTGGCAGTCGCAATCATGTAATAATCTTCCACACTGCTAGCAAAGACTTTCATTTTTGCTCGTGGTCAGTGAAGGGTGGCAAGCAAAAAAGATTGCCTGTGGAAACTAAGCTCATGTGACAAGCTTTTTGGAATAAGTGATTGGACATGGCTCTGCTTCCAAATGAAGTATTACATTTACATGGTTTTGGTCTCCTCCACAATTTCTTTCCAGGCCCCAAATTGTACTGCCTGCGCCTTGGCACTGAAGACCACAAGTACACTGGAATATAGAATGCCTCAACATTTGTGGCAGGGTTTTCACTAAATACTGTGTTACACCAAAGCTATGTACTCTCTGATCACTTGCCATGGGGAAAAAACCTTCTCAGAATGGTTCTCTCTCATCATCTTAATCACAGTCTTAAGAATGAATGTATTTGGTTTGTTTTCCTGGTTTTTTTTTAATACATATACTGACTATTTATATCTCATCTCTTTATGGTTCTGCCAATGATGCTTATTACTGGAGCTTTAATTGAAGGAGTGAATGAGCATAAGAAATATAAATAATGGGCCCTCAATAAAAGTGTTGTTACTGTGTTACCCATCCAGTTGTACAGAACTGCAATCGCCGTTACATTTTTAAATCTCTACTGAAAGCCGTTCTTTCATCTGCAGTGTACAGTGCAGTCTCATACATGTCTACTTGTAAGTAAGCCCCGCTGCCTTTTAATGGGGCTTACTCCAAGTATGTCTGTATAGGATTGTAACCCAATCTTTTTATTATTTAAGGTTGGTATGTACAATTGAAAAAAATAGCTATTTAGTTATTCATTTATACATACAGTGGATGGTATACATTTATACATTCCGGCAGAACCAGCATCAAGGCTAAGCATGATTGGGCACCTGTCAATGGCCTGTGACAAAAGCACACTGGAGTAGCTGGTCCTCTTCATCACAACCTGCTTGTTCACCTGCCTCTCACCTGGCCCAGACAATGGTGGTGATGAGAAGGAGGAGCAGCAGATGCCACTGCCTATTTGGTCACTGGCTCCCTGCCTGCCAAGCAAGCAAGCGCTAGTGATGATGAGAAAGAGGATAACAAGCTTTAAAAGCGGGTTGGAAAAATTCCTGGAGGAAAAGGCTATCAAGGCTTCTAGTCTTGATGGCTATGTGCTACCTCCAGCACCAGAGGCAGTGAGCCTATGTACACCAGTTGCTGGGGAACATGGGTTGGAGGGTGCTGTTGCGCTCGTGCCCTGCTTATGGGTTCCTGGTCGACAGCTGGTTGGCCACTGTGTAAACAGAATGCTGGACTAGATGGACCCTGATCCAGCATGGCTCTTCTTAAGCAGTAGCAACTGGTGACAATAGTGGTGAGAAGGTAGACTCACTGTGGGAAGGGGCCCATGAAGGGTATCTTGCCCAATGGCCCTCCAAAACCTGGAGCCAGCACTGCACACAATGGGTTGGCCTGAGGTTCTGGCTGCCTGCATAGCATAAGCAGAGTAACCTGCTGAAAAAGGCAAAACCCTGTATCAAAGGATCTTAATAATATAATTTCAAGAGCCAGGGAGTCAGAACAAGTGGAGGATGGGAGCTTAGTGGGGGACATGATAGAGGTTTATTCAATTAAGCATGGTAAGGGGAAAGAGACCACTTTTCTCTCTTTCTCTCTCTCCCATAATGTTAAAATTTGGGCCACCCAATGAAATCAATTGGCAATAGATTCAGATCAGACAAAAGAACCCATCATTAGTTGATGGAACTCACTGCTGCAGGATGTGGTGATGGCCGTGGGCTTAGATGCCTTTAAAATGGGGATTATACAAATTCATGGAGGACAGGTCTATCAAGGGGTATTTGCCATAACAAGTTGCAACTGCAACACAATGCTGCAGTGTATCCCCACCCTGTAAGAGGAGACTTCTTTGTGTGGGCTCTTCTTAAGTTCTTATGAGGGAAGAAAGGGTAAGAAATATAGTTACCTGTACTTAGACTTTGTTACAGTTAGGGGTGAATGGTTAGGCCAAAGGGGTTATGATTTTAATTCATTTGTTTCTAGTTAACTAGCTTGAAACTCTGATTCGTGTTTCTTTTTTCTCTGTCTTGTACTTCCACACAAAAATAGATATCGGATGTCATGAAACTTCTTAAAAATAAATTATGGCCACAGTATATTGTCTGTGATGTTTGCTTTTGTAAATTGAAAATCAAAAAGTTTGAATGAATTTGGAATAAGTCATATGGAATGTACACAAAATGATGAAAGATTTGGATTTTCTGGCCCAGATAATAAATACCATGTGCAGTGCTTTACCTCAGGATTTTCTAAGTCAGCTTGTGTCTGGCAATCTTTTCCTTTCATTCCTGTCCCATGTTGAAAGAGGAGCAGCAAAACTGGTAGAAGTATAATGAAATTTACAGAGATCAAGGAAAAACATAAACCAGCATAATTTACCCTGGAAGTTTAGAGTGGACTGGACTGGCTTATTTTACAGTTATAAACAGTGTGGGAAAGTGCCTGTTCTAAGAGAGCACATCAAATCTCATGGAAACGTTTAATCACTAGTACTTCTCAAAAAGGACCTTTTCTTCATAAATGACTTCACTCACCACCTAATAAAACACTGCATGTATAGTTAAGGGTACAGATGCATTACCTATTGTCAGAAAGTAGGAGGAAACCTCAACCCATCCTGCATTAGCCTTAGGCAAAGCACCCTCTCATAACATCAGCCCTCTTAATGTAATATGGGATGATGGTGATGGTGATACTGACGACCTACCTTACACAGCTGTTGTAAGGGTTACTGAGATAATATAGATGAGGTTTTGAGCAACCTGAAGTGCTGTATAACTGCTAAGGTTAAGTTATATCATTTAATCCTGCTTTGTATTTATGCATTTGACTGGTCTCCATAGGCAACAAGGAATTGCATGCAGGCAAGTGAGCAGGCTGATGGAGGAGGAACAAAGCATTGTGTCCCTCTTTTGCATCCATCATAGAAACCAAGCAAGCTGCAAGAGGAAGGGAGCAATGCAATGGGCGGTTGCAGGAGGGTTGGAGTCTTCTGTCCCTCCTCTGCGAGCACACAATAGGCTGGTGAAGTTGTTCATTTGTTTTGTTTTGGAAGCTAGTAACTTTTTTGGCCTTATTTACAAGGTTCTTTTAATGCCCTACATGACTTAGGACTAGGATACCTGAAAGACCATCTTCTCCTGAATGATGGACTGCCAAGACTTGAAGGTTATTATTAGGAGAGGCCCTTTTACGTATCTGGCCCCAATCCAAGATGTGTTTGGTGGGAACATGTGAGATGGCTTTCTCAGCAGTGGAGGCTGGTGCCTCCGATGTCAGTGGGGTGGTGAATCTGCTCCAGGTTTCAGTCAGAATTCTAAAGGAGCTATCCAAGGTGAGAAGCATCTTGAATAGCTCCTTTAGAATTCTGACTGCTTCTGACTGAAACCCAGAATGGATTCACTGCCCCACTGACAGCAGACCCACCAGCCTACACTGTTTCTCAGTTGTAGCTCAGAGTCCCAGACTCTTTGGAAGATCACACACTCTTTGGAACTTCCTATCACAGGAGAGCTACACTTCCCAGGGTCTCACTCAGCAAATGAGCAGGAGGGACCCCAAACACAGCAGGGCTGGCTTACCACATTTTGTTTTATAGTTTGGCTGGTTTGTTGTAGTTTTATCTACTGCTTTTGCATATTTTAGTAGTTTTTTGTTAGTTTTATATTTCTTTCATAAGCTGCCTTTGAACTAGAAAGGTGGGATAGCAATATTCCTAATAATTAATAATAATAATTACTTTGTGAGACTGGAAAGGATACCATAGAAAGAATGGTATAAACTGTGGCTTGTTTGTGCATTTTTCTAGCAGATTCATAGGATTGTGGTTAGCCCAGGTTGCATCCATCTTATTCGTCTGGAAGCTTGGGAACGCATGTTCATTATAATATTTACATTATTGGCAGGCCCAGATTAAAGGCTGATCCATGTTCTCAGGCCGCACACATCACTGATGATCAGGCTTGCTTTCTGTTCTACCAGAGTGCAGGCAAAGAAGGGTAAGCCTGCATGCACAAGGGCTTCCTAAGAGCTTCTACTCATTCTAGAGAGGGGGCATTGCCTGCAACTATCATGTAAACACACACCATTCACATGTATACGCACCTTACACAAACAGGCTTTATCTCAGTGATGTTTTAGGCCTCCAAGATAGAGCTAGTTCTGCCTTTCCCAACCTGGTGCCCTTTAGATGTTTTGGACTACAGCTCCCATCAGTCCTAGCCAGCATGGCCAGTGGTCAAGGATGATGGGAGTTGCAGTCCAAAACATGTGGAGGGCATCAGTTTGGGGAAGGCTGAGCTAGTTGTTTAGACTTGAAAAATACAGCTAATTTCCATCCCAGGGTTCAGAGCCAGTATCAGACATGGTGGGGCTCCTGGGCCTATCCACAGCATGGTCAGTTCTCCTCCCTGATACCCAGACAGGGCTGGGTGGTACAGCAGCACCGAAAAAAATCAGCCTAACTGGCAAGTCCTGCTGTTGGCACTTGCCCCAGAGCCACTGTGGATCAGTTGAATTGTGGGTGCCAGTCATAGCCCCCAGCATGAGGCGGAGTAGTGCTAAGAGGACCACCACCAGGCCTGAGTGGCTGTAGGTTTGGGTCAGAGGCAGGGTCAAAGGTGGTCCTTCCTGAGGCTGGGGCCATCAGCAACTGCCCAACAGAGCTGATCCCTGACACCAGGTCTTGACAGTGGCCTTGGGCGAGTGCTGTGACAATAAAAGGCTCAGTTGTGGATGGAAGGTGCTCAGCCTGTTCTGGATGGGATTACACTCCCCCTGAAGGAGCAGGTTCGTAGCATGGGGGTTCTCCTAGAACCATCTCTGTCTGTTGAGGCACAGGTGGCTTCAGTGGCATGGAATGCCTTCTACCAGCTTCGATTGGTGGCCCAGCTATGCCCTTATCTGGACAAGGATAAGCTGGCTTCAGCTGCCTATGCTCTAGTAACCTCCAAGTTAGATTACTGCAAAGTGCTGTACATGGGGCTACCTTTGAAGATGGTTCAGAAGCTGCAGCTCGTGCAAAATGCAGTGGCCAAACTGATAACGGGAACCAGAAGGTTTGATCATATAAGACTGACTTCCATACCAGTGGGACTCTGTTTTTAACCTGCAGTGAGTAGAGGACGCTATTGGGAAGGAGCCTGTGGGAAGGAGGACCAGCCAGCAGCTGCACCAGGTGGATCCTGAGCCTGCTTCTGCCCCTGCCAAACAGGTACTTAAGGCGGGGCTGCCAGAGGCAGCACCTCGGCATGTGCCTCGGCGTCGCACCAAGTGCGCTGCTGAGTGCGCACTTAGCGTCACACTTGGAGTCGCATGGAACAGGACCTGAAGACTCATCCATCTGCCTCTCCAGAGACACCAGCAGCCACAGATACCAGCAGCAAATAGCAGCAGCAGAGGGCAGCAGCTTTAAAGACGAGGGAGAAAGGGGCAAACGTGGACTTTATCTGCTCCTTCTTAGCTGCTGTTCTCTTTTATCTTTTATGTTCCTTTACACTGTTGAACATTTTTATATCCTAACATTTTAATATGTGCCTGGGAGGACTATTGAGCAACTCAGGGGGTCGGGGAGGTGCCACTATAACTGTGGTCACGGGCAGGGGAAGGTGTGGCATTGGGGGATTAACAGGCCAGCTGAGGAGAACCCGGGCTAGACACCTTACAGCTGTCCCCTCTTCTGGTTCTTCCCCCAACCTGATGGTTCCTGGCAGCCTTACCAGTTTGCCCTCAGGTCTGGTGGTGCTGCTGCTGAATGCCAGGTCGGCCCAAAATAAAATCTCCTTCATCCATGATTTGATTGTGGATGAGGGGGCTGACCTGGTATGTATTACTGAGACCTGGATGAGGGAACTGGGAGGGGTCACTCTCTCCCAGCTGTGCCCTCCTAGGTACTCGGTGCAGCACCAGCATCGACTTGAGGGTCGGGGAGGGGGGGTTGCCATGGTCTATAGGAATTCAATCTCCCTCTCTAGGCTTCCTGCTCATTCGAGTGCAGATCTTGAGTGTTTGTACTTTGTGTTGGATACCCGGGACAGATTAGGGATTCTGTTGGTGTACCGCCCACCCCACTGCTCATCAGACTCCCTGCCTGAGCTGACGGAGGTGGTCTCGGACTTGGTGTTGAGGACCCCTGGGATGATGGTCCTGGGGGATCTCAACCTCCATGCCGAGGCCGCTGTATCCGGGGCGGCTCAGGACTTCATGGCCGCCATGACAACCATGGGGCTGTCCCAACATGTCATCAGCCCAACGCATATAAAAGGACACACGCTTGATCTGGTTTTCTCGACTGGGCAGGAGGATGGTGATCTGAAAGTGGAGGAATTAACATCTGTCACTTTGTCATGGTCAGATCACTTCCTGCTGAGGTTTAGACTCCTGGCAGCCTTCCCCCTCTGCAAGGGTGGGGGACCTATCAAAATGGTCTGCCCCCGGAGATTAATGGATTCTGATGGATTCCAGAGGGCTCTGGGGGATTTTCCTGCTGGTATGGCTGGAGTTCCTGTCGAAGCCCAGGTCACTCTGTGGAATGCAGAGATGACTCGGGCGGTTGACACGATCGCGCCCAAGCACCCTCTCCCTCTGAGCAGAGCCCGGCCAGCTCCTTGGTATACACCTGAGCTGAGGGCAATGAAGCCAGAGGGGAGACGGCTAGAACGCAGGTGGAGGAAAACTCGTGCTGAGTCTGACCGAACACTGGTAAGAGCCCACTATCAAGCCTACTCTGTGGCGGTGAGGGTGGCAAAGAGGCAGTTCTTTTCCACCAGCATTGCATCTTCTCAGTGTCGTCCAGCGGAGATTTTCCAAGTGGTTCACGGCCTGTTACATTCTGGGCCAGGGAGAGAGACGGTGGAACCCTCGGTAGCACGCTGTGACGAGTTTGCACGGCACTTTGAAGATAAAGTCACTCAGATTCGTCATGAATTGGACACGACGATTAATGCAGTTTCATTGGTAGAGGCGTTCAGAGCACCGTCTGGTTCAGTTTTATTGGATGAGTTTCAGTTACTGAGGCTTGAGGGTGCGGACAAGGTGCTTGGCCAAGTCCGATCGACCACTTGTGTGCTTGACCCTTGCCCTTCATGGCTTATTAAATCAAACAAGGAGGGGATATCCGGTTGGGTCCAGGAGGTTGTAAATTCCTCCTTGAGAGAGGGAGTGGTGCCTGCCGCTTTAAAAGAGGCGGTAATTAGACCACTCCTGAACAAGCCTAAACTGGACCCAGAGAATGTTAATAATTATAGGCCAGTGGCCAACATCCCCTTCCTGGGCAAGGTGCTTGAGTGGGTGGTTTTAGGACAGCTCCAGGCACTGTTGAATGAAACGGATTATCTAGATCCATTTCAATCAGGCTTCAGGCCTGGTTTTGGAACGGAAACTGCTTTGGTCGCCCTGTGGGATGACCTCTGCCGGGAGAGGGACAGGGGGAGTGCGACTCTGTTGATTCTTCTGGACCTCTCAGTGGCTTTCGATACCATCGACCATGGTATCCTTCTGGATAGGTTATCTGGGTTGGGAGTTGGAGGCACTGCACTACAGTGGTTCCACTCCTACTTGGATGGCCAATTCCAGAAGGTGGTGCTGGGGGATTATTGCTCTGTGCCATGGCAATTGTGCCATGGGCTTCCACAGGGCTCTATTTTATCCCCTATGCTGTTTAACATCTACATGAAACTGCTGGGGGAGGTTATCCGGAGGTGTGGGCTGAGGTGCCATCAATATGCGGATGACACCCAGCTCTACCTCTCTTTCTCATCAAAACCAGGTGAGGCAGTGGCTGTTCTGAATCAGTGCCTGGGCACGGTAATGGACTGGATGAGGGCCAGTAAACTGAAACTCAATCCAGACAAGACAGAGGTACTGCTAGTGGGTGGTTCGTCTGCCTGGCTAGGTGATATTCAACTTGTTCTGGAGGGGGTTGCACTCCCCCTAAAGGATCACGTTCGTAGTTTGGGAATGCTCTTGGATCCAGAACTGTCACTTGAGGCACAGGTGAACTCAATGGCACGGAGCACTTCTTATCAGCTTAGGCTGGTATACTAACTACACCCTTATCTGGACAGAGATAGCCTAGCTACAGTTATCCATGCTCTGATAACTTCTCGTCTGGATTACTGCAATGCGTTATACATGGGGCTGCCTTTGAAAAAGGTCCGGAAACTTCAGCTGGTCCAAAATAGGGCAGCAAGATTGTTAACAGGGACTGGCCTGTGAGCTCATATTACGCCAGTACTTTTCCAGCTGCACTGGCTGCCAGTCCATTTCTGGGCCCGATTCAAAGTGCTGGTATTAACATTTAAAGCCCTTAACGGCTTGGGGCCAGGTTATCTGAAGGATCGCCTCCTCCCATACGTGCCTGCCCGGACCTTAAGATCATCGTCAGCGGCCCTTCTCCGTGAGCCCCTGCCAAAGGAAGTGAGGCGGGTGGCTACTAGGAGGAGGGCTTTTTCTGCTGTGGCACCCTGGCTCTGGAATGAGCTCCCTAGTGAGGTTCGCCTGGCACCTACATTGTATTCCTTTCGGCGCCAGGTGAAGACCTTTTTATTTTCCCAGGCATTTTAGCTTCCTAAACATTTAGCTTTGCTGTTTTAAATCTGTATTTTAAACTCCTGCACTGCTGCTAGGTTTTATTGTGGTTGTATTGTTATATTGTGGTTTTAATGTTCTACATATTTTAAATTGCTTTATTGTGTGCTGTTTGGTTTTAATTTTTGTAAACCGCCCAGAGAGCTTCGGCTATTGGGCGGCATAGAAATTAAATAAATAAATAAATAGCTAGCTAGCTTCCAAATCCCGGGAAGTACTAGTTCCCCTCTACTCTGCACTGGTTAGGCCTCAACTGAAGTACCTGTCCAGTTCTGGGCACCACACTTTAAGAAGGATGCAGACAAGCTGGAGGAGGAGGGCAACAAAGATGATCAGGGAACTGGAAACAAAGCCCTATGAAGAGAGACTGAAAGAACTGGGCATGTAGCCTTGAGAAGAGAAGACTGAGGGGAGATATGATCATGCTCTTCAAGTACTTGAAAGGTTGTCACAGAGAGGAAGGCCAGCATCTCTTCTCGATCATCCCAGAATGCAGGACACGGAATAATGGGCTCAAGTTACAGGAGGCCAGATTCCGGCTGAACATCAGGAAAAACTTCCTGACTCTTAGAGCAATACGACAATGGAACCAATGACCTAGGGAAGTAGTGGGCTCTCCCACACTGGAGGCATTCAAGATGAGGCTGGACAGCCATCTGTCGGGGATGCTCTGACTTGGATTCCTGCATTGAGCAGGGGGTTGGACCTGATGGTCTTGTAGGCCCCTTCCAACCCTACTATTCTGTGATTCTATGATTCTGTGACTCTGCCCCGTTTGCACTGGCTGCCTGTATGTTTCTGTGCTCGATGCAAGGTGCTGGTTTTAACCTATAAAGCCTTACACTGCTCAGGACTGTAATACCTGATGGAGCATCTCTCTTGACATGAACGTACCTGTACGTTATGCTCAGCATCTAAGGTCCTCCTCTAGGTGCCTCCTCCAAGGGAAGCTCGGAAGACAGCAACAAAGGAGAGGGCCTTCTCAGTGGTGCCCCTCCCCCCCAACTGTGGAATGATCTCCCTGACGAGGCCTGCCTGGCGCCAACGTTGCTTTCTTTTTGGCACCAGATCAAGACCTTTCTCTTTTTGAAGGCATTTGGCAGCATGTGATGAGAGTTTTTAATCAATCCTGGATTTGTTTTTATGATTGCTGATTATTCAAAGTTGTTTTTAGATATATGTTTTCTCTGTATATATTGTCTTTTGTATGTTTATGTTTTTAAATTTTGCGAGTTGTATTTTTATTGTTTTTAATCGTTGTAAACTACTCAGAGAGCTTTGGCTATGGGGCGGAATAAAAATATAATAAATAAAAAAAAAGTTGAAAGGCAGATCAGGGAATGGGCCTGTGCTAGATGGGGTTACATTCTCCCTGAAGGCTCAGGCTCGCAGTTTGTCTGTAGTCTTGTACTCGGCTCTGAACCTGGATGCCCAGGTCTTGGCGGTCGCCAAGAGTACATTTGTACAGCTGAGACTTGTGTGCTAACTGCACCTGTTCCTACAGATATCTGATCTGGCCACAGTCATGCATGCCTTAGTTACATCCTGTTTGGACTATTGTAATGTGCTGTACATGGGGCTGCCTTCGAAAACTGTTCAGAAACTTCAGCTGGTCCAGAATGCTGTGGCCAGACTGTTGACCAGGGCCAGTTACAGGGAGTATGCAACTCCCCTGTTACAGCAGCTTTATTGGCTACTGGTCTGTTTCTGGGCAGAATACAAAGTGCTGGTTATGACCTATAAAGCCCTGTATGGCTTGGGACCAGGATAACTGAAAAACCACCTTCTCCCATATGAGCCTGTCCAAATCTTTTAAGACCTTCTGGAGAGGCCCTTCTTTTGAGACTGCTGTCTTAAGAGGCACATTTAGTGGTGACCCAAGAGAGGGCCTTTTCAGTATCTGCTCCCAGACTGTGGAATTGTGTTTGCTCCCTCTCCATTGTCCTTCCACTTGCAGGCAAAGCACTTTATTCAAGAAGGCCTTTGGCTTCTACGTGGGTCTGTTGGATGCTGTTTTAATTTTTTCTCTCCTTTTTTTTGGTAATTGTTATGTTTTTATTTTGTTTTAATGTGTTGTTTTAAGCTATTTTAATTGTGCCTGTAATTGTGCCATTTTTTGGTAGAAAGGCAGGATACAAATCAAATCAATAAATAATAGTCACACAATATCAGGGATTTCCATTTGGCAGGATCCTACACCTACAGTATACTGAGCATAAGGGTTAATTATGATCCAGTCCATATCAGTGGTTTTAATTCTTTCATCATTTTGTTTAGCAGTGCTAATATATGGTCCAGTATATGACAACTTTGCCTGAACAGAAAGCTACCCATGTCTTTTGTTAGGCACGAGTTAAGACCATCTAGAATGAACTTCCCCACACATCTAACTATTTGTCATTCCGATCCATGTATGATACAAAATTGATGAACAGATGTGAAACAAAATCCTATCTAAACTGGATCTGAATTTGGGACTAATTGTTATCATGTTGGAAGCATCTGAAATCTTCATGTTTGTATAATATTGCTGTAGAATAGGCCTCTGTATTAATAAGAAATCAGAGCCCAAATGTGTGTGTGTGTGCGCGCGCGCACATGCGCGTGTATATATGCACACACATGGATACAAATGGCCCCTAAAGAATAAACTCAAGATGTAATACTCACAGAGGAGTCCCTCAGTGTGTTTAGCCACAGTGTGAGCTCTGTTTCCTCCTTGGTTTGCAGGTGGCAGTCATATATTCTATCAAGTCAAATGCTGGGTCAGCCATTAGTCTTGCCCACCCGCTATATTTCAGGCATGCTGCCCAGAGCCCAAGTTTTTATTTTATTTTTTTATGCTTCTCACACACATCCATTTAAATGTTCATCCTTCACCTTAAAAAAAAAATCAGGAAAATGTTTAAAACATTAACAAAACTGCTCTGGGAATCATGGGAAGAGATGTCTTGGTTATAGCCTAAGATGATGTTAGCTAATCAGCACTATCTGCAAGCATGCATAACTGTTTTTTTAGAGGTTGGAGAAACATGTATGTTTGTATGGAATATCTTCCAAACTGGTTTCAGAACTCTCTAAATGATCTTTCTGTCTTTCTCCTGGTAGATTTATAACCATAGTCTAGGTGTTTCTTACAAAATGCATAATAGATTCCCAGGACTAGACATAGGCTGCCAGCTAATTGTATTCTAAACACAAACAGTATGACTGCACAATGGATATAACGCTAGTCTTCTGTTCCAATTTAGGTGCGTATAGCAGCCACAGGACTTTGCTGCAGAGTAATTATTTTTCATGGGCAGATTCCATTTTCAATACCTCTGTACATGCTGCAATTCGACATGGAAGATGGAAACTACTCACAGGCAATCCAGGTATTTTTTTGTTTCCTCCCTATGGGTGGGGGAGAATTTTATATGGTTTGCATTTTGATAAGAATGTACCAAATTCGTGTTCTCGAATCAATATGCAAACCAGAATGCAATTATCTATCAGTATTCACACTTGTCCAATTTTTTTGCGATGCAGTTCTCTGAACAAAAAATATGTACAAAAATGTGTATGTTAGGAAAAAGTGCACATAAAAATGTGTATATTTGTGGGGAAAAAACCCATACAAAACAGTATTACATTAAGGAAAATGGCTTGCAAAACACTTCATACAGTAAGGAAGATTGGATTCAAAAATGTATGTATTAGAAAAATGTGTACCAAAATGCATACAAATTTTTGTGTGGACTTTTATTTTAAAGTCACAAACTGATGTGGAAACTGGTTGGAACAAAATTAAAACTGCAAACTCAGAAACAGAGAAAACTTAAATGGACAGATTTATCCGTACCAATTCCTCCCATCCTCAGGTTCCCCATATTGCCCTTACCAGTAGTTTCTGTATCTAATTTGTGAACCATTCACTCTACTATACTGATTTTGATAGCAATTGATGCTATCCAGAGATTGAAGAAAGAGCTAATTTACTGGTAGAGATTATCAGTGTTCCTGCCCCCTCATTCTTAAAGTAAGGGATGACTGTACAAGCTTTCCTGTAATAACTTACACACTTTACACAGGTGAATGCAATGTGAACTCTTCCTGGGTGGTAGGCCACTTCTACCAGAAAAAGTAAGTTTTTTATTTAAGTGGGATTAACCTTCCCACATGTAATATCTGTGTAGATACAATACCAAGCATTGTCTTAAAATTTGCCAATTGAAGTAGCAAGGGCATGCCTGCAAGAAAGTTTACTTGCTAGTAGGAACTCCAGCTTACTGTTCAAGCACTGAGCTAGTCTATAATTACCCATATGTAAATTTAATTGTAGATTTGTGCTTTATTTATTTATTGAAGGTATTTGTATATTACCTTTCAATTCAAATATATCCCAGGGCAGTTTCCAATAAGAAATTACAAGAAAATACCATTATATAATTAAAAGAATATTTAAGAATCTCAAAAGGGCTTTTCAAATTCATCACAACTTCAAAACCAAATCAGACAGCAGAATGGATGGCTCAATTGCAGTGTTTAAAATATAGCTTCTTTTTCCATCAGATCTAAAAAATTCATTTCATTTAAAATGCCTAAGAGAATAAAAATGTCTTAACCTGGTGCTTAAAAGACAACAATATATGTGCAGGACGGACTTCCCTGGGGTGGGAATTCCATAACTAGGTGCCACTGATTAAAAAGTGCTCTCTCTTGTTACCACCCACTTCATTTCTGATGGTGGTAGCACTCTGAGAAGGTCTTCAGTGGAAGAGCTTAACTCCTGTGACGGTTGATGCAAGAGAAGGTGGACTTTGAGGTACTAATCTAGGGATGAACAAATCTGTTACACTTTCTGTAACATTCATATTTTTCTCAGGCACAAGTTTATTCTGTCCTCTTTCCGCATAAGTTTGTGAATGTGATTTTTTTTTAAAGTCCACACAAAAATTCATATGCTTTCTTGGTATGTAATTTCCCCCAACACATGCATTTTTGCAAGCACTATTCCCTAATACTTCCCCTTTTTGTATGCAATTTTCCCTGCTGTATGCATTTTTTGATCGGAGAAGTGCATTACAAAATGCAGAGTAGTGTGGAAATTGAAGGATAATTGCATTCCATTTCATGTATTTGTTTGGGAAATGCGAATTAATTTGGTTCATATTAAACTGTGAACTAAACTCATTTCACCCCCTTCCTTATCTTCCACCTTGAATGATACGGTTTGTCCCTGCCTTGTCACTCGTAGTTCCTCTGCTGATCTTTATGTGTGTGTTCTGCAAATGTGTAAAAGCAATTCAGGAATAAATGAGACGCAATAAGAGACAGTGGAAAAATCTAAGCAAACAAAAAGCAATGAACTGCAGCCAAGCATTTCTGTTGCAGACAAACCTTCATACATTTTATATCAGGAACCCTTCTTATTCATATTAATGTCTAATTCCTCTTCATAGGGCCTAGTATTATCTTGTTCAGTTGGCAGATCTCAATAGAAAACCACATTCCAGGTGGCAAGTTCAATTCTAATTTTCTAAAATTAAACAAGCCAGATCTGTGAACATGCTGGAAACAAATTACCAGGCTAATGCTGCTCCAACTACTCTTTGGTCCACTCTGTTCCTGCTTATAGGCTGCAGTCACTGGTTTCCACCACCATCCTTATTCAACGAGTCGAAGGCTCTGTCATCTGACCCACCAACAAAGAAACTTTGGCTCTATGACATTGATGCTGATGCTGAGGAAAGAAATGATTTGTCAGAACAATATCCTGGCATTGTGGAAAAGCTCCTCATACGTCTCCAGCACTACTATAAGAACTCTATCCCTGTGTTCTACCCTGATGATGATCCACAATGTGACCCAGCAGCGACTGGAGCATGGGGGCCTTGGATGTAGAAAACTCCACAGCAGCCTGAAGGATATATCCAAAGTGCAGCTGTAAAGCTGACTGCCATGTTACATTTGTGTACATAAAATGTATATGTCCTCGTAGGCAAATGTACTAAAACGTTCCATGGGAATTAGCCTGTGGACTAGCCTTTGATGTGGCACCCTTCAGATGTGTTGAACTACAGCTCCCGCAATCCCAACAATAGGAGTCCAGCACATCTGGAAGGCACCAGGTTGGGGAAGGATGCTGTAGATTCAGGGATACAGACAGTTCCTTCTAACCTCATTTGTTTTACTTCTGTAGCTTCACCTTCAGTCGTTTGGATTCAGCTTTGACTCAAAAGTAGTTGGGGCAGGGGAGGATTCAGTTTTACTTTTGATTGTGCTTGAAATTCTATTTGAATCATAACTAGGCCATTTGGACGTTAGTTTCTTGTCCAGGACATGTCTCCGAAGCAGAGGTTAAAAAAATGCCGCCTTCCCAAAATTGCTGGCCAGCTGGGAAACATTATTTCAGTTGAAGAGCTCTGAGTCATTGGAGGGGAGGGGCGGGCAGAGCCTTCTAAATTCTTTCACATTTGAAGTCAAATGCTTGATTTTATACTTGCCAGCAGCCGGCTTTTGTTGGATGCTGACAGAGTTGTAAAGAAAAGGTGAAAGAAATGAGTTGTTGCATTCTCTTGGCATTCTCTTTTCTCACACTCACCTTCTCAGTCTGTCTAATAGAAGCATTCCAAAATCTACATGAGTGCAACCTCCTCCCTGCTACTCAACAGGTACCCAGGGACACATCAACTCTACTTCAAAATTGTCTCAATTCTGCAACATGAACTGTACAATCCTAGGCTTGGATTCAATAGCGCTCCGCTCGCACATCAGGACTTCTGCTTACACAATGGAACTTCCTAGTCTTCTCCCCCCACACACCCTTGCATCCTATGCATGCTCCCCAGATTTGCTCCGGATGGTCCCTCAACCCTCCAGAACAGATTTGGAGGAATGAAGGGGGAGCTGAAATCCATTCCACCAGCGGTTTCCCTTCTGCTGGCTTAAAGACACCGTTGGATCAAAGCCATATACATGTTTACTCAGAAGTCTTTAAACTTTCAGAAGGCTTTTTACAAAGTCCTTTATCAAAGGTTCCTGAGCAAACTTAATCATGGGATAAGAGGACAGGCCCTCTTATGGATCTGTATCTGGTTAAAACACAGGACGCAGAGAGTAGGAATAAATGACAGTTCTCACAATAGACGGATGTAAACAATGGGGGTCTCCCAAGGATTTGTATTGGGGCTGGTACTTTTTAACTTGTTTATAAATAACAAAGGGATGTCTCCAAAAATGAATGGGTAATAATAGGTGGTATCCAAACCTGACTGACCTCCAGTGGAACAGAAAATGCAGGCAGAGCAGTTTCCCCCTCCCCCTGAAGCCCCCTGGGTGCTGTCAAATTTGCTCTGAAAGATTGAGGGACTCTCTGGAGCAGTTTTAGAAGGTACTTGAGGGGCTGCAGGAGGGAGGAGAGCAAGGGGAAGTCCTGTCACTTGTTCACACGACACTGTATTTTACCCAATATATGAAATGTTTTTCAATATAAGTAAGTACAACGTGATGCACATTGGGGCAAGAAATCTTAACTTCACATATACACTGATGGGTTCTCAGCGAGTAGTGACTGACCAGGTAAGGGTCAACTGATAGCTCAATGAAAACATCAAATGAGTGTGCAGCAGCTTCGGAAAAGGTGAATTCCATGCTAGGTACCGCTAGGAAAGGGATTTTAAAAACTGCCAGTATTATAATACCTTTATACATATCTATGGTGTTACCACACTTGGAATATTGTGTAAGTTCTGGTTGCTGCATTTTGAAAAGGATATTGTAGAGTTGGAAAAGGTTAAAAAGGGGTTATCTAAAATAATCAGAGAACTCGAGAAGCTCCCCTTTGAGGAAAGGTTACAAAGATTACAATCTTTAGCATTTTAAAGGGGGAAAAGCAATCAAGGAGAACATGATAGAAGTTTATAAAATTATGCACAGAGCAGAGACAGTGGATAGATCTCTCTCTCTCAGAATACAAGACCCCAATGTCATGAAATGAAGCTGAATGGTGGGAGATACAAGACAGATAAAAGAATTTGCTATCACAAGATGCGGTGAAGGCCAACAACATAAAGGGGATTTAAAGGCTCTAAAAGGGGATTATACAAATTCATGGAGGATACAGCTCTCAGTTGCTACTGGACATGATGGCTATATATTACCTCCAAGATCAAAGGCACCTTGCCTCAATACCAGTCGCGGGGAAACAATAGCCAGAGAGGACTACTGTGCTCATGTCCTGCTTTCAGGAGTCCCATTGGCATCTGGTTGGCCATTGTGGAAAACAAGATGCCAAACCAGATATGCCTTTGTTCTTAAGTACCTCTGAGGTCAGTGGGATTTATGCCCAGGTAAATGAGTATAGGATTACAGCCTAAATCCCAGATTCTGCAAGTAGCAAAGTAGACTTTGCAATCTGAATGTATAACTGAAATTTTGCTACTTCTCCACTTCTTTTCCCCCTGTAATTCTTCTTGCAGACAGTCTTGTTACTTCTGGTGGAAAACATGATAGCTACAGGCTGAGTGGAAACCCTAAGAGAGAAAATGTATCTATTATTTGTCTTTGTTTCATTAATATCTTGCCTATCCTACATAGAGAGTACCATTTTAGCTTCATATCTCTGGGGTTGGATCCAGATTTAAGTTGGATCAACCACACTGGTGGAAATGGATGTCCCCACCCCCCTCCTTTCACTGCAGCCCTTCTAGTCCCCGGAAAATGCTACAAAGAGTAAAGAGACCCTGCTGAATGGGGTTAGCTGTGGTGTGGGGGAGTGGCACCCCAAAAAGTTGAGCAAAGGGACCTTCCATGAATGGAGCCATTCCTCTTGCAGAAGGTCTCTTCCTGTGGAAGGCAGATCCTGGATCCAACTCAGTCTCAACTATCAGATGTGGAGACTACCTGATTTTCAGAGGCAATCAAGATAAAGTTCCTGGAACCCATTTCTGCTTCATATTCCCCCATGGTTGCTGCCACTATGATCCTCAACATTCTCCAGTCACCTTTCTTGCAAGACTTGTGGAACAACTACCAAATACTGCAACAACATCTGCAGATTTGCAATACTCACAGGAAGAATGCATTAGATTAGGCACAAACAAGTGATATTTTTACTCATCCTGCTGTGGCTATCAGCGCAGTAAGACCTGTTATCAAATTGTGTTTGGCAACTTGTTCAGTTTTTTTAATGTCTTTTATTCCTTCTTAGACTTCACAGAAGATGTTCAGTGCTGTTCTGAGCCCTTCTCCAGGAAAATAATGATCCCAGATTCAAACTCCTGTTTACCATGAGGTTGAAAATGGCATTGTGCTACTTTTTTTATTAGCTAATTAGGTCACACAACCAATGTGTCTGAGTTCCTGTGTAGTCTTTGAAAGCGTTTTCTGATTCATGAGAGCTTTGCCAATAGTGTGTTTTCTGCTGGTCATAGTAATGATCTTGAAGGACAATTGAAACTTTGAAATTAAAAGTCAAACCCTAACTTTGTTTTTGTTTTGTTTTTTGCTCCATATAATTTTGTTGATATCATTTGTTTAGAAAGGTGAAACTCAGAACTTTTGAGGCAAGGAAAAAGGTTGTATTCTCTATACATAAGCAGGAAAACTTGTCTTCTGTGCTTTTTCAAAGTGGGTTTGGAATAAGATAGGATTGTATAAACGACAGCCACCACAATCCAACTTAAATATGTATCAATTGTACATGCCACTCAAAGCAATGGAGTGATGCTATACATCATCCTGATTTGACTATGCCCATGTGCATCCATTTTGCACCCACGATTCCTAAACCAGCAAGTGATACAAGTGCAGAAGGCATTTCCTTTGTTGGAACAGGGCAATTTGGTTCTCCTTAGGACTGAAATATCTCCTTTAGTAAACTTTGTAGTTTGTAGTTGGCAAACATCAGGCTGTGTCCAGTGTTGTCACAGTGTTAGTGTAAACCATCACTAGCTCACCATCATTAGCACTTGCCATGCAAAGGGAAAATAGCGAGAATTTGCTGCCAAAATCTGGCAGCAAACTGCGCGGCCCAAATTTGACAGCAAATAGCTGCTTTTTACCTTCACTTAGCAAGTGCTAATGACATTGCACTAGCATTGGTTTATGCTAGTACAACATTATTAGCACTAGCTCTGTGGCAGCATTGGATATTACCCATCATCTTGATGATGACCACACATCAGAGAGAGAGAAATAAAAGTAGGAAGGTAGTCAAATTATTATAGATCTGTTTAACTCCTCTAGCTATTCGCTATTCACATAAATGCATACTTACATTCCAGATTTTAGAAAGGATTGCATGCTCTTATTTGGGAGTGTAACCCTTCAAGCCCCTTAAGGCATTTGAACCTTTCCTGGCCCTCCAGATACACCACAGCTCCATGCCACATCATAAAGTGCTTTGGAAATGGTTACATGTCTATAAAGCCCTTGTGATGCACCATGACAGCAGATGGGAAAGAATGCTGTCAGATCATTGCTACTCTTAAAACCCACCTGGGGTTCCAATCTGGCCATCCAGGCTGCACTAAAGCAGGGAAACCACCAAACAACTGGTGGTTGGGGGGAAAGGGACATGGACATCTGGGGAACCTTGGAGGGTTGAATTTGGCCCCCAGGCCCACAGGTTCTATACCCCTGCCTTAGCCTCTGTGCGTTATAGAGGAATCCAATTTTCATCATACCAGTTACTTGTAGGGGTCTTCTATGGATGCTGTGTGTGAATGTGGGAATATCGTTGGGCTGATATTGGAAAGACTAAGCCTCCTGCCAGTGTTGTAAAAACTGACCATCTGCTGCAGTCATTAAAAAAAAAAAAAAAGAACTCCCAGCTGCGTGTTACCCTTTCTTCTGTCTGGTAGAGAAAGCTGCTGTGTTTTGTCTGCAAAGCTATAGATAGAATAAGTACAGTCAAAGATAAATTCTAGATTTAGATGTACGGAACATACTCTTCAAAAAAACCACAATACGCTACGCTAGCAAAGCCACCGTGCACTGTGGATAAATGTTGGCGTCCAAGGCAATGATGAAAATATGGGCCTGCCTTTTGCATAGTCCCTTTCATTCTTAAAATATCTGAAGGCTCTTTATAAAGTTATGAGTTATACGACAATCCCCCGTACAGTACTAAATCAGCATGTCGGAGCTGGGCTTGTCTTTGGCATGCATTATTTTGCTTCCTCTTGTCAGTTTTAGCAACCAGTTCTGAAGATCTGCATAATTGCAAAAGAGTTGTGCCTTTTTAAAAGACATAACTGTTTTCAAAATGTAATAGATCTGCCAATCAAACTGAATATATAAACATATTCCACCTGAGAACCATCCTATGTATGAGTTCTATGGTGGAAGAAATAAGGTGTATTAAATATAAATAAATAAATAAATAAATACATGTATATAAATATATACATGTATTAAATATAAATAAATAAAAACTAAAGGCTGACAATTTTATTATTTATACGGCACTTCAGGAGGGGTGGGGTGGGGATGAAGCACTTTACATGTTGAAACAGAAAGAGAGAAACCAGACCTTGATTAAGGCTCAAAATCTAAGAGACAGAAATCAGGGAAGGAGAGCATGACACAAAAGGATAGGGGAATGGTTGAAGGTTGCAGTCCATAAGATATCTGACAAGGGGAGTATATTTCTGTTCAGGGTTAATGCCTCAGAAGTAACATTCATGGAAGTTGGCTGTGCTTACCAAATGTCCCTAGGCAGAAACCACAGGAAATCATTTTTGGCCAATAGGTTTATGGTGTAAAAACAGCCCAGCTGTAAACTTGGGATAGGACAGCTGATAGTCCATTTGGGCATCATTTCTTATTGTGCCAGCTAATTCAAATCAAATGGAAGCTTAACATAAGGGACTCTGTATGTGGTATGTAACCCTTGTGTGATGCCACACTTGAACTACTGGGAGATTCTGGTAGCAGGACTATAGCTAAATATGCACCTTTCTCCAGCTTTGGTGAGAAATCCTCAGTGGGCAACAGCTTGGGTGTTTAGTTGCTGACTTTTGTCAAGCTATCAAGATGAATCCAGCTTCTTACACAAAGACCTCCTTAAGGTGCTATACACTGTGACTAAACTATGTATAGCTAAGAACTGGAACTCTCCCCATCACCCTTCTAAGCAACAGTGGCTAGATAAGATATGAGATGTAATGGTTATGTACAAACTTACTCAACCAAGCCCAGTTGGCTAGGGATCTTAGTCAAGACCAGAAGGGAAATGCCATGGCTTCACAGTTTCCCTTCATTTCACATGTTGACTCCTTGCCAACTAGCAAGTTCATTCCGTCTAGATTTAGAAGTGTATATTTAATCTGGTAAAATATGCATACTTTTTTTTCATCCCTCCCCCTCCCCCCAAGCTTGGCTTTTGAACATTTAAATCCTATGCACCCTCACTTGGGAATAGAGTTAACCCCACAGAACACACTGGGATTTACTTCCGAGTAACCAAGCATAGAATTGCACTATTAATATTTAAATGTTTATTATGTGACAATTCCTGTCCTGGTATTCGCGTCATCATTTTGTTCTTTGTTATGCTGGATATTTTTTGAATGTGATTCCACTGAATATTTAAATACCTGCTCATTTACTTTGGTTTTAACTCATATTTGTATATTAATTGTTACATATTTTGAAATATGCTTCAAGACTTCCATGTTGAAACAAACTAACTGGATCAAGTCCATTTTTAACTTTCATAACTTCAGACTGGCTAGAGAAATTCTGTCCAATCCTCTCCATATGTTGTCTCCTCCTTCTCCCCCTCTTGGTTGCATTCAACACAGTCTCCTTGGGCATCTTTTAAGCCATGTCTCTTGTCATGTGGCGCCTGAATTCCTCTAGTGCAGCCTTCCCTAACCTGGTGTCCTTAGATGTCTTGGACTACAACTCCCAGCATTCCTGACCATTGGCTATGCTGACCAGGGTTGATAGGATTTGAAAGCCAAAACATCTGGGGGGAACCAGCTGGGGGAAGGCTGCTCTCATGACTCAATTCCAGTCATGCTCAGTGTCAGGAGCACCCTAGCTGCCTCTTGCAGTCCCCTCCAATAGCCAACTCAGGACACAGACGACGAGGATTCTTTCCAAGGCTTTATTCCTTTATGACTCTTTCAGATACTAATCACTAGCAACTAAGCAAGGAACAGCACTGGGGAAAGGCAGCAGAGTAGCCTAAGCTCCATGTAAGGCAGTTGGTCCCTATTTGAAGGGGAACCACGGGAAGACTCTGAACTTATGGGCTATGGAGAGATCCTCCCTCTTTCCCTTGGGTCCTCAGGACGTGACCATTGTTTGAGCACCAAACGAGTGGAGCGCCTCCTTTCGGCGCCCTCCATCTGTCGTCACTCCCTGCGTCTGCGCCGAGCGTCCAGCAAGCCCCCCTCCAGCACTCACTCGCTGCCAGGGTCACTATCTATCCCAGGAATGCTGGCAGGAGGACTCTCTGCCAGCTGCTGTGCTTGTGAGAGATGAGCAAGCTCCTCTCCCACGGATTGCTGTTCTTCCTCAGAATCAGAACTGCTCTGGGGCTCTATGGGCTCAGTTTCCACCCTGACACTCAGAGATGCAACTCTTCTACAAATGCTGTGTTAGACAGGGATGCAAATTTGTATTGATCTATATAACAGTTGAACAATTCGCCTTTACAAAAATATTCAACATGTGTCGGGAATTATTCATTAAATTATCACTGCACCTAATTGGATTTGCTTGTTGCATTTGGTGTAGCCCTCTTTCTTGCAATTGCTGTTAAATGCATGTAAGCCTATAACTCACCCATCGCTCTGGAGAAAGTTTTCCTTAGTAGGTGGTTCTTTCTTTGGCAGTTTCTCTGAATGTACATTTGTTTTCCTGCTCTCAGTGTTTTGCTGTTTCCCAAATATTCAGTTTCTCAAGCTTTATGTATAGTAACAGTAACTGCCCAAATTAAGCCATAGGCCAGAGTTATCTCCATATTCAAACTTTCTTCTCAGAATTACCATTGATATGAAGCTGCAGCACACAGACTAATTTCCCCCAAACACCATTTATTTCCTATTACATTTTAAGCCAATGTGCTATGAATGCCTTCTGATTAATGCAGTAATATCTGAATGCCTGGCTGTAGCATGTGCTTCAATGAACAAGTAGTAATCATTCCTATCCGTCCAAACTGTGGGAATGTTGAGTATCTCAACCAGATCAATAGCATCACTTCAACTGTTTTGACACAAGACATTATTTGTGTTACAGCTGTGTACTGCAGGCCAAGGATCAATCAGTCATACATAATTCAGTATTGCTGAGATGAGATCTTGATTGCTTTGATGCTTGGGGAATGTTATAAAGACACAGCAAACAATGCATTACAGTGAAAGAAAAAACTAATTTTGAATTATTCAGTTTGTATTAAAATTTAAATACAGATATAAATCATTAGTACTATTTTAGGAGTGTATGGGTAGCCTTCCCCAACCTGGTGCCTTCTAGGTGTTTATGACTACAACTCCCAACAAGCCCAGCCAGCATGGTTAATGGGCAGAGATTATGGGATTTGTAGTCTAAAACATCTGGAGGGGCAAAACTAACTCCTAGACAAGGGGTGTTGAACCTCTGGACTCATGGATCAAATCCAGCCCACCTGGAGCCCCAATCTGACCAGGGGAAGGCCCCACCCCTTCCCCTGGCTCCATCCCCTTTCCCCCAGCTGCTGATCGTTAGGTGGTTTCTCAACTTTTGTAAAGTTTTTTCCCCATTGAAAAAGGTTGAAATGTCTCTCCTAAGGCTGTAAGCTAAAATAGGCTATTATGTTTGGTCTTCTGGCCCTTCCCCTTTGCCTTCAACCATTCCCAGCCCCGGAAGGCAGCCCTGGAGAGTTCCCCAGAATTTAATTCAGCCTTTGGGCTGAAAGAGGTTCAACAGCCCTACACTAGACCCTCGGTGTCACCAGAACAATAAGTGGAAGCAAGGGCAGTAACTAGAAGCTAGAGCAGCCACATAACATGGGAATGGCATGTTACCAGCCAGCTCATGTATGCAAATACCAGCCTGCAAAGCAGGGTTGGGAGGGCCCAGTTTGCAGCAGAGAAACAGCAGGTGTGCAGAATGAGAGGCACTCAGCCTTTTCCCTGCCACTGCTTCCCCCTGCAACTCCACCACTCTAGACATCTCTCCGAGTCCATGTTTGCAATGAACTACCTGAATGGTTTTGGATGGTGTAAAGAAGCGTTGCAGCCAAATGCACAATCACCTCCATGTATGTCAGGCAGCACTTTGACCTCACAATGAAAGGGAAGCATGGTGGGTACATCTCCCGCCATAGTAATCTCCACAAGCTATTCACTTTGGCTATGGTTTTAGTTATGCACACATACATGTTACTGAAATCTTTCTCTTTAGTTTGTCTGTATCCTTATGCACATCAAAAGACACATCCATGCAGTTCAATGGACCTGGGTGAACATTAGAATGGAGATGTGCATCCACATTGCAATCAACTGTGGATGTACAGTTTCCTTCTCCATACAAAATTCTTGCTGGATTGTGGTGGTTATATTTAAGTCTATGAGAACTGAATTGAAGGCCATTATGATAAGCTGTTTGTGGGGGGGGAGCATGTTCCATTTATATTAATGGGACATGTTTCCAAGTTAACACATTTATATTTGCCTTGGGGTAAAAACCAGTTTAACAAGTCTTTGGAATGCTGCTTGCTAGAAATAAAGGTTGACACAGTCCAAAATTGCAAATTGACCAGAATGGCTCATGCATGCTAAATGAAGAACAAAAATGAAAGCGCCTATTGTCCCAAAGAGTAGCATGGGGTTTTGTGAATTGCCCCAAATTACATCATGGGCCATCTATGTGCATAAAAAGTCTTCTGCTTGAAGGCCAGAGGTTGCATATTAGGAGTTGTTACAGCTCCCATTTTCAGAGTATATAAACAGCTCAAAGCAGCTGGGTGGAAGTGTGACATGCACACGCACGCACATTCACGCACACACACCCCCTTCACATCCCTTCACATCCTAAATGGCTGGCAAAGTCAGTAATAGATTCAGTGCTTGCTGCAGAAATCTTATCCATATTTAGGCTAAGCCAAAAACTATTCCATCAGTTTCTCCTGTTGCGTGGTTCAGTGATGTAGTGGAACCAAGGTTCACAGGGTCGAGGCACCAGGACTAGCAGGGATGTTGGTATTAGGCTGGTTCGCATGACATGAGGATGGTTAATAACAGTGGAGGCTGCTGGCTCTGATGTCAGTGGGGCAGTGAATCCGCTTGTTAACAGTAGCTTGTTAACCACCCTGTTCATGCCGGTCACATGCCACCTGATTTACCTAATTATCCTTGTGAGGTGTGGCTTGTCATTATGGCTGAACTTGGTGAGGGTGGGTGACTGGGGTGGTTAACAAACCACCCCAGAGCCCATGGCCTGTTCTAGGGTTTCTGCATGGTTGGTTAACCACTTCAGCCAGCCACCCTCACTAGGTTCAGACATTATAACAAACTGTGCCTGGCAAGGGTAATTAGGAAAATCAGGCAGCACATGACTGGCACACACAGGGGAGGTTAACAAGGCACTATGGCTTATTAACCACCCTTGTGCCATGTGGACACAGTCAATATCTGCCACCCCCCTTATGTTTCCCTGTTCCTTCTGAGCCTAGCTGCAATCCTCACAGAAGCTGAGGGGGAAATGTATTTTCCCATGCAAAGTATTTTGGGGTGGTTTGGTCTTGAATGGGCAATTAAGACCCATCAGCTTTATGAAAGACCTGCTCCCGGTGGTGATGAGAACTGCTAGAACTGGTTAGTTGATATGGACCAACGCAGCTGCCTGCCTTTTTGGACTCTTCTTGGGGGTGTGGCTATGGGGACCGCCATGATGAGTGCATGCATTTCAAAATGTACCACTACACCACTGGCATGGATTGAACAGGCTCATGGCAAACTTTAACTGAATCACCTGCTGCAAATACAACTTCGGGCCACAATACTGCTCCACCTTTCAGTGGAATGCTGGGCGTTAATGAAACATCCTTTCCCCATCCCCAGTTACTGTAGGGAATGTTGCAACCTCATCTGCAAGTTCCTGGAAGGGGGCAGTGTTGCACTTAGTTCATAGGAATTTTGACCACTGCTAGCATCAGGATCTCTATAGCCTACAATGTGGTTTCCTGTGATTTCTTCTTTTTGTAATGCCAGTGTAATGAAACACAAAATAGACTGAACAAACTCTGCTTGAAACTCTACACTGTACCTGCACTATATATGCAAGCATATTTGTGAGTAAAACTGTTCTTTCTTTCACTGAAGAAGAATGTGGTCTCCTTTTTATTCTAAGATGGCCTGTGTGCATGTGGGGCTGGTTAACACTCATTCCATTTTGCCTTTTTTTCTGCTAATTGCCTTTCTAACAAGAAGCATCATTACTAAATAATCCCATCAATTGCTGTACTCTTCATGCTGCAATGTGGCCAAGACACTGAGATCTATCTGAGGGCCTTCCAGAGTCCCACATTTCATCTTCCAACAGCCCACCCCAGCCTAGGCCAACAACACACAATTGACTTAACCTGGACTGGACTTGGATCACAATTTTGGTCCCATTCTTCTGTCCATGTAGTGAGCATATTGGTTGATACCATATTCAGAATTAGTACACAATGATCTAAGGTCTCCTTTAGCTCAGAATGTTCAGTTGTGTTTAATGCTGGACAATGTTCAAAAGTTTTAAAGGAATTGCCGTGCTTATGAAGGCTGCACAGTATATTAGTGCAAGCTGGAACTTTCTATTTATACAACAGGTGCAAACTAGACAGAAGCAGGATATTAAAACTGAGTTTTCTCCTTGAACTTGATGAGATTTCCTCTATCCCACCCACAGAAGAATTCCAAAAGGATCAGTAATTTCCAATTATGTGCCTTACAGTTTTCTGTCATATGTTCTTCCAGGTGAAGGAATGGGCAGTCAATGAGCAAAAGTATACTGGGCCATCATCCAGAAACCCCTGTATGCACAGCTGTATACTCCATTACATGTACACTCAGTTCCTGGGAGGATTTCTTTAACAATACATTAAAGGCTCAGATGCTTCATAAGGAAATACAAGACCAGGACAGTATGCAGCTCAGGCTCTCCCATCTTCTCCTATTTATTTATTTATTTATTTATTAAATTTCTTAATCGCCCATCTGGCCGGTCACCCCAGTTTTGGGCCTGAAAGATCAAAGGAATGTGTGGGTGCATGGACAGTAAGCTATATGCAAGCACAGTTTGGGACATTAATTGCATAATGTCATTATTGATCACAGGGCACATCTGTTAAGACATCAGCATTTGCTTCCAGTTTCCTGGCTTTGTGGAGCTTGAATAAACAGGAGATAGCCTTAAGTCTGGACTTAAATTGAACAGCTGTTGTTTTTTTTTAAATCACTGAATTATTTTTTTATCAAAAGAGTTTTATGTACTGGGGCAAAGCTCCAGCTTTTATGTTCAAAAGCTGGATTTCTACTTTCGTAACTTAGTTTTGTTGTTGTTTATTGGGCTTGTTCACTTGGAAAGTTGGGATTTGTAAGATCAGAAAATGGGGAGGCCCTGGCCTCCTTGTCCTGTTGCTAAACTCACACAGGTGCTGGACTCACCTGTCTGATTGATTATCAATTATTTACCTCAATATTTTGTCATTGGGACTGAGATGGTTCCTCAGCTGGGGCTGTCCTCATGCTTGTAGAATTGGGCTCCATTGCAAGCTTGTTGTGCTTTTATTCTCCCTTTGGGCTTAGTTGAAATTGCTGCAGATGAAGAGACCTATGAACATATGCAGCTGCCTTAAGGTCCACTCTGGCAGTAACTTTCCGTGGTCTCAAGCAAGTGTTTTCTCAGCCTTACTTACTGGCAATGGATCAGTGGCAGGACACATGCTTTGCATTTAGAAGGTCCCAGGTTCAGTCCCTGGCATCTCCAGGTATGGTTGGGAAAGACCCCTATCCGTAACCGAGGAGATCTGCTGCTAGTCAGGTTAGTAGACACTACTGAGCTGCAGGGCCATTTCGTGGGGAAGGGGTGACTAGGGTGACTACGTTGGGTACCAAATTCTGGGGGCAGCAAATGACGCTGTGAAGGTAGCAGTGCTGACTGAAGCCTGCTGGTGGAGGCAGCAGCACTCTAGGTCCTCCTAGCTGATGGCAGGTGCTGCAACTGCACACGCCTGTGCTGCCAGGAGGACCATGCCTAAAGCGGTGGGACCATCCCTAGCTCTGGGGGGGGGGGGTTGGAACAAGGCATCAACCTGCTGGGCACTCCAGAGATCCATGCTACATGCTCTCCTACTGGAGAGCGCCTGGCACAGCTCTCCAGAATGCCACCCACCTGATACCTAACTCTGCAAACTCTTCAGTGCTAGGCATGGGATTGAGTAGGCTCTCTGGGAAGCCTCACTAGCTGCTTTTCTGTTACAGCAAATTCCATAGCGGAAAAGTGGCCAGCAAGGCTCTCCAGAGATCCTGCCTGGCAATAGCCCAAATGCCTCACTGTGAGGGGTCCTTGGAGGGTGAGGTGGCCTTGGATATTGCCTGTGTCTTCCACTGGTGGAATGAGGATGCTGGATCTGAGCTAGGAATGTTGCAGAAATCCACAACGGAACCAAATGAGTTCGGATTTTCATGAATCTTACCCATGGATTCTGCAGCAGACCGGCTTTCCCCCTGTCAGGCAGATTCTACAGACTCTTGGACTGTTTTTCTGATGTTCCTTAATTTTGTGCAAATTTCTGTAGTAGAAAAATACAATGTGCATGAAAATGCACATTTGGGTGGAATCTGTGCATTTTGGCACGTGCGAATTTGTGCAAGGGCACATTTGCGCAAATTCGGAAACAAAAACAATCCCATTCCATCAATGGGTGGACAACAAAAGGAAAGGCAGCTGACAATCTGCAAAACACAGATGGAATGGATTTTACACAATTAGGGATTACATCCCTAATCCAAGCCATTAAAAATAAACAGTTAACATACTAAAAGCAGCAACATTGTAACCACATAAAAAGCACATTTAAACAAAGCATATTTCTGGAGGCTTGGAGAGCTAGGGCTGGTTGGGAATCATAATTAAATGTATGGAGGTCACTAGGTTGGGAAAGGCTGTTCTAGAGTCTAGACACCACCACTGAGAAGGCCCTGTCTTGAGTACTACCAATTGCACACCTCAGACAATGGTGAGATGTGGAGCAGAGCCTTCCCATATCTTAACAAGTGGGCAGAACCTTGTGGGAACAGGTGGTCCTTCAGATATCCTAGACCCAACCCCCAAAAGGTAACAACAACCAGCACTTTGAATCAGACTCAGAAGCATATTAGGAGCTGATGCAGATTAAATAGCAACAGAGTCGCACATTCCAAAATAATGGTGTCCTCCCAACAGCCTGGCAGCAGCATTCTGAACCAGCTGTAGTTTCCAAACAGTCTTTGAAGGCAGCCCATGTGAAAGGCATTGCAGTAGTCCAATCTGAATGTAACCAAAGAAGGTATGTAGATCAGTTATAAGCTGTAGCAGTGACCTTCACCATTTTCAATTTGAGGATCCACTTTTAACCCCAATTTTAAATAGAGAGTATGCGCTTGTAAGGAACCATTCTCCCTGTTTTAGAAATGCAGTACTTTCTATTCTATATGCCATTGACTGTCTGTGTGCTTTATTCATGTGTAATTGATTGGATCCTGCTCAGCAGATAAAAAACACCCTCCATTTAGTTGCAATGTATGCTATGAATATCTTGCCATGTTTTTAACTTTCAGTAGACTTATTTAGAATCTGAATCATGCTGAAATAAGACACATGGCCCATTATTACACTGGAAAGTGGTATGCATAGATAAAGGTTAGTCTTCCAGGTATCTTCAAGTGGAAATCAATTGTTTCAGAAAGAATATCCCATTGCATAAAATATGCTTTTGAATCCTGATATAAAAACCAGGCATCCTGATTCCAGCTGTCCTGCATTGCAATGCAACAGAGTTCAACATGTTTAAGGCTATTGAAATCAATGGGCTTACTGTTTCCTGTGTGCTGCATTGGGACCCTGGGTTATAGCTTGACCAAGTGTTAATGCACCCTTTTCCATTATGTGAGTCCCGGTGCTGTTCCCAAAAACCATTGAAAAGCTCTCATTGATAAGACCAGATGGACATCTGATAGGTTCAGCACTCCATGCTACAAGCAAGCTCTTCCACAGCCTTCATCAGCTTTGTCTTTATTCTCTGGGGACCCACAGCAGTGCCTGTCCTGGACTTGTCTAAAGACCACAGCAATTATTTCCCACACCAATTGCATAATTATTCTTGTATGAGATGATACTAGCATGGGAAGGAGCCACGTCAGTCATGCAACCCATTCAGTTCCGCCTAATGCCAGAATGGCGTGAGATGCAGCAGCATGGAATTGGCTCATGCTGCTCAAGGAATATATGAACCGGCTCTCAAACTATGTAAACAGCATAATGTGAACATAATGTGAATATACATCGTGACATTCAGATAAATGAGGCTGAGCACTGAAACACTTCAGTTTGATATGCTGACAAAAACAACACTGAGTCTTACACACGCAGTTGTAAACTGATGTTTCTGTCATTGTATATTGAAAATGTCTGTGCGTCAGAGAGAAATGTAACTGTCTAAACAATGTCATGACCTACTTGGGCAGAGTAATACACACTCAAAGTATGCCATCATCTCATATGCACAGTCCAAAATTCAACCCAAATATGTTCTCCAGCTATTAGCTTATTTTTTCATGAATGAGTCATTTCCTAGGAATAAGTCCAAATTGTCTTCTATCTTATTGGCTGCATTACCAAATGTGTAAAAGGAAATAGTCTAGTACTATTTCTAGGAATTGTTTACCTTTGAATTATTCTTCTTTATTCATCCATCAATGTTAACATTGTTGAAGATGTGGACACTTCTAAAGCTTTCAGGTTTTAAAGTATTATAGAGGCTTGTCATTTTCATTTAACATTTGTGGAAAAGTGAAATCTGGAATACATAATGCTGTTATGAACATTTCACAAGAATGGTAAATAAAGTGTAACACTGTTGTTGTTTTCTCTTGAGTGAAAGGGTGACTTATAACAACAGAGAGCAAAAAAAATATGAGACAGTTGGCTAGATAGATTTCACACAATCAAGATTATCCAGTGTCCTCTCTTGGGTCTACCTTCAAAACTGCCTAGAGTGCATGATGAACAAAAATGATAAGCCAATTCATTTTGAATAATACTATACTTCAACCCCTTTAGAGCATGTGATTCCTCTCACCAGAACAATTAACTTTCATGAGTTAAATACTGTAGACAGATTACTATAAACTGTGGATATTCAAACAGTCAGTACTTAGTATTTATATTACACATTTCAAGTGTTCAAAACACTACACAGCAATAAGGACATAAGAAGGGCTGTGCTAGATCAGACCAAATCCATCTAGTCCAACATTCTGTTCACACAGTGACCGAGCAGCTGCCCATGGAAAATCCATAAGCAGGACATTTTTGTGAACCGCCCAGAGAGCTTTGTCTATTAGGTGGTGTAGAAATGAAATAAATAAACAGCAGCCTTCCACCCATGTTCTGCAACAACTGGTGTGCATAGGTATACTGCCTCTGATAATGGAAGTAGCATATAGCCATTAAGACTAGTAGCCATTGATAGCCTAATCCTCCACAAATGTGTCTGACCTCCCTTTAAAGCCACCCAAATGCGTCCCCATCACAACATCTTGTGGAAGTGAATTCCATGGTTTAACTATGTATGCTGTGAAGAAGTACTTTCTTTTATCTGTCCTGAATCTCCCTCCAATCAGCTTCATTGTATGATCCCAGGTTCTAGTATTATGAGAGAGGGAGAAAAACGTCTCCCTATTCACTTTCTCCACACCATGCACAGTTTTCTACACCTCTACCAGGTCTTCCCTTACTTGCCTTTTGCCTAAGCTAAAGAGTCCTAGATGTTGTAACTTTTCCTAACTGGAGGAGTTGCTCCAGCCCCTTGATCATTTTAGAGCACAATCCTATCGAGATAGGCAGCTGCGAACTTGGAGGCAACCGCCTATCCAATGCAGGGCAGAAGAAGCGTGGAGGGGATTGTCCCCTCTGTGCTTCAGTCGCCCTGCATTTATGGCTAGACAGCCGATTTTGGGTGTCTAGCTGTGGGACCTCGGAGCGCGGGAAGCAGCAGCCTGACAACACATAGGATGTGTTGTACAGGCAGCTACGCTCTCCCCACCCCAGAACACCCCCAGGCACGGCTCTTTCCGGCAGCTCTGCACTCCTCTTCTGAGCGCGGAGTGTGGGGCAGTTCCACGCTGCCTACGAGGTAGTGCAAGAAGGGGTGGAGTTCGGTTCTCAGGGAACCGACCTTGGAGTGTGGGCTTCAAGGTTGGTTCCCGGGAACTGACCTATCCTATGGACGTCTGGCCGCTGACTAGCAGCCATAGGATTGTGCCCTTAGTTGCCCTATTCTGCACTTTTCCTAACTGTACAATATCTTTTTTTTTTTAGGTGTGGTGACCAGAACTGTACACAATATTCTA
Organism: Heloderma suspectum; assembly: GCF_057233095.1. Lineage (NCBI taxonomy): Eukaryota > Metazoa > Chordata > Lepidosauria > Squamata > Helodermatidae > Heloderma > Heloderma suspectum. The sequence continues at coordinate 46,485,057 of NC_139459.1, forward strand.
AGTGTGGTTGCACCACAGATTTGTATAAAGGGAGTATGATCTTGCCGGTTTTATTTTCAGTTCTTTTCCTAATTATGCTTAACATGGATTTTGCCTCTTGCACAGCAGCCGTACACAGGGTTGACATTTTCATCGAGCTGTCCACCACAACCACAAGTTCTTTTTCTTGGTCAGTCACTGCTAGCTCAGATCCCATCTCTGAAGGTCTCATTCACAACCTCTCAGCTTCCTCAAGTCAGCAACCTTGGCTTCAAGGGAATGTCCCTGTTCATTACACCGAGCGCACACCCACGATTTCTGTCCAGCTAGCAGATAATCATCCATGTGCAATACACTAAGTGCAATACACTAGATAGGCCCCACACCCCTGCTGGCTTTTGATCTTTATAACTGTTATTTTTATTATGATTGGGTTTGTTTACCTGGAAAACTAAGTAATTTGCTAGGAGAAGGTGAGGAATTTATTTATAGTTATTTATTCATAGTTACTTACTAGGAGAAGGCGAGACAGAGTCGCCTGTCCTGGCCTCCTTGCCCTGTTGCTAATTTCGCACATGTGCTTAACTTGCTTGTGTGCTTTGTCACTGGGGCTGATCATGCTTGGAGAGCAGGGCTCCCTTGAAAGCCTGCCTCCTTATATAGCCCCAGCTAGCTTGCCCCAACTGCTGCTGGAGCAAATCTAATTAGAGGGCCTTGTTTAAAAAGCAAGAGAAGGTGTGAACTACTGGTCTGCATTCACTTCCAGTGGAATGCCCCTGGAAGATAGGGGTGGGCCAACTTCAGGCTTACAGGATCAGCTCCAATGTTTTACTAGAACCTGGAGGTCTACCAACTGGAGCCAGATGCAAAATGGTGGTTCAGGAGTGGAATCAATTATTTACTGTGCCCCATATACTGGAATGCCCTGAATATGCAAGGACAAATCAATTATTAACTGTGCCCCATATACTGGAATGCCCTGAATATGCAAGGACAAATCTACAGCTGAATTGCTACTGATTTGCTAAACACCTGGTCAAAGGCCACCAATTACTACTCCTAGTTTATAGGTGAGGAACACTGAGGCTGAGAAATAAGTGATAAGTACAAGGCTAGCTATGTAAAAAAAAACAAAATTCAAAACCTGTTATAGTTAAACTATTGAGAGCCAGAAACTCTCAATAGTTTAACTATAACAGGTTTCATAGTTTAACTATGACAAGTCTCAATAGTTTAACTATAACAGAGATCAACCAGTAGGTCCTGATCTATCTGCTGCTCAGCCCTGCTGTAAGGGCTGAGCAGCAGATGTGGACCATCATTATTAAGCCATGTGGAAGATGTGGACGTGGTTGCATGTGGTTTGAGGTCTGAGTATTAGAGAATAGTGGCTTGCCCATGGCAGAACTAGGCAGACTTGGAACTACTTTGGTTTTTGCTAGAACCTGAGATCCATGAACCAGAGTCTGCTGGAAATTACATATACTTAGAATTAAAGAATGTTGAATACCAGAACTGAATGGAGCTCACACTTCTATACAAAAATCCATTCCTGGTTACCCCCAGCTTTCTTCATTTCAGCAGTATAATTTTTAGGGTAGTAGTGGTCATTTTGTTGCTACTATTGTTAAACAATTGGGACTCAGAAATCCTTGTTGATCTACTGCAAATCAGCCAGACATTTACCAGTAGATCCAGATTTACCTTTTGTCCACCCCTGGCCTATGGCACCCAGAGGGTTAATTAGTAAACTGAGATTTTAACTAGGGATGTCCTGGCTCACAGCTCAACAGTTACTTCATTTTCTCCTTTACTGTGCGGAAAGCACAAAAAATAATACTGTATTTAAAACTATGAGTAGCGGTGGTTTGATCTTCTGCTGTTCTTTTGCAAGCAACCAGCCTTTTGATTTTTAAGCTGACTTGCTGCTAGAGTAGGTTTTAATTTGGTGGGTGCTGTTGTTGTTATTTTACTGATGTGTTTTAATTGATGGGTTGCATCCAAGATATGCATTCTGTTGACAGAAGGGCACTGTTCATAGTAGATGCCTCGGCTCAATTTTCAGGATCTCTCCCCCACCCTGCACCACAGCTCACCCCATTCTGCAGGGCTCCTGGGTCCTCTATGTAGCATTTTCAATGGGGAGGAGGGAATGGGGAAGTTCGTTTCTGCCAGCCCAGTTGCATGCACCTAAATCTGGATCCAACCCGACATTTTTAATTGATATGTTTTAGTTATAATTCTGTAGTGCCTGTATATTATTGTTAGCCACCTTGACCACTATTTCTAATGGAAAGGCAGGATATAAATTTAATTAATTAATAAATGATCACTAGTGTGCAGCAAAAGCAAGTAATGGGCAGCTAAACTATCATCATAGCATATGTTGCTTGTAATAGGAATATGTTGAAAGCAATATGTGTTGACAACTGTGATGTTTAATCTATGTTAATATCAGATCCTAGTTTAAAACTGAATTATATTTTTCAGTGGGTTCTTCACTATGCTGTACCAGCTTTCAGTGATATTTATTTATTTATTTACAATATCTGTATATCGCTCCATATCTAAAACAGTTTTCAGAGCAGTGAACACAAAAGATAAAACAGGGAGGGAGCAATCCTATGGCTGCTAGACAGAGGCTAGACAGCCATAGCATATGCTGTTTTCCGGGAGCTGACCTCGGAGCCCGCGCTCCGAGGTCAGTTCCCGGAAAACCGACCTCCTCCCACGTCCACTCTGCACTGGAGGCAGCATGGAGAAGCCCTGTCCTCCATACTCGGAAGAGAAGTGCAGAGCTACTGAAAAGGTGCAGGGCTAGAGGCATTCTAAGGAAGTGAGAGTGGAGTTGCATGTACGACACACCTCCTCTCCTGGTCGAGGCTGAAAACAGCTGTCTAGCTGAAAATAGCAGGGCAGGAGAAATGCGGAGGGAACAATCCCCCCATGCATCTCCTGCGTTGCTTCGGATAGGTGGTCACCTCTGAGTTTGCAGGCGGCCGCCTATCTTGATGGGATTATGCCCTAAATGAATAAAAAGATTAAAACACCATATTAAAACTATGCTTTTTAAAAAATGATTTTTAAATTCGATTTTATATATACAATTTTATAGTCCTCTCTCAGTAATATATACTGTGTTGAAGTAAAGAGCATTACGACAAGACCACTGAATAAAGCAATAATTACTGTAATTGGGAATAACTGCAATTAAGTTTTAAAAGCCAGTATAAATTTTTAAGACAAGAGAAAAGAGGCTGCAATCCTGAGAGAGGGAGAAGTAAGGAAGCTAAATTCTACTGAGAAGCCCAAAGTTGTTTTTTTTTAATGGCAGATCTTCATTTAAAGTAGCATATGTTTACATCTTGGCTTTCCCCCTTGTACTGCTCTTTCACCCATGCACTCTTCTATTTCAGTTTTCTTCCGAGTCTTTAAAATTAATCACAATGTTTCCTAATCACAGTAGTAATTTATAATTCAGTGTTCTTGTACTAATGCTCCTTACTTAATTTGACACAAACATTTATTTCTTTGCATGCCACTGTTCTTCCAAACAGCTTGTTCAACTTTTTGAACTAGGTTAAACTGAAAGATATTCCCAAGGCCACCCAAAGAACCATATAGCCAAGCATGAATTTCCTTGGTTATCAAACCCATCACTTTGCCTTCTATGCCTCACTGGGTCCTATGAGGAAACAGATTCTACACACAGATCTCTTGTACCAGGTATGCAGCAGCATCCACAGAGTCCATCCAGCAATGGTGAATACATGCAGGAAACTCTGTCACCCCATGAGACAGCCAGCAGCACTGTATATCTGTGGGTGCAGGAACATTTTGCTTTTCCGGGGTTATTTTGATAATTAGGACACTAGTCTCCATTCCTAATATTAGACCGCTAATATGGTCTAATCATATGGCCGCTAGACAGTGGCTAGACAGCCATAGGATTGGTGGGTTCTTGGAGAACCACCTCCCCACCCTCGCCACCCCGTAGGCAGCACAGATTGTCCCCGGGCTCCATTCTCATAAGAGCAGTGCAAAGCGGGGCAAAAGGGGGCATTCCCAGGGGTGGGGAGGGGCAGGGAGTGTGGAAGTGCCAGTACGACGCTTTCTATGCATCATCCGGCCTCCCCACCCCACGCTCCCAAGTCCAGCAACAAGACAGCTGAAATTGGCCATCTAGCTGCAAATGCAGGGCGGCTGGAGTGCAGAGGAGAAGATCCCCTCTGTGCTGTTGTTCATTGGAGAGGCGGTTGCTTCCAAGTTTGGAGGCGGCCACTTATCCTGATAGGATTGCGCCCAAAGTCACTGATAACTTTTGGAAATAGAAGTAGTAGCAGCAGCAGCAGTAGCAGTACTAGAAGAAGAAGTAGTAATAAGCAGCAGCAGCAGCAGCAGCAACAGGATTTTGCAATACTTTCTAAAAGCTTTTATTGTTTGACTCTGGAAGACCTCCTTAAGTAGGTAGCTCCATATTCTTTTACATCCCAGATAGTGCCTGGAGTTGGGCTTCTTCATATCTCCTTAATACATTGAAGAATGGGGAATGATCTCACTGAGACTATTTCCAAGCGATATTTTTAGTACTGGTGTGCAAACCTTTTGAAGGCTCAGGCACTGTACCTCCTCCAAGAAGTCTAAACTAGTTTCCAATCATTGTTCTTTTTCCAGTTCAGTCCTTCAGTTTCAGCCGAACAATTTGGATAAGTCTGGCAAACTATACATTGTTTCATTATTTGGATCTGAGAGGGTTTTTTTTTGTAGTACTTTGTGATATCCTGTATTATCTGCCTATTCATAATTAATAATACATTTATAGGTCCCGCTCAGAATTTTATTTTTTCTGATTAATCCCTGGAAAGTTTTAGGAATAAAAACAAAATAATCTGCAATCAATACATTACAATAAAGTTAATATCTCCAATTATTGGAATTGGAAAATTATGTCAAATTAGTGGCCAAAGCTGAAACAATACTAAGTTGCTATACTATAGTGATGCAAATGTCCCTAGACTTATTTAAACGTTGCCCAAAAGTTCATTTTGCTTGACATCCTGAGATTTGCGCGAGCTAACTCTGTCTGAATTTCCTCTTTATAAGTGTATGTCAGTGGTTTAGATTGTGTGAAGGATACCAGTAAATTATTTATTTTGGCAGTGAACTTTGTTCACGTACTATCATAACAAAACATCCATATGCTGTCATAAAATTAAAGTAAGAAAGTTAGGCTGACATCCTATGCAAATATAGCTGGGAGTAAGCCCCATTGAACTCATCAGGGCTCACATCTGAGTAAATAGACGCAGGATTGGGCTGTATGATAGCGTAAGATTTCATTTTGGGTGCAAAGTTCATGGCCCTTATTTTTGCAGAGCAAAACCTAAAAACCAGTGCCATTTCCAAGTATTAGGGTCGTGTGTGTGTGTGTGTGTGTGTGGTTAGACAAGATGCCCTCAATGTCTGTTGACCTGCTGCCGCCCATTCCCTCAGCTGCTGGCCCATTTCCACAGTTGCCTAGAGCAGTGGTGGGCAACATGCTGCCTAACCATGGGGTTCCCATCCTTTTTTGTGGCCCCTGCTGCCCCAAATTGCCACTGCTGTGCCACTGAATTGCTACCAATTTTCAACAGCATGTGGTGGCATCAAGAAAAAAGCTGTATCTCTGCTTTGAAACAAGGCATGCACAGAAGGTAACTTTGTTTTAATGTGAATCATGCTCCCTTGGGACTTCCAAGAGCACAACTGTATATTAAAGCGAGGTATGTGCTTCCTGTGCACCTTGTTTTAAAGCAAAAATGTGGTGGTGGGGTTGTCACCACCAAATGTGGTGGCATGGGGGTAGGGATGCAGCCCCCAGTAGGTTCCAGGTGGGTTCCTTGCTCCTGTCAGTCACTTGTCCCTTCTCACTAGGCTAGAGGGAGAAAGCAGGCAAACAAGCACCAATGGCAAAAGGAGCAGAGCAGTAGGACAAGGGGGCTCTGCTGACCAGCTATGGGCCCACTGCTGACACTGGCCCTGCTGAAACTAGTTTATAGGAAAACTTAGATTCCTCCACAGGATGGCTGGAAACAGCAATATATCTTGTAGTTTGAGGAGTGTGTGTGTGTGTGTGTGTGTGTGTTTACCTCACTAATCCCTATCACTCCTTTTATTGGTAAAGTTGTCAGGGATGAGTCCCAGCCCTTTCAGTTGTCTGACAGCTCTGATTCTGAGTCAGAGTTAGAACTGCTAGATCAAAGCCTGGGAGAGGGACCCAGATTGGGTCCCTGCCCCCTCCCTCCACTGTGGGAACTCAAGTCTCTGAGGAGGAGGAAGAGGGGTGTGACTTGAGAGACTCCAGGGTGCGTCGCAAAGCAAAGCGGGAAGTTAGGGTCAGGGCTCAGATGCTCAATCCAGGAGAGCCACTCTTGGAAACCAATGTAGGAGGGAGCCACCCTAAGGGAGGGGCATCACTGCAAAGCAAGCTTGGCCACAAGGTTCATATCCCAAGTGCCATCAATTTCTCTACCTTCTGGTTTGTCTCCTCTGCTTAGAGAATGTTGATTAGTTGTTTAGGGCCTGGAACAGTCTGAGAGCTTCCTTGAATCTGCATTTGTAGAGAGGGTAGTCTCTAGAAAAATAAAGTCGTATTAGCTTAATGCTTTGTCTATTGTGGTGTTGATTGCGAAGAGGAAGGATGATCCATTTCTGACAAAAGTGGTATATGGGTGGTATTCCCTCTACCAGTGGGAGACGGGCAGCCATCCTGGCAGTGTGTGTGTGTGTGTGTGTGTGCGCGCGTGCACGCACATGATCTGTCACCCTTCTGGATCTACCACCTGAGGTGAGGAATTCTTTCACCTCATGGGAGGGCTGGCCCTGCTCCAAAGCATCCTCTTCCACTTTTTAAACCCTGTTCAGCCCTCTGGTTTACTGGGGAGTTAAGGGCAACAAAATAGGCTGGGATATGATTGGAACACAAATGTTGGAAGACTCAATGGCTGTTTTCACACATAACACTAAGCCAGGAATCCTGGTTTAATAAACCACAATATGAAAGATCAGCGTGCTAGTGCATACAGCCCATTTGCTTCTGCTTTGCTCCTCCCTTTCCATAAGTGGGTAAACAAACCAGGTAGGGTTTAGCTTTATGTTAATCTGAATATGAGATTATGGTTTATTGAGCCCAAACAAGCCAGGCTTATAAACCAGCTTTAAACCAGGTTCTGTTGTTAGTTTACAAATCTGGCTTATTTGTGCACAATAAACCTTAATCTTGGGTTTGGGTGAAATGTTATCCCCTTCCTGGTTTGTTTACCCATTTATGCAAAGAAGGAGCAAATGGGTTGCACGCATAGGCATTCTGCTTGTTCACTTTGTATATTACTGAAATACAAACTGAGAACTACCTAGGCCAGTACATATAAAACTAAGTCAAAATTTGTCACCATTTACACTCAGTTGGTTTAACCATGTGTGGCTTTATGAGCCAGTGTGGTGTAGTGGCAAAAGTGTTGGACTAGGAGCTGGGAGATCCGGGTTCTAGTCCCCACTCGGCCATGGAAGCTCACTGGGTGACTTTGGGCCAGTCACAGACTCTCAGCCCAACCCACCTCACAGGGTTGTTGTTGTGAGGATAAAATGGAGAGGAAGAGGATAATGTAAGCCGCCTTGGGTTCCTTGCAAGAGGAAAAAAGGCAGGGTATAAATGCAATAAATAAATAAATAAACAAACAAACTATATATATATATATATATATATATATATATAAAGGTAAAGGTGTCCCCAACCAGTCGTGTCCGACTCTAGGGCGTGGTGCTCATCCCCGTTTCTAAGCCGAAGAGCCAGCGCTGTCCGAAGACGCTTCCGTGGTCATGTGGCCGGCATGACTGAACACCGAGGTGCACGGAACACTGTTACCTTTCCCGCCGAGGCGGTGCCTATTTGTTGTTGTTCAGTCGTTCAGTCGTGTCCGACTCTTCGTGACCCCATGGACCATAGCACGCCAGGCCTTCCTGTCCTGCGCTGTCTCCCGGAGCGTGCTCAAGTTCATATTCATTGCATCCGTGATGCTATCTAGCCATCTCATCCTCTGCCGGCCCCTTCTCCTTTTGCCTTCAGTCTTTCCCAGCATCAGGGTCTTTTCCAGGGAGTTTTCTCTTCGCATTAGGTGGCCAAAATATTGGAGCTTCAGCTTCATTATCTGTCCTTCCAATGAGCAGTCAGGGTTGATTTCCTTTAGGATGGACTGATTTGACCTCCTTGCAGTCCAGGGGACTCGTAAGAGTCTTCTCCAGCACCACAGTTCAAAAGCATCAATTCTTCGGCGCTCAGCCTTCCTTATAGTCCAGCTCTCACAGCCATACATTACTACTGGGAAAACCATAGCTTTGATTAGACGGACCTTTGTCGGCAAGGTGATGTCTCTGCTTCTTACTATTCTGTCTAGGTTGGCCATAGCTTTCCTCCCAAGGAGCAAGCGTCTCTTAATTTCATGGCTACAGTCACCGTCTGCGGTGATCTTGGAGCCCAAGAAAGTAAAATCTGTCACTGCTTCCATTTCTTCCCCTTCTATATGCCAGGAAGTGATAGGGCCAGATGACATTATCTTAGTTTTTTTAATGTTGAGTTTCAAACCAGCTTTTGCACTCTCCTCTTTTACCCTCAACAAGAGGCTCTTGAGATCCTCTTCGCTTTCTGCCATTAGGGTGGTATCGTCTGCATATCGGAGGTTGTTGATAATTCTCCCGGCAATCTTAATTCCGACCTCTGATTCATCCAACCCGGCATTTCTCATGATGTACTCTGCATATAAGTTAAATAAGCAGGGTGACAATATGCAGCCTTGTCGTACTCCTTTCCCAATTTTGAACCAATCGGTTGTTCCATGTCTGGTTCTTACTGTTGCTTCTTGACCCTCGTACAGGTTTCTCAGGAGACAGGTAAGGTGGTCTGGTACTCCCATCACTTTAAGAATTTGCCACAGTTTGTTGTGATCCACACAATCAAAGGCTTTAGCGTAGTCAATGAAGCAGAAATAGACGTTTTTCTGGAATTCTCTTGCTTTCTCCATGATGCAGCGAATGTTGGCGATTTGATCTCTAGTTCCTCTGCCTCTTCGACACCCAGCTTGTACTTCCGGTAGTTCTCGGTTCGCATACTGCTGAAGCCTAGCTTGTAGGATTTTGAGCATCACCTTGCTGGCATGTGAAATGAGCGCAATTGTGCGGTAGTTTGAACACTCTTTGGCGTTGCCCTTCTTTGGAATTGGAATGTAAACTGACCTTTTCCAGTCTTGTGGCCACTGTTGAGTGTTCCAGATTTGTTGGCATATTGAATGCAGCACTTTAACAGCATCATCTTTTAGGATTTTAAATAGCTTGGCTGGAATACTGTCATCTCCGCTAGCTTTGTTGTTACTAATGCTTCCTAAGGCCCACTTGACTTCACTCTCGAGGATGTCCGGCTCAAGTTCAGTGACCGCACTATCATGGCTATCAGGGACATTCAGATCTTTCCTGTATAGTTCTTCTGTGTATTCTTGCCACCTCTTCTTAATCTCATCTGCTTCTGTTAGGTCCCTGCCTTCTTTGTCCTTTATCATGCCCGTCTTTGCACAAAACGTTCCCTTGAGATCTCCGATTTTCTTGAAGAGATCTCTAGTCTTTCCCATTCTGTTGTTTTCCTCGATTTCTTTGCATTGTTCATTTAAGAAGGCCTTCTTGTCTCTCCTTGCTATTCTCTGGAACTCTGCATTCAGTTGGATATATCTTCCCCTTTCTCCTTTGCTTTTCGCTTCCCTTCTTTCGTGAGCTGTTTGTAAAGCCTCATCAGACAGCCACTTTGCTTTCTTGCATTTCTTTTTCTTTGGGACGGATTTCGTTGCTGCCTCCTGAACAATGTTACGAACCTCCGTCCATAGTTCCTCAGGCACTCTGTCTATCAGGTCTAATCCCTGAAATCTATTCCTCACCTCCACTGTATATTCATCAGGGATATGATTTAGGTCATACCTGAAAGGTTTAGTGGTTTTCCCGACGTTCTTCAATTTAAGCCGAAGGTGCCTATTTATCTACTTGCAATTTCTTGCTTTCAAACTGCTAGGTTGGCAGGAGCTAGGACTGAAGATGGGAGCTCACTCCGTCACGCGGCACTCGGGTCTCGAACTGCTGTCCTGCCGACCTTCCGGTCTGCAGTTCAGCATCTTAACCACTAAGCCACCGCGGCCCCATATATATATTCTGAATATATATATATTCAGGTACTAACAGGTTAACATCAACATCAGACTATACTATAGAGAAACAATAAAGAGTCTTATGGCACCTTAAAGACTAACACATTTATTGTGGCCTAAAAATTCATGGACTCCATGTAAACTTATGCCACAATACATTTGTTCATCTTTAAGATGCCACAAGATACTTCATTGGTTTTGCTGCAGCAGATTAACATAGCTATCCATCTGGAAATTGTACAAGTTAATTACAGAAGTCACATGTATGCAGGTGGAATACGTAGTTCTAAGCAGCACAATTTGTGTAATTTATAAATTCAGTTGTTGTTAATAGCTCAGTTTGAATCTTACTCTGGGCAGGAATAACTTGTGGGTTAGGGCCATGTGGTGATGCTATGGCAGGTCTGTGGGAGGTACTCATGGGCTGCCTATTGAAAATAATGGCTGGCATGCTACAGTTTGTGAACAACCAAATGCCAGCCAGGGAGGGGGGTCAATCCAATCTTGTGATGATCCCTTCCAATGCATGCCTCTCTATCTCTACAGGAAAGGATTCTGTTCATAGTTGTTATGTGTCTTATAGTAGCACATAGTAGTCAAATATTCTTGTTTGGATCATGGCATGAAGTCAACAGATAAACTGTAGACGCTATTACTATGGGGTATTTAAAAGTTCCTTGCTGTTTGACTATTTCACATAATATTGCTAAAGTGGATAGGAATTTAATTTCCTGCTCACAGATCCTTTCTGCAAAATATATGTGAATTTTTCAGTCTAATGTAGCATTTGCCTCTCATTCATTCATTCATTCATTCATTCATACATATTCTCTCTCTCTCTCTCTCACACACACACACACACACACACACGTGTTCCTTCATGGGTATTCCACTTTCAGGGAAAAGCAATATGTCAGAAATGGCTCTGAGAGGACCCAGGATATTTAATTTCTGTTTTGCAACTTCATAATTCTCTGTAAATAAGCGGTGCAGTTAAATTTAATCATATTGGAAAGCATTTGCTAAATTTTACAGCACATCCCATTGCACCAATGTTTGCCACAGAAAAACTTTAAACTGAATCCTATGGGGAAGGGAGAGGTAAAGTTGGGGGTAACAATGGATGAAAGCTCATGCACTGCAATGGAGAGAACAGCACTAACAGCACCCAATAATAGTCTTCACAAACATGTAGGAAGAAAGCCAGACCATGAAGCACATCATCTTCGATGTCTATATACTAATGCCCAGAGTATGGGAAACAAACAGAACGAACTTGAACTCTTAATACAAGAGGGAAATTATGACTTGATAGGTATAACTGAGACTTGGTGGGATGACTCTCATGACTGGAATACAGCAATTGAAGGATATAACTTGTTCAAAAAGAACAGGAGCAACAGAAAGGGAGGTGGGGTTGCACTGTATGTGAAAAATACATATCTCTGCACAGAAATACAGGAGGAGGAGTTTGGTAGCCCCATCGAGAGCATCTGGGTTAAAATAAATGGAACAAAGAATAAAAGGAACCTGATGGTCAGTCAGCTGGCCACCCTATCAAGGAGAAGACGAGGATGAAACTTTTGAAAAGCAAATAGCTGAAAAAGCAATGTTTCAAGGAAGCATGATGTAGTAGTAATGGGGGACTTCAATTTCCCCAATATTTGTTGGGAGACAAATTCTGCAAAACATGGCCCCTCCAGGAAATTCCTGACTTGTGTGGCGGATAACTTCCTCCTACAGAAAGTGGAGGAAGAAAATAGAGGATTGGCTATCCTTGACTTGATCCTAACCAGCAGAGATGACTTAGTGGGTCAAGTAGCAGTTACAGGAACTCTGGGGGAAAGCGACCATGTTATACTTGAGTTCACGGTTCTAAAGGAAGCAAAAGCCAAGTGTAGCCAAATGCGTACACTGGATTTTAGGAAAGCCGATTTTAATAAACTCAGAACAATGATAAGTAAGGTCCCATGGCAAGCGACTCTAATGAGAAAAGGAGTCCAAGATGGGTGGGAGTTTTTAAAGAAGGAAATTCTCAAGGCACAATTACAAACAATTCCAACAAGAAAAATAGGTGGAAAACAACAGAAGAAGCTAACGTGTTTTCACAACAAGCTTAGAGATGACCTGAAAACAAAAAAGTACACATATAGGAAGTGGAAAGAAGGCCAAGTAACAAAGGAATAGTACAGGCAGGTAGCACAGAATTGCAGGGATGGCATCAGGAAGGCTAAAGCTGAGAACAAGCTGAGGTTAGCGAGGGATGCTAAAAGCAACAAAAAAGCTTTCTTCAGCTATGTGCATAGTAAAAGATAGAGGAACAAAATGGTGGTTCAGCTATTAAATAAGGATGGCAAAATGATAACAGATGACAAAGAAAAGGCAGAAGTGCTCAATTCCTACTTTGGCTCAGTCGTCTTTCAAAAGAGGGTCTATGAGCCCCCTGGCAAAGGCAAAGTACAGGCTGAAGGAGCAGGATTGCAGCTTGAGATTAATAGGCATATGGTCAAGGAACACCTAATTACTTTGAATGAGTTCAAATCTCCAGGGACAGATGAACTGCATCCTAGAGCAATAAAGGAACTGGCAGAAGAACTCTCAGAACCAGTGTCTATTATCTTTGAGAAATCATGGAGAATGGGTGAAGTGCCTGATGACTGGAGGAGGGCTAATGTTGTCCCTATCTTCAAAAAGGGTAAAAAGGAGGAACCTGGGAACTACAGACCAGTCAGTCTGACATCAATCCCTGGGAAAATTCTGGAGCATTTAAAGCAATTCATCTGTAAGCACCTTGAAAACAATGCAGTGATTACTTGAAGCCAACACGGATTTGTCAAAAACAAATCCTGCCAGACTAATCTGATCTCATTTTTGGATCAAGTACCTCCTTTGTGGACTGTGGGAATGCTGTAGACATCATATACCTCGACTTCAGCAAAGCTTTCGACAAAGAACCCCATGATATCCTGATGAGCAAACTAGCGGGCTAGATGAAACAACCATCAGGTGGATCCACATTTGGGTACAGAATCAGACTCAAAGAGTGCTTATCAATGGGATCTTCTCAAACTGCGGAGCAGTAACGAGTGGGGTACCACAGGGCTCAGTCCTGGGCCCAGTGCTCTTCAACATTTTTATTAATGACTTGGAGGAGGAGGAGGTGCAGGGAATGCTGATCAGATTTGCAGATGACACAAAATTGGGCAGGATAGCTAATAACTTGGAAGACAGAAACAAAATTCAAAGTGATCTTCATAGACTGGAGCGCTGGGCAGAAAACAACAGAATGAAATTTAATAGGGATAAATGCCAAGTTCTGCACCTAGGAAAAACCAACCAAATGCACATTTACAAGGTAGGTGATACATGGCTCAACAACGCTACAAGTGAGAAGGATCTTGGAATTGTTGTCGATCACAAGCTGAATATGAGCCAACAATGTGATGTGGCTGCAAAAAAGGCCAATGCTATTTTGGGCTGCATTAATAGAAGCATAGCTTCCAAATCCCAGGAAGTACTAGTTCCCCTCTACTCAGCACTGGTTAGGCCTCATCTGGAGTACTGTGTCCAGTTCTGGGCACTGCACTTTAAGAAGGATGCAGACAAGCTGGAGAGGGTTCAGAGGAGAGCAACAAAGATGATCAGGGGACTGGAAACAAGGCCCTATGAAGAGAGACTGAAAGAACTGGGCATGTTTAGCCTTGAGAAGAGAAGACTGAGGGGAGATATGATAGCACTCTTCAGGTACTTGAAAGGTTGTCACAGAGAGGAAGGCCAGGATCGCTTCTCGATCATCCCAGAGTGCAGGACACGGAATAATGGGCTCAAGTTACAGGAGGCCAGATTCCATCTGAACATCAGGAAAAACTTCCTGACTCTTAGAGCAATACGACAATGGAACCAATGACCTAGGGAGATAGTGGGCTCTCCCACTCTGGAGGCATTCATGAGGCTGGACAGCCATCTGTTGGGGATGCTCTGACTTGGATTCCTGACTTGATGGCCTTGTAGGCCCCTTCCAACCCTACTATTCTATGATTCTATGAAAACTGAAGCTAGTCAAAGTAGCTAGTCAAAGTAAAATGTTCAACAGGATATATTTTCTGATGTTTTACACTAATCTAAGTTCCAAGGGTTTCTTTAATTCTTATTGGTCCAGTTCTAATTAATAACTTACAGCACAATCCTAATGTATGTCTACTCAAAAGTAAGTCCTATGGGTATTCAATGGGGCTTATTCCTGGGAAAGTGTGCATAGGTTTACAGCCACACTGTAAACACTGTATAATTATTTAGAACACAAATTACCATAGCATATATGGATAGTTTTCATAAATTTCTCAAATTCCCTTTCCCAACAAATATTTTCAACTGCTTTACATTAATATTGCTGCTCGTGCTCATAGACAATGCTCTCTGAGTTGAACAAAAGCAAAAACAAGGATGGGAAAAGAAGCCTTGCAAAAGAATTTGGAGAGGGAGGAGGAATAGTTTGACCCATGCTTTGAACAGTGATATTTGTAAAGACATTTTATTTATTTAAAGTTTTCAGGAAACAATGCAGCTCATGCGCAAACATTAAACACACTACTACAGCCTCTAGGTGGTCTTCAGGGCAGTTCCATTTACATCCTCTAGAACTGTCTGAAAGTTCAGGAGAGAGACAGTACTTTTGTGTCTGGTTTTCTTCCCTCTTCAGTTATCAGGTTTCCTGACTTCCAAATATGACAGAGAAAGTAAAAATAGGGGGAGCAGCATTGTATGTAGCTGTTGTACTATGCACTCTAGCACTGCAGCCTATTGGGAAAGGCGAGATGCCTTCTCTTCCTCTCTCTACTAGAGACCCTAGCTGGAACTCTTTGATCTTACCTATTGCAAGTGGGAAAAGACTCAAGTACAAACACCATTCCCTATTTACTCCCCCCCCCAAGTCTAGGGGTGCTTCCAGATGTGGCTTTTATTGGACAATCACACTGCCTCATTCACAGAATTTTACAGTTTGGTCCAGACGTCAATTTGTAGTGCTCCTGTGTTTTCCCACTGTTTCATCCATCTTTTTTCTTATCAGAAAAAAAAAAAAATCTGTTGAGGAAGAAAAGACAGAATAGCTGCACAATGCCTTTTGACAGTTAGTGCAATGAGCCCTCCATCTGGAAGCACCCTAGATCTTTATTGGACACGTGTACAGGTGGACTGTCAACATGTGAGTTCAAATAGTTAAAAGATTCATAGTACTAGAACTAAGAGGCCCCAGAAGATGGTCAGGTGATGCCCACTACACATGTGAGATTAATTTTAAAAACCTGGAATTTATTAATTAAAATATTTATCTCTCTCCCTTCCACTGCATTTGCAATGTTAAAGGTGGCTTACAACAATTTAAAAAACAATAACATGCGATAGAAATTAAACAATAAAAAACAGCAGTAAAAACAGAGACAGTGCAGCAGGGAAACCCAATCTAAATAAACTAGGGCAGCCACAAAGAATCCTCATCTTGGTAGGTCAAATGCCTGTCAGAATAAAAATAGTTTAGGCAGGTGGCAAAAAGCAATGACAGAAAGCACCATATGAATCTCTGGAGGTAAGGAGTTCCACAATGTAGGCATGCAGTGGTGCCAAGGTGCGTCAGCACTTTTTTATTAGCAGGAATGCTGACATCATCCACCACACCCTTCAGAATTCCCCACTCCCTCTGAGTTTAGCTGCATTCCTCACAGTAGTTGGGAGAAAATTAATTTTCACAACAACAATATATTGTTCTCCCTTGTAATGCAAAGTATTTTGGGGTGTCTTGGTCTTGAATAGGCAATTAAGGCCTATTAGCTTTACAAAAGACCTGGTGGAGATGAAAACTAATAGAACTGGTTTGTTGATATGGATCAACACAGCTGCTTGAATTTTTGGAATCTCCTTGGGAGAGTGGCTATGAGGACCCTCGTGATGCACTACAACATTTACCACAACACCATGGGACACCAGAGAAGGCCCTCTCCCCATCCCAACCAGCTTTGCCTTTGAGATTGGCTCAAAAGAGCCTCCACATTAAATCATACAGAGCAAATAGGCTGCTATGGGAGGAGATGGTATCCTAGGCCCAAGCCATTTAGGGCTTGAAGGGAAATGCATGGTGTACAGAAAATACTGCAGTTGCTGTAAGATCAGCATAATATTTTACTGGGTGAGCACCCAATAGCATCTTGACTGCCACATTCTGGATTAACTCAAGTTTCTGGAGACTCTTCAACTAAGCCCATGTAGAACACATTGCAAAAATCCAATCTGAAAGTCAGTAAGGTCTGTATGTTACCATGGCCAGGGCAGATCTCCCCAATAATGGGTGCAGTTGACACACCAGCCCAGTGGAGGCTGGTGGCTCCAGTTTCGGAGGGGCAGTGATTCCATTCTGGGTTTTAGTTAGAACCAGCCGAAGCTCTAAAGGTGCTGTCCAAGGTCCTAAACCCTACCTCCCCAAATGTATTCAGCACCTTGGATAGCACCATTAGAGTTCTGGCTGGTTCTAACTAAAACCCAGAATGGAATCACTTCCCCTCTGAAACTGGAGCCACCAGCCTCCACTACACCAGCCAAAGCTGGGCAAAAGCACCCTGGCCCCAGCCACTATCTGGACATCCAAAACTGGTTCATCCTGGGACACCCTGAAGAAACTTCTCCTGCACTGGGAAAGTAATTCACATAAGAACAGAATATAGATCTTGCTTTGCTCTGATCTCCAAAATATAGCAAGTGTGTTACGTATAAACTGTGGAGCTTTTCCTCCAACTGTAAAGCTTGGGCAATTACATCATGACATTTTACATCCATTACTTGATCTAACAACTAGATGATGTATCTTTTGGGTGTGCACATGTTTTCAAGTTACACAGTGTTTGAATATCAACACTTCTTCATACAGTGCATAGCTAAACTATGGAATTCACTCCCACAGGATGTAGTGATGGCCACTAATTTGGAGAAAAAGAAATGCAAGAAAGCCAAGTGGCTGTCTGATGAGGTTTTACAAGTAGCTGAAGAAAGAAGGGAAGCGAAATGCAAGGGAGAAAGGGGAAGATATATCCAACTGAATGCAGAGTTCCAGAGAATAGCAAGGAGAGACAAGAAGGCCTTCTTAAATGAACAATGCAAAGAAATCGAGGAAAACAACAGAATGGGAAAGACTAGAGATCTCTTCAAGAAAATCGGAGATCTCAAAGGAACGTTTTGTGCAAAGACGGGCATGATAAAGGACAAAGAAGGCAGGGACCTAACAGAAGCAGATGAGATTAAGAAGAGGTGGCAAGAATACACAGAAGAACTATACAGGAAAGATCTGAATGTCCCTGATAGCCATGATAGTGCGGCCACTGAACTTGAGCTGGACATCCTCGAGAGTGAAGTCAAGTGGGCCTTAGGAAGCATTACTAACAACAGAGTTAGCGGATATGACAGTATTCCAGCTGAGCTATTTAAAATCCTAAAAGATGATGCTGTTAAAGTGCAGCATTCAATATGCCAACAAATTTGGAACACTCAACAATGGCTGCAAGACTGGAAAAGGTCAGTTTACATTCCAATTCCAAAGAAGGACAACGCCAAAGAGTGTTCAAACTACCGTACAACTGCGCTCATTTCACATGCCAGCAAGGTGATGCTCAAAATCCTACAAGCTAGGCTTCAGCAGTATGCGAACCGAGAACTACCGGAAGTACAAGCTGGGTTTCGAAGAGGCAGAGGAACTAGAGATCAAATCGCCAACGTTCGCTGCATCATGGAGAAAGCAAGAGAATTCCAGAAAAACGTCTATTTCTGCTTCATTGACTACACTAAAGCCTTTGATTGTGTGGATCACAACAAACTGTGGCAAATTCTTAAAGTGATGGGAGTACCAGACCACCTTACCTGTCTCCTGAGAAACCTGTATGAGGGTCAAGAAGCAACAGTAAGAACCAGACATGGAACAACCGAGTGGTTCAAAATTGGGAAAGCAGTGCAACAAGGCTGCATATTGTCACCCTGCTTATTTAACTTATACGCAGAGTACATCATGAGAAACGCCAGGTTGGATGAATCACAGGTTGGAATTAAGATTGCCGGAAGAATTATCAACAACCTCCGATATGCAGACGATACCACCCTAATGGCAGAAAGCGAAGAGGATCTAAAGAGCCTCTTGTTGAGGGTGAAAGTGGAGAGTGCAAAAGCTGGTTTGAAGCTCAACATTAACAAAACGAAGATCATGGCATCTGGCCCCATCACTTCCTGGCATATAGAAGGGGAAGAAATGGAAGCAGTGACAGATTTTACTTTCTTGGGCTCCAAGATCACCGCAGACGGTGACTGTAGCCGTGAAATTAAAAGACGCTTGCTCCTTGGGAGGAAAGCTATGGCAAACCTAGACAGCATAGTAAGAAGCAGATACATCACCTTGCCAACAAAGGTCCGTCTAATCAAAGCTATGGTTTTCCCAGTAGTAATGTATGGCTGTGAGAGCTGGACTATAAGGAAGGCTGAGCACCAAAGAATTGATGCTTTCGAACTGCGGTGCTGGAGAAGGCTCTTACGAGTCCCCTGGACTGCAAGGAGGTCAAATCAGTCAATCCTAAAGGAAATCAACCCTGAGTGCTCATTGGAAGGACAGATCCTGAAGCTGAAATATTTTGGCCACCTAATGAGAAGAGAAAACTCTCTGGAAAAGACCCTGATGCTGGGAAAGACTGAAGGCAAAAGGAGAAGGGGACGACAGAGGATGAGATGGCTAGATAGCATCACTGATGCATTGAAACTTGAGCACACTCCGGGAGAGAGCGGAGGACAGGAAGGCCTGGCATGCTATGGTCCATGGGGTCACGAAGAGTCAGACACGACTGAACAACAACAACGAAAAAGGGGGTTGGGCAAATTCCTAGAGGAAAAGGCCATCAATGGCTACTAGTCTTGATGGCTATGTGCTACCTCCAGTACCAGAGGCAGTGAGCCTATGTACACCAGTTGCTGGGGAGCATGGGTGGGAGTGTGCTGTTGCGCTTGTGTCCTGTTTTTGGATTTGTGGTCAACAGCTGGTTGGCCATTGTGTAAGAATGCTGGATTAGATGGACCCTTGGTCTGATCCAGCATGGTTTTGTTATGTTCTTATGTCCACACATTAATTAACTTTCACATTTAAACTGAAGACAGGGTATATATTTGCATTGCAATCTCTCTCCTAAATTTTTTAGCCACAAGTAGTTCCATGCAAATAATATTTCAATTAAACCAATTCACTCATACATTAATGTAGTTAGTATAATCCTTGAAAAGCTGTAAGATGAAGTGGGCCACACTTTATAATTTTACAACCCTGGAAGTATAAATATTTTAAACGTAATTTGCTACATTGTGAAGAAATTGGTAAACTAGAGTGCAATCTTATGTTTAGGCAGAAAAAAGTCCTACAACTCCCAGCATTCCCCAGTCATCTATGCATAAGATTGCACCGTTAATGTAGTGCCAATACACACCGATTAATTAGCTGAGTTTTTCAGAATTGAGATAGCTAATTAACTAATCCATTCTGTAAATTGAAATAAGCATAGGATGCACAGGTGGCAGGAATGGCTATTTTACAATGCCATGTACAATTTATTATAGTAAACATGCAGTTATTCAAAGACTGTATTAGCAAATATTAATCTGCCCACTTCTATTTTAGTGAGTGCCAATCTTCAGCCAAAGAAACAGCATGTGTGGAAGCATGGGGACATAAAAGTGGGCATTTATGTAGTTTCCTGGTCCAGTTCTGTATTTTTTTTTTTTTTAGCACTGCTACTAAGAATAACTGCAAACCTATGTATACATTACTTGGAAGTAAACCCTATTGAACTTAGTAGGGCTCCTGAGTAAACACAATCTTATGGCTGAGATCTACTGGCTGAGTGGCATTAGGATCCAGTGGGAAGGTAAGGTGACCAGTCTCCTCTTTTACAGAGGTCAATCTTGTATTTGAAGGGCTGCCAGGGGACCACCAGTGGAGCTGGAACTATGCCAGCAAGACGACACCTCTGTCAGCAAACTCCTCCAATATGCCGGCAGGTAAGTTCAGCTGGAGAAGGCAAAAATGGGGCATGTTGTGGATGTGGCATGTGCTGGCGTTCCCAGCAGCTACTGGTGCACTTAGAATCATAGAATCATAGAATACTAGGGTTGGAAGGAGCCTACAAGGCCATCGAGTCCAACCCCCTGCTCAATGCAGGAAGCCAAGTCAGAGCATCCCCGACAGATGGCTGTGCAGCCGTCCGTTCACTTCAAATGAACGAGAAAGTCAGAGACAGTAGGTGCTCAGCCAGCAGCTGGAGCACCAAACTGAACCGCAGCTGCCCACAAAACAAGGCCAGACCACGTGGGGAGAGGCTTTATATAGGCTACCAAGTTTTGCACAACATCACCGCAGGCTTTGTGACATCTCATGAGACCGTGGCAAAGATTTGGGATGACTACTGCTATGTTGGGTATTTCAGCTGGTGGCCAGGCCAATCTGGTGCCGGCCATTTGGTGTTTGGCTGGACAGCTTTTGAGGCACCTAGCCATGTAGTGGGCTGGCTGTGAGTGGTGCCAGGCATGGGGGGGGGGCAGTGGCAGTGGGGCATTTATTGCTCTGCCTCAGGCGGCAAAATCAGTTGGGCTGCTCCTGATCCTACAGATTGGGAGTGCCTATAGACCCACCTGCACATATACATAATTTATGTATTTCTTTGTGAGACTTCTTCCCCATCTTTCTACTCCAATAAGGAGCACTCAAGGTGACTTATGTTTAAAAACGGTGCACCAGAAAATACACTAACAATTACTGAAAATCCAGTAAATACACACACACATACAGGATGAACAAGTTATAGTTGAGTTATAGTTTTTCTCTCTCTCTTGAAATAGCAATTATTCTCTTTGAGTTATACAAACCCCCCATGCCTGGTTGTTGTTTATGATGAGACAGGCAGCTGCCTACCTCGACTGGAATCCTTCTCTATCCCAAGGACAGATCTGCTGTTCAGCTTTGCATGCAGTTTCAGGAAATTCTCTTCGTTTGGTAATTAACAGTGTTTTTTTGGCAGGGAGTCACCCAAACAATTCCATTAAGCTCTCTCTCTCTCTCTCTCTCACACACACACACACACACACGCAGAGCCAAAGAGTAGCTAGGGTCGCCGGGAGCTCCCTAGATACTGCAGCCGCCTTTTTTCTTGCCCAGCCCTGGGTTTCCCACACAGGCCAGCTTCGTCGTGACTCTTTCGTTGCTTCAGCCTGCCCACGTTCCTTCCTCTCATCATCATGCTCATAATGAGTAGCAGAAAGACCGACTCTGGGAGTCCCGTAACCCCTGCGGCATGCGGGGCTTCTTCCTCCTCCTCTCCCCCGCCAGCGCTTTGCTCCATGCATGAACCCTTTATTGTGTCTGCCACGCTCACCCCGCCCTGCCCGCTGCCGGGAGCCGCGGGGCCTCCCTCCTATCAACACACAGCGGCTGGCCTCGTCCTGCGCCTCTTGGGACGCGCAGCCTGATTCGTGGCCGGTCTCCGCCGCAGCACTCCGAGCCTGGAGCCTGGCGGCGGCTGCTCCTTCGCCCGACTTTTTCCTCGGATATAACTGTTCTCCTCCTACGTGGGGAGGCAGGAGCGTCCCTCTCCCGCAGCCTTTCCAGAGGAATCCCCAGGCCCTATTCCTGCCCTCCAACAACAGTCCTCTCCTCCTCATCTTTTCCGTTCTCTCGCCCACAACTCTTGTATAGTCTCAAGAAATCTCTCAGGGGGAAAACAAAACAAAACAATCCTCTTCATTACCTCACCACAGGTCCACCCGTTACCCTCTTGCCCTCCGTTTTTTCCTCAAAGGATTGTTCCCACCCACCTCTTCTCCCCGCCGTTCCCCACGCCTTGATGTCTCCCGGGGTGGGGAGGGCCCTTCCAGTATGTGTGTATATCTCATGCAACCCTCAAAATTCTCTCTCTCCTCTTCTCGAACGGCTGTCCGCTCTTCCGCCTCAGGGAGCCCACCGGTTCTCTCGGGAACCCCACGGCGCTCCCCCACCCCGCGCCACGAACTCTCCAGGCAACTCTGTCCCTCACTCTCCCCAGGGCGATTTACTTCAGGGGACTTCCCGACAGGCTCCTGCCGTGTGTGAATGTGTGTGCGCAGGCAGACACAAATTATAATATCCCCATCCGATCTGGAAAGCCCCCAAGCGCCCTGCCCCGTGGCACTTGTTCCCCGTTCCCTCTCCTCTGCCCTCTCCAACTGCGCCCTCCGTCCCCTCTCCAACTGCGCCCTCCTTTTACGCTGCCCTGGAACGTGGATGCCACATCCCGCCTCTCCTTTTTTCCCCTCACAGACTTCCTATTCCTTCAGTGGGTGAAATTCCCCACCTCGCTCCCTGCGGCTGCTCCTCCTCAGCGCACCCCTATCGCCTTCCAACAGCCTCTCTTCATCCTGTGGGGCCGCCGCCTATCCCCTTTAATCTGGCGAGTTTGGGAGGGAAGAAGGGGAAGGCTGCCGGCGAGGGGACGTCAGTGCAGAGTGGGCTGGTCCAGGGCAGGGCAGGGCAGGGCAAGGCAGAGCAGAGCAGGGCAGAGCAGAGCAAGACAGCCTCGCTTCACACACCGCGCCTTCCCTCCCGCGGGAAGTCGTAGCCAGGCAGGGAAGGTCCCTCTCTGCTCCTTCAGGACTGGCCGCGGCGAGGCTTGGGGGAGGGGACGCCGGAGCCGAGGTGGCAAAAGAAGGCCGAGGTGGGGAGGATTCCCGAGCACGCGCGCTCAGGCCGCTTCCTTCCTGGCCCTGGGGATTTACTAGCCGGGGGGAATCTCCGAAGCAGCAGCAGCAACCGTGGACGGCGGGTAAGTCCTGGGGGTGGGAAGAGAAAAGCAGTTGTGGGATTGCTTTCCATTCATTGCATGGAGAGAGGCATTGGGAATGCTGGCGGCTCTTCAGACTTCCCTCCATGTGCTTATCAACTTTGGATCAGATAAAATAAAAAGCGTGTGTGTGTGTGAACTACTCTGTCTCGTCTGAGGGGAGGTTGGAGGGAAGCTCAGCTGTTGCTGTGCGGTGCATGATAACTAGAATATGAAAAAGTTCCTGGGTCTTGTTTTAAAACACACGCACACCTCGGGAGGAAGCTTTACCGTTGATTTCAGCGGGATTTATTGAGGCTCGCAGCCTTAAAAGTTCTAGCTTGATCGTCCCGAATTCCAGCCTTCCGGGTATTTGCTTGACCGTGTGGGTGTGGGAGAGAAAACACAGCGAGGATAATATGCAGCAGCTCTTGGGCTCATTACGTGCTAGAGCGTCCTGGAAACAGCTGCAGAGAAAAGCTGAGATCCCACAAACAGGTTTGGCAGCGGGTGATCAAAGGAGTTTCTGCCTAACAACCAGAGGGAAACTTGCGTCTTTAAAAACAACCCCCCCCCCCAAAAAAAACAAAAATCTCCAAACCAACTCTAGGCTTTCTTTACCCTTTCCCTCTTCAAACTGGAGAGATCATGCCTAGGGAAGGGAAACCCAAGGCGCAAAACTTTGCAGATGGTACATATGTGTTTTTGGAGTTGAGCTGCAGAGCCTTGTGCAAACCTGGTTTCTTCTCAGGGACTCTGTGGGTTCGCTGCTGCTGCTGGAGCCGTTTTCCTCCCATGTGTCTCTAGCGTCGAAGCAGGCAGATAAATCTGCCAGTCGTTTTATTGCTCTGCCGCCTGCTGTGGCTTTCCAGTGCGGAAAATGAAAGCGGGAGTGAGTGCATTGTTCGTTTTGGAGACCCCTTAATGGTTGGGTCGCTGGGAAGGAGCCGTTAGCTTTCCCAATATGCACTCCTTGTTGGGAGTGAAGCGCTTTCTGCGCTACTGCTGATAACCCCTCCTCCCCCTTCTCGTGTGTGTGCGTGCGAGAGAGAGAGAGAGAACCCTAGCATTCGTGTCTCTTGCTCGCATAAATTATAATACACTCGGGGGAGGGGGGATTTACGAGGAGCTTTGCTTCCACGTTAGCTACCAGAAAACCTTTCTAAACTGCTTTCCTTGTTCCTGTTGCATTTTTGTGGGAAGCGCTGTGATGACATGAAGAGGAAAAACCGCAGGTCAGATGGTTGTTCCACTAATTTAGCTTGCATGAGGGTCCCCAGCCTCTTGTACTGCATTGTTAAGGGTTGGATTTACTTCCTTGAATGCTTCCCCCCCACTCTTCTATTTTCTGTTTTGCAGTGTAGTTTTTACTAGTTTGGGGAAAGTGAGCCTTTTTCATAGCAGCATAATAAATAGTATAATTATTTCAGGAAGAATGTTGGTTTATAGACCAGGTTTTAGGAAAGCAGTGTTGCACATGAGGCAAACTAAGGAACTGCAAACAAGAGCAAGAACTTAACTTCTA
Organism: Heloderma suspectum; assembly: GCF_057233095.1. NCBI lineage: Eukaryota > Metazoa > Chordata > Lepidosauria > Squamata > Helodermatidae > Heloderma > Heloderma suspectum. Next base: position 46,509,638 of record NC_139459.1, read on the forward strand.
CAAACTTCAACATTTGTTGTTGCAGTCAGATCCAATACATGCTTAGTTCAGTTCATTGGCACTTATTCCCAAATCAGTGTGCATTGGACTGCCCCCTCGGATGGTTAGCTGTTTTAGGCTATTCACCTGCTCATTAGCCCTTCTTACAAGTTTTTCTGGCAAAAGGAGAAGGGGACGGCAGAGGATGAGATGGCTAGATAGCATCACTGATGCAATGAATATGAACTTGAGCACGCTCCAGGAGAGAGCGCAGGACAGGAAGGCCTGGCGTGCTATGGTCCATGGGGTCACGAAGAGTCGGACACGACTGAACAACAACAACAAGTTTTTCTGTGCTAAAGCAACGTGTTGGGAACAGTTGTCAAAAGGCGTGAATAGACAAGGCCTGATAGATACTGGATTTTATTGAATCTGTACATTGTAAAAGAAAATCTAAAGAAAATCTACCAGTGTTGTTTGAATTTTCTGTTACTTGTTGATTTCATCACATCAGCAGTGGACAACTTTCAAAAGGAACTTTTTCATGTCATGATTGTGGCTGTTCTTGCTTTCTAGGCTTTGTTCTTAAAAACAAAACAAAAAAGGTACCAGCGGTGTTAGGAAGGAAAAGGGTAGAATAATTAACAGTTGTTGTGCAGAGAAAATTTAGGAAGAGCTCTTGAACCTAGGACAAAAAAATTATTCCCAAGTGGAGGAAATTGGACTAGTATCAAATAAAACAATGGCATTAATGTGTTTGTTATCTTGCAAGCGGCCACACTGATGTAGTGTCATAGTTCTTATACATACCTAAGGAAGTTGCCAGGGAGTCATCTGTTCAGGCAGTTTTCAACTAATTTGTGTGTTTACCATGATTGGGTCAGGTGGGGGAGGAAGCTAACTCGCTCCATGCCTTCTCCCCCCGCCCCTGTGTGCACAGTGGTCTGTAAGACTATGGTCTGATATTCTTGAGTGTATGTGTGCCCACCTGCATGCACACACTTGTGGGGAAATCCCTGCTTTTCAAGCTTTGATGCCCTGTCTTGGACTTAGGGGCTCCACAGACTGTATAGGTGACCAGATGCAAAGGAGCTCCTGTACCTTTTAACAAGATGGGACTTTGGCCCTTATACATTTACAATCTACATGGGGCTTTTACTCTGGTTCTAATCCACCCCCAAGATGATCTTGTCAGATGATGCTCACTTCTCCCTGTAGCTAGCACGGTGTTTCTTCCCCTAAATCCCGCTTTTTCCCAAACTCATTTTGTGACAGATTTTCCTGTCATAGCAGCTTCAGTGTGATTTGGGAGTCTGCGTGACCTCAGCTGGCTTCAGCGTGAGCTGGTGGAAGCGATGCTGATTGGTTGAAGGGAAAGTTGTGTGGGGCGGTGGTGTGGGGAGAACAGAGGGCTAAACATGTCTACCTGGAAGTAACTCATTGCCTTCAATTGCACTTTGCTGAGTAAGGAGCAGAGGGGGCGGGATAATTTCTTTGCCTGTTGTTTCTGTGCCAGAGTGGGGAAAGGAACCATCCCTGATGCTTTGAAACTGTGCAGTTTTGCAACAGAGGGGGCAGGAGAATGGAGGGGAGCCATCCCTGATGCTTTGAAACTGCGTTGTGGAGCAGAGGAATTGCGAAGGTACACAGAGCCAAACAGAGCCATACTAATTTTCACTGAGCAGGGAGGGGGTGGAGAGCAAGCCTCTACTCATTTGCTCTGTCCACCTAACCCCCAAACTAATGTGGTTTCAGGTGCCATTCGCCCCATGCAAATAGTTTTTTAAAAAATAAAAACACTACATTACTGTCAGCCGTTTGCCTCTAGAAGAGCTAACCCGATTGTATGAAAATCTGTATTTAAACAGAATCGCCTCAAAAACTGTCTCCATGTAGATTCAGCCTAAGAGGGGATTTTGCTAAGTGCAGCTTGATTTTTAGGGATGAGAAGAGTTTTCATTGCTGAAATTTCTTCTTTTGCATGGAAGGTTCAGGAGTCTAGTTCTGGTCCCCTTAAAACTGTGTGCTTCTGTGACAAGAATTAGAGCCAGCAGGCAAGCTACTCTACTTTTTGCATTAGTTCAGTCTGCGTGATGGAGGCTCTGTTTTTTCCTCCCAAAGCTACATTGAGACTTAGATCTCTCATATGGTATGCACTAGGCTACTGGAGTTGGCATTTTTGGCTACTATTTCTACCTATGAAGCTCTGTTCATTGATTTGTGTGAAGAAAACATCTGATCCCCACAAGGCATACATGCTTTGAACTAGGTTTCTTCTAGTGTCTTGTTAGTCTGCATGACAAGGCATGGCTGAAAGAGGGATCGCTGTCTGGGTTGTGTATACTTCATACTAAGCACAATCCTATGTAAGTTTAGACAGGAAAAACCTCCTACAACTCCCAGCATTCCCCAGCCAGAGTTGTAGGACTTTTTTTCTGTCTAAACTTGCCTAGGATTCCGCCCTATACTGCTATGTCCCACTTCCAAAGTATTCCAAATTTTGTGTGAAGAAAAGCTGCATTCTATGCCCTATTTAAAATTATGCATATTTAGGAAATTTACATATTCCTCCTTTTGCATAATTATGCAGCTTTTTGCTATTTTGCATAATTTTGGCTGCAGTTATATGCATACTTACATGGAGGCAAATCCCACTGAACACAGTGGTACCTCTGAGTAAACGTGCATAGGATTGCTTTCTTACCATGGTTTGCTCATCACGAGGAGGCTCTGTAGAGCGCTACAGAGGACTTGGGGAGGACTTGATCCTCAGGAAGCTGAATTCTGTACACATTCTATGTTTTTTCTTCACTTCTAAGTGTGACATGCATACAGTCTTGGCCATTGTGAACTAACTTGCCCAAGGCATAATTCTGGCATGTGTTTTCCCAGTACACATCATGTCTGCTTCTTTTTTTAGGTGATTTGTCACAATTCTCACTTGGCACTAAAGTTCCTCAACAAGAATAGGAGAATTTCCCACTCTTTATTTGTTGGGTAGCACGGTGATTTCCTAATAACCCTTAGACACCGTTGCAGATAAATCCAGAAAAACAGGAAAGCGTTGTTGATGTTCACATGAAGGACACTTGAAAAATGGATTTGAAGCATTACAGACAAGCATTCATGGATATATGAAATCCCAGCTTTTAATACTGGAATAGAGGCAAATGTCTGTTCCTTTAATCATTTATATTTACTCATTGGCCCAGTTTGCACATAATATGTATGGCTGTTTTATCGATCCCTGTGCTGTTTATTGTTTTGCATTATATTGTATTTTCTTCCTTTAAACATTTTATTGTATTCTATATTTTTATCTGTTCTGTGGTATTTTAGTTTTTTAACTGTTTGTAATCTGCCCAGAGGACATTACGTATTGGGCAGATTAGTAATGTAATGTAAATAAATGAATGAATGAATGTAAGCCAGAAACTGCATGGCTAGCTCCACATATGTAGCAGGAGTGCTCAAATAATGGGAGGAAAGTGGGAGCATAAGAAGAACCATCCAGAATCAGACGAAGGTCCTATCTAGTCCAGCACTCTGCTCACACGGTGGCCAGCCAGAAGCCTATGGGAAGCTCAGCCCACAGCAGGATATGAGGGCAATAGTACTCTTCTGTTTGTGTTCCTCAGCAAATGGTATACAGAGGCGTATTGCCTCAGATATGGGAGGTAATACAGAGCTGTCATGATTAGGAGCCACCAATTGCCTTACCTTCCATGAATTTGTCTAGTCCCCTTTTTGACCAAGTTGGTCGCCATTACTACATCTTGTAGTAGCAAATTGCATAGTTTTAACTATGCACTGTATGAAGAAGTACTTTTCATCTGTCCTAAACTTCCCACCATTCAGATGAATGGGATGACTCTGGATTCTAGTATTATACGAGGGAGACGTTTTTTCTCCCTTTCTCCATACCATGCATAATTTTGTACACCTCTGTCATGCCTCCCATTGCTCACCTTTTTTCTAAGCTTAACAATCCCAGACATTGTAATTTCTCCTCGTAGGGGAGTTGCTCCAGCCCCTTGATTATTTTTTCCCTTTTCTATACCTTGTCCAACTACAATCACCTTTTTGAAGTGCAGTAACTAGAACTGCACAGTATTCCAAGTACGGTTGTACCATAGATTTGTATAATGGCAGTATGCTATTGACAGTTTAATTTTCAATTCCTTTTCTAATTATGCCCAACATGGAATTTGCCTTTTTCCTAGCAGCTGCACACTGCATTGACATTGTCATCAATCTGTCCACCACAACCCCCAAGATCTCTTTCTTGGTCAGTCATGGCCAACTTGGAACCCATCAGTGTGAAGTTGGGACATTTTATTCTAACATGCATCAGTTTACACTTGTTTACACTGACCCACATTTGCTATTTAACTGCATTCTCCCAGTTTGGAGAGAACCTTTTGGACCTCTTTGCAATCCCTTTTTATTTTAAACACTCTAAATAATTTGGTGTCATCAGCAAAACTGGCCAACTCACTGCTCATTCCTAATTCTAGATCATTTATGAACAAGTTAAAAAGTATCTGTCCCAATACAGATCCTTGTAGGATCCCTCTGTTTACATCCCTTCATTGTGAAAATCGATGAGTTTTTTTTTCTACCCTCCGCTTTCTGTTCTTTAACCAGTTACTGATCTGTGAGAGGACTTCTGTCTTATTCTTTTTATAAGAGGACTTCTGTCTTATTCCATGACTACTGAGTTTGCATCTTCTGCAGTGAAGACAGATGAAAAGAATTCATTCATCTTCTCTGCAGTCTTCTTATCCTCCTGTATTTCTTTACTTTCGTTGCCATCCAATGGTCCAACTGTCTCCCTAGCTGCTTTCTTGCTTATGATGTATTTAAATAATTTTTTGATTGTTGGCCTGGATGTTATTAGCAATATTACTGCTTGATGAAATCAACAAGCTTAATTTCCTGACTCCTCACAAATATTGTCCAAATCATGCTTCTCCATAGCCTTTGAAAACCAGTGGGTCATGAGGCAAGCTGCTTTTGAAACTTGGGGATATTACAGTAATGGATAGTGGGAGAGAAAGGAGGAAAAAAGTCAGGAGTTCCACTGACTGATTGGTATCTTTCTGTATTACAATTAAAACGGACCGAAATTAGATGAAATTCTACCTAGAGAACTTATTAGCCACTGTGAAGCATTCCACCTTCCTATGACTTAAGAGGTTCTCGTCTAATTATACCCAAGGTCTGCTCAGGTAGTATCATGGCCACCACCCTGTTTGCCACATTCCCCTGGCTGGGAGCACCCTTAAACTCAAGACCAAAAGGAACAAATTTGCTACAATCCCTAGCTACATTAACTCAAGTCCTTGGTAGTGCAAGTTATCTGCAGTATTTTCCAGTACGAGCCACATGAACTAGACAAATGTAGGCACACCTCTTTGCAGGAATAGACATGGCAGTGAATAATCTATATGTTAACTCATTCTATTAACATCTGCCCTTAATAGTGTACTCTGAAAAGCGTGGAATAATTTAAAGTCAATCATAGGGAGAAAAATCCTCTTGAATTCATGAAAACAGTATTTTCTGATCTTTGCCCCCATCAATATATGGCAGCACTTTTTTTTAGGATAATAATGTATACTTATTATTCAGAATACTTGCAGGTTTGTTTATATATGATGAGAATCTCTAACCTCAATGGTATGACTGTGTCCACTTTCCATAGCCCAAATCATAATGTACTGAAGTTGCAGCTTTTGCAGTGATAGACCCAAAATGAATATAGTGCATTTAATCCTACCTTTGCCATTCAACTGCAATTTTACTGTGACATCTTCACAGAAATGACCTTATTAATGGCAATGACCTTATTAATGACTCAGAAATAACCAGTTCATTCCAGCTTAGCTTTTTCTTTGTGGCTATAATTTGGTTACATGAAAAGATAGGTATAGTGAAAACCTTTTCTAGCTACGTCTGCAGCTGAAATGATCACTTTGTAAGGCATAACATAGTCATAATCTGCTTGTTGGCAGAGTTCCTTTGTTTTGCGTGGCTGCATGCACGTTCTTTTTGCATGCATTTATCCAGCTATTGCTTATAGCCATGCCTACTTATAAATCAGCAGAATTGACTTCATTGAGTCTTTAGAAGACAGCTGTGGATGACTCATTATTGCTAAACAGCCCTGGCACCTTTTGTGATATTTCGGAATGCACGTATATAACTTTTGCTTTTAGAAGATTTATCCAGAGATATGCCATCAGATGACACTTTGTATGTCATCTAGAAACAAACCAAGAAAAAGGAATAGACCTTTGGAAGAGCAAACATGAGAAAAATTATCCTGCTGTCATATGGAGAACTAAATGCTAAAACATACATTTTAATTACCTCTCTTACTTCAGTTGCATCTGGCCAGGAGCTGGAGATAAGCATGAGATACTCTTGGCTTCTTACTTAACCTCATTTTATTTTTTGCAAAACTTTTGAAGGGAGTGCTGCTTTATTCTTGTGCCAAATTCTCATTACTTCCTTAGTTACACAAAGTAGAGCTTTTGTAATGAAAGGCTGGGATCCAATTGGTGTTTGCAGGCAAGGGATTGATAGATATTCCCATGGTCAAACACACTAGTATGGTTGGACACTAGAGATGCAGAGCCCTTTGGATGAGACTGAAGTTGAAGCCATGAGGAGTGAGACTTGTGCAAGAATGGAGCTAAAATAGCCCAATAAAAATAACGTTGAATTTGCAAAAAGGCTTATTTTTTAAGAGAACAATCAGACCTGCATAAGAAACAACATACAAAAAGTTGCAATGTCTAGGTTGATGGAAAATTGTTTCTTTCATCACTAGTTGTTGTGGGAAATAGTTGAAAAGTTAACAGTCACTTGACATTGTAATATCTCTGGTTTTGTGGGGTCAAATGGGTCCTTTCTTCTGGATATAGCTTTTCAAACATTTAAATATTCAAACATTTAATAGGGTCATTTTTATCTCTTTATTATCAGCACAATGATCATGAAAACCCCCTACCCTCTAATACTTCTACAGCTAACTAAATTTCCTTTGCTATGTCAACATTAACACTTGTTGAAGTTAACAGTGGCTGTCATATCAATCAAATTATTTCCAGTCCACCTTTAAGGTAGGTATATGATGCTGTAGACATCATATACCTCGACTTCAGCAAAGCTTTTGACAAAGTGCCCCATGATATCCTGATGAGCAAACTAGCTCAAAGTGGGCTAGATGAAACAATTAAAATGATTAAAACCTCATCATATGCTGCCAAATGATGTTACTGAGAGAGAGTGCATTGTTGTAGAATTCAGAGGATAATGTCTGAGACCTTTGGTTGCTTCTGTAGTTAGAGCAATATATGTTAACTCTCTGTTGATTGAAGCAAGATGATAATGTGCAAATTGCAGTGAAGAAAATGCCATTTCTTTTTGTGTATCTAAACTGTAGATATTGCAAGAATGTTTATCAGAAACTAGTGATTTGATCCAAGTTAAACACAAAATATTTACTGAGCCAAATGCCTTTAATTCATTTTCTTTGTAATTTAAGTTCTTGCCAGTCGGTGTCTGCTGAAAATTACAATGTTTTCTTTTTAGCCATCCCAAAACAGCCAAGTTAAATCATGCAGGTTGTCTTGTTTAGAGACAGTTTTGAGCCATGATGATAGTCATCCTGATCTGATTGCATCTTCTATTTTCTCTCTTCCTTAAGAATTACTGCTTGTCTAAAAAGATTTTCCTCTTATTATTTATTCCCTTCTTCATGCTGCTGATTTTGAAGATGGAAGTAAATGAGGGTGCAACAGGTGATCAAAAATGGGAAGGAAGATAGTACAATCGAATACTACTACAGATTAATTGCATGCACATTCTTCCTACATGAGCATCAAAGGGCTCTTCCAGATGAGTCTTTTATTATACCATCTCCCTGCCTCATTCACAGAATTTTCTGGGCAGTCCTGACATCATCATCTTGCATGTGTAACCCTTCCATGTTCCCCCACTGCTGCTTCCATCCTTTTTCTTATTACGCAAAATCCGTTAAAGAAAAAAGACAAAATAGCTGCACAATGCTTTCTAATTAGTAACACTAGGAGCTGATGCTGGCCAGGAATTGTGAGAGTTGAAGTCCAACACATTTGGAGGACACCAGGTTGGAGAAGGCTGTGCTAGGAAAAGAAGTATTTTTGCCTATATATAACAGTATATTTATTATTTGCTAGATACAATCTGCAGATAGTAATCGAGTGATGGATTTATTCACTTGGACCAAAGAAATAAATCCATATTCCTTCACCTTCATGTATGTGTGTTGTGTATTATATTTCTTGGATATATTGGCTAAGTAGGTTATTCCTATCTTTCATTGGTAATCCTTCACCGAAATTGTTCCTGCATCTTAGTGCTACATTTCAGTTCTGTGATTCTCTCTACAAATAAACCCTTAGATCAGAAGTAGGGAATAATATGACTGAGGAGACAGTCTGACAGTTTGTATTGTACCAGTTTCACCAATTCCAGTTGTGTCCTCCTTTTGGAACCTTGAAATGAGCAGAAGTCACACAGGGAAATGATAGGGACTTTGCTATGTAGAGCTAGCAGAAAGGGTATGGCACAAGATCATAGATCTGGTCTGGATGACAAAAAGAAAAGTGTTCAGATAAGACAGCCATTTTGTCTGACATAAGAATAGTGCTCTGAGTTGTTTATAAAATCAGTGAAAGGAACATTTAAACATTTTGCAACTTTTCCATGGCACCATTTCCTTTGATACATCCAAAATGTTAAATAGTTAATAATTTGGCACCTATTCCATATAGAATTTCCTGAAGATGGCAGTAGTTCCCTTAAATTAATAAGATGTTTTTTGGAATTTCAGTTGGAAGCATAATTTTGACACTGGGTCATTAACGAGTCTAATTGTTTCTTCATTCTCTACTCTTAAATTCCCAACTATAACCTCAGGTTGCTGAGTTTGCAAGTATTTTAGTTAATTTCTACCACATCATAGTTCATGCCTGTGGTGGTTTTTTGTTTAATTTACACATAACAATATTTTTTCCCAGAGAATCTATCAAAACACTGCAACTACAGTGTTTATCAATCAAGTAAAGGATATATTTAGCCAACCACATACTCTTGTTTATAAACTTTTATTTGGTTCTTCAGTGATCAGTGGTAGGTTATATCTGTAAGGATAACAGTTAAAATAGCTAAAATATTATATCATTACAAAAATGCATGCAGTATCAGATTAAATAATAGCAGATCATCACTAAAACTAGCCTTCCCCAACCTCCAGATATATTGGACTACAATGCCAGTAATCCCCATTGGCCATGCTGGCTGGTATGATGGGAGTTGTAGTCCAACAAATCTGGAAGGTGCCTGGTTGGGGAAGGCTACCCAAAACTATCAAAGCATCTCTACTCATTAAAGACATATTTTAAAAGGTGGGTGTTAAGGGTTCCCTTAAACCTTAGAGGCCCAGTGTACTGGCACACATTCTTAAGGAGCTAATTCCACAGCTGCAGGACTACAATGGGAAAGTCTCTTCTCCCACTCATAGCTGCTCTGTCCTTGCATGGAAGGTACTTACCCTAGTCCTAACTTGGTGACTGATTTTAACAAGTGAGACAATTGCTATTAGGAGAGCTGCTATCTGAGGTATACATAGCCCATTCCTTGTAGGATGCTGAAGGTCAAAATCAATGACTTTGACCCAGACTAAGGCTGCAATCCTATACATACTTACCTGGGATTAAGTCCAATTTAACTCTGGGGCTTCTGAGTAGAGAGACATAGGTCTGCACAGCAAGTTAGTCACATTTAGATCCCTTTGAAATCAATGGAACGTAAGGCTACAATTCTTTGCATTCTTACCAGGGGGTAAGTCCCATTGAATTCAGTGGGGCTTACATCTGAATAAACAAGCATAGGACTGTACTGTAAGTTATTTACAACTTTTCACATTGTTTTCAGTGGGACCTAAGTGCAACTTATTTAGTCTGGATACAACCCAATAGGTTAAATTGGGCCCAACTGAAAGCTAGTGCAGTTATTACAATTAAAAAGATCAGCACCAATTTTCTTTGTCAGGATCTTTAGCTGTGAGAAGCCTTAAACTAGGGACATACTGGCAACTGAACTGGAGCCTCATTCTCTGTGCTACCAATTCTCCCTCAAAAGCCACCCAATTGTGGAACCCAAGGAAAGTTGCCTGGTACCTACACTCTTTTTGGCACCAGACAAAGACACACACCCCCATGCCTTTTAAAACATTGAGCTGTTTAAAGCAGCGTCCTGATGTTGTTTTATCCAGATGTTACAGCTATTTTATTGACTAGTCCTGGTTTATTGTTAAATTGTGTTTAATTCATTTATAACTGCTGCCCTGGGAGAATTTTGTGGGAAATATAAATACAATCAATAAATAAATAATACAGAAATGTGTTTATATAAGGAGGAGTTGTTCATTTGCCACTTTCATTGACCTAAAGATTGCCTTTCATATGATGGATAGGGTGTTGCTTTGGGATAAACTTCTAAGTACCAACTTGGACCATCGCTTGTTGCAGTTAATGAGCCCTTTATTATGATACTTGCTTTGAAGGTTATTTCCTCTAATAGTCTTAACCAACCATCAGGACTGGTTCCAGGTTTTGGGGGGACCATGGTATAATCAGTGTAATCTTAATGGGGCTCCTGTCCTTCACTTCACCCCCTTCTTATTTCCTCCCTGCTTCCCTGATGCCCCTGAGCAGGCAAGGCAAGCAAGTGATAGTGGCAAGGAGCAGCTTCCATTTGCTCACTCCCCTGCCCTCTCCCTGTGGGTGGTGCAGTGTTCAGGATTGGGCCACTCACTGCTTCCTAGAAGGAGAAGGCAGGCAAGTGGCAGCTGTTCTTTGAAGCACTGGCACTACAAGCCTGCTTGAATGGGTGAATGAGAGCCGCCATCACTTCTGCTTGCTCATCTGCTTCTTCCTCTGAGCAGCAGTGGGGATTCCTCCAGCAGCATTGAGGAGGGGGACTACTCACCCAATGGGGGCCATTATCATTGCCACTGGGGGTGGCTGAAGCTTCTCAGTGGCAACTGTTGAGGTGTAAGTGCGCGTTCCTGAGGTGCTGGGACCAGCCCTGACAACACCATTCCAATAACTAGGATTGCAACCTTGTTCCATTCTTGTTTAATTTTATAATGTGGTACAGTTTTAGAACTGAAGAGTGGCAAGTTATTTCCACCCATCATAGTAAAAATGAAATTATCTGCATGATTATGGTGATATGCTTCTTCTTTCCCAAATGCAGATAGGGTTTTATAGATGGCAGCCAGTGTTAGACTTTTTTTTTTGTAAAAGGAATTTGCTGTGCGTGCCTAAATTATGATAACATAGCTATCTTTAGTCACAAACCAATCTCACACTGGTGTTTAGACTTTCATAAACATGAACCAATAATACCTTACCAGTATCTGGGGATGTATTCTTTAGCAATGTTTTTTTTGGGGGGAAATCATCTTAAATATGTACAGTTGAAACACTGATCAGTCAGCAACAGGAATACTGAAGTTTTGGAGCAACAGTGGGGCAAGCAGTTTGCCTCTATTTTACAAATTCTAGGAACTGAATTGTACACACAGATTTTCTAATAGCAGAGATGTGGGGGTATCAAACATTTTGTGATGGCAACCTTTTCCAGGAGAGAATTTTGAAGACTTATTAAGGCATGCCCAAGAGTATTCCTTTAGTGTTCCTGCCGGTGATAGCAACTGTAAAGCCGTGGAATGGGGCATTCTGGGGCAGGGCTAGATCCATTAGCATAGCCAGTTTTCCCCATTGCTTCCACTGGGGGGATTTAATATTAAAACCACCAGCAAAATTACTCCCCTTCCCACACATACGTTCTGCCATGGCCAGTGTGAGATGGTAGTTTGGGATGAGGCAGCACATTTTCTGCTTCCACTCCTCCCCAACCCCACTGTTAAAACCCTATGTATATCTATATCTTGATTATGCAGAATTAATAAAGAAATCAACTCCCCTGCACGTTTAGAGTTTCACAGTAGTAAGCAATATATGGAGACTGTTCTATAGGCAATGAATGAAAATTATTATGATTTTTCCTTTCACTGCCATTTGTATTTCTCTCACACCTGTTAAAAATTACCAAATTGCCTTGTCCACGTACATTTCTAGTGCACCAATTATTTTAATGTTTTGTGTCTAGAGTGAATTCTTTCTATAGCATGTCTAGTGAATTTGGGTTATGACTTGTGCCACCAGCTCTTCAATTTTCGTGCTGTCCTGTTAAATTGGGCAGAAAGCACAATTAATCAGTAGGAAAGGGTGTTCGCTAGAGACAATTGCTGGGGAATGGCATTTAGAGACTAATGTTGATGATTGCTGATGAGAATTGGCTGAGAAATGCACCCACTCTATTGATGCATTGTTTTGTCAAAATTGTAGTACAGCAGCTGCTTCTGTAGAATCATTGCTTTAGTCAGTTTTGGATATGATTAATCTTCATGACATCAAAAGGGTATTCCTCTTCTGGCTGTTGACTTGTACTTTGAACATTGCAAGTGCAATGAAAGATTGTACTAGATTTTATGGTTCGTTTAAAATAAACTGGTTTTTAACATAGGTTGTCCAAAAATTGCTTTTATAAATATTGTCTAACATAGGTTAGGCTACATTTTCTGTTTATGTTGGCAGCTTTGGAAAAACCAGAGCATTTCTATGTTTCTATTACTTCTATGTAACTCTTAAGATGAATAGGTCTGACATGCAGCAGAAAGGAGATTAGGCCTTGGACCGTGGGGGAATATTCTGTGGTCAAAGGATATAGAGAGTCATATGTTTGGCTCTCATATGCCAGTCCTAGACCTTGTTAGTCATAAGCATTTCAGAGGGTCTTGTTTCCAGATAAGTATATTTAGGGTGGCTATCCTAATTCCTCCAACTCTTCCTTATGTATATGTTTGGTGAATGCTGACATTCACATGTGATTGTTAACAATCTCAAATGAATTTGTTAATACCAGAAAATAAATATATATTTCCACACTTTTCAGAAATACATAAGTTGCTGTCAACATTCACTGGTGTAGCTCTTGAGTTTTCAGAGAGATTCAGGAAATTGGTCTAGAACTGTAAACATGCATGCGATTGTCACCATTCACCAAATTTTGGATCTATAGCTGGGGTCTCCAGCGTGGTGCGCATTGACACCAATGTGCCCATGGGCACCTCTCTTGGTGCTTTCCAGGCTCTCTGCCTCTCTTGATTTTAATTTCATTTCTTAAGACTTGATAAAATACTCCTTTTAACTGGGAGGCTGGCATGCTGCAGAGCAAGGGATTGCCCTTCAGTACCATCTTTATTGGAGTTCAAAAGAGTTATTTTATGTTTTGGAGCACAGACTCCACCTCTGCCTTGTACTTAGTTTGTTTGGCAAGTTACTTTTATTTTAGTTTTATCAGTTTGCCTTCTGGGAAATGAGGGTTTTGTGACTGCCCGTGTCCACCATGAGAACCATTTTATGAATGAGCAAGCCCCCCTTCTATGGCAGCCATTTTCTGAGAGTGCCCTTGACTCTCCCTCAAAATACCAAATGTGCCCACTGACCCAAAGAGGTTGGAGATCGCTGATATATAGGGTCCTATAACATATATATCCCTGCTCTACATTGGGATTATTTTTGGATCACTGCCTTGTTGTGGCGAAGGGGCTTACGTAATTCAGTGAAGCCATAAGCTATGCCGTGCAGGGCCACCCAAGACGGACAGGTCATGGCAGAGAGTTCTGACAAAATGTGGTCCACTGGAGAAGGAAATGGCAACCCACTCCAGTATTCCTGCCAAGAAAACCCCATGGAACGTATCACAAGGCTAAAAGATATGACGCCGGAAGATGAGACCCTCAGGTCGGAAGGTGTCCAATATACTACTTGGGAAGAGCAGAGGGTATTTCCAAGTAGCGCCAGAAAGAATGAAGCAGCTGGGCCAAAGCCGAAAGGACACTCAGCTGTGGATGTGTCTGGTGGTGAAAAGAAAATCCGATGCTGTAAAGAACAATATAGTTTAGGAACCTGGTATGTCAGATCAATGAATCAAGGTAAGCTGGAGGTGGTCAAACATGAGATGGCAAGATTGAACATCGACATCTTGGGAATCAGTGAACTCAAATGGACAGGCATGGGCGAATTTAATTCAGGTGACCATCATATCTACTATTGTGGGCAAGAATCCCTTAGAAGAAATGGAGTAGCACTCATAGTCAACAAAAGGGTGGGAAAAGCAGTACTGGGGTACAATCTCCAAAATGATAGAATGATCTCAGTACGAATCCAAGGCAAACCATTCAACATCACAGTAATTCAAGTCTATGCCCCAACCACTGATGCCGAAGAAGCTGAGGTTGATCGGTTCTATGAAAACCTACAACACCTTCTAGAACTAACACCAAAAAAAGTTGTCCTCTTCATCATAGGGGATTGGAATGCTAAAGTAGGAAGTCAAGAAATCACCGGGATAACAGGCAGGCATGGCCTTGGTGTACAAAATGAAGCAGGACACAAGCTAATAGAGTTTTGCCAAGAGAACACGCTGATCATAGCAAACACTCTTTTCCAACAGCACAAGAGATGACTCTACACATGGACATCACCAGATGGTCAATATCGAAATCAGATTGATTATGTCCTTTGCAGCCAAAGATGGAGAAACTCCATACAGTCAGTCAAAACAAGACCTGGAGCTGACTGTGGCTCAGATCATGAGCTTCTTGTTGCAAAATTTCGGCTTAAATTGAAGAACGTCGGGAAAACCACTAAACCATTCAGGTATGACCTAAATCATATCCCTGATGAATATACAGTGGAGGTGAGGAATAGATTTCAGGGATTAGACCTGATAGACAGAGTGCCTGAGGAACTATGGACGGAGGTCCGTAACATTGTTCAGGAGGCAGCAACGAAATCCATCCCAGAGAAAAAGAAATGCAAGAAAGCCAAGTGGCTGTCTGATGAGGCTTTACAAGTAGCTGAGGAAAGAAGGGAAGCGAAAAGCAAGGGAGAAAGGGGAAGATATATCCAACTGAATGCAGAGTTCCAGAGAATAGCAAGGAGAGACAAGAAGGCCTTCTTAAATGAACAATGCAAAGAAATCGAGGAAAACAACAGAATGGGAAAGACTAGAGATCTCTTCAAGAAAATCGGAGATCTCAAGGGAACGTTTTGTGCAAAGACGGGCATGATGAAGGACAAAGAAGGCAGGGACCTAACAGAAGCAGATGAGATTAAGAAGAGGTGGCAAGAATACACAGAAGAACTATACAGGAAAGATCTGAATGTCCCTGATAGCCATGATAGTGCGGTCACTGAACTTGAGCTGGACATCCTCGAGAGTGAAGTTAAGTGGGCCTTAGGAAGCATTACTAACAAAGCTAGCGGAGATGACAGTATTCCAGCTGAGCTATTTAAAATCCTAAAAGATGATGCTGATAAAGTGCTGCATTCAATATGCCAACAAATTTGGAACACTCAACAATGGCCGCAAGACTGGAAAAGGTCAGTTTGCATTCCAATTCCAAAGAAGGGCAATGCCAAAGAGTGTTCATACTACCGTACAATTGCGCTCATTTCACATGCCAGCAAGGTGATGCTCAAAATCCTACAAGCTAGGCTTCAGCAGTATGCGAACCGAGAACTACCGGAAGTACAAGCTGGGTTTCGAAGAGGCAGAGGAACTAGAGATCAAATCGCCAACATTCGCTGCATCATGGAGAAAGCAAGAGAATTCCAGAAAAATGTCTATTTCTGCTTCATTGACTATGCTAAAGCCTTTGATTGTGTGGATCACAACAAACTGTGGCAAATTCTTAAAGTGATGGGAGTACCAGACCACCTTACCTGTCTCCTGAGAAACCTGTATGAGGGTCAAGAAGCAACAGTAAGAACCAGACGTGGAACAACTGAGTGGTTCAAAATTGGGAAAGGAGTACGACAAGGCTGCATATTGTCACCCTGCTTATTTAACTTATATGCAGAGTACATCATGAGAAATGCCGGGTTGGATGAATCAGAGGTCGGAATTAAGATTGCTGGGAGAATTATCAACAACCTCCGATATGCAGACGATACCACCCTAATAGCAGAAAGCGAAGAGGATCTCAAGAGCCTCTTGTTGAGGGTGAAAGAGGATAGTGCAAAAGCTGGTTTGAAACTCAACATTAAGAAAACTAAGATCATGGCATCTGGCCCTATCACTTCCTGGCATATAGAAGGGGAAGAAATGGAAGCAGTGACAGATTTTACTTTCTTGGGCTCCAAGATCACTGCAGTCGGTGACTGTAGCATGAAATTAAAAGACGCTTGCTCCTTGGGAGGAAAGCTATGGCCAACCTTGACAGCATAGTAAGAAGCAGAGACATCACCTTGCCGACAAAGGTCCGTCTAATCAAAGCTATGGTTTTCCCAGTAGTAATGTATGGCTGTGAGAGCTGGACTATAAGGAAGGCTGAGCGCCGAAGAATTGATGCTTTCGAACTGTGGTGCTGGAGAAGACTCTTACGAGTCCCCTGGACTGCAAGGAGGTCAAATCAGTCAATCCGAAAGGAAATCAACCCTGACTGCTCATTGGAAGGACAGATAATGAAGCTGAAGCTCAAATATTTTGGCCACCTAATGCGAAGAGAAAACTCTCTGGAAAAGACCCTGATGCTGGGAAAGACTGAAGGCAAAAGGAGAAGGGGACGGCAGAGGATGAGATGGCTAGATAGCATCACCGATGCAATGAATATGAACTTGAGCACGCTCTGGGAGAGAGCGCAGGACAGGAAGGCCTGGCGTGCTATGGTCCATGGGGTCACGAAGAGTCGGACACGACTGAACGACTACAACAACAACAACAATGCAAGTTCATAAGAAACTGTTCAAGATAACTTCAGGGTTATCTTGAGCAGTTTCTAATGTTTACAGACACCTCTGAATACCTGTTGTCAATTCAAAATAAAACTGTCAGATTTGTGCTCCCTCACTCATCCTTTGACCTGGGAATGTATGTCTCCTGGCCCTGCTCCCTGACCCAGAAGTGTCTACTATGACAACCTCAAAATGTAGCTATTTATTTTCACAGATTGATTCTTAAGCACTGTGGGTTGTCTCTTCTCTGTGATAACTCAGTTTTCTAGTTATTGAAGAATATTAACAGTCAGTACAAAAAGTCTCATTGGCTTTGTTAGCTGCTGTGTCAGATGTTCAGCTCTATTCTACGTAATAGGAAAACATGATAAATAATTATAACCTTTCTGAAGCATGGAATTTTCCACCATAGAGAACATCTTGAAGATATCACTCACAATCTCAGTAGGGAGGGACTGTGGCTCATGTTTTGTAAGGGGAAGTTCCCAGGTTCAATCCCTGGCATGTCTTGGTGGGGTTTGAAAAATTCCTGCCTGAAATCCTGGAGGGCCACTGAACCAGTTTTCACGTCAGGGAAGCAATTCCTGAGTTTTTAACCCAGGAATTGCAGGGAGGAGCAGAGCCCATGAGCCATTTGGTTTTCAATTAATCCAGGAACAATGGGCAATTGTTGGGTTAACTCTAGGTTGTTAACCCCTAAACAACCCTAACCCCTAAACAACCCAGAGTTTCCAGGTTTGGACATCACGAAATAACCCAGGAATTGCCTCCATAATGTGCAAACAGGGTCACTGTTAATCAGTGTTGACAATACTGGACCATATGGACCAGTGATCTGACTCAGTATATGTCAGCTGCCTACACTGCTATGTAGCGTTTCTCTGTTCATTGGGAAATCATGAAGAACTTTGGCATTTTTGCTGCTAACAGCAAAACTTGGTATTACTTTGTTTTGGAAGGTGGTGCAATGCCAACGTATAATCTGTGGTTGGACAAAGTGTGGGACCATGGTAATGGAGAAGCTCTCTCATTAAATGAAAGGGGGAAAAGAAAGAGAATGATAGATTTTGTATTAACAATGGCACTGTTGAAAACTTTGCAGAAAGTAACCCACGAGTGTTGTGAATATGTCAAATAAATATGGAATTATTTATTTGCATTAGAATCACAAACGTGTTATATGTAATAGTTATAGAATTAGATTTTTCCCCATTTCTTGTGGTTAGTAAATTTATGTGAGGCCTTCAATGTTTATATTATGTAGAATAACTTGTGTACATGGTTTTATTTGCCAGCTTCTGTTCCTGTGAGATCATTTCTACTTTTATCTGCTTAAATTCATACTTTTATCTGATGAATGCAAACCGTTAAAGTTGAAGTATTGAATTCTCTGTGTGTTGAGGGGAAAG
The DNA here is from genome assembly GCF_057233095.1 of Heloderma suspectum. NCBI lineage: Eukaryota > Metazoa > Chordata > Lepidosauria > Squamata > Helodermatidae > Heloderma > Heloderma suspectum. The sequence continues at coordinate 46,527,951 of NC_139459.1, forward strand.
GTTGTCTTGTCCGTCCCTACCTCTGCTGGACCTGCTCAGGCTTTAGAAGGGGGTTAAATTGCCTAAAGTTTCCTCTCCTCTTCTCTTACACTATGGGCTGACAGAGAGCTTTAGGGGTGATCCACCCTGGACAGTGCCTGAACAGCATTTCAACAGGTGCTGAGGCAGCCTCTGTCCCTTCCTGCACCTCATGAGATATCCAAACTTTTGGGTAGAGGAGAGTGTATCCCTGTTGCCTGGGCAACAGAGACAAACTGCTATAATGTCTGCCTCCTAATTAGAGGTGGGTGAGCTCTTGAACCTCAGCTTGGGCTGGCCTGGACATTTTTCTAATATCTGTGGGGGGTGGGAGTGGGATGGGAAAACCTGGAAGCAATTCCCAAACTAATCTGAAGGGTTGGAAAACAGTCACTCCTTTGCCAGCCTATGCCCCACACACTCCCTACTCCCTTCCCTTAAACCAGGAGGGGGAGCAGTAATGAAGCCATTTCGGGAGAAGAGAGGGGGTAGTTTTTCCCTCCCTCCATTCCATCGCTCTATCATGCTGACTAACAGATTGTCAGGGTGCAAGGAACTATGTGAGATGGCCATGAAATGCAGGAGGTAACAGTAGGTCTGCGGCGTTTCTGTGCAAAGCTCATATATTTAAAATATATGAACAGAGTAGCCCATTCACAACAGAAGTCACTTGCAGTAATATCTTTCTAGCTATGCTAGGAAGCCACAGTTCTAGTTAAGTCCAAATCAACAACATAGGAAGCTGCCTTATGTTGAGTCAGACCACGGGTCCATCTAGCCCAGTATTGTTGACACTGACTTAAGCAGCTACCCTCTAGGGTTCCAGGAAAGATTTTTTCAGCCCTAGATTTTTTCCAGCCCTACCTGGAGATACCTGGGACCTTCTGTATTTTCCAGCCCTACCTGGAGATTGAACCTGGGACCTTCTGTATACAAGGTATCTGCTCCAGCACAGAGCTATGACCCTCCCTGAATTGAATTGAAATTGCTAATAAATTCTAGTCCAACAATTCCATGCTGGTTGAGTCTCACTTTGAAGTCTTTTTGTTGACATCTCTTGTCTTCCAGAAACATATACAAAAGCAATCATGAAAAAAAAACACCTGCTAGTATTTTTTGCTTACCACTGGTGATGATTGGTCATGTCTTCTATTGCTATTATTTATAATTTATAGATGCTGAATAAATTTAAAAAAACATTGGCCCTACCCACACAATTATGATCTAATAGATATTAAAAAAATGGGAAGTCTAAATAAACAAATTCAGATACCAATTCTTCCATAACATTACGTAATTGTTATAGTAACCAAATGAAATGGGTCACTGAGGACAGTTCTGCATGGGGAAGAGCCAAATTGCAATTGGTCCCAGCCGAAGTGATGGAGTAGGCATCTCTGCGTGTCACTTCTGCCTGTATACAACTAGGTGGACCAACCAGTCTGAGTGACCAAATGGAGACAGTTTGGTGCTAATCAACCCACTCCTTTCGCCACACCATAGGTGTTATTTCTGCTTACTCAGTTTTATCATTTGGTCTGGAATACCTCTTAAAACAAATCCAAAGAAGGTTTTGAAAACGAATGTTTCAGTTCCAAGCTGTTATGCAGTCTGTCCTTTGAAGATTATCTGCTTGATCCATTGACAGCCAAATTTACATGTCTTGCTGTTGACACACATTTAAAATTAAATGTTTCAAAATCTCACTGAGGACACAAATTAAATTTCTCCCATATTAAACTAAAGTTGAGCTTTCTGTGTGTATGGGGGATTGTTTGTGGGGGTTTGGGGGGAGTGGGGGGTTGTAAAATATTTCTCATAAAAAGAAATGGACAATAACAAAAAGTACCATTGATTTCAAAATGTTTATAACTGAAGTGCTAGAGTCTGCAAATGTTAATGATTAAACTCCATGTCGAGAATTTCCAGTGACTTTTTTTCCAGGCTGCTCAAATATTTTACCAATTAAGAAGCAATGGAGAGATTTTATCTGGGCCTCTTGAGAGAGTGAGTTGTAACCTACAAATGACCGCATTCTAACATCTGCTGCAAAGGGGCTGATTTCTTTATTTTATTTAACAGGACCTTTTCTGATTCCTAACATGCTTAGAGACATCTGATTTTATTTCTAACTTCTGCTGAAATCTTTGCTTCCTGCATGCTAATTAGCTGATGTTTTGGAAGTAGCATCATTGAGAATTTTAAATGTACAATCAGGCCTTAAACATGCTTATTTTGAATTCCCCTTGAATACTGGAATGAAATTAATTTAGGTTAAAATGTCTTCTATAGTCCAGATACATTTTGGATTATAACTGTGAACAAATTTCACCCCAAAATATTATGCTACAATTGGTCAGCCTTGTACCTAATGTCATCTTGTTAAACATTTCTCCTTTTTTATGTTATATGTACGGGGTCTTGTGGGTTGCTATTTGTGTGGGAAATGTGTAGATTAATGCTGGTGGCGATAAAATAACAACTTGGTTTTACTATTATCTTAATTTTGTAAAGTGCCCTGGAACCAAATTTGGTGAAGGACACATATAAATATTTTAAACAAAGCAGTACATGTTACCTGAATATAATTTGCATATTGTATAAGCAGTAAGGCCCATATGGGTAGAATCTAGATTTATCATGATCGTTCTAAAGGCTACAGAAATATGGGTCATACTTCTGTTATCGAGAGCAAAAGCAGGCCTTTGTTCTGGACCAGAGGTCTAATTAGTGGGTTGTGACCTATCTGTGGAAGTGCTGCTATTTTGTTTCTGTTAAATGTTAAAAGTGCAATGAGGTGAGCAGAATTCTGTTGCAGAAGTTTCCTCTGCTCGATTTTCAGGGATTCCCCCCTTCCCTCTCAGCCATCTGCACCAAAGCCAACCCCATTTGACAGAATCCCCTGACATGCTATGTGGCTTTTTTCAGGGGTTGGAGGGGCTACTCTGGGGAGGACGGGTGGGGAAGTCCACTTCCACCAGCCCAATTGCACTTACCTGAATCTGGATCCAACTGTATGTGTTGTGATATTTAAGTATTACAAAAACTACAACAAAAATATGCACTGTGGCTCTCCTTTGATAAGTTAGAATAGCATATATTTGCTGATCCCAGTGGGTACAATATTCCCTTTGATTCTCCCCCTGCCTCCTAATGCTCTGCTCTGATATATTGGTGGACTCCAGCCAACATAAGAATATGCATCAATTATCCATCATTTCCTCTTGCAATATTTATTCTCTGATATGATCTGATTTACTCTTTCTGTATCCTCAACTGACCCCACCTGAGTTGATCTCCAGTATTTATTCTGTAGTTCAGAGGCTAATAATTGAATGAGCTTGCTTGAAGAAGAGATGGCAACATGGAATTTTCATAAAAGAGAAGAAATACAGATATCTTGCTTCGAACTATCTATCTTACACAGTCCTCAGTCCCTTAGAGCTGGGAAGATCTCAAACAATTGGTTGCTTAGGATACCTAGAAATTTGAGGCTGATGCATAGTGTGAAACATTTTGTTACAGCTCTGGTTTTCCCATACAGAATTCTGTGTTTTGGTTGCAAGTTCCAAGTAGATTGCATTTTATTGTTGGGACAACATTTTTCATCTACCTTTACAAGAGATACCAAACTCTCTCTCCACCCATACTTAACCTTATTAGAGGCTGAATTCTGTTTGATAATGTTTGGGAAGACAGAAAGAGCCAGTGGCCAAGGTAGAGTTAGGAAGACTGTGAGACTAGGAAGTCTGTGCTGTGGAATTTGTTTTTCTTTTGATCCACCAAGCCTGGATTTGTTAACTTTCATTTCTAGACATCTTGGAGAAGTGTACGTGAAGGTCAGGAGGAAATCTTATGCATTTGTGTGTTGTGGAGAGGAGGAATCTGACCTTATGGTTACCTGGTTCCAGTCTGTAACTGGAAATCTTACTGTAAAATTAAACTGGGACAGGAAGTCCAGAGATTGAGGTGGAGGAATTTTAGCCCGAGAGAGAAAAGGCAGGCCAGTGGGTCTTAAATCTGGCATGCTTTCTACATTGTCTCAAGGCTTAGGTTAGCACATTTCCAACATACTTCTGTTCAGTGGTTTAAAGTAGAGAAACAAGCAGAGGGGTGAAACCACATGACAGAATTTTAATAAGAGACACTGGAGTACAAAGGCAGTGAAAGTCAGTTTTGGCTATTTGAACTGTGAAATCACATTTTGCAAAATATTCTATCCTGCTCTTACATGGGGCTGCTAGTGTACTCCTGTAAAACTGATTAGGTTCACACCTGCTTAGGTTCTGCAGAGCTGCAACAGCAGGTGCTGCTAGACCCTTCACTGTGCCCCAGTTGTGGAATCTTTTAAGGATGTTAGAAGAGCACTGCTGGATCATACCGAGACTCTGTTCTCGTCCTGCATGCTTCCAGGAAGCTCACAAGTCCAGGCATGAAGATTGCAGGCCTCTTCCATTACTTGGGTGGTTGGGGACACTATTTGCTGCTACACCTCAGGCAGCAAAATGTCTTGACCTGGCCCCGTTACCAGACGTTAATTATTTCATTTATATTCTGCTTACACACCCATCTAGATTAGTACTATAAGCATTATATTCTGAGAAAACTAAAAGGATAACATTTAAGGAAAGGCATGGATGTCAGCAGTTTAAAAAATATTGAATACATTCCATTTCGGACTGTACAGATAATATATTTTTGTCTACTTAGGAACTGGGGAAAATTTGTTTTATTTCTGTGTTCTACTCTATGTAGCCTTGCCCAGGTCTCTCAATCTCCTTGTTCATTCCCAAATTTAAAATATAAACAAAATATCACTTGCACACATTCTGCAAATGATATTTTAAAGGATTTGGGCAGTGTAAATGGCACTGAAAATCCTGATGATGAAGATTATAAGGCAATCTGAAGAACATTTTTAAACCATTCTCTTTTTCTTAGAAGCTTCAGAACCGTAAAGAGTGAGGTTCTTCTTTGCATATGTCACATGTATAATTATAGCTGCTACCGGTAGCTCAGACATTTAAGAGGGTTGAGCAACCAGAAAGCAGAATCTTATCCAATAATTCAGTAGGAAAATCTGCCTTTGGTGTTCAAAAAATAATAGCTACCTAACAAATAATAGCTACATAACAAAATTTCTGTGTGCTATGGGAGGTTTATGTGAAGTATTTGTTTGTATTGTGGCTGGTATTGTTCCCCTGCTGTGAAAATGACAGTTGCAAATCTTTTTTCTGAAAGAGCAATAATAAACATGCACCCCACTACCTGGCTTATTCCTTTAGATTTCATGAAAAGAGAACTAGCTCTAATAATTCAAAGGGCTACTCAAAATCCATTGGAGTGAGCTGAACTATGTGAACATCTACAATGGTTCTTTTAAGAGATACCTTTCCTTTGTTGGACTTAACCGTGGTATATTAATATAGATATTAAATTGTACTTTCATGTGAAAGATAACAGAATAACCAATTTGTTGTTTTAAAACTTTGTACTCATTTTCTGTATGGTAAGGTAGCATTAAGGTATATACTCAAAGAAAACAAAGGTGGGTGGTTCTCCAGACCTTTGTTTAAAAACTAACAGATACATTACACTCTCACAGATGAACTGAAACCTACGAACCAGAACACGCAGAGCTTACTCAAGCAAAATTCCCAGGGGAATGTCATTGGAAATTTGCTTGGGAAAGGCATTGTACAATTAAATTTTATGTAGCCTTGCATTTCTGGGAATAGTGCTGTGAAATATGTCAGAATTTATTTTCTGTGGATATTGAAAGTTTGTAGGCTATGGCATGGATTGGTTTAAGGCTGGATGATTTTACACTTTGCACCTTGTGGTTATTGTTGTGTTTTGTTTACTATGTTATGTGACATTTATCTTGTTTTCAAGGAAGATTTGGTGCTATAAGAACTAGCCTGGAAGGAACTTCTGACTTTATGCAACCCCTCTCCTCTTCTCTTGCATGCTCAGAGTAATTTGTTACTTCTTGGGTTGCTACAAACCATACTTCATCATTACATTTAAACTGGCAAACTGTGATTTGTGCTTGCCCTGGACACTAGGATGTTAAACCAAGGTTTGATCTTATTATTAAACCCAACAACTGGCCACAGTTGTAGACCCATGCAATAGTGTCCTTGGCCCCATGGAATATTTGACAATATTAGACTATGGTCAGATTATAGGTGGTCAATTGATGGTCCTGCCAATGGACTCCTGCACTGAGCAGGGAGTTGGACTCAATGGTCTTGTAGGCCCCTTCCAACCTTACTATTCTATGATTCTATGATGGTTGCATTCACATGGCACTTATAAACCAGAATGGTAGCTTTGTTAGTCTGATGTAGAGAAAAAAAAAACCTCTTTTAGAAAAAGCAGAATATCTTCTCTTGCCATCACCTCATTACCACCACTTAATTGGACCCTGCCACTGTCAATTCTGCCTTTGTTGGGTGCTTCCAGACAAGATTTTTATTATGTCAGTGCCTTGACTCATTCATGACGTTCCCTTCCACTCATCATCTTCCATTCATAACCCTCAAGTGTTTTCCCATTGCTTCTTCAGCCTTTTTTATTATGGAGAAAATGACATAGCAGCTGCTCAGTGCCTTCTAATTAATAGCGCTAGGGGTTCTGCATCTGGAATACCCTTTCTCACCATTATTCCCTCATGTACAGCCTGTGTATGTTTGGACTTCCTTGTTGCAGTTGCTGCCATGGTTTCCTCAACTTCCCCATCTTTGTCCATTGTGTCTCCCCATCTCTTTCTGTTCTTTTTTACTTTCATAACCAGCAGACATCTCCTGGGTGAAGGAACATCTTCAGTATAAATTATTGGGACTGCAGCATGGGGCTTGGTGGCTGTGGCACTGTGTGGTACTTAGTGAACAGCTGAGACTGTGAAAGAACCACTCATGGGGGCTAGCAGAGCACACTACTGCCTCAGGCAAACTCAGTGCTTCTGAAAGGGGCCGCCAGGTCACATTACTGTGCATGCAGGCATTTGTAAGTTATGTGTACCGCCTTTCTCTACATTAGTCCTTCCCGTGCCTCATGGAAGGCTGCACTTTTAGCACTGAAAAGAAACACAATAGCAGCAGCACCATATGCAAGCCACTAGTCAAGTCCTCTGGTCTACAAGGCAGGCCTGCCTTTGCTCTATATAAAAGAAGAATGACTCATAATTCTGTAGCCATTACGATCGTTGTTATAAATTTGCATAACAGTTAGAATTCTGTTTTGTGCTTCTTTTGATATCCCTGAAATTATGTTAATATTTCCTTGAGTAAACTGTAACAGTTCTTTGATATCCTTGGGTGGTCCCTGTCCAAATCACCAAGCTTTTCCTAGATGCTCAAATATGATCAATAGAGAGGGATGGTGGGCTTATGTGATGGGGGTGGGGGGAAACCATTTATAGAGTTACTGAAGTTAACTTCTGTGTCAGCCTTCTCCGAACCAGATGCCCTCCAGATGTATTGGACTACAACCCCATTATCCCCAGCCAACATGGCCATTGGGGACAGTTGTTTTATGCCTACCGGAGGCTTCCAAAATGTGTAAGGTGAAGCCAATAACTGGCTTCAGTAACTGGCTTCACCCTTCAATATGAAAGGTGAAAGTTGGAGAAGGCTATTCTACATGGTTGTGGATACACAAAAACAAATTGTCTTATATGACACGGGGAATGCTGGGAGTTGTAGGACTTTTTTTCTGTCTCGACATGCATAGGATTGCACCCTTAGTCTCATTCATGTGTGTTATAGGCACATGAGGGTTGTTCTAAGTGTGACAGCCACATTGGGAACCATGAAAAAAAAAATAGAGCGTATGAGACTTGCGACTTGATATGGGTTTCTTTACCACAAACACTCTTTTTACTAGCAGGTAGGCACTCTAGCAATTCATTTCCCTTATTAGCCATGCATAAATACCTTCATCCTGAAAAGTTGAAATGTAGTGTGCTTTGTTACAAAAAAGAAAAAAAAAAGTGCCTTGTGAATGACAGAAAGTTTGACTCATTATTTATTGTTCCTTGGATTGGATTGGACAGAGGCATATACAGAACTCTCAGCTGTAATCTGAAGAAAATGCTTTGTCCTCTCTAAGCATTCCTTATTTTCTCTTTACACTGGAAACAATGTTTGTCCGTAATATGATGACAGGAAAGGATGAGGCACAGCTGAAGGCACTCACTCAAAGGTTTCTGTCAAAGAACAATACGCAGATGGGGTCTCTGCACAATAGAGGTATTAACTGCATATATCTAACACTAAGGACTTATTTAAATGTGACACTGGGTGTGCTTAAAAAATTATTTTACAGAGTCCCACGTGCCTGGTGTCACATCTACACAGGGTCATCATGTCATCTGCATGCATGAATGGAGTTCCTTTTTAATGCTCACTTGCAGATGTGGGGATTCCCTGTGGATTTGTGGCTGGCTGGTGTGCTGCTAACACTTTTATGACATTTAGCTATCCCTAACACATACCCTATTCTTGGCAAATATGCCCTAGCAAGGCTTCAGCACCATACGTAACTAAAGAACTTGCTGTAGGAAGTTTTGTAAATCCATCTTTATTTTATTCTCTCTTTTTCTTTTACCATTTTAGTTTTATAAGCTACCTTAGGAACTTGGTTCAAGGTTGGGGTGAAAATGGAGGAGGAGGAGAGACAGTCAAATTATTTTTTGCTTATTTGAGAAAAATAATTCCCTGGGGAAAAGAACTTTTAAAAATGTACAGTTAACAAATAAGACAGTGTCTTAAGAAAGAAAATCAGACAATAACTGAGGGAGGAAAGGAAATCCAAACAATATATATATATCTTAAGGAAGGGTACTGAAGAAGTATATAAGAGGGCATTGTTCCTCCCCACCCACCCATTTATGGGTTTCACCTTACACATTTTGGAAGACTCTGGAAGGCAGCAAACAGCAAGTCTATGGAATTCTCCCACGCTTAGATCAAGGGGTAGATGGCGGGGTGGGGGGACTGAGCTGTTTTTGTACTTTGGAGCAGAATACTCTGCAACATGAACAGAACAGTGAATTTACTGTCTACTGAAGCCTTAAAGGCAGATTTGAAAAAAATGGATAATTAAACTTTGAAATCATATTTTTATCTGTAGCAAAAATGGAGCATTCATCTTAATTGCCATAAAACAAAGAAGCTTCAATGTAACTGTGTAAAAGGCACCAAACATCTGTAAAACCCTCAAATGAGTTTTCAAAATTACCCTCTAAGAAGCAATCAGAAATTTTGAAAAGCAGCATTGAACTCTTTTGAAAAGTCAAGCTGCCATAAATGAAGCATACTTTCAAACTTTTCTCTAAGACTTTAATGTTTATACTGAATGTTATGAGCCTAGCATAAATTTGCCCAAAGAGAGCAAGTTCTATTTTTCAAAACAACAGAATGCACAGTTTTGAATCTCTCAAAAGAGAGCGAGCTTTGGCTATTGGGCGATATAGAAATGAGATGAATGAATGAATGAATGAATAAATAAATAAATAAAAGCTAAGTACTCAAAAGCTAACATGACCTGCAATGTTGTTTCTTCTGGCCCAGTCAGCTGGCTGGGCCTTTTCTCTGTTAAAGACAGTGGAAAATGTGCACATCTCAAAGAACAGTAGAACATTTGGAAAGGATAGCTGGTCACATAGTATTTTTTTCCCCACAGTCTACTTAGAAGCAACTGGTTTTACTCACACATATTGTGTAATAACAGTACATTGTCACCAAATTATAGCAGAGGAGGAGATTCCCCCCCCCCAACATGAATAGAACAGAACATCTGGAAAAGAGTTTATGGCCAAAGCGGTGTCACTTTTGAAAAAAATAAACTATATAGAAATAAACTATTGCTTGCTTAATAAATAAATTGGCATTGTAAGAGCCAAGGGACTGGCATTGTAAGGGCAGACTTTAAGAATATTGTGTTTGCTAGTGAAGTGTCCTAAATATATGAAATAATTGTCTACAAAGTATATTAATTTTATCGTAAAAGGTAGAATGCTAACTAAAGAAGCTACAGTTGACCGTGGTAAAGGTAGGGCTGCCTAAAGAAAGAGAGATTATATATTTATATCTGTCTCACATTCTGTTCTACTAGTAGCTCTTGTAGATCATTATTGCAATTCAAATACTCAAGATTTATGCTGAGGAGTTTAATATGTTGAGCTCTTTGCTTTAGTTTGCTGGCTATCTTTGCAGGATGCTCCATCCATCTTATAATATCTGTGTAATTGGCCTTACCAAGTTGTTGACATGCCACAATCCATTCACATGACAATCCATTCACAATTCATTCACTTGGTGATTATCATATGATAGGCTTATTGTACACAGGTTTTCCCGTCACTGATAGCAATGAAAAAGCTCCATTGTAGCTGGCCCATGATAGCTATTTTTAACAACCAGACACATTATACGATACTTGTAATAATCTCAAGGACTGGATGTGGTCATGTGAATTTAGCTTAATTCACCATAAAACTTGGATTGTATTTCCCACCCCAGTTTACATCTAAATAGTTCTAGTTTAAAAGCCACATGAAAGATTATTTATTAGATACGCACACAAACACACACTTCCTAATTGACTGGGAAGCAGTATTAAACAATAAAACAAATGGCTCTTGTCTGTTGAAATCATGCCTGCCTGTGCCATAGTGCCCACCATGCCACCATATCGCCGGCAGCCTACTGGCTCCCTTTCTCCTGCCATTTTCCAGTGCCAGCTTCCTCTCCCCAGCCCATCTTGCAACAGTGTTTCCTGAATAAGGGGACCACATCTCTCTTTCTAGGTGGGGAAACAGACATGTATGGTGGCACTTTCCCTTGGCTTAGAAATAGCAGCACGGAGCCATTCCAGGTGCCTCTACAGCTTTAAGACCCTCTTTTCCCATGGGTTTCACCCATTGGCATTAAAAGGCCAGAAAAGAGACATGGATGAAACCCTGTGGTTCTTCACTTGCTTAATGTCATCTCTGGGAATGCCAAGAGTTCTTCTTTTTTCTTTTTTTTGTTTTGTTTTTTGGTCTCATCTATGAAAAACAAAATATGAGGAGTCTCTGTCTATGGTTTGGCTGTTGTGACCATGCCTCAGGCTCATGTGCTGTAATACCCTCCCTTACTTTCTGGTTCCAGCAAACCATAAGTGCTATTCAGTTGTTCTTGTATGTAAGTTCTACATGTGAGGAGGGCAAGTGGGAATGAGCATGCTAGTTTGACCTCCCCGCCATTTTGTTGCCCTCTACACATGGATTTTGCAAAGGAGAGAGGCCTCTATTGGTGGATGTTAAATAGCATGGGGGACAAAACCAACCCCATGTGGAACCCCATACTGGAGAATCCATGGGGCTGAGCAATATTCCCCAAGCACCACCATCTGGAGCCGACCATCCAAGTAGGAGAGAAACCAATGCAATGCAGTGCTTCCCACTCCCAGCTCAGAAATTTGTCCCAGAAGGATACCATGGTCGATGGTATCAAAAGCCACCGGGAGATCAAGGAGATCAATAAGGTCACACTCCCCCTGTCTCTCTCATGACATAGGTCATCATACAGGGTGACCAAGGCTGTTTCCATGCCAAAACCTGGCCTGAATCCCAACTGAAATGGATCTAGATAATTGGCATCATCAGAGAGTGTCTGAAGCTGGTTGGCAACCACCTGCTCAAGAACCTTGCCCAGGAAAGGAACACTTGACACTGGCCTAAAATTATTAAGATTTTCCAGGTCCAGGGAGGGTTTCTTCAGGAGTAGTCTCACCACCACCTCTTGAGGCAGCCCGGGACCACTCCTTCTCGCAAGGAGGCATTAATCACCTCCCTGGCCCAGCCAGCTGTTCCTTCCCTGCTGATTTTTATAAATCAAGAGGGGCAAGGTTCCAGTACAGAAGTGGTTGCATGAACCTGTCCAAGCACCTTGTCAATGTCCTCAAGCTGTACCAACTGAAACTCATCCAGTAGAACAGGACAAGTCTGTGCTCTGGACACTTCACCAGATTCACCTGCTTTAACACTGGAGTCCCAGCATATGCAAGAGATTGTATCCTGGAAGTGCCTAGCAAATGCATTACAGCAGTCCTTAGAGGGGTCTACAGTGTCTTTAGGGCTGGCACGTGTAGCCCCTGGACAACTCTGAAGAGTTCTGCTGGGTGGCAGATAGAAGATTCAATAGAGGGAGCAAGAAGATTTTTTTTGCTGCCCTCCCTGCACTTGAATATACTTTACCATAGGCACATACAAGCGTTCAGTTGCATCCACTTTTTTCTCCATCTGTACTCAAGCTGTCTCCTATTTTGTTTCATTGCTCTCAGCAGTGGGGTATACCACGGAGCAGTATGAGTTCTACTCAGGAGAGGGTGCTCAGGAGCAATCATGTCAACCGCCTGCGTCGATCTCGTCTGATGTCGGAAGATAACCAGGGTCAGCCCTGGTTAGTACTTTGATGGCAGACCGCCTGGGAATCAGGCTTCCTTCATTGAGCAGGGGGTTGGACTAGATGGTCCTGTGGGCTCCTTCCAGCCCTATTATTCTATTCTATTTCTGCATGCCATAGATCAACCATGGTTTCGACAGGAGAGCCCGCTGTATCAACCGGAAACCTCCCTAGAGTCCTCTGGAAACCATCCGGATCCATTAGCCTTCGGGGGCAGACCGTTTTAATAGGTCCCCCACCCTTGCAGAGGGGAATCATAGAATCATAGAATAGTAGGGTTGGAAGGGGCCTATAAGACCATCAAGTCCAACCCCCTGCTAAATGCAGGAATCCAAGTCAAACCATCCCTGACAGATGGCTGTCCAGCTTCATCTTGAATGCCTCCAGTGTGGGAGAGCACACTACCTCCCTAGGTCATTGGTTCCATTGTCATATTGCTCTAACAGGAAGTTTTTCCTGATGTTCAGCCGGAATCTGGCTTCCTGTAACTTGAACCCATTATTCCATGTCCATTATTCTGGGATGATCGAGAAGAGATCCTGGCCTTCCTCTCTGTGACAATCTTTGAAGTACTTGAAGAGCACTATCCTATCTCCCCTCAGTCTTCTCTTCTCAAGGCTAAACATGCCCAGTTCTTTCAGTCTGTCCTCATAGGGCTTTGTTTCCAGACCTCTGATCATCTTTGTTGCCCTCCTCTGAACCCTCTCCAGCTTGTCTGCATTATTCTTAAAGTGTGGTGCCCAGAACTGGACACTATACTCCAGATGAGGCCTAACCAGTGCTGAGTAGAGGGGAACTAGTACTTCCTGGGATTTGGAAGCTATGCTTCTATTAATGCAGCCCCAAAGAGCATTTGCCTTTTTTGCAGCCACATCACATTGTTGGCTCATATTCAGCTTGTGATCGACAACAATTCCAAGATCCTTCTTGTGTGTAGTGTTGTTGAGCCCACCTTGTAACTGTGCCTTTGGTTTCTTTTTCCTAGGTGCAGAACTTGACATTCATCCCTATTACATTTCATTCTGTTGTTTTCTGCCCAGTGCTCCAGTCTATGAAGATCACTTTAAATTTTATTTCTGTCTTCCAAGGTATTAGCTGTCCTGCCCAATTTTGTGTCATCTGCACATTTGATCAGCATTCCCTGCACCTCTTCCTCCAAGTCATTAATAAAAATGTTGAAGAGCACTGGGCCCAGGACTGAGCCCTGCGGTATCCCGCTCGTTACCTCTCCCCAGTTTGAGAAAATCCCATTGACAAGCACTCTTCGAGTCTGTAGCCAACTGTGGATCCACCTGATGGTTGTTTCATTTAGCCCACTTTGAGCTAGTTTGCTCATCAGGATATCATAGGGCACTTGGTTGAAAGCTTTGCTGAAGTCGAGGTATATGATGTCCACAGCATTCCCACAGTCCACAAGGGAGGCTACCTGATCAAAAAATGAGATCAGATTCATCTGGCAGGATTTGTTCTTGACAAATCCATGTTGGCTTCGAGTAATCACTGCATTGTTTTCAAGGTGCTTACAGACTGATTGCTTTATCATCTGCTCCAGAATTTTCCCAGGGACTGATGTCAGACTGACTGGTCTGTAGTTCCTAGGTTCCTCCCTTTTGAAGATAGGGACAACATTAGCCCTCCTCCAGTCATCTGGCACTTCACCCATCCTCCGTGCTTTCTCAAAGATAATAGACAGTGGCTCTGAAAGTTCTTCTTCAGTTCCTTTATTGTTCCTTTATTGCTCTAGGATGCAGTTCATCTGTCCTTGGAGATTTGAACTCATTCAAAGTAATTAGGTGTTCCTTGACCATATGTCTATCAATCTCAAGCGGCAATCCTGCCCCTTCAGCCTGTACTTCGCCTTTGCCAGGGGGCTCATAGTCCCTCTTTTGGGAGAGGACTGAGCCAAAGCAGGAATTGAGCACTTCTGCCTTTTCTTTGTCATCTATTATCATTTTGCCATCCTCATTGAATAGCTGAACCACCATTTCTTTCCTCTGTCTTTTACTATGCACGTAGCTGAAGAAAGCTTTTTTGTTGCTTTTCGCATCCCTCGCTAACCTCAGCTCGTTCTCAGCTTTAGCCTTCCTGATGCCATCCCTGCAATTCTGTGCTATCTCCCTGTACTCTTCCTTTGTTGCTTGTCCTTCCTTCCACTTCCTATATGTGTACTTTTTTGTTTTTAGGTCATCTCTAAGCTTTTTGTGAAACGTCTGTTGGCTTCTTCTGTTGGCTTCTACCTTTTTTTCTTGTTGGAATTGTTTGTAATTGTGCCTTGAGAATTTCCTTTTTTAAAAACTCCCACCCATCTTGGACTCCTTTACTTGTTAGAGTCGCTTGCCGTGGGACCTTACTTATCATTGTTCTGAGATTATTAAAATTGGCTTTCCTAAAATCCAGGGTACGGGTTTGGCTACACTTGGCTTTTGCTTCCTTTAGAACCAAGAACTCAAGTACAACATGGTTGCTTTCGCCCAGAGTTCCCGTAACTGCTACTTTACCCACTAAGTCATCTCTTTTGGTTAGGATCAAGTCAAGGATAGCTGATCCTCTGGTTCCTTCCTCTACTTTCTGTAGGAGGAAGTTATCTGCCACACAAGTCAGGAATTTCCTTGAGGGGCCATGTTTTGCAGAATTTGTCTCCCAAGAAATATCGGGGAAATTGAGGTCCCCCATAACTACTACATCATGCTTCCTTGAAACATTGGCTATTTGCTTTTCAAAAATCTGCTGTAAGTCTAAAACTAAGCAGGCAATGATCTGACCATGACAAGGGGACTGATGCAAAGTCCCCCACCTTCAGACCACCATTTCCATGTCCAGTTGAGAACACCAAGTCTAGAGTATGCTCCACAACATGCATTGGGCCGATGACATGTTGGGACAGTCCCATGGTCATCATGGAGGCCATGAAATCCTGAGCTGCCCCAGACTAGTTGCCCTGAGCATGAATGTTGATATCCCCCAGAACCAACAATGCACCTGAGACCACCTCCGTCAGCTCAGGTAGGGAGTCTGTTGAGCAGCGGGGGTGGTGGTGGTACACCAACATAATACGCAGTTTGTCCTGCTGGCCCAACACAAGGTGCAAATACTCCAGAACAGTTATCACATGGACAGGCAGCATGCAGAGGGAGATGGAATTCCTATAGACCACAGCAACCTCTCCTCCCTGGCCCTCAGATCTTCCCTGATGCTAAACCAAGTACCCCGGTGGGCAGAGCTGGGAGAGGCTAACTCCTCCCTGCTCACCCACCCAGGTCTTGTTTATGCATGCCAGATTGGCCACCTTACCTACTATTAAATCATGGATGAGGAAGGTCTTATTTTGAACTGATCTGGCATTTAAAAGCAGCATCTGGAGACCCGAGGGCAGGCTGATAGGGCAACCACCATGCCTGCGGATGGGAGAAGGGCCGGAATACGGCACAGCCATTAACTGTCTGGGCCATGTTCCCCTAACCTGGCTAGCCCTCCTCCCAATGCCATATCTCCCTTGATGTGTAACCACACTAATTGGGGCCCCCTCAAGTACCCTGACTTGGCCATACATCCTCTCTCCCAGGCACATAACAAGACCCTAAGCAAAAAACAACCAACCCCCACACATAGAAGCTACAGAACCAATCAACCGATATTAGGGGGGTGGCCCTTGCCCTTGCATCTCCCCCAAAGCGCCTCGCCTCAAAGAGGCGACCCTGCCTTTGGTGCTGCCACCCTGCCTCAGAGCTGGGCAGATAAGAGGCTTCCCAGGGAACTTGGGCCCAGCCAGCTCAAATCAGCAGTAATTAGCCCAGGGGAGTTTTTTCCCCCTCTTCAGTTCCAGCCAGGGGGGTGGCTGCTCTCTGGCAGCAACACAGTCCCAGCCAGAGCCAATAAGATGGTAAATTGACTCACCTGCCTCAGTATGATGTCCCGGCTGCCTTCCCGTGCCTGGTCCGGGCTTTGGAACATGGAAACTTAAGTCACATTCATGATTGCCAAATCATGTCTGGCCATTATGTGTGAACCTGCCCAAATAGTATTGGTTTAAATATTTTTCTATTCTGAGTAGTTCTATGAAGTATTTAGAACAGATTCATTGTCGTGGTGGAGATACTAACTTTGTATAATAGTATTTCATATTTTAAATGTTATGTGTGCATAAGCCTACAGGTGAAAAATATGAAAGTAGTTAAATGAGTGTGGCCTCTTCGTGGAGGCAAAATGTAATTTCCTTACAGCTTAAAGGTTCAAAGACATGTCTAGCTCTAGCCATCTTGTGTTCTGTATTTGGTGCATGCAGCCAAATTCTCTAAGGGCTAGTCATTTAATGGAGAAGGCAGGATGTATTAAAACACCATTACTCATTGTGTCTTTAGTCCTGCACACAGTCAACACACACATGTCCCATTGATTTTCAGTGTATGTGAATGTAATTACGTACAAGATCACAGCTTAAATAACTTTGCCTTTAGCTGAATAATTTATATGCACAGCCCTAATACTGGAGCTGCTGTATTACTTCCAATGTTCAAACCATGAACAACACTTTTTGTCATCCACTCAGAATATAGTTTAGCAACAAATCCTTGACCTTTCTTAGCACGTACAGGAATAGAAACAGTAGAAGCAAGGTTTATCAGAAAACCCATTCTTAAAATTAAAACAGGAAAGAAATGGAAATCCCATTAACATTGTGCTGAACCAGGAAAATTGCACACATCCTTTCTGCTGAATACTGTAATGTGTTTGTTTTGCAAAATTGGGGTTTGTCACTGAACTTAAAAAGCTGTTTACACTATGCTAAACACTTAAGTTAAGGAAGTGTGTTCTCAGTGTGTGTGTATATATTTGTTTTTTTCTCCCTAGGGAATCTTGTGCAGTAGTTAAGTGGTGGTAATTTATCTAATAAAAGTGCTAAGTAGTAAAAACTGGAGACGGCAAAAGGTACTTCTCCATTTCTCCAATAGTTTTTGAATAGGCTGACCATATTTCCTTGAGACAAAAATGGGATATTGGGATGACAAAAACGGGACGGGGTTATGTAATATTCCATATTCATGAAAAAGTAAGATGATAACAGAAGTTTTATTAGAGAAGAATCTCTATGGGTGGAATGATGGTAGAAATAAAAGTAAGACTCACCCTCCTGGCTCCCACATGCTGAATGGGGCTTAGCGACTGCCTCTTGAATTCCCTGCCACTGCAGACAAGCAAGGGGGCGGCATCTTAACCTACTGGTTAAGGGAGTCTGAGCATATAGCACCGATTCTGGCCTGCTTCCACTAGCTGCCTGTACGCTTCCAAGCCCAATTCATGGTTCTGGTGTTAACTTACAAAGCCTTATACATCTCAGGACTGCAGTACCTGGTGGAACACCTCTCCTGGTAAGCCCCTACCTGTACCCTACATTCAGTATCTGAGGCCCTCCTCCGAGTGCCTCTTCCACGAATTTGTCTAATCCCCCTTTAAAGCAATCTACGTTGGTGGCCCTCGCCACATCTTGTGCTAGGGAATTCCATAGTTTACTGTAACTATGCACTTTTATGAAGAAGTGCTTCCTTTTGTCTGTCCTGAATCTCCCACCATTCAACTTTATTAGATGACTCTAGGTTACAATATTATAAGAGAGGAAGAAAAACTTCTCTCTATCGTTGTACAACAATGGAGCGTTGTATTACCAAGATTGAACTATTGCCCAGACTGGAAACAAATCCTGGGTATTACCTTGAGTACAGGATGCAGTATTCTTAAAATGAGAGTGGTGCCAAGTGGATGAGCAGCTATTCTGACTATGCAAACATCTTACCAGAATGTCATGTAGGAGGATGAGGTCAAAAGCTCTGCTGAACAGAAGATATATTGTATCAGCTGCTCTCATATTGTTGACTTTATCAAAGAAGGAAACAAGATAGTTCCAATACGAGTTCCCCCCCTTTATGAACTATGCTAACTGGTATCCTCCATTATTTTTTCCTCTGGGTGCTTATAAACTAGTTTTATTCTTTCTCTAACAGCTTCCTTAGTATTAAAGTTAAACAAAGAAATCTTAGTTCACTGGAACATCCTTTGCTTTTTTGAAGACAGATGTTATATGTGTTCTTAGACCGTGCCAGGTATCCATTTATTCTCGTATCCAAGAGCTTTTCTACACAAGGCATTTATTCTGTGCTCGTCATTCCCTACTCATGGTTGTTTATGGTTCTTTAGACAACATCATGACCCTCCAGTTTTGCAGGAAAAATGCAGTTTTCATTTCCTAAAGCGAAAGCAAACATTTTTTCCCTTGTATATTTATGCTATTCTGCTATAACACAGTGCCACCTAGAGGTTATGTAACTGAAAAGCAGGAAAGGAAATGCTTCTCATGTAGCTCTCAGATGTCGCTTATGTTATGAAACTGAAAGTAGATGTAGTGGATTAACAGGCTTGGGTAGAAAAGCCCTAATTTGTAGCTTCTGTGATTTGACTAGTTAACACCCTGGAGTGAATAGTAACTGGCCCTCAATTCATTTAGATTATCCAAGCAAGTGTTATCATAATCTGAGACCTTTTTCCAGTTAATGTTGCTAAGGGTGCAATCCTATCGAGATAGGCGCCCCCCTCCAAACTCGGAGGTGACCACCTATCCAAAGCAGGGCAAGAGCAGCACGGAGGGGATCGTTCCCTCCATGCTCCTCCTCTCCTGCTTCTTCAGTTAGACAGCCTGTCCTGCTTTTTTGGCTGTCTAGTCACAGGAGGACAGAGCGGGGAAGGAGGCTGCTGTATGACACATAGGATGTGTGGTAGAGGCAGCTGTGCTCTCTCTGCCCCAGAACGCCCCTTTCCTGCCACTCCGCACTCCTCTTGCGAGCGCGGAGGACAGGGCTGTTCCATGCTGCTCGGAGTGCAGAGGTTGGTTCCCAGAAACCCACATATCCTATGACCATCTAGGCTCTGTCTAACAGACATAGGATTGCTCCCTAAAAGATTCATTGTAGCTTTCTTCCTTTATAAAGATTGAATTAAGGTAGTTACTGAGTTTGGCCTCTTTATCCTAATGTATCACCTAATGGCTTGAATACTGGACCCAGTTTTCCAGCAGAACGGGAGCAGGACTACAACCTGGCAAAAATAGTGAGCTGTGGTTGAGAAACTACTCAGCCATTTTTTTATTTGCCACTTTTAAGTTCACTTTCAAACTTGCAAGTTTTTAAAAGACAGGTGAATGTGCCATACTTTTAATTAAAAAGCATGGTGGCATTTTAATGTATATGAATAAATATCTACTCAGTCTCTAAACAAAACAGCAGTTTAAGATATTTAGAATTGATACCATCAACAAGAAATGGGTCTAGACTGTTTTGATTGTTGTATACTAGATTATTTTACCAATAAACAGGTCTGGTGCAAAAGACTGTAAACTGGATTTCCAAATCTGCACTTGAAAGAGACTTCCAGATTGACCCTGTGTCTCCTGAGATTTTGTTCATTAAATAAGTGGACTTCCAACATTGATTTTCTTTATTACTATGTTAAGCCTAGTCAGTACTTGGTTAATAAAAGCGTAAGTAATGGAGTGAAACATCTCAATGTAGATAATCAGTTCCAACAAAAAATACACCTAAGCATCAGGATGGTCAGCAAACATTTAAAATGTATAACTAAATTTCCCTAAGACTAGCAATATTTTCAATTAGAAAAAGCACATGCACTTAAGATACTTACTATTTATTTTGAATTTAAGGTGGATCACTTTTTAAAACAGTTGGATACCATTTGGTCTTCCTTGCCTCATCAACGTTCTCAATTTCCCTATCTTTCTCTATTTCTTTTGATCCTCCATGTCTCTTATCTTCAGACTTATCACTTAGCTGCCCAGAACGCTCAGATCACAGAACCAGCCAGCTGCAACAATAACTTCAAAAGGCATGTTAATGCAGCGTAAGAAAAGTACTCATTCATTCACAGACCTCTCTGTACATTGAATTTCTCTTCAGAAAGCTAATACAGATCAAAGAATGATATATAGAACTAAACTGGACCATTTTCCCCTCAATGAAGTGATTTATTCAGTCACCTTTTGATGCATACCTGTCTGTAACGTCGTCTTCTTATTAGATTCAGGTGTGTCAAAATGAGGGATGACAAATGATTGGATAACACGTAGATAGTATCTGCAAAGTATCTGCAAAATGTCAATTTAGGAAAGAAAACAGTTGCATGGATCCACTCTTACTCAGCTCACAATTTATTTAATGTAGCCTTCTCCAACATAGTGCCTTCCAGATATGTTGTGCTACAACTCCCATCATCCCTGACAATTGGCCATACTGACAAGAACTGATGGGAGTTGTAGTTTAAAAAATATTTGGAGGGCACCACATTGGGAAAAGCTGCTTTAAAGAGTTCTCTTATCCTGGGCTGAAAGTGAATGTCTGTGAATCATTTTATGAAAATGTTGGATTGAGTTTCAGATTTCTGGTCCCTGCTGAAGCATTAAATCCTTCCTTGTATTGGCAGGGAAGAAAGGGGGATCCTTTGTTTAGCCAGACAAATTCAAATACGTTCAACTCCAGATGTTCTGCAGGAGAGTCCAGTCAGGGCTTGCTACAGAGTGGACAATGCCCTTGAGATTATTGTATATATTGAGTTTCATTCTTTTTGTTTGCATCATAATGCAGCTGTAAGAAAATGTGACAAATAAACAGTTGAACATACTATAATGATGAGAGGTTGCCAGTGAAATATGTTTAGATACCCTTTCTGAATGTGCTGTATTTTATATTCACCATTTTTATCTCAGGCACAGCTGTTCTGAAGGTCTTTTTCCTTACTAATTGGGTATGAACAACTGGCAGGCTTCTTTTCAGCATAGAGGGAAAAAACTGAAAATTGAGCTGAGAGAATCTTGATATTTCTTTCTCTCCCTCCCCACCCCCAAAAGCTGGGTTTTATAGATTGACATAGAATAAACATGTTTTAAATAAACATGGTCTAATATGTGATGTATTTTATAGTGTATATTACTGGTTGGCTATACATTATTTGTTCTGAGTATACTGTTAGCAAACTTTACTGTCCTCCCAACTTGGATGGAGATTCCAGGAGGTCTTGCTGAGACACTGGCCCAGTTCTCACATAATGACTAATTATTAGATGGGGCCATTTAGCAGCAAGTGAGCGTACTGCCTCCCGCCAGCTCGCCACTTCCACTTTCATCAACAACCCAGGAGCACCCCTATCCTGAGTTATTTGATGTGACATGAGATCCCAGAACTCTGGGTTGTGGAAGGAGAAACAACCCAGCATTTGAACCCATGGTTTGTTGTTGGGTTAAAACTCTGGGCTGTTCCTGGGTTGTTGATGAAAGCAAAAAATGCAAAGTGGAAATGGTAAGTGTGTGGGAGGCAGTATGCTTGCTCTGGTGCTGCCCCACCAATTTATGGATTAAACAAGCCATGAATTGGCATTACATGTGAAGCAGGTCACTGGCTGTGTTTGCATGGAAAGATAAGCCAGGATTCTAGACAATCCTGGTTTATTGTAAATGAGTTTGCATACTGGTGCATGCAGCACATTTGCTCCTTCTTGTCTCCACCTTCTACTAGTCAGAATCATAAACCAAGTTTATTCTTGATTTACAAACCCTGGCTTGTTTTGGAGTGACAGGATCCTCAGTTTCGATGACATGCTAAATAAAGCATTCCCAGTTTGTTTAGTCAATCCCACTAACGGGAGTAGCCATTTAGGAGTGAACAGGCTGCATGTATCTGCACATAGTTAATTAACAGTAAGCCAAGATTCTCAAGAATCCTAGCTTATTGTTCCATGTGAAGGTGGCTATGGTTGCTCTTCCCCATGGAAATTATGCTGTGGGGTTCCACAAAGTTTGGTTTTGTGTCTTGTACTATTTAAGATCCACAGGAATTCATTGGGTGAAATCATCTGGAATTATGTGTCCGGTGCCATCAGTATGCTGGTGACACCCAGCTAGTATTTTCTGTCTCATCTGATCCAGGTGTGGCAGTAGCTTCCTTTGCCAAATGTCTAGGATCAGTTCTTTACTTGATGGGATGAATAAATGTAAGCTTAACCCAGGCAAGGCAGAGATGATGATGGTGGTGAGGGATTCAGCAGACCAGCTAGATAGGGAAATGCCTGGTCTAGACTGGGTCATACTTTCCGTGAAGGGTTGGGATTATATAGACCAGGGTAATTCTGGAGACAGCTTTGCTCCTGGAATCTTAAATGATGGCTGTGTCTCAGAGAGGTTTTTCTAGCTATGGTTGGAGGATTGAAATCTGGCCCTTGTCATCTATACCTTGGTGACTTCCCAGCTAGATTATTGTAATATGCTCTTGAAGATAGTCTGGAAACTTCACTTGGTACAGAATGCCATGGCCTAATGACTGACAGGCATAACATGGTATTTAACATATTACATCTAATTCAGTACATTTGTATTGCTCACCAGTTTGTATTCATACCTATTTCAAGGCCCTAATTGCCCCAAAGAAGCATATTCTCTCATTTCGTGTCTTCCTCCAGCCTAAGTGTTGAGATCGGATAATAAAGCCCAGCTTCAGGTTCTGTCCTTTTGGACATTCGATTAATATCTACTAGGAGCAGAGGGTTTTTTAGTCATGGTTCCAAAATATTGGAATGCCCTTCTTCAGAAGGTTCATCTCTCTTGGCCTTCCCTGACCTGGTGCCCTCCAAATGTGTGTGGAACTAGAACTCCCATCATTCCCAGCCAGTACAACCAATGCCATGGTGGCGTGGGATGGTGAGAGTTGTAGCCCCATGCATCTGGGGGCACCAGGTTGGGGAAGGTTGGTCTATTTTTCAAAGGCAGATGGCCCTTTGGGGACTATGCTTTTAGATTGGCTCTCATTGCTTTCTGTTTTTGTTTATGCACTACATGGATTGTTTTTGATGTGTTTTGATAATGGGTTGGACCCAGAGTTCTCTGATCTTGGCTCCCCTTTTGCCCTGCGCCCCCAAATTCTGCTCCAGAATGTTGGGAGGGTGATGGTATGGGAGTCTGCAGGGAAAGGCAGAATTAGCAAAAACTGTGCCCCCCCCCTCCGTTTTGTTCTTAGAAGCCTCTGTAGAGTATATGCTTTGCATGTAAAAGGTTCCAGGTTCAATCCTGGCATGTCCAGGTAGATCTGGGGAAGACTCCTATCTGCAACCCTTGAGAGCAGTATCTGCCAGTGTAGTCCAGGGATGGAGAACCACTGTCCCATAGTCTGGAACAGGCCCATGGTGCCTTGCCATATGGCCTGTGGCCTTTTCTCCTTGGCCCCATGACAGTTTCCTTTCCTGCTGAAGTAATGCAAGCCCTTGTCCTCGCCCAGTTATGGCTTCCTGATCCACGACTCCTCTGTTGCCTTTCTGGACCACCCCTTCATCATCTTCTCCCCCCCCCCCCGCAAAAGGAGTGAGTGTGTGTGTGTGATGGAGGGGTAGGTGAGCATGGAGGAATGAAAGGAGGAAAAATTGGAGAGCAGATGGGAGAGAGAGAGAGGGATGGGATGCTTGGAGAAGTGGAGTGTGAGCAAGGAGGGGAAAAATACAAAAATGTGGGAAAAGACAGAGAACAGGATCACCACCCCTTTCTTTTTCTGCCGCGTTGCAAATCACTTTGGGCTATGGCTCTGCCCACTTTTCTCTCCA
Organism: Heloderma suspectum; assembly: GCF_057233095.1. Lineage (NCBI taxonomy): Eukaryota > Metazoa > Chordata > Lepidosauria > Squamata > Helodermatidae > Heloderma > Heloderma suspectum. The sequence continues at coordinate 46,552,064 of NC_139459.1, forward strand.
GCCTCATTCCTCACCAGTATGCAGCCCTTGAGAGAAAAAGGGTTCCTCACCCTTTGTGCAGGCAATAGTAAGGTAGATAGTTTCACTTGGTGTGAGGCTGCTTCATTTGTGCCTTAGTTGAATTCATCCCTCTGTACTTATTTGGCATATTTGCAACCAGTGCCAGTGCCAAGTTTTGAGGGCCCTTGAGCCAGACACCTTCAATGGGTGAGTAGACTCACCCTCAGTGAGTCTACCTTCTCACCACCCTCGTCACCAGCTGCTATTGTTCCTCCTCCTCGTTGCTATTGCTTGCTTGAGAGGCAGGGAGCCAGTGAGCAAGTAGGCAGGGGCATCTACTGCTCTTCTTTCTCGCCACCACTGTTGCTTGAGACGATGACAGGCAGGTGAATAAGCAGGTTGTAATGGTGAAGAGGGGGAGCAAGTCCAGGGGCTCTTCTCAGTGCCCCTGCTGGGGTGTGGGCCATTGGCAGGTGCCCCAACATGCCTAACCCTGATGCCAGTGCTGTTCACAACACCTGTGTGTCATTTTCTGCAATAATAGTAAGTGGGATCTGCAACGAAATACTGCAATGTAGAGTGCTCTTGTTCGTGGCGTCAGCCATCCATCCATACCCTTTCCCATGATTTTTCATTCTGATGTTACTGATTGCTTTAAAAAAAAATTGATACATTTTAACTTGATTACTAATTATCTTAATCTGAGATGTATAAACATAGTTTTAACTTTGGGGTGGGGGGAGGTGGAAGAAAAATATTGCTAGGATTATTTCTCCTGCACATGGGGATACTTTTACAGAACCTTAATATTGTGAGCTTTGTAAAGAATTGTTATAATAAAAATAATCTGATCTTCCAGGACTGCCCCACAGCACATGTGGAATTAGGTTTCAAGCAATGTACTCTTAATTGTTTACATGTGGACACAAACACAAGTTGAAGTAGTGGGAGGCTGCTTCAGGAGACCAGGTTAAAGTAAATAATCTGTCTTTTTCCTTTGTCCTTCTCAGTTTCTAAGACCAAAACAATTTCTAAGATCCTGTTTCAGTTGATATATTTGAATTTGGGGGGGTGGGGTGAGGGGTGGGAACTGCTTACATCATAATTGCAAAGACAGAGACGATGTAAAGGGTTAGTTGTGAAATAGAAAGGCTGCCATCGATACCCATTTGCCTGTAGGATAAGCAAGATATCAATTTCTGCATAATTGAAGCTTTCATTAAAATGTATTGAAGTTTGGATATTTTATTCTTCTGTGGATGTAGTGAAGAAATCAGGAGCAGAGCCTGCTTCACTGTGAATGTTACTTTGATTTGTTGAGTCATTTACACAAATCCACAGATTCTGCTAAGAGGCCTCTGTCTCACCCAAATTTATGCATATAACATATGGAAGGTAATACACTCCTGCCCTCTAACTTTGTAACTTTCTAAAATAATTGTCAGTTGATTATATTGGATAAATGTGAGAACAAGTGTGGTGTAGCATTTAGACTGTTGGATATGGCCTGTGGAAAACTGAGTTTGAATCCCTGCTTAGCCATGAAGTTCATTGGGGTGACCTGGGTCATTCATATTCTTTCACCCTAATCTCTCTCACAGGTTTGTTGGGAGGATAAAATGGAGCATAACCCCTTGTGTGCCACCCCTGAGCTTCATAGAGGAATGGAGAGATATAAATACAAAAAATAAATAAAGTGTGCTTACCTGTATAAATAAATAGATGAACAATTACAACATGCTTTAAATAGCCACTTGCCTTTTCACCTGTGAGTTGGTGAAAATGGACTATACTATTTATTTATTATTTTCAGAGCCACAAGAGACTTATCCAGGCAGTTCGCAACATAAAATCATCACAAAACAGATTAAAAGTCAAACACAAAAATTACAGTAATAAACACCTAAAAATAATTCATTTCAAAATCAGCAGTAAAATAACAGCAACGGTTAATGCTACTTAGAGTTATACTACTTCAGATTGCAGTTGTGGGTTCTCACACTTGAATGTTCCTTTGTTTTCCTTGCAAAAAGAAAGCTAGCAGAGCAAGGAGCAGGCTAGGTAGAATGTTTCTTCCTGAAGTGCTTTTTTTTTTTTAACTTGGAGACAGTGTTGTATGGAGAAACATTCTAAAATGGCACCCCCACCTGTTGCCTTAGCTGTCAAACACAGTGCAGTCATCCATCCAGTTGCTTGACAAGTCCCTCTGTTTTTACAGGCAGGTAGCAAATATGGTAAGTATATCCAGACTCTGGTAGACTGTTAACTGTACCTGTCAACGTTTAGCTTGGCAGATTACTAGTTGTTTGTGGCTTGTTTGAAGGAAACTAAATGTTGTGACTATTACCTATTAATGGCCATGCTGGCTGGGAATGATGGGAGCTGGAGTCCAGCTAGGGGGCACCAGGTTGGGGAAGGTTGACCTAAACTAACCAATACAGTTATAGATATTTGCAGATGTGATTTAGAAGGCTTCTGAGTTTTGCAAGAAGTGCAGAAAAATGATTATGCCTAACCTAATTGTGCTCAGTAGTAGTCAGTTGAGAGTAAGCCAACAACTGTACTTTTACTTCCTACAGGCAATACAAAAAGAGGAAGATTTCAGAGAATTAAAAACAGCATTTTCATGATTTTTAAAAAAGATTTTAGGGTCAGGTAAACATCCCCTCTTGTGTTTCAGTGAAAAATTCCAGGAGGCCAAGGGTAACTTCCTACATGATGTGGGGGCTCTTTGGAATTTCCTTTAAAAAAAGTTAATGTTCCCATAGGAAAAGTCATGTTTTTAGCACAGTGTGGTGGGACTTGCATATTACTTACCTTTTTGCAGTAGCTCTGAAATATATAATTCCTTGCAATACGACTGTATTTCACTGTTGATATGAGAATGCAGTCTCTAAACAAACCAGTTGAATCCACAGGGCCCACACTGTAAGCCTAGATACTCAGCTTCCATTTGGTTCTGTGAACGTTAGGTAAAATCATTGTGTCTCCAGCTGGATCACAGGTTATACTAATTTTGTTTTTAAAGACTCAAACTTGTTTTGAACTTGTACAATAAGCCTACAACACGTTATGCCTACTTTGAAGAAACTTTTACCTAGGAAGGTTTGCAAACACCCACTAAATCTTGTTTTTGAAGATAACTTGCTAAGTGAGTATGAAATGGAACTGGTCTTCTTCTCATTTGTGGTGTATTTATGTTCATATTGTGTGCATATGTGATGCCTGCTCTTTTATAAGATAAACTATCAGACTTTCTGGAATAACAAGACAGACAGGAGAAGAATAAAACTGAGGAAAATAGCTTGTCCTCATCTGGAGTTCTTCATGTAGCCTATTAGTCACTTATACAGAATTGCTTTAACTCAACAAAATGGCCAAACAAATCCATTTCAGAGAATAAGATTTAGCTTGGCAGACTGTCCTGCCACAGCTTTTGAAAAAGAATATTTATCTTCACCACCTTTCTGAGGCTGATGACAAAGAGCCAATGAAACCATAAAGATTCTGTTTATTTTATTACAAGAAGAACAGACTGTAATTTTTTTGTGAAAATACTAGATAGACTCTAGCAGTATTTAAACACTCTAGGGTCTACAGTGATCCCAGAATGACAAAAAAAATTAAAAAGCAAAGAAAAGGTTCTTTGTGGTAAACTCTAAACCACAGTTAACATTCCCAATTTCCCTGGAGCTGAGTATTTCTCCATCTAGAAAAGTGAGTGTAGTGTTAACTCCTTCAAAACAGTGGCAAAACCATCTCCAATTTCTCTTGTTGGCATCTGAGAACAGAAGTTTTGCAGATTTTTCTAGAAAAGCAATCAGAGTGATGGTGGAACTCACCCTATTCAGAGACCTACGAAAATCAAGGGAGGTACTCTTTTCCATTTCTGCCCCTAGAGCTAATACAGGGTTTTTTAAAAAGCTACTTAAGGGTGCAATCCTATACTGTTCAAAGAGCATGGCCGGGGAATGCTGAGCGTTGCAGGACTTTTTTCTGTCTAAACATGCATAGGATTGCGCCATTGGTTTGTTAAATCTCATCATAACAATATGAGTCCGATAGACCTACTGTCTACAAGCCAAACAATAAACAAATTCCACACAGAATTATTTCACTTCCACTGTGTTCAGGATAATATTCTATATTAAATAGTCAGAATCTAGAGGCAATGAAGTGGGCTTGAAAGAACGGTGACCTTTGTTTTTCATATAAATCTCCATACCAAACGCTGGAAATGAACGCTGTACATAGCAGCATCAATAACTTGAGGGAGACGTTCAATGTTAAGCTCTCTGTAGATGTTCTTAATGTACTTTGCTGCATGCTGAGTGGGTTGGAATCCACAGGACTTGTTGGCTTTCTGTCATCTTCCCACCACCCCGCACATATGTCAACCATCCTTGACTTTTAGATGATCGTATGAACATTTGCTCTATGAACATATCTGTCCATACTCCAGCCACATTGTGTTCTGATGCCTTAATGTGAAATTACTTTCCTGGAATATTTTGTCTACTTCTAGATATTTGTCTTTAAGTTCTTTCATTTGTTGAATATGTAGCCTGGCACATTTAGCATAACTATTGTGTCCAGCACTTGAAAAAATGGAAGTTCAACACTCTGCAAAGGCATTTCTGCCCATATAAATGCCTTTGCTATATCAACCATATGAAGATACATAATGCAAAGGTATACTGTTTTTCTATTCTTTCTCAGAATTTCTTTACTTTCTTCAAGCCTTTTGGATAAGGTTTGTAGAAGTATGGAAGAATTTATCTGCTCCACTTGTGTTTCTTTAGTAATAGATTTCTCAAAAAGTAAGAAAAGTTCCTTCCTGGGTTCTCAGTCTCCATTACTTCACTGGATTCAGGGGATAGTTCCTTGGTCTCTTTAGTGGTCTTTGTTATAGTGTGTTTATTGATGTCCGAGGGTGAAGACAATGTGTGCTCTCTAGTGGTTCCCACCTTTGGAATATTGTGTACCTCCACTGTTAGTAGAGCAGTTATTGCTGTTGATAGCAGTAAGTGGCCATGAACAGCATGTGAGTATGCTTTGCCTGTCATTATATGACCCACAGCATTGTCCACACACACCAGCTCCAAGACTTCCTCAAGATCAGATCCACTCATGAAATTCCCAATGGCTCCCAAATATGAAATCAAAAGTTGGAATCCTCCAAGATGTATAATAATCTTATTAAATTCTGTAAGATAGGAACCTACTACTTGAATTGCTTTTATCCACAGAACCTGATTGAAAGTAGCACCAGGCACATCCATACCCAATCTCTCTGATGCTGCACATATGAATGTTAGTGCACTGTACATACAATTGAGACTAGCTGGGTTTAAGTCAATCATTTGGAGGAACAATGTGGAACACACATCTGGCTTAGGGCCTGCATACACAGTCTGCATGTATCTGGACTATCTGGGCTCTGGATTTCTTGACATCTATTTGTAGCAGGGTCACTCCTCCCATGAGGTGGGATGAATCCCCCACCTCAGATGGTGGAGTGGAAAATTATGCATTCCGTCTCCCTGCCAGGGAATCCCGTTCATTGCCTTGGCCCAGAAAGGTGAGCGGGTGCTTTAGAGAGCCCCGCTAGCTGCTCTCCTACTGTAGCATTTGCTGCAGCTGGAGAGTGGGGCTGGTGGGGCTGTCCAGAGCTGCCGCCCAGTAGCATTACAGTGGGTGCTCTGGAGCACTCCATCAGCCCCACTCTGCTGCTTTGGCAAATTGATTTTCCAAGCAGATGTGTCTGGATAGGGGCACTCCATGTATCTCCTCTTTTGTTACAAATATCTTTGAGTGTTTATCTGATTTGCATGTTCTAACTTCAGTAACAAATACCCCCACACACACTTTTCAGTTTTTCATCAGTGATGACTTTGCCACATAATAAGTAGCTTGCTTTGAAACCAAACCATGGGACTTCTGAGTGAAGCACACATGCACATGACCTCCCCTCCCCTAATTGCTTTGTATGTAGTTTGTGTTGGTATAGCTATCGTTGCTTGCTTTATCAACTTTCAGTCCACCTTGAGGAACTTCCACAAGTTTCTCATGCAAATTGTCACGTCTTTCCTTGCTCACTTCAATTATGCCTTTCATACCTTGTTCCTGAAGAATTACACAACTTTCATCATCTCCAAGAACACTGTCACAAATAATACAGTGTTCAACACCCTTCTTTGTTGTAAAATTTAGTGAAATGTTAAAGCAGACATTATAGCTGCATTAGTGACATTAGTTCATTATCAACATTTTGTGTCTTAAGTTAAAACATATATCACATATGGAAATAACAGGTAAAACTGATATAAATAAATGTGAAAAATAGATACCATCAGGAAAACAGCCTTTCCCTAGGAAGAAAGCACTAGATTTTTATTTTTGGCCTTTCTACAGATGTACATTCTCAAAAAAGGAAGGGCTGTTTTGGATGGAATTAGTTTACGGTCAACTTCTACATCTGCTGGACTATATGTAATTGAAATGCATGAAAGGCCTTCGGTTTTTCTCAGTTATTCCATTTTTCTTTTCTACTTCCAGTTTTGGTTGACATTTGAAGTATAGTAGTGCTTGGTCAGTTATACGAAAAAGAATGTTTTTTATAATTCAACCCTCCCCGCAAATTAGACATGACATAGCCAAAGTTCAGCATCTTTTAAGTCTCTGTTCGTTTAAACATTCAACTTGGCCTGGATTGTGCCCAATATCTTTAAAAATTGATTCTCTGGGGGAAAAAATAGTAAAAATGTTATATTAAGTAGTAATGCCTAAGTACTCTTATGATATACTGAATGTAATTTAAAGCTACCACATTAGTGTCGTTAAAGTTTAGTCATTTCTGTGTCTAGAGGATATGAAGCAGGCAGACAGACAGCTAAAGGATTATGTTGATAGTCTAACCCAGCCTTCCCCATCCTGTTGCCCACCAGATGTATTCGACTACAGATGCTGGCTGTGGGATATTGGGAGTTATAGTTGAACACATCCAGAGGGCACCAGGTTGGGGAAGGCTGCTTTAACCTGTGGTCTTGCCTAATGCAATTTCATATGTAGTTCAGAAAATTAAGGTAGGCTGGGCTGTTTTTTTTCCTGACAACCTCATAGTTTATCAAACAGAACCTCATGTGCATTTGTCTGCATTGTTTCCAGTGCAGGCACATTGGAGCTAGTCAGGCATTTTGGTGCTGCTATCTTGGGAATGACCCAAAGGAGAACAGTAATTTTAGGAGTAGCAAAAAATCATCACTAGACCAGGATGGGCAAATTGTGGCACTCCAGATGTTTTGGCCTACAACTCCCATCAGCCTTAGCCAGTATAGCCAATGCTGAGGGACCATAGGAGTTGTAGGCCAAAATATCAGGAGGGCCACTATTTGCCCACTTCTGCACTAGACCAACCCAAGACCATCCCAGTGATGAAACAGTGACTGAGAAGGATAGAGGCATATGTAGAAGTGTTATACTGAAGGGATAGAGTGTGTTTGTGGTTGAGGAGTCTTGGGGCTATCACTGAACTCAGGCTTTGGCTCACAAATATAATTTGTGAGCCAAAGGACAATCTCGGTCTGCTGGTGTTGCCCTACCAATGTCTGGTCGGAAGGACTTCCCATACTATGATGTCATACCCATATTGCATAGCATGATGAACATAGTGTCAGGACCCTGTGGGGTCAAAGACGGCAAGCAGTCAGTCAGTTGGGAGGACTAGAGGTGAATAGATAGTCCTGGTCAGGCAGAAGTCAAGGTCCAGACAAACAAATGAAGATCAAGGCAGGTACATTCAGGCAGATGGTCAGGTTCCAGAAGGCATCAGTCCAGGGAAAGGGAAGCGGGGCACAGGTGCCTATATACCTATTCCTAGCAACAACGGGTCACACTCAAGGCAGAACTTATGCAACACTAGCTAGGTCCTTTTTGGCTCCCCAGATCACCTGGTCTAGCTAGGACTGGGGTCTTCAATATAGTGCCTGTGGGCACCAATGTGCCCACAGATACCTCTCTTGGCATCCACCAGGCTTCCTGCTCCTCCTGATTTTAATTTCTAAGATTTTTAAAAATTAAAATTATTTTTAACTGGAATTTTGACATGCTGCCCTTGAGCACAATCTTTATTTGGATTCAGAAGAGTGCTTTTTGTGTTCTGGAGCTCAAACTCCACCTCTGCCTTATACGTAGGTTTTTGGCAAAGTTACTTTTAGTCTCAGCAGTTTGCTTTCTTGGAAATGAGTGTTTTGTGATGGGCAATGTCCACTATGGCAGACATTTTACAAATGAGCAAGCCCCCTGGCAGCCATTTTGTGAGAGTGCCCATGACATACTCAAATTCCAAATATGTCCACTGACACAAAAAAGGATGATGAGCCCATCTGTGGCCATTATCTGGGTGGTGCTACAGAGGAGGAAATATCAGATGAAAAGTTCTCTCTGCCTGATAGCTGCCCCATTGGCACAGAAAATTCCCTGGTTTGAGTCCTCTGGTACCTTACCCAGAGAAGGCAACAGCTTAAGCTGTGACTACCATGGTATTTCCCTGTGTACAGCTATGTGTGATCCCTGGCAAATCTCATATGCTATATATGAAAGAAGTGCTTTCATATTGCATGTTTGAATTAACATATTAAAAAATAGTATGTCCTTTTATATTGTCTTTCATCATCATCTTGTTCTGTGAAGGTTACAGAAGGTTCAGTGCTATTTCCTTGTTCATTAAGTAGGCATCAGTTGTGTTGCCATACCTCCTGGTAGTAGAAAAGAATATGTTTAGTCTGAGATACATAGGTAAACGTTTCAGACAGATGTTTCCTATAAACATGGAAGCTGAGTGTTTCTTTAGTTCCCCAGAATACAATATGAAGCATATGCAAATTTATGAAATGATTTGCTCTTGCAAATAGATGGTTATTTAATGTAAATGTTTCTGCAGTGTTTTGTTTTCTTGTTTTGTTACATGGATTGCAATGTCTTAGGTTTTAACGTAACAGTATCCTTTTATTTGTAATGGGTAGGAAAAAAACCAAACCATGGTATACAGTGTGAAAGGAAAGGAGACAGTTGATAAGAACACAGACCCCTTTTCTTTTGCTGGTCACTTGTTTGTTTTTATAATGGTTTTTGAATAAGAAAAAGATGTGATCATCTGATACCTCAACATTGTTGTATATTGACATATTTTTGAAGTAGAAGGTTAAAACTCACAGTGAAAACCAGACTTCCCCAACCTAGGGGCAATCTACATTTCAATTTTAAACTGGTTTCAAACCTGTTTTTAGCAATTACGGCTATCAAATACAGGAATTCTGGGAATTGTAGCTCTAGGAAGAGGGGCCGCTTGGGCAGGGGATAGGGGTCTCTAGCAAAGAATTCTCAGTACCCTCATGAAACTGCAGGATCCCTTTAGATAAACTGGTTTGAAACCAGTTTAAAGTTGTAATGTAGATTGCCCCCTAGTGTTCTCCAGATGTGTTAGACTCCAACTCTTATAATCCCCAACCGACTGCTGGCCTGGGGATTATGGCAGTTGTAGTCCAACACATCGGGGAGGCACCAGGTTGCAGAAAGTTTATTTAAATCATGAGACCTATGTACTTTCAGTCTAAACAAGGAGCCCTTTGTATTTTCAGTTTATATGTGTATATTGATATTAAAATAGGCACTGATTGTCATTAGTACAAGAAGAAGTATAATGTACATTAATTATAGAGAAAACATAATTTTCCTCTATAAAATTATGGTTTTATAGAGTTTTGGCCTATCACTACCAATATCCTATCCTTGGGCCAATGCCACTGTGGCTCAGCCCATCCTCTCCTCTCCTGCACTTCATGCCTAATGGCACATCATGTTCCATTGTCATCTTCCACCAGAACTTGGATCCCTAAGAATGATCCTTTGTGCTCAGGATTGGGCTGTTAATTCTTCAACCCATGTAGACCATTTGGAATAGTCTCATTGTTAAAATCAATCCGGAAGATAGTAGTAGAGTACATGCTTTGCATACCAAAGGTCCCAGGTTCAATCCCTGGCATCTCCAAGTAGGGTTGGAAAGAATCTTGCTTGAAACCCTGAAGAGCTGCTGCCAGTCAGTGTCAAAAATACTGGGCCAGATGGTAGCCCAGTATCGGTATAAGGCAGCTTCCTACATTCTCAAGTTACTTTGAAGGGAAGAACTAAGTATAAGATCGAGCTGGGTGAATGAGTTGAGTATCATCCAACTTGTGAAACACTCAGAATGTTAATTTTTCAGTGAAGTAAAACTGTCATGTTAATGAAATATTTATAATTTTGCAGTATGTGCTATGGAAGTCGAAACTGCAATTGAGTGATTTCTTGACTGGTGTACTTATTTCATATATCACTCTTAAATTATATTTCCAGATATATCCTGTGTTTCTGAATTGGTTTCCAATTTTACCCAGAAAGAAATACTGTGATTTACAAAACAGGTGAGTAAAATGTAGGGTATTTTTTCATGGGTTGAATAACTCTGAACCTGACTTGGGAGATGAAAACCGCTCTCTGTGACCAATGATGAACAGTCTATATGAACCGCAATGGAAATTAGACAAATTGTAGGAGGGTTTTTTTTGGTGAACATTAAATGTATTTACTAAAAACTGCAATAACATTCCATTTTTAAAATTCTAGTTGAAACCCTTAGTTCCCATATTTCCAAATGTGGAGAAGTTTGAAATTGCTTGATCTGGCAAGCATGCACCACACAGCAAGAAAGGATGTGATTGATTTTGACAGTGGTCTTGCGCTGTCCCTTCTCCTGGGCATTGCCCTCTTTTCTCCTTCATTCTCTTTTTAATGATGAATTTGCAGGATGGCACCCATCTAGACACTCAAGGTATTTACTTAGGTAAATTTTGCCTGGCTACTAATTGATTGATTGAGTACATTTCCAGTCTGTCCAATAACTAATGATCTCTGGGCGGATTACAGCCAGTTAAAAAACTAAAATGCCATTTTAAAACATAGTTAAAAATATAAAATACAGTACAAATATTTAAAAGAATAAAATGCAATATAATAAACAATAAACAGCACAGGAATCAATAAAACAGCCATAATAACCTAGAATAACCTAGAACTTCATGACTGCATTTTTATTCTGCCTTTATTCCAAGGGACTCTGGGTGGCATACTTGGTTCTCCCGACCTGTATTTTATCCTCAAGGCTGAGTGGTAATTTGAACCCAGATCTTCCTAGTCCTACCCTGACACTCTGATCTCTAGAATCACATACATCAAGATTCCGTTACAAGACCTCCCTATTCTCCCATTTTTCTTCTTCTGAAAATCAGTAGCTATTTTACTGGCCATGTATAAGAACAGTTGTACAGTTTCAGCATTTTATTGTTCATGTATGACTCTGTATCAGGAAAAGAGTGAGTGTACTAGTTTGCTGCTTGAATGACAGGCTGGGACATTTGTTGCAAGCAGAGGCCGATCTACATTGCACCCGCCATTGCAATGAATTCGGTGTCCCATCGGGTTAAACGCTCTCGCATTAAAACGTGATTATTCACACTCACCCGTTTTCCCCATTGCAGTGCTTCATCGAATGCGCAAGCTCGGTTCACACTCGAGCGCTGTGCTGTTTTCCTGCTGTTTTCCTGCGCGTGCTTGTCTGATCTCGGATGTTAAGCGGGGTTGGCCCCGGTCAGTTTCACAACTTCGAAGCTTCAAAGATCATGCCTCAATTAGAAAAAAAAACATCGCGGAGAAGCCCCGATTCTGCGAGGATAACACCTTAATTTTTAAAAAAACATCTGGAGCAGGGGATAGGAGCGGGTAAAACTTAGTCTCATTTGAAAAGATACAACAACCCCCTGCTCAATGCAGGAAGCCTGATTCCCAGGCGGTCGCCCATCCAACTACTGACCGGGGCTGGCCCCACTTAACATCCGAGATCAGACAAGTGTGCGCGCATCCAGCCCTTTGCTTTTTCTGAGGAAACAGGCTGCTGAGGAAAGTATGTGATCGGTAGCTGGAAGAAGACAAGAAGACATGCTTCACAACTTCGAAGCTTCGAGGATCATGCCTCAATTAGAAAAAAAAAATTGCGGAGAAGCCCTGATTCTGCGAGGATAGTGCCTTAATTAAAAACAACAACATCCGGAGTGTGGGATAGGAGGGGGTAAAACTTAATCTCATTTGAAGGGATACAACAACCCCCTGCTCAGTGCAGGAAGCCTGATTCCCAGGCGGTCTCCCATCCAAGTACTGACCGGGACTGACCCCACTTAGCTTCCAGGATCAGACAAGCGTGCGCACATCCAGCCCTTTACTTGTTGCTGAGGAAACGGGGGCTGCTGAGGAAGCTATGTGATTGGTAGCCGGAAAAAGACATGGGGCCGTCAAGAGCTGTGATTGGACAGGAGGGAAATACAAACACCGCCGCATATGGACAGGCGGGGGAGGGGACTACGACTGGATATGGTAGCGAAGGGGGAAAATCAGAACACATTAAGGGGAAATACCTGGATATTAGGGTATTGAAAGCGGGAGCACGGAAGTGGGAAATTCCGGTTCTAATTCGAGGCGGCTACTGCGTAGTGTGAAAGGCAGGCGGTGAAACCTGGAAACGAAAAAAGGCGGTAAGTGTAGATCCAGCCCAGGCCTGTACTTAGAGCGTTTAAGGTGTCAGTACACCAGCAGGGGCCCCATGATAAGGCCTTCTCAGCGATGGTGCCCAAACTTTGGAATACTGTTCCCAGGAAAGCTGGTCTGCCACTGGCCTTTGTGCCTTTTCAGTGCCAGATGGAGAACTTTTTATTTGCAAAGGTCTTTTAAGATACAGGATTGTATGTTTGGTTTTAATCTATGTTATGAAGATTGTTCTGCTGCTATTGTTTTTATGCTGTTTTACATTACATTTATGTATGTATTGTTATTTTTAATGTGTAATTATGCTAGCTGATAGGTCTCTGGGAGGTTTTTACCTAAAGAGTGGGAAATACATTTTTAAGTGTTTAAAAAACAAAACAAAAAACAGGTTTTTTCCCCCAAACTTTTGTTAGCTGGGCATGGTTCTGGATTAATTGTTGTGAGCTTCCCAGAGATCTTCAGCTATTGGGGAGTATAGAAATGTAATAAATAAATAATTTAAGACTGAATATAAATAATCATAAAGAAATTTGGAGCTAGACCTTACTTCTAAACTCAGAAAGATACACACTTATTTTTATGATACGCTCTTGGAAGAATGGGCCTTGGAACTGTAGGATAGCCCAGTTACTATAGCCTCTCAATATCCCACTGTTACAGACTGGGAGTGGGATGTGGATGACTTTCTGTACTGGTGGAGCCCTTCTTTCCAAGGGTTTCCCCCCAAAATAATTATTGATAGGCTGGCACCAGTCAGGATGAATCTCCTGCCCATCCTGGTCTGTCCAGCTGCATAGTGTTTCTGAGCCCAGTTGCTCTGCTCATGTAGGCACCCCTGGAAAATCAGGGTTCCAAATCACATAGGGAACCTACGTGAGTAGAATAGGCTCCCTATTGTAGACAGTTGCCCTCCAACCCATGGAGGGTGATGAGGATGAAAGGGACAGAGCTAGCATACTCATCCCTGCTCTCCGTCCTCACATGTTAGGTAAACACATCCTTGAATTCCTGAACAGGGTTAGTCTAATTCATCTATCTCTAATTAGTGAAGAGAACTCCAATTTGACAATGCTTCCTCACCCCCTGTCCCAAATAGATCTGCAAGGTGGAAAGCCTTATGAACATGAGATGTTGGCAATATTTTTGTTTGCAAATGGAAGTGAGGAATGTGCAACATTAGCACTCTGATCCTAAACATATTTACTTGAAAGAAAGTTGCATTGATTTTAATGGCAGTTTTTTTCAAAGTGGGTGTGTTTAGAGTTGGATTCCTCTTTCGAAGGAAAGCTATAATTTTTTTTCCCCTCTGGTATGTATTTTATTTGTACTTTTGCAGAGGATTTTGTTGATTTCTTACTGTTCCTCAGTAATGTATTAAAAAAAAACATATATCCATGTTGCAAGAACAAACATTTTGATATTTGGAAAGCAGTGATCTAAGCAATGCAGGGCAGATGTGATCTCATCATTGGACTTTATCCAATCTTTGTAGCCTATAACTCTTAATATTTTAAGCACCCTAGTCTCCCCAGAGTATATTTCAGGCTCTGTTGTGTGAGATGAGATCAGCATCTTTCATCCAGCAGAAAATTACTGCTTAATTACCAACAATAAATCAGTGCAGCATTTCTTAAAAAACAAAAACAAAAAAATGCTTCACCATGTAGCCAGAGCCGTGGATATTGCTTGAGTACAAATATTAAGTAGTAATTTAAAACATTTGCTGTGTACCACTGATGTAAGTGGTCCAGAAAGAGTTGACTTTAATACCCTGGACAGTACTGACATTTGTGTTTAAAACCTGTATTAATATCTCAATAATGTATTAAAAAAAACCATATATCCATGTTGCAAGAACAAACATTTTGATATTTGGAAAGCAGTGATCTAAGATATGTTCAAATATCTGTATTGCATTGTAATGCACAAAACATAAAAGCAAATAAATTTAGAGAGAATGCTGTAAACAAAAGGTATAATAGTCCCAGGTGTAAACAAAAAAAAGGCGGGGGGAAAGAATGGAACAATGTGGAATCACTGAGTGGTCAAGAGTGTATTTCCAAAATGATAGTTGAGATTATGGGGGCTGACAGTTATTCTTTATTCACATGGGAGATGAACAGGTACCACGTTTCAAAAAAGGAGTCTTCTTGGCTGCCCTTCTAGGGAGTCTGCTTGGTGAGTTAATTTTTCAGAGAGGACTAAGTACCAGATCCTCACATACCTGTATTGAGTAGTTTGAGACAGTTTTCCAGTGGCAGGCCATTTGTATTCATGTTGTAGTAGTATGGAATAATACAATATTTTTACCGAGAAGAGATTTATCTTCCACTCCATAAATAGAGAGTAATGCCAATTTGGGGGAAACCTGGGGCCTAGGGTCAACACTATACCATATACATTTTCCCCTTTTTAATTTTCTCTTTCCCAGTTCTTCGTATTTTTGAATGTGATACTTCTGTCATGGCCTTTGCCATATACAGTAAAATGTGTATGTATATGTGTTCTCAAAATGCTACAACCTTTTCCCTGTGACTGTGCATTGCAGCAGGACCAGCCCTACCATTAGGCAGAGTGAGGCAATCACCTCAGGGGGTAGCAGTGGCAGCCTCCTGGACTCTTTGGCTATTCCCCTCTGTTTGAGCTGTGTATGTCACACAACCTGTCTTGAACCCCCTGGTGGAGGACACTATCCCATTGCTAGTTCTGAAGTAAGATTCAATTGCCAGTCCAGCTGGCTTCTGTAAGTGGAATGGGGGGGGCGCCATCTTGCCCTTCGTTTTAGGCAACAAAGTGTCCCAGCATTGCAGGGGAAGAACAGTAATGGTGGCCAAGCTGTCTTTCAAGGAAGCTTGTCTGCCATTAACCAACCTTCTCATTAAGGCACTCCTGATATGTTTTTGAGGAACTGTATGAGTTTCCTAGAAAACAGATTGAAAGCCACTATTCTACATAACAAGTGGATATCTGGGGTGCATAGGTGGAGGCTTGAAATAGAGGAGATGGAGCAGAAGCTTAGCTCCCATTCTAGTCGCTAAGCAGCTATTTGCCTTCATCCTTCCATGCAGAAAGTGGGAGAGAGATCATTCATTCATTTTTAATATCTTTATACCGCCTTTCTGTAAAAACCACAAAGGCAGTATACAACAAATCAAGAACAGCGACCTCATAAAAATATTGAAACCAACAATAAACCATCATGACATCATTAAAGCGGCAACATGACTAAAAACAATTTAAAAGGCCAAATGAAAGAGATGTGTCTTGACACTTTTTCTAAAAGCAGAGTGGGTAGCAATCACTGAAGGGAACACATTCCACAATTTGGGAGCAACACAGGAGAAAGCGCTCTTGCACATGCCTGTCAAGTGGGCCTCACTAGCGTGTAATAACACCTCTGGGAAGCTCAAATAAATAACAGGTTGTGGTAATTTCATCCTCTTCATAGAATACTGTGTGAATAGCAGCATAGGACAATACCAATTCTGAGGCTGAGCTACATGCAAGATACACACGTGCTCATGATATATAAGGAATGCAGAGGAGTATTGCACCTATAGATTACCTTAATAAGCCCTTTCTTTTATGAATTACTTTTACAAGCGGGGTTTGGCTTGGATCATCATTTGAATCTAAATAGTATTTTGCCCCATGTTCTGTCTGTCTAGTAACAGTCCTGCTGTTCAATGTTCTTTTACTAGATCCTTTTAAAATCTGTCTTAGAAAAACAGTAGTTCAAGATAAAATATTTACATAGAAGATTTGTTGTTCCTGCTCACATATGTACACTGAAAAACAATGCATTTTAAAATTAAAGTGTATAATAACCTTTAAAGATTTGAAACTTGCTAAATAAGGGAAACATTCTTTCCTGCAGATAATGCATTTTTGTTTGTTTATTGGGAAAAGTCAGTGCTGGGAAGAACAAAAGGAAATTCAATACTTGGGAGGTTGAAAACAGCTATTGAAATCAAACTGGTTTTCCAGATCAAGTTAAGCATTTTTCTTCCTGGAGATTGGATGCATTTCAGGTCACTTCCTGAGGCTGTCAGATTCATTATAAATGTGGTAGTAAAAGGTTGGGGGGGGCACATATGCTGAGGCAACTTTTTTTTGCATAAACATTCATAAAACTTACTTTAGTAGCATTCTTTTAAGCCTAT
The DNA here is from genome assembly GCF_057233095.1 of Heloderma suspectum. Lineage (NCBI taxonomy): Eukaryota > Metazoa > Chordata > Lepidosauria > Squamata > Helodermatidae > Heloderma > Heloderma suspectum. Next base: position 46,568,857 of record NC_139459.1, read on the forward strand.
TCTCTGATGACTGGCTTTTCCCTTCCTGCAGGTCTCCATGGTTGTTTCTACTGCATTATATCCAATCTTAGTCTCATTTAAGTACCATTCATTTCAATGGGTCTACTCTAAGTAGGACTAGCATTGGATACAATCCTATGTTTTAATTATCTTTATTTCATTAAGCAGTTAAAGACATTGTGGGACAGCATGGTCTTATCCAAAGTTTTAAGTATTTCTGCATAAGCTTCTGCTCTGGCTGCTAAAGCAGTATGCGGTGTGAAGCTCCACTTATACCCTTAAGCACTCAAATACCCCTTTAGTACAGATTTTTGCTGGTGCAGACATACACCAGGTATGCAGGGACACTCTGTTGATCTCTAGAATGTCACACAAAGAGCCATGGTCAGGCCCATTCCCATTCCTCCTCCTGAAAATACCTATTTGACCGGGGCTATTTGACCAGATATGGCATATGAGCCGTAAAAGGAGGAGTTTTTTTTAACCAGAGGTGGGAGCTCTATTGATGGGAGTTACAGGCATGGCACATTCATGACTATTGTAGTTTAACAGATGGAGGGTGCAATCCTATTGGGATAGGCGGCTGCCTCTGAACTAGGAGGTGACCACCTATCCAATGCAGGGCAGGAGCAGTGTGGAAGATATCTTCCCCTCTGCGCTTCAGCTGCCCTGCATTCGTGGCTAGCCACGGGAAGGTGGAGCGGGGAGGGGAGGAGACTGGATGACGCATAGGAAGCATTGGAAAGGCACGTCCGCCCTCCCCACCCTGGCCTGACCCCAGGAAAGCCCTGTTTTTGCTGCTCCATGCTCCTCTTGTGAGCATGGAGCACGGGGCCAATCCGTGATGCTACGGGGCAGCGCGGGAGGGAGTGGAGGTCAGTTCTCAGGGAACCAACCTATCCTGTGGCTGTCTAGCCACTGACTAGCGGCCATAGGATTGCACCCTAAACCTGGGTTTATTTTTATAGTCTTATAAGAAATATCCATGTGAACATCTTACTTTGTTGACCTTGGCAGCATGCTAGATGGCAGAATGTTGAGGCCCAAATACTATTTATATATTTCTGTGAATATATAAATAGTAAAATAAATAATCATTAAAAGGGTGGAGTTGTCTAGCCAGAATAGAATCTGTTGCAAAGGTCCTGAAAAGGGAAGAGGGGGAGTATAATCTATATGCCTCCAGGCTACCCAGAGACCCCTAGAGGCCTTTAAACTGGCTTTTAATGGCTGCATGCACCAATGGTGTGATTTTCCCATGCTGGAACCAAAAAGATTCTGTACAGGCCCCAGTAAAGCCCTCTCTCTCACCACCATAGAACTGTGCAGAGCCCCTATATGCTCTCATATGTGGATTATTTATTTATTTATTTATTTATTTATTTAATTTGTTACATTTATATCTCACCTTTCCTCCAAGGAGCCCAAGGCAGTGTACATGATCCTCCTCCTTTCCATTTTATCCTCACAATAATCCTGGGAGGGAGATTAGACTGAGAATCAGTGACAGGCCCAAAATCACCTAGTGAGCTTCATAGCTGAGTAGGGACTAGAACCTGGATCTCCTGAGTCCCAGTCCAACACTTCAGTTACTACATCATAATGGTTCTCAGTGGATGTTTCATTCAGTCATTCTGCAACATAGAATATGTCACCTGCTAGTAGTACCTATGATGTAACACAGCTGTGAGTAGGGATGTATAAGAATTTTGTTCCTGTTTATAAATCATGCGAATGTGTCCCATCTGCAGCCCCAAATGTGAATGTGAGCAGGAACGCATTTCCTCCAAAAATCACACTTGTGTACATGTACACAAATGCGCATCCCCCCCATCTGCATTTTCATGCTTCAGCCTATGGGAGGAAATGTGTATTTTTCCCATTCAGAAAAAAAGATGCTCACATTTGGGAACATGAACAAGGTGAAACAAGGTTCAATGAAGAATTCGGAGAATCTCAACGAGCTCAAACATTGCGTATTTGCCCCTCCCTAGTTAGGAGTGATGGCTTCCTTCACGGTGTGGATCGGACCCTTTCTGCTACTCGGTGACTCCTTTGGCAGCAGCATAGAAAGCCTGAGTTTTGTTCTTGTGCAGGCTGTAGCCAGAAACCCGGAATGCATCATGGAAATGTTAGTTTAACTAGAGGTCTCTGTACAGGGGTGGATTAGGTTTTCTGGAAAATATGAAGATTCTGGTGAGTTGGCTGAAGAATTTCAAGCAATATTTTGGTAGTTCTGTCTTTGTTTTTACATGCCCCATCTAACTTAAGCAGATAAATACACTATTGCTTCTGTTGATTTTCTCTCAGTTGTTAACTTGACTGACTGTATTTTTAAACCTTCACACCTGTTTCCGATGACTCTGTTGTTGGAGCCACAGATGAGGAGCATAAGGGCTCACACTTTTCAGCTGGCTGCATTTAGGCCTCATTCTCACTGTTTAATAATTGGATTTCAAAGAGAGCCATTGCTTCAGATACAGTCCATCTGTTTCGTTAAATGCCTAGCTGTAGACATGTGACATCCTTTTTCTTTCCACATTGCTCCCTGCAATAACAGGTTTAATTGTCGCAGGCTCCTAAGAAGCAATCTGATTAGCAGATGTTAAAAGGGGACGTTTTTCAGCAGGTTCTTGGTGTGAAGTGGTAATTTGAGAGGTCTTGTGTATGGGCTTGCTGAGTTCTGATTGATGGGTTGCCTGGCTTTGACTCTGCTAGCACTTTGGAAATTACATCATTTCCACACACAGCCCTCCCCACTCCATCGAGACCAGGTGGAAATGTTTACGTGGAGAGCAGCCAGAGTGCCATTTGTACAGCTGGAAGGCTGCTGCTTCCCATAAGCAAATCAAGACAAAGTATAATAACTCCTCCCTTCCTCAAGACACGCTGGCTACATTTATATTCAGGACTTGTTACCATATGAAGGCACATGCTGCCTTAGAAATTAAAGAGGGAAGGGGCTTATTATCTGTTGTGCCTCTTGCTTAAAGCATAATTACTCAAATGAACAAATTACCCAAGATGACTTATATTCTAACCCAAGAGAAATGTTTAAGACCTCTTGTGAACTAGGATGGCTTTTATTTCATTTCCCCTGTTTAACAAGGTCGTCTTCTACAACAGTAAGTCTAAATTAGATTGACAGTCTATTAGACATGGCCTGTTCTCTTATGTACAAGCAGCTATGTTTTCTTAAGTGCTTCAAAAATAATATTACTATTAAACAACTCCTAAGCCCTAACAGGAGTGCTTATAGAACCAGAAACTTGTTCAGGACGCATGGGTGTGAAGGAAGTTTTGGGGGGCGGGGGAGGACACCTCTTTTCTTTTCCACACCCCTGAGGCTATATAGTGCCAGAGAACTCAGGTTTGGGGTTGGCTGCCCCAAGCCATTTTAAAGCTATATAGCAGGGGTGGTTCTGGAGAGTAGGAAAGGAAAACATTGTCCTTTTTCCTTGCTCCTGAGACATCCCTGCAGAGTACAGGAAGGAGAGGGTGTGTTTGTTTGTTTGTTTGTTCATAGAATATGTAGGAACCATTACCTTTATTTTTGAGGTGGTTCCATGTCACTTCCAAACTGATAAGCACCCAGCCACCCAAGTTCAGTATTTGAGGAAATAATATTAGATAATGTTATAGAATGCCTCTGAATATCAGTTGTTGGGAAACATGAGCAGGAGGGTGCTATTGCGCTCATGTCCTGCTTATGGGCTTCCCATAGGCATCTGATTGACCACTATATAGAACCAGATAGGCCTTTAGCCTGATCTACCATGGCTGTTGTTTTATGTTCTCAACTTCATAAAATAAATGAAATTGCAGCACGTCAGCTTTAGTCTTTGCACTTCATATACATACTAGCAATTAAATTGCACTGTGAAGCATTTTAGTAATCATATATCAAAGCCCAAGAATATATATTGCAACACTTCTCAAATGAAAATATAAATACTCTCTTATAGGTGTTTATATTCTTACCTGTTTATATTCTTACACCAAGAATCACTGACTAAGTATCCTTGCTCCTTCACTATTTCACTATTGCTTGACAACACTTCTTTGCTTGCTATCAGTACCCTGTGTTCTTTTATTTGACGCGTCCTGCGCTGGCTTCAGAAAAGGGATGTAAGTAAACTAAGCATGGGGGGGGGGGGTGTTAAGTGTTTAACAGAATATTTGATCTCTTGGGAGATGTGGTTGTGTTTATTATTGTATAGGTGCAACCCAAACATATTTCACAGTATTCACAATCTGGACAGTTATGGCGAGGAATGGAAGGAAAGCTAGTGCACAAGTGCACGCACAAACAGTGTTTTTAAAAAGGCGTCACCCAGTCTTGCCAAGACAGGGGCAAATGAGGACAGTGATTTGCAAGGGACCAATAGCAGAAAATTGGTACTCTCCCTGATAACTAGTGACAATTGAAGCGCATGCAGGAATACATACAGATACTTATTAAATACATTGAGCGTCATTTTTGGTGGAAATTCAGGAATATAGATTTAAGTTTGAGTGTTTCTGGTGTTCATCTTAAGAGCACCTGTGTGTTTCCAAGCTTATATGAAGCAGAGATGCCCAATCATAATTTAGCAAGCTATTAGTGCTTTGCATTTGTTAAATCAGTTTATAAAATGTTAGTGAAGATATCTACACTGACAAATTGCTCCGAATACCTAATAACTCATTCACTAGGGAGAATTTAAAAGCTCAAATCTGATACTCTGTTTTCATACCTGCTTTGACAAGCCAAGTTCCCTGCTTCCTGGGAAGCAGTAACTTGTGGGTGGAAAAGGGTATGTGAGAAGTGGTGGCTCAGCTGATGCGCCAGTCAGCGGGCATGCCTGCTAAGCCAATCAGGGTGGGGCCAAGGGGCGTACTTGCGTGAGAACTTTACCTCTTCGTTCTCACTCTGGTCCGCCTAAGGTCCATAAAACCAAGCTTCTGACACAGCTTCAGCATTGCCCACCCACTCCTAGTAGCAATAGGTCTTAGAGCGGACAGACATTAGTTGCCCGTTAACAGGCCTGGGAAGGAATCTTACCTGCATTATATTGCCTAATATGGTGTAGGGTTTTCGCCTTCCTCATTGCAAGATTATTTTCTTTGTAAATAAATTGTTCTGTACTGTCGGTAATTCTAAGACCATGGATATTTTGTTACTTGAATGTTTGTGCATGTGTATGTGCATGCGTACATGTAATATATCATTTCTATCTAATTATGTCAGCCTTCCTCAGCCTGGTCCCCTCCAGATGTACTGGGTTCCAACTTCGGTAATTCCCAGCTAGCATAGCCATTGGGGAAGGATGATCTGTGTGATATTTCAGTTTTTAAAAGTATAGCATAACCCTATGGATTCAGTCTCTTGTTCACTGCCAGCTGATGTCATAAGTATACATTGTTAGCTTATCACATATTTTCTGTGCAGTATATTATATTTCAAAGTTAGATCTAAGAAAAGTGATCAACTTATTTCTTAGCAAATATTGAAGAACAGACCTGCTGGATCGGTCTTAGGTTCCATCTGGCCTGGTGACCTGTTTCTAAGTGTGACCAGCCAGATATTTCAGGGAGGATCACAAGCACGACATGACACTTCCTGTTGCTTCTGCACGCCCCATCTCAATAACAGTTGTTATTCACAAGAAATTCTGCCTCTGAACATGGAGACTCCATTAGGCGTGCCTAACCCTGTTTTAAAGCCACATCACCACAACGTGTGGCAGTGAATTCCATAGGTTAATGAAGAACTACTTTCTTTTGTCTGTCCCGAATGTACTGTGATCCACTTTAATTGGGTGATCCCAATTATGAGAGATGGAGAAAAAAATCTCTCTATCCAGTTTCTCTACCTCATAAAGTCCAGGTCAGGCATCAAGGCTAACTTTGGTTGGATACCTGCTGAGGGCCCACACCCCAACAGAGGCTCACTGAGAAGAGCCCGCTGGAGAGCTCCTCCTCTTCACCACTGCAACTTGCGTGTTCACATGCCTCTCGCTCTGGCCCAGACCATGGTGATGGTGAGAGTGAAGCGCAGTACGTGCCGCTGCCTACTTGCTCCCTGCCTGCAAGCAAGCAGTAGGAATGATGAGGAAGAGGAGGAGGAGCGATAGCAGCTGGTGACTATGGTGGTGAGTAGGTAGATTCACTGAGGGAGGGGGCCATGGAGGGCGACTTGCCCAAGGGCCTTCAAAAACCTGGAGCCCGCATTGATGCAGTCAATTTGTTTTTAAACTGAAGAGCCCCAGATACTGTAGCCTTTCCTCTTAGGGAAGGTTCTCCAATCCCTTGATAATTTGCTTCCCATGTTTTGCACCTTTTCCAGCTCTATATCTTTTTTTGAGATTGAGCAGCCATTGCTGTGCATAGTATTCCAAATGCAGCCACAACATAGATCTGTATAAAGGCAGTATGATACTGGCCACTGTATTTTCAGTTCCTTTCCTAATTGCTCCCTCTAACAGCAAACAGCTGCTAAATGCCAAGAGAATTGTAGCTAAAACAGGGCCACTGAGGAAAAAAAGGGGGATATCAGCATACTTGGGGGGAACTGCAGGGTTTGCACAAGTACCAAAAAATCTTTAGGGGAAAAACGTAAGGGGACAAAAAGCCCGCAAACAGCCTAGTGAGCAAGCTCAGTAGCCACAGAATGCTGAGTGTTTGTTGGGAGCGGAGAAAACAGGAGTATGCCAGGAGAGGGCTTGACTGAGTGGCTGTCACACTGAAGAGGAACAAGCCATGCTGCAACATTTTGTTGCAGGCTCTAGTTGTAATACCAAACATGGAGTACCAGGAATACTTTTAATGTTAAGTCTTAGAACCAAATTGTTTTATAAAGGGATGTGATATAGTTAATGGATAAAGACTCTTTGAAAACACCTGCGTTTTAACTGTATCTAAATATTTACTTTTGTGTCCCTGAGAAACAAGAGTGAGTGGGGAATAATTTCAAAAGCAGATAAAGTGGAAATCATTTCACTTTCCAGGTGGAGTTACTATAGATAATATTTCCACATTATTATTATTTTTCTTCTATCACTTCACTGTTAATCTCATCAGTGTCAAAAACTGATAGACTTTACCACAGCTAAACAGTTCTGTTGTCATCGATGTACACAATTTTATTGCCCAAGTTGCTATGCCACAAAAAGGTGTTTCCGATTAGTTTACCAGCTGCTATACCAATGCAACATGATGAAATATGAGATTAGGCCAGCATTGCAAGTAGATAGCTGTTGCAAATATTTGGGGTTTAAAACAAGACGTTTCCTTCTTGTCTAAGGGTGATTGCGCAATCAATTTCTGTCATTATCCTTCTGTGCTTAGTTAGATGGGTTAAAATGCAGATCTCTGTTTGACTATGCATCCTCTTTGGACTGGTAGAAGTTTTTTTCACCATTCACCATCCCTTGGCGGCATTTAAAATACATTGTTGTAATGCTAGTAATATGCCAGTAGGGGTCTCTATAGTGCTATTTGTGCAATTAACACCACTACAGAAGCACTTAGTCCCCCACCCCCCCAAAAAAAATCATGCAAGAAACAGAGGATTGGATCCAGAAACCTCATTCCACACAGGGAAGAATACTGCAGGCAGAGTGGAACTTCCACGTCCTCTCTCCCCGCCCCACAGCACAGCTTCCAAATCTCTTCCTTCTAGGTTCCCTGGAAAGCATCCCACCCTTAATTCAAATGCTAAGGTGGGGAAAAACTGAGGGAGTTTTTGCTTGTATGTCCAAAGCTAGAACAGAAGCCTCATGTGAGAGTGAAGAAAGAATACTCCAACGTGGTGGTGGCAGACGGTTTTGCCCATATGGATAGTAATTAGGGATGGGTGAATGAGCAGTGTTCAAGTTTGCTAGGATTCTCTGAACATTGTCTTGTCACTCGTCTTGTGCATGATTCCTGTTTGCATTTGCAATCACTGCTTGCTTTGTGCGAATGGGAGATTTGCTCAAATCAAAAAGCAATTGAATGGGAGATTTGTGCAAATCTCCTGAAATTTGTGCAAATTCCCTCCATAGACTAAAGTGGGACCGATTTAATTTACTGAGGAAATCTGTGCAAATTAGGAAATTTGTGCAAATTGAACTTGGAATCTGGGATGACATGAATGCAAGCACATGTCTGATGATTGGTGAACATTTTCGGTGGACATATGCTCACACTTGTGTTCAGGCTTCAAACAGGGCGTTTTGTGAGCAAAAACAAAATCTGCATAATCCTAATAGTAATTGAAAAAGCTGCACATTGGATATAGGTACAGGGAATGAATCCAGGTCAGTACTTGATTTGAAACTCAATCTAGTTATGGGTGGGGAACTTGTGCCCCTTGAGTTTTGTCCTATAATTCCATCATTGCTCACCATTGGCTATGCTGGCAAAAGCTAATGGGAGTTGTAGGCCAAAACATCTGGAAGGCCACAAGTTGCCCACCCTTACTTTGTGTAATAGGAAGTATTGTTTATTGTCTTGTTTGTTTAGTATTTCTCATTCTGTGATTCCAACATGATTTCTGTACTGTGACGATAGTCACCCAAAATGTTGGCTCCATTTAAATTGGAATAAGAAGTGGAACTTTAGGAATCATTACATATGCCACCTTTTATCAGTTGTTTGAAATTGAGTATTAGCCTGGATGGTTTGTTTGAGGCTATTTCTGACTTTAAAAGAAGAAGAAGGTTTTAACATCCTAGGATTGTGATTTTCTGTCCCAATAACTACTCCAAGGCTGCTTTCAGATGGATGGTGTCAGGACTGATTCTGAGCATATGGAGATAGTTAGCAGTTCAGATTCAGAAGGGGAACATCCAGAACCAGGGGAGGCATCTTCCTGAGCAAGTTCAGATATGGATAGGTGTGCTTCTCAGGATGCTAACACCCAGATGGCTGGGCCTGAATCCCCCCCCCTTTGCTCCTCCATGAGAACCCAGGAGAAGGAGGAGAGTGTGGGGTGTGACCTGAGGGATGCTACACTGCGGCGCAGAGCTAAGAGGAAAAAGTTAGAGGCAGAGCTCAGACGGTCGACCCGGTTGGCGATGCATGAGGGTCGATGTAGGGGAGCATCACTGGAAGGGAGGGGCATCCCTCTCTAATTTATTCTAGCCAGCAAGTCTTGTTTCAAACTGCTGGCAACATTGTAGCTCCCATTTGGATCCCCTGTTGCCATTCCTTTGTAGCCTGAGAGTCTTTGAGGATTTGCATCTGTAATGAACCTGTTGATAGTGAATTAAAGGCATGAGACTGAAGCCTCTCTTCTTGTGTGTGTGCATGAGGAAGGAGGGGGCCAAGGGAACGTGACAGATGGCTCCTAGCACTAATGAATCATTGCTCTTCCACTGTTAGCTACAAGTGAAATTGCAATTAATTTAACACACTTTCATCCCAGTGTGTGCTGTCTACACCAGTGGGAATGACGTAGCTGCTGTGGGTGGGGAAAGGAAGGTCCAATTCACCTGAGCAACCATTTTGGCATGTGGGTGAGGAATTTGAAAGATCCTCACATTTTTTTTAATGCTAAGAGTTTATTCATTTATGAATGATTGCCTATTACTACCCAAGAAATGGGAAAAAACAAAGTGTTTGTTTTGGATCAAAAGTATAGATTAGAAGTGTTTAAGGGAAAACATGTTGCTAAAATACCAGTGACTGGAAATACTTCTTGCCTGAATAAAAAATTAGCTTAGCATTCTAGCATTATAAAATCTGCTCGCTTATACAATATTTTGTTAACATTTTAATATCTAAAAAGAAATAGTCAGAAAAGCGTTTCATTGCTAATTTAAATAAATTAACAGAATTATAATGTCTACTGCAAAAGTTATAGTGAATGTGTGCTGAGCTGTGAAAGGTTCACCCGCTTGATCTAAGGTGCCCACACAGAAACCATGCCTCTTTAAAAAGATGGAAGAATAGTGCTAAAGGCATCTATATCTGTGGGGATTGTGCTCCATTTCTGTCCTTAAAAAATAGTTTGTGAGAAATTGTTAAAGATAATGCTTCTCAGAGATGGTTTAGTCTATCAGTTCTTTGAGAAAGCTAAATATTTTTCCAGCTAGGCCCTAAACTAGAGATAGCTGGCTCATTATAGAGACTAATGTTTCAAAGATAGTCACCATCTCAGTTAATCTCCCAAAACAACACTTGCCTGTCTGTTATCCAGCTTCACACACAGGACTCCTTGTCATCTCCTACCACCACTACCACCACCACCACCTTTTGTCTTTCGTCCATTTTTATATCTTTCTTGCTGTTACTTAGGCTCATTAGCTGCACGTGGCAGCCAGCTGCCACCTCCTTTGGGAATGCTTTACTTCCATATGGAGTAGTGAGTCTAGCCAAATTTCCACCCATGCATGGCCTCTCACATAGCTGGATTTTCTGTTGTAAGAAAAAATGGAAGAAACACTGGGAAAACATGGGAAGATTACAAATGGATGATGATTTTGTGTGGATCACCCACAAAATATAATGAATTCGGCATAGTTAATCCACATTAAATGCCCAGTTTGGAAATACCCCAAGAGTCCATGGAAGAAAATCCCATTAAATTACATTAACATAGGAGAGAATACTGTGTTGCAAATAAGTCTGTCTTCACAAATGAAATACCATTAAACTGGACACATTCTTTGGCGTGTACTGAAAATGATTGTTGGGATATTATGAAAAAAATAACTGTTATTATAATTGTAGGGGTGATTTTATTTCAGAATCACAGCATTAAAAATTGGCCATGAGAGGGACAAGATAAATTGCATAACTTAAAATGATGGATTCTTTAAATATACAGAGCTGTAAAATGATAAACAACTACCCAAGTCATTGTTGATATATCCCAGGTGGTTCCTCCATCTTTAACAGGAACCTATCAAGATGAGAAAATATTGTGAATGTTTGTGGGGTGTCTCTTCTCCCATTCCTTTTAACTTTTGGTTCATATTTTGAGTTTTACTATTATTTAATTGGAGGAGGAAGAAGGAAAAATACATTTCTTATGACCTAAATTTTGTAACTGCACATTCGAATCCATGTTCAGCAAGGGAAACGTTCTGCAGCAAATGTTTTCCTATATACACAGGCATTAGTAAGTGGTGAGTGCTGCAATAAATGTTCTTTAGTTGGATTAGTGTCTAATTAGTGTAGGATTAGCTATCTTAAATATTAATTAACTTTTCAATACTCTTTTCTTTAGTCTTGGGTTTAATCATCATCATTTGCAGCTGAAGCACAAGAATCTGTAGTTTACCAGACTAGTTTTCAATTCTGTTATGTGTAATCTATGAGAGAATTTGGAATGATTTTGCAACACACCAAACCATTTGGTAAGAGATCTGCCACAAAGTTCTGCAGTTGGGAACTTTGATGTAATTTCTCAAGTGATGTTGCCCTTCTCCTTAGCAACTTTTGCTGTTTTTCCCCCTTCTCTTTTATACTCCACAGCCAGCTGGTTGGTAACCTCACTTGTAAGGCTGTTGTAATCCCATGGTGGGTCTGAAACTCTTTTTGAGTATTGCTCGTTTAGAATTATTGGAATAAAAAATATTTTCCCACCGTGTTTATGCAACAAACATTGAGGGGGTCGTGACTGGGCCCTGTTCTTTGGCAGATACTTCTGCAATGTATTCATGATGTGTGTGTGTTGGGGCAGGAGGAATGTATGTGCTTCAAGTGTTACAATTTTAGTAGATACACAGCAGAGTTTTAAAATGAAATTTGTTAAAAGCCTGGGCTAAAATTCGGCATAGAATTGATTTCACATACAGCTAGGGATTCCACTGGTATTAAACACTCTTTCGGCGTTGGTTCACAAGAATGCCCAGTAAGTGGAAAATATTTGCTCAGTGCCACAAAAGCACATAAGTTTGGTTACTTGCAAGGCAGAATTTGAAATACGTAAAGGTTTGTTTCCCCTTCCTAAAACACTGTTCAGTCCAACAATGTTTTCTTTCATAATTCTCAGTGCTTAAGAAGATTAAAAATAACTGGTTCCTAATTTCACCATTTTGTCTGTTGGAAAGTCTCTCTGTGTGTGAAATGACTACACCTACAAACTTTATTTCTTTTTTAAATCCTAAAAATTGCCTTCCCTGATTGCTGGGAATTGGTTCTCCCACTGTCTCTGCCACGTTCTGGATAGGAGCAGTGCTTGGGGTGGACAACAATGTTAGGAACTAACATTGTTATCCTAATCTCATTTATAAGAGATGTAGGGAGCAATCCTATGGCCGCTAGACAGTGGCTAGACGGCCCTAGGATATGTTGTTTTCTGGGAACCGACCTCGGAGCCCGTGCTCCAAGGTCGGTTCCTGTAGAACCTAATTCCCCCCAATTCCACGTTGCCTCCGAGGCAGCGTGGAACAGCCCCATCGTCCATGCTTGCAAAAGCAGCATGGAGCGGCTGGAAAAGGGCATGGTGGGGGGGGCATTCTGGGGTGGGGAGAGCATAACTGCCTGTACGACACGTCCTGTGTGTCGTACAGCAGCTTCCTTGCCCGCTCTGTCCTCCCGTAGCTAGACAGCCGCAATCAGCTGACTGGCCAAAAAAGCAGTGAATGATCCCCTCCGTGCTTCTCCTGCCCTGCTTTGGATAGGTGGTCACCTCCAAGTTCGAAGGCTGCTGCCTGTCTAGATAGGATTGCTCCCTAAGACCCATTGAACTAAGTAGGATTTACTTGTGAGGAAATATGCACTATTGTGCTTCTAAGCTGCAATCCTATTCACATTTACTTAGAAGTAAGCCCTAGTGAACTGTGTGGGGTTACTTCTGAGTAAATGTTCATAGGATTTACTACACTATATATTACCTTTAGAGAATTTAGTTTTAAGCCTCCAGCTGCTTATTTTTCAGATTTAAAACATGTTTTCACACAAATATAGTATGGCAGTAAACTTTGGGTATCATGTAAAGATGCTGACTTGCAGATTATTGGAAATACTTTGAATATCATGAATGTATGCATATATATTTTAACGGTAAATCTTGCTTACAATAAAATGATTGAACTGTTGAGTGATTTAGTCTTTCACTCAGTATAAATAGCTTAAGCTTAAGCTTATTCAGGGGCATGCAAGTGTTGAATGCATCAGAAATTTTAGCCATATTGGCCGGAGTCCACAACTCTTTAACCTAGAATATTCCAATGGGATTGGCATACAACTCCTAAATTATCTTGGTTGATGTATCTGCCTGCAGTGCTTGTATGCCCTTGCAATGCCAACATAACATACTTTGTGACATTGCCCTGGCACAACAGTTGGTATGTCAACTGTAAGTACTTATTTGCTGGCTTTATGAGTTTTAGGATAAGGAAGTAAATCCCCTGAAATCCATGTATTTTAGCTTAACCAGGTTACTGATCACAGGTATTCGCTGTTACCTGGAGCTTTTCATCCATTTGGGGAAGAAATGTTTTTCAAGGTTCCTATCTGAAAGCCAGTTATTTATTCAGTGCCATCAATGTTTTACATCTGAAGTATTCAACTTTCTACTGTTCATCTTTGCTGAATGTTAAGTGCAGACGATATGGCATTACTGAAGTCATTCTAGATCATTTTTTACATGTATAATAGCAACCAGAACATGATGACATCACCTCCCTTATGTATATGGATTTTAGACAGACTTTTTCCCCATAGTTGTTAATGCTCCAAATATCTCAAGATGAAGAAGCTCTGAGTACATAGATTTTATTGCAGTTTTAAGAATGATTCTTAACAGCATGATTGTTAACTGCATGGCAAGCAGGCCTGCAATAAGGTTCATGTTATTAGCTTAAAAAGTCCAAGCATTGAATAGCAGATTTTATCCTGCTCTTGCAAGATCCCTTTATCTGTAAAGCAGAGAAAAGAGTGGAGGTGCTATGTGACTGGACTGTTGAAATGAGCTCTGTGTGGGTCTGTCTTGGAAGAAGTATCTGGAAACTATAGCTAGTCCAGAATGCTATGACCAAGCTGTTGACAGGAGCGAGATTGGGGGTATAGCATCATCATCATCATTATTCATTTCTATACCGCCCAATAGCCGAAGCTCTCTCTGCGGTTCACAACAAATTCCTTTATTACAACAGTCCCATAGGATTCCAGTCTATTTCCAATTCAAAGTTCAGGTTATGATGTTAAAGCCCTGAAAACTTTGGAACCAGGATTTGTAAAGGACCATTTTCCTTTTCATGAGCCTTCTGTTCATTAAGATCTTCTGGGGAGGCTGTCTTGTGTGTCTTACCAACATCTGCACTGTGTTTGATTGAGATGTGGGAGAGAGCCTTCTCTGTGGTTGCTTCCAGGCTGTAGAACTCCCTACCTAGTGAGGCCTGCTTTGCACTCTCTCTGCTTGTCTTCCACCAGTAGTCGAAGACTCTTCTCTTTTGGCAGGCCTAGTTGTTAATGTCTCCCAGGCATTTTATCTGTAAATTATTATCTCCCATCTCTTATCCTTTTAGCTGCTATGCTGTTTGCTTCCTTGAGCATTTTTTTAAAAAAAGTGGAAAAGGGGATACAAATATTTAAAACAAATAAATTAATTAATGTGAACATCACCTGGTATATGATGGACTTTGCACAAGCATACACTATTGTAAGAAGAGAAAGTATTGCATGAATAATATGTTTTTATTGTGTGATAATTATGTCTTATAGTAACATTTTCCCAAGCTCCCTTAAGTCATTAGGTTATCAAATGGTTTTACACACATTTTTCACATATATTTTCCACATCTTCAGCTACAGTCATGGACACACAATTTTCACAGTGTAACTACTTTGTTTACATCATCCCATTGTATCTCTTCCATTGACTTTAATGGATTCTAGAGAGATTCTGATTGATTTAGCTGGAATTAGATGCTACAAGGGATGTATGGCTATCATCAAATGCATCAACCCAGCATCTCTTCGCTCTGTAATGTGCAGATAAACAAAACCTAGTGGCAGGATTAGCACATAACAATAAACCAGGAATCCTGGCTTATTAAAACACAATGTGCAGAAGCCCTGCTGTGTACAGGATTGCAGCTTGTGTGGTAAGTAAAAAAAAAAAAAGAGAGAGAGAAGGAAATCTAAAATCAAGTATAAGAAAAGGGTGAGCAGTTGGATATTTCTTATTTTCTGGGTGGAAAGAATGCTATTTTCTATGTTTGCTTCTGCTTCATTTCTCCCACTTCTATGAATAGGTAAACAAAATAGGCATAGATAATTTACTGTTACATCCAAACCTGGGATCATGGTTTACTGTGGACAAACAAGCTAGGATTTGCAAACCAACAGCAAACCCTGACTTAAGGATAGTTTACGATCCTGGCTTATGTGGGTACAATAAACCATAATCCTAGATTTGCGTGTAACACTAAGCTGTCCATGCCTATTTTGTTTACTTGTTTGTGTGCTCAGGAGAAGCAAATTGGCTGCATGCTTGTGTACATTGTGGTTTAAATTGCTAGGTTAGGCTGAGACTCAGTGAGCGGCCCAAAGTCACCCATTGAGCTTCATCCCTGAGTGGGGACTTGAACCTTGGTCTCCCCAGTCCCAGCCCACCACTCTAACTGCTAGACCACACTGGCTCATAATTATTTACAGGTATAGGAATGTATATTGAAAAACAAATGTAGTGGCATATTTGTGGGCGATAAGTCTGTGCATAGGTGAGGTCTGGGATTTGCATAAGCAATGTGTTAAAACTAAATAATAGGCATATTTTAACATGTATTATGGCATCACTTAGGCTGGACAACAAAACTGCTTCCTGATCACATTTAGCCACTAATGTTGTATTTGCATGTCTTGGGAATTCTTTCGTTGAATATGCAAATGATATAGTGTAGATTTAGTTGCAGTTTTCCAGTTTGGGACATGCTTCAAATATGGTCCCACGCTTTAAAGAAGGAGCTCCCCTGCCCTTGCCACAGTTTTATATTTCCTTAATATGTAAGTGATGGCTGCCCATAAAATTCTAAGTCCTTTGTGATTGCTTCCAAAGTTAAAGAGAGATTCACTTGGCAAGGTCCATTATGAACTTCTTGCTTTCACATTGAGTTCTATGTGAAACCAAGTCATGGGAAAGGTCCAATATACATTTGGATCCTAGGCCAATGCATGTTCAGAAAAAGTGACTTCAGAATCTCTGGAAAACAACCATCAGTAGAAACAGCTCATACACGCACAAAAGGGAATAGATTACTTTGTATGTAAGTCACAAGGTGAATTTGAATCACGTGGGATACGTAGAAAATACTAGTCTATGGTGTCTCCCTTCCCTCCATTAACAAGGTTTTTTTTTAATCTGATAAGTTGTTTTCCAGTGGGAGTGCAAATAAAGACTTACTCATCATCTTAAGTACTTTTTCAGAAGATTGCTAATCAGAGCCTCACTTCCTGAATACCAGACAAACTGAGAAAGATCTTAGTAACAGAGTGGGTTTGTTTTGTTTCCAAGACACATTCGTTATATCTGTGCACTAATCCTCAAGAAAGGAGGCCCTCAGTATGTGAAAAGATTATTACTCAGACTTAATGATGACAATACACTTATGGGAAGACTTGAGAAATCTAGCTTTGAAGTTCGGCATGGGTCTACCCTTAATAGGAATATCTTTCTGATTATCCTTCTGCTTAACATAAACACACAAATTATGAAACTGTATGTAAGAAGCATACTCTACAATTGCACTTATTTTCTTTAACATATCTGATTTATCCACACAACATTCTAGGGCTGGTTGCAAGCTTTCTAGAAACCTCCGATGTGTACCCATTTGTTGTAGTACCTTGTTTGGATATTTGGTGGGAAAGAGTGGAATCCCTGTTCTCATTTGTACGAACATTTCTGAGATCATAGCTTTAATCAGAAAAATCTAGGTTTTCTCATCATCCACACAGTGCTTATAACTTCAATTTATCCTGGGAACACTACATAAAAAATACTTAACTGCTCGACAGAACTACAGTTTCCAGGCTTTCTTGGGGCAGGAGAGCAATGAACACCTACATTTTTTTTCTACAAAGATTCCCCCCACCCCCTGGAATGTGTGAATCAGCTTAAATTGGCTTAGGGAAATCACTATCACAGGGTGTGATGGTGGCCATTTGACTGGATGAGGATGTTCATGAGTTGCTGTATATATGGTGCTACTGTAGTTTATAATTATTTATTTGATTTTACTGTTCTTACTGTTGAATGGTGTTAACGATTAATATTAGTGTTGTTGTTTTCATCAATCATTTTTTATGCTGTTTTATGGTTTTAAACTTGTATTGTTTTAATATTGTGAATTTATACATTGGACGCTGCCTTAAGGGGGTTTGACCATAAAAGGCAGCCTATAAATACTTTAAATAGATGAATTAAATATGTAAGATGGCTTTTTAAATGGACAAGTGGGACCTGCAACAAAATGTTGCAGTATGGCACGCTGTTGTTTAGGATATTCCACTCCATACCCCCTCTCTCCTAGTACCAGGTTAAGGAAAAATAATAGAGAATAGCCATGGCCCATTTCCCTTTCTTGCAAACTACAGAATGGTATCATGACATGGATGACAACAGTTTCAACTATATTGTGGTGACTGTTCTATAAACAGTGATTTATTCATTTTTTAATGAGGGAAATGCATAACACTGCAAAGAGTTGTGATGTTCTGGGAAAGAAGTTAGTTTGCATGCATACATGCATCCTTGCTTGCTTGCTAATTTATTTTGTAGGATTTATATCCCACCTTTAAATCGTTCAATTTCCAAAACTGGCTTTCTTGCTATCCTGTGAATCCTTTGTTCGCTTGAAGTAAGCAAATGTATTTATTTTTCTGGATCAAATATTCAAGATGTGTATAAACAATTAATTAACATTTTTATTATGAAGACACAAAACCTCTAAAAAAACAAAAAAGGAACAAATGACTACCTGCTGGCCGCATTGGTCAAATGATAGAATATCAGCTATTGTCCTGTTCTACAGTAGGCAGATGCCAGTCATATCTGTCCTTTTCCAGCCAGCCTACTTTAACCTCTCTTCCGTCTCTTTGTATGCACAGTGTAATTAGAGCCAACTGTCTGATTCACATGTAGCATATTTTAGCTTATTATGCCAAAATATCCATGCACTTGGTGCCTACTTGTGCCACCCTTCTCCTCCTCTCTTGTTGGAGTACCACAGTTGAAGACTTCCTAGGTTAATTAACTGTTTGCTGTTATGTCTGAACCAGGAAATGATGGTTACCAAGTTCAGAACAAACCAGGATCCAAAACCATGGTTTGAACATGGTTTCAAATCCTCATTTGTTACTTTGCAACTATAGATTCCCAGATCAGATATAGGGGCAAACTATGGTTAATTACCAGGAAGTCTTCAGCTGAGATGCACGGAGAAGGGAGGAGGGAAGGGGCAGCAACACAAGGATGGAAGGCATCGGGACAAGACTTATGCTTATCTCAGTTAATAAGCTGGAATATGAGAGTCAGTGTGGTGTAGTGGTTAGTGTTGGACTGGGTTGGATCCACGTTCTAGTCCTCACTCAGCCACAAAGCTAACTGGGTGACTTTTGGCCAGTCACTGACTCTCAGCCTAACCTACCTCATAGAATTGTTGTGAGGATAAAACAGAGAGGAGGAGAAGAGTTATCTTGGGTTCCTTCCAAGAGGAAAAAAGGTATGAAATTAATGTAATAACAAATAAATAAATGTGTTATGCTTTAGGGCCGGCGTCAAGGGTAGGCATGGTTGGGCACACCAGCAGGGGCTCACTGACAAGAGCCCCTGGACTTGCTCCTCCTTTTCATCATTGCAACCTGCTTTCTCACCTGCCTCTTGTTCTGGTCAAGGCAATAGTCATGGTGAGAAGGGGAGCAGGAGCTGCCACCGCCTACGCTCGCTGGCTCCCTGCCTATAAAGCAAGCAAACGATAACGAGGAGGAGGAGGAGCAGCAGCGGCTGGTAACACGGTTGGTGAGAAGGTCGACTCACTGAGGGAGGGGCCCATTGAAGATGTCTTGACCAAGGGCCCTCAAAACCGGCACTGTTATGCCTGAAGCAAGCTATCATGGTGTAGCAATTGGACTTGGACTAGGGAGATCCAGGTTCTAATCTCTACTTGCCATGATGCTCACTGGAACAGCTTGGATCACTCACTCTCGTTCAGCCCAACCTACCTCTCTGAGTTGTGAGGATAAAAATGGGTTGGGGAAATCATGCATATGCTGCCTTAAGCTCTTTGGGGGAAATGTAGGAAATAAATAAGGAGATGTGTGGGTGTAGCAGTTGAATGGAAAATATTATGACCTCAGAGGAGCAGTTTGGGAGGGTTGGGGCTAGTCCACCCAGTTATTAATTTACACCAGGTTGTAGTTTACATTTTGATTCCCAAGTGGTGGGTTTCAGGATCCTTGTGGGTGAGTTGCTATGCAGTCAGCTGGTGGGGATTATTGGGCAAAATGCAGCAGAGTTTTCAAGGAGGGGGAAGCATTTTGAGGTGCAAGAATAGAACCAGCAAGAACTTCTGTTGGCTGGTGCCCTAAATAAAGAACCTGCAAAGTGGTTGTGAATATTAGTAACTGAATCAAATGTACCATGAAGCTTTCTGATTGCAAATTAAGTTCCGGGGAATCTAATTTTGATTCAGGATTCAAACAGAACTCAGGCTGCTCGCTTTCAGTTGTGGAATAATGTTTTTTTCCTGTCTGATTCTGACATGGCATGGACAGTATGTGCAATTCCTTATCAGTACTGCAGCATAACTTGCCTCCATGTGAGCCTTGTACATGAACATGGACTTTGTTCTGAAAGAATTTAATTAAATGCAGATGTAGCCTCATTGTATGCCATTTCATGTTGGTGTGCAATAAAGCTGTGTAGGTTTCTTTTTTCACCTGAATAAAACATAAACATCTGTAAAATAAATTATGCATTTCAAAGAAAAACCATTTATAACATGAAATGAGTTCATGGTGGATTTTTAAAATTACGATAGGGAATAGCACACACAACATCTAGTGTTGTTGCATGATTAGGCTGACTATGACTTAGGTCTGTAGAGAGAAACAAGCAAGGTAGAGCTTTTTTAACTAATTCTTTCCAGACCTTGTGTGACTTGCAGAAGACTTTAGTTCTTCCACTGCGTTATTAATTTATGAGTTAAGGGCAATATAATATCTATAAATCTGATTTAGTGCTTGACTTTTTCCTGGCTTGTGTAGGCTGTAATCTTCAAAGCATCAATGAGAATGGGCTACTTGCTGAAAAATCAGAAAGAGTTGCCTTTCTTTTTCTGTTTACTTGTGAGTAGGGTGCAACTTAAATCCAGGTTTTTAAAAATGTAAATTGAATTTGTAACAACTTCAATTTTTTTCCATAAAATTACTATTTATTATAAGTTTGTTAAACCAGACTTTACACTTATAAACTCTTAAAATGAATCCTTGGCCTGGCACATAGTCCAGTATTAAACCCATTGACTTCAGGACTGCTATTTTACATAAATAACGGGTTGTTTTGAGGTTAAACATGATAAATGTGCCATCATAGATTGTTTGTATGGACTTGATGCTGGGAGCTAGGTGCCTGGCTCTTAGATTCAGGCTATGGAGATATCTCTGGAGATAGCCAACGATTCTGCCTGGGCTGTTTTGTGCTCCTGTTTTATGCCCTCCATGTCAAGTCACCCTAAGTTATATTTTTAAAAGATAGAGTTTACTTCAAAAGATTACAGTGCCAGTATCTGATGTTCTTCACGATCTCCTCCCCTTATCTTCCATGGCATCTCCCACCCTCTTTGTTCCCTATTTATATTTAGGCTTGTCCATTCTCCTTCCATAAGCAGCTCTTCTCTGAGATTTTAAAAGTTAAACATAAGCAGAAATAATGCTCTCTCAGCTAATTGTTTTGCAGACACATTATTCAAGCGCTCTACTATCGGACTCCTCAGGATGCCGAGTCATGAAAGTCGCAGACCACTGCCTAATCTTTACTGCATACAGCCTCTGGATTTTCCAAGATCTGAGAGTTCTTGTGTTTCTTGTGAGGTACCTAGGTATCTTTAGCTTTCATCTACATCTGACCATCATAGTTAAGAGGAGTTCGATGCTTAATTTTGCTTACTCTCTGACTACCACTGTGGTTAGTTGAAGGCCTATGTTCTTAATATAGCTTAAAGTTTTCTTTCATCCAGTTCAGATGATAATTTAAGCCAAGGGTGTACGATGGCCCCAAAGGGGTGCATCAAGCGGTGCCAGGGGGCCACACAGGCACATGCTTGCACACACACACACAAGCTTGGGGATTCTTTTGCTAGAGAGAGGAGAAAAGGAAGGCAACCCCTTGCTAGTGCTAGCAAGGGATGCCCTGTGGTTTCTCTTGTAAGTGCTAATGCTAGCAAGGGAATCCCTTCCTTATCTCTGATTTCTCATCAGTTCAAGAAACCCCAGGCTAGCGCAGGAAACCACAGGCAGTGCCACTACCTTAGCAGATGCTGGGGGTGGGGGGAGTCTGGTAGGTTGCCAGAAATGGGTCGCATTTGGCCCACCTGATGCATTTTTTGCACCCCTGACTTAAGCCATAGTCTAGGTCAGGGATCCCCAACAAAACTCCCACTGGAACCATGGCACCTGTGGCAATCTTGAATGGCACCTGCAAAGCTATCCGCTCCCTGCCCCCTTCAAATTTTATTTTTAAATTTAAAAAACTTGAAAAATGTTAGGATGCCAGATTCTCCTTCCTGTTCCTGAACCTGCTGTAAATCAGCTGTTCAGTGGGCAGGAAGAGAAGGAAAATGTTGCTTCCAGGCTCCAGCCAATCTTCTTCTGTCCACACTTTTTCTCTCCCTTCCCCATCCCTAGCCGCCTTCTTTCTCTCCCTTCCTAGCCCCTAGCCTTGCTGTTTCTCTCCAACTCACCCCTTTATCTTGCTGTTTCTCTCCACTCCCATCCTTTAGCCTCACTCTTTCTTTCCCCTCTACCCCTTTGCCTTGCTATTCCCCCCCTCCCAGCCTTGTCTCACTATTTCTCTTTTCCCCACCTGTTTTGACTAGCCAGACCCCCACGGCAGCCATTTTGTAACTAACTGCATCCTCCATGAGAGCTGTTTTGTGGTGGTGCCCACAACAGGTTATAAAATTCCCAATTGTGCCCATGGGTCTAAAAGAATTGGGGACCACTGGTTTAAGGGATTGGGAACAAGCTGTGGTGCAACCTTGCTGCACACACTGCTACTCCTCCACATGCAAGAGGATAAAAGTGAAATCTTCTGCTTTTGCTTTAGAACAAACCCCAGTTCTGTGAACTTGGGAACACAGAATTGAGATTTGTTCTAATAAAAGTTAGTTAATATACCAGGATATGAAATTATGGTTTGAACAAATAATAGTTCCTGGAGGTCATGAATAACATGGAACTTTGCTTTGTTCTAAAGTCAAAACAGAAGCTTTTGCTCTCTTGTGAGCAGAGGAAAAAAGGGGCAGGGGATAATGCAAGCCCAGGCTGTCCAGGGTTTGTTCCTGATCAGCTGGACCATAGAGCATTTCTACATGAGGCTTTTATTGTAGGCTCATGATTGCTCACTCATGGAAGTTTGTGGGTCCTTTACACAATGTTGTCAATCTCCAGGGCTTCTCTTGCACTTTCTGACCTTTATCCCGTTTTTTAAAAGATCAGAGATAACGCAGTAATAAATGTAAATCTGCTATAACCTCAGCACCATCTAGTGGCTGTAAAATGTTCTTTAAAAAAAAGTTCTAGCATATAGAACTTGCCGAGAAAGAAATTCCCCGATTCAGAGCATGTATCTGCCCGTGTAAAGTAGCCGATCTTAATCCTGCAAAGATTCTGGAAGCAGAAGTCTTGATAAGGATGTGGGATTTTAGCCTTGTGTGGTGAAGCTCATGGTTTAGGTGATTATCTGAATTGGGTCATTTGTGCTTGCTTGCTTGCTTGCTTGCTTGCTTGCTTGCTTGCTTTCTTTCTCTTTCTTTCTTTCTTTCTTTCTTTCTTTCTTTCTTTCTTTTTCTTCTGCTGCTTACTTGAGCAAAATCCTGCAATACTTTCTCCCTTTTCTTTCTTTATTATTATTATTGCTTTCATCCTTTATTAACCTTATGTCTGTCACTAACTACATTAGACATTCACCTCTTGCATTTTTGCTTTGTACCAGGGCGGTTTATCTTCTTGTGCTTTATTATAATCGTTTGGGTGGTCTTCTAGATAGGATGTGCTTTCTTAGCCTTGCAGCATCTTGTATCTATTAATCTGAGGCAAATGACTGCAAGAGGGGAAGATCTGGCCTCTTTCAAGTGGGGTGCATTTCTCTTGGTGATTCTTATGAGAAGCACTTCTTCCATAAAAGAACTTGGATGAGTTGTTGCCTTG
This sequence comes from Heloderma suspectum, assembly GCF_057233095.1. Lineage (NCBI taxonomy): Eukaryota > Metazoa > Chordata > Lepidosauria > Squamata > Helodermatidae > Heloderma > Heloderma suspectum. The sequence continues at coordinate 46,592,203 of NC_139459.1, forward strand.
TAATTTCAAAGTTCTGTCACTGAATCCTGTCTTTGAAATAAAATATTCAAGACAAACCACAAATTTGTTCAGTGTGGTTTACTAGGGTAGTTTCCCCCAATCAATATTTTTTCTAACTTTAGTAGAGATGTTGTGATTTTCTTTTAATTCGGTGAACCTATCCATGCAATTTTTTTTCCTTTCACTCATCTCTCATAATAACCTGAGTTTTAAGATCACAACAGAGGCTGAGGTTCCACTAAAACACCTCATGGCAGGAAGAGACAGCAGTGAATGGTGGTGAATAGGTTGAGGCACTAAACGTCATATGCAGGATGGTAAAAGTTTTCCGAGGATTGTGAGGTTGCACCTGTCTTGTATATGTATGAATGACGGCCTTATGGACAGACTTCTGTTGAAGTAACATTGCCCTCATGTGGTGGAGGGTGATAACAATAATGACTTCTCTCAGTGGTTTGTTGTCCACAAGGTTGTACCCTCTCTCTCTCTCTCTCTCTCTCTCTCTCTCATATTTCTTTCCATACACTTTATTCATTTAAATACTTCTTTTTACTTCAGCATAAGATAAGTTCTGTATCTTATGGTATTGTAACATTGGCCTAACATTCCATTTCTGACTTTGATTTGGTAATCACTCCTTACCACCTGCTGGATTTGATTGTTTTCATTCCTTATAAGTTCTTCCATCTTGTATCAACTGTTTGCCAGAAACATTCATTGTTCCTCTACTGTCCATGCAGCTGTATCTCTCTGATTCATTTTTAGTTTTCTCTCCTTTGCAAACCTCTTTGAGTTTTAATTGCTTTTTTGCATGCTTCCAGAGGGGTAGCTGTGTTAGTTTCTGCATGTTTTTTTCTTTCCTGGAACCCTATGAGCACATCTGTAGCAAAATAACCCCAGAATTGTATTTCAAGTCCATGTTTGTATTTCAAACCTAAATACTAGTCTCTGTGTATAATTATTAGATGTTCATCTTTTCCTGACCCTTCCCCCCCGTTTCAGTTCATTCCTTGAAGATGATCACCCAAAAACCTTACTAAAAAATACTGTTTTCATCAACAAACAAGACCTTGTGTTTAAAGTTAATTTTTTTTAGGGCTGAATAAATTGCTCCAAGCAGGATGGATTTGTATGTTTGTTTTCTAGAATGTAGACTGTGAAATGTGTGAGCTGGGAATAAAGTGTTCTCCAAATATAGCAGTCCTAATGAATTTGGGGCCACACATGCAGCCTCCCTGTATCTTAGTGATGTGGGTTTCCAGAAAATTTTGAATTGGAAACTTTTCTGGAAAAGTAGGCTAATTTGTATAGGACCATTTGCATTGGGGAAAATTCAGTTCATATCAGAAAATTTTCAGATGCAGATTAGGTCTTTTGCATAGGGAAAATTTTCAGTTTGCATTGGAAAATGGTCTGATGCCCTAGAGAGATCTAATTTAACATGTTTATTTTACTTGCATTTAGTAAACAAAGCTAAAAAAAAGAAGTATTCCATGTTATTTTTTTTGTCCCAATACACCACCAGTATTTGACCTGAAATATTTGAGGGGAAACAATTAAAGCACATATAATGTGATTTAAAGATTACATTATATATAACTTTTTATTGGAATACTTGTAAAAATGTAAAGACAATAGCATGTACTTCTCTTACGTTGTTTAAATTTAAGACAAAAAAACAAAGGTACTGAAAAATGTTGACAGAATAATTAATTTTACCAATCCAAACAACTGTGTATGATATGCTGACAACCGCTCATCTATTTTAACTGAGTTCAACTGTCTTCCACTAAGGTTATTGGGTCACCTTCAGATTTGCTGTCAGTGCTTATTAGATCCATTTCACTCTGAAACATACGTGTACTTCAGTGACATATATGTATGCTAGGCATAATCACCTGAAAAACAATGATTACAACTTTGAAACTGCCAAGCTTGCCTAATATTGGATTTGCAATTGGCATACATTCATTTTTACAAATGAACTTATGGAAGGGAACATTTTCCATAGAAAAATTAAGCACTGGAAAATTTTCAGGAAAAAATTCAGTGTCACATCGGTCATCTTTAAGGGCACTCTCAAGGGCTTTATCAGAAGTACAGGTGCAATTACTTCTTCCTTAGATGTCCCTTCTTTTTGGAGATGAATAATCATTTCCCAAAAAGAAGAGGCCTGCAAGGAGTTATTTTAAAAGATGTAACCACAAGTCTTTTAGGAAAATAGGAAGTAGGCTATCTGTCCATCTAGCCTAGTATTGTCAACACTGCCTTGTACAGAATTATACAGCCTTATACTGACTTATACTGCCTTATCTGCCATATACTGAATTAGACTGTACGTGTACAAACCTGCACACATTCTAGCAAGACTCACACACCCGCTTATAAGGAATCTTTAGACATTGGCAATAGAGCGTCTATGGCTAAGAAGGCGATTCCCACCCAAAGAGATTCACACTCAGACACTGTTGGAGAGGATGACATCACAATGGCACATTTATTGGGGTTTACAAAGATTCAGTGCACAAGCTAGTTTGGGGGGAATTAGCTGAGCAAATGAATTTAACACTTAAGTCCTATTGGGGATGCTCCAGCCTTCACCAAGTTATGTTTTGGTGGAGAAATTAGCTGCATTGTTGGTGATGCTGAGTTCCAGGCATCTTTAAAGACTGTGGGAAGGAGTATTCTTGAGGCCTGAAGCCTACACACAGAGAGAGAGAGAGAGAGAAAGAGAAGGGAAAGCAGGGGTGGGGGATACAATTTGTACTGAGAACCTTCAAAAGCAATATTTGGAGTGTAGACTGTCGATGGCTGTGTAGACTGCATGGTGAATTGCCTGCCTGGTGCGAAGGTTGCAGATATCATGTACTGTCTAGATAGCCTAGTAGATAGTGCTGGGATGGAGTCAGTGGTCGTGGTCCATGTTGGTACCAACAGTGTGGGGAAATGTAGTTGTGAGATCCTGGAAGCCAAATTTAGGTTGCTAGGTAGGAGGTTGAAATCCAGGACCACCAAGGTGGCTTTCTCTGAAATGCTACCTGTTCCACACTCAGGGCCAGCTAGACAGGCAAAGCTGAGGAGTCTCAATGTGTGGATGAGACAGTGGTACAGGGAGGAGGGGTTCAGATTTGTTAGGCATTGGGGAACATTTTGGGACAAGCTGGGCCTGTACAAGAGGGAGGGGCTCCACTTGAACCAAAATGGAACGGACTGCTAGTGCTAAACATAAGAAGGGTGGCAGAGCAGCCTTTAAACTAAACCCTGGGGGAAAGATGACAGGAGCTGGAAAGCATCTGGTTTGGGTTATATCCTGGCATGCTATGGTCCATGGGGTCATGAAGAGTTGGACATGACTGAACAACAACAACAACTGTTCACTCAAAAGAGAAAGACTTCGTAAGAAGACCATCTGTCCATCTATCTTAGTATCGACATTGACTGGCAGCAGCTCTCAAGGGTTTCAGGCAGGAGTTTTTCCTGCCCTCCCTGGAGATGGTGGAAATCGAACCTGGAACCTTCTGTATGCAAAGCATCTGCTCTATCACTGAACTACGGCCCTTCCTCTTCTGCTGAGCCACCTGAGCGTTGTTTATTAATGTAGCTTCTGCATCTCATAAATGGGATAGAAATGAAAAATATTTCAATAAGCTTCGTAGTGAGTTAACCTTACTGTTCTGTAAAGCTTCATAACTCACTGGCAGCACAAGTCCCCTTTCTTGGTTTCTTCTAGTTGCTTGCTTTTAAACTTTTCTATTTTGTTTAATCGTTGGTGAAGACAATGATAGTGCAATTGACTGCCATGATTATGCCTACTTTATCAATAAGTGTTTTGTGAGTATATATGATATATATAAAGTGTGTGTGTGTGTGTGTGTGTGTGAATGAAATCTGGCGAACATCAATATGTGAATGTTGGCAAACCAGGTGGATTTTGGAAATGCTGTTTGTTAGACATGCACTGGAGATGAGCTCACCTCACTACCTCACTTCTCTGAACAGTGAGAAATTCCAGAGGCACAGTGCTTGTCTGGGCTTGGCTCCCTTAGGAGGAAGTCATTAGGTGCTTATTGGTGTTTTATAATAATTGCATTTATTTACAAATATACAAGTTAAGCAAATATATAGCCATAGGTTTAATACTACAAAGTCCAGACAGCCAAAGTCCACTGCTCCCACATCAGATTTCCAGGGAGACAGCCAGCACCATAATATGCTCACATTCCTGCAGTCTCTCTTCATACACAATAATCTGAATTACCTCATTCTTAGGTGGGAGGGGGAAAGATCTGCCCCCTTCTCTGATCAGTTTTTCTTGTTTAGAACATTCTGAAATGATCCAATATCAAGCAGAAAAGGTCTAAACATTTAGTTTCCATGGAAACACATCCTCTGTGTCCTCTAACAAAAGGTGGTTGCCAACATTGCCAAGACCACTAAGGCGATCTCCAGCAGGATCTCTGGCTCCATTAACCCTCTCCAAATTTCCAATCTTACAACACTATTTAGGACATAGGAAGCTACCTTTATATTGACTCAGACCATTGGTCCATGTAGCCCAGTCTTTTTGACACTGACTGGCAGCAGCGCTCTAGGGTTTCAGGCATATGCAAAGCATCTGTTCTACCACTGAGTTATAGCCCTGCTGTCATATGCCAGTCTGCCACTCCTCAGGTGACAGTGAGATGTGGTGAGAGGCCTCTCTTGAGAATCAAAACATACAGATAGGCTCAGGTGGATGAAGGTCCTTTAGATTATCCTGATATCAAACATTTTAAGGGTTTATGGTTCAAAAACTGCACTTTGAATTGGTTCTGGAAATAAATTTTGAGTCAGCAAAGCTGGTATAACATTATATAGCCTGAAAAATGGGCTCTGGTCAGCACAGATTTTGCATAACTGGGTTTTCTGGATATTTTTTTCAAAGGCAGCCACATGTAGAGCACACTACAGTAATCTAATCTGAATGTAACCAAGGCATGCGTAACTGTGACAAGACCTGCCTTTTCCAGGAAAGGATGTAGTGGGCACACCAGCCTAAGCTGTGCAAAAAAACACTCCTGGCTAGCCACTGTCACCAGCTGGTTATCCAGGAGTGATGCCAAGTCCAGGAGTACTCCCAAGCAAAAGCTGAGAAGAAATGAGGAACAAGAAGCATAAGCACTAACTAGAGAAGAAAAGTAAACTTGCTTAGGTGGAGATAAGGCAAGAGAAAAAGAACAGAAAAACATACAGTGGACAAAGCATGCAGGAGAGCAAATCATGAGCCAAAGTCACTCAGAGGCTTATGGGCAGGAACTGAGATAATGGAGATTAGGACAAAGCCAAGGCTGTGGGGCTTGATAGATCATTGATAGAATGATCTCAGTACGAATCCAAGGCAAACCATTCAACATCACAGTAATTCAAGTCTATGCCCCAACCACTGATGCCGAAGAAGCTGAGGTTGATCGGTTCTATGAAGACCTACAACACCTTCTAGAACTAACACCCAAAAAAGATGTCCTCTTCATCATAGGGGATTGGAATGCTAAAGTAGGAAGTCAAGAAATCACCGGGATAACAGGCAGGCATGGCCTTGGTGTACAAAATGAAGCAGGACAAAAGCTAATAGAGTTTTGCCAAGAGAACATGCTGATCATAGCAAACACTCTTTTCCAACAGCACAAGAGGCGACTCTACACATGGACATCACCAGATGGTCAATATCGAAATCAGATTGATTATGTCCTTTGCAGCCAAAGATGGAGAAGCTCCATACAGTCTGTAAAAACAAGACCTGGAGCTGACTGTGGCTCAGATCATGAGCTGCTTCTTGCAAAATTTCGTCTTAAATTGAAGAACGTCGGGAAAACCACTAAACCGTTCAGGTATGACCTAAATCATATCCCTGATGAATATACAGTGGAGGTGAGGAATAGATTTCAGGGATTAGACCTGATAGACAGAGTGCCTGAGGAACTATGGACGGAGGTCCGTAACATTGTTCAGGAGGCAGCAACGAAATCCATCCCAAAGAAAAAGAAATGCAAGAAAGCCAAGTGGCTGTCTGATGAGGCTTTACAAGTAGCTCACGAAAGAAGGGAAGCGAAAAGCAAGGGAGAAAGGGGAAGATATACCCAACTGAATGCAGAGTTCCAGAGAATAGCAAGGAGAGACAAGAAGGCCTTCTTAAATGAACAATGCAAAGAAATCGAGGAAAACAACAGAATGGGAAAGACTAGAGATCTCTTCAAGAAAATCGGCGATCTCAAGGGAACGTTTTGTGCAAAGACGGGCATGATAAAGGACAAAGAAGGCAGGGACAAAACAGAAGCAGATGAGATTAAGAAGAGGTGGCAAGAATACACAGAAGAACTATACAGGAAAGATCTGAATGTCCCTGATAGCCATGATAGTGCGGTCACTGAACTTGAGCCGGACATCCTAGAGAGTGAAGTCAAGTGGGCCTTAGGAAGCATTAGTAACAACAAAGCTAGCGGAGATGACAGTATTCCAGCCGAGCTATTTAAAATCCTAAAAGATGATGCTGTTAAAGTGCTGCATTCAATATGCCAACAAATCTGGAACACTCAACAGTGGCCACAAGACTGGAAAAGGTCAGTTTACATTCCAATTCCAAAGAAGGGCAACGCCAAAGAGTGTTCAAACTACCGCACAATTGCGCTCATTTCACATGCCAGCAAGGTGATGCTCAAAATCCTACAAGCTAGGCTTCAGCAGTATGCGAACCGAGAACTACCGGAAGTACAAGCTGGGTTTCGAAGAGGCAGAGGAACTAGAGATCAAATCGCCAACATTCGCTGCATCATGGAGAAAGCAAGAGAATTCCAGAAAAACGTCTATTTCTGCTTCATTGACTACGCTAAAGCCTTTGATTGTGTGGATCACAACAAACTGTGGCAAATTCTTAAAGTGATGGGAGTACCAGACCACCTTACCTGTCTCCTGAGAAACCTGTACAAGGGTCAAGAAGCAACAGTAAGAACCAGACATGGAACAACCGATTGGTTCAAAATTGGGAAAGGAGTACGACAAGGCTGCATATTGTCACCCTGCTTATTTAACTTATATGCAGAGTACATCATGAGAAATGCCGGGTTGGATGAATCAGAGATCGGAATTAAGATTGCTGGGAGAATTATCAACAACCTCCGATATGCAGACGATACCACCCTAATGGCAGAAAGCGAAGAGGATCTCAAGAGCCTCTTGTTGAGGGTGAAAGAGGAGAGTGCAAAAGCTGGTTTGAAACTCAACATTAAAAAAACGAAGATCATGGCATCTGGCCGCATCACTTCCTGGCATATAGAAGGGGAAGAAATGGAAGCAGTGACAGATTTTACTTTCTTGGGCTCCAAGATCACCGCAGACGGTGACTGTAGCCCTGAAATTAAAAGACGCTTGCTCCTTGGGAGGAAAGCTATGGCCAACCTAGACAGCATAGTAAGAAGCAGAGACATCACCTTGCCGACAAAGGTCCGTCTAATCAAAGCTATGGTTTTCCCAGTGGTAATGTATGGCTGTGAGAGCTGGACTATAAGGAAGGCTGAGCGCCGAAGAATTGATGCTTTCGAACTGTGGTGCTGGAGAAGACTCTTACGAGTCTCCTGGACTGCAAGGAGGTCAAATCAGTCCATCCTAAAGGAAATCAACCCTGAGTGCTCATTGGAAGGACAGATACTGAAGGTGAAGCTCCAGTATTTTGGCCACCTAATGCGAAGAGAAAACTCCCTGGAAAAGACCCTGATGCTGGGAAAGACTGAAGGCAAAAGGAGAAGGGGACGGCAGAGGATGAGATGGCTAGATAGCATCACGGATGCAATGAATATGAACTTGAGCACGCTCCGGGAGAGAGCGCAGGACAGGAAGGCCTGGCGTGCTATGGTCCATGGGGTCACGAAGAGTCGGACACGACTGAACGACTGAACAACAACAACAAGGCTGTGGGGAGGTGGAACCACTAGAGCAAAGAGACAAAGGAGCAAAAGTAATCAAAAGAGGAAGAATCAGCAGCAAAATAAAGAGGAAGCAGCAAAACCAGTTGAAGCAGAAGGTTAGCAGAAGGGAAAGATAGGTTCTGTTAAAATAGCCCTTCATAGGCTGTAGAAACAGTACATTCATCCTGCCATGTTTATACATCTATAGAGGTCTGAAAACCTAAAGCAGGGCTGGGGAATATGTGGCCCTCCAGATGTTGTTGGACTGCAACTTCCATCAGACCTAGCCAACATAACCAGTGGTGAGGGATGATGGGAGTTGTAGTCCAACAACATCTGGAGGACCATAGTTTCTCCATCACTGACTTAAAGTGATAGTGCTTGCCTACCAATTAAAAATAAAATATGCCTCAGCCATAAATCAGTGGGTCACAGGATTCATTACATATACTTCTTTGTCACAGATTCTTCTGGATAGAGAAGCTGTTGATCACAAATGGCTGTTAAGCAAGCTTTGTTTCCTGCTGTTTGTATCTCATGATCTGTCCTCCAAATACTGACACAACATTTTTTGTAACTTTCTTGTAAAATGCTGAATTTGTAAATGGCTTAAGTTCAACCAAGGACCATTGAATTTGATTGAGATTTAGGCACATGTGACTGGGCTGCTGGAGGCAGACTTTCCCATCCCCTCCTTCCCACAGGAAACCTTTTAGCCCCCTGAAAATGCTACTCAGGGGTTGGGGGACCCTGCTGAATAGATTAGGCTGTGGTGCATGGAGAAGGGGAGAATGTTGAACATTTAGGCCACTGCTCAGTGCAGGAATCCAGTTTAAAGCATCCCTGACAGATGGATGTCCAATCTTTGCTTGAATACCTCCAGCGACTGAGAGCCTGCCACCTCAATAGACAGTTGGTTTCATTGTCTGATTCTCTTCTCAAGGCTAAACACACCAAGTTACTTCAATCTTTCCTCATAGGACTGAGTTTCCAGTTCCCTGATCATTGTTGTTGCCCTTCTCTGAACTCTTTTCCAATGTATCCAATTCTGATTTATTTTGCTGGGAAGCTGTGACCAGTGATGCGCATATTATAAGCAGCAGAATGGATACATATACAGTCATTATATATGATGAAATACACACCTCATTCATGCTTTTTCCTACAAAAACATACTTTCTGTGTAGGAAATGCATCATAACATGAATGTATGGGCCTAAAAATTTCAGGATGCTTCTAGATGGAGGGCACCTAGCATTACCAATCAGAAGGCATTGTGTAGCTGTTCTGTCTTTATTTCCTTAATGCATTTTCTTTGGCAAGAAAAAAGGGGAGAAGGAAGCAGTCAGAAAACATGGGAACGTTAGAAATGGAAGATGACGATATCTAGACCCCCCCATAAAATTCTGTGAATGAGGCAGGGTGATTGCACAATAAAACCCTTGTCTGGAAGCAGTCCAGTCCTATACATGTCTACTCAAAAGAAAGTCCTGTTTAATTCAATTGGGCTTACTCCCACATAAATAGGCAAAGGATTACAGCTTTAGCTGCAATTCTACACACTTCCCTGGGGGTAAACCCCATTGAACACCAGGGGACTTACTTCTGAGTAGACATGCATAGGATTGAGCTGTTAGTTATGTATCAGGAAGAAGTTTGCAACCAGAGAAGTTAGTGTGTGGAAGAAACTGTTCAGGGAAGTTATCCAATGTACATCATTAGTAGGTTTAAAAATAGGCTAAACACTTTTAGGGAAGGTTTGACATAATTGGCAGGCACTGTTGTTTAAAAGCAAAGTAAGTGATCTAGGACAACTTTTTATGTTTATAGGCCCTCCTAATTTGCTCTTCGCTTTTACATTTACATGAGTTAGGGAATGTTCAAAAGTTTTGAATGGCTGAAAATTCAAGACACAATCAGAAATACTAAAAAAAAAAATCTAGCAGCAGCAGATAGATAAATGACCATTCTGAAAGAAAACAAGCAAGGTAGGGGAGAGGGAGGGATGCTCAAGCAGTTTGCTGTGGCATTTCTAAGCAAACCAACCTGATTTGCACTTCCTGGGGACTAACGCACAGATCAGAATGCAGCCTAGAAATCTCCAATGCACAAATGACAATAGATAAGTCTGTCTTCCAGCAACTGGTACACCAACTGAAGTTTATAAAAATCACTAGAAAGCCACAGTCTTCCATTCAGCATGGGCCTCTTAACACTATCCCCACCACCACTACCATGAAAAGAATATATGATTATTTCAATTATATTTACTTCAGTTCAGTTATAATACAGTATAAGGTCATGTATATTAGGTTTCCAATGTTGAAAAGCTGGATTGCATTTATCTAAAATTCTGAGTGGCCTGTTGAGTGAGAATTATGATCTTGTTATTTTACCCTTCCTTCCTCTGTCTGGACCAGAGTTATTCGCTGCAAGGCCTGAGGGCTGCTGGTGGCTCCCAGTCACTTCAAGTGTGGCTGTCCACCCCTCTCTTTCATTCACAGTCTCTCTTTGCAGTAGCGCTCACTCTATCAGCAGGGGTACTCTACCTTTACCTTGCTGTTTGCTTTAGCAGTGAGCCAGTTGCTGTGATCTGGAGGAAGCTTCATTGGTTGGAACTCAGGAGATCTGCTGCTTGCCAGCTGTAAGGTGGCTGAGGTGCAGGGGAGAATGCAGGAGCAATCAGCGAATTAGTTGTGGAGGAGGAGGAGCCCAAGAGGCAAAGAGCCATGTGATTTGGTAGCTGTAATGGTGCACTGCACAGGAGCCAGAGTCGAAGCAGGAAATTGAATGCACAGGCGTGAAACAGAGAACAGTGAGGACCTGTGCTGGGAGATTTTGCAACACTGAGTAGAGCAGAACACTCGCTCAGCGATGAGAAAGAAGATCCATCCAAATCCAAGGACCAAGTGAGCCTGTTGGAATTTGCCTGCCTGCCTGATGACTGACTGACTGAGGTCTTGCTTGGACAATGTGGAGGTGGATGAGGAGGGGAAGCCCAAAAAGGTCTCCAGCTCAGTCAGGTGCAGAGCACTGCCAATTGACCTGGGGCAGGGGGAAGAGGAGAGGCTTCATATGGCCTGGGAAAGTCCCCAAGTGGCTTTGGTGGCAGTGCTTGGAGCCAAAGTGGCTCCTGCATGAAAATTAGTGAAGATCACTGGTCTAGACTTTTCTTCAGTCCTTACACTCTAAGAACAAGTCAATAGGAATTGGTCCTGCATATGTCAGTAGAATGGGCTTGTTCAGTACAATATTCTGGTAGATTGTGCTGCAATCTTTATTAAGAACAGTTTGTGTTAATGTGCAGTATAAAACATTAATGATTCACTCAGCATTTGGCCATCTTTTTTCTTATAGAGTTCAATTATAGAGTCCTGATTTAGAGCAATAGAAGGTTATCCCAAGGTTGTCCTAATTACAGGAGAATGAATGTTTGGCTGTGTTTGGAGAGATGATGTATGCGTACAAGAAAGGGGATTTCATCTGGGAATCTTGAACCTTAAATGATTTCATCTGGAATGATTTCATCTGGAACAAAAGAGGAAAGAATCCTAATTTCCCTCCCACTTGAAAAATTTTTGAACAGTTATGCTATCCCAGTATTTGTGGCCAAGGTTGCTCTGCATAGCACACACTTTTTTCCCCCTGTGCACCTTTCTTTTGAGATACCAAGGAATACCAAGCTGTCTGCATTCTTTTTCCCATATAGAGGATTTAATAGGTTTTGGAAGTACGGCAAATCTTCACTAAGTTTTCAAAACACAATGCTATGGTTGTAGACCTAAGGAATTTGAAATATAATAACAAAGAGTAATTGGAACAAATCCATAGTCCAGGAAATTGGAACACTGATGATGTTGAAAAACATTAGATATCTGATCTTTTTACCACTAAAGGACAAAAATGTCAAGTTTTGGTTTAAGTGAGATTGTACAGGTATGAATCACAACCTCATGGTATCAGTATCCTACTAGATGTTTACTTAAGTTCCATATTGTTTCTCATTTCATTTTTCATGATACAGGTGGAGTGGGCTGGCATATTTCCTTTCCAACATTAGAAAGAGAAAAATCCATATATCTGGAGAGGAACATGACACTACTTGGACACAGACAATCGTTGCTGTATCCTATTGGCATCCTTTCCTAACAATTTGGAAACGCAGGGAAGGATGTATCACTGGACATAACCACTTTGTCAGAGGACATAGGTGACTGCTTCCCCACCCAGTTACAATGAACCACATAGCAAGCTAAGGAAAGGTGGCCCAGGGGCTCAGTCCAGCCCTCAGGGACTTGCCATCTAGTCCCTGGATAGCTCCTGGTTCCAAGGATAGTAGCTCCCCTCAACGATGCACATCAGCTGCTTTCTCCCAGAGAAGCTGAAGTGCAGACAAGCAGCTCTTTATTTCCTCTCCACATTTCAGCATCAGTGGACAGGCAGAGTTCTTCATCTGTGGACTGCAGGTGCTCACAGGTGTCTGCAAACCAGGCACACACAAACAGAAGTGAGCAGCTGAGGTGTATAAGGAGAAGATCCTGACAGAGGCACTGTTGCTACTTGATGGTGATGATGGGGAGATAAAGGAATTAAAGAACTGTCTGGATCTAAGTGACAGAGAGCAATCCTATGGGGATTGATGGTCACCTCCAAACTCGGGGGCGACTGCGTATCCACTGCAGGGCGAGAGGAGTGGTGAGGAGCACATCTCCTCCGTGCTCCTGACACCCTGCTTTTGTGGCTAGACAGTCAATTTTGGCTGTCTAGCTACAGGACCTTGGAGCGCCGGGTGCGTTGGCCGGACCACACATAGGAAATGTCGTACCAGCACTTCCGAGCTTCCCACCCTGCCCCCTGGAACGCCCCGTTTCCCCTGCTTCATGCTGCTCTTGTGAGCGTGGAGCACGGGGCCGATCTGTGCTGCCTGTGAGGTGGCATGGGAGGGGTGCAGGTTGATTCTCCTAGAAACAACCTCGGAGCACGGGCTCTGAGGTCAGTTCCCGGGAACCAACCAATCCTATGGCCATCTAGCTGCTGACTAGCGGCCATAGCATTGCATAGCTGGCTGGGGAATGCTGGGAGTTGTAAGACTTTTTTCTGTCTAAACGTGCATAGGACTGTGCCCCTAAGTGCATAAGAAGGCAAAGACTCTGTCGAAACCAGTTACTGTTCACACCGGCGAGGAGGGGGTTAAGGGACCCATGCTGCAGCTTGCGTAGGAGTGAATGGAGCTAGTGTTGCTGGTTCTTCAGTTCTCAACCAATTAATACTATGGCTTCTGTTAACAATTTAGTCACCAACGTGGATGGTGAGCTTTTAAGTGGCTACTGTGTGGCTCTTATTAGTCTGAAGCCACCCTCAGTCTCAGAAGAAGAAATACAAAAAAGGCAACATGACACTTTTAATTGGAACAACTAGTGCTGATGTAGGAGCGTTTTACATTTTTGAGTTACACAGCACATTATGTCAGTCATATTTATAGGATATATGTAAATAAAATTTAATTCAAAAATAGTTGATACAATGAAAGGTATCATTTACAGGACACTCCTATAGAAGTGGGAGAAGGAGAGTCGGTGGTGGAAGAACCACCACATGCAAAGCCCTTTCAGGCTCATACCAGCCAGACAGAAATTGGGAGGTGGGGTGTCTTTCTTTTTTAACTTTTCTTTAGTTTTTTTAACTCTCTTTTCTTTGGCCACAGGTAGGGATGTTGGAGAAATCCACAACAGTACCAAATGAGTTTGGATTTTTATGAATCTGACCAGCGGATTCCGCAGCAGACCAGCTTTCCCCCATCAGGCAGATTCCGCAGACTTGCGGACCGTTTTTCTAACCTTAGGGGATTTTGCGCAAATATTGTCATGGAAAAATACACAAAAATACAACAAATCTGGCCAAAAATGCACATTTTCCCCCATAGGCTAAAGTGTGAAAATGCACGTGGAGGGGGGGATTTGCTCATTTTGTGGAAATTTGCATGTGGGAATTTGCACAAATTCAAAAAGAAAAAAAAAAGGACAGGTTGCTTACCTGTAACTGTGGTTCTTCAAGTGGTCATCTGTGCATTCACACATTTATTTATTTATTTCTATACCGCCCAATAGTTGAAGCTCTCTGGGCAGTTCACAAAAATTAAAACCAAACAGCACACAATAAAACAATTTAAAATATATAGAACACATATGGGCTCTGCGCCTGTGCGGAGCCTCAATTCAGGAAACTTCTAAAGCTGAGAAGGTTTTGGTGGGAACCCTCCCCCACCATCTCATCACGCATGTCTGGAGGGGTTCCTGCCTATTCCCTCAGTTCGATGAGACCCCTTGTGGCCTCAAAACTGAAGGAAACTGAATGAACAAACACTTCAGTATCAGACAAGAACCATAGCATGACACCGAAGTGGGGACGGTGGGTGGGTTGTGTGAATGCACAGATGACCACTCAAAGAACCAGTTACAGGTAAGCAACTTGTCCTTCTTCATGGTCTCTGTGTATCACACATATGGGCGAGTAGCAAGTTCACTTACCAGAGGTGGGTCAGTGTCCTAACATAATACAGATGAAAGAACAGTGCAACCAAAAGAGCAGTCAGCACGAGACCTCACATCCCAATGATAATGCCATATGAACATCAATGGGGTTCCCCAAGTGGCAGCATGGCACAACTCCAGGATGGAGATGCCCCAGTCAAATGCTGTCGGTGTTGCCATAGCCCTTGTAGAGTGTGCCGTCACTCTACCCAAATCCAGGTTTGCCAGTTCATAGGCAAGTGAGAAAGTCTGTGTAACCCAGGAAGCTAGTCTTTGAGCTGACAATGGGAGACTCTTTTTTTCTTTCCCCATAGCATACAAAAAGCCTCGGTGATTTGCGAAAAACTTCTGTTCTAGATTTATAGAAAGCCAGTGCCCACCTCACATCCAAAGCCTGCAGTCTTGACTCCAGCTGCAAAGTTGGGGATGGAAAAAAGGCAGGCAGAACGATGTCTTGGTTGACGTGCAACACCGAAACCACCTTAGGCAAAAATTGCACATCTGGGTGGAGTACAACTTTATCTCTATGGAACACCATATAAGGATCATCCACCCTAAGAGCTGCTAACTCACTAGCCTGATGGGCTGAAGTCATTGCTACTAAAAAGGCCACCTTCCAAGATAAAACAAGAAGGTCGATTTTAGCGAGAGGCTCAAATGGTTTAACTGTCAAAGCCTGAAGGATTACTGACAAACTCCAACTTGGAATCAGAGTTGGAATCATTTTTACTGGACGTCGGAGATTCCGTACTCCACGGAGAAACTGTTGAACGTGAGGGTGTGAGAAAATGGTAAAGCCTTGTATGAGATCATGCGATACAGAAATAGCTGCCTAGTACACTTTAATAGATGAGAACTTAAGCCCCCTTTCAAATAAGGAGAACAAGAACTGTAAAATATTGGAGATGGAACTAGTAACAGGGTCCAACTCTATCGAAATCACAAATGCTGAAAATTTTCCCCACTTAAGGGCATAAGAACGTCTGGTGGCTGGCTTCCTAGCCACCTCTAAGATCGGTTCCGAAATGTGTGAGAGATCATGCAGGTTTGGAGTCTCCATGCTGTCAGCTTCAGTGTTCGGAGATCGGATGTCAAATGCGACCATTCCGCTGGGACAGGAGGTCTGCTGTCATCAGGAGACGGAGATACTGCCCCCAACAGTGACAGAGCAATGGGGCGAACCATCCCTGTCTCGGCCAACATGGTGTAATAATTATGCAGTCTGTGTTGTCATCCAGGACCTTTGACAGCACCTGAGTTAGCGCAGGAAACAGTGGAACAGGAAATAGAATCCCTAGTTCCACTTCAGGAGGAAAGCGTCCCCCAACAAGGCTTGACCTATGCCTGCTCTGCTGCAATAATTCCAGCATACTTTGTCATCCTCTGTCGCAAACAGGTCTATTTGGGGGTCTCCCCACTGTTTGAATAAAGTCTGTAGCACTTCGGAGTGGAGCTACCACTCGTGCAACGCCTGGTACGACCGATTGAGCATATTGGCCGGAACACTGATGGATCCTGCTACTTGTACTGCTATCAGGGAGATTCCCTTCACAATGCACCAGTTGAGGAGGTTCAGTGTAAGTCTGACTAAAGGGGGGGATTTTGTTCCCCTTGCTTGTTCAAATAGTAAACCATCGACTTCAAAGGCCTTCAGTGCTTTCTGGACTGTGAGCAGCTCGAGATAGTTGATATGTTTTCTTTTCTCTGATGCTGTCCAAAAGCGCTGCACCTTGAGAGATCTGCATTGTGCCCCCCACCCCCGTAGGGAGGTGTCCATTGTGAGCAACCTGGACGGCAGTGCTCAGTGAAAAGGCACTCCTGGGAGAAGATGAGCGAGGGAGATCCACCATCGAAGCGACTCTTCAGTCTTTTCGGGGATGTGAAGATGAATGCGCCTCGCATCAGTTGAGGGATCGAACACTTCGTTGAACCACAACTGAAG
This sequence comes from Heloderma suspectum, assembly GCF_057233095.1. NCBI lineage: Eukaryota > Metazoa > Chordata > Lepidosauria > Squamata > Helodermatidae > Heloderma > Heloderma suspectum. The sequence goes on from NC_139459.1 coordinate 46,608,612, forward strand.
ATTCCTCATTTGGAGATGGGCAAATGGGACCACCACAGTCATAGCTGCCATAAATCCCAGTAGCTGCTGGATGGAAAAGGCAGTTACAATACCCAAACGAAGAACGGCTGCTACCAAGGTCATGAGTGCATCCGCCCGGCTCCTTGGGAGAAACGCACAACCAAGAGTGGAGCCCAAAACCGTGCCTATAAACGGAATGGTTTGGGTTGGGTTCAGAGAAGACTTCTGATAATTTATGTAGAGACCGAGGGCAGCTAGGAGATTGCAGGTGAGGGACACAGAATGGAGAAGGTCCCATTGTGAGGGTGCTGCTATGGGCCAATTGTTGATGTAAGGAAAGAGAGTCACTCTTCGCAATCAGAGGTGAGCACAACCCACTGCCATGCACTTCATAAAGACTCTTGGTGCTGTGGTGAGGCTGAAGGGGAGGATGCAAAACTGGTACACCTGTGTCTCCACGGTAAAACAAAGCTGGCATTGACTCAATTTTGCAATCGCAATGTGGAAATATGCATCTTTGAGGTTGATGGATGTGAACCAGTCGCCCCTCTGCAACAGCGGTAGTATCGTAGTCAACATGGTTATACGGAACGTCTGTGGTGTAATGAAGGAATTCACGTCCCACAGATCCAGGATTGGGCGTATCCCTTTTTGGTACAGCAGAGTATTGGGAATACAAACCTTGGAGACGTTGATGAGGTGACACTTGCTGGATCGTACCGTTCTCCAGTAGTGATGATACCTCTGCTTCCAAGATATCCAATGCTGGTGTTGACCTGACAGTACCGAAGCGGGGAAGGGTGTCGAACTCGATCCTGTATCCCTTGCTGATTATTGACAGTACCCAAGAATCCAATGTGATTTGCACCTGTGCTGGGAAAAACAGAGAAAGATGCGTCCCAAATTTTTGAGGAGTAGTTGGTGAATGGAGGCATTTTATACTCAAGTCAAAGATGATTCTTGCCACCTGGATCGGACTTATGATGAGCGGAACGGAACTTTGATGGTGGGTACTGTTTCCTCAGGACAGAGAAATCATAGAAAATCCTAGAATCATAGGGTTGGAAGGAGCCTACAAGACCATCAAGTCCAACCCCCTGCTCAGTGCAGGAATCCTGATTCCAGGCAGTCTCCCATCCAAGTACTAACCAGAGCTGATCCTGCTTAGCTTCCGAGATCAGATGAGATCAAATGTCTCAGTGCTGTCTGATGTTGACCTTGTTGTTGTCTGTGGTAGTGATCTCCCTGTGTCTCTGCTGTTGAAAAACAGGCTGACAAAACCAGTGGCGAGGTTTGAACGAAGTTGGGGCTTGAGCAAGTCCCATCTCGGCTGTGGCCTTCGCTTTCTGGACCGAGTCCATGGTCGCATTAAATAGACCGGCGCTGTCAAATGAAAGATTTTCAGTACGTGATCTCACTTCTTGATACAAACCGGCCGACCTAAGCCAGGCATGCCTCCGAAGGGCAATTGCACCGATCATGGCCTTAGCACCACAATCCGACTGGTGGCGTGCAGTGTTGATCTGCTGTCTTGCCACACGAGTCGCTTCAGCTTGGAATACCCTTGCTAATTCTCTCTGGTCATCAGGTAATGGTCACGGAGCGATCCCATTTTGTCCCACATGAACAGTTGGTACCTTGCCATTGTCACCTGGTAATTAGCCACTGTGATGCTTAATGCGACTGAAGAATAAATCCTACGGCCCATAAGGTCCAATCTGTGTCCCTCCTTATTTACTGGATCAGAGTGTTGCTTGTGTGAGTGGCTTTGAGCTGGCTCAACGATGACTGAGTTAGGGTGCAGATGAGTGAACAGAAATTCAGCATCCTTTTCCAGCACTCTATACATGCTCTCCAATCTTTTTGAAGTGGGTGTCATAAATGCTGGGGTCTTCCACAATTGTTTTACAGTCTGCAGCAACATTGGGAGGAAAGGGATGGTGACTGGCATCGAAGTCTCAGTGTTAACAACATCAAACACTGGGTCCTTCAAGCGTTCAACAGGTTGTTGCATTTCTATCCCTAAGGACTGCGCCATTCTCAATATTTGTTCAGAGAAATGGCCTAAATTTTCAGAAGGCAAAATCGGGTCCTGCAATCCTACTGCTCCATCCGGAGAAGAAATCGATGGTGCAGTAGAGGAGTATGAGGCAGAATCCGACTGATAGTCATCGGTAGCAGAATGTGGTGATGTTCCCAGTAGAGAAGGGATCTCCTCTTCTTGCCTGTCAGAAAGTGCTGAAAGGTCATCTTGTGGGATGGTTGAAAGCTGTGCCTGCCTTGGTGGTAATGGCGGCAGCATTTGCTGAAGTGAATCAGAGTCTTCTAAGCATCGAGCCTGAGGCATTGCTTCTGCAGGGGGACACGATAAAGTTGCTGTCAGGATAGATCTAGGGTGACATGGGTCCATGTCCATATAGGGATAGAACCAGTCATCTTGTCTGTGTCTCCAATCCTTCTAGTAATAAGTAGGCCTGGGAGGGAGGGACCACTCCGAGTGTCTCTCCCAGTCCAACATTGGTGAACAAGATTGATGACGAGGTGCATAAGTCGAGTCCAGCCTACGGTCCCGAGGATAGCATGAGGCTCTAGAATTGGGTGATTCCTGGTGTCGAGGTAAGTAAGGAGGTAAGGTGGTGTTTTGTCATCTCTCACGCAGTGGAGTGGTTCCCAGATTTCACCCTCAGACGTCTAGGCTATTTGTACAACGTTGACCCTCGGTATTGATACCTCCTCTGTACCGTGTCTTGGTACCAACTCGGATCTTGTAGGTATTGGTGAGTTTAGCAGCAGCGGCGGCAGCAGTGGAGGAAGGTTTCTGGAACTCTTCATATGCACCTTTCTCTCATCTCTGTCCTCCTTTTTCTTCTTTGTCTCTGGCTCTGTGATCTTAGGCCTTCAAGCCTTTTTGGACAACTTTTTTGCTGTAGACAGCATTAGAGATCTCCCTGGAGTAAGTGGCTTCTCTGTCCTGCCTGTGGTTAGAGCTGGCACATAGGGAGAAATGGGAGATTGTGCTTTATCTGTCTCCTCTCCCCTGTGAGACGCTTTCCCCAAAGTGGAGGGTTGCGCCATTACAGATTTAGGGGTTTCAACAGCAGCCAGTGCCCTCTTCCAAGGTTCTGCGTGCAGCCTGTCGGCCTGATTTCTATGAGCTTGTTTAGAAAAACCTTGGCAGAGTGAGCAGGTTTCCACAATGTGTCCCTCTCTGAGGCAAAGAAGACAGAGGGAGTGCCTATCTGAAGGTGGCAACTTAGTCCCTGTAAGGCCCCAGGCCCATAAGCAAGCTAACAGTAGTTTAGAGAGGTTTAGAGATCTGTAATGCTCTCTGCTTTGGTTCATTATTAGTTGCAATGTGCTTGCAGGTGGGCCTCTTGGCTTGGAAGATGAGTCAAAGTCGATATGGCTGCCTTAGCACATTCCATGCTAACGAGCTCTGATACCATTTATCTCATCAGAATCTCGGATGTGCCTGAGAAGTGAAGCTATGTTGTCTTAAAGCTACAGGTGGCTGTGCTGGGAATAATATGATAGTCTTGCTTCTGCCAAATATGTTACTAAGCAATGTTAGGCTATGCTGGGAAAGTTGTAGATGAACCCTATTTTGATGATGATGATGATTTATATCCTGCCTTTTTCCCAATATTGGGACGCAAGGCAGCTTTACAGTGTTAAAATTTATACAATTAAAACCTAGAAATAGAAATACAAGTGTTCAAAAGTTAAAAAATATAATTAAATCATCAATATTAAAATTGTAAAAATATCAAAACATTAAAAGACAACCACCACAACAAAAATAGTATCCATATGTCAAATTTTCACAGGTCCAGACTAGTTACCCCCAAAGGCCTGCTGGAACAAAAAAGTTTTTACATGCCTATGAAAGCATATCAAAGAGAGTGCCACTCTCGCTTCCCTGGGAAGGGAGTTCCAGAGCCTTGGGGCAGCCACCGAGAAGGCCCTCTCCTGAGTTCCCACCAGGTGTGCCTGTGATGATGACAGGATGGCGAGAAGGGCTTCCCCTGAAGATCTCAGGGCATGAGTGGGCTCATAGGAGAGAATATGGTCATTCAGATAACCTGGACCTGAGCCGTATAGGGCTTTATAGGACATGTCCAGCACTTTGAATTGTGCCCAGAAACAGACTGGGAGCCAGTGAAACTGTTTTAACAGGGGAGTTGTATGCTCCCTGTAACCAGCCCCAGTCACCAGTCTGGCAGCAGCTCTTTGAACCAGCTGAAGTTTCCGAACACTCTTCTGACGCAGCCCCACGTAGAGTGCGTTACAGTAATCCAAACAGGATGTAACTGAGGCATGTGTCACTGTGGCTAAGTCAGACATCTCAAGGAATGGGCACAGCTGGCATACTAGCTTTAACTATGCAAATGCACTCCTGGCCACCGCTGAAACCTGGGCATCCAGGATCAGGGCTGAATCCAGAAGTACACCCAGGCTGTGAACCTGTATCTTCAGGGGGAGTGTAACCCCATCTAGCACGAGCTGTATCCCTATTCTCTGATCTACCTTTCGACTGACCAGGAGCACCTCTGTCTTGTCTGGATTAAGCTTCAATTTGTTTGCCCTCATCCAGTCCATTACTGCCAACAGACACTGGTTCAGCACCCCAACAGCTTTCTTGGAATTAGATGGAAAGGAAAAGTAGAGTTGGGTGTCATCAGCATGGGTGTGACACTGAACCCCAAAACTCTGGACAACCTCTCCCAGTGGTTTCATATATATGTTAAATAACATGGGGGACAAAAGAGAACTCTGAGGGGCTTCACAAGCCAATGGCCAGGGAGTCGAACAGGAGTCCCCCAGCACCACATTCTGGGTCTGCCCCTCCAAGAAGGAATGGAGCCACTGTAAAACAGTGCCTCCAAGTCCCATCTCAGCGAGGCAGCCCAGAAGGGTACCATGGTTGATGGTATCGAAAGCCGCTGAGAGGTCCCGCAGAACCAACAGGGACACACTCCCCCTGCCTAGTTCCCAGTGTAGCTCATCCACCAAGGTGTCCAAAGCTGTTTCTGTCCCATAACCGGGTCTGAAGCCAGATTGAAATGGATCTAGATAATCTGTCTCATCCAGGAATCCCTGGAGTTGGGAGGCTACCATACGCTCCAATATTTTGCCCAGAAATGGAATATTGGAGACTGGCCGATAATTATCCAATACGGTGGGGTTCAGGGAGGGCTTTTTTAACAAAGGTCTCACCACCGCCTCCTTCAAGCAGGCTGGAACTCTGCCTTGCCTAAGGGAGGCATTAACCTCTCCCCTTATCCACTCGGCCAGTCCACCTCTGGCTGTTTTTATGAGCCAGGAAGGGCAAGGATCTAGAACACACATGGCTCTCCAGGGATCCTTGTCCACATCTTCAGGCTGTACAAATGGAAAAGTATCCAACAGCACTGGACAAGCAGGGGCCAAAGTTACATCCACTGGGTCTGTATCAACTAAAGTGTCCAAGTCAGAGCGGATCCGAGCGATTTTGTCTGCAAAGTGCTGAGCAAATTGTTCACAGCGGGCTGTCAAGTGTTTTAAATTATCCTCTTGTGGGGTAGTGTGTAAAAGACCCCTAACCACTCGAAACTGCTCCACTCGACGGCTCTTTGCAGAAGCAATAGTGGCAGAAAAAAATATTTTCTTTGCTGCCCGTATTGCCACAGAATAGGCCTCCAAGTAGGCTCTAGCCCGTGTTCAATCGGATTCACTCCTGAGTTTTCTGCCAACGTTGCTCTAGTCGTCTTCTCACTCGTTTCATCACCACCAGCTCCCTAGAAAACTCGGGTGCTGGTGCAGCTCGGGAGTGATTGTGTCCATGGCCCTAGTCATTTTTCCTTTCCAGAGATCGGTCAGGGCTTTGACCGAATCGCCTGCCGAGGCAACAGGAAAATCCCCAAGAGCTGTCAGGAGGCGCTCCACTCATTTGGTGCTCAAACAACGGTCGTGTCCCGAGGACCCAAGGGAAAGAGGGAGGATCTCTCCATAGCTCATAAGTTCAGTCTTCCCGTGGTTCCCCTTCAAACGGGGACCAACTGCCTTACCTGGAGCTTAGGCTACTCTGCTATCTATCCCCAATGCACTTCCTTGCTTAGTCGCTAGTGATTAGTATCTGAAAGAGTCATAAACTAATAAAGGAATAAAGCCTTGGAAAGAATCCTCATCGTCTGTATCCTGAGTTGGCTATTGGAGGGGACTGCAAGAGGCAGTTAGGGCACTCCTGACACTGTCTGATCCAAACACTGGGTACACCTGTGTGCTGTAAGTACTCAATAAAGTCTCCTTCTAAGTAAACCTGGATCTGGCTTATCACTTTCTTGGCACTTCTAAATCTTGGCAGGCCACAGCCAGGGAATACACTCCCACACTGCAAGCACTTCCGAAAAGGTGCTCTCAAGGCCAAACACCCAGAGGCAGATAGCGTGTGATCCATGGATCGCTCTTTTCTACAAGAAGAAAATAACACCAAATAAAAATAATACTGCAAAAGAATGAAGAACGATAGAAAAAGATATAGATAGAATAAAATCTCAGCTGGCAAGTTTGCCAAAAAACGCAGTCCAAAAATGGACGAAGATCCCAATGAGGCACCACAGTTGGCTGTTGAAGAACTGAGGGCATAGGTGGGAACCCGTCTGGACATGCGCGATGGGATGGTGGGGGAAAGTTCCCGCCAAAACTTTCTCAGCTTTAGAAGTTTCCCAAATTGAGGCTCTGTGCAGGCGCAGAGACCATATGTGTGATGCACAGAGACCATGAAGAAGAACTTCAATTCTGTCAATGGGCGGACAATGGAATAAAAAGTGCCTGACAACCTTTGAAACATAGACGGAACAGATTTTACACAATCTGTACATCCCTAGACGAAGGTGACCTTTTTATTTTCCTTCCCACTGCTTCCAATGAAGAGGAAAATAATTATGCCCACTGCAAGGCTGGTATAGTGTCTTCAGCTTGTTGGAGGAATATTGGGGGAATGGGATAATTTGAATCTAGCAGATCCAGGGCCTCTCCTGACCACCACCCCCGCATGCCCCCACTACACCCCCTTTCAATCCCTGCTGCCATTGGACCTTTCTACCACCTGAATGAGGAGGCTTCTGAAGACAAACCTCCGCCAGCCATGGATCTCCCTCTCTGCCTCTGAAGTACAATATCCTATAATCCCCAGGACACCTGCCCATGGACCATAGCATTGGATCCTTATTTATGTGTTTATATAATCTCTTGCGTTCGGTTGCATTCAGCTATTGCATTTAAAGACAATAGCATGTACTTTCCTTACATTGTTTACATTGAAGTGGGGGGCGGGGCAGGGGCGGTGGAAAACAAAGACACACTAATACATCTTAACAGCCCAAAGATTTGCTGACAACCACTCGTCTCTTTCAACAGAATTCAACTCTCTTCCACTGAGGTTGCTGGGGTGCTTTCAGTTCCACTGTCACTACTACTTAGTTCCATCTAACACTGAGACATATATGTATTTCAATTAAATATATGTATTGTCTCACATATTTGGTAGGGATAATCACCTGAAAAACATTCTACCAAGCTTGCCTGATACCGTATTTGCAGTTAGCATCCATTCGTTGCTATTACTGAATGTATGAAATGGAAAATTTTCCAGGGGGAAATAAAGCACTGGAAAATTCCAGAAAAATTTCCAGCCCACATCACTGGACTAGAGCGACAGTGCTGGTAAAACAAAGGGTAGAGGTGACAAAATATTGATTAATTATTTTTCCTGCTTTTTTTGTATGTATGTATGGGAAATACCTTGTAACCATGTTGAAGTAAGGCAGGAAACAGCAGTGATCACATCCAGATTGAATTGCCTCTTTTGACTTTATTTTGTTCTTCTTCTAGATAGAATAGAGCTATAAGAACATCTCAGTAGGAGGGATATTAGAAGAGAGAGTTTACTTAAGTTGAACTAAGCTGGCTGGAAGCCTTTTTTCATATGCACAAATAGTATAAGTTCATATGTGTCTTTAAATGGCAATAATTTAAAACATCAACATCTAAATAGCCGCTACCTCTGCTATTAATTGCTGTGAAAGCATTCTTAGAATGTGGTAGATCCAATAATGAATAACAGTTCAGGAAATGTGTGCCTAGACTCCAGCAGCCCTTCCTCATTTTAGACATCAAGATGTTAACCATGTGTTTGGTAAACAAAAGATATACAAACTCCTCTGCGTGATTTCATTGCAGACTGTACTGAACATAAGAAAAGGTCTTACTGTGCCTGCAGCTGCTGCTTTTTTTTCTTTTTCTTTTTAATGGTCCCATTTCAGCTGTCTGTGTGGCCCTCACTTCAGCTGTTTATTTAAGTTGAGCCAAAAGGCACTTTTCTAAAGATGATTTATTAGTTGACAAAACAGGGGAGGCTGCAGTGGAAAGAAGTTTAGGGGGCTGGTGATACTATGGTTTCAGGCTTGTGATTTCATTCAAAAGAAACAAGAAATCATAGAGATTGTACAGCTAGAAGAGGCTGAAAGTCTTCTAGTCATCCTTTTTCCCTTACAATTGAGTCCAGGTTGCCCACATTAAAAAAAAACCTCTTAGAAGATGAGCCTGTACCCTCCTGAGTAACGTAAGTTGCAAATGGAGAGGAGTATGGAATGAACAAGGTATACCATAACCAAAAGATCTCTGCAGAGCAAGAAATGTCAGTGGAGGCTGGTGGCTCTGATGTCACTTGGGTGGAAAATCTGCTCTGGGTTTCAGTCAAGACTAGTCAGAACTAAAAGGAGCTAGCTGCTTTAGAATTCTGACTGTTCCTGACTGAAACCTGGAGTGGATTCACAACCCCACTGATATTGGAGCCACCAGCCTCCACTGAGGAACATTAGTAAAATAAACACAGATGGCTTAAGAAAACAATCTTTTATCTACAATAAAAGGGAGTTGGGGGGATGGGACTCCTAGGATCATCAGCCAGTCTAACCAGCAGATAACTCATTTCCTGCTTCACCTACAGCAATCCCAAACTTAGAATCCACCTGATTCACACCTGATTTTTTGCAGCAATATCTGTTGCTATGTGATAAAGAAACATAGCCCTAGAAAAGAAAGCTCCCCTAGGACTTCAGTAGCTCCGCATGCTACTCATATTCACTGAAATGAATCAAAGTTCTCTGCCAAATTCTGCTTAATTGGGGGCAGAGGGGAGAGAAAGAATCATGCAAATTATGGGGAACTGCATATATTTGTTTATATTTGCTCACTTTTATCAAAATAAAAATAAATTCACTTTGTCTTGGGATAGCAGGTCACTGAAGCCATGTCCTTGTTCTCTGGAAATCTTGCTTAGCCCCCTTCCCAGTGTCTGAAATTCCCCCAGTCTACACTGCAGCCATAAGGGCTAAGTGTTGCTGCCCTATGCCCTGTAGCCTGCCATGTAACAGATGAACCTTTGCAGTGCCACACAAGGGGCCGTGCACAGCATTACTGTGTTGCACTGTGGACACATGGCCTTCAGAACTAAAGGTATAGTCATGGCAAGGCTGCTGAACTACTTCAGTGTATTAATGTATTGCTTTATAGCACATGGGAGCAGGTTGTCAATTGATAATATACAAATGGTGTATATTACTTTTGTGTAGTCTCCTGGATATTGAGGGGGTGGGAGAAATTGAATTATCTTTGGTCAGGAGGAGGGGAGTTACATCAGTGATAGACCATGGGTGCTAGGTTCATCAATTCAAAAAGATGTCAAGTAGCTGGACTAGAGGAGACCCCTCCTTGACACCTTAGAGCAGTCTTCCCTGACCAGGTGTACTCCAGATGTGTTGGGCTACAAATCCCACCATCCCCAGCCGGCACGGCTGCCTTAGAGAGCTGCTGCCTATCAGAGTAGAAAAAATGATTGGTCTATAAGGAAATTCCTTCTTTATTTGTATTGTCCTTAGCAAAACATTGGTGCTCATTTTGCTCTGTACAAATCTGAGGCATGGTTGTCAACCCTACAAACTGAAAACCTTTGAAAGGAAACAGTACAAAGAATAACATGGAATAATTCAGTTTACATTGGATAAGCTATCCAACACATTGTTAATTCTAGGCATTAGTGACTTCATGCAGTTTCTACCATTTCTGAATTCTTTCTGAATGAGATATTATTGAATGTCTTCCATAGGCTCTCCTACACCAGTTTGAATTTTATTATTAACAAAATTGATAACTGTGGAAGGTGTCTCCCATTCCTCCAAACCCAAGTAAACAAATTCCTTGCATCATTTATCCAGATATAAACACAACTCTCTTTCCAGAATGACTGCTGCTATTAATATAATGGAATAGACATGGTCAACATGGGTAGCCATAAAAAGACATAGGATTTTGAGTGAAAGGGAAATACACTCCCTTATTTCCAGATGACTGTGGTCATGAAGGTGGAGAAGCTGCTGTAATGTATTGAAACACTCATAAAAGAGATGCTGTAGAAAATAAGAAGGTCTGGCATGAAGAGTGTAAAGTCATGGCATGGATTACGAACTGGTTGAAACAGCCAAAACAATTAGTTGGCTTTCATCACAGCGTAAGGCTAGCAGATGATATCTTCCAGACAGGGTGTCATTTTAGTCTGGTGCAGCAAAAACAATGGTCTTGTGGCACTTTAAAGATTAACGCAATTATTGTGGCATCAGCTTTTGTGGACTATAGTCCACTTCATCAGATGTGTTATTGAGCTACTCCATCTGCTTCTCTTGTTTTTGCTGCAACTACCATGGCTACCCCTTTGGAAATTATTGGGCAGGTTCACATGATCATTTTCAGACATGGTGGTTTAAATAAGCCACCATGATTTGCAGCATGTGCCCGGCACCTGTTCTGTAACCCAACCCCCGCTTGTAGGCGGGCAAGTCATTGCTTTATTTCAAAATGTAGCATCTAATTTTCAAATGTGATAGGTGGCTTTGTATATAAATCCTGTTTCAGGGGAAGAATACAGTTGATTGGTTGTTCTTATCAAATCTTAGAAAATATGTAACAGAGTTGATTATCTACATAAACATTTCGGTGTGGATCTGTGACAAGGATCTGACTCCAGGCATGCATTGCATGGATAGCCAATTCTGACATGATGTTTCTGTTTATCCACTTGCACAGAAACAACAATAACAAAAAGCTATGGATATTAAAAACAAACATGTAATCCTATAGGGTGTTCTTGATAGACTTGAGAGCTGGGCAGAAAACAACAGAATGAAATTTAATAGGGATAAATGCCAAGTTCTGCACCTAGGAAAAAGAAACCAAATGCACAGTTACAAGATGGGGGATATTTGGCTCAACAACACTACAAGCGAGAAGGATCTTGGAATTGTTGTCAATCACAAGCTGAATATGAGCCAGCAATGTGATGTGGCTGCAAAAAAGGCAAATGCTCTTTTGGGCTGCATTCATAGAAGCATCGCTTCCAAATCCCGGGAAGTACTAGTTCCCCTCTACTCAGCACTGGTTAGGCCTCATCTGGAGTACTGTGTCCAGTTCTGGGCACCGCACTTTAAGAAGGATGCAGGAGGGCAACAAAGATGATCAGGGGACTGGAAACGACGCCCTATGAAGAGAGCCTGAAAGAACTGGGCATGTTTAGCCTTGAGAAGAGAAGACCGAGGGGAGATATGATAACGCTCTTCAAGTACTTGAAAGGTTGTCACAGAGAGGAAGGCCAGGATCTCTTCTCAATCATCCCAGAGTGCAGGACATGGAATAATGGGCCCAAGTTACAGGAAGCCAGATTCCAGCTGAACATCAGGAAAAACTTCCTGACTGTTAGAGCAATACAACAATGGAACCAATGACCTAGGAAGTTAGTGGGCTCTCCCACACTGGTGGCATTCAAGATGAAGCTAGACAGCCATTTGTCAGGGATGCTTTGACTTAGATTTCAACAACTATCAGGTGGATCCACAGTTGGCTACAGAATCAGACTCAAATAGTGCTTATCAATGGGATCTTCTCAAACTGGGGAGAGGTAACGAGCAGGGTACCGCTGGACTCAGTCCTGGGCCCAGTGCTCTTCAACATTTTTATTAATGACTTGGAGGAGGAGGTGCAGGGAATGCTGATCAGATTTGCAGATGACACAAAATTGGGTGGGATAGCTAATACCCTGGAAGAGAGAAACAAAATTCAAAGTGATAGACTGGAGACCACCCCCCTCCAAACCTATTTCAGTAGCTGCATAAGTGTTTCTGTTCTGATCTAACAACTAGTTCTGGTCCAGGTTTTTTTTAAATGTTAATTGTTTTGCTTCCTAAGTGAAAGTTCCTGTTAAACTCTTCACCTCCTTTAGAGCATGGGCGAAGTCAAAAGAGACTGTTATTACAGTTCCTTTCTTCCAGTTTATTATTGAAATTGAACATGCTGAGAGGATTCGCTGTTTTGGCAACTGATACATTATCTTTCAGCTTTTGTTATTTATAGAGGATGTGTTTGCACCACATGCCCATCACTTTGCCTGACAATAATGCTGCTTGCCTTTTAATTTCTGCCAGAAGTCAAGTTGTGAACTGAACTAGCTTTTTGCTTATCCTCTTTGTATCTGGAGCTTGGGGCATTTTATTGCCTTTTTAAATTAAGAAAAGGTACCAATCATCTCCCCAATAAAGCTTTACTTTTAAGCAACCAGTAGAAACTTAACAGGTACCCACACTAGATCTTCTTTTTTTGTTCTTTTCAGCACATGTATGCTGCTTGGGGCTCCTTGGAAGAAAGACAGGATATAAATGTAACAAACAAACAAACAAACAAATAAAACAAACCAAACAAACAAACCCAAAGATGGTCATGATCTACATGGCTTCATGAATGGATCATTCATGAAGCCATGTAGATCATGACCATCTTTGGATTTGTTTGTTTGTTTGGTTTGTTTTATTTGTTTGTTTGTTACATTTATATCCTGTCTTTCTTCCAAGGAGCCCCAAGCAGCATACATAATCCTCCTCCTCTCCATTTTATCCTCATAACAACCCTATGAGGTAGGTTAGGCTGAGAGTCTGTGACTGGCCCAAAGTCACCCAGTGAGCTTCATGGCTGAGTGGGGACTTGAACCCAGACCTCTTCAGTCCTAGTCCAACATTCTAACCAATACACTGGGTAGTTTGTGGTGAAATGGATAAACCCCCTGGATCCATGTGGGAAGCCTCTGCACATGAATGATTTGTTGTATGGAACTGCCTCCACATGACGTCATTTTAAGCAGCAACCACATTACATCTTATTTATTTCATTGCATGTTTACCCGTTCTTGCTCCAAGGAGCTCAGAGTGGTTTACATATGGCTCCCAGGTGGCCTCCCATTCAGGCAGCTTAACTGGGTTCAAGTCTGCTTAGCTTCAATAGTTGAACTGCATCATCTGCCATCAGACCATTCTCTGGCTTGCTCAAGAGCACCAGGCTTTATTCTATAGTATGAACACAATTAACAACTCGCTGCACATGCATAATTATGTGTCAATAACTGAAATAATATGTATTGTGCTACTGTACCACATGAAACTGCCCCAATGGTAAGGTAACCTTTCACAGTCTTTCTGGGTCACCCCACCTTCAGAGGTTAGGTGGGTGACAACTTGAGAAAGAGCCTCTTTGGTTGTAGTGCCCAGTTTATGGAATGCTCACTAAAAGAGCTGCATGGCTCCAACTCTCTTACCTTTCTGGTGCCATATGAAGACCTTTTTATTTACTCAAGCCATTTAAGTAGTGGTGGTGGTGGTGGTGGTGGTGATGATGATTTACTGCCCAACTGAGAAATGTCCTTGGGACAGTTTACCATCATAAAAGCCCCAAACAACAGTAAAATAACAAATGTTATTATAAGTAGCATTGTAAGTTTGGTTTTATCCTGCTGATTTTCTCTGCTCCTTGCTGTTGACTTATTTTTCGCCGTTTTTTTCCTTTTAAAATATTGATTATAAGCCACCCTGGAAGTTGTCAAGGTTAAATAAAACTCTCTGTTAAAGGCTCAGAATGACTTTCTGACTGAGCTGTATCTTTGTCCACAAAGACAAGGCATTCATCTTAAAGTGCAATCCTATACATGTCTACTTAGAAGAAAGCCACATTGTTTTCAGTGGGGCTTATTCCCAGGTAAGTGTGTATAGGATTGAAGACTCAGTTGCTTTTGCTCAGTCTTTGTTAACATGGACATCAGCCACTAGTCTGCAGTGTTCAAGCAAGAGTTGAGTTGGGTGTGCTCGGAGTTTCTGTGAAACTTGGACTGTGTCTCCACGACAATGGAAGGAGAAGGAAGGAGTGGCTTACCTGCGTTTTTCAAGGAGCCAGTTTTGGTCTGGGCAGGGCTCCAGTGCATCATTCCATTCTAAGTCGCGTCACATAACATACATCCGGGGGCGGGGGGGGTTGGAGTAAACATCATCTGACTGGCAGGGGCTGCTCAACAGTCAGAGAGGATTCCACCCATCCAGGCTCCCCCCCCTTCTTCTTCAGTAAAATCTTCCTCCTGTGTCAACCCCCCCCCCGCACTTACCTTCTTAAACAACGATCAGTGCAGGAACTCAGTGTTCTCTCTTGCTTCGATGTGCTCCCTGCTCTGCTGTGATCAATTGAAGCTTCGTAGCTTCACAGCTTTGACATTAAGGCTTCTAAATGTATTATTTCGATTCATGGGAATCTCAGTAACTCTGGGAGTGCATTTCGGGAACAAGCCTCATTGAGCACATTGGGAGTTACTTCTGAGTAGACACTAATTGGTTTGTGCTGGGAAGGAACAGGAAACAGGGGGATGGGGAATCCAGCTCCCATTTTAACCTGATGGTGTGGAGGATCTCTGTAATGAAGGTGTGAATTAGTTACTTCCAAAGGCAATAAACCAAGCACTGGAGAATTGCAGCTTCGGTAAAGCACTTTACAGCCTTTAAGGGAATTAGTTCTTTAAAATTGCTATTTCCATTAGGGGGGATCTCTGTAAATTCTGATGTGTGCATTCAAGGGACAAGCCTCACTAAGCACAATGGAAGTTACTTCTGAGTAGACACTAATTGTTTTGTGCTGGGAAACACAGGGGACAGGAAACACCCCTTGACCAGGGTCATGATGAAAGGCACACCCTTGAGCAGGGCTAGGATACCCGAGGTAAATCTGAAGGTTGGGACACACCACAGCTATACCATGGAGGACCCTACTTAAGGAAAAGAATTGGACTTTAAGCAGTCTCAGGAAATCCAGGTTTTCCCTGATAAGCTCCGGGGTGGCTACTGGATGGCCATGATGTCATGTATCCCTAATGACCTCAATACGCAGCCAGCTCAGAGTAAATTGCTGGTGGAGACACCCCCTTGTAAAGCTTTTGACAAACAACTTCTAAGTTGGATGGTGTGGACCTGATACTGTAAGTACAGCACTGACGCAGGAGATTAATAACCCTGCTGAGGTTAAAAGTCTGGAAAGTCTCCAGCAGACTGCATTTGACAAACCCATGTTAGAACTATTAGATGTTGATTTAGATCTTTGTTAAAAAAAAAACCTTGGATTGTTCTCAGAAACCGCAAGGGTAGAGTTAGACATTTTTTCTCTTCAGTGCTAACATTCTCTCTCCCCCCTTCTTCTTTTCTCTCTCTTAGGTATGTGATGTCAAATCAGTAGGCAGTCCTCTGTAGCCTCCCACACACTTTTGAAACATCATGTGCCAGTATGAATATTAACACAGAAGCATACACTTCAGTGCTCTGCAACCAAAGAAGAGAAAAAGTGAAACTAAATGTTCAGCATTAGCGAATGGACTGCTTGCAAAACGTTGCATGTCTAGCTTCTGCCGAGAATACCTCCCATTTCTGCTATTGGAGAAGAGCTGAACAGAAACAGGATATCCCCCTATCCCTTATTTAAATTGATACATATTTTACTATTCCTTTTTACTTTGGACTTCAGGCTCTGAGCTGCAGTGGCCACAAGCGCTGGACAGCAATATGTGTCATGTCATTGTCACTTGCCGCTCAATGCTATGGACCCTCCTGAGTATCGTTGTGGCATTTGCAGAGCTCATAGCCTTCATGAGTGCCGATTGGCTGATTGGCAAGGCAAAGCCTGGGAGTTCTGAGGACATGGACAACAGGACAGGAAGATCACTGGAACCCTATCGTCCAACCTTGGGGATCTATGGACGGTGCATCAGACTCCCACACATGCAGTCTTCCTTGCCTGACACGCTTTGTGGCCCCTATGCAGAGAACTTCAATGAGATTGCCAGTGGGTTCTGGCAGGCTACTGCTATTTTCCTTGCCATGGGAATCTTGATACTCTGTGCTGTCGCTTTCGTATCTGTTTTCACCATGTGTGTACAGAGTATTATGAAGAAAAGTATTTTTAACGTCTGTGGGCTGCTACAAGGAATTGCAGGTAGGTGTGACAAAGCAGAAACTGAAACACCTTTGGTATGTTCATAGTATATGGATAATGAAGCATTCCCTCCAAAATTTTCCTTTCTAGACATTTTTCTCCTGTTTTAGTGAATTGCCTCCAAGTTAAGAAACAAATGGTTTAAGTCTCCCTAGGGCCAAAGAAGAACTTGCTGCTGTTCAGATACATCAATGAAGAAAGGCAGGCACATGTTCCATGATCGATTAAGGTTCTCCAGGGAGGGAGATAAAAGGAAAAAATAAATGCAGAAAATAGACTATTTCCCTTGTATTGGCTCTCTCAGTTTTATGATCAGTTAGTACAAGAGAGGAGATACACATTTGTGTGTGCGACACTGATGAGGGAAGAAAAATGCAAAAATTGTCCTTCTGTAGCTCAGTTAAAGCATATGCAAATCTGGCTGGGAGAGTGGAAACTGTTAAGGAATTTGCACTCTTCCTACTATTTGCTTGTTCCTATTAGGGGAAGCACAGAAGTTATGTGTTTAAAATGGTGTTCTCACATTTTCTGGCCTGCGGCCCATAAGCTGAAATGTAGGACCATCTACTTTTAATATGTTTTTAAATCATCTGTCTGACTCTCTGATTTTCTCCTTCTTTCTCTGGGCTGGTTCAGATGAAATGCCAAACTATGGGTTAGGTGTAATGTTAGCAGGCCTTTAAGGATCTTCAGACTTATGTACAGTACACTCTGTTTCCTCACATGCCACTACTGCCTCCCTGAGGTAAAAACAGAATTTGCTATATCATCTGAATCAGCCTTCCCCAATCTGGTGCCTTCCAGTTATGTTTTGGACTTCAACTCCATCAACGCCAGCCAGCATACCCAATGGTCAGGAATGCTGGGAGTTGTAATCAAAAACATCTGGAGAGACCAGGTTGGGGAAGAATGCAGTAAACTACGGTTTGCATTTGAGAACCAAGTTTCATCTTCATTTCAGAAGTTTGGTTCCAAGGCTAGCGTAAACTATACTTTGTTGATTTGGACAAAATGGCGAACTATGGGTTGCCTGAAGCCAGGAAAAGAAGGAAGGAATCATGGGTGTAGGATGAGGAGGGAACGGATGAGCCTGCATTTGGAACAAGGGTGAAGAAGCTCAGGGGGACAAATCCATCTTTCCTGGGGTCCCAATCCAGCCCACTAGAGTTCTTCAGAAGGCTATGCCCTTTTCTCCTGACCCCCCATTCCCCCAACCACCGATCGTTTAGTAGTTTCCTTGTGCAGCTTTTCCTGCATTCTAAAAGTTTGAAATGCCTCTCCTGAGGCTTAGTTACTAGTAGTAAGATCTTTAAGCTAAATTACGCTGGTATTTTTTGTTTTTTGGCCCCTTTTGTCTTTGGCCCTGCCCACCACTGAAATGCAGCCCCTGAGAGCTTACCTGAAATGGAATTTGGCCCTTGTACTGAAAAAGGTTCAACACCATTGTTTGAAAGGCTCATTCACATAGTGACAAACCATGATTTGGCATTATGTATGAACCAGCAACCTGTCATTCTTCTGTGTTCTGGCTCTCCCCCACCCTTTTTTCCTTCTCTTAAGAAAATCCTAAACAGAAAAGAGGAGGGTGGTGTGCTGCAATCCAGTATAGATCAGAGCATGAACCACTTCTGGATTCCAACCTGTCTGGTTGTATGCTGGTTTTACAAATATGTTACCATTAATATGAATAGCATCCATTGCTGAAAGGGTGGCTTTTCATGGTTGGAAAGCAACTACATAATTTCTAAAATTTAGCTCTTGGTAAATTACTTCATGGCTAGAGTATCTTGGGATGACTCTTTACTGAGTTCTCTGTTGCTTTGTCTGGGCATCATTACTGTATATGGATTGCTGTTGCCAGTGTTCCTGCTGATGGCGGGCCACAGCTATGATGCACAGTTTTCTTAGTTCCTGCTCTTGCAAATTGCTTAAGAAAATAGTTCAAGTAGTTTCTTAGCTTAGTTGAAAGCAGATAGGACAATAAAAAACATTCCCTTAGATTTGGATTGAGGTCCAGTTAATACAGGTCCAGTTAACTGAGTTCCATGAAGCATTTGCTGACATACTCTGTTTTTCAGGGTTGTTCTGTGAAGTGCGGATATTTCACAAAGTAGTTGTGGCTTTGTTTTAATGGGTGATTGGAACAGGGTACACTTTTCCCTTAAATCTGACCATTTTACATTTCTCTTGGCATGAGTGCTTTCAAGAATTCAGAATCTGCTTGATTAATTAGAAGCAAGTCCCTCTTGAGTACAGTGGTAATTACTCCCTAGTAAGTATGCATAGGCTTGCAGCCCAGGTTATCTTCAAAAACCTGCATAAATTATTGTGATTAATGCTTTATATGCTCCTGGAATTTGTCAGGGGGGAGAAGAAAACTGTACACATTGTTGAATTTCTCTCCAGTTTGCGAAGGCTGTGACTTAGGTGATATGTAAAGTGAGGCTTACAGAATGTAAACATGCTTCTAAGGTTGTATTCCAAGACCTTTATCTGCATGAGCATGTCAGCCTGCGAGGTCATTGTGAGCCCACACATAGTTTGGTCCAAGGAGCTTTTTAGTCTGTCTACAAATAATCTGTCTCCTGATTAAAAAGTTCCTCTTGGAATTCCTGCTGTCCTCCAGTGCTCAGAGTTCCTTTCTTGTTGTTAAAGTGGGGAAGCAGCAATCTTCATTTTGTAAACATGTAGAACCCAGACCGTTAAGGAAAAAATATATCATCAGCTTCAAAGGACCCAAGAGCAATGGAACCATATCATTAGATCCGTAATTGCAACTTAACAAACAAAAGTGGCTGGACAGGCAGTTGTTTGAGCATCTTTTGGGGAGTGGATAAGCTATTTTTAAGAAGGCCGTGAATCACTTGGAAAATCTGGGTCTAAGCAATTTTGTTCTTAAAATACTAATAGGGAATTAATTTTAAGTGGATTGATTGTAATAATAGCTTCCTCATTTCAGCTAGTAAATTTTAGCAGTTTGTATACCATACTATTGTTTCAAGTCTCCAGGTAAATTTAGTCTTTTGGTAGGCTTATCACTATAAACGCATGCTTAAGAAAAACAAAGGGTTTGCAGTGGGGGAATTTACAGCTTCTGGCTAAGATCTGTGGACACCCTTTTGTGCTAGTAGTGGCTATGGAGTCACATCCCAAGGATTCCTTCTCTGATCAAAGCTTCAGATCTTGTGATACACACAGAGCATGAGGAATTGGTTGAAGAGGATGGTGTTCTTGTACCTTCAGAGGAAAATGAGGAAGCACTTGTGGTTGTAATAACTGTGCCCATTCAGACATTATGTGTCCAGCATTATTTCTCTCTCTATCACTTTTCCAAGTCCCCTTTTACACACGCATGCACGCACACATATTGCACTGCATGGGAACTGCCTCCCTAGTGTTATCCCACGCAGCTGCAGTATATCAGTGTGTGTATATCACATCTCATGTGTATATCGCACATCATGTGTGTATCACACCTCATGAACCTCATGGTTACTTGCGCACAGACACGATGCTCATGCTTACTTTTGAGTAGACATGCAGAGGTTTGGTGTTTGGGATGCTATTTGAAAGTGCTGCTGAGTGATTCAGTCCTGCTTACTTCTGAGCAGACATGTAGAGGCGTATCCTGGTTATTTGTGAGTAGATGTGCTGCTCATGCTTACTTCTGAGTAGACATGATTCCTACTATAAATTGGTAACAATGGAAAATGGTTGCAGGGGGGAGTGGATTTTTCAGCCCTGCTTACTTTTGCCTGTGACCCCTCCCACCACTGGAACGTGCTCCCCAAGAGGTTCTCCAAAATGGAATTTGGCTCTCAGACCAGAAAAGGTTCCCTGATCCTGAACTAGTGCTTGAGGGTGCTTTTAGATGGAGGACTCCTAGCACTACCAACTAAAAGACATTATGCAGCTATTTACTATTTTACTCCTTCATTGATTTTCTGTGGAAAGAAAAAAGACTAAGCAGTGGGAAAACACAGGGGGGCTACAGATGGACATTGTCATCTGGGCCCCCATAACATTCTATGAATGCAGCAGGGCAATTTCACATTAAAAGCCTTGGCTGGAAGCATCCCGAGTTCCCTTTATTCCTCCTCTTCCCTCCCAATCCCTTTTCCTTTTGTCTTGTGCTTTTGAGATTATAAACTTGAAATTGGGGACTGTCTTCAGCTAGGCACATAGCCAAAGAGAGGCTTAGGTGTGTGTGTTGGGGGAGGGCCATGGGAAGACCCTGAATAAAGGAAGGGTGACGTTTCACACGCATACACAGAGTAGGTAAGGGGGACATCACAAAAGGAAGGGGGCTGGGGGAATCTAGTGTCCCTATGTGTCTGAGAGCACAGGGGCAAGGGGTGGGGGGCTAAGACGGGAGTAGGGAAAGGTTTGTAATTTGTAGTTTTGTTAGGGATAACTTGCAGCTTCTCAGTAGAAGCCAACAGTAACACTCTAAAAACAATCCATAGCAATGGAATCAGAGCAGCAGCATAGATAACATGTTGTTGTTGTTCAGTCGTGTCCGACTCTTCGTGACCCCATGGACCATAGCACGCCAGGCCTTCCTGTCCTGTGCTCTCTCCCGGAGTGTGCTCAAGTTCATATTCATTGCATCGGTGATGCTATCTAGCCATCTCATCCTCTGCTGTCCCCTTCTCCTTTTGCCTTCAGTCTTTCCCAGCATCAGGATCTTTTCCAGAGAGTTTTCTCTTCGCATTAGGTGGCCAGAATATTTGAGCTTCAGCTTCAGGATCTGTCCTTCCAAGGAGCACTCAGGGTTGATTTCCTTTAGGATGGACTGATTTGACCTCCTTGCAGTCCAGGGGACTCGTAAGAGTCTTCTCCAGCACCGCAGTTCGAAAGCATCAATTCTTCGGCGCTCAGCCTTCCTTATAGTCCAGCTCTCACAGCCATACATTACTACTGGGAAAACCATAGCTTTCATTAGACGGACCTTTGTCGGCAAGGTGATGTCTCTGCTTCTTACTATGCTGTCTAGGTTGGCCATAGCTTTCCTCCCAAGGAGCAAGCGTCTTTTAATTTCATGGCTACAGTCACCGTCTGCGGTGATCTTGGAGCCCAAGAAAGTAAAATCTGTCACTGCTTCCATTTCTTCCCCTTCTATATGCCAGGAAGTGATGGGGCTAGATGCCATGATCTTCGTTTTTTTAGGTTATCGTAATTGTGACAGACCAGCCAGCAAGTCTCAGCTTATCTTGTGCTGTGGCACCACCAAACAACACTAACGGAACTTAAAACTAAAGTCTAAAAACTAAATCAAATTATTTTTTTGAAGCACAGGAGTTCACTATTTCTTTATTTAAAATATTTCTAAGCTGCCTTTCATCCAGATGAAATCCAGGGCGTATACAAAGTCATGAATAAGCGTAATCATACCAATTTAAATACAATAGAATGAAACATCAACAGAGCAAGCCAAAGAGACATTACACATCTTAAATGCCTTGGAGAATAATGAAGTGTTAACCTGGAGCCAAAACAACTGTAATGCCAGTGCCATGTGTATTTCTTTTGGGAGAATGTTCCAAAGTTACTCAAGGTTTCTGATTGTGCAGGGCTCCTGATCGCAGAGAGGACTGTAGCTACATTCAGCCAAACATGGTTACTATCTCCCTTCAGACCTTCCCACTCAAGGGTAGAAAGGGTGGGGCTGCAGCCCCTCTATGGGCACAGTTTATATATGCCTGAATAGGACTTTAATTACCAAATTATACCAGCAAATTACCAAAAATACCAGCATATTTTAGCTTAATACTCTTACTGTTAGCGACTAGGCCTTAAGAGAGGCATTTCAACTTTTTAGAATGTGGGGAAAACTGCCCGAAAGCTGGGAAACCACCAAAGACTTCATGGTTGGGGAAAAGGGCCTGGGGCCTGGAAAGGGGCATGGGTACCTGAGGATCAGATTGGGATCCCTGGAAGGCTGTATTTGGCCCTCGGGCTCTCAGTTCTGCACCCGTGTGTGTGTGTGTGTGTGTATATAGATATGGATATTTCCCTGCTTACAATCAAACTGCCCTCAAAATACTTTTCAGATGTTTTAAACTGCATCTTTTGTGCTATGGTTGGTTTTTTTCCCCACCCATTAATGCCATCTTTCTACATTTCTTGGAAAATACTGTGTATTTTATAGTGGAAATCCTGACACTGTCTCAAGTACATTAGCACTCTGAACCATGTGGTACATGAATTCCTGTATTTAGATGGCTGCATTCCAGTAAGCCTGCTGAAAGTTAAAGCTCAGGAAAATACTTTATGGATCAAATAGAAAGAGGGAATGAGCCTAAAAGCAAACATGTGTTAATATTAATTATATATGCTAAACAGGTATTGAAAGAAATATATGAAAATACTGATTTCAAGTGGTACAGAATAGTAAATTGGTCATGTTTTAACTATTCTAATTTGCTCCATTTTTGCTAATCAAGAGCCAAACTACATGTTATGCTAATCATGTGGTGTGTAGCTGAGGGTTAGCTATTTATTCTTGTGTAAGTGTGCATGGCCTTGATTTGGATTGGAACCACTATGCACGAGGAGGGGAGGATTAAACCTTTTACCTCCCCGTTTTTCTCATGAAATTTTCCTGAAATCGCATAGCATGTACTTTGGCTCCAAATGGATAGCTTAGAACTTCCTATGTCTCTGGCCTGTTCAGACTGCAGAGACCCCTGTGTATGCTTGCATGGACACATCAACTTTCCTGTTGAATATGTGATGGACATGAATGATCATATACCAAGAATCCCCAGTAGAAAATATAATATAGGTGGTATAACCTCAGAGCTTTATATGGAGGAGAAAATAGAGGAGCTGAGCTGATGACAACTGGCAAATTGCTTCTGAGAAGATACCGTAATAGTGATCCTTCTTGCTTGCCCAATTGCTACCTCCTAATGCTTTCTCTCTTGCAATGCTTTCTCCCCAAACTTTTTTACTACCAAAGTTGGTGTAAAGCAGGGATAGGCAATCCAGTGTTTTGGACAACAGCTCCCAGAATCCCTGCCCATTGGCCATGCTGGCTGGGCTTATGGCAGTCATAGTCCAAAACATATGAAGGGCACAGGGTTGCCTACTGCTGGTGAAAGGGAACTTTGTTGCATCTGCTGTCTCAGAGTTCTTGGCATGTAATCTGGAAGAAGAATCCGGTTCAGATTGAAGTTTGAGGTTATCCAGATTTAAGCTGGATCAACTGCACTGGGAGAAGTGAACTTCCTCACCCCCCCTCCTTTCCATGGCAGCTCCTCCAGCTCCCTGAAAATACTACACAGAGAGACAGGAGACCCTGCTAAATGGAGTGAGCTGTGGTAGGGGTAGGGAATCCCCCAAAATTGGGCAGAGGGACCTTCTACAAGCAAAGCTCTTCCTCTCGCAAAAGGAAGATCCTGGATCCAACCCAACATTTTTTGCCAGGACAACATGCCTGCTCTCTACAAAACTTTTCTTACCAACCTTACACAGGCTATGTCCTAGCTTATATATTGTAGTGGGACAATTATGGAGGAACACTTTGCAAGATGAATTGGAATGTTCCTTGAGGCCACTTTTGGAATAGTTTTTGAAAAGCACTGCACAGTGCACGATCAGCCAACAGATCTTGTAAAATGAAAACATTCAGGGAAAACTGGCCACTTAACCTTTAGGCAGCGTGCGTGGCATGTGCTTTTCATTTTTAGACTGAGCAAGACTAAACTTATGTAGGTGATAGTCACAAAGATAGCATATAGCAGACTTGCGTATACAGGCAAAATTGCGTCAAGGATTGTGAAATGTCTTTTCTGCTTCCCTTATCTTCCTTGGTGGGTTTACAGTACAATCGTAACTACATATACAGACAAGAAAGACTATTGATTTCAATGGGGCATGGTTCCAGTTGAGTAAATCTTAACTCCAGTTAAGCAAGTCTTGAAATACAGCATTAATACATTTAAAAAATGGAATGGTAAGAGAGGGAAAAGGTCTACTAGTATTATTTTACTGTCAGCTCGTGAAGCAGCAGTTAAGAAGGCTTTAGAAATTCTATACCATAAACATTTTCCAGATTAATGAGTTCAGTCCAGATATACATCCAGCCAAGCTGACAGAGCCTCTTGAAACTGACATATTTTTGTATAAGGCACTTGTGCTAAAACATTATACGCAAGCCAGAAATTGCTGATATCACCACTGGCTATCTGCATGGGGCCAGTCACACATTTCCACACATCTGGAAGTACTGGATGTGGTAGTGGAGTGGGCCCATGCTTACACTTCTCGTGGTAGTTTTCGCATAACATGTGTTGCAGGGGAACACTTGTGTATAGCTATATATGCATACAAGTAACTCCTGTGATCTTTCTACCTCTAAAAAGGGATGTATTGTGGAAGACCAGAGCACTGTGTATACAGATGTACACCCCATGTCACATGTTAACATTGTACGCACAACATGAAACTGTTTGAATGGATACATCTACCTGGTAAACAAGGATTACATTGATACACTTTCACAATAGGCTTAATCACCCTTATTCCTCTTTGCTTGTCTAGGTCTAGACTGGGTTTCTTTTTCTCCCCCCCCCCCCCGCCCCAATATAATTGAAGTGGCCATGTGAGCAGCCCAAAACTGAAGTATTTTAAAAGTTAATATCCCTCCCTTTAGTTCTTTTATATTCAGAAAGTTCTTGTAAGTCTGAAAATAACATCAGATGAAATTTTATCTCGTCCTACTGCAGGAGTGGGTAACACATGGCCTCCATGGCTGATTTTGTGCCGCTCACCCATGTTCCTCTGCTACTGCTGCCAAATTTGCCGGTGTGGCAGAGGTGGCAAAAATCACAATGATTTTGCAGGGAAACAAGGTGTGTAGCGACTACACCCCTTATTTGCAAGCAGACGCGTACTCCCAGAAACATGATTCTGCTTGGAAATCAGGCATATGCTTCCCACACACCTTGTTCCCAATGGGGGATTTCTTCCTAGCACTGCCACCACCTGTGGGGAAACTGCTCCTTCACTGGGCAATCCCACCTACAAGGTTTCTTATTTAGAGCCAGTACTTATATTTCTGGGCCTAAGGAACTCTCTGCCACTTTAACTCCATAAGTTGAACCTTTTCCACTGCCACCAATTCTGTTAGAATACTTTAAAACTTCCTAGTAGCTGATGTAAGAGGCTTAGGCATGAGATGGGCACCAACATGCGGGATGGGCGGGACAGCGAATACTTTGGAAGACAGAAACAAAATGCAAAGTGATCTGGATAGACTGGAGCGCTGGGCAGAAAACAACAGAATGAAATTTAATAGGGATAAATGCCAAGTTCTGCACCTAGGAAAAAGAAACCAAAGGCACAGTTACAAGATGGGGGATACGTGGCTCAACAACACTACAAGCGATAAGGATCTTGGAATTGTTGTCAATCACAAGCTGAATATGAGCCAACAATGTGATGTGGCTGCAAAAAAGGCAAATGCTGTTTGGGGCTGCATTCATAGAAGCATCGCTTCCAAATCCCGGGAAGTACTAGTTCCCCTCTACTCAGCACTGGTTAGGCCTCATCTGGAGTACTGTGTCCAGTTCTGGGCACCACACTTTAAGAAGGATGCAGACAAGCTGGAGAGGGTTCAGAGGAGGGCAATAAAGATGATCAGGGGACTGGAAACAAAGCCCTATGAAGAGAGACTGAAAGAACTGGGCATGTTTAGCCTTGAGAAGAGAAGACTGAGGGGAGATATGATGGCGCTCTTCAAGAACCTGAAAGGTTGTCACAGAGAAGAAGGCCAGGATCTCTTCTCAATCATCCCAAAGTGCAGGACATGGAATCATGGGCCCAAGTTACAGGAAGCCAGATTCCGGCTGAACATCAGGAAAAACGTCCTGACTGTGAGAGCAATACGACAATGGAACCCATTCCCTAGGGAGGTGGTGGGCTCTCCCACACTGGAGGCCTTCAAGATGAGGCTGGAGAGCCATCTGTCAGGGACGCTCTGACTTGGATTCCTGCATTGAGCAGGGGGTTGGACTTGATGGCCTTGTAGGCCCCTTCCAACCCTACTATTCTATGATTCTATGAACAGTAGAGACAAGATGAACTATTAAACAAGTAATTTATTAAAGGGATATTTTGTACATAAGGGATTATTCATATTTACTTTGGGGTTTTCAAAAGACTGCTTAGTGACAATTCTTTAGGACACAAAAGGCACTGTTCCTATTACAAACCTCTAATGACCTCTTTTACCTCAGGCCAAAGTTCCTAAATCTCCACCCCAGTCAAATACCCTTTCAGCGAGGTCGAGCTTCTGGGTACGGTCTTCCTCTGACACCAACATTCCTTCCACTGTATTTCTGGCTGCTTGGACAGTTTATTTGGGCTTTTACTGCCTGCTTGTATAACCTCCCTCTGGCAAGTTCTTAGAGTAGCCTCTTGGCATAACATAGCCACCTGCCCCCTACTCATGATCCTCATCAGCCATGTATGGTCATTCTCCAGAGAAAGAACAGCTTAACATCCAGGCCTTAGCTACTCACTTTCTCCTCAGCTTTCTTTTAGCCCTTCTAAAACACCAAACACCAACCAGCAGACCATGTCCCCCTCTCGACAGACTAACTCACTTTACTGTCATTTCCCAACCACTCTTTTCCACCTAGCTAGAATCCCCAGCCAATCAGAATCGAATTTCCCTGATCCAGGCCCCATCTAACAATATTCATTGTCTCTCTCCCCACCTTCAGAATGTCACTCCGCATCTCCTACACAGGCCTTTGACAGCAACAAAACAAGGCCTCAAGCCTACTCGGATACATTATTGCCTCACAGAGGCTACACCAAGTAAACATTACATAAAAATAACTTTTATACAGGGCATTTCTTCACATTCCCCTATAAAATCCCTGTGATTTCTGCCGTGGCGGTAAATTCGGCAGCTGCCATGGTGGCAAATTCAGCAGGAATGGGGTACAGCCCTTAGTGTGTGTGTGTGTGTGTGTGTGTGTGTGTGTGTTTGGGGGGGTAACACAACCCCCTGTTCTCCAGAAATTGCCCACCCCTACCATACTGTCACACCTCCTAATCTTGTGTGTTTACTTCGCATGTTGTTCCTGGAAAGCTGAAATGACTTTCATGGTTCATTATGTTTTGCAGTGCTGATACATGGTCAGTGCTGGACGTGCTCTTGCTGCTGTAGAGTTTGCTGTTAAATGTGCAGCAATGTTTTGCTTTTTCCTCTGGGATACCGGAAGGTGACAGTATGGATGGTTCTGGAGTAGAGCACAGCCACGTAGGAACACGAACAGCTGCCTTATACTGAGTCAGGCCATTTGTCCATCTAGCCCAGTATTGTTGACGCTGCTTGGCAGCTGCTCTCCAGGGTTTCAGGCAGGATTTTTTTCTGGCCCAACCTGGAGATGCCAAGGATTGAACCTGGATCTTCTGCATGCAAAGCAGGTACTGGACCAGTGAGTTACAGCCGCTTCCCCAGCAACAGCCCCTTCCCTGGTAGAACAAATGGTTAAGCAGAGATTCCTTTTTGAAGGTGGCATGGGGAAAAAGCAAAGAACATCAGTATGCACAACACACAAGTGGAGTACCTTACTGCTAAAGTTAGTGGGGAGGGGGGTCAATTACTTTAGTCTTAAAAGGCAGGTGCAAATAAGAAATTAAAGCTCAATTAAAACATACACAGTTTAGCTCTCTTCTTCAGTTTGGTTAAAGCACTTAGGTAAAGTATCAGGCTGATGATGTGAAAACTGACCGAAGGCTAATCCAGATGTTGCAAAGAAGCATGGAAAGTGGAAACACAAATGACTTGACCTTTTCCTGTTTGTACTGTAACTGACATCCAAGGTGGGGAGTTGTCTAAAGTCACCTGGACTGATATTTCAGATTGACATCCACAGTGATAGCTCACCGATCTTACTGCAGCTGAGCTCCCCACACCCCACTAGAGCTGTTACTGTAAACACTTTGAAAGAAATAGGAAGCACTTATCTTTCATTTCCCTCTTTTCTTTATAATGTTTGGAGTTCAACTGGCACTATGAGTCATACCAGACAGGGCATCAAGAGATTGGGGCTGTGACTTGGGGAGAGGGTGTTAACAATTTCCCCTATGTAGTTTTCCCCATTCCAATTGCCTGCCCCCCCCTCCTTGGGCAACTAGCAGCTTCTGGAGGGTGCAATTCAGGCTGGGAAAATGGCATGGAGGGGGAGTTAACCCCCCACCCACCAGTATCATGGCCCTAATCCAAATCACAACCCTTATCTACCGTATGTATGTATGTATGTTTATAAGCTGCAATATAACAAAATGTTCTCAGAGTACTGCACACAATAAAATCGGTTAAAACAACGATGATAAAATAAATAGCACAATAAGGATTTAAAAGGTTCCAGAAGATTTAAATCTCAATAATAAATCTAAAATGCTTGGGAGAAGAGGGATGTCTTTGCCTGATGCCGAAAAGATAACTGTGAGCACTGGGCAAGCCTCCTTGGGGAGGGCATTCCACAAATGGGATGTCACAACTGAGAAGGCCCTTTCTCTTGAACCACCTGCCTAACTTCATTTGGCAAGTGCACAGGAGGAGGGCCTCTGAAGGTGACCTCGGGGCCTGACTGGTACATATGGGAAGAGTATTCCTTTAGCATACTCTGATCCCAAGCTGCTTAGGGCTTTAAAGGTCAAAAACATTTTAACGCCTCAAGCCTTAGCATGCTTACTCAAAAGTAAGTTCTACTGAGTTCATTGAATGCGTGCACAGCTTAAAAAACTGTGAGGAATCACATCTAGTAGACCCTGAAACTCCTCATGGAAATCCAGCAGCAGGTCCTAGGGAGAGACCATCGTTTAGTGGTAGAGCACGTGCTTTGCATGCAGAAAGTCCCAGGTTCAGTCCTTGGCATCCCCAATTAAAAAGGATCCCATCTAGCAGATGATGGGAAAGACCTCTGCCTGAGACCTGGGAGAGTCAGGGTGGACAAGACTGGGCTAGATAAATAGTTGGACTTGCTATAAGGCAGCTTCCTATAGACCAGGGAATGTGTGGCCCTCTAGATACTGTTGGACTGCAACTCCCATCAGCCCTAGCCAGCATAGCCAAGGGTGAGGGATGATGGCAGTCTGGCAGGCCACATGTTCCCCAACCCTGTGATATACAAAAGCCAGGGAACCTCTCATGCAACACCATTTTTAATTAATGGAAGTTGCAGAAGGGTACATTCACTTGTTTCAGGGAGGTATGAATTGTGCGCAGGTAAATTAAATTACATATGAAATACAGTTTATGTTGAGCTTTTAACATCAACATACCTACTGAGGAAGTGCCTATGCCACATACCTCCTCTGTGTTCCAGAGAATCATGAGGCAAGTTCAAGGGATGCACTGCCAGATCACAAGATCACTGGCTAGGCTTATTGGGCCTCATTGTTGCCTTTTGTGAACTGAGTGTAGCCTAGAAGAGCCAATACTTCTCCCTGTTCCCAGTGGCTATGCATTGTTGGGAAAGATTGGTAGTGGTGATCAACTGCCATCACGAGGCTCTGAAAACCATTGTTATAGAGTGTGCAACACAAGGACTAAAGGATTATTTCAAGGTCTTATGATTTTTGTGCTGGCCCTGACTCACTGTATGTGGGTGTTCCGGGGGTAAAACGAAAGACACAAGTTCAACACAGTTGCTATAAAGTGTAACTGCATTAGGAAAGAGGATGGGAAACAACCCTTGTGGCGTTCAGTTTCAGCTTCTTTCAACACTTTTTTGGAGTTTTGTTTGGCTGATTTGTGTTCTGTAAATATTAATTCGGAGAACCAAAGCTCCTGAAGATTTCTAGTATATACATTCTTAATTGTTGTCAAAATTGAATGTTTATCTTGTCCAGTGCAAGGGACAGGATCTTGCCTGTAACATCATATTGAGCTGCTTTATCCCTTAGGCTGCTGTAGGGACAAACTCAGAGCTGTAGTTTTCCCTGGAAAACCCATTCCACTAGCAAGTACTATCTGCTAGAAATAGTTTATACTACTGCAATCTGTTGGATACTATTAAGGACTTGGAAGTTAGCATGAGGTGAAGGAGAGTCCCTGCCTTTCTCTAAGCTGCCAGAACGGTGCAGGTTCTTGCCAAGTTAAAAAAGAATATATCTTGCCAGTGGTGAGTTGATCAGCTCTTTTGTGGGCCTCTGCCTCAATCTAACTGACTGATATGAGCACAGTCTAGGGTGGCCATGTATCTTCTTTTGCAGAGGACAGTTCTCTGTTTGAAGGGCTGTCCTCTGTTTTGAAGGTGTCCTCTATGTGAAGGTCCAAGCCTAGTATAAAGATAAAGAACCATCAGAAGGAAGAGCTGGGCCTTGATGTTGCCCATCAACAGTTACTACCTGGACAGCAGACTTGGTCACAGTATTCCACACTATGGTGAGATGCACTGTATTGCTATAATAATAATAGTTCATAAATTTGCATCTGTGCATATAAATTATCATTGAAACTTGATGCAAATAGATATCCTTTTTTCTGGTGATGCATGTCCTCTTTTATGGCATTTCACAAGTGGCCACCCTACAACAGTCCATTAACTGGACAGTAAGAGCCAATTTGGTGTACTGATATAGCTTCCTCCAGAGTCCTGCTGCCCCTTGACCTCCAACCTTGGAAACCTGGGAATTGGAGTCAACTCTCCCAGCTTCTAGCAGTGTCTGAGATTCCCACTTCTTCACAGAACTCCAGGGGGCTGGTGTGAAGTTAAAATGGGACAAACCCTGGGCTCCTCAGAGGAAAGGCAGAAAACAAACGTGATAAATATGGATAGATGTGTTCCTGTATTCCAGGGATCCCCAACCTTTTTGGACCTGTGGGAACATTTGGGAATTTGAGAAACTGCTGTGGGCACTACCACAAAATAGCTCCTATGGAGGATGTGGCTAGTCACATAATGGCTAATGTGGGGGACTGGCTAGTCAAAAGAATTGGTGGTGGCAAGCAAAGGGGAGAGAAATAATGAGCTTAGAGGATGGGAGGGAAGGATGGGGAAAGACAGGAGAGAAAGAGTGAGGCTAGAGGCTGTGAGTGGAGAGAAACAGCAAGAAAAAGGGGTGAGTGGGAAAGAGCAAGGCTAGGGACAGGGAAGGGAGAGAAATGTCGAGGAAAGGGGTTGGGTAGAGAAAAATAGCAAGGCTAGAGGCTGGGAGTTGAGAAAGAACACAAAGGAATAGAAGATTGGGTGGGGCCAAGAAGCAACTCTTTCCTTCTCTTCCTGCTGGCTGAACAGCTGATCAACAGCAGATTCAGGAACAGGAAGGAAAATATGGCACCCTAACCTTTTCCAAGTTTATTAAAAATAAATTTTGGAAGAGGGCAGGACGTGGAGAGCTTCATGGGTGCAGTTGGAGGTTCCCACAGGCGCCATAGCATCCACCACATTGGGGACCACCGCTGTATGCCCTTGTGAAAGGAGGACCTGATTCCTGGCCTTAAGAACGTAAGAAGAGCCACAATGGATCAGACCAAGGGTCTATCAAGTCCAGCATTCTGTTCACACAGTGGCCA
Organism: Heloderma suspectum; assembly: GCF_057233095.1. Lineage (NCBI taxonomy): Eukaryota > Metazoa > Chordata > Lepidosauria > Squamata > Helodermatidae > Heloderma > Heloderma suspectum. The sequence continues at coordinate 46,640,533 of NC_139459.1, forward strand.
ACCAGCCGTTGACCAGAAACCCAAAAGCAGGACACAAGTGCAAGAGCACCCTCTTGCCAATGGTTCCCAGCATCTGGTATACATAAGCTTACTGCCTCTGGTACTGGAGGTAGCACATCGCCATCAGGACTAGTAGCCATTGAACTTAAAGAAAGGTAAAGCCCCAGGCTTCAATGGTATAACTGCTGATTTTTTGAAAGATCAAATTAATTGGTGGTCCCCTTTGCTTGCATCTTTGTCTACAACTATTGATGTCTCAGGAGAATTCCCAAAGGAGTGGGCTATGGCAATTATCATCCCAATCCATAAGGGTGGTTCTAGATCTGACTCAGGAAATTATAGACCAATTAGTCTCCTGGATGTGATTGGCAAGCTCTATACTAAGTACCTCTTAGAGAAATTAGAGTCCTGGTTAGAAGAGTCTGGGATCTTGGCTGAGGAACAAGTGGGCTTTCGGAGGGAACAATCATTGTTTTCTCCTACACCATCTGATTGGGAAATATACTTGTCCACCGCATAAAGTGCTCTTTGCAATGTTTGTGGTCTTGAAGGCTGCGTTTGATTCAATCTCAAGAGTGTGCCTATGGCAGAAACTCAGATGTCTTCAGATTGACCCCCAGTTGAGAGCGAGAATCCAGGGACTATATACAAATTCCATCATGCGAGTCAGATTGGACACCAGCGGAATGTTATCCAAACATATCCCTGTCAATAGGAGGGCAAGACAGGGATGTCTGTTGGCCTAGCGTTCTTTAATATATATCTGAACGACATGATAAATGCCTTGTCTTTCCACAGTTCTTTCCACCATCTCTGGGGCGGTTTCTGTGTTATTATTAGGGATGTCAGAGAATTCCGCCACGGATCTCGGGGAGGCCGAATGCCAGCGCATTCAACCCCCCGAAATCGGTGGCGGAACGGTCTGCCACCCCCCCACCCCCTGGGACGAGACTTACCTGGGGCGGATCTTCCTGGCGGTGGCGGCTCCGGCGGCTGTGGCGGCCAGTCTTCTGACTGGCTGCTGCCGCCGCCATTTCCAGTTAAAAAACAAAACAAAAAAACGTGATAGGCTACGTAAAGATTTATGTAGCCTATCACGGCTAGATTAAAAAAAAACACCATGATAGGCTATGTAAATCTTTACGTAGCCTATCACAGCTGACTTAAAAAACAACAACAACACGCGTACGCAAATGGCATTTGCTTTCCTTATTTTGGCACGTCTTAGTCATTTACGTAGACTAAGATGGCGAAAATAAGGGGAACGCAAATAGCGGTTTTTTTCCCCTCACTCAGCCGTGATAGGCTACATAAACATTTACGTAGCCTATCACGGCTGACTGCAGGGACGCAAACGGCGGTGGCTACGGCCGCTGCCATTTGCGTCCCTGCTAGCCAGCGGCCGGATGTCCGGCTGCTGGCGGAGCCGGCCGGCGGCTCCGCAGAATTGCGGAGAACAGCCAGCCGGCCGGCCAGGATTCCGGGGGGGGGGGGGGAACGGAGCGCCTCCCCCCCCGGCGAGGATTCCGGAGGGAGGGAGGGAGGGATGGAATGCCTCCCCCCACACCATCAACATAATCCCCGAAAGGTAAGTGATTTTCGTACATCCCTAGTTATTATATGCAGATGATGCTGTAACCCTGTCTTACACCTCGATAGGGATGAGATGGTTGCTGGCAGCTCTTTCCAAGTTTTGCCAGCAAGAAATGTTGACTGTGAACTATAAGGAAACAAAGGTTATGGAAACTGGTAGAACTAGAAAGATCCATTGCTGGTTGCTGGATGGCCATAACCTGGAGTCAGTAACTAAATATAAATACCTAATATAAATACCTTGGAATCATTTTTTCAAAAGCCGGCAAATGGGATAAACATATAAAAGGGATGGCAGAGAAAGCCAAGATTTCAAGCGGGGCAATCCTAAGGTTTTCAGCTGGGAGGGGAGGGCACTTAATTTCCCCACTTTTGGAACTTTACCATTGTAAACCACTGCTGCAAATGCTTTATGTGGCTACACTATGGGCAAATTCAAACCCTGCTGGAGTCAGTTCAACACAGATTTTAACAAGAACTCTAAATGTAGCAAGAAACACCCCAAGGGCCATAATAAGAATTGAAATGATGGGGTTTGCCCATTTGGGGCCTGGTAATGAAGGCAGCGGCTTGGTTCTGGCTTAGACTAATTTTCCAGCTAACCTCACCATTGCTTCAGTCTGCTTTTGAAGAGATGAATTACGTGGCCAGGTCATGGTCAGGCATAACGAGTATGTGACCCAGATTGGTTTCTCGTATGAATTTCGAATTTCTTTTATCAAAGGGTTATGACGTGGCCAAATCACTCATAAAGCAGAGGATGGCAGATACATTGTGGCAAACAAGACACAGCCAAGGTGGCTAATTGTAGATCAGATGAATTATATGCTGGTTTGCCAGCTACATTTAATCAGGTGGCACAATATCTGGGACACCCAAGTCCCTATTTATTCAAATGCCATAGCATGCGTCTGCTTATCCAAACAAACAGCTAGGTAACTGTGGTCTGAAGGAGCCATTTCCAAAGTCAACTTAGGTGATCTCCTTCATGTCACTGCAAAACTACTGCTGCTGCTCTGGAATTATTCAAATATAGTGCATGGCAGTCTGTCTTTGGGGTGATGTTGTGTGATGATTTATTTTAGTGTTAAACTTTATTAATTGAGTTCTTGGCTTTCAACACTGATCCTGTTCCTTATGTTCAATGGCTATTTATCAGAATAGCTAATGGACCCCCACCGATCCAAGGCAGTGCACCTCTGAATACCAGAAGTGAGAGCCAAATAGCTGAGGAAGATGGATGTTATCATGCTCTACGTGGAAGTTTCCCCCAAATGATCCAGTTAGCCGCTGTTGGAACAGGACGCTGAACTAGCCAAACCTTTGGTCTGGTTTAGCAAAGCACACTTTACTTTTTGGAGTAAAGTGTGTGCATGTGTGTGAATTCCATACCTAATCCTTAAGGATGAGTGGCAGCCATTTAAAAAGGGAGCTATACCTACAAATACACAACTTAACTTTACTCCAAAGCTGATTCCAACCACTGAGAATATATTTCAGGGTACTACATTAACTATTCAATTTCTTCCCGAGACTGGATTGTGCACAGCATTAACAAGGATCATTAAGTATTTGATACTTCAGTACTTAAGTATTGAAAGACTTCTCCTTTCATGTTCCTCAGTTAAATTACAGAGGCAAACTAATGAATGGCAAATGAAAAGGAAAAAACTGGCTTCTTAAATTGTGTCTGTAATGGGTGCTATGACTTATGGTGAGAATAGATGGCTGGAGACATATGTGTTTAATTCGACTGCCCTAATGTCAATCTATATAAACCACAAAATGGCTTTTGGCCTTTGCTAACAAGCATGTATTGCTCTGCAATGTAATCCTGTTCATTTCTACTTAAATGCAAACCCCATTTTGTGTATAGGATTTCTGCCTAAATGTACTGAGTTGTCTAAGATGCCTGTATAATTATTAATAATTTATTTAAAACATGTTTAATCTCTCATCTCAGCCAAAAAGTCTTCAGAAGAAGCTTACACAGATCAATAAAAACAAGATTGACCCTGCTACAACACAAAAAGAGATGGGAAGAGGAAAAAAGCAAGTGGTCTTTCAGTAGGGCTGATGGAATGGCCCTGCTTCCCATCTCATCTCCCTCTGCAGTAGCTTTTTGGAATTTAATACAGAATCAAATCCAGAATTAATAACAAATGGAATTCAAAAATATGAGGATTTCAGTTTAAACTGCATAAAGAGCAGATTACCATTACAGAAATCCAATAGAATAGATTGTACTGCAGAACAACTGTAGATTGCCATGTTGCATCTTGAAAAATGAAAAATAAATCATAGTAAAACTCAATTTAAAAAATCAAATTGATTTGGGAGCTGTGCTTGCTTGAAGAAAGGTACTAGATGACCTACCTTTTCTCTAGTTGCTTTTAAAAATGCATATTTCAGCTGCCTTGAAATACTCCTTGATTTGTCTGCATGCAATATATTACTCTGAGGCAAGGACTGCAGCCTTAGTCACACATGGATTCCAGCAGTCATTCAAAGAGCCCAAAGTTATCCTTACAACGATCTTAGGAATGAGGTGAGGCTGAGAGTAAGTTGACGAAGAGCAGCTGGTGAGTTTCAATGACTGAACAGGGATTTGAACCCAGTCCTCTCTAATTTATCTCTTGTTGTTGTTGTTGTTCAGTCGTTAAGTCGTGTCTGACTCTTCGTGACCCCATGGACCATAGCACGCCAGGCCTTCCTGTCCTCCGCTCTCTCCCGGAGTGTGCTCAGGTTCATATTCATTTAATCGGTGATGCTATTTAGCCATCTCATCCTCTGCCGTCCCCTTCTCCTTTTGCCTTCAATCTTTCCCAGCATCAGGGTCTTTTCCAGGGAGTTTTCTCTTCGCATTAGGTGGCCAAAATATTTGAGCTTCAGCTTCAGGATCTGTCCTTCCAATGAGCACTCAGGGTTGATTTCCTTTAGGATTGACTGACTGGACCTCCGTGCAGTCCAGGGGACTCTTAAGAGTCTTCTCCAGCACCACAGTTCGAAAGCATCGATTCTTCGGCGCTCAGCCTTCCTTATAGTCCAGCTCTCCCAGCCATACATTGCTACTGGGAAAACCATAGCTTTGATTATACGAACCTTTGTCAGCAAGGTAATGTCTCTGCTTCTTACTATGCTGTCGAGGTGTGCCATAGTTTTCCTCCCAAGCAGAAAGCGTCTTTTAATTTCATGGCTACAGTCACCATCTGCGGTGATCTTGGAGCCCAAGAAAGTAAAATCTGTCACTGCTTCCATTTCTTCCCCTTCTATATGCCAGGAAGTGATGGGGCCAGATGCCATGATCTTCATTTTGTTAATGTTGAGTTTCAAACCAGCTTTTGCACTCTCCACTTTCACCCTCAACAAGAGGCTCTTGAGATCCTCTTCGCTTTCTGCCATTAGGGTGGTATCGTCTGCGTATCTGAGGTTGTTAATTCTCCCGGCAATCTTAATTCCGACCTGTGATTCATCCAACCCAGCGTTTCTCATGATGTACTCTGCATATAAATTAAAGAAACAGGGCAACAATATACAGCCTTGTCGTACTCCTTTCCCAATTTTGAACCAATCGGTTGTTCCATGTCCGGTCCTTACTGTTGCTTCTTGACCCTCGTACAGGTTTCTCAGGAGACAGGTAACGTGGTCTGGTACTCCTATCTCTTTAAGAATTTGCCAGAGTTTGTTGTGATCCACACAATCAAAGGCTTTGGCGTAGTCAATGAAGCAGAAAAATACATTTTTCTGGAACTCTCTTGCTCTCTCCATGATCCAGCCAATGTGGGCGATTTGATCTCTAGTTCCTATGCCTCTTCGACACCCAGCTTGTACTTCCGGTAGTTCTCGGTTCACATACTGCTGAAGCCTAGCTTGTAGGATTTTGAGCATCACCTTGCTGGCATGTGAAATGAATGCAATTGTACGGTAGTTTGAACACTCTTTGGCATTGCCCTTCTTTGGAATTGGAATGTAAACTGACCTTTTCCAGTCTTGTGGCTACTGTTGAGTGTTCCAAATTTGTTGGCATATTGAGTGCAGCACTTTAACAGCATCATCTTTTCGGATCTTAAATAGCTCAGCAGGAATACTGTCATATCCGCTAGCTTTGTTGTTAGTAATGCTTCCTAAGGCCCACTTGACTTCACTCTCGAGGATGTCCAGCTCAAGTTCAGTGACCGCACTATCATGGCTATCAGGGACATTCAGATCTTTCCTGTATAGTTCTTCTGTGTATTCTTGCCACCTCTTCTTAATCTCATCTGCTTCTGTTAGGTCCCTGCTTTCTTTGTCCTTTATCATGCCTGTCTTTGCACGAAACGTTCCCTTGAGATCTCCAATTTTCTTGAAGAGCTCTCTAGTCTTTCCCATTCTATTGTTTTCCTTGATTTCTTTGCATTGTTCATTTAAGAAGGCCTTCTTGTCTCTCCTTGCTATTCTCTGGAACTCTGCATTCAGTTGGGTATATCTTCCCCTTTCTCCCTTGCTTTTCGCTTCCCTTCTTTCGTGAGCTACTTGTAAAGCCTCCTCAGACAGCCACTTGGCTTTCTTGCATTTCTTTTTCTTTGGGATGGATTTCGTTGCTGCCTCCTGAACAGTGTTACAGACCTCCGTCCATAGTTCCTCAGGCACTCTGTCTATCAGGTCTAATCCCTGAAATCTATTCCTCACCTCCACTGTATATTCATAAGGGATATGATTTAGGTCATATCTGAAAGGTTTAGTGGTTTTCCCTACGCTCTTCAATTTAAGCCGAAATTTTGTAATAAGCTCATGATCTGAGCCACAGTCAGCTCCAGGTCATGCTTTTACTGACTGTATAGAGCTTCTCCATCTTTGGCTGCAAAGGACATAATCAACCTGATTTCGATATTGACCATCTGGTGATGTCCATGTGTAGAGTTGCCTCTTGTGCTGTTGGAAAAGAGTGTTTGCTATGATCAGTGTGTTCTCTTGGCAAAACTCGATTAGCCTTTTTCCTGCTTCATTTTGTACACCAAGGCCATGCCTGCCTGTTATCCCGGTGATTTCTTGACTTCCTACTTTAGCATTCCAATCCCCTATGATGAAGAGGACATCTTTTTTGGTGTTAGTTCTAGAAGGTGTTGTAGGTCTTCATAGAACCAATCAACCTCAGCTTCTTCGGCCTCAGTGGTTGGGGCATAGACTTGAATTACTGTGATGTTGAATGGTTTGCCTTGGATTCGTACTGAGATCATTCTATCGTTTTTGAGATTGTACCCCAGTACTGCTTTTCCTACCCTTTTGTTGACTATGAGTGCTACTCCATTTCTTCTAAGGGATTCTTGCCCACAGTAGTAGATATGATGGTCACCTGAATTAAATTCGCCCATGCCTGTCCATTTTAGTTCGCTGATTCCCAAGATGTCGATGTTCAATCTTGCCATCTCATGTGTGACCACCTCCAGCTTACCTTGATTCACTGATCTTACATTCCAGGTTCCTAAACAATATTGTTCTTTACAGCATCTCTGATATACTTTTAGACAGTTATACCAGGCTCTTCCTAGATTCCAGTTTTCAAAGAGCCACTGAAACTGTTAGCATTTTAACAGAACAAATTATATTCCAGTAAAAGAGAAAGCAGTTTTTGATCCTTTAGTGGACTTTTCCTCCACGCAGTACATTTCAGGCAGACTGTTTTCCAGTATGAATAATCTCCCACTTCCTTCTATTTAAGGACGAGAGTCACTACCACTGATAGGGGACTATTTTTGAGTTTGTGGAAATTGTTTTCCAGCAGCCCACATCTACTGCTGCAGGGGCATTCACTAGCTTATCTCCAATCCTTTCCCCAGCAATCCCGAAGTAGCCCAGATTGGCCTGTGTATGCCTCCCCACCAAGGATGTGTATGTGCACTTGTGCTCCCCAGCAAAACCAGATTTGGCCCTCAGGACCAAAAAGGTTGTGCAGCACCCCTGTTCTACACATATGAGCTTCCCTGTTCAGTAAAATGGAGGGAGAAGCTCTATCCACACGACCCTTTCAATGCCTCTATTGAAGTAAACTGGGGAGCACTTTCATGAATTGGAGCACCTTTGACCGCTAAGGCTGCAATCCTATGCACACTAACTGGAAGTACATGCATAGGATTGTGCTGAATGGATTTTGGAGCTGCATAATGAACTATTGGGAATACATCTATCAATGTTCCTCAAACCTGCTGATTTCATTAGGTCAGATTTGCTGTATATTTTAAAAGCTAAGGCCACAATCTGAAGAGGCATACAAAAAAGGCAAACCCTCGTTTAAAAAGAGCCTGGTTTCTTTTGAAGTGTGAACATGTTGCTTGTTAAGACTGTGTGCCGTTCTTGCTCCAATAAGTAGTACTGTGTTATAAATACAAGACACCCATTTCCCAAAGCACCTAAACAGCAAGCCAGAGCCTCTCAGCACCATAGGTGTAATAATCATTCCCTCTTCCCAGAAAACTGTGAAGCCTAGTAACAGGAGTCAGTAAGGTTCTCTTAACAAAATTAGCATTCTCCCAAGTACAACCCTCAGAATTCTTTGGTGGAAGCCATGACAGCTGAACTGGTATGAAATAGGTTGGTAGCTTAGATAATGCTTTCAATGATTATGCTTGTAGTTGTGTTTTCTTTTTACACATATATGAAAAGTTACCTGGGTAGAGAAGTTGCCCTTATTCTGATTGGTGCAACTTTAATGCATCAACCATTTGATAGATGAAAAACATTTCAAGCAAAATTCAGGATTAAAATTGCTATTTTCAAACCATTTTGCTGTGTCTGGAGAAGCAGAACTTCTCATAGTCAGAAGAATTATGCTATCTCACACTGACAAAGGAACTTCTGATTACATCAGGAAGGGGATTTCGGATGTTTAGTCTGTCACTGTTGGTGGGCTCAGCAGGATAAAAGCCCAGTATATCCTCGTCTGCCCAAGATTAAGCAATACTTCATATGCCCAGTGACCGAGGCATTCTGACTGAAAATGCTAAATGTTACTCGTTCCTGAGTTATACAGAGAAATCCTTACAAATGAAGATAGGGCCAAACTTCACATATGTATTTTGGTAACCAACAAAATGATAAAAGGTTACAAATATTTCATGCTATTATTTATTCAATAAACACTTCCTAAAGGACTTAGTGCATTTCAGGGCCTGCCTGGCGTATTTTGGACTTACTGATATTTCACAGCCCAGCTTTAAGTAAAGTGGGTTTCTGGGTTGTTTCTCACAGCTGGCTGGCATTCTATCCCAATAATTAAGAAACTATAATGTACTGGAGCATGTAAAATCTTAATTGCTCTGAATCAGACAGAAACTAGTTTTCACATCTGTTCTTGCTCTGAAGATTTACTGAAAAACAAACAGATACTGGCTGTGATTTATAACTTGGTAAAAATGCAGGCTTTGGGGAAAATAATGAGTACATTTAATACGGTAAGTAGGTACAGTTTTCAATGTTGCTTTTTGATTAGTTTTACATGGTACAATTAAAAAGATGGATTCACCCAACCATTCCGCCCACAATGAAGTGTTTTACTGTAGATATCAATTGCTAAGAACATCATCCACGGCATAACTTATTTTATATGCGACAGCACATATGAAGAAAAAAGTTTCGCCTAGGAGACAGGCAGGGATTGAATTGAAGCTATTGGGGAGGGGAAGTGTGCGCTGTTTGGATTTTCATATCAAGAAACACTTGAATTTACACAGCAACATATTACTTACATCTCAAGCATGGAGCTATACTGTTGCAGCCAAAATTCAAGCTAAAATTTTGGTTTTAGCCCAGTGGAATCTAGTCTTCTATGGAGGTTGTGTCTACATCCAGGGGCTTAAGATCCCACATGCCTAATAAGCCTTAAAAATTAAGCTAACTTGGATAATGCAAGCTTCAGCAATATTACATTTCCCATTTCCAATGATAATCATCTTGGGAGACAGGTTTTGAATCCACTATCTCATTCTACATTCCATGTTTAGCCAAGTCCTGCTGGGTTTATCCTTCATAAAAGTTTCATCTTCCCCTAGTTATAATATTTCATCACATCCAGTACATCAACCCACCAATTGTACTGTAGACAAAGCACTGTCGTCAGGTCTCTAGGTTGCAAGCCAAGATCATGACTGCAAGCACCGTGATCAAAACTCTCACCTTTGATCATGGTGCACCTCCCCTTCAAAAATGGCTTCCATTTTGTGCCACTGTTTGAGTTACATAGGTTTACTGCACTTTCGTTCTAACTATGCTTTCTTCTCCTTGGTAGGTCTCTTCCTTATCCTAGGATTGATCTTGTACCCTGCTGGTTGGGGCTGTCAGAAGGCAATAAGCTACTGTGGACCTTATGCTTCTGCTTATAAACTTGGTGACTGTTCTCTGGGCTGGGCCTTCTACACTGCTATTGGTGGAACCGTCCTGACATTCATCTGTGCCGTCTTCTCCGCCCAAGCTGAAATCGCCACTTCTAGTGATAGAGTACAAGAGGAAATTGAAGAGGGGAAAAGCCTTATCTGTCTCCTTTAATGACCCAGGAAAACTTTTTATGTCTCAGAAGAATTGGTTTCAAAGTGGCTCAGTAGGTGGACTCCTATAGGAGATGAAGGAGACACACAAGTCTTCTGGAGATCAAGCATTACAATGTTACTTGATGGGCACTGGTGACCATAGGCAACATAAGAAGAAAATCTTAACTAGTGGGAATAATGGCACTTGGGTACACTAGCAGGATGCTACAAAGCATATCTGTTGGCTTCAAGTTTCTATGAATGGTGCCTATTGTGGAAGTGACCAATTCCTACTTTAGTTTCACCCCCATGAAGGATTGCAAAGGAATTCTTTGAAGGATAATGTTTAATATAAGTCAATATGGTTCCAGTATGGACACAACAAGACAATAGAATCAGGCTTCAAGTCTAAGGGGTTTAGGCACCACATTAAGTAACATCTTCCACAGCATTTTTCAGAACTCATTTTTAAAAATTAAGAAGCACAACAGCTTATTCTGTATGGAACAGCGCATGGGGAGAATGTGTCTAGAAAACATGCAGGAATCCCATTTGAAGCTAGTAGGAGTAGGGGCTTGTAAGAAATACATTGCCCAGTAAATATGTGAGGCATGAAGCTACAGCCAAAACAAGTACAGTGCATGGTAGCAGCCAGAATTCAAGCTAAATTACTTCTGTATGATTGATTTATCCGTATAAATGTAGATAGGTAAAGGCTGTAATAGCATCTAGTGTATATAGCACCAAGCCCCTAAAGGTGTACCCTCAAGAGGAAGTGTAGGCCTCATCCACCATCAGGGGCAGTAGCAAGCACAGTTGATACTGGTACTCATAGGGTATTGCCAACTGCCTCTTGTCTTCAGTTCAAGTACAGACTTCCATCATGCTCATCTTGCCAGAGATATTATGTGCCTAAAGAAGCCACATTATCATTTAATGACAGACTATATTAAGGTCTGATACTTTTGAAAGATCTTTTTAGTTATATTTCATCTATAGGAAATGATGATGATTGTAGCATTCAGTAATTTTCCAAAAGTGATCCTTTTCCATTAGACAGTTAATACATTTCTGTAATTTTTCTACACCACTTCTTAGACTTTTTTGAAGAACCCCCTCACCCCCCCTGTAAAATAACAGAACAGTGTAATGCAGTGGTGAATGTACAAGAAAAATGAAGGGATAAATAATGGCTAATATCCAGATGTTCAAGTATTAGATTAGCCTTATTAATAGTGTTTATATTGTACCTTTTGGTACACAGGAAGAACACATAGCCATTGGGAGGTTAAGATGCTAGACTAAATGCTACATCAAACCACTAATGATAACCACTTATTTCTACCATATTTTTTTAAAAAGAGGATTTTAAGACAATATTAAAAATTGAAACTTTCAGTGAAAAGGAAAGTAATTTAGTGTCTACCCTCGAACTCAGGATTATTGTGCATGGCTGCTTCTTCTTTAACCACTGCTATAAATACTCCAACAAGGCACTTGTGAATTAACAAGTCGCAATTATGTACATAACAGTTTTGTGGGATTACCATCTATGCTGATATGCTGAGTACCAACAGGCTGTTGGTATGAAGACTTTGTGAAGACTATGAAGTGTGATTTTAAAAAGGGCAATAAACAAGTCTTCTCACTGCGGTGGAGTCTACCAAACAAAACAACCAACCTCACCCACCCTGGAAATCCAGCAGACAAATTATCCAATTGTTTACAAAAGTGTAGAATAAATTGTGACACAAGCCATATGCAGTCTACTATTCTGTATTGCCAAGTGCTTAACAATCTCTCCCCTATTCTTATAGCCCTAAGCAGGCAGCAAGCACAGGAGCGTTTAGCAAGGCCCTAGAGGCTAACATATGGTTGACAGTAGGCTCTGGGTTGATGGCCACCAACATGGATAGTTTTAAAAGATTAGACAAATTCAGACTGGATAAGGCTATTGATGGCTACTAGTCATGATGGCTGTATTTCCAGTATCTGAGGCAGTATGCTTCTATATACCAATTGCTGAAGAACACAAAAGGGTGCTATTGCCCTTGTGTCCTGTTTGAGAACTTCCCTTGGCATCTGGTTGGCTGTTGTAGGAACACAATGCTGAACTAGACAGGCCTTTGGTCTGATCCAGCACAGCTCTTTGTATGTTCTTGTAAGTCACACGTTGTGCAGATTTCTCTCATTCTACAATGTGTTGGGTTGCTCCAGTATGAAGTCCATCTTAGAACATTGTGGAGTCTCCACACTGAAGTTTTGCAATTTGCTCTCCTTGTTGGTACTCGAACATAAAACCTCTTAAGCTTGAGGTTAGATTGGAACCTTTTTTTTAAAGGCTCAGAATACTATTTAGCTTCATTATCGACATAGGGCTATTCAGATGTTTACATTTAGAGCTGCCAAAGTCATCACAGGATATGATTTCACCACATTTCACATAGGGAAAGGGTTTGTCTGAAACTACATCCACATGAATATTGCTATAATAGTATGGCCGAGATCCAAGTGTGCGCTTAGCCCCCATCTATGCACATCATTTCCAAAGTTTCTCTTAAAAAAAAAAAAAAGGCAAAATAGAATATCCCAATTGCTCTTTAAGTTCCCCTCTCTCCAAAAAGCCATTTAGAGCTTACTCACAGCAGCAATTTAAAAGGGGAACAGCACTGGTCATAACCTCCCCCCAATTTCTGTTCAAGATGCTCTTGCACATAACCTCCAAACTGCTTGAAGAGCACTTTAGGAGTCCTATGACAGCTTTTGGAAATGAAAACCAGAGAGGAAATTGTGTATTCACACCTATGGATTCCAGTTTGCATCAGAGAATAGATTTCCTTTCCTCCAACAAAATTACCAGCGTATTTCAGGCAAACAGCTCCCAGCTTGGAATTGGAGGTGGTAAAACCACCATGTAAGGACTTTACTGAATCAGAAATGAATGTATGAATCAGCCTGGAGAGACAGAGCAGTTGAAATGATCGCTTTTATGGAACAGACTAGTACAGGGCTCTTGAAAAATGCTTGTTTTAAAGAACTTGCTGACCCAACAAAACATTTGTTTTATGTACTTTGTCTCCCACATTTCTGTCTTTCTTTTTTTTTGGTCAGGGCTCCAAAATGGATATCCCAACTTTACACAATACATTGTAGTCTACAGTGTTTCATTGAGTAATCAGTTAGGTCAGTTAAAAAATTGAGGTGCCCCCAATTAACTGATAGAAATGTAATAAGCAAGCACCACTTTAAAGATGCATTCCCTCCTCTGTGAAAGAGCTGAATACCAATAAAAGGGGTGGGGAACTAGTGGCCCTTCAGATGCTGTTGGACTGCAACTCCCATCAGCCCTTGCCAATGGTGAGGGATTATTAGAGTTGCAGTCCAACATCTGGAGGGCCACATGTTCCCTATCCAACCTATAAGGTTATGTTTGCTGAAACACATGAATGCATCATCTAAAAACAAATTTTTTTCTTTAGAATTTCTGATCTAACACAAATTTGAGTTGATCATTTTATTCAATTATGCATATTTAAATCAATTAAGATTTATTTAAATTGAGAGAGACTCCCCCTAATACATGAAATCCAGTATGCCAATAAAAACTTTAGCCACCATTAAAGTGGAACTTCATTTCATTATAAACTTTATGCTCTAATTTACAATGGGTTGGTTCCAAAAAAAAGCACACAGAAGGGGACTGGCAGAGGCTGACTGCTCCTCTCTCAGCACCCCCCTCCCAAGTCTTTTCCAAGATTCAGGGTACCCTGTTGAATGGGTTGAGCTGTGATGCGGGGAACCCCCCCCCCCAAATTGCAAGGAGTGTTTTAGGGGGTACTAGGGGGAGGAGATGGGGAAATCACTTTCCACCCCCCCTCTTCCATCTGCTTTTCTTTGGATCCAATCTGTTATGTTTAGAATGTTTTTTTTTTTAATACCTTGAACACCAAGCATGTAGCGTTTGTAATGATAAGTAAAGCTTCCACAATAAAATGGACTGACTGCACAGTAATTTGGAAAGCATATACACTATGTAATGTGGGCCTGGTAAATCTTAGCACGTAAGGTAAAGATATACTTAGTTTTGTTTCTTACTAAGAGATTGCTTTACTGTGCTTACATTACATCACCACCTAATGCAACAAACATAACTTGACACAATATAAGCACAGCATTGCTCACCTATAAAGCCATATTTGCCTCCATGGTAAAAAAAAGAAAAAGGACTGAGTGGGAAGGTTCTGGTCCTGTCTGTTGTAGTAGACACTAAGGGACAAAGATTTCTTCCATTCTAGAGCTTTCTAAGAAGTCTTGCCCCAGGAATACAAAGGCACAACCCCTATTCAGGACTATACATTCAGTGTTTTATTAACAGTAACACTCCCAAATATAATCTATTCATAATAAAACTCCCATTGACATAGTTGTGATTTCAGCCTCTGAAATATTTCAACCCAGCTTCTTCAGTAACCAAACACTGGCATACGCTATGCAGGACACAATGTACTTTTCTTATGGCTCAAACACCCGTTTTAGAACCAGGTCATGCTTCACGAGTGGGGTGATAACACATCATGCTTCAGAGAAAAGATTATGGAATTGAAAAAAAAAACCTTCTACACCCATTCCTATCAACACAACCTCGTGCTTGCTTGGAGATAAGTTCTATTGCCATCCAGAAGACAGCTACATACATGAATCACACCAGCACACTCTTAGTACGTTTTCAGGCAAACAGCATCCTGTGGTTTAAAAAACCTTTGAGTTTTACCTGTGAAAAACGTCAAAGACACGTTACAAAACAGTATTTCAGCTTTACAGGAGGCCATATATGCTTCTTATTGTGTATTAAATTAACTCAAGAAATGGTATGTTTTAAACCTGTGTACTAGACAGATAACAATTTTAAAAATACTTTAATATTTCTGAAATAACGGATGGAATCACTTTTGTAAACTTGTATTGTGTTATGTGCCATAATTATTTCCAGAGGGTAACTAATTCAAAAGATATACATAGCGCATGTGATGTGCAATAACAAGAAGATCAGAAAATGAAACTGTTTGAAAAGGACAAGGATGGTGGATGTCCCCATGGACAAATAAGCTACTATAATGCTATTTAATATTAGGTGCCAACAGTGTGCTCTAAAATCCCTCTTTGGAAAGAAGGCAGGTTTAACAATTACAATGATGGATTTCCGGCATCTTTTGAACTCTGGATAATCCAGGCCTACTTATTTATAGCCTGAACTCTAAATGTGAAGGGTATCCTGATATTTAGCAACTAATGAGCTCATCAACATAAAGGAAAGGAAGGGGGAAGGGAAGTTTGATGTGCTACAGTTTGCTAAACACAGTAAACAACATTGCTGTTGAGCTATACTGCTAATTTAATTTGTCTACAATATAATAATTTCTTTGCCTAATAAACAATTATTAACCCCTGACATTTTCTGAGAAGTAATTGCAGATTTTGCACTGGTATTAACGGTAATACCAACTCACCATTCTGAAAGACACACAAGCCACATCATTTGTGAAACAGAGGGCAGGAGCTACGTAAATGAGATCGCCACTGGTTTCTGATTGAGTGCAAAAGCAAGGGCAGATAAGTTTTTTATCAATGAAGACTTCTACTGACAGTTACAATCTTTTATAGCCAAATGGGGAAATTGGCATACAATTGGAGGTACAAAAAGTTGTATTGCCCAATACTGATTTGATATCCAAAAATAAAGATGCATTAACAGGCTACCACTGTGTCACAAACTGGTGTAGATAACGCCAAAACAGAGTTAAACTTTAATGAAAGACTAAACACTTGGAAACATAGTGATCAAAAGGATCCTGGAATTACTTGTTACCCAAATGCCAATTGTGCATATTTTACTGCCTTTGCCCAATATTACGTCATCCAGAAGCACCCCTGACAGGCCCTTTCATGATACGTAACTAATTGGATAAAGGTACATTATACTGTGATCTTATTGAGCATTCCTAATTTATATATATTTCAACAACATTAACTTGTGAAGTAATTCAGATAAACTGTGGTTGTGATGGGAATGTATTTTGGAAGCAGGAAGCCTACAAGCTTTCTGTTTGGAGCAAACATCCCCTTCTGGCCTTACCCATTTCTTGCCAGGGTGCATGGGAAGTTTGTTTTTCTGTGGTTCCCAATCCAATGGCTCCTGTGCATCCCTGCTGGAAATTATGCAGACCAGTTAAGGAGAGAAAGCCAGTTAACTGCAATAATTAAATAATTCTCAACAGATTTTGCTGATTCTCAGGCGAATTTCTTCAACAGCTAGGACAGACACATAATAAACTTGTACTGATAAAATGAAGACACAGTTCTTGCATACCACTGAGAGAAGCAGCAGGGATGACTGGGTGAGTTCCCCTGTTTTTGGCTTTCCCAAACTCTCTCAGAAAAAGCTTGGAAAAAAATGAATACATTATGAGATAAGCTGGCAGAGCTTGCCTTTCAGTGCAGACTTACCTACTTTGAAGGGAAAGAATATCCTTTATCAGATTTCTGCTATATTTTTCATGTCACTTTACTGACCATAATAAGTATTTGCTTTGCAAAGTTCACTATCACAGTGCGGGAACAAGCCTTTCATAGCCTCCTCACTGGCCATGCATAGCTGGCATCTAAAACACTACACCACCACAAGTAACACAGTGAGGAATCAGTACTCCACTGTTACTCATTTGCAGGACTTACACATGAATTGCAAACTGATCTGCAGTTATTCAGGGTATAATCCACCACTCTGCCTTGTTGCAGTAATGTGCCCACTTCTCTCCCAAGTGCTGACAGCTGAGCAACAGTCAAGCAGAAGCATACCTGGCTAGGATACTCCATAGCCCAGGGGACAAGCAACCACAACTGATGGGTGTTAAGCAAACGCCACTGGGAGAAAGTGCACAACTGCTTGTATATCTGGTCTCGGACACTTGTGGATAATTCCTATAACATATTAAAAACCTTTGTATGCTTTCTGAGGGTTGCTTACCATGGCACCTTCTAAGAGTCATAATATGTAATGACACTGCTAACACAGGCAATCACTTTCAAGTCAAACTTATGCCCAAAACATAAGTGAACAGATGTCCGTTTCCACCAGATGATCTATGTGTTTTGGAGCTGCTTCCAGAATCTTGCAATATGCAGACCTGTGACCCACTGAGCCAGCTGCAGGCCACCAGTTATGTACTGTGGCTTACCAAAACAGATACCACAAGAACAGAGCATTCCATGTCTGGATTCCATGTCTGGATTGAAGAGGATAATGTTAATGTTTGCCATGTTGTGGGAATGCTGTCTTTATGAAGTTACTGTAGTGCACACCACAGAAAGAATGGTCGTATGCCATGTACACAAGTCTTTTAGAAAGCCACGCTAACCACAGTCTAGAGAGCTCTTACAGGTACATACAAAGGCTTTCACACATCTAATGGGACTTTCAACTTGTTTCTTTCAATAGTGCTTAACCCGCTCAAAGCTATATCAAACACACCTTTAAATTTAGATGTGTTTTCTGTGTAGCACACATGGTGGCTACTCCTGTACATCTCTGGATTGTGGCCAGTCAGTGACTTCGCTGCTGCAACCGTATAAAGAACTAACAGTAGACATATTGGCCCTTCACAGCAGTGACAAAATGATCCCAATATAAAAAACAAATACCAGCAAAGAACATTTGTTTTCAGAGGTTTCATTTTACTTCCAACAGTTCCCAAACAAATTTAATACTTGTAGATTTCATCAGTACCAACAAATATTCTCGTTTTGAAGTTTTCAATTAACACCACAGAACCAAAACACTGCATCTATGACTGGGTTCTTCCTTAAAACTAATCCCAGTTCTAATTATATCAAGTAGTTGTTCTGGTAACAGACATACTTTTCCCACTGCAGCAGATTACAGAATTTATATACAGATTGCAAAAAACCAACTCCCTGACTCAGCTGTAGTTGTGCAGAGTTACATCTGACTAGTAGTGCTAGGATGTGGATAGGGAATACACATTCAATTGCACATCACTCTAAAGTAATGCAGATGGATTGTATCTGAATGCATATCCAACTGAATGTTTTGCATTACTGTCAAAGAATGTACATCCATATTCTTCCTGTTTGTAACTACACAGGACTACAGCTGGTTCGGGACAAATATGTGATATTTTCTGTACATGTGTTAACCCTCTTGCATTTTATCTTGCCTTTTACAAAAAAAAAATATCCCTACCTTGTTTTTAAAACTATACAGAGCAAACAGTCAGGAAACATTTTTATTCTATGGTCACTGAGTTAATACAATAAATATGCAGAACCTTTGAACTATCCAGACATGCAACATCAGAGGATCTGTGCATTTGTACAGAACCATGACATTCACCAGGATGGCAAAGCATTGTTAGTAATTTACAAAATATACAAACATCCTTCAGAAAACTCCAATGCCAAAATTATAGATCACAGGCTAGTGACATTCCAGTGTTCAAACATGGTAATTTGAACTAAACTTGCCACAACTGGATACTACAAAATGACTTACATAACGGGCATATATTTGTTCACCGACATATTTTAATACCGTGAATTTATTAAACATTTAACATACAACAGCCTTCTGTCAAAATGAAGATTCAGAAACTGGGGACACTGCTGAGATTCATTCTGCTACTCCTGACCTAACCTTGAAGTATAGTTCCACTATGTTTACATTTTCTAAATACTGGTTTGTAAGAGTGTAAATAGACTTGACAGTCAACATTTATACCTCTTGTTTTCTGGGACCAAAATGGCTACAAGACTACTGCAAACTAGGCCTGCATTTATCTATTTCAAGTTTCAATCTGCTTTATCCCCTGAGAAAAATATATTAAAGAACCATCTTTTTCTTTAAAAAAAAAAAACTATAGTTCCTCCTATGGTTTAAAGGATTAGAGCAACAAAAATGTTCTAGGGATCAGGTATTGAAATAAATGTACATAAACCAGAGCAAGAAAACTAAAACATTTATCTTACTAAGCAAGGAATAAATACACTGAATCCCACACAACATTCATGATTTTACTTACAGAGGGCTTTAGGTATAGTATGAAACTTGTTTACAAAATGTAATTTCCACATCATCTATTTTCTAGTATATACTGTTATGATGAAGTTGTCAATCTTATCCTAATTGTTTATTCCTGTAAGGTGTAATGCTTATAATTCAAGATATGCGAACACACCCCAGACCTAAGTATTAGACCATGCTGAATTATATTTTTTCCAAGTTTGGGTCAGAGTGTATTAAGATTAGGCCAATGTTGCAACACCTTTACCCAGTATTTAAGAATTAAGAGCGCTTAATGACAGAAACTGAATACTATTTGAAAAGTTCATCCAAGATATGTTCCAAGTTACCCTCCAATAACTCATATATATTAGAATGTCAAATGGATAAAATATGACCTTAAGATGAGAGGCAATTAAGACTCAGAATATTATGAAGATGAATTAAAAACCACCAAGAACTGCTGTGTAATACACATAGCTCATTAGTAATGTGCTAAAAAGTCATCTTCAATTTGCATTTAATAAAATGCATTTATTCAGATGGAATCACACATGAAGGCCGAAGTATGTTAAAAGAATTCAAGTACATAATTAAATGTCATTTTTTAAAAGCCTGATCAAAGACTAGGGTTGTGGTTAAAAATTTAAATAAGATCCTGTATATTCAGACGTTTATACAAACAGTAAACTGTGTGACTGACAAGGATAAAGATTTAGTACAATTGTTAAACACAAGCGCACACTTAGAAATGTCAGAATCCTTAAGCACAACAAAAAATTCACTGCATTTTAACACAGGTCAAAAAGTATGAGTTATGAGAGTGTTCTAAATGTTGGTTGTTTTCTCAAGTCATGAATACGGAAATTAAAAATTGCAAATATAATTACATGGGTCCAATTAAATATAATTAATGTTTCTTCGCTGCATGTTGCATTTTTGTGAGAATAACTGTGCTCCAAGATTTCCGAGTTAGAACACCATACACCATGAAAACAGATCCCCAAAAATACTATAATAAAACTTCTAGAGACAAATTTGGACCAAAACACTAGCTCAGCATGGTCAAAACCGTTTCATGCAAACTCAGATTTTTATCAAAAAAATCTATTATCCTAAAAAAAGAATTTACATTATCTATCATACTTATTTTAAGCTTACATCTGTCCTTCATCAGCTGCTGAACTATAAAGCAGCAGCCAAAATTTCATGTTCAAGACTGTCAGCTGCCCTGTTTCTTATTATATAAGAAAATAGGGAAGCAAGTTGCTAGGAACAAAAGGAGTTAATCCAAAGTGCTTGTCTCAAGTCAAAATGAAAGGTTCCAGAGAGAGCTATTGACCAGAAAACCTCTAAAATCCATTTAAGATGACCCCAGAAGCTGCCATATCAATTTCAGATCTACAGTTGAAATTTTCACCAAATATAGCGTGTCTCCAAAAATATGGAGAAAAATATGCTTAGAACAATTTTAAGTTAGAATAGTAGCCAGGAAGTACTTCTGAATAAATACGTGTATAAAGGAATGAAACAAGGACCTTTTCCTGTTTTAGCCCATGCACAGCCGAAGAGACGTACATGCTGTGTGCATTTTTAACAGAAGTCTTTAGGGAATATAAGTGACTGGAAAATAAAATACAGCCAGAACATTGTAGTGATTTTCACCTCCTTTCTCTATATCTGGTTACCCTTAAAAGCATTTTGTGCAGCACTAGTTGCTGCTGTCGATGCAGCATTGGCTGCAGCAGTTTGTACAGTTTTGTTGGACATCACACCCGTTGCAAATTCTTGCTGGGCCTTCTCAAAACTTGCTCCAGTTGTCCGGTACAGACCATGCACCTATGAAGACACCCAAAGTAAAAGTATGAGAGATGTTCCGAGACATAAAACAACACCTCCTGTTTATATAGCGCTTAACAGACTTTATAGGCACTAAAATATTGACAGGCAAAAAAAGAGGGAGAAAACTCCAGACGCTACTAGCCAATTATCTTTCATTCTTGGCCCAATGCGTTTCCAATTGTAAATCCTTCCTCAGGGGCACTATACATAATATACAAAAGAAAATAGCCAAAACAGTGGACATTTTGAAGGCACGTTAAAATTGCCAAATTAAGTTCCAGCCTTATTTATCATGAACTACCATGGTAAGGATGGAGCTACACCTGTCGTGATGCAACACGGGGATGCTGCTGATACCCGCATTCTCATGTTGGGTTCTCTCACTCTCCTGTTACATAGAGGATCACTTACTTAGTGGCCAGGTTTGCACATAATGTTAGCCCAGGGGTGTAGAACCTCTGGCCCGCAGGGCGACCCAATCTGGCCTGCACCGCCTCTTGGGGCACCTCCAGGGGGTGGGGCTTAGGCTCCACTGCTATCACTGACCTGAGATAGGGGGTAACAGCAGGGCATGCACTGTGGAATCCCTGCTGTTATCTCAGATTTCATATCCGTGACAGCAACAGGGATTTATTTATTTATTAAATTTATTAATCGCCCATCTGACTGGTCACCCAGCCACTCTGGGCGATGTACAACCCACCATAAACAATTTAAAACAATAAAATTTTACCATAAATTTTTTTTTAAAAAAATACCCTAACCCACCCCAAATGCCTGCCTGAACAACCACGTTTTTAATGCACGACGGAAGCTCATTAAAGAGGGGGCATGACGGAGTTCCCTAGGGAGGGAGTTCCACAGAGTGGGGGCCACCACAGAGAAGGATGCCAGGCAGTGTGGGCCTGACTTGCCTGTGCTGGGGAGAGTGGCTGCTCTTCTTTGCACGGGCGAGTCCCAACAGTCCTTATCTCCTCTGCTATCTCCGATCCAAAATCACAGATAACAACAGGGATGTGGGGTGGTGGGAACTGGCCACATGGGGTAGGGGGAAGACTGACTGCTCTTCCCCAGGTGCAGGCATGTCCCACTGCACCACCCCCACCCCTGCTGCTCCCCGCAAGCTGAATCGGCGACAGCACCAGAGATATGGGCAGGGGGGCTGGGACTGACCTATGCTGGAGGAAGAGCTTTTGCTCTCCCCACCCCCACACAGAGGAGTCCTAACACACAGGCTGGCCTGCATCCCTACTGCTCCCTCAGATCAGAGGTAGCAGAGGGGGTGTGGGGTGGCCTGGGCTTGCTCTGTGGTGGGAGGAGGCACAGTTCCAT
Source organism: Heloderma suspectum (assembly GCF_057233095.1). Classification (NCBI taxonomy): domain Eukaryota; kingdom Metazoa; phylum Chordata; class Lepidosauria; order Squamata; family Helodermatidae; genus Heloderma; species Heloderma suspectum. The sequence continues at coordinate 46,662,874 of NC_139459.1, forward strand.
GCCTCCTTCCAGCGTAGGGATGTCAGAGAATTCTGCCACGGATCTCGATGAGGCCGAATGCCAGTGCATTCGGGCCCCCGAACTCTGTGGCGGAACGGTCTGCCACCCCCCCACGGATCCCCCCCGGGAGGAGACTTACCTGGGGCAGATGTTCTGGACAGCAGCGGCAGCGGCTGGTCTTCCGACCGGCCGCCGCCATTTGCAGTCTGAGTCCCCCCGCCCATTCATGATAGGCTATGTAAAGACTTACATAGCCTATCACGTCTGGGTTAAAAACAAAACAAAACACGTACAGAAATGGCGGCGGTTTTGGCTGCCACCATTTACGTTCCTTATTTTTCGCTATTTGCGTTCCCCCTTATTTTCGCCGTCTTAGTCTACGTAAATATTTACGTAGAGTAAGACGGTGAAACTAAAGGGGAACACAAGTAGCGTCCGCTACGCTATTTGCGTTCCCCTTTCTTGTCTTCGTCTTAGTCTACGTAAATATTTACGTAGACTAAGTCAGCCAAAAATAAGGAACGCAAATGGCGGCGGCCATAGCCACCGCCATTTGCGTATGCAGTTTGTTTTTTTTTAACCCAGACGTGATAGGCTATGTAAAGACTTACATAGCCTATCACGGCTGAATTCAGGGACGCAAATGGCGGTGGCTATGGCCGCCGCCATTTGCGTCCCTGCTAGCCAGCGGCCGGATGTTCGGCTGCTGGCAGAGCCGGCCGGCGGCTCCGCGGAATCCCCACGGAGCGGAGTTGGCCGGCCAGGATTCCGGGGGGAGGCACGGAGCGCCTCCCCCCCGGCGAGGATTCCAGGGGGAGGGACGGAGCACCTCCCCCCCCAGCGGAACCCGGCAGAGCCAGGTAAGCAGGGTTTCATACATCCCTATTCCAGCGTGAAGAAAAGGGTGTGTGATGTCAGGGGGCGGGGCCACACCCCATGATGTCATCCAGCCCATGCGATGGGGCAATCTAGCTCCCCACCCCAAAACAGTTCTGCACCCCTGCACTGACCCATGATACAGCTTGTTAAATTCTGGGTTGTCGCGTTGTGTGACCCCGGATGCACTAATAAACCATGGTTTGTTAACCATGAACAACCCAGAAAAATAACCCATAGTTTGTTGATGGGTTGTGAATTCTGGGTTATTTAAACCATGGGTTGTCATTACATGTGAATCCAGAATAATGGGTTGTTCATGGATTGATTCACTAGGCTACAGAGGCAGCAACAGTGGTAAAATAAAAACAGCCACTCTACATACCAGTACTACAGCATCATAAAGGCATTTGGGATACGGGGAGGGACCAGGCAAAGAAGGAAGTAAATGAACAATCCAGGGATTGGGAAGACAAACCACGGTTTGTTCAATTGTCTGCCAGACAAACCCTGGGTAGGGCAACAAACCATGGGTTAAATAAACCATGGCTTAACATTATGTGCAAACTAGGTCAGTGTTGAGACAGCATCACATTAGTCTTCCCTGCCTCCCCTCACCACATTGGCTACTATTGGCAGAGATAGAGAAGTGCACAATGTGATAATATTACAAAAAGGGATAATTGATTCTACAAGTCACAAGGAAGAATAATTTCTGTGGGCATCTTTGTGGTGCATGTAGTTCCATCCTAAATAAAACCCAAATAGCTTAAGTTCAGGACTCCACACGTACAATATTTGTTGATGTGCACATCTTATGTGCACTTTGACTCTAATTAATGCATGACTTGGTACAGCTTCAAGCTATTAAGATCTTAAAGAAACCATTCATTCATCTTAAACTAAACAGCTCTTGATGAAGGATTATGAATATGTTTGAACTTGCCTGTTGGAAGTCCAAACATACTGAGCCAAGATCACCAGATAAAAAGAATGAACAGGACAATTTCAGCAAAAATCAGAGTGGTTTACCTGAAGCCTTTTGTTTGGAAGTGAAGATGTTACTATGGCATACAGCTAAACTAGGAGAGGCATGGACTAATGATCCTCTAACAAGCCTCAGATTTAAGAGATAGATGGCAGTTCCCACCTAGATTTAGAAAACCAAAATTCTTCTAATAATCTGTAAGGATCTGAAGTCTCTAGACGGAACTCAATGAAGGAATGAGAGAGAAGTCAGTGGACACATCCTAACCATGACTAAGGCTGCAATCCTTAAACACATTTACAGGGAAATAAATCCCACTGAGCTCAGCAAGACTTGCTTCTGAGTAAACCTGTTTAGGATTGTACCATAAGCAATGGAATAGGATTGGGTTGCTATTGTCTTTCCTTGGATTACACCTAGTGCATACGCTTCAGGCCTTCACATCTTTAAATGTGTTCCTTAATAGGAAGCAGATTTCTCGTCATCCTACAATAAATGACTAGATACTTTTATTTTTTCTGATGCTCCAAAATAGGTCTTTAAGGAGCAAGGGAGAGGGGACTTTAAAATTTTCATCTCGGCTATATCAACTCCTTCAATTTGTTACCTGAAATTAACAACTTAGGATCAATGTTTGGCAGAGCAAAAAGAGTAATTTAATGGTTTTTCAAAAGCCATGTTATTTTTAAAAAGATACTGATGTAAGTAGACTCTACTTAGCCATAGTCCTTGGAATAATTTTATAAAAGGCACACCTGTAAGTATTGTTTTTTATTGATCATGTTTACTGCATTGTCTATGATTTGAACTCTATAGTTCCTGTTTATAAGATATAAAGGCTGACTCCTAGCCCTTACCAAAAAAAGCCACGATTTCATTGACACTGGTTAGGATAATTCAGCCTGTGTAGAGAATGAGAAACAGAACCCTTGTGAAGTATATCACTGGTGGTTTCTGTATGTTTACCAGCCTCTCATGTATGCTTATTTATGCTTTGCTCATCCTAGTCCCTCCTCAAATATTCACATCCCCCATTTGTTAATATCTCCAAATTCTTCAGAAAGCCTATGATCCAAAGAGCTACCCTGGGGATTTTGATATACTTTCCCCATTGAACAAGCCCCTGTGCTATTATTAACCATTTATGGCATATTAGAACAATTATGTAATCTGGTGTCATGTGTGTATTCCTTTATTAGCTTGTACATTAAAAAATGTTTATACATTTTTCTTGATATCATAAATATTTTAAAGTGGTAAATTATATTATATGCCTTAACCTTTATAGGTATCTTATATAATATTCAACATTAAAATATTTCTAATGACCTTTATGGATGTAACTGGTTATGTTATTTTCTAAATGCCTTTTTTGTTATATATTACTGTATTTAACGTGTTTAATGTGAACCAAAAAATAAAAATTTTTGAAAGCACCACTGTTTCAAAAACGGTTTGCCAAGTAGCATGAAGGACACCTTGGGCATGCAGAACTAGTTGCATAATTCTTTAGATCTCAGTCATAGTACTTAGATCTCAGTCAACTCAAGAAGCTTCTTATAGTTAAGCTCTACAATGGGTGTTGAACCTCTTTGCGCCCAAGGGTGGAATTCCACTGGAATAAATAGGATTTAAGCACACAAACATTCTCTCCAATTTCAAGATGAATTAGGATACATCTAACTTCCACTGAATGTCTCTCTCTACACTGTAGTTAAAAAATTCTAATACCACAATACCCTTCAGTCATCTTTTTCAACCCATTCAGTTGCATCCAACAATGTCCTTCCACCGGCAGAACAGATGCTGGTGGTGGACTGAATTCCTCATTCCTCCTGCAGCCCCCTGCATGGCTCCCAAAACAGCTCTGGAGGGTTGGGGGACCCTTTACAAAAACCAAGGAATGAGTATTCCTACCACAGCTGAAAAATTTGAGGGCATATGGGGCGGGGGGTGGAATCGAACAAGTTTTAATTCAAATTAGTTTGCAATTATACAATTATTAATTTTAATAATCAAATAAAATCAAACACCTAACTTGATCTGTTAACATTTCCAAATATGGCAGTCTGGATATGAGCGAATAGTTATTACGAAAGAATTTCGTTAGCAGACTTGAGTAACTAACGTATACACACACACACACTAAACTATCTACCATCACCAAGAATCCGATAAGTAGAAAAACTACTTACCTTTTTAAACATAACTAGTGAGATGACTGCAGTTGCTGTGAAAAGTGCTGCTATGATTATCATCATAATGCCTATTGGAATACTGAGGTTAAGCCCAGTGAGAGATGAAATCCATCCACTAAAGGCAAAAGAGACAATTCTCAAATAGGTGGATTACATGGTACATCTTGTATAACCATTGCTATTGTTCCTTCTAAAAATACCTTCACAGGAAGTTATCTTTTTCTCTCATATGGACTACAGAAGAAAAATAATAGTGAAGCACAACTAAGGTTTTTAAAGCATTTTCAATAAAAGTTCACTCCTGTAAAATGTGCACACACATTTTAGACATGTGTTTGGGGGAGGAGGGTAACTATGATTCTTTCAGTGGTCATCTGCACAGTCACACATATGGGGTCCTGCACATGCGAGAGCCTCTGTTGGACCTTTCTAAAGCTGAAAAAATTATGTGGGAGGCCTGCCCCCCCCCCGCACATGCCTAGAACTCCTGCCTTTCCCCTCAGTTCCTTTGAGAATGCCTCAGTGATGCTCCTAAACCAATAGGAATGTTGAAAACATACTAGAACACCTGTAGTTGGGTAAGAGGGTGGGTTGTGTGACTCCACAGATGACCACTTGAAGAACTACAGTTACAGGTAAGTAGCCTGTTCTTCATGGTCTCTGTGCATCACACATTTGGGTGAATAGCTAGCTGATTTACCAAAAGGCGGAGAACAGGTGGTCAAGTCAGTACAAAGCACTGTCCATGCAAAAGAAGCATCCTTCCTAGCTCGAACATTGAGGCAGTAGTGGATAATGAAGGCTGTAGGCTGTGACCAAGGAGCAACTTAGCATAGATCTTGAAGAGATCTTGAAAAAGATCTCTTCACCTCTTGAAAAAGCAACTGAGAAGGCAACAGTTCAGGTGGAATGCGCCTGTGGAATGGTACTATTATTATTATTATTATTATATTTATTTATACCCCACCTTTCCCCCCAGTACTGGGACACAAGGCAGCTTACAAACATTAAAACATATACAATTAAAACATATGAAAATATACAAAAGTTAAAATATAATTAAACAACAATACAGTTAAAATTGGGCGGGATAGCTAATACTTTGGAAGACAGAAACAAAATTCAAAGTGATCTTGACAGACTGGAGCTCTGGGCAGAAAATAACAGAAAGAAATTTAATAGGGATAAATGCCAAGTTCTGCACCTAGGAAAAAGAAATCAAATGCACAGTTACAAGATGGGGGATACGTGGCTCAACAACACTACAAGCGAGAAAGATCTTGGAATTGTTGCCGATCACAAGCTGAATAGGAGCCAACAATGTGATGTGGCTGCAAAAAAAGGCAAATTGGGCTGCATTAATAGAAGCATAGCTTCCAAATCCAGGGAAGTACTAGTTCCCCTCTACTCAGCACTGGTTAGGCCTCATCTGGAGTACTGTGTCCAGTTCTGGGCACCACATTTTAAGAAGGATGCAGACAAACTGGAGAGGGTTCAGAGGAGGGCAACAAAGATTATCAGGGGACTGGAAACAAAGCCCTATGAAGACAGACTGAAAGAACTGGGCATGTTTAGCCTTGTGAAGAGAAGACTGAGGGGAGACATGATAGAGCTCTTCAAGTACTTGAAAGGTTGTCACAGAGAGGAAGGCCAGGATCTCTTCTCGATCATCCCAGAGTGCAGGACACAGAATCATGGGCTCAAGTTACAGGAAGCCAGATTCCGGCTGAGCATCAGGAAAAACGTCCTGTTAGAGCAATACGACAATGGAACCAATGACCTAGGGAGGTAGTGGGTCTCCACACTGGAGGCATTTAAGATGAGGCTGGACAGCCATCTGTCGGGGATGCTCTGACTTGGATTCCTGCATTGAGCAGGGGGTTGGACTCAATGGTCTTGTAGGCCCCTTCCAACTCCACTATTCTATGATTCTATGATATTAAGAACATTCAAATAGCATCTTAAAACAGCATTTTAGCAGCTTACCCCCAGGTTCCAACTACGTCCCAAAGGCCTGCTGGAACAAGAATGTTTTGGCCTGCCTCGGAAACACATCAAGAGGGACCCATCCTAGCCTCCCTGGTAAGGGGATTCCACAGCTGTGGGGCAGCCACTGAGAAGGCCCTCTCCTGGGTTCCCACCAAACGTGCCTGTGACAGTGGTGGGACTGAGAGAAGGGCCTCCCCAGAGGATCTCAGCACATGGGTAAGTTTGTAAAGGAGGATACGGTCTTTCAGATAACCTGGACCGGAGCCGTATAGGGCTTTATAGGTCATAGCCAGCACTTTGAATTGTGCCTGGAAACAGACTGGAAGCCAGTGAAGCTGTTTCAACAAGGGAGCTGTATGCTCCCTGTAGCCAGCTCCAGTCAAAGTCTGGCAGCAGCTCTTTGAACCTACTGCAGTTTCCAAACACTCTTCATAGGCAGCCCCATGAAGAACGCATTGCAGTACTCCAAACGGGATGTAACTAAGGCATGTGTCACTGTGGCCAGATCAGACATCTCCAGGAACAGGCGCAGTTGGCGCACTAGTTTTAACTGTGTAAAAGCACTCCTGGCCACTGCTGAAACCTGAGCATCTAGGCTTAGGGCTGAATCCAGGTGCACCCCCAAACTGCGAACTTGAGTCTTCAGGTGGAGTGTAACCCATTCCCTGATCTACCTCTTGACTGACCAGGAGAACCTCTGTCTTGTCTGGATTAAGTTTCAATTTGTTCTCCCTCATCCAGTCCATTACTAATGCCAAACACTGGTTAAGGACAGAAACAGCTTCCTTGGAATCTGGTGGAAAGCAGTACTAGAGCTGGGTTTCATCAGCATATTGGTGGCACCAAACTCCAAAACTCCAGACAACCTCTCCCAGCAGTTTCATGTAGATATTAAATAGCATGGGGGACAGAACAGAACCCTGAGGGACCCCACAAGCTAACGGCCACAGAGTCGAACCGGCATCCCCCAACACCACCTTCTGAGTTCGCCCCCCTAGGAAGGAATGGAGCCACTGTAAAACAGTACCTCCAAGTCCCATCTCAGTGAGGCGTCCCAGAAGAATACCATGGTCGATGGTATTCAACGCCGCTGAGAGGTCCAGCAGAACTAACAGGCACACACACTACCCCTGTCCAGTTCCCGGAGTAGGTCATCCACCAAGGCGACCAAAGTGCCAAGTTAAGGCATAACAAGGTTTTACTGTTTCTGAAACTCAATCAGATAGTCTCTGTGTTGAAACAGAAGAACCCTTGTTCTTGCCTCTGTAACAGGTGAAGAGTTTCAACATTTTTTTGAAACAAAGTGGTCTGATGAAGATAGAAAGCTAGAGCCCTTCATACTTCTAAAGGGCGAAGGGAGGACTTCAAAAATGTGGTTGGGTTTGTGAAGAAGAGAGAAAGAATAATATCCTGGTTGAAATGAAAATGTGACATGGCCTTAGGCAGGAAAGTCAGATCTGGCCTGAGTACTGGCCTGTCCCTATTTGTTGTTCAGTCGTTCAGTCGTGTCCGACTCTTCGTGACCCCATGGACCATAGCACGCCAGGCCTTCCTGTCCTGCGCTCTCTCCCGGAGTGTGCTCAAGTTCATATTCATTGCATCGGTGATGCTATCTAGCCATCTCATCCTCTGTCGTCCCCTTCTCCTTTTGCCTTCCCAGCATCAGGGTCTTTTCCAGAGAGTTTTCTCTTCGCATTAGGTGGCCAAAATATTGGAGCTTCAGCTTCAGTATCTGTCCTTCCAATGAGCACTCAGGGTTTATTTCCTCTAGGATTGACTGATTTGACCTCCTTGCAGTCCAGGGGACTCGTAAGAGTCTTCTCCAGCACCACAGTTCGAAAGCATCAATTCTTCGGCGCTCAGCCTTCCTTATAGTCCAGCTCTCACAGCCATACATTACTACTGGGAAAAGCATAGCTTTGATTAGACGGACCTTTGTCGGCAAGGTGATGTCTCTGCTTCTTACTATGCTGTCTAGGTTTGCAATAGCTTTCCTCCCAAGGAGCAAGCGTCTTTTAATTTCATGGCTACAGTCACCGTCTGCGGTGATCTGGGAGCCCAAGAAAGTAAAATCTGTCACTGCTTCCATTTCTTCCCCTTCTATATGCCAGGAAGTGATGGGGCCAGATGCCATGATCTTAGTTTTTTTAATGTTGAGTTTCAAACCAGCTTTTGCACTCTCCTCTTTCACCCTCAACAAGAGGCTCTTGAGATCCTCTTCGCTTTCTGCCATTAGGGTGGTATCGTCTGCATATCGGAGGTTGTTGATAATTCTCCCAGCAATCTTAATTCCAACCTCTGATTCATCCAACCCAGCGTTTCTCATGATGTACTCTGCATAGAAGTTAAATAAGCAGGGTGACAATATGCAGCCTTGTCTTATTCCTTTCCCAATTTTGAACCAATCGGTTGTTCCATGTCTGGTTCTTACTGTTGCTTCTTGACCCTCGTACAGGTTTCTCAGGAGACAGGTAAGGTGGTCTGGTACTCCCATCACTTTAAGAATTTGCCACATTTTGTTGTGATCCACACAATCAAAGGCTTTAGCGTGGTCAATGAAGCAGAAATAGACGTTTTTCTGGAATTCTCTTGCTTTCTCCATGATCCAGCGAACATTGGCGATTTGATCTCTAGTTCCTCTGCCTCTTCGAAACCCAGCTTGTACTTCCGGTAGTTCTCGGTTCGCATACTGCTGAAGCCTAGCTTGTAGGATTTTGAGCATCACCTTGCTGGCATGTGAAATGAATGCAATTGTACGGTAGTTTGAACACTCTTTGGCGTTGCCCTTCTTTGGAATTGGAATGTAAACTGACCTTTTCCAGTCTTGCGGCCATTGTTGAGTGTTCCAAATTTGTTGGCATATTGAATGCAGCACTTTAATAGCATCATCTTTTAGGATTTTAAATAGCTCGGCTGGAATACTGTCATCTCCGCTAGCTTTGTTGTTACTAATGCTTCCTAAGGCCCACTTGACTTCACTCTCGAGGATGTCCGGCTCAAGTTCAGTGACCGCACTATCATGGCTATCAGGGACATTAAGATCTTTTCTGTATAGTTCTTCTGTGTATTCTTGCCACCTCTTCTTAATCTCATCTGCTTCTGTTAGGTCCCTGCCTTCTTTGTCCTTTATCATGCCCATCTTTGCACAAAACGTTCCCTTGAGATCTCCAATTTTCTTGAAGAGATCTCTAGTCTTTCCCTTTCTGTTGTTTTCCTCGATTTCTTTGCATTGTTCATTTAAGAAGGCCTTCTTGTCTCTCCTTGCTATTCTCTGGAACTCTGCATTCACTTGGATATATCTTCCCCTTTCTCCCTTGCTTTTCACTTCCTTTCTTTCCTCAGCTACTTGTAAAGCCTCATCAGACAGCCACTTGGCTTTCTTGCATTTCTTTTTCTTTGGGATGGATTTCGTTGCTGCCTCCTGAACAATGTTACAGACCTCCGTCCATAGTTCCTCAGGCACTCTGTCTCTCAGGTCTAATCCCTTAAATCTATTCCTCACCTCCACTGTATATTCATAAGGGATATGATTGAGGTCATACTGGAATGGTTTAGTGGTTTTCCCTACGTTCTTCAATTTAAGCTGAAATTTTGCAACAAGAAGCTCATGATCTGAGCCACAGTCAGCTCCAGGTCTTGTTTTTACTGACTGTATAGAGCTTCTCCCTCTTTGGCTGCAAAGGACATAATCAATCTGATTTCGATATTGACCATCTGGTGATGTCCATGTGTAGAGTCGCCTCTTGTGCTGTTGGAAAAGAGTGTTTGCTATGATCAGCGTGTTCTCTTGGCAAAACTCTATTAGCTTTTGTCCTGCTTCATTTTGTACACCAAGGCCATGCCTGCCTGTTATCCCAGTGGTTTCTTGACTTCCTACTTTAGCATTCCAATCCCCTATGATGAAGAGGACATCTTTTTTTGGTGTTAGTTCTAGAAGGTGTTGTAGGTCTTCATAGAACCGATCAACCTCAGCTTCTTCGGCATCAGTGGTTGGGGCATAGACTTGAATTACTGTGATGTTGAATGGTTTGTCTTGGATTCGTACTGAGATCATTCTATCGTTTTTAAGATTGTACCCCAGTACTGCTTTTCCCACCCTTTTGTTGACTATGAGTGCTACTCCATTTCTTCTAAGGGTTTCTTGCCCACAGTAGTAGATATGATGGTCACCTGAATTAAATTCGCCCATGCCTGTCCATTTTAGTTGGCTGATTCCCAAGATGTCGATGTTCAGTCTTGCCATCTCATGTTTGACCACCTCCAGCTTACCTTGATTCATTGATCTGACATTCCAGGTTCCTAAACAATATTGTTCTTTACAGCATCGGATTTTCTTTTCACCGCCAGACACATCCACAGCTGAGTGTCCTTTCGGCTTTGGCCCAGCCGCTTCACTCTTTCTGGCGCTACTTGGAAATACCCTCTGCTCTTCCCCAGTAGTATATTGGACACCTTCCGACCTGAGGGGCTCATCTTCCGGTGTCATCTCTTTTAGCCTTGTGTTACGTTCCATGGGGTTTTCTTGGCAAGAATACTGGAGTGGGTTGCCATTTCCTTCTCCAGTGGACCACATTTTGTCAGAACTCTCTGCCATGACCTGTCCGTCTTGGGTGGCCCTGCACGGCATAGCTTATGGCTTCACTGAGTTACGCAAGCCCCTTCGCCACAACAAGGCAGTGATCCATGCCTTGGCGAGTACCGAGCTTAGGTGCTGCCTCTAAAACCATTTCAACATCTGAGAAGATGGGTGAGGAAGCCAGATCTCCTAAGCTATCAGCCCGAGGAAGATGAAATCCAGGGGCCAAATGCAGCCATTCTGCTGAGTCAGGAGGAACAGAGAGCAGGCAAGTATTATCCTGACTCCCTTCGACAGGGGCAGTAGTGGCAAACCATGTTTTGATGTTCACTTTGTCCTGCCTAATCTTTGCCAACACCCTTGTAATGAGGGAAATGAGAGGAACTGCATACAGAAGGATTATGTTCCAACAGTGCAGGAAGGCATTACCAAGAGAGCGACGATCAAAGGCTGCACTGCTGCAGGAAACATCTGGAGTTCATTCCGGTAGTGAAGAGGATGATCTGAGGCACATCCCATTGAAAAAACAGGCTGTACAGGACTGCCCAGTCAGGCATCTATTCATGCGAAGTCCCTTCCAATCAGCTCAAAGTGTCAGCCAGCATGTTCTCTGCTCCAGCCAGATGGATGGCATGTAACTCAACCCTCAGAGTTATGACCCAGTCCCAGAAGTATAGGGTAAGCCAAGGAAGAGCCTCCAACTCCACCCCCACCCCTATTTGTTTATATACCAAACAATAGCAGTATTGTCTGTTGCTATTTGCATGACCCAGTTTTGAACAATGTCCTCCAACTCAACCAGTCTTTTGAACTGCTAACAATTCTAGGGCATAGATGTGGTACCACTTTTCCTCTGAAGACCACTGCACACAGATATGGTACAGGTGGCAGTACGCTCCCCCCCCCCCTTTAGTTGGAGGCATCGGTAGTCACTATCTGGGATGGCAGTATTTGTTGGAATGGAAACCCCTGACAAAGAAGAGACGTGACTCTCCAGCAATTAAGAGAGCTACAGACCAAGTTGGGTAGTAACAGCAACATCCAAAGTGAACCCTGCTTGGGATGGAAGATGGTGATGAACCACGCTTGGAGTACCCACACGTGAAGCCTCGCAAATGGGGTGACAGAGGTGGTCAACGCAATAGTCCAAGTAGGCACTGGACTGCAGAAACAGAGACTGAACTCAGGGATTTATTTATTTACAATGTTTATATACCACTCCACATCAAAGATTTCAGAGCGGTGAACAGCAAAATAAAAGAATAAAATCCTATAATAAAAACAATTAAAACATTTTAAAAGAACAGATTCTGAACATAATAAACCATGGCTGGTCACTCAGGGAAAGCCTCTTGGAATAACAATGTCTTCAGGAGGTGCCGAAAGCAGCACAATGTTGGGGCCTGCCTGACCTCCAAAGGCAGGGAGTTCCACAGGAAGGGGGCCACCATGCTGAAGGCTCTTTTCCTGGTGGACTCCAACCAGGCCATAGGTCCATGTGGAGCCACCAGGTGCAAGCCCTCCGATGACCTCAGTGACCAGGCAGGTTGGGAAAGAAGAAGGCACTCTCTCAGGTATCCTGGTCCCAAGTTGTTTAGGGCTTTGTACACTAGTACCAATACCTTAAACCTGGCCCACTAGTGAATAGGCAGCCAGTGCAGTTCCCTCAGCAAAGGAGTTAGATTCTGAAAAGGGGCAGCTCCTGACAACAGCCAAGCTACTGCATTTTGCACTAGCTCCAGCTTCCAGACCAGCCTCAAGGGCAGCCCCACATAGAGCACATTGCAGTAATCCAGTCTTGAGGTTGCTAATGCCTGCACCACTGTGGCCAAGCTATCCCTGTCCAGGAAAGGCTGTAGCTGGCGAATCAGCCAAAGCTGGTAAAAAGCACTCTGGGCTGCAGTGGCCACTTGGGCCTCCAGCAACAATGATGGATCTAGGAGCACCCAAAAATTACAAACCTGATCTTTCAGAAGGAGTGCACCTCCATCCAGATCAGGCAATGCACCTATCTCCTGGACTCGGGAACCACTCACCCACTGGGCTTCTCTCTTGCCAGGATTCAGCTTCAGTTTATTGGCCCTCATCCAGCCCATTACTGAGTTTAGACACTAATCCAGGACTTGCACAGCCTCTCCTGATTCAGATGACACAGGGAGAAAGAGCTGTGTGTCATCATCATACGGATGGCATTTAGCTCCAAATCCCCTAAGCACTGTTCCCAGCGGCTTCATATAGATTTTAAACAACATTGGGGACAAGATGGTGCCCTGCGGCAGCCCACAGCTCAATTGCCAAGGGGCTAAGGAATAGTCGCCCAATGTTACTCTCTGAAATCAGCCCCACGGGTAGGACCGCAACCACTGTAACACAGTGCCTCTGACACACATCCCACAGAGTCGATCCAGGAAGATAACATGGTTGATGGTATCAAAAGCTGATGAGAGATTGAGCGGAATTAACAGGGTTGCACTCCCCCCGTCCCACTCTCGATAAAGCTCATCTATCAGGGCAACCAAGGCTGATTCAGTCCCATAACCAGATCAAAACCCAGACTGGAATGTGTCTAGATAATCAGCATCCTCCAAGAGTGCCTGCAGTTGCTCTGCCACAACTCTCTCAACTACCATCTTTAAGAAAGGGGTGTTTGCGACTGGTTGTCTAATACTGTCTAATACTGTTGGGTCCAAAGTGGGTTTCTTCTGGAGTGGCCACACTACTGCCTCCTTAAGGACAGCAGGGACCACCTCTTCCCACAGGGAAGGGTTTATCACTCCCTGAACCCACCCAGTCATACATCCTCGGCTAGCTTTTATCAGCCAAAGGGGGCAGGGGCAAAAGGGCATGTGGTTGGTCACATTGCTGCAAGCACCTTGTCCACATCATCAGGCCGCAGGAACTGGAACTGATCCCACAAAATCAGGCAGATGGTGGCATCAGACACCTCAACTGGAACTGTGATAACAGCAGCGTCAAGTTCGCTGTGGAGACAAGCAATTTTGTCCTCAAAGTGCAATGAAAAAAGGTCACAGCGGGTCCTCAATGGGGCCAGGGCCCCATTTGCTGGGGAGGGTGTAAACAACCCTCGGACCACCCAAAAGAGTTCCGCTGGATGGCTACTCAAGGACACAACAGAGACAGCAAACTAAGCCTTCTTTGCAGCACATACCACCATGCAATAGGCACGATTATGTGCTCTACAGCGTGCTCGGTCATCTTCGCTTTGATCTTACACCATTTGCGACATCCAGCCTGTTTCATTAACTGCAGCTCCCTAGTATACCAAGGATCAGAGGGGGCTCTACAGTGCTGGAGAGGGCACTCAGGTGCAATCAAGTCGATGGCCCTCTGCATCTTACCATTCCACAGTGAGACTAGGGCCTCAGCTGGATCACCAGCTCTCTCCACTGGAAAATCCCCAAGAGCATTCAGAAATCCAGTGGATTCCATCAGTCTCCTGGGGCGGACTATCCGAATGGGTCCCCCATCCCTGCAGGAGGGAAGTAACACTGTGTGTTCAAACCTCAACAGGAAATGGTCTGACCGTGATGATGGGGTTACATGCCCCCCCCCCAATCTTCAGACCACTCAACCCCTAACTTGAAGCAAAAACCAAATCAAGGGTATGCCATGCTTCATGTGTTAGGCCGATGACAAACTGAGAGCCCCATGGTTGCCATGAAGGCCATTAAGTCCTGAGCTGGAATTCCAGAGATAGCCTCAGCATGGAAGTTGAAGTCACCCAGAACTACCATCCTGGGTTCCTCCAACACCACACTCAAGACTGCCTCTGCCAGCTCAGTCAGGGAGGATGCTGGGCTGTAGGGTGGGCAGTACCCCAGCAGCATCTCCAATCTGTCTCTATGGCCCAACAGCAGGTGCAGCCCCTTACGGCCTGCTCCAAGGTGGAGTGGTTTCCTGGTGATAGAGATGGAGGTTCTCTGAACCATAGCGACTCCCGCCCCTCCAACCTATGTTGGTGCTGCACCGAGTACCCAGGTAGGCGGAGCTGAGTTAGGTCAACCCCACCCAGCTCACCCACCCAAGTCTCAGTAATACATGCCACATCAGCCATCTCATCCATGATTAAATCATGAATGAGTACAGTCTTATTGCGGACCGACCTGGCATTAAAAAGCAGCACCAACGCAAGACAGGAGGGCTCAGTGGATGAGCTACCAGGCACATGAGAGCTAGAGGAGGGGGGTAGAAGGGGAACAGTGTGTAAACATCTGTGGCCCATTCTACTTTGATGTCCCAACCCACCCTTCCTGCCATATCTCCTTCTTGGATGCAACCAAGTGGGCCACGGAAACAAGAGTTACCATCCTGTTCAACAGAAGAAAGGCTCTGGCACTCCTGGAGTCCAAAATGGCTCTGATATACTGAATCCAAGAAGTCAGGCCTAGATGAGATTTCAGTACATTGACAGAGGCCTAGGTCAGAAAGAAGAGTGGAGATGAGTACAAAGTAGTGAATGGAGATGAGTACAAAGTAGTGAACAAGGCAGGGCCACAATGAACCAATCTATATATGGAAATAATGCCCTGCAAACAGAGGTGAGCAGCAGTTGTGGCCATACACTTAGTGACTACCCTTAGGCAGTAGCAAAGCTGAACAGCAGTACTTAAAATTGGTAGCATTGCTCACCAACAGCAAAATGTAAACATCAACAATGACAAGGGCGAATGGAAATGCGGAAATAAGCATTCTTAAGATCCGGTCTCTTTCCTGAAGCTGAAGCTAACTAGTCTCCCTCCTGAAGCAGGGGAAGAATGGAAGTCAGGGTCACCATTTGGAAATTTTTGGTTGAATAAAGAAATTAAGCTCTCCTTAAGTCTAAGATAGGTTGAAGACCCCTATCCTTTTTCTGGAACAGGAAGTAATGGGACATGAAACCTGGGACAGCTTGCTGAGGTTCAATTTACTCAATAGCCCCCTTCTGGAGCAGCAAAGTGACCTCTCGGGAGCGGGGGGGGAGGCTGTAACCCACAGAGAAACCAGAGGGGGAATAGAGTAGAATTCTTTCATATATCCGTATTGCACAATGGCAAGAACACATTTTTCAGTAGTAATGCAGCATCAGGCTGCATAGTTCCTGCTTTGACTGGAGCCAAAGGTAATGGGTCCGGTCTTAGATTTGGCCTTGTTATATCAAAGCAGGTCAAAGATGCTGCTTCTGGTTATCACTCTGCTTCCAGCATGACTGCTGTTGGTACTGAATGGAAGGAAATGTGCATTTGGACTATTGGGATCCACCTTTGCAAAAGGTCTGGTCAAAGGGTTCTTTGATTGCTACTGACATTGGGACCAACTCCATCGTCTGGAATGTGGGTAGTATGGTTCTTGAGGTGTACCCACCCCCATTTTTATGCCAAAGCCTTAATTTTGTAGATGTGGTCTAAGGTATTGTCTGTTGTCAAACTGAATAGAGCTAACTCATCAAAGGGCATATCCTCAATACTGGACCAAGCCCCCTTGGTGAGTCCAGCTGAATGCAACCAACCATGTCTTTGCAAAGCAAGCACCCCTGCCATGGATTTTACTCCACAGTCTGCCATATGTTTAGCAATATTAGCTTGTTGTTTAGTTAAACTAGTGGCTTCAGTCTTAAACAGTCCTGCAATCTCCCTTTTTTTACCAGGTATATATTCAATTAGGGAGGCAGTCTTTTGCCACAGGAAAAACTGGTATTGAGCAATTCAGTCTTGATAATTAGCAATGCAGAATGCTAATGCAGTGGTAAAATAACTTTTGAGTCCCATACTGTCCAGCTTATGACCCTCTTGGTCAGTTGGGGTTGAATGTGTTTTTGAAGACACCTTATTATGGCCCAATTCCACTATAATGGATGTAAGGTTGTTGAAAAAGAAAAGTGCAACTGTCAGACTGGACATTGTACAGATTTTCCATCCCTTTTAGATGTTGAAGCAGCCAAGGAGAGCTTCTTCCAGGTCTCTCTCACCGCCCAGAAGAATTTGCGTGGTGGTCTCTGCACCATCTGAATGGGTGAGAGTAACAACGGCAGTGGTGGTAGGAGTTGGGGCTGCTCCCCTTTGAAGTCAGCCATATCAAACTGTGGGACAGAAGATGTCATTGGTGTAGTGGGATATAAATCTCCTTCTAGGAGCTTAGACTTTCCTTCTTCTTGGGCTCTGCAGTACAATCTTGTAGAACAGGATTTAGACTTGGCCTTTTTTTGTAATGAACTGGCTCCATGTCAGTGGGGAGTCGTTCACTTGATGGCTTATGCTTGGATATAAAAGCTTCTGAATTGATGGATCCGACTGTGCTGTGGGAAGCAGCAGGTGGGATGAACCCAAGGATGATCCCAGAGGAGGAACCAGTAGTCGGGACAGACCCGACGAGGATGGTGCTGAAGCCAAACTAGATGTCAGGGCCACTGTAAGGGACTGTTTCAAGCAAATTGAGAGTTGACGAGACCCTGATTGTTTCACAGTCCACAGTCTGTAGGGCCCATTCCCAGAGCACCACACGAAGGCATGAGGAAAGATTTCATCATCACACTTGCTTGGTAAAACCTTGGCAACGTGAGCACGATTCTACCTCATGGCCCTCACCCAAACAGAAAAGGCAAATATTCTGCCCATCAGTTGGTGGAAATTTGCTCCCGCAGTCCACACATTTACAGAAAGGAGCCCAAAGGGCCATAGATCACTATTAGAAAAGACTGTAAAAGTGACAAACCACCATTTAAAAGAGTGATTTAGAACAAAAGAAAAAAGGAGAAAAAACAGGAATAATAAAACTTTGGAGAAAACACTCAGCTTTATCACCAAAAAACAGAAATTTAGTACAGAAAGCTTTCAGTGCTGCTGCAGCAGTCAAAGAGAAACTGAGGGGAAGGTAAAAGCACCACCTTCTAGGCATGAGCCAGAGGAGGGAGTAGGACAGGCTTCCCATCTAAACATCTCAGCTCTAGAAAGTTCCAGTGGAGGCTTTGCACAGGAGCAGAACCCCGTATGTGTGATGCACAGAGGCCACTAAGAAGAATGAAAAGAATTGAATTATCTGCTGTCTTATTGTATTTTGCAACTAACTTGCCTATGCTATGTTAAACCAGAATTCGAGCATAACTACAAGTGAAAGTATTTCAGAAATGTACCTCATATTAAAAGACTTAATGTTTGCCCATTTAAATTACACAGCCACCTGGTTAAGCATTATTTCAGTCCTACAGGTACTTCTGGAGAAGAACAGGACATTAGACCATAATGTATACCAAGTGTACAACATACACTTTTGACTCTAACTCAAGACTGATCTATATCTAGTGATTTATGAAACACACTCTACTCTTTTGGCTACATGTGAAGCACCTTATCATCCAGCCTCTTAAATCACTAACTGCAAGTTTATACAAGGCACGTTCTGATGAAAGAGGAACTAAACCAAAACTCTCTGGTTCAAACTCTGGGTTGTTCGTCGCCCAACAACCCAGAGTTCCGAGTTTGGATATCGCATAAAAAAAACCCCAGGGACATCCCCGGGTTGTTTATTGTAGCGGAAGCAGGCACACACACAGGAAGCAGCATGCATGCTCACTCCTGCTGCATCTCCAACCCACATAACCCACAGTTAACAGACCATGCAATGTGCGAACTGGGTGAGTGTTCCAGATTTCCTTGTTCCAGATTCAGCAAATCCAGGAGACTAGTTTTCCTCTTTACCTTCAATATGATTGTGGCAACTTCCTTTTTTAGTCAACTTTCATAGGCACCCCAAATGAAATTAGATAAAATATAAAAGTAACACAAATCACTTAAATAAGTATGAATAATCTGCAACAGCCATATGTATTTTCCCAAAATCCAAAACAAAAAGTAGCCCAGTACTCAATAAGGTTAGCATTCCTGCTATCATATGGATACTTTGGGCATATGTATGGGAAAATAGCTTCACTCTAGAAATAAAATGGAGGATAAAATGGAGAGGAGGATGACCATGTAAGCCTTCCTTACAAGAGGAAAAAAGGTGGGATATAAAGGTAATAACAGAACAGGAAGGTGGTTCACTATCAAATTATTTTGAAATTCACTGTAACTATTCCTTGAATGACCTTGTGGAACCTCTCCCCCCAGCCCCTTCTACGCAGCATAAAGGGTAGCACCCTTGTTAAAAGGGATTAGGCTTCCTTTAGCATCCCTTCACAAACCACTTTTGGAGACTGAAGTTTTAAACAAAACAAGGTTTAGTTTCTGCTGGTAATGAACAAGATCCTACATACTTCAACGATCATAGCTGTTCATACATCAAAGCAACTGCGCCAATACAGCCAGTGCCACATTTCTCAAGATTACACTGCACAAACCACAGGTAGTATCCAATGGTGGCGCAGCACTAATGACACTGCGCTAGCGGAAACCAACACCAATGCAAACCAACACCAGCATAAGGTCATTAGCACTTGCTAATGCAAAAGGAAAAAACGGCAATTTGCCGCTGAATTTCCCAGGCCCCTCCAAGGAATCAAGGATGACCACAGAGCACAGTGAAGAAGCTGTGACTATTCCTGTCATTGTCGGATTCAAAAGCCTGAAAGAGTAGATGTTACGTTTTACAAAGAAATCTCTTCCTAAGCCTGATACACTATTTTTGAAGTAATTTTACTGTCTGAAACTCTCATGGTAGTTGCTGAGGTTTGGATATTGCACTTGGTCAATAAAAGTAGATACTATACTCAGAATATTCTGACTTGTCTTTACAGTGGCTTATACAGTTTCAGAGCAACTAGAAACTGAGGGCAAATTACAGATGACAGAAGAGATGGTAAAAGGTGTCCAGCCATGTTGGTGCTTCACACAGTGGGCATAGAGTTTAAGAAAGATTCTTATCCCATCCGCTGTGACCTTAGGTTTTAAAGGATTCGCTTACTACTATTGTATGCACATGTGGCCATGCTGGTGCACACTGGCTGCACACACGGATGAGCTGCTGCACACGGCAAAAAGCTTTGTTTTCCACTCGGCATGTAGCGCTGACATAGGGAAGTGTTTTATGGTAGCCTCAGTGTGGCTGGTGAAGTGCTCAAACTGACTCTCAGTCAAACAGATTAAGTACTAAAGACTCAAAGCCCACCTTTCAGCCCTGTATGGCCATCAATTCAGCACAGTGGCAAAGACACTGTTATTATTTTATTTATTATTATTTTTAATCCACCAGTAACAAATGCGTTCTTTAATACCTTGTTAACTAAACAAGCCAGAAGACAGGTTACCTATGAAGATATTTATTTAAATGAAAGTGCTTAAGAACTATATTGAATCACCTTACTCTTAGCATAAAGGAGCTATTTGCCTTGCTGCAGCAAAAGCACAACTTATGTACCAAATTGCACATATAGAGAAAGAGGATCACATGTATTTAAAGTTGAATGTGTGGTCCTCCAGATGCTGTTGGACTGCAGCTCCCATCATCCCTCACCATTGGATATGCTGGCTGGGGCTGATGGGAGTTGCAATCTAACAACATCTTGACGGCTGCATGCTCCTCACTCCTGATTTAAGCCAACCTCTCTAGAAATCTTCAGATCCAGTGTACCAATGAAAGCATGCAATTTAACATTATATCATCTCTTTGTATTTTAAGGCAATGACTATTCATCACCTGCACACAGACATGTTTGAAATCCATGGGAGAAATCCTCACAGAATGAGCTAGGACCAGGGTTGGAGAGAGAATCAGTAATACTAGAAGATACAGTCTGAAGTACAATGAACACATCCCTCTGAATTCTACAGGAGCTCTACTTATCTAACTGTGTAATAGACTGCATGCAAAATTGCACTTGAAAATACATGTGTATAAAGAATATACTCTTATGGTAAAGAACAACATGGGGCTAATTAGAAGACTACCATCCATTCAACAAGGCTGCAGGCATCTTTATTGCTTTAGCAGACATCCTCTACAATTAAGGAGCAACTAGGAAATGGGAACTTGGGTAGTTACCATGAAGGTCCATTCTGGTATGATATGACAGAGGCATCCAAAAGACTGGGTTGTTTCCTTGACACAGCCCAGAAGGCAGGGATCACATCATTGTGACTGGGGGGGGGGGGGGGGTTGTGCTGCTTCCTCCGGCTCTGCCTGCAGTTCCTTTCATGGCCAAACAAGGGAAAATGGGAGTCTAGAGGTGAAGCACTAAGCATGGAGACAATACCCTGAGAGGTAAAGGAGGATAAATGCTCCCTCGGAGGAGCCAAATGACATGAAAGGTGGGGTTGTACACCTCCATCACACCATACCAGAATGGACCTTCATGGTATGTTCCCCATGTCCCATTCTC
Organism: Heloderma suspectum; assembly: GCF_057233095.1. Classification (NCBI taxonomy): domain Eukaryota; kingdom Metazoa; phylum Chordata; class Lepidosauria; order Squamata; family Helodermatidae; genus Heloderma; species Heloderma suspectum. Next base: position 46,683,810 of record NC_139459.1, read on the forward strand.
TGCATGGTGTGAGGAGGTGTCCAAAAGACTTGGACATGCCTAAGCTAAATTTGATTAGGGAGGGAGTGTGGCTGACTTCAAGATGAGGATATCACCCACTGGAGCGCCCTCCTTCTGAAGGCTGCCTCAGCCCAGGCAAATGAGGCCAGTTTGTAATGTCTTGTGAAGGAGTTAGGTGCTGACCAGATAGCTGCTCTACAGACCTCTGACAGATGAGCATTTGTGGAGAAGGCAGCAGAGCCTGCTGATGCCCTTGTAGAATGTGCCATGAAATGTAAAGTTCTAGGAATGAGTTGTGCATCATAGGCTGATGTGATATAAGCTTTAATCCAGCATGCTATGGTGGCCTTGGAGGCCTTTTTGCCTACTGATACTGGGTAGAAAGACGCAAATAGAAAGTCTGTGAGGCGTAAGTCCTCGGTTCTATGCATGTAAATTTTTGGAGCCCTGTTGATGTCTAATTTGTGCCGTAGCTTCTCAGAGGGATGAGAAGAGTTTGGGCAGGAAGATGAAAGGACCATTTCCTGGGACCAGTGAAAAACAGAGTTTACTTTTGCTATGAAAGAAGGGTCAAGTCTGAGTATTACTGTGTTGTTGGAGAAGACACATAAATGGTCTTGGATAGAACAATCACAATCATGTGATCCCTGCTTTCCTGGGTGGTGCCAAGGAACCAATCCAGTCTTTTGGATGCCTCCTCATACCATACAGAGGATTGTCCATCATCAAGTCTCCTCTTTGGCAGTTCACCTGTCTGCTGGCCCTGCCACTGGCCAATTGGCCCCAGTGTCACAGTAAGGATTTGGCAGGCAGAAGCATTATAGCCCATTTTATCTACAATTTATACTGCTGCTTTGATAACATTAGATGAAGTGCATTAGAAGCCTATGCTCAAGGTACACTAGGATTTGCATCTGACATTTTGTTACATGGTTTAACTTAAGTGTAACCTATCCATCACGGGCAGTTGGATAACTCGTTGTTGGTGTAAATCAGCTATGGAGCTTTTCAGTAGAAAGCTATTAGTCAGACAGGACAATTTATAGTACTTAATGATTCTGCTTAACCCCCAAAAAGCATTCAAAAGCAAGTGTTTCTTGGTGTATTGTTGTAGCCTTGTAAAGGTGGCAATGTTACTGCACTCTCCACCTATGTTTACTGCTGAATAATAAAGGAGGCCACTTACCAGTTGCCCCATCCTTTGAATCCTGCAGCCTGAAGTACATGTACAGCAAATTGACAAATGTACACAAAGAAGAAAACAAAGAATCTGAAAGAACTGTCGCTCCTGAAAGACAGAGAGAGAGAGAAGAAAGTAATGTTTTCTCACAATATTTGCTGAACATTGCTGCAGATGTTGTTTTGCAACTCTGCCTGAAGAGCATATTCATGGATAGAAATATACAAAACTATCCATACAATATCTCATTTAATACATAAACTCTTGTTTTTATGGCTATAGCACATTCCCATGGAAACAGAGCTGCCTACTTTCTGGAAAAGTATTCCCAAACTCCACCTATCACTGCAGTCTGCCCAAACTACAATAATTAAACACTGCAAGAACAGCAACAGCTACTGAAATGTCAATTCTTGGAAGCAAAATACAAAACAAACGAGAAAGCAAAATAAAACTAAAAAGCAACACACTAAAAAGTAAATTTAACAGCATTGCACAACAAGTGCTGGGAATTTTATATTTTAACAAAAATGACTTTAGTCTTGACCTTGATAATATACAATAATAATTTCTTCCTATTTCAAATCTTTTCTTATTCAACTGAAGAGATGCTTTATTCCAGAACTGTAAACCTATATTCTTTCATAGCTAGCATTTACTGGGGGTGGGGGGATTTTACTTCGTTATTTTTTACCTCTAACAAGACTAAAGCTGGAAAAGAACAATTTAGGTGCGTGAGCTGTATGAAGGAGAACACAGAACTCAGAGATGGGCCGGCATCGGTTCCCATTACTCAGGCAAAGCGGTTTCTTTGTTCTCAATAGCCTCTCCCTCCTGTCTACCGTACCATATTCACTGTACCCTATACCAACCCATCTCTAAAAATAGACAAATTATTCTGAAAGACTATTTCTGAGAAGCAGAAATAGTCTTTCTATTTCTAGAAAGATAATAGACTTTCTTTCTAGAAAGAAAGTCTATTTCTATTTCATAGAAATAGACTATGCAAAATCAGCAACTTCCTTAATTTGAGGATTGAGAGATACAGAGTAGACAAAAAGAACAGATCTCCTCATAAGCAAAGCTTCTCCCTTCAAACAACTCCTTTCAACGGATTATTATCAAAAGCCACAGAGGTCAGTGAGGTAGCATGGTGAGCAGGAAGGTCCACACATTGTTCTCCCAGCCAGTCAGCAGCTGCATACCTACCCAGTGCCACCTCCATCTGCCCTTTGCCTCAACCACCACCAGCATAAGGGGATGGGGCTCCCTTCCTATCTGGCTGTTGCTCAGCAGACACTTCTTATCTGTTACACTCCCTCACTGGTTGCCTCCTCTGTAAAAAGCTGCCCACTGTATTAGGCTTAATTAAGCAAAAGGGAGGGAGGGAGGGGAAAATATGGCCACACGCAAAATAAACTCAAGAAATTATTTGGCTTGTTCTTTGTAATATTACTTTTGGGGAAGGAAAGCACATGCTAGTTCTACTAGTTTTTGTAAACAACAGTAACAAACAATAACTCTGCTATGTATGATTATTAATTCATTTTAAAAGATACAGTTTGCAAGAGCTGACACTATTTCTTCTAACATTTTGTCAGACATATCCAAGGCTTCAGATGTAGAACTGTATAACATAAATTCAATGAACTATAATGAGGAAACAGCTATGGGTTTACCTTAAATGAAAACAGTAAAATAAATGACTGTATGAACTAAACTAGTCATTAATAGAGCCCTTCATATTAAAAACAGACTTTTAAAAATAAGAACACAGCATTTTTGTTTTAGAGTGCCACAGACTCATCTAGCTAAACCATCATTCTATTACTAGTAAGCAGTAGCATTGCTTACAAGAAGTTGAAAGTTATACTTTTGCCAATGTATGCTTTGAAATCAGAAAGATACTCTGAAAATAACCACACATTTTCAAGAATTCATATTAAAAGTTACAAAAAAATGTAACTTTACATGAAATCCTGTAAGAATAAAAAGCAGTTAAATTAGTGCCACTTTAATAAAATCCCACACTAGATGGAAATTGTTACCTGAAGGCTCCATAAAGTGGTCTGTACCAGCAGACAAATGAACAAGGAGTAAAAAGCAAGAACCAGAGAATACTCAATCCAAAGTCAACTCCTCGTGTAGGATCAACACAAAACCAGGCCAGACATCCAAAGATGTTAAGAAATAGTGTCACTGCATGGACTGCAAAAACACAGGCATGTTAAAATTGAATTGAGACAATTCTAAATGTATCACTAAAACCATATAAAAGCTTAATATGCCATTTCCATTAGTCTTATATCAGGATCTGATTACTTTGTCAAAGTGGATAAAAATTGTTAAAATGATATTTAAATGGGATTGTAAACTTTTAGCATTTAATGCTCTCCTTTAAAAAGAAAGTGTTCAAAAAGAAATCTCACTCCCATAAAACCGAGTCTGTCATGATCCAACGTGCTTTGTGGAAAGCACAGAGGAAATATTTCAAGGCTGCAGACCCTAGTGACTCATGGGATACCACTCGAGGGCCATGTGACCTTGATGGCGGGGGGAGGCACTGAAAAATCCTCAAGTGCAATCTGAACACCATGTGTGGCACTTTGGACTTAGGCTACTGAATTAAGGCCTGCTTCGCTATGTAACAAGAGCAACTAGGCCCAAAATATCTGACTTCTGAATTCAAGCATTATAAATGGTACAACAGGCTACACATTATGGGTTCGATCCATCGTTTCCTTCCACTCAGTATGCTCTTGATGACAGAATCAATATATTTATTATTGCAGCCCCAGTGCCACCTCCCCAACTGCCACCAACCCTCCAAAGCAGATTTTTTGGAGGCACAGAGGGATGCAAGGGGAGAGGGGAATCAACAAATATCACCGCAAATTCTGAATCCCCCCCTATATTTATTGTTAGGACTAAGTTTCAGCACTGCAGTGGGCCTTGTAGTTTATAGCTAAGATTTTATTAGAAGTAGGGCTCAGGCCTATTCAGCCTCTGGAATATCAGAATCTGTGTGAGCTTATCTCTGTCAGTGTTCTCACAGCATTGCTGGAGGGGGTGGTCACCCTACTCCCTGTCCACCTACTGGTCTGGCCTTGGCAGGCAGGGAAGCTGGAAGCTGTTCGTGAGAACCTGACAGACGTGCAGTGGGGTTTGCAGAAGGGTCACCCGGGTTGAAGCATCAACCCTAGAGGGCTGAGCAGTGATGCCCTGTTTAGAGAGGGGACTTGCTGAAAGGCCAAAAGCCCTTCTCTGTCAAGGGGTCTGGAGGACGTGTCTTACAATCATGTTTTCCCCTTTTAAACTGATGCAAAAGCGAGGAGCTTTCAGCTAGGAACAACTCGTCTTCATTGCCTGAAAGCCTCTCTGTTTGGATTCACCATCGTCCGAGCCTCTGGAGGCACTCTGCACATGGACTCTTTCGAATTGGAACTTTGGATTGCTAAGGACTTGTCATGAAAAGTACCATGATGCTTTTCATAGACTTTGAACTCTTATTTGCTGTGGATTGTCTGTCTTACTTTTTGTCAGCCCAGAGTGCTGTCAGGCTGGATTTGATCTTGACTCTTGGGACTTTTCTCTGTCTGGGTTCATGCACCATGGAGTTACCAAGGCAAAAAGCTATGGCATGGAACTCTTTGCTTGGATTTGATAAGCCTAGAGTTTCCAACGAAAGATTCAAAATAAACTCTCTGTGGATGTGGTTCTGTTTAGGCCTTTCTAGAATCTAACCCTTTGATTGCCTTGCATGGATCATTCCAGTAATCATTCCCATTCCTTGACCAGGGTTTGGAACCCTGTGTATGGACTGCCTGAGTTGGATGATGCCAGGAATCCAGAGTCCCTTCCCTTGTGTTCAGAGTCGTGGAGATGGCAATGAAGAAACGACGTTGATGAGGATCTCAGTCACAGCGGTAGCATTTCGCTTTTGACTCTTCTAGAATTACTTAAAGAGTCTATAGCTAGCTATATGATTTCAAAAGAGTGCAACCATTAAGTTTTGGCCATGGGATTTCATACAATAAAGAAGTCTCACTGATTTGGGTGTCCGGTGTCAGATTGCCTGAGCATGTGTGCTTGATAGATCAGGAAACCTGACAATTATTGTGCCAATTATGATAGTCTAGTTGTCTGGGGGCATAGCCCCAGATATGCCTCCAAGGGGTTACAGGAGCTCCGCATGTCCCAATTTCCCACTCCCCACTATTCCATTTGCTCCCCCAGTTTTCAGTCACAGCATATATATAAGATCTTCTTATATAACACAGATTAACAGTCTTTGCCACTCCACCAGGCTAGGTTTCTTTTGGGGTGGTGGTGGGGGAGTTGGGAGTTGCCCCCAATCAGCCCTTACTTCTGTGAAGTTCTGCGAACCTAGTCTTAAAGAGAGCGCTCTTGCTTAGCGTCCCTGCCTGTGTAGAAGGCTACATTGGAACCTTCACTTCAAAATTGCTTCTCTGTCTTTATGCAGACACAAATTTTCAGTACAAAAAAGGGATGTTGAATGTAAGACCGGAGGTTTTGGATTACAATCCTAGACAGTATAAAATGTCTACTTAGTTGCAAACCAGTATATTTTCATTCTTATAACCACTCGTTAGCATGCATGCATTTTCAGGAAATATATTAATTAGAAGGTATATTTAATTTAAATCAGGAATTTATAAACAGTCTCTTTTTTGGCAATTTAAACCACCTTGATTTAAACCAATCCATGCTAACTGTAATGGTTTAGTTTCCTAGATTTTTAAAGAATTATATTTTACCCTAAAGGAAAAAAATGACAGTTTAAACAGCAGTAAGCACTGAAAGAGATTAACTGCAGAGATGTTTTTTAAAATGATAATAGACTGAACACCACATAATTTTTCCCCCTGATAAAAATTAATCTTATCTATTGCCAGACTTTCCAGCAAACGTAGCAAATAGCATTTCTCGCTTTAATAGCTCACAGTTCTGCAATAATTACTGAGTACACAGAATTTCTGCAGATACTATTTAATTATCTGAGAGCCAGGCCAGTAAATACATATAGGAACACTACTGTACCCTATAATTAGTTATACTGAAAGACTACACTGCTTAAGTAATTTGCAAGTTCTTATAAATCGTATGCAACTTATCTCCCCGCCCAAAAAACTTTTTTTTTAAATAAGAATTGTGAGCATTTGCATATTACATTTATCCTAACCACAAACGTCGCATATGTGCTTGGCAACTAAGTTGTTGGTGTTACTCTACTGCTAAGGGAAACTTCCAGTAAAACATTATCATGTCAGTACAGGATTCTAATTAGGCACTGCCAGCTTCTCAAGAATAATTCTACTATGTGCTAAATACACTGTCAAAAATAAGGATAGCTGCATTGGTCCATGAGGCAAAAGAACTGAAAACTATCAGTTGGCCAATGCCTTTATTAGGACCAACCAAAATGTCACAAAGGAGTGTGTAAGCTTCCAAGTTCTCCAGAACTCTTCATCAAAGCAGGGGACAATAAGTTGGTCCTATTAAAAAGTATTGCCCAACTGTGGATTTTAGATATACTGTGCATGAATTGGAGGAAAACATATTTCCATATATGTCCACGGCCCAAAGTTTCAAATCGACAGAAAGAAATTCTTGTAGAGGTTAACACAATTGCTCTGTTACAGCCGACCAGCTTGTGTGTCTATTTGACATGGCTGAAATGAAGTAGCAGTATATTTACATGAAGAAGCTTATACTTATAGCGGCTACTCCATTTGCTATCACATGCAACTGAAACAAGAATCCTATGATTGTTAGTGGGCAAAGTGTGGCACATCCTAGTTATGCAAAGGACATCTTGGCAGTTATGAGTAGGCAAATACCATGGGTAGTATCCAATGGTGTCCCAGCACGAGCACTAATGATGTGCTAGCGTAAACAAACGCTTGTGCAACATAACTAGCACAACAGAGATACTACTCCAGGCTATGCCAGTATTATTTTTTAATCTTCACATCCTTCCTTAATTTTACCAAGTCCCCAAATAGGGTACACTTTGTTCCATGTAAATATGCTGTATCTGTATTAGATAGGTTTAGTTCTTCTGAAATTATAGTGCCTTGACTAGACTGCTGGAGGGAAGAGAGTGTATTAACTGAGTGATTATAAGAAGGCACAACAAAAGTTTTTGTTTTAGAGAACGTATTATTATTATTATATTATTATTATTATATATATTTATATCCCATCTTTTTCCCCATACAGGGACTCAAGGCGGCCTTGAGTATGAAACATATGATTTTTATAAAGGGATTTAAAAAATCCCTTTTATAAAGGGATTTTAAAAAAAATTTGAATGTGAAGGCCACATCATGAAGAACTTCATCAGGAGGGCTTTAAAGTGAATCCTACGGGGAAGGGAGATGTAAAGTTGGGGGTAACAATGGACATAGGCTCATGCACTGCAACGGAGGGAACAGCTTTGATAGCGCCCAATAATAGACTTCAGACACATGTAGGAAGGAAGCCAGACTATGAAGCATATGGTCTTCGATGTCTATATACTAATGCCCAGAGTATGGGAAACAAACAGAACGAACTTGAACTCTTAATACAAGAGGGAAATTATGACTTGATAGGTATAACTGAGACTTGGTGGGATGACTCTCATGACTGGAATACAGCAACTGAAGGATATAACTTGTTCAAAAAGAACAGGAGGAACAGAATGGGAGGTGGGGTTGCACTGTATGTGAAAAATACATATCTCTAAATACAGGACGATGAGCTTGGTAGCCCCATTGAGAGCATCTGGATCAAAATAAATGGAGCAAAGAATAAAAGGAACATGGTGGTCGGAGTCTACTACTGGCCACCCAATCAAGTAGAAGACAAGGATGACACTTTTGAAAAGCAAATAGCTAATGTTTTAAGGAAGCATGATGTAGCAGTAATGGGGGACTTCAATTTCCCCGGTATTTGTTGGGAAACAAATTCTGCAAAACATGGCCCTTCCAGGAAATTCCTGACTTGTGTGGCGGATAACTTACTCCTACAGAAAGTAGAGGAAGGAACTAGAGGTTCGGCTTTCCTTGACTTGATCCTAACCAACAGAGATAACTTAGTGGATAAAGTAGCAGTTACAGGAAACTGCTGTAACTGCTGGGGGAAAGCGACCATGTTGTACTTGAGTTTTTGGTTCTAAGGGAAGCAAAAGCTGTGTGTAGTCAAACGCGTACCCTGGATTTTAGGAAAGCTGATTTTAATAAACTCAGAACAATGATCAGCAAGGTCCCATGGCAAGTGACGCTAATGAGAAAAGGAGTCCAAGATGGGTGGGAGCTTTTAAAAAAGGAAATTCTCAAGGCACAATTACAAACCATTCCAACAATAAGGTGGAAGACAACAGAAGAAGCCAATGTGGCTTCACAACAAGCTTGTCTCTATCTTCAAAAAGGGTAAAAAGGAGGAACCTGGGAACTACGGACCAGTCAGTCTGACATCAATCCCTGGGAAAATTTTGGAGCAGATGATAAAGCAATCCATCTGTAAGCACCTTGAAAACAATGCAGTGATTACTCGAAGCCAACATGGATTTGTCAAGAACAAGTCCTGCCAGATGAATCTGATCTCATTTTTTGATCAAGTCACCTCCCTTGTGGACCGTGGGAATGCTGTAGACAGCATATACCTCGACTTCAGCAAAGCTTTCAACAAAGTGCCCCATGATATCCTGATGAGCAAACTAGCTCAAAGTGGGCTAGATGAAACAACGATCTGGTGGATCCACAGTTGGCTACAGAATCGGACTCAAAGAGTGTTTATCAATGGGACCTTCTCAAACTGGGGAGAGGTAAGGAGTGGGGTACCGCAGGGATCAGTCCTGGGCCCAGTGCTCTTCAACATTTTTATTAATGACTTTGAGGAGGAGGTGCAGGGAATGCTGATCAAATGTGCAGATGACACAAAATTGGGCGGGATGGGTAATACCCTGCAGGACAGAAACAAAATTCAAAGTGATCTTGATAGACTGGAGCGCTGGGCAGAAAACAACAGAATGACATTTAATAGGGATAAATGCCAAGTTCTGCACCTAGGAAAAAGAAACCAAAGGCACAGTTACAAGATGGGGGATACGTGGCTCAACAACACTACAAGTGAGAAGGATCTTGGAATTGTTGTCGATCACAAGCTGAATAGGAGCCAACAATGTGGTGTGGCTGCAAAAAAGGCAAATGCTACATTGGGCTGCATTAATAGAAGCATAGCTTCCAAATCCCGGGAAGTACTAGTTCCCCTCTACTCAGCACTGGTTAGGCCTCATCTGGAGTACTGTGTCCCGTTCTGGGCACCACACTTTAAGAAGGATGCAGACAAACTGGAGAGGGTTCAGAGGAGGGCAACAAAGATGATCAGGGGACTGGAAACAAAGCCCTATGAAGAGAGACTGAAAGAACTGGGCATGTTTAGCCTTGAGAAGAGAAGACTGAGGGGAGATAGGATAGCGCTCTTCAAGTACTTGAAAGGTTGTCACAGAGAGGAAGGCCAGGATCTCTTCTCAATCATTCCAGAGTGCAGGACACGGAATAATGGGTCCAAGTTACAGGAAGCCAGATTCCGGCTGAACATCAGGAAAAACGTCCTGACTGTTAGAGCAATACGACAATGGAACCAATTACCTAGGGAGGTGGTGGGCTCTCCTACACTGGAGGCGTTCAAGACAAGGCTGGACAGCCATCTGTCAGGGATGCTCTGACTTGGATTCCTGCATTGAGCAGGGGGTTGGACTCGATGGCCTTGTAGGCCCCTTCCAACCCTACTATTCTATGATTCTATGAAGGCAAGACAGGAAAAGCAAAAGACCACTTTGGGTAAAGATAAAAAAAGGCACTCGTCCATGTTTTTGCAATTGTTAAGTATTACTGCCTTGAACTGCTGGAACAGAATGGAGAGACAAATACAGATAGATGCCCATCACCTTACTGGGAGCACAAAAAAAGATATTTTACTTATGTAACATTACCCAAGCTCAAACTAGTTTTACTTTAGAACTTAACCCTGAACATATTTGCTTGGCAGTAGATCTCCTTAATTCCAATGGAACTTAATTTCAAGTGACTGCTTTTAGCCTCACAGTATACCAGCCTAATCCCATGAACCACTATACAAACTGAAACTGAACTGGATTTAAGAGTCCTCATACCAGTTTCAGGTCTCAGCTACCAACCTAACAATACTACACTGTTGGCATCAGCTGCCTGCTCCAGGTTCAGCACTGCCTTGCCACACAGGGCCATAAACCACCATGGAACAGGGTAATCTAGCAGCCAAAAGGCCATTAAGATGGAAGGGCAGTCCAGTAGTAAGTACTCTGGGGTCGGAGTGTCCTTGACAGGGAGGCTTAATTGTCTAATTCTGTCCCACCTGCGAGATCCTAGATGCTACCTTAGTGGAAGCTGCACAAAACAGCTTAAGTGGACTGATAGGTTCAGGCTATTAATTAGCATGTGTGGCTTTTTAAGCAGAATCGCTAAAAAAGGAGCAAAGTCTGGAGAAACCCAAGCCAACAGCAAGTAATCATGTGTTCCACAAAGTTGGAAGGAAGAAAGGTTGCAGGCTACAGCCAGCCAGGCACCTATCCACCTTGCCTGTGATCCAGTTCCTTAATATTTAGTATGTTGCTGTCCCGCCTTTCTTCAATGCCGCCATACAGCTGCAGCTTGAAGGAGAGGAAATAAATCAATAGCACTTTGCTAACAAAGTTCCAAGTGCCACAGCTCTGTGCCAAATGCTCTATACCTTTAAATTACTGGCACATCATCTCCTGATATTACAGAGTGGCAATATGGAAACATGCTGGCAAATAAAAGTATTTCGGAAATGGTAAAGGAAACATAAATCAAGAGACTGAACAGTGTGTGTATGTGTGTATATTCATGTGAGTCAGTAGAAGAGAATGAATTGGGAGGAAAATATTTTGCTGCATATCTGCCTCAGTTATAGATATCTGCACCATACGGATGTCAGGAATATTTTAACAGTTTACAGCACAGAAATGCAGATTTGTGCTATGCTATGTAAGCAGTTAAGCTTCTAAAGAAAACCAATAAAAAGTTTGGTATCTGTATATTATGGGCTGGATGCAGACATGAATGGAAGGGCTCCTTCCCTTAGTGGAATATTGTGATACTCTCAAATGTCTACAAATATACATTTTCTTTACCCCAAGTCCCTGCCTATGGAGAATTGTTTTCTTTCTAACAGCAACTTCTACTATTGACATGAACACTATGTAAATTAATATTGAAATTCTAAGTATACACAAGTTCTATAGACTTTACTTACACATCCACAAGTAGTACATAATTTTTACTGTCTTCTGGAACTCTACAGGGATGTCTACAGAGAAATCCTGGTAAAAACAGGGACCCACTGGGAAATTTCCAGGTAGTGGTGGCCAGTTGTTCCTTCTTCCTGCAACAGCAAATGGTAAATTTTTGGCTGAATGCTAAGGGTCACTTCACACATTTCATTTTTGTAACTTCTGAAGAGAGACTCATGTATACTGCATGCTGCCTGCAGTGTATACACACACACACACTCCTACAAAGATTATCACCAAATGGGCTAATGTAACAGACACTTGTCGCTGCTAACAAGGAGTTCATTAAATACAGGGTTGAAATCAAGAGGGTGGGAATCTCTATGCTCCAGATATATGGCCTGCCAAGCTGGGGCGTGGTCTCTCCTTTTAGCCCAGGTTCATCCCCTGCACAGCAATTAGGCTTTTAAAAATCCCCCATTCACGCCAACGAAGGCCTTTAAGTCTAATTGCCACGTGGGGGAAAGCAAAGGGGAGCGGATTGCAGCAGTCCAATTGTTTATTAAAATAAGCAAGCCATAAGCTTCTTGAGTTTTCATTGAAACTCCAGAATGGATTTATTATAATTCAGGATGCAATCTTATGAAACGTTTCCTGGGAGCAAGCTCCATTGTACACAAAGACAGTTGTTTCTTTGTAAATATGCATAGGACTGTGTGACAGATTCTCCACAAATTGCTACTTGGGCAGTTATTCCAGTTTAAAAGGAAAGGATAATTGATTTTAAGATGCCCTCGCCTATAACTCCCATTAGCCCTAGTCAGCATAGCCCAATGAGGGATGATGGGAGTTGTAGACCAAAAATCCGAAGAACCAGAAATTGTCCAGTCCTGCTTTTAGGGAGGCCAGCATCACACTTCAGGAACCATAGCTTTAATTTATATAATATAGGACTGTAATGACCTAAGAAAAAAAGAATACCACATTTCATGCTGTAGTTTCAAGTATGAACAGACAAGCATCCAATTGAATTGTCACTTTTGTTTTAAGAGAAGACTGACAGGAACTTCAAATCTCATACACTAACTGCAGAAACAATTTAATTCAGTGTCTGCAATTTGAGCACTGCAGTCTATCGTTTGTTAGTTTTTGAGTTGATGTTAAGGCATACCTCCCTGCTGGTTGAGACTTTGCATCTCTCTTTCTCTGCGATCTAGTTCAGCTGCTTTCCTTTCTAATTCTTCCTGACGCTTAAGTAGTTCAGCCTGAGCCAAAGCATGTTCCTGAGGATAAAGAAATTGAGAAATAAGCAACAACAGAATCAAAGCACAAAAAAAGGACTGAATTCCACAAGTCGAGATTCTGTTATCAACAATACTAAATATACCTTTGCGATTTGAGTATAAGCAGGAGGTTCCTCTGTTGGTTTCATTATAGCTGGCTGTGTACTGGGCACGTTGGGGATCTTGACATTTCCTGGTGGTGGCTAGGGGGGGAAAAAGAACATAATTTTAGAGAGGCTTTTGGAAACTTTCAGATAATATCTTATTAAGTCTAATTATAGAGGATTAAGATGTACAATAGGCTCTTCTATAATTAGCTGGATGGTGGCACTATGAGTGCTCTTCGTTTAATGGATGCAACATACAGTGGTGTGGAAAGACATCATGCATATGCTCCATCTTGGGTATTGTTACAATTTATGAAATATACAGACTTGACTAAATCACAGAATTGTAAAAGTTGGAAGGTGCCTTGAAGATCATCTAGTCCAACCCCCTGCTCAATGCAGGCTCTGCATTGAGCAGGGGGTTGGATAGAAATGCAGGCTCTGCATTGAGCAGGGGGTTGGATAGATGATCTTTAAGGCCCCTTCCAACTTTTACAATTCTATGATTTAGTCAAGTCTGTATATTTCATAAACTGTAACAATACCCAAGATGGGGCATACGAATGATGTCTCTCCACACCACTGTATGTTGCGCCCATTAAACGAAGAGCACTCATAGTGCCAAGCACTCATTTCAATATAGGAATTGTTAAAATGTTGTCGGCTCAATTTTACTAGGGCTGCCATCTGAATTGTTCAAATAAATCTGTATAAATTTGGATGTTCTGGAGAAAAAAGCACATCTGGTTTGAAGCCATGGTTTGTTGTCACATGGATGAGAGAGGAGCTCAAGCATGCCCTCCTACCCTTCTCACCTCCTGCGTGCTTGGATGCAGAAGTTTCTTAAACCACAGTTTGTCTACAAACCAGAATATGAACCTGGTTTGTGATCATGGTTTCCAGCAGCCCTTAAACTACAGTTTCTCACTTTGGATGTGACCCTCCCGATTAGCTACCGCTCCTTTTCATTGGCTTTTATACCCTACTTCAGCAGTCCCATGTGTATTCATTAGCTCCACTCACCCAGAAGAGTTCAGTCTGCAGAGCAATTCTAGGCTGATGTCAAGTCTGGCTACAGGAGGAGCCAAATGGGATATGGGAGGAAAAAGGCCACGAGTATATGGTAGAACGTGACAGCCAATCAAAGACGCCTAAGTGCCATAGTAAAAGATGTACACGCCAGAGACATCTGGGGAGAGACACTGTGTATAGGCGTTTCTAGGCAAATGCTAGAAGCCTCCTAGCCAAAGTGGGCAAGTTGGAGTGCTTGGTTTTAAAGCAGAACGTGGATATAGTGGGCATTACCGAAACCTGGTGGAACAGAGAGAACCAGTGGGATACGTCATCTCTGGATATAAACGCTACAGGAAGGACAGGGAAGGGCATACTGGGGGAGGTGTTGCACTGTACATCAAAGAGGCCGTAGTGTTGAGCAGACTAGAACACCTAAAAGGGGTAGACTCTTCCACAGAAGCGCTGTGGGTGACAACACCAGGCTCCAAAACTAATTTAATGCTAGGAACATGCTATAGTCCCCCAGACCAGAACACCCATGGCAACCTTGAGATGGAAAATGAGATCAGGGAGGCCTCCAAACAAGGAAGTGTTGTCATAATAGGTGACTTCAGTTGCCCCCACACTGACTGGGTACATGCATGTTCCAGTCAAAACGAATAGGTTAAATTTCTCGATGCCCTAAATGACTGTGCTCTAGAACAGTTGGTCAAGGAATTGACCAGAGGGGAGGCGACCTTGGATTTAATCCTAAGTGGTGTTGCCCAGGTCCTAGTACAAGATGTAAATGTTGTTGAACCAATTGGAAACAGCAACCACAGTGCTATCAGATTTAATATATATTAAAATGGGAAATTGCCCAGGAAGTTCAACACAGTCACATTTGACTTCAAAAGTGGAAATGTCTCTAAAATGAGGGAACTGGTGAAAAGGAAGTAGAAAAGGGGAGTCAGGAGGGTTAAAACCGTTCAAAATGCTTGGAGGTTACTCAAAACCACTATAACAGAAGCTCAGTGAAAATGTAAACCACAGGTTAGAAAAGGTAGCATCAAGCTCAAGAGGTCACCGGCATGGTTAACGAGCAGCATCAAGGAAGCTATTAGAGGAAAGAAGGCTTCCTTCAGAAAATGGAAGACTTGCCAAAGTGAGGAAAACAAAAGGGACCACAAGCTTGCACAAAAGGGATGCAAACATGACAATAAGATGCAAAAAAGCGTTTTGAAGAGCATATTGCTGACAATATTAAGGCAAACAATAAAGAATGATTTAAATATATCAGAAGCAGAAAACCAGCTAGGGAGGCAGTTGGACTGTTGGATGACAATGGAGTTAAAGGAATACTGAAGGAGGACAAGAAGATTGCGGAGAAACATAATGAGTTCTTTTCATCTGTCTTCACTGCAGAACATATAGGACAGATATCTGTGCCTGAACTGATGTTTTCAGGAAGGGAGTCTGAGGAACTGAGGCAAATAGTGGTGACATAAGATGAAGTTCTCAACCATACTGATAAATTGAAAGCAAATAAATCACTGGGCCCAGATGTTATCCATCTTAGAATTCTCAAAGAAGTCAAATATGAAATTGCTGATCTTCTATTCAAAATATGCAACATGTCCCTAAGATCAGTCTCTATACCAGAGGACTGGAAGTTGGCCAGTGTAACATAAATTTTCAAAAAAGGATCCAAGGGGGATCCAGGAAATTACAGGCCAGTCAGCTTAACATCTGTTCTGGGTAAGTTGGTTGAAAGCATTATTAAAGATAAACTTAGTAAGCGTACAGAAGGTAAGCCCTGCTGAAAAAGAATCAACATGGCTTCTGCAAAGGTAAGTCCTGTCTCACTAACCTCTTAGAGTTCTTTGAGAATGTTAATAGACACATAGACAGGGGTGATCCAATAGACACTGTCAAAAGCCTTTTGGAAGTCCAAGTAAACGAAGTCCCTCAACAAAGACTCCTGAGCAAACTTAACAGTCATGGAATAAGAGGACTGCAGGGAAGTAAATAGTGGGGTCCTACAGGGATCTGTATTGGGACCAATGCTTTTCAACCTGTTAATAAATTATCTGGAATTAGGAGTAAGCAGGGAAGTGGCTAAGTTTGCCGATGACACCAAATTATTTAGAATGGTTAAAACAAAAAGAAATTGTGAAGAGCTCCAAAAGGATCTCTCCAAACTGGGGGAACAGGCATCGAAATGGCAAATGCGGTTCAGTGTAAGCAAGTGTAAAGTGATGCACATTGGAGCAAAACATCCCAACTTCAAGTGTAACCTGATGGGATCTGAGCTAGCGGTGACCAACAAAGAAAGAGATCTTGGGGTTGTGGTGGACAGCTTGATGAAAATGTCAACCCAGTGTGCAGCTGCTGTAAAAAAAAAAAAGGTAAACTCCATGTTAGGCATAATTAGAAAAGGAACTGAGAATAAAACTGCCAATATCATACTGCCTTTATACAAGTCCATGGTGTGACCACACTTGGAATACTGTGTACAGTTCTGGTCATCACACCTAGAAAAGGATATTGTCGAGCTGGATAAAGTACAGAAAGGGGCAGCTAAAATGATCAAGGGGTGGAGCATCTCCCCTATGAGGGAAACAGCTGGGACTGTTTAGCTTGGAAAAAAGGAGGGTAAGGGAAGGCATAAGGGGAGACATGATAGAGGTGTTCAAAATTATGCATGGTCTGGAGGATGTGGATAGGGACATTTTTCTCCCTTTCACATAATACTAGAACCCAAGGTCACCCCTTGAAGCTGACTGGAGGGAGATACAGGACAGATAAAAGGAAGTAGTTCTTCACACAGTGCATAGTTAAACTATGGAATTCGCTACCACAAGATATAGAGATGGCCACCAACTTGGATGGCTTTAAAACACAAAGTCCTGGAGAAGAAGTCTATCAATGGCTCCTAGGCTTGAGGGCTATGTGCTACCTCAAGTACCTGAGGCGGTACGCCTATGTACACCAGTTGCTGGGGAATATAGGCAGGAGGGTGCTGTTGCACTTGTGTCCTGCTTGTGGATTCCTGGTTGACAGCTGGTTGGCCACTGTGTGAGCACAATGCTGGACTAGATGGACCCTTGGTCTGATCCAGCATGGTTCTTATGTTCTTATGTACAGCACAAGAGAAAGAACTTGCATATCTGTATGACTTTCTTTAGGATTCCAACTTTAGCTGAATCCATATGCATACTTACTAGCGAGTAAGTTCTAGTGAACATTGTGGGTTGAAAATAGGACTACTTGCAAATTGAATACATACCAAAGACCACTTGGCACAGGGCTGTCAAACTCAAACAAGCCAAATGCCCAAGAGCCAGACTCAATGTTTTTCACTGAAGTGGGGGGCAGGGAGGAGGCAGGGGCAGGGAGAACCAAAATCAGTGGTTATTTTCTAAAAATACCCATCACCATCCAATATCATTTTGACACCCTTCCACATCTTGCCTCCCCAAACCACTTCCTATCACCACTGCCCCCAGTTTCCATCTGTCCCCACTTACCCTGAAGCTCCCAACTTCCAACTCACCCTCCAAAATAATTTCATATCCCTAAATGGTCCTAGCCCCTCCATGTCTATAGATTCTGAAGTGATGAGCACATATGTCTCTCCATAGAGATGATGGGAGGAGACAAAATAGCCTATCAAGAGTCATAATTGTTTAATGTATGTGTGTTTGTTTTGTTAAAGAGTGGAAGTGATTTTCCAGCAATTTCCAATGCTTTTATACTGCATAATTCAATAGCATTGTTAAAAGGTGTACATAAGGCCCTAACTACCACAAAACCACATATTCATATTTTGAGAATACTCGTTTTTTTTTTGTTTACACATGTGTAAGAGATTGGATTAGCTTTGATATAGTAACAAGCCTTTGGTAAGTTTAGAGGTGTATAGAAATGATTCAGTATCATGTATGCAGACAATGGTGATATCAGAAGTTACCCTATACTAAGTCAGAACATTGGTCCATCTATCCCAGTACTATCTACTCTGACTGGCAGCAGCTCGCCATGTTCTAAGGCAAAGATCTTTCACATCATCTGCTACCTGATCCTTTTTAACTAGAAATGCCGTGAATTGAACCTAGGATCTTCTGTACACAAAGCATGTGGTCTAGTACAGAGCTAAAGTCTCTTCCTAGCAGTACCATATACAATATAACAAGCACAAAATATATAGCAACCTACAGTGAAAGAACACCATAGCTATGGAACTTTAGCCTTTTCAGCTCTCAAGTAGTATCCTCCTCCTTGATCCTGCATGGGAAACCTCCTTTGGAATGATAGGAAAATTCAAAAGCTGTCTGTGATATGACATGAGGATTTGCCAATCAATATCAACATTTTACTAGCTGCACCTAAAGCCCTGGGGACACTTAGCTCTTGGAATCCTGTCTTATATACAAGTTGGGAAAAGACATACAAAAGATTATATCAGCATATAAAACAATATGAATCCAAATAATTGTGAGTGAAAGGAGAAAATGCAATAGCACTGTTCCATGAACTCTTGCACAAGAGCTAGCTGGGCAGCACCACAAAGTATCTGAAGTTGTGTCACAGTATTTATTTAGTACATTTATATTCTACGTTTTTCCATCATGGGGTTCGTCCTAGGCAATCTCCCATACAGACACACCAAACATGGTCAGCTTCAGCAAGATGGCTACATCATGTCCCCTAAGACTATAAGACAGCAAATAAGGAAAATATAGGCTGCACTGCATGAATTCATGGAACAGTTAAAAATTCTTGAGGCTGAGTTTGCGCAAAGACTTACAAAAGACTTTGTGCAAATGTAGAAACTCCTTTGGATTTAGGGTTGCTTTTGTCATGCCATGCTTATCAGCTGAGTCACAAACAGTCCTTCTACGAGCTGAAGATGCTTTCTGCCAGTGGAAGCACATCTCTGGATCTCACCCATATGTAAAAAAAATGTAACAGAAAACCGGTATTGAGAGGTCTGGATAGTTGACTCCAGTTCCCAGTGATGGGGGGCGGACATTTTTCCAGTGCTTTATTTTTCTGCGGAATTTTCCATTTCATAACTTCATTAGTAACCATGAATGGATGCCAACTGCAAATACAATACTAGGCAAGCTTGGCACTGTCAACATTGTAATTAATGGTTTTTAGGTGAATATCCCTAGTAAGTACAGTCAGGGCCAGAAATATTGGAACAAGGATAACTGTTTTGGCAGTTGGCCTCTGTACACCACCACAATGAAGTTGAAAGGAAACACCCAGATGGGAGCGAAGTCAGGACTTTCAGCTGTAATTCAAGGGGTTTGACAAAAGTGGGGCACTAACCATTCAGGAAGTACAGCCAGTGGCATACACCACCACCCCATCGTTGGTGGCTGATAAGTAATGGAACAAACCAACATCATTTCAAACTTAAGGATCGCCTTTAATACCTGGATGAAAATTCTTTGCAGTCAAAGACTGCTTGAAGTCTGGAACCCATGGACGTGACCAAATGCTGAGTTTCCTCCCTCAAGATGCTTTGTCAGGCCTTTACTGCAGCTGCCTTCAGCTGCTGCTTGTTTGTGGGTCTGTCTGCCTTCAGTCTTGTGTTCAGTAAGTGAAAAGCATGCTCTACTGGGTTGAGATCAGGTGACTGACTTGGCCATTGAAGAACATCCCACTTCTTTGCCTTGAGAAACTCTGGGGTAGCTTTTGCTGTATGTTTTGGGTCATTATCCATCTGCAATATCAGTTTGGCAGCATTCGGCTGAATCTGAGCAGAAAGTATAGCCCTATATACACTTCAGAATTCATCCTGCTGCTTTTATCAGCAGTCAGGTCATCAATGAACACCAGTGACTCGGTTCCATTGGCAGCCATACATGCCCATGCCATAACACTGCCTCCACCATGTTTGACAGATGATGTGGTATGCTTTGGATCATGAGCTGTTCCTTTCCTTCTTTCCTTTTCTCTTCCCATCATTCCGGTACAAGTTAATCTGGTTTCATCAGTCCAAAGAACCTTATTCCAGAACTGGACAGGGTTCTTTAGGTGTTTGCTGGCAAAGGTTAATCTGGCCTGTCTGTTCTTGAGCGTTACCAGTGGTTTGCACCTTGTTGTGAAGCCTCTGTATTTACATTCATAAAGCTGTCTCTTGACTGTAGATGTTGACAATGACATGCCTACCTCCGCAAAAGCGTTCTTGACTTGGCTAGATGTTGTGAAAGGGTTCCGCTTCACCATGAGCAGAATTCTGCGGTCATCCACTTTAGTTGTCTTCCATGCCATTTGCTGTTGCTGAGCTTGCCAGTTAATGCCTTCTTTTTCAGGATGTTCCAAACTGTTGTGTTGGCCACTCCCACTGTTTTTGCTCTCTCTCTGATGGGTTTATGTTGTTTCCTCAGCCTAATGATGGCCTCCTTCACTTGCATGGACACCTATTTGGACCTCATGTTGGGAGTTCCAGGGAACAGCTACCAAAAGCAAATGTTACACTCAGAACCACCTCCAGGCCTTTAATCTGCTTGATTGGTCATGGGGTACCCAGGAAACACGCCACACCTGGCCATGCAGCTGTTTGTCAGCCATTCGTTCCATTACTTATGAGCCACCAATGATGGGTGTGTGTGTATGCCACTGGCTGTCCTTCCTGAATGGTTAGTGCCCCACTTTTGTCAAACCCCTTGAATTGCAGCTGAAAGTCCTGACTTCGCTCCCATCTGGGTATGTTTCCTTTCAACTTCAATGTTGTGGTGTACAGAGGCCAAATGCCAGTTATCCTTGTTCCAATATTTCTGGCCCTGACTGTATGTGAGAGAATACATGTATGTCATTGAAACAACCTTAGCGGAAGAGAGTTGAACTCTGTTGATACAGATTAGTGTCTGTCAGCATATCATGCGCAGTTCCTTAGGTTGCTAAAATTAAAGCGCAATCCTATGCATATTTAACCAGAAAAAAGTCCTACAGCTACCAGCATTCTCCAGCCAGCATAGCTGGTTGGGGAATGCTGGGAGTTGTAGGGCTTTTTTTCTGGCTAAACATGTATAGGATTGTACCCTTAGTGTGTCAACAGTTTTCAGTACCTTTGGGGTTTTTTTTTCTTAAATTTAAACGATGTAAGGGAAGTACATGCTGTAAAATTTTAAGTACAAGTATTCCAATTAAAAATTCTACATAATACAGGGTGTTTCAAAAAGATGGACCCGATGTGAAATCGCTATATCTCTGCAACCACGAACCGCCCATGAATGAAACTCTTACCACTTGAAAGGGTGGGGCATAGGGTTTCAAATGATTACCACTAGATGCCTCTCTCAGCGCACAAACAGCCCCTAGCGTCAGTCATTCGCAAGATGGCGACCCCGCAACACAAGGCATTTTGCGTTCTGCAGTTCAGCAAGACTGAATCCACAGCTGCGGTGCAGCGTGCGTTTCAACGGCGTTTTGGTGTTGATCCGCCAATGCCAAAGAGCATTCGTCATTGGTACCGACGACTGTTTATGTAAGGGGAAGAGCACAGCGCGACCATGCACTTCAGAGGAAAACGTGAGAAGAATTCAAGAGTTTTCTGTGAAGCCCGCGCAAGTCCACTCGTCGTGCCAGCCGAGAACTTGCGATCTCTCACACGACTGTCTGGCGTGTGTTAAGGCGACGTTTAATCATGAGGCCATACCGGTTACAATTGGTACAGGGTCTTCATGCAGGTAACAAAGGAAAGCGTGTAGAATTTAGTGATGTGATGTTACAGAACATGGAGGATGACAGCTTCTTACCGCGTTTGATTTTTAGTGATGAAGCAACGTTTCATCTAAGCGGTAAAGTTAACCGTCACAATGTGCGCATATGGGGATTACGGAATCCACATGAAACGATAGAGAATGAGTGTAATTCCCCGAAAGTGAACGTATTTTGTGCCGTTTCCCAAAAATAAGGTTTATGGCCCTTTCTTTTTCAAGGGAAACACAGTTACGGGGCAAACGTATCTCAAAATGCTGCAGAACTGGCTCTTTCCACAACTCAATGAAGATTCCGATGACTTCATTTTTCAGCAAGATGGAGCATGGCCACATTGGCACCTGCATCTTTGACATTTTCTAAATGACACACTGCCTCAACATTGGATAGGCCGCACGGGACCCCAAGACTTGGCGCTACACTCCTGGTTCCCAAGATCTCCAGACATTACACCCTGCGACTTTTTCTTGTGGGGATAAGTCAAAGAACATGTTTTTGTGCCACCATTAATGACTAATCTGGATAACCTCAAAAACAGAATCATAGCAGCAGTGACTTCAGTGGAAGAAGTCACTTTGAGAGGCGTTTGGGATGAACTATTGTCTCAATATTGTCCGTATAGCAGGTGGAGGGCACATAGAGCATTTATAAAATGGTTAGTAAAACTTGATAACTCATTAAACTGTTTGTAACTTTTGGTGTAATTGTAACATGTTGCCATCGTGAAATATACTGCTTTGAAATTGGGTCCATCATTTTGAAACACCATGTATAACATTTCAGTCTCATTAAGTGGGCTTTAATTCCCCTCCCCAAAATATTTCAGGTCAAATACTTGTGGTATATTGAGATAAAAAAATTAAGTACTTTTAAAAGCTTTGTTGTTTACTAAATACAAGTAAAATAAACATAGAATCATAGATCATAGAATCATAGAATAGTAGGGTTGGAAGGGGCCTACAAGGCCATCGAGTCCAATCCCCTGCTCAATGCATGCTAAATTAAATATCTCTAGGGCAGGGGTGGGCAACCTGTGACCCTCCAGATGTTTTGGCCTGTGGCTCCCCTCAGCTCTAGTCAGCATAGCCAATGGTGAGGGATGATGGGAGCTGAAGGCCAAAACACCTGAAGGGCCACAAGTTGCCCACCCCTGCATCGGAACATTATCTTCTTTTGGGGAAACAATCTACCTGACTCCATCCCTTTAAACAATGAAGTCTAGTAACTATAGCCAAATGTTTCAAGTTCAGTTCTGCAATTCAACATTCAAGCTGAATACCCAACAGACTAACACACTCACTTAGATATTAAGTTTCAGAGTTTGTTCAGTAGTGTTTACTTAAAATAGCTCAGCACAGAAACAGCAAGAACAATTGATTTCTTTTGCTTGCATTTATTTGCATACTAAAGAGATCAGAACTCTCCTTTTAGCTTACTGCTCTCTTTTCTCTCCCTCCCTCTCTCAGACATAAACATTCCTGAGACTCTAATCAAACTCATACTACAGAAATAAGTTTCCAACTGCTAAGTCACACAGCTGTGGAGAGGACAGACACATATCCATCTCAGAATGCCAAAGGAAAACACACATTGACCCAAGTAGTTATTATTTGTGTCACAGCAACACAGCCCTTTACAAGTTCAAGAAGCACATGATATACATATCTAAGAAACTGTTCCTGCCACATAACGTCTACAAATGTAAGTAACATGACATTAGGAATGGGGGTGGGGAGAGATTTCTGCAGCACTTTTAATGAAACAGTCAATTTCCAAACTGCGAGAAGCACACCACTGCATACAACCCTTTTCTAAGACCAAAGCACATTTCCTCAATACTTTTTTATAAGTTGTCCTTATAAGTTCAAACTGTTTGCTGCTACCTCCGAGAGAGAGAGCGAGAGTGGGAGAGAGCTATTTTCCTTCTCTTCTGAAGATCTCTAGACTAGGGATATGAACATGTTAGAATGAACACCACAAATTTTTACCTACGTTAATGGGGGCGGGGGGAGATAGCCGAAAAAGATTAACATCAGAGAGTCAAAAGCTTATTATCAAATTCAGTATTATACCTGACAATTCTATGGTGCTATTAGTATTTCCTAGGGTTGTCATCCCATTAAGGAAATCTTGGTCAATTTATTGTACGAGTATTAATCAACCAATCACATCTGCATATGTGCATGTATCAACAATAGTTGCCAACAAAAAAGGACAGGGCTTTTTAGATGATGATTTAGAAACAAGATTATTGATGACTTACATAGATAGATAGATAGATAGATAGATAGATAGATAGATCCGAATATATATGATGAATTATGAATTTCATATATTCTTTATTGCAGCCTTCCCCAATCTGGTGTGCTCTAGATGTTTTGGACTACAACTCCCAGCATACCAGACTACTGACTGTGCTGGCTGGAGCTGATGGGAGTTGGTCCAAAACATCTGGAGAGCAACAGGTTGGGGAAGGTTGCTTTATTGAAAGATTATTGTTTTAGTTTGACCATGAACACCATTTTACACAGCAAGCCAAAGGAGCTGTTGGGGAGGGAGAATATATGGTAGATGGTGAGGGAGGTGGCTGGCCAAAAAATAAGTATGCCAGCTCTGGCAGATCCAAGGCCTACTTTGGTCCACCCCCTTTTGCCATTCCTACCAGAGCACTGACAGCAGGGAACAAAGGGCAGTGGAAGTTTCTGGATCCAAAAGGAGGATGCTTGCAAAGTCAGATTCCCCTCTCCATTCAGACTTCTTTCCATGGGCAGAGAGGTATCTGCTCCATCCTATGGCCTGTGGGCCAATCTCCCAGGTACCATAGGATTGCTGCCTTAATTGTTTTGCTCTCCTTGTACTCTAAAGACTGTTAGCTGAAACATATAACACATAATAAATTTCTGTTTGAGTATCAGTTTGAGGCTTTGCTCCTTTTTTTGGTTTTATTTGATGCTGTCCCTCCTTTTCTTCTACAATCTTATAAGAGGCATTCCCTTCTGTATGCGAGACTAAAAGAATGCCACTTCCACAATGGTGCCTGCCACCTACAGGTTTTTTAAGTACTTAAAATAATGTTTTAAAATGTGGCTCAATAGGTCAATTTAAAATCAAGTGCCCCCTGATTAATCTAACACATTAACCAACTGTTTTCATTTGTTATACAAGCACCCAGTGTTTGCACAAATATGCAGGGGCTTGTAGTTAATTTACTGACATAAAAAACAAGGCAGCAATCTGGTCCCCAAAAATGATATATTTGGAATGTTATAACATGCATGAACTGCTCTTTTTGCATGGTATCCAGAAGTCAGGAGACCTGTGTGACTTTTTCAGTGTGACTGGCAAAAGCATAATTCCCTCTGTTTCTGAAGTTCAGAAGTGAGTGCAGATCCTTATGTAGCCAAAGTGTCACCATCCATGCACAAGACAAGAGGTATCAGCAGGGCTTGGAGCAGCCCCAAGGTTTGCAAAAGAACAGAGACAATTTTGAAAAAACCTGACCCCCAAAACAGCCCAATAAGGACTATGCTCAGCAGCCACTGACTGCTGACTGCTGGGGGTGGGGTTGACAAAAAATAAGAAGGGAGGGGGAATGGAGTAGACTGTCCTGGAGGACTTACAGACACTGCACAGGAGCACTCCACATTACAACCTTTTGTTGAATCAGAATATTAACTTACAAGTTAGATTCTGAATTTCAATCATAATTAGAAATTTACCCCCAATGTAACTTTAAATATTAGTAAAATTAAGGAAATGCAGCGTGAGTTCAGTAATTAGGGGCCAGTAGTTATAGTAATGTAAAAAACTGTGTTAAACTCACATGACGTTCATCATATGTGGATTGATCTTGCAAGCTTCACTTCATAGATGTATAGCTGGTTTAGATATATATTTTTACTTTTCATAGAAAAAGAGATATAAAGGACATATTTGAAATCATCTGGCAGTATAAGTTGATACAGCCATAAACGTGTTTAAACTGAATAGTTTGCCTGCAACAGAGTTCATAAGAAAGTTTTCAGGAAAAAACTGCAGGTGCCAGCTGAAGCAAGGACAGGCCACCCTGCATGAAACAAGGGGTCCACACAGTGGTTGCTTGTAAATTTTCTTAAAAGTTTCAAGAACATGTACTCCCAAGATCTTGTTTGAAAACAAAGAACTCCTAAGATTGCTTTATGTTTAAAATAATACAGATTTTTTTACCAGCAGAAACATGAGCCACTGTGAAAAGCTATATTGGCACAACTAATATGTAGCAGATGCCTCAATAAAAGTTATACAGACACATATTATCATAAACTTGAGCTGCAGGCAAATAAAGATCTAATGCATGCATGTATTTTTTCCTAAATAAGACTCAAAAGATTTAAATTTATCTCACATGTTTAATCAAGTATCATCCCTTGCGTTATTATTTTTTAGTGAAAACAGGCTGCTGCAATTAAGCAACTTTAAGGTTTCTGCTCTTGTACTCTAATAGCACAATCTATGGCTTGGTTACTCACGCTCTGGTAACCTCCAGGTTAGGCTACTGTAACGTGCTATACATGGGGCTGCCTCTGAAGACTGTTTGGAAACTGCAGTTAGTGCAGAATGCGGCTGCTAGAGCACTAATTGAGACTAGGTGTTATGGTGATATTATACCTGTACTATTCCAACTGCACTGGCTCTCAGTCAGTTTCCAAGCCCAATTCAAATGGCTCGTTTTGACCTTTAAAACACTTCATGGCTTAGGGCAACCTTTCCCAACCTGGTGCCCTACAGATGTATTGAACCAACGTCCATAATTCCCAGCCAGCATGGCCAATGCCAGGGGATGATCAGAGTTGTAGGCCAACAAATCTGGAGGGCACCAGGTTTGCAAGAATGGCTTAGGGTCAGGGTACTTTAAGGACCACCAATCTTCATATGCACCTATCCATACATTAGGACTGAGGGTGGCCTCACCATCTAGAGGGAGGTGGGTGGTTGCCAGAATGGCCTTCTTACCAGTGGCACCTCAGCTGTAGACCACTCCCATTGGAGAGGTTTGCTTGGTGCCTACTTTATTGTCCTTCTGGCACCAGGGAAAGGCCATTTTATTTTCCTGAGATTTTTCCTTCCAATTTTAACCTTGCTAACTCTTATGTTTCTTTAACTTTGTGGCTTTTAGATTCTGTCTTTTGTCCTTACATTTTAAATTGTATTATTCTTTTTGTAAACTGCCCTGGAAATACATAAATAGGCATGTCTACCTGGCAACACATTCCACCAGATCAATGTCTTACTCCCAGGTAAATGCATATACAAATGCAACCCAAGTTAGCCATCTTTACAGTCACGCTGGGACCGACCAACAGTCCCATTTACCTCGAAAACTTGCATATATTTTCACTTTTAAATTTGTTCACTGAGAAGCAACATGTTTTCAACATAGGAGTGACAAAAATATATTTATTACGTAAAACTTCATTACAGCTGGAGATATAAACTAGGTTTAAGAATATGGTGACTGTGGAAATAACTAATATAAAATAAAGATCTAAGACACTGGCATTTTTCTTTAATGACATCCTGAGCGCTATGACAATACTTGCAGAAAGATTATAAGACACATCCCCACTGGATATCCCCACTGGCAGCAGTCACAACCTTCAGGTGGCAAGTTAGGCAATAGAAAGAGGAACTGTTTTGAAAACAAAGCAGTGATTGTCAATGAGAAAACAACTGAGGTATAAAGAACCAAGAGATTAATATAGTTCTCATTTCCATCTACCACACCAAAATGCATTTATAAATATCATTCCAGTTCAAGAATCATATATGCTTTTCCCCTGGAAGGGAGAGTAGTAAAGTGGCTAGTGCTGACTCAGACTGGTCAAACCAGGTTCAAAATCCTGCTCAGCCATCATCTGTGGGGTGGGGAAGAGATTGCGGTTTCCCTGCTGCTAGCAGCAACAAGGAAACAGTGATTTGGGTCAGGATTGCTGGGGTGGGAATGAGGGGAGAAGCTCTAAATGCCTCCCCCCCCCAAAGCGATCCCATCTGCTGATCTCAGCAGGTAGGAATGGAGAGGTTTAAACCACCTCATGCCTGCGTGACCCTCAGTGCCAAAAAGTCTACCCAACTCTGCAGTAAATAGTGATCATTATTTGTTGTCCTATTAGCTGTCAACACAATAAATCTGTGAAAAAGCAAGAAAGGCATGTCCAACATCATTTTTCTGGAGAAAATTTAAGAGAATATTGCTCCTAGTTTAGTTATGTAGGCCAGGATCCAAAGAACACTGTCCACTCCCAAGAACGTCCACACGTGCACTATAGCTCGCTGAATTCAACTTCTGACCACAGCTCCTCACACTCGGTCAGGTGCTCCCCTGAAGACTCCCCCTCACTTTCAGGATCAATTTTTTGGGCAGCGAAGAGCACAGTAGGAAAACAATGCTATAGAATAGCTTGGATCCCAGACTTTCACTTATATTTAATGTTATCCCTTTCTTACAAGTTACACACACATTTAGAAGCTTATGCTTAAGAAGAGAAAATCTGATCTCTGACCCTGAAGCGCTAACACTATAGTCAATCAAAACTGGGAGAGAGAATGGGGGGGGGTCTAAATATTAAAAATTAGGCATAGGGAAAGCCCCATTCCTTCCCAACCATCCATCTCTCATTCATGAACGACTTCTTCTCGGTGCTTAATTTTTTCAAGGAAACATTTCTATTTCATAAGTGTGTTAGTAACAATGAATGGATGTCACTTGCAAATACAGTATTAGGCAAGCCAGGCAGTTTCAAAGTTGTAATTAATATATTTCAGGTGATAATCCCTAGCAATTATGTGAGATAATACATATATGTCAGCGAAGTACATATATGTATCGGTGTGAGATGGAACTAATAAGTAGCTACAACAAAACTGAAGGTGCCCAATAACTTTTAACAAGAGATTTCAAGTCTGTTGAAATAGATGAGTGGTTCTCAGCATATCGTGGGGTTGCTAAAATTAATTCATGTGTCAGCAGTTTTCAGTACCTTTGTTTTTATCTTAAATTTAAACCGTGTAAGGGAAGTATGTGGCATTGTCTTTAAATTTTTACAGATATATTATATAGACATTTTTATTGAAATAACACCTAAATTGCATTGTGTGCTTTATTCCCCCCCTCAAATATTTCAGGTCAAATACTAGTGGTATATTGGGACAAAAAATTAATATGTGGTTATTTATTTGTTTATTAAATACAAGTAAGATGCTAAATTAATTACTTTCCAATGCAAATGACCCAATGCAAATTAGCCAGACTGTTCCTAGTCACATTTTTCTAGAAAACCCATTTCACTGCTTCTTCCTCACAACTATTCGACTGAACATTTAGTTTCATTTCCTTGTCCATTGGTCTAGGATTTGGTTTATGTCCCTCCCTACCCAGTTCCCACAAACTCTCTATCAATAGGACCAACAAGCTCCAATGCTCTTGGTACTCAATCACCCAAGTGCACTATTAGAAGGATATAGCATATTGAAGGGTATAGTATACTGAAGTATATAAGCTTTTTTTATTAGTTATTTCTAAAATGGCCTATCAAATATTTTAATAATCGTATCTTCCTAAGTGCCTTCAGCAGACTACTACAAACATGACTGTTTATAACACAGGTAAGTTTAATTTGTAAAATGATATTGAACTTAAAGTTTCACACAAAATATTTCCACATCAAAAATGTTTATTTAATAGAAAGACAGGGATGCTTACTGTTCTGGAATCCGAGAAAGGGTTGTATTCATCTAATCCTGGAGGAACATTTCTTGTCACTTGTGTAACTGAAGGATCCTAAACAAATAGAGGGTGTGTAGTTACAGGAAGCATATATATGCACACAGAGTGTGCTAGCAGTAGTCCTAACACATCCACCATTAAGCCTCTTATGGTGCAATCCTATGCATGCTTAAACAGAAAATAAGTCCTACAACTCACAGCCAGAATGGCTGGCTGGGAAATGCTGAGAGTTGTAGGACTTTTTTACCCCCTATCTAAACATGCACCCTTAGTAATGCAGCCATATTTCGAATAAACACCTTCTACCTCAGGTTTGTAGACATTATCCAACACAGATTACTGCTTTCCCACAGCTCACAATACAATTAAATTATCTATATTAACATTTACTAATTAAAGAGAACCCAACTGCATTCCTTTTATTGGGGAGAAGTTACAGAAGCTATAAAGCAAGGGTGGGGGGCCTCTTTCGGCCCGAGGGCCGAATTCAATTTCAGAGAAGCTCTCAGGGGCTGCATTCCACTGGTGGGTGGAGCTGAAGGCAAAACAAGTAGGGCCAAAAATGCAAAAAAAGCACCCCAGCATATTGTAGGTTGAAGGTCTTCCTGACAGTAACTAAGCCTTAGGACAGGAATTTCAAACTTTTCAAAAGGGGAAACATGCATACACATAGATGCCATCTATTAAGAACTGTCTTTTTTAATTTCTACAACAGAGAGATTTATTGTGATACAAGCTATTGTGCCTTTTTAATAAATACATCAGTAACACAAATGAAATAAATAAACAAACATAGACAAATAATTACTTGCCCAACACTACAATATTTTCACTTTTACATTTCACATTACTTGTCACAGAAAGAGAAATGTATCATGTTCTTACTCTCCCTATTCTGTAGGCCACCTCATTTCACCCTAAACTTCTTATAAATCTAGATTAACACAATTTGAGAGATATCCTATCTGTGACACAGATTATTTATGAGGAATACCGCTCCTCCTGAGTATGTCAGTGAAAGCTCAGTTTTCAGCTGAATACTATCCTGAAATATAAAGCACACATCTAATAAGATTTTGGAAGTTCTTAATAGGCATTATTTTCCCCTACAAAACACATCAAGCTCATCCCCATCAAAACAGCCATCAAATCCAAATACGAAATATAGAAAAGATATGTATATATATATATAGGAGGCAAGAGAAAATGTGTTAACGTGGAGTACAAATCTTTCGAATTCCAGGAGAGCATATACAGATCAGAGATGTTAGGATTCAACAACTGGGGACCCACGGGGGGAAAATAATCACAGATAAAAGGGAAAGGGAGAGGGGAGCACATCCTCCAAGGTCAGTTTTTACCACCATCCCCTGAAATTCTTTGCAAAGATGGGGGGCAGGGGGAGACACACATTAGATTCAGAGGACTCATACCTGAGGGTACTTACCCACAGTATTCAATCCTCACCCCCCCCCAAACCTTTAAGCTACAACTTGAAGTTTGGCCACTTGCTTCCTTTAAGCCTCCTAGTCCCATTGGCTGGAAGCTCATGTCTGCATGCTTCTCTCTGCTACATGGTTCCCTGGCAGCATACATATGCAGCCCCAGTTTTGGCCTTTAGGGGAAAGGTGGGGCCAATTCCAACCCCACAAATTTTTTCTGCGATGCTGATTCCCCCCCGGCTCACCCTTGAAGACACACAAATGTCAACTCCCACCACATTCACACTGCTTTGCAAATAAAGGAAATGACAGATGAATTTTTCCCTTACCAATTCAGCCTTTAAAAATTAATTCCACTAGTAATTGTCCACCTACCTGAGGAATTGCCAGGTTAGCCTAACACATCAACTTCTCCAAGATACCCAGTGAGCTTCATTAACCTGGGTTTCCCACTCTAAACCCAACATGCTAGCCACAAAACTACACCAGCTCCTTATGGGACTGGCATTCAAAATATGTGCATAGAAATTTGAATTCCATTTCAAATGGAATTTGAATGAGTTCTAACATAAACTGGAGTACTTATTAAAAAACACTGTGATATGGTTATTGTCCGTGCAAAGCAAGAGCCACTGAAAGAGTGAATAGTAGCAGTTAATTCTTCATATACTGGGCTTGGGAAGAGAGATTGAGGATTAAGTACCAAAATTCTTAATGCCTTCCACTACAAAATGCTTTGGAAAGAAGCCTTTGTGTGAAAGTAAGGAAGCTTCAAACTATAAATGGGCAATTTGTAGCCCTCAAGATGTTTTGCCTACAGCTCTCATCAGGCCTAGCTAGCATAGCCAATGGTGAGGGATCACAGGAGTTGTAGGCCAAAACATCTGGAGAGCCACAAGTTGCCCACTCCTGTTTTAAATTCACCTGACTTTGGTCGGCTCAGATACATATAATTACCTCTTGATTTTGCCAATGGAAGAGTGAATTTTAGCCATAGTGGATTGCAGTGCATGCCAGCTGCCCTTTTGAATATTCAACCTGTGGTGGGCAGGTGCAGTGGCTTTTTGCTGTGGGAAGGGTGGCTTATGCGAGGGTGAAATATGCACAACATAAGCCACATCAACTGCCCACCACAGCTTGAATATTCAAAAGGGCGGCCAGCACACCATGGCTTAAATAAGCAGCAGTGGGCTGAGGTGACTGAGGCCTGCTGCACAGGAAGGGAAACTGCAATAAAGGTTGCACATGTGATTCACAGATTCTTCGGTGCTTCCAAGTACTATGCATGCCATCTCCCTGTGAAAGATTACACAAGCCTAATGCACTTATGCATCCTCTATTACTGCTTCCTTATAACATGCAAAATAGCTCCTAGACTCACGCATATTTTATAGACTTCAAGAGCTACCCTAAGAGGAAGGTTTTGACATTGATTATAGTCACAATGAAAGCATACTAGCATTCAGTGTTATTTTTAGTGAACAAAAACAAAAGATTTTGTAAAGCTAGTTTTGAAATTTGGACTTTAGCCAGAACTCTGAAGATGCATTTCAACACTGAAGTGATCCATTTGTGAATTATTCTTTCAAAATTAACACAAGGGCAAAAAAAAAAGTTTCCATGTATTAGTGCTGCAAATAGCAGTTTAAAGAATTATGTACCCATTTACTGTTTAATAAGCAATAACCAATCATTCTTTTTTTTCCAAGCACTTTACAGTAACATACAGAAGGCAATGTTTAAAAATGGGAATGAAACAGATCCTATACAAATAAATTGAGCAATGTTGGAAAGTATAGCTAGAAAGTTTCAAATTCCTAGTAAACATGATATCTCAGAACACATGACAACATTAGCACCAAATTTAGGTTACCTTAACACCAATAGAACGTTTCCAGTCCTACTGTATACATTACTACTTTGCACAATTAGGAGCAATAGTGCCCTCACATCCCACTCCAAATATAAATTTAGTTCCTTTGCCATGCATCTGTTTGCCTGCGGCAAGCAGCAACTGTCACCGGTGAGTCCCTAAATAGCAGAAGGCTCTTGCCACAGTAGCAGTCACTATGCTTGGCGTACATTATCATGGCTGAAACGTTGTCTATTCCTTCCCCACTAGTGTTTTAGAGCCAGTAGCCTCTTAATGCTAGAACAGAGAGATCAAGCATGCTCAGCATTCAAAGCTTCCATATTGCCTTGCTGGATCAGGCCATTTAATCTAGTATTCTGTTTCCAAGCACAGTCAGTCATAAACTATATAAATGCAAGTTCTGGTCATGTCCAAGAGGTAATATTTCTAGGTAATGACTGTTTCATAGGATAGTTGGTCCTGGAAGTGACTAGAGAGAAGGAGAATCTGGGGCAATATATAAATGTTGCTGAACCATTTAGGCACAATTATCACATAGCCATCAAATTCAATGAATATGTAAGTAGACAATTGCCAAGGGAGTCCAAAACAGTCACATCTGACTTTGGTTTAAGAAGCTAGGAATGAGCACTGGGCTAAGCACTCCTCCCCAGAGATGTGAAGGCCCAGAAAGAAATGGAAAAACACTGTTTTGCCTCCTGTTTTGTTTTTCTTCCCCAAGGACTGTTTCCCCCAGAAAAAAATGGACAAATGGAACAGCTCTGGATTATAAAATATTTTCTTTCAGAATTTTAGCCAAAGTATGTATACATTGTTTAATGGCAGAAAGTGAAGAGGATCTAAAGAGCCTCTTGTTGAGGGTAAAAGTGGAGAGTGCAAAAGCTGGTCTGAAACTCAACATTAAAAAACCTAAGATCATGGCATCTGGCCCCATCACTTCCTGGCATATAGAAGGGGAAGAAATGGAACAGTGACAGATTTTATTTTCTTGGGCTCCAACAAATGGAGCCACTACAGATGGTGTCTGTAGCCATGAAATTAAAAGACGCTTGCTCTATGGCAAACCTACACAGCATAGTAAGAAGCAGAGAAATCACCTTGCTGACAGAGGTTCGTATAATCAAAGCTATGGTTTTCCCAGTAGTAACGTATGACTGTGAGAGCTGGACTATAAGGAAGGCTGAGCACCAAAGAATTGATGCTTTCGAACTGTGGTGCTGGAGAAGACTCTTACGAGTCCCCTGGACTGCAAGGAGGTCAGATCAGTCCATCCTAAAGGAAATCAACCCTCAGTGCTCATTGGAAGGACAGATCCTGAAGCTGGAGCTCAAATATTTTGGCCACCTAACGCGAATACTCCCTGGAAAAGACCCTGATGCTGGGAAAGATTGAAGGCAAAAGGAGAAGGGGACAGCAGAGGTTGTGATGGCTAGATAGCATCACCGATGCAATGAATATGAACTTGAGCACACTCCGGGAGAGAGCAGAGGACAGGAAGGCCTGGCGTGCTATGGTCCATGGGGTCACAAAGAGTCGGATATGACTTCACAACTGAACAAGAACAACAACAACATTTATACATTGTTACCCAGCCTTTATTCCCCTCAAAATGATTTCTAAAAACTATGTAAGAAGAGCACTTTCATAGAAAGACTAGAGATGTAAAGTGTCTGGAAATAATGAAGCCATGGGGAAAATGTTTTAAAAATCTTCTCTGTAAGATTCCCAGCAGTTAGTTCTTTCATTCTTTATTAAAATTATTGATCTAAAGTATATTTTACTGATAGATGTTTATGCTCAGTTTCCCAATATGTGAGTAGGGTCACCACTGTCCATTTTTGGATGCTGTCGTGGAGACAGAAATCAATAGTGAGGTGTCCAGCAACTCTGCTTGAATGATTAAACTAGATCATTTTCAGCTTGTGACTCTTGATGATGTGGACAAGCTGCTTGGTTCGGTTAAAAAGACAACTTCTCAACCCCTGCCCATCCTGGCTTGTAGTCCAGAGAGGGCAGATGGTAAAGCAATTTTTGCTGAATATTATTAATGCCTCCCTAACAGAAGGTAATTTTCCATCGTGACTGAAAGAAGCAATTGTTAGACCGCTTTTGAAGAAGGCTTCCTTTGATCTCCTAGGCTTCAATAATTATAGGCCAGTAAGTAATTTACCATTTGGGGGCAAGGTAAGGGGGAAGGCCAAACCGAAGCAGTCTTGGATGAAACTGATTACCTGGACCCATTTCAAACTGGCTTTGGAGTGGGATACGGAGTTGAGACTGCCATGGTCACCTTGGTGGATGATCTTCACCTGGGAATCGATAGGGAGAGTGCATCCCTGTTGATTCTTTTGGATCTCCCAGCAGCATTCAATACCATCGACCACGGTATCTTTCTGGATTGCCTGAGGGAGTTGGGGGCACTGCTCTGCAGTGGTTCCACTCCTTTCTCTCAGGACGGTTCCAGATGGTGTTGCTCGGGAATAGTTGTTCCTCAAAAAAGGAACTATTATGTGGAGTCCCTCAGGGCTCCATTCTATTCCCGATGCTGTTCAATATCTACATGATATTGTAGCTATCTCTCTGCTGGGAGAGATTATCAGGAGGTTTGGGGCTATTTCTCCTTAATGTCTTTATCCAAGGAAGGTAGGACTCCTCTGAATGACTGCCCGAAGTTGGTAATGAGCTGGATGAGGGAGAACAAGCTGAAGTTGAATCCAGGCAAGACAAAGGTGCTCATCGTGAAGGGTCCTAATTCAGATACTGAGGTATGTCAACCAGTTCTGGATGGGGTTGCATTCCCCCTGAAGGAGCAAGTTCATAGCTTGGGGGTGCTTCTTTTCTTTTCTTTTGAATATGTTTTTATTTATTTTATATGAATGAAATAAACAGTACCAAAATTACCAACAACTTCATCAATGCTTCAATTTCCCAGCAATACAATATTCTAATGAGGACACCACAATAACAAAAAGAGAAGAAAAAAGAGAAAAAAATAAAGGGAAAAGGGAGGAGGAAAGGAAGCGAAGAAAAAAAGAAGAAAATTCCTCCCCCCTCCCTCCCCCCCCCTCTCCCTCTCCCTCCCCCCAACGAACTGAATTTAAGCTCCAACACCCCCCGGTCTCCAATGTCATTCTATTTTAAAGACTATATCTATAACCTTAACAAT
Organism: Heloderma suspectum; assembly: GCF_057233095.1. Classification (NCBI taxonomy): domain Eukaryota; kingdom Metazoa; phylum Chordata; class Lepidosauria; order Squamata; family Helodermatidae; genus Heloderma; species Heloderma suspectum. The sequence goes on from NC_139459.1 coordinate 46,719,653, forward strand.
CTTACAATTTAGTATACAACCTTACATTTCTATATCATATCCTCAATCTTATATTTATTTATTTATTTTATTTATTGCATTTATACCCCGCCTATTTTCCTCTTGCAAGGAACCCAAGGCGGCTTACATTATCCTCCTCCTCTCCATTTTATCCTCACAACAACCCTGTGAGGTGGGTTGGGCTGAGAGTCTGTGACTGGCCCAAAATCACCCAGTGAGCTTCCATGGCCGAGTGAGGACTAGAACCCGGATCTCCCAGCTCCTAGTCCAACACTCAAAAAAAGAGGTCTAGAATTCATTCCCAAAAGCCTAGTATTATTAGTAGTAATAATAATTTTTTATATATATATATAAATTATATAACAATAAAACTTAATATAAACCTTCAACATTCAGTAATATATTTTATACTAGATATATTATCTATTTTAAAATAAAAGCAAGAAAAAACAAGAAAAAGTAAGAAATGAAAGAAAGTAAACGAATATATATATATATATAATCATTTATCTTCTGAGTTAGCCTGGATCAAATAGACTAAATAGAAACAATTAACAAAGCTTGTTTAAAGATTCCAATTCATGGGGTTGCAACAAGGTTCTCACACTTTTTTACATTCAGCCAAGCCTCCGCCATTTCATAATTTTGAAACTTCTTCATCTGACCTTCAGATGCAACACAGAGCGTAGCAGGATATTTTAAGTAGTATTGTAAATTAATTTGTTTTGCCAAGTTCTTTGCTTTGATAAATTGCCTTCTTTTATTCGCCGCCTCTTTAATGTAGTCTGGAAATAGCATAACTTTATCTTCTTTCCAAGAAAGGCTTCGTGCCTCTCTATCCAAACGCAGGATAAAATTCTTTGTGGAGACTTTTGCAAATTGAGCTATGATGGTGTAATCAGTCCCTTTAGCATTTGGCACACGAAATGCCTGCTCACTACACGTAAATAATCAGATGGAATAGGGAGTATTTCATGCAAAAGTTTATCCAGAAAAACAAGCAATTTTACACCATTAGGCAAATTTTTAATCCCCAAAATACGTACATTGGATCTTTTCGTGAAGGCCTCCAGTTGAGAAATTCTATCAAAGTTGTTTTTAAAATAAATATGTGTCATGGTTTCGTTTCCAGCCACATGGTCTTCAAGCTCATTAATTTTCGACTCCACTTTATGCCGTGACGCATTAATCAAATCTACAGCTCCTTGTGGGGCAGTGATAGAATTTTGGATTAAATCCAGCCTCTTGACGTGCTCTGTAAATTGCGAAGATAAGGTGTCTTTATAAGCGTAAATAATTCACCTCTATCTTCTCTTCTTGACATTTTTGACACAGAAGGTTTGGGGGGAGTAGATGTGAACTCCTTTCTTCTCCGTGGCGCAGACATGTTTCTCTCAAGCAGATCTTACAGGTCCTCAGATGTTCTCAAACATTGTTAAAACCATCCCTCAAACGTTGTTGATATTTCTTAAAGCATATGTTATATGGGACATGTCAGCCCTGTTTTCTCCTACAAAATAGGAGTCTCAGTACAGCTTTTTGTGTTGGTAAAGCTCTGGGGAGATAATTCCGGCATCCAGCCCCCCCACTATCACGTGGGAGTTACCTTTCTCCAAGATGTTGTCCAAAGCTTGCTTGCCTTGCCCCCCCTTTCCATTCCAGGGGGGAGATGAAAAGGTTTTTCCATCTTTTAAAAAGCTTGTTTGAGAAAGCTCCCACGGAGCCCCGTGGGAAGCTACCAGAGTGACATTGGTCCCAACCGGAAGTCTCAGCTTGGGGGTGCTTCTTGACCCAACCCTGTTCCTGGCACCTCAGGTGGAGGCAACGGTGAGAAGTGCCTGTTATCAACTTCAGCTGATACGCCAGCTACACCCATTCCTGGAACATGTGGACCTGGTAACAGTGGTGCATGTGCTGGTAACCTCTAGGTTTGATTTCTGTAATGTGCTGTACTTGGGGCTGCCTATATATTTAGTTCAGAAACTTCAACTGGTACAAAATATGGCAGCGAGGTTGGTCTCTGGGACATCCCGTGGAGATCATATTACAGTGGTTTTAAAATCTTTACACAGGCTGCCAATTTGTTTCTGAGCAAAATATAAAGTGCTTGTTCTTACCTTTAAAGCTTTATATGGTCTAGGTCCAAGGTAACTTAGGGAGTGCCTTCTCCCCTATGTCCCAGTCCACCACTTAAGGTCCTCTGTGGGCTCTCTGCTGCAGCTACCTAATGTGAGATTGACAGCCACACACAAGAGGACCCTTCCTTTTGCCACCCCTCAGCTGTGGAATGACCCACTGGTTGAAATGTGCGTGCTGACCTCTTTGAAGGTTTTTAGTCAGGCATTAAAATTCTATTATTCTGGCAGGCCTTCCCTTTTTAGAACTCTTGTTCCTTTTGCTGACTTGTATACTGTTTTAAGCAGTGCTGTTTTAAGCTGTGTTGTTTTATTGTTGGATTTTTTTAAATGATTTTAGTTCAAAATTGTTTTAGCTATATACTGTCCGTATGATTTTATATAAATGGTTTTTTAAACTTTGTATATTGTATTTTAATGTTTTAACTTTTGTAAACCGCCCAGAGAGTTTTAGCTATGGGGCGGTATAGAAAAATAATAAATAATGATGATAATAATAATAATTTTTGGCAGGTTGGGTTTTGTACTACAGAGTCCTGTGTTTTTGATGCTGTAGCGGTCATTTAATGTAATTCTAATCTATTCAGACAACAATTACAATTTACTAACTGGGTTTACTTTTAAAAGTTTTAAAATATAATGATAATTTTATGAGCAAACTAAGTCATACATAAAATAACTTCAGGAACAGAAAGGCTACTTTATATTCCTAAAGCAGCTCTCCCCAACCTGGTGCCCTCCAGATGTTTTGGACTACAGTGCCCAGCATTCCTGACCATTGGCCATGCTGCCTGAGGCTTATGGGAGCTGAAGTCCAAAAACCAGAGGACACCAGGTTGGGGAAGGCTGTCTTAAAGCAACAAAGTGACTTTAGATCTGTAAAAAGTAAAAGGTAACTGTGTCCCCAACCAGTCGTGTCCGACTCTAGGGTGTGGTGCTCATCTCCATTTCTAAGCCGAAGAGCCAGCGCTGTCCGAAGACGCTTCCGTGGTCATGTGGCCGGCATGACTGAACACCGAGGTGTACGGAACGCTGTTACCTTTCCCGCCGAAGCGGTACCTATTTATCTACTTGCAATTTCTTGCTTTCAAACTGCTAGGTTGGCAGAAGCTGGGACTGAAGACGGGAGCTCACTCCGTCACGCGGCACTCGAGTCTCGAACTGCTGTCCTGCCAACCTTCTGGTCTGCAGTTCAGCGCCTTAACCACTAAGCCACCGCGGCCCTAAAAAAAACAAGTATTGCTTATTTTTCAATTTTTCCAAAATTTCCAATTTTTCCAAAGCACTCCCCACCCCACCCTGCCTGTAAAAAAAACACAGTTTTTTTCCCATGGCCTCAAAATTCTGGAAATCTTACACCTCTACTCCTCTCTCACCCCTCATGCACTGGTTTTGGTGCTTCACTTCTGACTTGAATTAAGCCAGAGTTCCCTGTTACATTGGAACCAAGGAACTGTGGCTCAATATCCATTAGCAAACAAGAATAATAAGACAGGAATGTTAGCTTAACATGAGCCAGGAATGAAGCCGGGGAAAATAGTCGGGCCCTGGCGATTATCACATTCTATAAAGTTAGTGCCAAACAGTAAGAGCTTCACTGTAACACACACAGGTCTGATGGGGCACTATATACAAAACTCACAACTTACATCTCACAACTTCTGAAAACATTTTTCTTTTTTCTTACCAAGGAAATTGTGCATAACTGTTTATCATCTCATTGATTAAAATTTGTTATATCTGCTAGGGGCCAGATAAAATTGCTTACAAGTCAGATTTGGTCTAGTATAACTGAAAGGTAGTCTTCCCTTATATAGACCTGTTAGACCATCAACCTCTACAATCTTCAGGGAGGCCTTGCTGTCTGTGCTAGAACTCCACCTGGCAGCAACACAGCAGCGTGTTTTCACTGTGGTGGCACCCACCCTATGGAATAAGTCAGGCACTGATGGTCATGTGCTTTTAATGTTTATTAAAAAAGTATCTGTTTACTCTGGCTTTCCCCCACAATTAATTTAAGTTGTTTTAAGCCTTGCCTTCTGGAGCCTTGTAATATTGTTATGTTTTATAAAGTTCTATAATTTTATAGTTTATGGCAAATAATTTATTACCAGCTTCAGGATTTTTAAAATGGGAAACAGTAGGTTAATATTTTTTAAAATTAATAATAAACTACTATTGTAGATTTGTGACTTCGGAGAGCACATATTTCAGGCCACTTAACAGTTCCACACACAGTTATGACATTTTAATGGATACATAAGTGGTTACAACAGAACTATGAACTGAGAACAAGCACATATGGATTACTGTAACAGAGTGCTGCTTCAGAATACATTTTCACCAATGCAATGTTACATGCATTTTTGCTCTAATTATTACTTTGGAGAGCACAGTGCTGATAAATATACCATCATAAGAGCAAAGAAAAACCATTATCCCAAACTGCAGCTATTTCGTACCTCAAAGTCCTCCTACACATTTATTTTTTGCTCCATTCCTGCCCTGTGACTTGTTAATTATGCTAATGCGATTTGACTTAGAGATAGATTTAACACAGATTTACTTGGAAGCAAATCCCACTGAATTGAATGAGACTCCCAAGTAACAATACAACTTTCTGTATATCTTGTTACACTCCGCACCATTGAACCAGAAGTGTGGGCAGCAATATAATACCTAAGATATACAAAGATGCACCGAGCTTTCTACAATGATCCTTGCTTGGGCTGTGTGTGCCATGAGTACCAACTCCACAAATACATATCCCCACCTGCAATAGAGTAGCGGGGATTAATACAGGTGTTGGGTGCCCTGAAATCAAGACTACCAACAATGAAAAATCCTCCATCTGAAAGCACCATGACCTTTTGAACCCTGCGAAGATTGAGACTTACCCCTTTATATGTATACAGTTGCAATTACTACACCCAAGTCCTTATGACAACTATACATTCGAGTGTATAAATAACCAGTGGCTTGGCTGGAAGCATCTAATAAGTCTTATCTTTGTTCTAGAGTATCTGTTGCCATTTACATCTGGAAAACTCTTCTCATGTTGAACTGCCAAAGAATCTCTTTACTTTAGCAGAGGATTCTAGGGCATGTTTTAGGATATACTGTCCCTTTGCATGGACCCATCTGCCATGCCTACTGGGTACCTAGGTGAGCTCAGTGTATGTACCCAACACTCTACTGCAGCTATGATTTGCAGGGGAAGATCAGCAGTGTTAAAGAAACGTCTTTCAGGAGAACTATTATTATTGGTCTTTACACTGAGAATTCCTAGGGTTCTCCAGAACACAGAAACCACTGCTCTAGAGAATATTTAAAGTATTTCTATTTTACCTTTCCATAAAAGTGCCACCATTTCTTTAATCTGTTCAGCGTGGTTTATTTTATTTCTACTCATAGCTCAAATTCATCTTCTATCTACTGTTTCCTGGTTTGATGTCCTGAAATCGCCATAGTCTTCAACTCCCAATACTAAAAGTTTATTTTATGCCAGCCAAGTGCTAGGTGCTTTTAAATCTCAATAAGGATCAACAACTCTTCAGTGCAGTCACAGGCAGCTTCCTTTACAAGATTCAGTTCTTTTTAACATTCCAGTTTGTGATTAGTTCATCTTCTGCACTAACTTGCAGTTCAATTAGTTTTGTTAGAAATACTGAGCTTGCATTAAAAGTTTCATTCAAAGCCAAACCTAATGTGGCAGGCCTCCTTGAAAAGTTTAACAGACATTATGGCTTATTCAGGACACTGGGGATTCTAATTTCCTCTGGGCTCTCTATTCTTCATGCCAAGTGAAACAGGGTAGCATAGCCTACAGATGGGCTACACTAGGGCAGATTTTATTGAGAAAACATCCCATTCTTCCAAATAAGTGGGGGTGCAAAGATATCCACCCCAATTCATTTGCCGTAGCCTTCCCCTCACCCAGCAAGATGACAGTGAGGGAACTGCAAATGCGCACACACAGAGACACACCATGCTCCCCTCCAGAACACTTACAAGACAGAGGAAAGCTAGGAAGGACAACTGTCATTAATCTTGTGTTATTTTTCCCCACACTGTTCCTTCACCCTTCTAGGTTAGAGCTAAAGGCTTTTAAGATTGGGAAAATGAAAGAACCTCAGCACACAGGTAGCCTCGTTGGCATCATGTTCTCCCTCTTTCTCTACCAGAGACAGTGTGAAACAGCGGCTGCAAGCTCTGCTCCGTTTGCCCAGGCAAAAGCCGAGCAGCTTTCCGGACTGATACCTCTCCCCACTGCTTGAGAATAGGGTCATAAGAAAAAGAAGAAAATAGCTCCAATGTGTTTGACCAAGGAGTAAACACAGCAGAATGAGATCCTGCTTTTTTCCGTGCTGGGTTAGTTGCAGCTCTAAGCCACTGTTGAATGTTACATAAGCAAGCCTCAGGCTTGCACATAGCATCCCCCAACGTTTGATTCTATGGCAAACTTTGGTCGTGGTTTCTTTTTCTGGTTTGTAGGCTTGATTTGGTTTTCTAGACTGGGCAGGAGGAGGGTGATGTGAAAGTGGGGGAATTAACATCTATCCCACTGTCATAGTCAGATCACTTCCTATTGAGGTTTAGCCTCTAAGCAGCCCCCCCCCCCGACCTGCAAGGGCGAGGGACCTATTAAAATGGTCCACCCACGAAGGCTAATAGAGTCCAATGGATTCCAGAGGGCTTTGGGGGAGTTTCCTGCTGGTATGGCTGGTGCTCCTGTCAAAGCCCAGATTGCTCAGTTGAATGCAGAAAGACTTGGACAGTTCACGCGATTGATTTCAATCGGGCTTCAGACCTGGTTTTGGAACAGAAACTGCCTTGGTCATCCTGCGAGATGCCCTTTGCTGAGAGAGGGACAGGGAGACTGTGACCCTGTCAATTCTCTTGGACCCCTCAGCAGCTTTCGATACCATCAACCATAGTATCCTTTTGGATAGGTTGTCTGGGTTGGGTGTTGAAGGAACTGTGCTGCAGTGGTTCCACTCTTACTAGGACGGCTGATTCTGGAAGGTACTGCTGGGGGATTACTGCTCTGTGCCTTGGGAGCTATGTTATGGGGTTCCACAGGGCTCTAATCTATCCTCCCTGCTGTTCAACATCTACATGAAACCACTGAGGGAGGTTATCTGGAGGTGTGGGCTGAGATGTCATCAATATCCCCTTTTCATCAAATCCAGGTGAGGCAGTGGCTGTTCTGAATTGGTGCCTGGGCACAGTAATGGACTGAATGAGGGCCAATAAACTGAAACTCAACCTAGACAAGATGGAGGTAGCGTTAGTGGGTGGTTTGTCTGTGCAGCTAAGTGATGTTCAACCTGTTCTGGAGAGAGCTGCACTCCCCCTAATGGATTGGATTCATAGTTTGGGGGTGGTCTTGCATCCAGCATTGTCACTAGAAGCACAGGTGGACTCAGTGACATGGAGCACCTTTTAGCTACTTAGGCTGATACACTAACTACATCCTCATCTGGACAGAGATAGCCCAGCTACAGTTATCCATGTTTTAGGCAGCAATTTTTCCTGTCCTACCTGCAGATACTGGGGAGTAAACGTGGAACCTCTGGTATGCAAAATATGTCCTCTATCACTACATTTATGGCACAATCCTATGAAAATAGTTTGTAGTCTCCAAACTCGAAGACTGCCGAGTATCTAATGCAATGCTCTCCAGCTGCCCTGCATTTCTGCTAGATGGGTGATTTCGCCCGTCTAGCAGCAGCACTTCGGAGCAGGAGGGAAGGAAGCTGAAGTAGCCATAGTAAACATTGTATGGCCAATGCCCCAGTCTCCTCCCTTGCCTGCCCCGGGAACAGCCCCTTTTCCCATCTCGGCGCTTTGTTTCCAAGCATGGAGACGTAACCACACTGGTTCTGAGGGGGCGAGGAACACAGTTTCTGGGCTCTGAGGTTGGAGCCTAGAAACCGAACAACCCAGTGTCCCCAAGACTCTGTCTAGGGGACAAAGGATTTCTCCCTTCATGAAAATTAAGATTCATTAAAACACAGCAGCAGATTTTTAACTTTGTTTTTATATATGAAGATTTTTGCTGAAACCAACATTTTCAAGGCAAAAAGATACACTAGAAAACCGAACAGCTAAATTTGGGGGCGAGGGGGAGGCAGTGAGAAGAAAGAATGTACTCCATTGAAATCTAGTAGTATCGTCCTTCTTGATCTTCAATTCCTTCAAGTTCAGTAATAGAAAATAGTCCCTCTCTTGATATTTTTATGTGGTACTCATTACCAATTAGGACTGCATACAAAATAAATAAATAAATAAATAAATAAATATTAGGAAACATATTAATTAACATTTTTGACTCTTTTCCTGGGAAGCAAGAGCCCAAGTTGGACATACACTCCTTTCGGTGAAGTGCGCCTTCTCCAGCACTGAAATCAGATCAAAGGTAGAGAAGGAACTGCTGCCTTCTAACCTTAAATCATTCCATAAGCCAGAAATCCACAATCTTTTTGGGTCAGTGGGTACATTTGGAATTTTGAATGTTGTGAGCACTCTCCCAAAATGGCTGTCACAGGGTGGGTGGCTACAATGGTGGTCATGGCCCATCACAAAACACTCATTTCCCAGAAGGCAAACTGGTGAGACTAAAAGAAAAGTAGCTTGCCCATGAACCTAAGTACAAGGCAGAGGTGGGGGTCTGAGCTCTAAGACAGAAAACCATTCTTTCAAACCAAAATAAAGATGGTGCTGGAAGCCTTCTAGTTTATTTTAAAATTTAAAAAATCTTAATAAAAGTTAGAGGAGCAGGGAGCCTGCTGGGTGCCAAGAAACATGTCTTGCGGGTACCATGTTGGAGACCCCAGCTATTCTTGACAATCTCCCTCTAGTAAAGTTCTCTTTTAAATCATCTTTACAGGCCACAAGTCAGAATGATGGCAGTGTAGGGAGTACAGATGTCCAATAAGGGACTGGAAATTGGAGGAACACCCTCACCCACCACACAACATATGCTAAGGAAGCCAACTAAACATGCAGTTGTTGAGATTTTAAGCCCACAGGTCCTGTTCAACATATTTTGTCAAGTGCCTAGCTATAGGAACTATACAAAAAGTATACTACAACAAACAAAAAACAACCTGGTATATAAAAGTTTCTAGGTACTTAACTCCTATTAGATCTAGTTCTACACATTCAAATAAATACTGATAAGCTGCTTGTAAAAATCAGGTTTAAGGGAAGGACTAAGCCTTTCTTTCAAATAAGGATCTAACACTAGCTTCATATAAAGGGCACTTGGGCTCATTACACAATCCAAGAACAAATTCTATCCTATGCAACTTTATTAAGCAATATTAAGTTTTCCTAGAATACCACACTGATCCTAGAAGTCACTACTGCAGCCTTGCAACTAAATTCACAAGCTGACTGACAGGCACACATCTAACCAAGTGGACTCTTCTAACCTATAGAAGCTCAAATCACGATACAACTGTTAGCCTATTGTCCATTTTAATCTTCATGTCATGATCTACTACACTGCAGACTGAAATTGGTTTAATAATCACTTTACCTCCGCAGGCACCCCTAGGAACTGAAGTCTGGAGATCACAAACAGAGAATTCTGACCACCCTCCCCAAACTACTCTCCATATTTTGGGGGAGAAACCCATATGAGTTGAACAGGCATAAAATAGATTAGACTGGTGTAGGTTGGTGGAGGAGCATGTTTTGGAACCAACATGGTAACCACCATCTCTGAATGTATTTGGAAAGTGGACTTTACAACTTTGCTCGTCTACCCTGAACTTTGAATTTATAAATGTTAACTCAGGACTTATGTGCTGCATTACAGCCACACTATACAAGTTCATAATTATCTAAATAGGAAAACGTGCTTTCAGAGTTACTGGAAAATATAGTGAAAAGTTCAGATTTCAAATAATTGGGGCAGCAAATGCCACCAGATCCCATGGAAGCAAGTCGCTCATGACTATTCCAAAAACCACATATGCTATTACAGTCCAGAAACTGCACCAATGAGTGGAACACAAATACTCATCAAAAGAGGAGGTCCCATGAGACCCTTGAAAGAAGCTTCTAAATTAAGTTCTGTAGGTAACTCCACATTTTCTTCCATCTTGGTTCAAACTGGAATGGTTGGAGCCAGAGCTCACATTCCAAACACTACTCCTTTTTACCAACAGGAAATATAGCAAGGGCTAAAAATACATTTAGAGCAAAGCACCTAAACCCTCTTTACTTTATGAAGTATTAAAAAGCAACTTGTACATCAGTTGCTGGGGAACATGGGTGGGAGGGTGCTGTTGCGCTCATGTCCTGCTTGTGGGTTCCTCGTCGACAGCTGATTGGCCACTGGGTGAACAGAATGCTGGACTAGATAGACCCTTGGTCTGATCCAGCAGGGCTCTTCTTATGTTCTAACATCAAGAAGCCACTGTTGCCTCTTTGGAGACTTTAGTTCTAGCGTCTGCTTGGGGTCCTTTGGAAAGCTTTGGAAACGACAGTGAATATATTTCCATTTCAGATTTTGGCCAGACAGAGATGGGAGGAAGATGGTGTTACGCGCAGCATCTCTTGCCGGGTCTGGTGCCTGATGCAGAGCCTGACAACAGAGGGCAGCACGCTCTGCCACAAAAGCCTGTAGCATCCATCCTTAAAACCACCTGGCCACCCCGCCTTCGTAAACACGCTCCCATGGAGGTGTGTGGGGGGTGCCACTTTAACCCTTTCCTTGCACAGGGAAAGCCAAGGAAGGGCAGGAGTGGGAGCCCTTTGCACCAAGAGCCCCCTCCCCACGACAAGGCGGCTTACTTAGCGCCACGGCACAGGGGCGCTGGCAGCGGGTGGGGTGGGAGCGGACACGGAAGCTCAAGCCTGGCCGCAGAACCTCGGGAGGAAAACTCCCCCCTGCTCAGCACAAGGGAGATGCCTCAGCCGGCCGGCCGGCCGGCCATCCCAGCTGCCCCGGCAAACGCGACGGGTTCGGCGAGCGACGAAGCCGGGGGAAGGGGGTGGGGCAGGACGGAGGCAGCGTCTGACACGCGACCTCAAGAGGGAGAACTTGCAGGCACGTTCACACGACTTCAAAAATAATAAGCTAGGAAACCGCCTCCCTCCCTCCCTCCCTCCCTCCCTCTCAGTGCGACACACCCGGCTGCTCGGCCGAGGCGCCCCAGCGACCTCCTAGCCCCCGACTGTACCTTGAACGGGTTGTTGAGATCCGGGTCCGCGAAGGGGTTGTTGTCGAAGTCCGACATGGCGGGCGCGGGTCAAGAAGGCGGGCGGGCGCTGCGATGCGCGGGCGGCGGCGGACAGCGACTCCGGTCGAGCGCCCCCAAGGCTGCTGCCCGCCTCGTCCCCCGCAGATGAGGCCGCAGGTAGATCCGGTACGGAGCCTGCCCCCTCCGACACCCCGAGCAGCCCGATAGGACGCGAAGACCGCCAAGATGGCCGCCCCGGAAGCGACGCGAGGAGCCGCGCCGGCTCCCGGAGGAAAATAAGGGGTGGTGGGCGAGAGCGCGTGGAAGGAGAAAGGGGAGTTCTGAGAGGGGAGGCGGGAGCGGGGTTCCTTCCCCGCCGGGAGACGCGCTCCTGTTTTCTTCTCCCTCTGAAAGAGTCGCTTTTCATACAAAAAGAGTGTAAAAAACTGGGGGGGGGGGCGTTGGTTCTGCTTCTGCTTCACAGATTCGAGAGGAAGAGGGTCTTCCGCTTCTTTATAGAGTGGAGAGGCCGCAGATCTTGTTTGCAAAGCGCCGCAGCTCTTCGGTATCCAGCCGTGATGCGCGTGTGCTTTTGTAAAATTAAACGTGTGAGAAGCTACCTCCAAAGTCTTAAGTCTACTTGAGGTCACATGTATTTAAGGCTTTGGGCTTATATTTAATTAATAGTAAATGCCATTAAATGAGCCTTACTCCGGAATAGCACAGGACTGCATGAAAAGAGTCAAAAGCGTGTTCTGTATTGCAGTGACTCCTCATTTCAATAAGACTTCAGATTAAAATAGGGTTAGGATTGGGCTGCATGTTTCCCCAAACTAGTGAATACATGTGAATTTTCATTTTTCGCCTAATAGCTTTTTCTTACTTATATTTTGAAACTTTCAGGGCTAGGGAATAAGCACGGATGACCAACGTGAGGGTAGAAGTGGGTGGAAAGGAAAAATGGGGAGGGAGAGGACAGAGAGGAAAGTATGGAGTATTAAGGCAGGAAGCTCTCCAGGTTTAGGGCCTCAAGCATGAGACCCTTAGTGAGCTCCCCCATGGAAGTGTGCATGTACTTTTTTATACATAAATATCCAAGAGTTCTCCATGATGGACCTCTCCCAAATTCCCTTCTTGTTAACTTGATTGCTTTTTGTTTAGGCTGCAAGCTTTAATTGCAGCCTAATCAAAAAGCAATAAAGCTAACAACAAGAAGGTATTTAGGTTGTTTAATAATCTATCGTTAAAGCTCTTTGGGCCAATCCTATGCATTAAAGCTTATCCAGAACTAAGTCCCATTGAAGTCAGTGCGGCTGACTCCCAAGTATGCATGCACAGGATTGATTGCAGCCTTAACTACACAATAATATTTATACACACACACAGTTATTTGAATAAGGCCATGCCACTGTTTCTGTCACACAGGCACACACTCTCCCCACTCTGTGTATTCGGTTTGATAAAAATAAAGTTTAAGGTAGATGTTCCTTTCGTTTTTCAGTATTATATTTGCAATTCAAGGCAAATGCACAATGGTTTTTCCTCCTAGCTCTAGAAATTCCAGGTAACTGAAGCTGACAGTGCTCAGAAATGGATGTCAATACTCATTTTAATTCTGCTTTAACCATATTACTGATGAGATTTTGTTCTTGCTCATTTCTTAGCCATTTTGACCCAGGCATGTTGGTTTAATAGAGAATATTCTATATTCCAGATTCTCAATTTGATGAGAGGAAAATTAAGATGGGATTTCTTTGTCACAATGAGTGGTAGCTCTTGGATGGAATCCATTTAAGTACTGCTGGTGGAACTGCTTCTACCAGTGTAATAGGGAGGTGAGCGATTTCCCCTTGAACCCTGTAGCTCCTTGTGCACCCTCAAAAATCTGCTTCAGAGGATGGGAGGGATCCTGTGGACCAGATGGGGGGGGCGTTACAGGGGAGGAGAAAGCCCCATTGCACAAGTGGACTTCCATTTGTGCAATGTTGGTTTTCACCCTTTGCCTATTAAGTTTAAGTGATCTCTTTTTCTATGAATCGGACTTCCTTTAATCATCTCAAAAAGACATTTATATTGAGGTATTAAGGCCTGGCATGCTATGGTCCATGGGGACACGAAGAGTCGGACACGACTTAACGACTGAACAACAACAAAAATTAGCTATATGCCACATTTTGATTTTGATTGTTCAAGTAATCAATTAAAACCAAATGATTAATCAGCTGAACATATTTCATTGGTTCACATCTGTATGTTTAAAGTAAGTAAATTCAAGGTGGCCTTTGTGGTTGAGCTTTTCTGATAGCTTTTTTTTTAAGCAAGTGGTTTCTCAATTTTTTATATTTATTTAACTTTTCTCTCTTGAGCACGCTCCGGGAGAGAGCGCAGGACAGGAAGGCCTGGCGTGCTATGGTCCATGGGGTCACGAAGAGTCAGACATGACTGAACGACTGAACAACAACAACTTTTCTCTTGTCAACAATACATTATTAATTTGTGAGTCGCGGTTCAGTTAGGACTTCGTTCAAGCATCTGACAAACCTTGGCTTGCGCTTGCACTAACTATAGTTTAACTATGGTTTGAGTTTCAAACTGTACAGCCAAACTATGTTTTTTTAGCTGCATGCCCACTTTCACCACTGTGTGCTCTATATTCCCGGCTTTGGGTACAATGGCCCGTGGAGGCAGAGCAAAGGTTATAGCTATGGTCTGTCAATTCCAACATCATGCCAAGCTATAGTTATCACAAATTACAGTTTCAGATACTGATTTTCCAGCCAACCATGACCAATCATTTGTCAAGTCAGACATTACATTAAACTATCATTAAGCTTTCTTACCCATGGTATGTCCTATTGAAACCAACAAGCTTAACTGTGTTGTATTGGGGCAACTTAGTGTACAAAAATGAGTGGAATACAAATTAGACTTGCACAAGCACATCACGTTTAAGTTGCAGTGTGTCTTTGGAATTATCCTAGCCATTTGGCTATTGCCATTTTAAAGAACTCAGTTTGGGGAACATTCAAAGCAATCAGTCCTAAGTTGTATGCGTGTATATGTGTGTGTGTGTGTGTTTGTCACCATGAACCTAACTTCCCCAACCCGTTCCTCTCTCCCATTATGCTTAAGTACCTGTAAATACTGTGGGTTGAATCCAGTGCTGGCTATCCATCAGCAGAATGGAAGCTGCTTGTGGAATTGATTTCCCTCTCCCCTGCAGCCCCCCTCATGCACCCCCAAATCAGATTTTGAAAGTACATGGAGGGGGAGCTTCAGGGGGGTGAAGAGCAAGGGGATGTCATGTTGCATGAGCAGAAGTCCAACATGACATTGGATGTAATTTTTTGGAGGCAACTGCACAGATTATCCTAGAAAAGTGTGTTAGACATTCCTAATCTAATTGTGTGAAATGTAGAGGGCATAACTGAAATAAACATTGATAGCATAGAAATAAACATCGATAGGCATATGGTCAAGGAACACCTAATTACTTTGAATGAGTTCAAATCTCCAGGGCCAGATGAACTGCATCCTAGAGTAATAAAGGAACTGGCAGAAGAACTCTCAGAACCACTGTTTGAGAAATCATGGAGGACAGGTGAAGTTCCAGATGACTGGAGGAGGGCTAATGTTGTCCCTATCTTCAAAAAGGGTAAAAAGGCAGAACATGGGAACTACAAACCAGTCAGCCTGACATCAATCCCTGGGAAAATTCTGGAGCAGATGATAAAGCAATCCGTCTGTAAGCACCTTGAAAACAATGCAGTGATTACTCGAAGCCAACATGGATTTGTCAACATGGATTTGTCAAGCGCCCCATGATATCCTGATGAGCAAATTAGCTCAAAGTGGGCTAGATGAAACAACGATCCGGTGGATCCATAGTTGGCTACAGAATCGGACTCCAAGAGTGCTTATCAATGGGATCTTCTCAAACAGGAAAGGTAACGAGCATGGTACTGCAGGGCTCAGTCCTGGGCCCAGTGCTCTTCAACATTTTTATGAATGACTTGGAGGAGGAGGTGCAGGGAATGCTTATCGAATTTGCAGATGACACAAAATTGGGCGGGATAGCTAATACCTTGGAAGACAAACAAAATTCAAAGTGATCTTGATAGACTGGAGCGCTGGGCAGAAAACAACAGAATGAAATTTAATAGGGATAAATGCCAAGTTCTGCATCTAGGAAAAACAAACCACATGCACAGTTACAAGATGGGGGATACATGGCTCAACAAGACTCACAGCAAGAAGGATCTTGGAATTGTTGTCGATCACAAGCTGAATAGGAGCCAACAATGTGATGTGGCTACAAAAAAGGCAAATGTTATTTGGGGCTGCATTCATAGAAGCATAGCTTCCAAATCCTGTGAAGTACTAGTTCCCCTCTACTCAGCACTGGTTAGGCCTCATCTAGAGTACTGTGTCCAATTTTGGGCACCACATTTTAAGAAGGATGCAGACAAACTGGAGAGGGTTCAGAGGAGGGCAACAGAGATGATCAGGGGACTGGAAACAAAGCCCTATGAAGAGAGACTGAAAGTACTGGGCATGTTTACCCTTGAGAAGAGAAGACTGAGGGGAGATACGATGGCGCTCTTCAAGTACTTGAAAGGTTGTCACAGAGAGGAAGGCCAGGATCTCTTCTCAATCATTCCAGAGTGCAGGACACGGAATAATGGGCTCAAGTTACAGGAAGCCAGATTCCGGCTGAACATCAGGAAAAACGTCCTGACTGTTAGAGCAATATGACAATGGAACCAATGACCTAGGGAGGTGGTGGGCTCTCCCACACTGGAGGCCTTCAAGACGAGGCTGGACAGCCATCTGTCAGGGATGCTCTGACTTGGATTCCTGCATTGAGCAGGGGGCTGGATTTGATGGCCTTGTAGGCCCCTTCCAACCCTACTATTCTATGCTTCTATGAAAATATGTTATAGTTCCCTGGTTGGCTTTTCACAATCCCTGCTGCTTCCACTTCCCATGATGTGTGAGATATTGAAGGGTGATTTCCTATGAAAGGGTGGAACTCAGAAGATGAATTTGGAGATTATTACCAGAAGATTATTACCAGGAGATTATTACCAGCCGAGCTATTTAAAATCCTAAAAGATGATGCTGTTAAAGTGCTGCATTCAATATGCCAACAAATCTGGAACACTCAACAGTGGCCACAAGACTGGAAAAGGTCAGTTTACATTCCAATTCCAAAGAAGGGCAACGCCAAAGAGTGTTCAAACTACCGCACAATTGCACTCATTTCACATGCCAGCAAGGTGATGCTCAAAATCCTACAAGCTAGGCTTCAGCAGTATGCGAACCGAGAACTACCGGAAGTACAAGCTGGGTTTCGAAGAGGCAGAGGAACTAGAGATCAAATCGCCAACATTCGCTGCATCATGGAGAAAGCAAGAGAATTCCAGAAAAAGTCTATTTCTGCTTCATTGACTACGCTAAAGCCTTTGATTGTGTGGATCACAACAAACTGTGGCAAATTCTGAAAGTGATGGGAGTACCAGACCACCTTACCCGTCTCCTGAGAAACCTGTACGAGGGTCAAGAAGCAACAGTAAGAACCAGACATGGAACAACCGATTGGTTCAAAATTGGGAAAGGAGTACGACAAGGCTGCATATTGTCACCCTGCTTATTTAACTTATATGCAGAGTACATCATGAGAAATGCCGGGTTGGATGAATCACAGGTCGGAATTAAGATTGCCGGGAGAATTATCAACAACCTCCGATATGCAGACGATACCACCCTAATGGCAGAAAGCGAAGAGGATCTCAAGAGCCTCTTGTTGAGGGTGAAAGAGGAGAGTGCAAAAGCTGGTTTGAAACTCAACATTAAAAAAACTAAGATCATGTCATCTGGCCCTATCACTTCCTGGCATATAGAAGGGGAAGAAATGGAAGCAGTGACAGATTTTACTTTCTTGGGCTCCAAGATCACCGCAGACGGTGACTGTAGCCATGAAATTAAAAGACGCTTGCTCCTTGGGAGGAAAGCTATGGCCAACCTAGACAGCATAGTAAGAAGCAGAGACATCACCTTGCCGACAAAGGTCCGTCTAATCAAAGCTATGGTTTTCCCAGTAGTAATGTATGGCTGTGAGAGCTGGACTATAAGGAAGGCTGAGCGCCGAAGAATTGATGCTTTCGAACTGTGGTGCTGGAGA
Source organism: Heloderma suspectum (assembly GCF_057233095.1). Lineage (NCBI taxonomy): Eukaryota > Metazoa > Chordata > Lepidosauria > Squamata > Helodermatidae > Heloderma > Heloderma suspectum. The sequence goes on from NC_139459.1 coordinate 46,737,169, forward strand.
AGACTCTTACGAGTCCCCTGGACTGCAAGGAGGTCAAATCAGTCCATCCTAAAGGAAATCAACCCTGAGTGCTCATTGGAAGGACAGATAATGAAGCTGAAGCTCCAATATTTTGGCCACCTAATGCGAAGAGAAAACTCCCTGGAAAAGACCCTGATGCTGGGAAAGACTGAAGGCAAAAGGAGAAGGGGACGGCAGAGGATGAGATGGCTAGATAGCATCACGGATGCAATGAATATGAACTTGAGCACGCTCCGGGAGAGAGCGCAGGACAGGAAGGCCTGGCGTGCTATGGTCCATGGGGTCACGAAGAGTCGGACACGACTGAACAACAACAACCAGAAGATGAATTTGGAGATTATTCAGAGAGTCTGTTATCATGGAACCAAGTGTCAGGATGTGCTTGGTGTCAATGGAGACTGTCTTTTTGCCTTCTAGATACTGGATGTGGCTTTGAAATAGACTTTTGACTCTTAGAATCTTATCACTAATGCAACTATGGACTCTATTTCCACAGGGTAGAGAGGTTTTTAGAAATATGTTTGTTTTCTTTTGTGTTTTGAAATCCATATATTCATATTTCCTAACAATAAACCTGTTTTTATCCATTGCACAACTTTGTCTCTTAATCTGGACCTTTGGGATCTACTGTAAATGTAAATGCTCTGTTGTGCCATATACTACTGCTAAATGGGATATTCTGGTTTTATAGGAGAGACTGGGGCAGCTCCAAATGCCTAGAGGACAGAAAGAAAATTTTGCTGATTTAAGTATTACATATTAAATACCAATTTGAAGTAGTGGCAAATTATTCTTACTTTTTTGTGACCTTTTAAATTTTTTGAATTCTGAGGGTACAAGCCTAGGAGGCTGGTAAAAACTAGAAAGCAGAGAGTAGGAATACATGGTCAGTTCTCACAATGGAAGGATGTAACAGTGGGTCACCCAAGTATCTGTAATTGGACCAGTGCTTTTTAACTTGTTCATAAATGATCTAGAATTATGGGTGAACACTGATGTAGCCAAGTTTGCTTACAACAACAAATGATTTAGGATGGTTAAAACAAACAAACAAAAAACATGATGAAGAGCTGCATTCCGGACTGAGGGAATGGGAATTAAAATGGCAAATGCAGTTCAATGTAAGCACATGTAAAGCGATGCACATTGGGGCAACAAATCCTAACATCACATACATGCTGATGGGTCTGAACTGGTGGTGACTAACCAAGAAAGAGACTTTAGGGTTGTGCTGGATAGCTCAATGAAAATGTAGACCCAGTGTGCAACTGTTGTGAAAAAGGCAAATTCCATGTTGGGCATAATTAGAAAAGGGAAAATGAAAATACCAATATTGTAGCGCTCTTATACATATCTGTGGTGTGACTTCACTTGGAATACTGTGTAGTTCTGGTCACCACACCTCAAAAGGATGTAGTTATATATCCTTTTGAGTTACATGTTGTCTCTGTGTGTGTGCTGTCTGTTTACATGTTAATCTGTAAATGGTTTTACACTTCATATAATTATTGTTAATGTTTTTTAACCTTTGTAAACTGTCCAGAGAGCTTTGGCTATTGGACAGTATAGAAATGGAATGAATGAATGAATGAATATGGTAGAGCTGGAAAAAGTGCAGTAAAGGGCAACCAAAATGTCCAAGGGACTGGAACAACTCCTCTGTAAGGAAAGATTACAGTGTCTGAGACTGTTTAGTTTAGAAATAAGGTGAGGAACAGGAGATATGATAGAGATGTATACAACTGGAGAAAATGGATAGGGATTTTTTCTCTCTCATAATACTAGAACCTGGGGTTATCCAATAAAGCTGATTGGTGGGAGAATCAGGGCAGATAAAAGGCCCTGAATCTTCTTCACACAGCATATAGTTAAGCTACAGAATTCACTATCACAAGATGTAGTGATGGCCACCAACTAGGATGACTTTAAAAGGGGATTAGACAAATTAATGGATAAGGTTATCGATGATGGCTATATATTACCTCCAGTGTCAGGGGCAATATGCTTCTGTATACCAGGGGAACATGAGCAGGATGGTGCTATTGCACTCATGTCCTGCGTGTGAGCTTCCTATGGGCATCTGATTCGTTCCATTACTTATGAGCCACCAACAATGGGGACGTGTGTATGCCACTGGCTGTCCTTCCTGAATGGTTAGTGCCCCACTTTTGTCAAACCCCTTGAATTACAGCTGAAAGTCCTGACTTTGCTCCCATCTGGGTGTGTTTCCTTTCAGCTTCAATGTTGTGGTGTACAGAGGCCAACTGCCAAAACAGTTATCCTTGTTCCAATATTTCTGGCCCTGACTGTATTTTATATTGTTTTATTGTGTGCTCTTTGGTTTAATGTTTGTGAACCTCCCAGAAAGCTTCAGCTATTGGGCGGTATAGAAATGAAATAAATAAATACATTTCTATACATTTGGAAGATTTATTTAAAATTCAAGCAGGAAAAAGAGTGAATACTCTTCAACTTATGAAAGATGAAAACATGCCACACAGGAAATATCAAGAGATAATAAACATAAATGATTTATAAAGAAAAGTGCAGAAGACCATTGCATGCAGAAATAAAATGTGGAACCATGTCATGATTACAGAGAAAATAGAATTGTAAAACCACCAGGTAGGGTGACTGTTACATGCAAAGATTACAAGTAAGTTACAAGTTAACTCTTGTTGAAGCCTACCAGTACGATATTAAAGCATCAAATGAAAGAACTATGATATGTAAACATTACAGTATGCAAAACTAGCAGCAGTTTGAATTATTATTTAGCTCTACCTAAAATCCAACCAGCCCAACTATTTGAATGCAGCTCCTAAAGTTTCCAACTATATAGCGGTGTAACCCTAAGGTTAAGGAAAATGGGGCAGGGGGAATGAAAAGGGAAATTATAGCTACCTATCCCAAGCAGAGATCTGAGGGACAGGGTCCTGTGGACTCAGATGAAGAACAGAAGAAACCAATCCCAAGGTTCAAGATGCAGGACCAGCAAATTCCAGATAGGAAAATGAATCCAGGTAAGAAATGAAGAGAATGTTTTAAAAGGGAAAAGGTGGTGAAGTCTGAGAATCACCAGTGAGTAAATTTTTAAAAAGAGGGCAGGGGGAATGGAATCTGTTCAAAGCTATTCAGGAGCCAAGCATCTAGGTCCAAATAGCTAGCTCAGAAAAGATGGCCAGGAGCAGCCTCAGAAATTAAAGAAGGACATGGGAAGGGAAGAAGTCCCTTCTCTCAAAAAGATGGCAAACTATGGCCCCAAAGGCCCCCAAACAAGCAAAAATCTGTCAGCAAAAACTGGAGCTAAGCAAAAAAAGGATAGTTAAGTAAAGCAAAAAGAAGTAAAAATCCCTCTACTAGGGTGCAGCCACTTTTTGATCCACTGTCACCCCTAAATTTTCCTGCCTCCTAATTGGCCGCTTTTCCTTCTTTCCAGTTGGCTCAATTAGAATTTGATTTTGGGTTGGTGAATTGGGTAGACAGGGCTCACTAACACTGACCCCTGTCCTGGTGTCTGGTTCTGCAAAGCACCATTTAAATTTTCCCCAATGCCTGTGATGTAGTGTCACTCCAGGGCACTGTGGGAAACTTAAATGGCCACTGATGCTCCCATTGCCTCTGCCAGGTGATGTAGGAAAAGGCCTACTAGAGTACTGGCTTGCCAAGGGCCCCTTCAATTCTGGACCTAGCCCTGGCAACTTCTTAAGGATTTTCAAATATTTGAGGATATTACTTTCTTCTCTGAGTCCCACACTCATCAGGATTGGTGCTAACTGATTACTAGCATGCCTTTAATGCCTATATAAATGTAACTGTGAGACTGCTACTGCATCACATAAGCGTTTCTGCCTCCTCTGTTTTTGGAGAAGTAACTGATTTCTTTGCATCTGATGAAATGGATTTTGGTCCCCTAAAGCTTAAGCCATAATAGGTGTGTTAATGTTTAAGATTCCAGAATTTTCTTTATTGTGCTTTGCTGCAACAGACTAACCCGGGTACCTCTCTGGAATTTCATTACTTTGCAAGTCATATATGACCCATATTTTCATATCTCTTCATACTGGCAGACAGGTGAATGACTGGCTACGAAGGTGGTGCCAACAAGAGAGATTTGGATTCTGGGACCATGGGCTATACTTCCTGGAAGATGGGCTGTTGGCAAGGGACGGGTTGCACCTCACAAAGGATGGGAAGAATGTGTTTGGCCACAGCATGAAGAACTTCATCAGGAGGGCTTTAAACTGAATCCTACGGGGAAGGGAGATGTAATGTTGGGGGTAACAATGGACGTAGGCTCATGCACTGCAATGGAGAGAACAGCTCTGATAGCGCCCAATAATAGTCTTCAGACACATGTAGGAAGAAAGCCAGACTATGAAGCACATGGTCTTCGATGTCTACATACTAATGCCCAGAGTATGGAAACAAACAGAACAAACTTGAACTCTTAATACAGGAGGGAAATTAAGACTTGATAGGTATAACTGAGACTCGGTGGGATGACTCTCATGACTGGAATACAGCAGTTGAAGGATATATCTTGTTCAAAAAGAACAGGAGGAACAGAAAGGGAGGTGGGGTTGCGCTGTATGTGAAAAATACATATCTCTGCACAGAAATACAGGACGATGAGCTTGGTAGCCCCATCGAGAGCATCTGGATCAAAATAAATGGAGCAATGAATAAAAGGAACCTGGTGGTCGGAGTCTACTACTGGCCACCCAATCAAGGATGAAACTTTTGAAAAGCAAATAGCCAATGTTTTAAGGAAGCATGATGTAGTAGTAATGGGGGACTTCAATTTCCTTGATACTTGTTGGGAGACAAATTCTGCAAAACATGGCCCCTCCAGGAAATTCCTGACTTGTGTGGCAGATAACTTCCTCCTACAGAAAGTAAAGGAAGGAACTAGAGGTTTGGCTATCCTTGACTTGATCCTAACCAACAGAGATGACTTAGTGGATAAAGTAGCATTTACAGGAACTCTGGAGGAAAGCGACCATGTTGTACTTGAGTTCTTGGTTCTAAGGGAAGCAAAAGCTGAGTGTAGTCAAACGCGTACCCTGGATTTTAGGAAAGCTGATTTTAATAAACTCAGAACAATGATCAGTAAGGTCCAATGGCAAGCGAGGCTAATGAGAAAAGGAGTCCAAGATGGGTGGGAGCTTTTAAAAAAGGAAATTCTCAAGGCACAATTACAAACAATTCCAACAAGAAAAAAAGGTGGAAGACAACAGAAGAAGCCATTGTGGCTTCACAACAAGCTTAGAGATGACCTGAAAACAAAAAAGGACACATATAGGAAGTGGAAAGAAGGCCAAGTAACAAAGGAAGAGTACAGGCAGGTAGCACAGAATTGCAGGGATGGCATCAGGAAGGCTAAAGCTGAGAACGCGCTGAGGTTAGTGAGGGATGCTAAGAACAACAAAAAGGCTTTCTTCAGCTATGTGCATAGTAAAAGACAAAGGAAAGAAATGGTTGTTCAGCTATTAAATAAGGATGGCAAAATGATAACAGATGACAAAGAAAAGGCAGAGGTGCTCAGTTCCTACTTTGGCTCAGTCTTCTCCCTCTAAAGAGGGCCTATGACCCCCCAGGCAAAGGCAAACTACAGGCTGAAGGGCAAGATTGCAGCTTCAGATAGCTAGGCATATGGTCAAGCAACACCTAATTACTTTGAATGAGTTCAAATCTCCAGGGCCAGATGAACTGCATCCTAGAGTAATAAAGTAACTGGCAGAAGAACTCTCAGAACCGCTGTCTATTCTCTTTGAGAAATCATGGAGGACGGGTGAAGTGCCAGATGACTGAAGGAGGGCTACTGTTGTCCCTATCTTCAAAAAGGGTAAAAAGGAGGAACCTGGGAACTACAGACCAGTCAGTCTGACATCAATCCCTGGGAAAATTCTGGAGCAGATGATAAAGCAATCCGTCTGTAAGCACCTTGAAAACAATGCAGTGATTACTCAAAGCCAACATGGATTTGTCAAGAACCATTCCTGCCAGACGAATCTGACCTCATTTTTTGATCAGGTAACCTCCCTTGTGGACTGTGGGAATGCTGTAGACATCATATACCTCGACTTCAGCAAAGCTTTTGAAAAAGTGCCCCATGATATCCTGATGAGCAAATTAGCTCAAAGTGGGCTAGATGAAAGAACAATCCAGTGGATCCACAGTTGGCTACAGAATCAGACTCAAAGAGTGCTTATCAATGGGATCTTCTCAAGCTGGGGAGAGGTAACGAGTGGGGTACCGCAGGGCTCAGTCCTGGGCCCAGTGCTCTTCAACATTTTTAATAATGACTTTGAGGAGGAGGTGCAGGGAATGCTGATCAAATTTGCAGATGACACAAAATTGGGAGGGATAGCTAATACTTTGGAAGACAGAAACAAAATTCAAGTGATCTGGATAGACTGGAGCGCTGGGCAGAAAACAACAGAATGACATTTAATAGGGATAAATGCCAAGTTCTGCACCTAGGAAAAACAAACCAAATGCACAGTTACAAGATGGGGGATGTGTGGCTCAACAACACTACAAGTGAGAAGGATCTTGGAATTGTTGTCGATCACAAGCTGAATATGAGCCAACAATGTGGTGTGGCTGCAAAAAAGGCAAATGCTACATTGGGCTGCATTCATAGAAGCATAGCTTCCAAATCCCGGGAAGTACTAGTTCCCCTCTACTCAGCACTGGTTAGGCCTCATCTGGAGTACTGTGTCCAGTTCTGGGCACCACATTTTAAGAAGGATGCAGACAAGCTGGAGAGGGTTCAGAGGAGGGCAACAAAGATGATCAGGGGACTGGAAACAAAGCCCTATGAAGAAAGACTGAAAGTACTGGGCATGTTTAGCCTTGAGAAGAGAAGACTGAGGGGAGATATGATAGCGCTCTTCAAGTACTTGAAAGGTTGTCACAGAGAGGAAGGCCAGGATCTCTTCTTGATCATCTCAGAGTGCAGGACACGGAATAATGGGCTCAAGTTACAAGAAGCCAGATTCTGGCTGAACATCAGGAACAATGTCCTGACTGTTAGAGCAATACGACAATGGAACCAATGACCTAGGGAGGTGGTGGGATCTCCCACACTGGAGGCGTTCAAGATGAGGCTGGAGAGCCATCTGTCAAGGATGCTCTGACTTGGATTCCTGCATTGAGCAGGGGGCTGGACTCGATGGCCTTGTAGGCCCCTTCCAACCCTACTATTCTATGATTCTAGGTATCTGCATTTCCTCCCCTGCCTGATAACATCAGTAATAACAACAAATGGAGGCAGCTAGGATTATCCAATTGGTATGCTTTCTTTGTCCTTGACTAAAGTCACCATTGGCAATGTACAAGCCTGGATTGAGTAAAGCAGCCTTCCCCAACCTGGTGGCCTCCAGATGTTTTGGACTAGATCTCCCAGCATTCCTGACCATTGGACATGCAGGCTGGGGCTGATGAGAGTTGAAGTCCAAAACATTAGGGGGCACCAGGTTGGGGAAGGTTGAGTTAGAGTATATAAAGGAGCTACAGTCACTCTCCAAAATACTTTTTTTCTGCCAGTTTGGGATTATATTCCAGCTGTAGTTAGCTTTACTTTCAATAAGTGCTGATTTTGCTAATCATGTAGTGCTAACTGCTGTTTCGGCCAAGGGCTTTAAAATAGTAAAGATAAGTGCTGGACTACATTCACAAAGTGTAATCTGGGAAATGTTAATAGGGCACAGTGTAGTAGAGTGGTGATTAAGCGGAGTAAATTGTAAATATTAGAAGTTTTCTGTGAAAACAACTACCTCTGGTGCTCATAGCTGGAACTACAGGAAGAAAGAAAAATGTAATGCTGTGGTGGTGATAGCTATTAACTATGAAAGGAGAAACTGGGATGCTAAATAAAAGAAAAGTAATTTTATCTGAAAATGTGATACAATGCCTAGAGGCCAAAACTGGCTTCTCCAAAGCCCTTCCCCCACCACACACACATACATTTCTGTGGCAATTTCCAGTAACATGGAAATATAACTTACTCTTTTTATAATAAGTTTTAAATTCCTGAGAAGTGATAGGGAACTGAAGATGCCCTCAAGTGATGAAGGTCATCAGCCATGCCTCTTTACTTACACCATTTAATGAATAGCCTTGTATTTTGTTCTTTTAAATATTTGTCTTGTATTTTATATTTTTAACTGTTTACATCACATTTTAGTCTTTTAGCAGTTTGTAAGCCACCCAGAACACATTGGTTATTGGGTGGGTTAAAAATATAAATAAATAGACTTTGTTTTGTTTGTTAGCCTTTCCCCTCCTTTCATCGAACCATCCCTGTGCCCACTCACCCCCCCATTTTGATTATTTGACTCCCTCTTTCCCTCCCCTTCTTTATTCTCTACCTTTTGGGAGACCATATTAAGACCCTTTTTCTTTGAGTTCTTATCTGTGTCTGCTGCCTCTCCTCTAAGGATCCCTGTCTTCCATAGCAAATATGGCATAATATGCTAAACAGAGTAAATTCAATGGCTTTGTAATTTACCCAAATAAATTTACCTCCAGAATGAGAAGTGTAGCCCTAATTCTGAATGCAAGTGTCTAATAACTCACTATAAAAGGACATATTTTATCTGTAACGATAAAATAGGAGGGCTTTGGTCCTAAATGTCCTGTTCTTGACTAGAAGCAGACAGGGCCTAACAGGACAAGGCAGCACCATGGAGAGCTCTAAGTGAGCAACCTCCTCCAGCAACACCTGGGATTTGACTATATAGTGCCTCAAGGTCTAGATCACCCCTTTCAAGCACCAACCCTTCATCGAGAAGTGGAAGGCCTTAAAGGGGCAGGCTCTGGCATGGTGCGCAGCACTTCCTCTTCCTCCCAAGCTATTCCTTCCAGGTTTGTTGTTGGCATTAATGGGTCAACATATGGGTGGAGTCCCTGCTTGAAGGGAGTCGGTCCCTAGGGGGATGCAGGCTCTGAGGGTATGGACTCCCGAGGTCCCATTTCAGGGGCCCCTTAGACAGATGGCCTCCAATCGAACAGGCTCAGACCCGGTCATGATGTTGGAGACTGGGTTGGTTGCCAGCTGCTGTTCTTATGGATCTGGCTGGTCCTTCCTCATTGGAGACTGAGTTCAGGTGGATGGGGGTCCTAACGCATGTTGGTTAGGCTGAGAGTCAGTGACTGGCCCAAAGTCACCCAGTGATCTTTGTGACAGAACGGGGACTAGAAGTTAGATCTCCTAAGACCCAGTCCAACACTTTAACCACCACACCACACTGGCTGTCTAGGTTTACTACATTATGTGTCCCATTTGAACTGAATAAACATGCTTAGGATCATGTATCACATGTGTAAATGTGAGACTTTTTATTACTTAAATTTCCATACTTTCTAAAAAGCAGTTTTAAAAAAATAACATATTCTATTAATGTCTCGTTTTGTTCTCTTGAGAAGGGAGAGGGTAAGAATAGCAATTACTAGTGGATAATATGATGCAAGGCATTCCTTAGCTGACCTTGGAGAAACCATAGAATTTATTGTTGAGCTTAACTATAAATGTAGCTTCTTTTCATTTAAGAGCCTGTGGAGTGCTGAGGAAGGGGGGCAGAGAGCTCCAATTTCATTATTATTGTAGTGATAATTAAATATGCTTCAAGGTGGCTAACAATATCAGATAACAATAAAAACTATTTAGAAGGTCAATAAGGGGCTGCTGATAAAACAACAAAAGCCATTTTTAGCCACCTTGAATGCTGGTTCTGCATGATGTAAATTATGTAAATAAATAAAACACACATTAAAACAATCAATTCTAAGGGAGATCAAAATGTCACCTGGCATGTACCACTGGTCGTCATGGCTAAACAACCCCTGATGAGCCCGGCATGTCATGTGAGCTAGCTAATGAAAACAAATTCCAAAAGAGCCATGATAAAACACATCAAGATAATTTTTTTTAAGTTTTGAAAGCAGCAACAGTAATTTAAAAGAATTTCTTTTAAAAGAGACACATTTCCCATGTTTTCACTGCTTGGGTATTTGTCTCTTTTAAAATCATTTTAAATTATTATTGCTGCTTTAAAAATCATTAAAAATTATCTTGATGTGTTTTATCATGGCTTTTTTAGTATTTGTTTTCATTGGCCCAGTTTTCAAAAGCAGCCTCAAGGATACCATAAAAATAAATAAAGCAAAGTTCAAATACTTTTAAAGGCCTGGGAGAATGAAAAGGTCTTTGCCTGGTGCTGAAGCATCAACAAAGTAGGCACAAAATGGGCTCTGTAACAGCACTGGGGGTGGAGGGTTAGGCTGCATCTCTCTAGATATTTGATGTGAGAGCGGTGTATTTTGGCTGTCTACTGGAGTGTTTAAGCTGTTCCTCCAGCTATGCTCAACCTCTATGTTTGTAAATAAACTCAAATATTACAGAAAGCTATAAGCATTCAGTGACCTTCTTCCAAAGGAAACCAAACCTGGATAAGCACTGCACACCTGGACCTTCTCACTGCTATGAGGTGAACATAATTTATTTACAATGTATATATTATTTACAAGATCTATATACCACTCTTCAGCCAATAAAATATCTGAGAGGTGAACAAAGAAAGGGGAGAAATAACAATCACTTGAAATATAGAATTAAATCCTTTAAAATCAGATTGTGTCAATAAAACCATGGCTGGTTAGCCAGGGAAGGCTTATTTAAATAAAAATGTGCAGGTGCTGAAAATGAAACAATGTCGATGCCTACCTCACATCAACAGGCACGGAGTTCCATAGAGAGGGAGCCAATACACTAAAGGCTGTACTCTGAGTGGACCTTAAATGGACCGCAGGTGCATATGGAACCACCAGGACTGCCTCTTCTGATGACCTCAGTGACTGGGCAGGCTTGTAAGGGAGAAGACACTCTCTCAAAGATCCTGGGTCCCAATAATACATATAATGGGATGTGTGAGGTATTGCATTATCCGCTACACCTAATTCTCTGGTTCATCTTATTGGCCCTCACTTTGGTGAAATCCAGATGTGTAAAAAAAAGGTAAAGGTGTCCCCAACCAGTCGTGTCCGACTCTAGGGTGTGGTGCTCATCTCCATTTCTAAGCCAAAGAGCCAGTGCTGTCCGAAGACGCTTCCGTGGTCATGTGGCCGGCATGACTGAACACCGAGGTGCACGGAATGCTGTTACCTTTCCCACCAAGGTGGTACCTATTTATCTACTTGCAATTTCTTGCTTGCGAACTGCTAGGTTGGCAGAAGCTGGGACTGAAGATGGGAGCTCACTCCGTCATGCGGCACTCGGGTCTCGAACTGCTGTCCTGCTGACCTTCTGGTCTGCAATTTAGCGTCATAACCACTAAGCCACCACGGATGTGTAGCCAGCCCATATTCACAGTGTTAGGTGTAGAACCCGTGTAGGCTGTATAGTCCACATGGCTGGCTCAATGCAGGGTGTCTTAGGGGAAGACAATACGTATATTTCCCCCTGCAAAATATATCCTGTACTCTAGATGCACACTACAGCACTGAATCAGGAACAGTGGGAAGCTGCTTTCCTGATGCGTTCAAGCCAGCCTATTCAGGACCAGCCCAAGGCATTGTCCTGCCTGAGACAGAGCAGCAAATGGTGTTCCCCCACCCATCCATCAAGGTGCATAGTACCCAGCCAGCCTAGCTATTCCGGCACATGAGGCAGAAAATCCCCAAAGCACCTTTCCCCATCCCTGGCAGTAAAACTGTTAAAGTAACAAATTAATTAACTATGTATTACCTTTTTCTGCCCCTTCATGGATCACTGCCTTGTTGTGGCGAAGGGGCTTGCGTAACTCAGTGAAGCCATAAGCTATGCCGTGCAGGGCCACCCAAGACGGACAGGTCATGGCAGAGAGTTCTGACAAAATGTGGTCCACTGGAGAAGGAAATGGCAACCCACTCCAGTATTCTTGCCAAGAAAACCCCATGGAACGTAACACAAGGCTAAAAGAGATGACACCGGAAGATGAGCCCCTCAGGTCGGAAGGTGTCCAATATACTACTGGGGAAGAGCAGAGGGTATTTCCAAGTAGCGCCAGAAAGAGTGAAGCAGCTGGGCCAAAGCCGAAAGGACACTCAGCTGTGGATGTGTCTGGTGGTGAAAAGAAAATCCGATGCTGTAAAGAACAATTTTGTTTAGGAACCTGGAATGTCAGATCAATGAATCAAGGTAAGTTGGAGGTGGTCAAACATGAGATGGCAAGATTGAACATCGACATCTTGGGAATCAGCGAACTAAAATGGACAGGCATGGGCGAATTTAATTCAGGTGACCATCATATCTACTATTGTGGGCAAGATTCCCTTAGAAGAAATGGAGTAGCACTCATAGTCAACAAAAGGGTGGGAAAAGCAGTACTGGGGTACAATCTTAAAAATGATAGAATGATCTCAGTACGAATCCAAGGCAAACCAACATCACAGTAATTCAAGTCTATGCCCCAACCACTGAGGCCAAAGAAGCTGAGGTTGATCAGTTCTATGAAGACCTACAACACCTTCTAGAACTAACACCAAAAAAAGATGTCCTCTTCATCATAGGAGATTGGAATGCTAAAGTAGGAAGTCAAGAAATCACTGGGATAACAGGCAAGCATGGCCTTGGTGTAGAAAATGAAGCAGGACAAAGACTAATAGAGTTTTGCCAAGAGAACACGCTGATCATAGCAAACACTCTTTTCCAACAGCACAAGAGACGACTCTACACATGGACATCACCAGATGGTCAATATCAAAATCAGGTTGATTATGTCCTTTGCAGCCAAAGATGGAGAAGCTCTATACAGTCAGTAAAAACAAGACCTGGAGCTGACTGTGGCTCAGATCATGAGCTTCTTGTTGCAAAATTTCGGCTTAAATTGAAGAATGTAGGGAAAACCACTAAACCATTCAGGTATGACCTAAATCATATCCCTGATGAATATACAGTGGAGGTGAGGAATAGATTTCAGGGATTAGACCTGATAGACAGAGTGCCTGAGGAACTATGGACGGAGGTCCGTCACATTGTTCAGGAGGCAGCAACGAAATCCATCCCAAAGAAAAAGAAATGCAAGAAAGCCAAGTGGCTGTCTGATGAGGCTTTACAAGTAGCTGAGGAAAGAAGGGAAGCGAAAAGCAAGGGAGAAAGGGGAAGATATATCCAACTGAATGCAGAGTTCCAGAGAATAGCAAGGAGAGACAAGAAGGCCTTCTTAAATGAACAATGCAAAGAAATCGAGGAAAACAACAGAATGGGAAAGACTAGAGATCTCTTCAAGAAAATCGGAGATCTCAAGGGAACGTTTTGTGCAAAGACGGGCATGATGAAGGACAAAGAAGGCAGGGACCTAACAGAAGCAGATGAGATTAAGAAGAGGTGGCAAGAATACACAGAAGAACTATACAGAAAAGATCTGAATGTCCCTGATAGCCATGATAGTGCGGTCACTGAACTTGAGCCGGACATCCTCGAGAGTGAAGTCAAGTGGGCCTTAGGAAGCATTAGTAACATCAAAGCTAGCGGAGATGACAGTATTCCAGCTGAGCTATTTAAAATCCTAAAAGATGATGCTGTTAAAGTGCTGCATTCAATATGCCAACAAATCTGGAACACTCAACAATGGCCGCAAGACTGGAAAAGGTCAGTTTACATTCCAATTCCAAAGAAGACCAACGCCACAGAGTTGTTCGAACTACCGCACAATTGCGCTCATTTCACATGCCAGCAAAGTGATGCTCAAAATCCTACAAGCTAGGCTTCAGCAGTATGCGAACCGAGAACTACCGGAAGTACAAGCTGGGTTCTGAAGAGGCAGAGGAACTAGAGATCAAATCGCCAACATTCGCTGCATCATGGAGAAAGCAAGAGAATTCCAGAAAAATGTCTATTTCTGCTTCATTGACTATGCTAAAGCCTTTGATTGTGTGGATCACAACAAACTGTGGCAAATTCTTAAAGTGATGGGAGTACCAGACCACCTTACCTGTCTCCTGAGAAACCTGTATGAGGGTCAAGAAGCAACAGTAAGAACCAGACATGGAACAACTGATTGGTTCAAAATTGGGGAAGGAGTACGACAAGGCTGCATATTGTCACCCTGCTTATTTAACTTATATGCAGAGTACATCATGAGAAATGCCGGGTTGGATGAATCACAGGTCGGAATTAAGATTGCTGGGAGAATTATCAACAACCTCCGATATGCAGATGATACCACCCTAATGGCAGAAAGCGAAGAGGATCTCAAGAGCCTCTTGTTGAGGGTGAAAGAGGAGAGTGCAAAAGCTGGTTTGAAACTCAACATTAAAAAAATGAAGATCATGGCATCTGGCCCCATCACTTCCTGGCATATAGAAGGGGAAGAAATGGAAGCAGTGACAGATTTTACTTTCTTGGGCTCCAAGATCACCGCAGATGGTGACTGTAGCCATGAAATTAAAAGACGCTTGCTCCTTGGGAAAGCTATGGCCAACCTAGACAGCATAGTAAGAAGCAGAGACATCACCTTGCCGACAAAGGTCCGTCTAATCAAAGCTATGGTTTTCCCAGTAGTAATGTATGGCTGTGAGAGCTGGACTATAAGGAAGGCTGAGCGCCGAAGAATTGATGCTTTTGAACTGTGGTGCTGGAGAAGACTTTTACGAGTCCCCTGGACTGCAAGGAGGTCAAATCAGTCCATACTAAAGGAAATCAACCCTGAGTGCTCATTGGAAGGACAGATACTGAAGCTGAAGCTCCAATATTTTGGCCACCTAATGCGAAGAGAAAACTCTCTGGAAAAGACCCTGATGCTGAGAAAGACTGAAGGCAAAAGGAGAAGGGGACGGCAGAGGATGAGATGGCTAGACAGCATCACGGATGCAATGAATATGAACTTGAGCACACTCCGGGAGAGAGCGCAGGACAGGAAGGCCTGGCGTGCTATGGTCCATGGGGTCATGAAGAGTCGGATACGACTGAACGACTGAACAACAACAACACATTTTCTGACCCCAAATCTGCTGCCTGAGGTGGCCGGCTCGCTCTGCCTAATGGTAGATCTGGCCCTGAGCCTATTAACCAACTAGCAAGACTCCTGAAATCTGCAAGTGCTCTAAGCATGTTATTACGGATAACTGGAAAAGTGTATTGCATCCCAGAGTCCTGCCACTTGACTTAGGGAGCAATCCTATGGCCACTAGACGGAGGCTAGATGGCCATAGGATATCTTGTTATCCAGGAACCAGCCTCGGAGCCCGTGCTCCGAGGTTGGTTCCTGGAGAACCGACCTCCCCCCACTTCCTTGCTGCCCCAGAGGCAGTGTGGAACAGCCCTGTCCTCTGCGCTCTGAAGCGGAGCATGGAGCAACCGAAAAGGGGCATTCTGGGGGGCGTTCCAGGGTGGGGAGGGTGGAAATGCCTGTACGACACATCCAATGTGTCGTACAGCAGCCTCCTCCCCTGCTCCATCCTCCTGCGGCTCGACAGCTGCAGTCAGATGTCTAGCCAAAAATGCAGGGCAGGAGAAGTGCAAAGGGAATGATCCTCTCTGTGCTTCTCCTGCTCTGCATTGGATAGGTGGTCGCCTCTGAGTTCAGAGGCGGCCGTCTATCTGGATAGGATTGCGCCCTTAAAGTTCCTGAACTATCTTTGTTAGTAGATCTTTAGAATGTTCTACAGTTACTGGGAAGTCTCTCCTTCATGGGTCAAGTTTGGTAAACCTGATTGGTTCAGGTTAAAACAGAAACAAAAGCACAATTTCACCAAAGTATTTGGAGTTGATAACTTTCTCTGATAACTTATTTAGTTTCAACATTATTTTACTAGAAGTCATCAAAGTAAGTTTACCTACAACCCAAGAATGATACAATTAATTTTCAGGAAAAATGAATTTGCTTTTATGAGATGCCTGTGAAATTAAATTGAGTTGTTCTTGAAAGGTATGTATGTGTATACATACATACGTATGAAATCTGCCATTTTCCCTCTCCCATTGGCTTCATAGTACATTTGGTTCTTTTAAGACAGAGTGGGCAACTTGTGATCTTCTGGATGTTTTGGCTTACAATTCCCTAGCCCTAGCAAGCATAGCCAATGGTGACTGACGATGGGAGTTGTAGGCCAAAACATCTGGAGGGCCACAAGTTGCTCACTCCTGTTTAAAGATTTCTGGTTGGGAAAGCACATACTCATCCTCCATTTTTTCTCTCTCCTGATGGCAATCTTGATAACAAACAATAGCAGTTCCAGTAAATTTAAGGTGGATTTCCAGTGTGTGTGAGGGGGTTCAGTTGGGAAATTTTAAAAGTTTGATTCACTGTGTTACTATAAATCATATACCCTCCTTGGGAATAAAAATGAGAGATCAAAAATCTCTGTATTAACATACTTTTTCAGTTTAAAAATATCTATGTTTTACACATAGTACTTTTCTTGTGATATGGTTTTGCGTTAGTCCAGTTTCTGTTTTTCCTTGCATTTTCTGTATGTCAGCAAAACAGGGAAACCTTTTTGACCTAATCATGGATAGAGGGGCCTTGAATAATTGGTCAACAATCACCACCTAAAAAGAAAATCGGCATACAAAAGGATAGAATAGACTGGAATGTCTGAAAGCTTCCGACTCTCACAGTTGAGTGCAATATAGACTCTGCAATGAGGCAAACTGCGAGACGAGCCTGCAACAAACAGCCTGATTAATTTTCTGCTAGTCTGAAATTACCATCTGTGTATCTAGTGTTGTTTCCAAAATAGATCTTTCAAATTCCTCATCCTTGATCTGCCAAGAAAATAATTTATTGGCCTTTTCACCTCGTTCATATAAAAGTGCACTTGAGTGTGGCAAATGCTTACAGATCTGATTCTCAGACAATTTGTTACATTCCACCCAGAACCCATTTATAAATTATCAAATATTAGAGAATATTTTACACTAGGGCAAATAAGTTAAGTGTTTCACTCTTAGCAAAATGTCATCGGCTCCTGGACAGTCTGCTTTCCATCCCTTTTTTCTCTTCATTATTGCCCAGCAGCAAATTTCCTTGGGTTACTAATACAAAGAATCCTGGTGGCTGGTTCTGAACTCATAATGGGGCAACTGCAAATAAGTAGGCAGCTGGTTGTCTGTAGCTTTCAGGAAGGTGGTACCACATTGGCACATCTGGGGAGTGGCAACAAGCAGCCAACTTCCCATGTGGATGATGTCACCTTGCAGGTAGTTTATGAGTGGCCTCCACGCAACAAAGTCATAGTGTTCATGTACCATTAATTATAATACTCATCATGTTGTTGTTGCAACCCCAAAATGTGTTGTCTCTTTTTCCATGTTTTGTCGCTGCTTTCAGTTCACAAAACAGAGCTCTCTTATGCCTATGACCAAAATAAGAGTACTGCTGAATTAGGCCAGAAGTATGTCTAGTTTAGCATCCTTTTTCTATAGTAGTGCCCAGCGAGGTGCCTCTGAGAAGTCCACAACCAGAGCATGTGGTTATGGATTAAAGGGGTATAGAATATGGTCCAAGTGCGCTCCTCCTCAGTTCCAATTATGACTCTAACTTGTTTTAGTTATACCACTACCATAAGATACTCTGCCTCGTTTTAGCTATACCGCTACCATATTCCATACCATAGAACAGCTCCAACAGTGGAGTCTTCTGCCTGTGCATCTGCCATGGTGGCAGTGTCTCTAGCACTCCATCAATGTAGCAGGACTTTCACCAAATCTTATGTCCCACTCAGCTAGTGGATCTTGAGTCTAGGATTGCTCTGTGAACTTCCATTCCTATGCAGGCTTGCTTAGAAGTAAGACCCACTGAGTTCAGTAAGACTTATTTCCAAATAAATGAGCACAAGATTGCAGGCATAGGTTTGGGGAAACAGCTATGTTTTTGGTTTGTTCTCAATGCTGATTGGACTGGGGTGTGTGTGATTTATTTATTTATTTGTTCAATTTATATACCACCAAACTGGCAAATGCTGTAGAGGTGCTTTACAATCACAAGTTCCGTCATGGTTGATGATGGAACTTCTTATGGAACTGCTGCTACGTGCTTACATGTAAACATATGTGCCTGAATTAATGCTTTTACAGTGTAATCTTAATCATGTCTACTCAAAAGTAAGCCCCATTGGGTTCAAGAGGGCTTACTCTTAGGTAAGTGGGTATGCGATTGCAACCTTAAAAACTATTTTTGTATTAAGCATTTCAGAGTTATACACTCAGAGAAAAAGCAATCAACCTTCAAAGAGATGGAACAACAATAACAAAGTACACTTTGCTAGAAAATAAGTATAAAAACAGAGTGATACATAAAAGCATAGTCACTAGACGACATTCTTTAACATTATGAAGAGATCACATCTTCCAGAATGTGGTCTGAGACTGAGCAAAAACCTGCGTGTCCGGGTTTCTTTTAGCATACAATATGAATGGGAGCCGCTGCTCAATAAAGTGATCATTCTATGCCACAACATAAACTACATGAAATTGCTGTTTGTCTTTGTAAATAGACAGGTTATTGTATGGATACTGTAAGTCTCCAGTGTCCTTTTCTGCAAAGGAAACTGATCCTATAAAGGTTATGTTGAGCTTTTCACTGCTCAAGAGGAAAGACAGAGCAAAGAACAATATTTTAGCAAGTAGAGGTTAAATTGCCTCCTTTTTTCTGAAGCCAGCACATATTGCCTAAACCTGACTCAGATAGAGCTAAACCTTCCTCACCATTGTAGACAGATGATGACACTTTTTATTTGGCTTATGTGATCCAGGTCATATATGATGACACTTTCGATTTGGGTTATATGATCTAGGTCAAAGCTGAATCAAGATGGAAAGAGTAAACATGAAACCACAGTGGAAAAATGTCTAGTTATTTTGGATTCTTCAAGCATGCCAACAAATGCTCCGCTTATTTCCAAGACAACAACAACCCCCGTAAAAGATGGCATATTTTATTGTTCTGTAGGCATTGCTGTTGTTGTCTTTTTAATTGTCTAATCTTAAATAAATGAATTATGCTACTCTTTATTAATGCAGCAAAATCTTGTACATAATTTCCCTCTCAGTAAGAATTCCACAAGAGACAAATCACATTATAATTGCACTGCATAATAAACAAGTAAAGCCAATTATGAATCTATGCTGCTGTCAAACTCTTGACCTATGTCCCTTTTGTGCATTGCTATTTCCTTGAGGGCCCAGAGTGCTAGACGTGGCAGCAGACTGACAGCCGAATTCTATGCCGAATTAGGCGCCCGTAACACCATTAAAATAAATGAGCTTAGAAGTGCCTAACTCAGTATAGGATCAGGGTGTGAGTCAAATGCTTTACTTTCATTCTGTAATACTGCGAGGCACTGTTTGCAACTAGGTTACCAGCCAAGAAAGGTTTAATATTTATTATACTATTAGAAGTGTTTTCAAGATTTGGAAAGGCTAAACAACTAATCAACAAATAGTCCTTTTTACCACACTAAAATGGAATAGAAACCAGTGTCTACCGCTCTCTATTTCTTCAAGCACAATTTATATGAACAATGCTGTTCTGACGATTGATTAAATAGCCATGATTCCTGCGTGCATTGAGAGCTTGTGCTTATTACGGTTGAGTTTTTTTACCATATTTCAGCCTTCCCCAACCTGGTATCCTCCAGATGTGCTGGACTACAACTCGCTGGGCATTTTATTTATTTATTTATTTATTTATTTATTTATTTATTTATTTATTTCATTTCTATACCGCCCAATAGCCAAAGCTCTCTGGGCGGTTCACAAAAATTAAAACCAAACAACACACAATAAAACAATTTAAAATATATAGAACATTAAAACCACAATATAACAACACAACCACAATAAAACCTAGCAGCAGTACAGGAATTTAAAATACAGATTTAAAACAGCAAAGATAAAAATTTAGAAAGCTAAAAAGCCTGGGAAAATAAAAAGGTCTTCACCTGGCGCCGAAAGGAGTACAATGTAGGCGCCAGGCGAACCTCACTAGGGAGCTCATTCCAGAGCCGGGGTGCCACAACAGAAAAAGCCCTCCTCCTAGTAGCCACCCGCCTCACTTCCTTTGGCAGGGGCTCACGGAGAAGGGCCGCTGATGATGATCTTAAGGTCCGGGCAGGCACATATGGGAGGAGGCGATCCTTCAGGTAACCTGGCCCCAAGCCGTTAAGGGCTTTGAATGTTAACACCAGCACTTTGAATCGGGCCCGGAAATGGACCGGCAGCCAGTGCAGCTGGAAAAGTACTGGCGTAATATGAGCTCGCAGGCCAGTCCCTGTTAACAATCTTGCTGCCCAATTTTGGACCAGCTGAAGTTTCCGAACCGTTTTCAAAGGCAGCCCCACGTATAACGCATCGCAGTAATCCAGATGAGAAGTTATCAGAGCATGGATAACTGTAGCTAGGCTATCTCTGTCCAGATAAGGGCGTAGTTGGTATACCAGCCTAAGCTGATAAAAAGTGCTCCGTGCCACTGAGTTCACCTGTGCCTCAAGTGACAGTTCTGGATCCAAGAGCACCCCCAAACTACGAACGTGATCCTTTAGGGGGAGTGCAACCCCCTCCAGAACAGGTTGAATATCACCTAGCCGGGCAGACGAACCACCCACTAACAGTACCTCCATCTTGTCTGGATTGAGTTTCAGTTTATTAGCCCTCATCCAGTCCATTACCGTGCCCAGGCACTGGTTCAGAACAGCCACTGCCTCACCTGGGTTTGATGAAAAAGAGAGGTAGAGCTGGGTGTCATCCGCATATTGATGGCACCTCAGCCCACACCTCCGGATAACCTCCCCCAGCGGTTTCATGTAGATGTTAAACAGCATGGGGGATAAAATAGAGCCCTGTGGAACCCCATGGCACAATTGCCATGGCACAGAGCAATAATCCCCCAGCACCACCTTCTGGAATTGGCCATCCAAGTAGGAGCAGAACCACTGTAGTGCAGTGCCTCCAACTCCCAACCCAGACATCCTATCCAGAAGGATACCATGGTCGATGGTATCGAAAGCCGCTGAGAGGTCCAGGAGAATCAACAGGGTCGCACTCCCCCTGTCCCTCTCCCGGGACAGATGACAGAAGTCATCCCACAGGGCGACCAAGGCAGTTTCTGTTCCAAAACCAGGCCTGAAGCCCGATTGAAATGGATCTAGATAATCCGTTTCATTCAAGAGTGCCTGGAGCTGTCCTACAACCACCCGCTCAAGCACCTTGCCCAGGAAGGGGATGTTGGCCACTGGCCTATAATTATTAACATCCTCTGGGTCCAGGTTAGGCTTTTTCAGGAGTGGTCTAATTACTGCCTCTTTTAAAGCAGCAGGCACCACTCCCTCTCTCAAGGAGGAATTTACAACCTCCTGGACCCAGCCGGACAACCCCTCCTTGTTTGATTTAATAAGCCATGAAGGGCAAGGGTCAAGCACACAAGTGGTCGATCGGACTTGGCCAAGCACCTTGTCCGCATCCTCAGGCCTCAGTAACTGAAACTCATCCAATAAAACTGGACCAGATGGTGCTCTGAACGCCTCTACCAATGGAACTGCATTAATGGTGGTGTCCAATTCATGACGAATCTGAGCGACTTTATCCTCAAAGTGCCGCGCAAACTAGTCACAGTGTGCTACCGAGGGTTCCACCGTCTCTCTCCCTGGCCCAGAATGTAACAGGCCACGAACCACTTGGAAAAGCTCCGCTGGACGACACTGAGAAGATGCAATGCTGGTGGAAAAGAACTGCCTCTTTGCCACCCTCACCGCCACAGAGTAGGCTCGATAGTGGGCTCTTACCTGTGTTCGGTCAGACTCAGCACAAGTTTTCCTCCACCTGCGTTCTAGCCGTCTCCCCTCTTGCTTCATTGCTGTCAGCTCAGGTGTATACCAAGGAGCTGGCCGGGCTCTGCTCAGAGGGAGAGGGCGCTTGGGCGCGATTGTGTCAACCGCCCGAGTCATCTCTGCATTCCACAGAGCGACCTGGGCTTCGACAGGAGCACCAGCCATACCAGCAGGAAAATCCCCCAGAGCCCTCTGGAATCCATTGGAATCCATTAATCTCCGGGGGCGGACCATTTTAATAGGTCCCCCACCCTTGCAGAGGGGAAAGGCCGCCAGAAGTCTAAACCTCAGCAGGAAGTGATCTGACCATGACAAAGGGACAGATGTTAATTCCTCCACTTTCAGATCACCATCCACCTGCCCAGTTGAGAAAACCAGATCAAGCGTGTGTCCTTTTATATGCGTTGGGCCGATGACATGTTGGGACAGCCCCATGGTTGTCATGGCGGCCATGAAATCCTGAGCCGCCCCGGATACAGCGGCATCGGCATGGAAGTTGAGATCCCCCAGGACCATCATCCTAGTGGTCCTCAACACCAAGTCCAAGACCACCTCCGTCAGCTCAGGCAGGGAGTCTGATGGGCAGCGGGGTGGGCGGTACACCAACAGAATCCCTAATCTGTCCCGGGTACCCAACACAAGGTACAAACACTCAAGATCTGCACTCGAATGAGCAGGAAGCCTGGAGAGGGAGATTGAATTCCTATAGACCACGGCAACCCCACCTCCCCGACCCGCAAGTCGGTGTTGGTGCTGCACCGAGTACCCAGGAGGGCACAGCTGGGAGAGAGTGACCCCTCCCAGTTCCCCCACCCAGGTCTCAGTAATACATGCCAGGTCAGCTCCCTCATCCACAATCAAATCATGGATGAGGGAGGTCTTATTTTGGGCTGACCTGGCATTCAGCAGCAGCACCACCAAAACTGAGGGCAGACTGGTAAGGCTGCCAGGAACCATCAGGTTGGGGAAAGAACCCGAAGAGGGGACAGCTGTAAGGTGTCTAGCCCCTCTTCTCCTCAGCTGGCCTGTTAATCCCCCAACGCCCTACCTCCCCCTGCGCGTGACCACAGTTATGGTGGCACCTCCCCCACCCCCTGAGTTGCCCAATAGTCCTCCCAGGCACATATTAAAATATTAAGATATAAAATACACAACAGTTTAAAAGAATATAAAAGAGATAAAAGAGAACAGCAGCTAAGAAGGAGCAGATAGTCCACGTTTGCCCCTTCCCCTTGTCTTTAAAGCTGCTGCCCTCTGCTGCTGCTGCTATTTGCTGCTGGTATTGTGGCTGCTGGTGTCTCTGGAGAGGCAGGTGGGTAGATCTTCAGGTTCTATGCGACTCCAAGTGCGACGCTAAGTGCGCACTTAGCGTCGCACTTGGCGCGATGCCGAGGCGCTGCCTCTGGCAGCCCCGCCTTAAGTACCTGTGGGCGGGGGCAGAAGCAGGCTCAGGCTCACCCGGTGCAGCTGCTGGCTGGTCCTCCTTCCCGAGCAGCCTCTGGCAGCCCCGCCTTAAGTACCTGTGGGCGGGGGCGGGGGCAGAAGCAGGCTCAGGATCACCTGGTGCAGCTGCTGGCTGGTCCTCCTTCCCGAGCAGCCTCTGGCAGCCCCACCTTAAGTACCTGTGGGCGGGGGCAGAAGCAGATGTGAGTTGTCATCTGGAGGGCATCATATGGGGAACCATATGGGGGAAGGGCACCACCCGAATATGCATTATTAGTTCAATGGGCTTTTATTTCACAGAAATATGGTACTGTCTTTACCATCAGATGGATAGTTATATTTGGTATAAGCATCTTGTGCAACATTTGGCACTTCATAAAAAATAATCTCTGCTTGCAATCCTATACACACTTATCTTGGAGTAAGTCCCATTGAATTCAATAGGACTTACTTCTGAGCAGACATGTATCAGACTGCACTGTCAGCTGGCTGCTACTGGAGTGAAAGAGAGAGTTTCCCGTGTGTGGATTTCTACATCAAGACTTTAGTCCTGCCCACTATTACTTGTCACTTCAGTGAAACCTACTATTCGAATGGACAGACAGATGCAAAGTAGACAGGCTCTTGCACCATTCAAAATGGTTGTTCTAGAAGAAGATATTTTGGCAGAAGAAGCTGGTTGTGTAGGAATGAGAAAAGCTGCACTTTTTGAAATTTCCTTGGCTATACATCAGTGCTTTGAGTGCAATTTTTAGTTAGAAAGGTGGGCTACTAATCAAATAAACCGAATAAATAAACCTCTTTCAGCCCAAGAGCCAAATTCAATTTCGGAGACGCTCTTGGGGGCTTTATTCCAGTGGTGGGTGGAGCTGAAGGCACAGGGTATGGGGCCGACAATATAAAAAGATACCAGCATAGTTTGGCTTAAGGGTGTTTCTACATTAAGAAAACCCACCGCAAAACCCCATATCCTTTCTGGAGCTTCCTGCTTTTGGTTTCTTCGCGGGATTAGGAAGGGCTTCTTTACATGACAGCCACTTCGCAGCCATCCGTGGTTTTCTCCCAGAAAATGCAGATTTCTGAGGAGGCGTTTTGCTGTGATTTTTTTGGTTTGCTGAGGGTTTCCCCACGGTTGCGAGCCATCTATCTCTTCCCCGAACTGACTTCACATTTTGCGATGGGCGTGTTATAGGTGTGCATAGTGCTTGTGTCACTCTGTGATGCCCCCTTAGGCCCCCCATCCCTTTGCAGCTGCGCAGTTACAGAGTCACAGAGGGGCATTTTCATTTATTTAATCACACTTTTGCAGCTTCGTATCTTCACAACAGTTGCTTTCGGACTCAGTGCCCAGGGGCCGGGGGGGTCTTGGGGGAGGACCAACTTCTCTCCGGCCTCCATTTTGGAGCGATGGGTAGGCACGTACTGCTCACGCAAACCATCGCAAGAGTTTCAGGCTGGGTAACTGACAAACAGATGGCATGCAAGTGAAGGAGCACAGAGCACCCACTTTTTACCTAATGAGGGACAGAAAGACACAACAGAACACCTAAAATACAAAATAGCTATTGCAGTGTCGCACCCCCACACTCATGGGCTGCACAGCTGTGCATTAAAGTATAATGGCAAAAAAAGGGGCACGGTGGAGTCTGTTAGTGAAGTGTTCAGTAAATCACGGGTGTATACCTCCAGCAGCTAATTCAAAGCTGCAATGCTGCGCAGTTGCGATGGGCTGGGGGGTGGGGTGAAAGTGGTGCCATGTAAATGGGGCCCCAGGGAGCAAAGAAAGGGATTAGACAAAAATCCAAATGAAAGAGAACAATGCCCTAAGTATAAGGAGAATAATGCATAGATGCAGATGCCATTCAGTAGACTTCGCAAATACAGAACTGGGAGTGTAAAAGCACTATGAAATAAAATGTTATGATGAACAAAGTTCTGGTTTTTCCTGACTGGGAATTAAAAAATTTGAATCTAGGGTCATTGGAACTTGCATGGCTAGTGTGAAAATTGATTATGTTTCAGAAACAAGAATCAGATTACTGGCTATTGATCAGGCTTGGAAATGGCTGAGGTTTGTGGCATTTTGTCACTGAAAAGAAAATATTATATAGCCGATTAATTGCAAGTGTGTGTGTGTTTATATAAGCAAGGTCAGTTATATCACACACCCATACACTAATTTAAATTAACTCAGTGAGGCTTGCTTACAAATAAACATGAATGGGATCAGACTACCACTTTATACATGAAATTATTACAACCTATTTTAATTTTGCAGTTCACAACCTGAACCACAAGAGGGAACCAAACAAATATGCAGTACTACAAAACACATAGGTATAAAGAAATACATAACATATTCCAACGTGATATTATCATCATCATCATCATTACAATTTATAACCTGTGCCTTCAGCACAGCACACAAGTTCTTGCAAGTTGGTTCACAATAAAATAACAAAAACAATCAAAATAACCACGTAAGACCAGTAAAACAGCAGTGTAAAACAAATAAAACATAATAAATAAGACAACATAAATAAAAATGTTCACAGTGGCTTAAAACGTGCATGAAGTTAGAATGGGCTTTAGCTTGGGGTACTGCATTATTGCTGGATACTTAGGTGACATCAGTATGTTGTGGTGCCTTTCTCAAGTTTTGGCTGGCACTCCAGAATCCCTTCTTGGAAGCAAATGACCTTGTCACAGATATTCATGCCCAGGTAATATCCTGCCTGGATTACTGTAATGTGTTGTATTATGCTGCCTTGGGAATGGATCTGAAAATTTCAGCTGGTTCTCAATGTGGCAGCCAGACTGTTAACAGGGATGGGGAACCTATGAGCTATTATGCCAGTACTGAAATTGCTGCCTTGGCTACTGGTTTGTTTCCAGGCTTAATTCAAGGTACTGATTCTGGCCTTTAAAGTCTGAATTGGCCTGCGCCCAGGGTATCTGAAGATTGCTTTTCCCTGTCTTCACATGATCCTATAAAGCAGGTTTGCAGGAACTGCTTCAGGCTCGTTGGGTCTACTTTGGTTTTTACAAGAACACTGAGGTCTACCAAGTGGAGCCAGGTGCAAAACAGTGGCTCAAGAGGCTAAGAATTAAGAAACAGGGTGCCTCTGTGCACATGCTCAGCCCAGGAATTTGTGATCAATACCAGGGCCGTCTTTTCACACAGGTCCTTTCACACACAAAATCCACTCCTAGTTTTCCCTTGAGCATTCTTTTTCGGCAATGTAATTTAGGAGAAAAAAGCTTTTTAGTTGTTGCTATTGTTAGACTATTAGGAGTCCAGAAACTCTTGCTGATCTACTGCAAATTACCCAGAAATCTACCAGTAGATCCTGATTTACCTTCTGCCAACCCCTACTGTAAAGAAATTAGGGTCTTAATGTGAGTCCCTTCTCCAGGTGTTCCTGCCTTCTGAGGTTAGCTACCAGAGGGTGGCTGTTGGAGAGAGGACCTTCTCAGTGGAGGCACCCAAATTGTAGAACTCTATTCCTAAGCAGGTGCACATAGCACATTTCTTACTATCTCTGAAGCACCAGATAAAGTCCATCCTGTTTTCTTAGGCTTTAACAGCATACAAAGCTACCTTTTTATTATATGTTCCCCCTGGTTTGTGATCTGTTTTTACTGGGTTCTGGCTTGTTAAATATATTGGTCTTATGCTGCCTGTTGCTGCTTTTATTGACTGGGATCACACAACCCAGCAATCCACAGTTCACAACCCAAGAACAAACGATTGGTTCTCTTTGTGGATTGTTCATGGTTAACAAACCATGGTTTGTTATTGCAGCTGGGTTTACATAACTCGGCAACCCATATTTCAACAATAATCCATGGTTCAATAAGCTTGGTTCAACAAGCTTGAGTGTGGGTTGTTGTGTAGTGTGAACCCGTTGTGAACCCAGTTGTGTGAACAACCGTGTTGTTGTTATGTTTTATTCTGTCATTTTATTCTTAGCTGCCTTGAAACATATGTTGAATGGTGGGATAGAAATCTTAAAATAAAATACAAAGATTACAAAGCCTGGGAGAATAAAGAGGTCTTAGCTGGCACAAAAATGACATCAATGTAATTGCCAGGCAAGCTTCTCTGAGTATAACATTCCAAAGACAGGGTACCTCACAATCAAGAAGGCTCTCTCCACTGTAACCACCTTGCCTCAGAAGGTAGGGACACACAGAGGAGAGCCTCATATACAGTCTCAGTGATGAGGCAGACTAGTATAGGAAAACATGGTCCAACAATGGATGTGGTTATTTGGTTAATTCTAATTAGGAATGGCAATACTAATCCTGTTTTATTAGCTGTATGCTTTTACAGGGAAATCCCACAGTTGAGTTACACCAGCTGAAAAGCTATGCTGGTGGAATGCAAGGTATGCTGCTGACATGACAAGTATGCCGATAGAACTGCCCAGATACGTTGGTGGAACACTCCACCAGTGTAGCTGAAATGCCAGCAAAGGCATATTGGCAGAATGGCAAAAATAGGATGACATTGTGAGACAAGGGTGGCACAAGGGAGGAGAGCACTTAAGCTCTATCCTATGTTCCTCCAGGCCATGGCCATGCCCTGGTGCAGCTTCACACCAACCTCTGACCTGGTGCAAATAACTTCCCTCCCATTTATTTCAATGGAGGGGGGAATTAAAAATAGCCACTTTTGCATCAACAACTGTTCTGCTGACATTGCCATGACAAAATATAGGATATGGTATAACCTTTTTCACACCAACCCAGATACCGCCATCCATATATAAAGAATACACAAGGAGACCACAACTTGGATGATAGGGCACACACTAGAGCTCACAAGGGGAAAGTCTGGTGAGGGAAAGTTTGTAGAAAGAGCACTTTGCACAAAGTAGCCTGTCTCTCCAGACCACGCCTGTGACTTTGAGAACGTTGCTAGCTCGTCTCTTCCTAGAACCTAAAAGGTACTTTGCCATCTGACTCCAGACACAAACACCCATTCCACTCTAAACTGGGGATGCCAGGAAAGAACACTTCACACAGGTAAGCAAGGGAAGGGGGCAAACATGCTCCAAAGCATGTCACCCTTTGGTCTCCCCAACACTCTCTTTGCCATATGTTACTACTGTTTCTTGTCTGAATTCATTGTTCTAACTTCTAATACTCTTTTTCCTCCCACCCCCACAGTCCAGCAGATAGCAATGTCTCCCATGCACAGGGGAGGCCCTCACCCCCCATTCTCCGGTAAGCTATTTGTATTGGCAAAGGCTAGGCACTCTGCTCTAACCCTTACTGTTGCTGGTCAAACACGAGCCCTTTGCTTTTCAGGATTACAGCTAGGATTCATGGAGCAGAACAAGCTGTCATCACACACAGAGCGTTAAACAGCCATCCCCAAGGGGGAAGGGGCAGATATGATATACTTAAGGTCATTGTAATCTCCCCCTCTCCCCCACTGGTGGAGGCTGCGGCATGGGGCACAGGTTTAAAAAAAAGAAAACACCTGGGGTCCTAGAGTGCAAGAGTGATTGTGGGGTGGGGGTGGCTCTGGAGCCCCCTACCTCTCACTACTTTTTTCTCATTTTTTCCCACCAATATTTTCTTTTTTTCAATTAAAAAAATGTTTTTACCTGTGTCTTTGAGTATGCAGAAATTATTGTGGATGGGGGTGTGGGGGCTCCTTCACCTCACTACTTTTTTATCCCATTTTTAATATTTTAACTGGTGTCCTGAAGGGGGGGATTGTGGTTGGGAGGGGGGCTACCCCTTGATACTCCCCCCCTTTTCCCCCACTTCTTTAAACATAGTCCCAGTCTGCCTTTCTGTAAAATGTGTTCTGCTGGAGCAGATAAATGTGGGTTCAAAGGAGTGGGTTTGTGTTGTGGTGCTCAGATCCCAGGGACCCATGTGAGTGGTGTGTCTTCTCCTTCCTTCCCTTTATGTGTGTTGTGTTTCAAAACGATGTTTGTGAGTAGATAAGGGGATTGAATTCCCTGCCTACATGGATTGGCTGTACCAGGGTTGTTGCTGTTGTGCCATTGGGGTTGTTAAGAGTATGGCTGCATGTGTTGTGTATGTGTTGTCCACTGTATGTGTTGTGATGCAGGTTGTGTGATGGGGATGTTTCCCATTGGGTTGAACTAATTGGCTGCCTCGGTATGTGGGTGTCTTCACCAGCACAGTCCCTGATTAGTGGGCTTGGCAGTGTTTCCAGGGATACTGGGGGAGTGTCTGTAATTTTCCCATATTTTTTGGAAATGTGACCTGTCTGGTTTTTTAACTCCTGTCCTGGGCTCAGCAAGCTTGGCATGTAGAGGCCATTCTACTGGCTTACTGGTAGTGTATCTCCACGATTGCTTGCCCGACCTCTAGGATAGTTTGGATGCTTTAAGGCTGCTAGCATAAGCACACTTCCTAGGGAGTATGACTGCAGTGTTTAATACATTAATTGGCTAGATTACTTATTATTATTTAACTGACTAAATGCTTTCAATTAATCAGGCAGCATATTTCTTTTTAAAATATTATTGTTAATACATGTACCTATAAAAACCACAGATGGCAAGCAACATCTGAAGAGAGTTATTTCTCCTTTTATCTCACACAGGAAGGAATGCCTCTTTTAAAAAAACTCCTGCTACAATGTGTGTACATGGTCTAAAAACAAAGTATGCTTCCTGCTTCAGAACTATTTTTACCCATATGAACATTTAATAGGTACATTAACAAATGTACTGAATGAAACTCATAATACAATTACGGTGCAATCCTATGCATGTTTAGACAGAAAAATAGTCCTACAACTCCCAGCATTCCCCAGCCAGCCATGATGGTTGGGGCATGCTGGGTGTTGTAGGACTTTTTTTCTTTCTAAACATACATAGGATTGTGCCTTTAGGACAGAAAACAATGAAAACTTTTGGCGCACCTTAAAGATCAACAAATTTATTCTGCCTTAAGCTTTTGTGGACAATAGTTCACTTCATCAGATGCATGGAGTGTTACGGAGAATTCCTGAGAATTTTATACAGTACATACGGGGGTGGGGGGATGAATTGTAAACAATGAGGTCAGAAGGAAATTTAATGCAGAATTTACCTCCAGGAAGGAGTAAACTCCACTGAGCTCAGTGGGACTTCCTTCTGAATAACCATGCTTATGAATGTGCTGGATGTGAGGTAAAAGGTAACTATCTACATTAACCTTTCTTAAGCATGGACCATGGATGATGGTTATTGTAGAGTTCAAAGTCTATCAAATTTAACGGCTAGAAGAATGGATGACTACATTGAAAATGTATCTTCACTTTCTTCTTCCTCCTCCTCCTCCCTCCCTGTGACACTGTGGGTGTCCATGGACTCCCAGCTGGTGGGAAGTAGACCACCTAGAATAGAGGTGGGCAACTTGTGGATCCAAGTACATTCCTCACCATTGGCTATGCTGGCTAGAGCTGAGAGTTGTAGGCCAAAACATCTGGAGGGCCACAAATTGCACACCCCGACCTAAAATCATTGTTACTTTTATTTATGTATTATTACATTTATATCCAGCCTTTTTTCCTCTTGCAAGGAACCCAACATGGCTTACATGGTCCTCCTCCTCTCCATTTTATTCTCAGAACAACCCTGAGAGTTGGGTTAGGCAGAGAGTTAGCGGCTGGCCCAAAGTCACCCAGTGCACGACATGGCAGAGTGGGGGCTAGAACCCGGATCTTCCGAGTCACAGGCCAACACTGTAACCACTATACCACACTGACTAGTAGTTTGCCCTCACTACATTACATTTGCTTCTTCTGACTTTTTGCCTCCCAGGAGAAAAAAATCCTGTCTAGGAGGAAAAGATGGAATAGCTGCACAATGCCTTTTGTAGTGCTAGCTGCTCTGGAAGCACCTTAGAGAACTCAAGAGGCATCCATTGAGAATCAAACTTCCTCCCACGTGCATAACCATATCCAGGGTTTTTTTTTTTGGTCATGCCAACGTCTGACATAGTTTCGTGAGAGCGGGACGGATATTTGTATATTTTATTATTACATTTATATCCTGCCTTTTTTCCTCTTGCAAGGAACCCAACATGGCTTACACGGTCCTCCTCCTCTCCATTTTATTCTCAGAACAACCCTGAGAGTTGGGTTAGGCAGAGAGTTAGCGGCTGGCCCAAAGTCACCCAGTGCACGACATGGCAGAGTGGGGGCTAGAACCCGGATCACCCGAGTCACAGGCCAACACTGTAACCACTATACCACACTGACTAGTAGTTTGCCCTCACTACATTGTCTCCAAACAGAGAGTTTTACATTTGCTTCTTCTGACTTTTTGCCTCCCAGGGAAAAAAAATCCTGTCTAGGAGGAAAAGATGGAATAGCTGCACAATGCCTTTCGTAGCGCTAGCTGCTCTGGAAGCACCTTAGAGAACTCAAGAGGCATCCATTGAGAATCAAACTTCCTCCCACGTGCATAACCATATCCAGGGTTCTATTTCTTGGTCATGCCAACGTCTGACATAGTTTCGTGAGAGCGGGACGGATATCTGTATATTTTATGTATTACTACATTTATATCCTGCCTTTTTTCCTCTTGCAAGGAACCCAAGGAGGCTTACATAGCCCTCCTCCTCTCCACAACAACCCTGTGAGGTAGGTGAGCCCGAGTCAGCGACTGGCCCAAAGTCACCCAGAGCCCGGATCTCCCGCGTCCCAGACCGTCACCGTAACCATTACACCACACTGGCTCTCCTATCTATGGGGTAACGAGACCAGAATAGAAGAGCTTGGCTTGTACACGCCGTGCCGTCAAGTACGTGCGCGCGAGCCGCCGCTCGGTCAGCGGGTGACGCGGCACCGCTCAACGGCCTCTCTACGCCCTCGTGACCGCGATGCCGTGAGAAGATCTCCTCGCGACGGTGGGCCGAGCCCGCAGGGCAGGGCGGGAGGAGAGCCCTGCGTTTCCTTAGCAACGGCGGCGCTGGGAGGCAGGCCGTAGGAAGTCCGTTGGGCCGCTCTTCCCCGCCCCTCTCGGCGATCACGTGACCAGCCTTCTGGTGCTGTTTGCCGTCCGCTTCCGGGAAGAGCCGGATTGTGAGGGAACAGCGGGAGGGCGGGTGAGTACGGTGCGGGCAGGCGACGGCGACTGTAGAGGTAGCAACGGTTCGGTGACATGTCGGCCAACAACGTCGGTTACAACGAGCAGGCCGGGGATGCTCAGCCCGAGGTGGGCCAAGAAGCAGCGCCCACCGCCCCTTCCTCTGCTCTGGCGGCCTTCGGGCTCTTCAGTAGCGACACCAACAAGTAAGTAAAGAGCGGCCGAAGAGGGAGTGAGGCGGGCGTGGGCAGCACTTTGGGCGGCCAGAGGCCGGGCTTCCCTTTTCAGGAACCTTTCCCCGTCCTCCGAAGAGACCAGAAGCTGAATCACCGGTGGTTCTCTCTTCTTTCTGTTCTCTCTCCCCGCCCCTCCGCCGAACTTTAGGTCACGAATACGCTGTTTGTGGTCTGTGCCTTAAACTTACCTAAGTAGTTGTTTCTAACTGACCGACACGGCTACCTGAGATTTTTGTCTGCCTTGAATGTATGAGTAAGGAAAAAGTTGATTCTGGATTGTTCTTACTATGGTGGGAGAAATTTTTGAACGAGGTTTGGTTGATCGTCATTATGGCGACCACCTACTGAGTGGGGCTGTCACGGTGCTTCTTGATCTGCCCAACCTCTTGAAAAAAAGTTTGGTTATAGGATATAAATACAAGGAAAGGGGCATGCTAAAATGGAATGGCTACAAAGTGCCCATTGAGAGCAATGTAAGAACTATCTCCAAAATCTCTCTTTTCTGATTACCCACTTTTAGCTGTAATCCTAAACACATTTACTAGGGAGTAAGTCCTATGTGGTCAGTAGGATTTTCTTCTGGGTAAGCAGGAGTATGATTGTGTTATTGAGGGATCGGAAAGATTTGGGATCAGGAAAACACTGTGGCAGAAGTTATCCTGGAATGGTGATGGGATCACAGCATTATTTCTTGACCCACACTGTACTTTGGATTGGCCAGCGTGGAGAGCCTGGACAAACCTTTGGTTCATTGGGTGTGTGTGTGTGTTAATTTCTTATGACTGCTCCTGCCTGCCTATGGAATCTTTTCCATTGTTATACCAGCCTGTCAATATTTCTAGCATTATAATAAAAAAGATTATAGTTGGGACATACATTGCAGCAATGTGCACTTTTTCTCTTCTCTTTCCCTGATGTTTTTATTTTCTGACATTTGACTAAAATGGGGGCTCCATTCCCACAAGGATGGGGTCTTGTGCCTTCTTGATAGTTCCCAAATATCCATTGTTTTTAGAAGAGTTCCTTTATTCTGTTTTATCTCCTCTGTAAAGTATACTGGAGATCCTTTTTTTGGGGGGGGGAAGACTTCAGTTTCATAAAACCTGATAGAGCAATACTCTGGTGCTTGTTATGTTAACGTTTCAGCTTTGACAGTGCATTTCCTATGTCCATTCCTTTCAGTAGCTTCCAAAGGATATTAACAATTAAGTAAATTTCAGATATTGCTTATAAAAAACAAGTGTCATGCATAGAATACTTAAATCTGCTGGTTATTGCTTTATAAATCTTTTGTCCAATGTGAGTGAGTAGTCTGTCCTTTTGAATCATGCAAAAATTAATTTAGAATGGTTTTTAATGATCAAAAGACGTTTCTTACAAGACAGTGCAGTTCATTTGTAACAAAACCAATAGCCAAAATCAGAAGGTATTATGTGTTTTCAACTCAAATTTCAAAAGAATTTCAGTTCATAAACATTTCCCTTCTGATGCATAATAACTATATAGTGGGATAATCTTGATAGCGTTCTTGCCTGAGAATAACTGGCCACGTTATTTAGCCAGTTTATAGTTTTGTTTACCCATACAGACATGCACATGTGTTTGGGAATGGATCCTACATAGATGATTTCCTGATTTTGCAGAAGTGGAAATTAAGGGCAGTATCCAATTGCGTGCTTGCATCCCCACCAGTTCTGTTGCGCCCTGCTGATTCCCTTCTGCAAGTGGCATCCATCACTTGCAGAACAAGCTTTAGGGCAACCAGAAATGAGAGAAAACCCTAGTTTCTGGAATGGGGCAGGTCAGTGGAGCTCGCATAAGGAAGCTCTGCCGACCTGTCCCGATCCAGAAATGAACGTTTCCTCTCATTTGGGTGCTTCCTCTAGGAAGTGTTAAATCTCTGTTGCAGAAGTGGTGGGTCCCGCTTGTGCAATGGAATCAGTGGGACCTACTGCTGAACAAAGGGGCTTTCTTGCAAGTAAATATGCATGGTATTATAGTCTTAATCTCTAACCTGTTATCTCTTTGATTTGTCTCCTGCAGTATGCTGTTCTTTGCCATAAATTCTTTTACTTTTGTTATATAGATGGTACTCCTTGCTTTCAGTCTTCCTTGACATGTCACTTTGAAATAAAGAAAAGTGGAATATAATTATAAATAAATAAATATGCTCAACTCTTGTGAAACCTCAATGTCCTAATCCTGTCTAGGGCACAAAATGCTGATGAATAGTTTAGAAGTATTAATAACATAACTTCTGATTTACACTTTATTTTCTACCAACATTGAAAAATACTACTTTTGAATGACTGGATATTTAATTTTATGTGAATTTCACTCCCCAAACAAAATTTGGTAGCTAGTACTCAACCCATTCAGAAGTGGCGCTGACAAAGATCTTAAGATATAAGCGTTAGGGCCAAACTACACTTTATCTTAAAAGTGTAGTATGATGTTGTGTGGTTCTTTAAAAAAAACACAACAACTTTAAATAGCAGCTCTGGGGAGGTGCCAATCAGGATTGGGACTGTAGTGAGCAGGGAGGGTTTTTAAACCTTTTTCTTCCACACAGTGGTCTTGATGAAAATCTGTCTTTTCCAAGCTACTATTGTGTCAAGAGAAAAGCCACTGTTAGTGCCAATGGCAGCTTCTCCCCTGAAGAGTAATGCGGGCAGGGCAAATTTCTTGGGAGGAAATTGTTTAAAAAGCCTTCTCCTTAACTCTTCCCCACCCCACCCCTGGCAGCTGCTGTTTACATTATTAAAAAATATAGTGCAATACCAAACTATATGTTTAATTTTACATTTCGTTTGCCCCTTAAAGTTTTGTAGCAAGAATATTTAAAGTGGCCCTATGGTTTCTGTGATATTGATATGGGAGGAGTTATTAATACATTTGATGGCTCATTGAAGAAAGTGGAATTGGAAGATAGTGCACGTTAGAATATGTCAAAAACACTGTTTTTGGTTGGCAGATCTCACAGGTACAATATGGTGCCTTCCAGATGTTTTGGACTTTAGCTCCCATCAGCCCTAGCTAGCATGGCAAATTGACAGGAATGCTGGGAATTGTAGTACAAAACATGTGGAGGGTACCAGGCTCGGGAAGGCTGGTCAAAGGACTTGTAGAGCTTTGTGCAGGAGGCAATTCCATTTAGTGTTAAAATTCATTTGTTATGTAATCTATATTGGCAGCCTTGTTTTAATATGTCTTTTAATTACTAAATAAGATTTCATTACATTCCGTAAATTAGGAAGTGTTGTTAATGAATTGTGTGTTTTTGTAATCCAGATGTTTCCTCTGTTTATATCTAATAAAATGTATCAGTACAATTTGACATTTTCAAAGAGTTGCTGCTGTAAGTGAAGCATTTGCTTCTGAAATTGTTGAGTTTATAGATAAAGTTGAGAATATTAGCTTTTATTTTTTAAAAATGTTGTGCATAATCATTATGAGCACGCAGGCAAATGTTAGATTATCAAGGGAAATGCTTATAGTAACTCATAGTTTTGGGTTGCTGATGGTTCATCTTGGATTTAAGAGAACATTGGTAATTTACCTCCAAAATACATTAATTTGTTATAAGTGGGATGTAGATGCTTCATGCAAGCTGATCCAGAGGATTATTGCCAACAGATTTTGTATTGCTAAAACCTCAAGGAGAAAGATAAATGTTCATGCTTCCAAGAAAAGAAATTGATTGACTATGCAGTATGAGATTGCATAGTCTATACTCTACCTTGTACTCCTTTATTTACTGCAGGCCATCACGTTCTGAAGAGATCCCAGCAACAGTCTGTAAATCCTCTGCTTATGTTAAGTGTTGAACTTGGTTAGTTGCAATCTGACACCTAGTAGTTACTCATTAATTAATTTGTCTATAATGGAATTTACATATCTCACAGATAAGTGGCATCACAAGACCGCATCCTATTTTTTGTTTGTTTGTTTAGGCCACTATCTGAAGTGACTATAATACTTGTACTAATCACTACACTTTCTGTGTTTGACTGAGAATTAGTTATATTTCCATGCATTGGATAGTTTTTCTACACATTCCAGCATGGGCAGTTTCCATACCCAGCTGTTCATCTCATTAAAATGCTGCCTGCATGTGGAATGCTCCCCCTCTTCTGTGGGATTTCTCATGAGATTGACCAGAGCCTGAGCATCTTTTGAGAGTACTGTAATCCTTTTTTAATCAGGCTAGTTTCTGGTGGCCTGTTGATGCTAGAGGTGGTAGTGATAGTTACGTGTTTGTTTTTTGTTTCTGCTCTTTCATTTATATGCTATTTTACTAGAAAATCATTGTGAGTAAAACTAAAGTCAAGTTTAACCAGAGCAGAATAAATGTTTTAAATGATAGAGTTTACGTATTTTTCATTTATATATGATTATATATATATATATATATATATAATCATTATACGTGATGGATGTTGTAAGGCTGTAATGTTTCCAACCATATACTGCTGTGTTGATTTTCCAAAAAAAACAAAATCATATTTAGTTCTTTCTTCTCTCTCTCTTCTACTCCAGCCAGTTCTATGACCTATGGCCCCAGAGGTTATCAGTCAAATGAATTATGTGATTTAAGCAGGCCTTGAAAGCATGTTGTCGCTATAAGTAGCATAAGACTTTCGTTAGAAATGTGGATGAAGTATGAGATATTGAGGGAAATGGATTTGAATGAAGGCATAGCTTTTATACATTAGAAGTTTTCCCCTACATCACTGAAGGCTAGAAGCATGCAGTGTCAAAAAAACAGAATGAAGGCTGCTTCATGCAGTACAATAGATGCTGCATGTGAGATTCAGTTTCCTACATGGATGAGAAACGCCGGGTTGGATGAATCACAAGTTGGAATTAAGATTGCCGGGAGAATTATCAACAACCTCAGATACGCAGATGATACCACCCTAATGGCAGAAAGTGAAGAGGATCTAAAGAGCCTCTTGTTGAGGGTGAAAGAGGAGAGTGCAAAAGCTGGTTTGAAACTCAACATTAAAAAAATGAAGATCATGGCATCTGGCCCCATCACTTCCTGGCATATGGAAGGGGAAGAAATGGAAGCAGTGACAGATTTTATTTTCTTGGGCTCCAAGATCACCGCAGACGGTGACTGTAGCCATGAAATTAAAAGACACTTGCTCCTTGGGAGGAAAGCTATGGCAAACCTAGACAGCATAGTCAGAAGCAGAGACATCACCTTGCCAACAAAGGTCCATCTAATCAAAGCTATGGTTTTCCCAGTAGTAATGTATGGCTGTGAGAGCTGGACTATAAGGAAGGCTGAGCGCCGAAGAATTGGTGCTTTCGAACTGTGGTGCTGGAGAAGACTCTTACGAGTCCCCTGGACTGCAAAGAGGTCAAATCAGTCAGTCCTAAAGGAAATCAACCCTGACTGCTCATTGGAAGGACAGATCCTGAAGCTGAAGCTCAAATATTTGGGCCACCAAATGCGAAGAGAAAGCTCTCTGGAAAAGACCCTGATGCTGGGAAAGACTGAAGGCAAAAGGAGAAGGGGACGGCAGAGGATGAGATGGCTAAATAGCATCACCGATGCAATGAATATGGACTTGAGCACGCTCCGGGAGAGAGTGCAGGACAGGAAAGCCTGACGTGCTATGGTCCATGGGGTCACAAAGAGTCGGACACGACTGAACAACAACAAGCTTTCTGATAAATGCAACAGACTTTACATCTGTTGCCCAGTTCTGAGAATTGAAGCCGTATGATGGCTATATGGATTCCCAGATTTACTGCCTGTTTTAGTTTAGACGTTTAGTGGCATTTCTTTCTTTTATGAATAACATTATTTATGTTAATGGGGCTGCCTGTATATTTAGTTTGGAAACTTCAGCTGATACAAAATATGGCAGCCAGGTTGGCCTCTGGGACATCGCACAGAGACCATATTACACTGATTTTAAAATCTTTACACTGGCTGCCAATTTGTTTCTGAGCAAAATATAAAGTGTTGGTTCTTATCTTAAAAGCCTTACATGGTCTAGATCCAAGGTACCTTAGGGAGTGCCTCATCCCCTACATCCCAGGCCACCACCTAAGGTCCTCTGAGGGCTCTGCTGCAGCTGCCTAAGACTGGCAGCCACATGCAAGAGGACCTTTTCCTTTGCTGCCACTCAATTGTGGAATGACCTGCTGGTTGAAATGCGCCTGCTGACCTCTTTGAAGGTTTTTAAGCTGGCGTGAAAGACTCTATTATTCCAGCAGGCCTTCCCTTTTTAGAACTCTTGTTCCTTTTGCTGACTTCTGTATACTGTTTTTAAGCTGTGTTGTTTTGTTGTTGGATTTATTAAAAATTGTTTTTAGATCAAAGTTCTTTTTAGTTATATGTTTGTATATACTGTCCATATGTTTTTATGTCAATGGTTATTAAACTTTGTATATTGTATTTTAATGTTTTAATTTTTGTAAACGGCCCAGAGAGCTTCAGCTATGGGGTGGTATATAAATGTAATTAATAATAATAATAATAATTTAATCGAAGTTCAGAAGCAGAGAGCTTCTGAACTATTTGGCACTAGCGCTGACATAAATTATGTTGCACTAGCATAAGCTTTCTCAAGTGCAACACCTTTAGCATTTGCTGGCCTGACCGGTTTCCCTGGAAATCCATCATGCCAGCAAATGCTATTGGTGTTGCACTAGAAATAGCTTGCTGTAGGGTAAGGCAGTTTAATTTACGTTAGCTCTAGTGACGAATAGGACACTGCTCATATATTTGGACCAGCTTCTAGGTTCTTCCCATGGCAAAATGACAGGCCAATTCAAAACATCACTGCAGTAGTATAGTTGGTTCTGAAAATTGATTCTAATTGATTCGGCACTATTGGGATGATAAGTCTGGATTTGAATTCCTACAAGAGTTGGTTGTATTTTGTGGCAAATACCTTTGACAGCACTGCTAGCCCACAGGGATATGCTCTGTTGGGGAGGTTATCTAACACAGGATCCAGGCAACCAGTTGTGAAACCAAATCCAGATGTTTCCACAAATGTATTGAGGCCTGCATCATGGAAGCTGTGCTTTGGTAGCAACCATGCTATCATTATATTTGAATTGGCCCAGTTCGTGGCTGTTTCTAGACTTGTTAATATTTAGATGTGTGTTCATAGGAGGAATTGGAGAAACTTTAGGTGAGGGTGAAGTTTCCCTCATCTTTAGTACTTAGTAGTGACAAGTTTATATTTTGCTCTTGTATTAATAAAGGAAGGAGTGTGTGTGTGTGTGTGTGTGTGTAAGGCCACAGGCCTGAACCAAGCTATTAGTAGTTTTAGAGTGGCTTAGATCCATAATGCTTTCTGCCTTTGGTCAGAGGCCTGCCTTTTCCCTTCACCGGCCTCTTGATGTAGCCAGATGAGTCAAAAGGGTGAGAAGTGGCTCCAAGAACATTGCTTGCTAATGAGAAGAATGTCTTATCACTGATGTGCCTGAGAAGCAGAGTTTGTTTACCTTAAAGCTTCAGGTGGCTGTGCTGAGAACCTAGTGCTGTTAATCCATGCTGGGAATGCCCACTAGGGGGCGCTTGCTGCTGTTATGCTGCTTATTGCTAACATGTATTGTATAAAACCCATTGTACCCCATGGCTCTTGGTTCAGAGAAGCTGCCTGATCCAACCATTGGGTACTCCTGTGTGCTGTAAGTTACTCAGTAAAGACTCCTTGTAAGTAAACCATTGAATCTGATTTATCACTATCTTGG
This sequence comes from Heloderma suspectum, assembly GCF_057233095.1. Classification (NCBI taxonomy): domain Eukaryota; kingdom Metazoa; phylum Chordata; class Lepidosauria; order Squamata; family Helodermatidae; genus Heloderma; species Heloderma suspectum. Next base: position 46,777,475 of record NC_139459.1, read on the forward strand.
CACTTCTAACCTAAGAGTTCAATGCCCACTGCGGGGGCAATACAGTGTGTGAACATATGTCTGTGTGTTACGCCTATACAATTATTTTACTATAATATTTTGCATAACTGAAAACAGTTACATGCCCTGAAACTTCCTTGAGCATAGGTAGGGAGGAATTTGAAAGACCATTCTGAATTGGATTACATTGGAAAGTGGAGTACCTCTACACCAATCTTCTATATTATGGCGCTTTGACCAGAGTTGAAGAATATAACCAAGCTATTCAGTATGCATTGCTTCTAACAAATATTTTGATTGCCAGAATCAACCCAACCATATCAAGAACATAAGAGGTGAGTAACAAGGCTTGTTCACCTGAGGGTAGAATGGTATGATGAGAAAGTAATGGTTCAGATGTCTTGATGGAATAGAAAATTGGTTTAATGACTGAGTAGTATTGATAAAAGTTCCATAAATCAAGATGTAATTTGGTCACTTATCTAAACCAAGAACCACAAGCTTTATATAAGATTCTCATGCAATTAAAATAGCCCAAACTGATCCTTCACCTAAAGTTTATTTGATTGGAAATTAGGATTTTGTAGGTATTAGTGGAAAGTTGCTAGTACAAGACTGTTCATTCACCATGGACGATCACTTGTCGCTTATTAGAACTACTGCTGAAACCAGCATATGACTGTCTTGATTTAAAATAAACATGTTTGGTAAGCTTAAGCACTTTTTATATATCTGCATTCAGTAAAAACTTTTATGTTCTTTACCTTTGGAAACTGTATATTAGCAGTCAGCATTAAAAGTGTTAAAATCTTTAATCAAATGTCAAAATTTGGAGACAGTTCATACGCAAAAGATAAGTTCCTCCTGATAGGCACAGTATATGAATATTTGAGCAGATGGCAAAATTTAGCAGAATAATGTTCAACTTCACCAATTTGCATCGTTAGGATAGGTTCCTGCCAAACAAAATGCATTTCTAATTTATTGGAGCCTTTTTCCTTAGAAGGGGTATATGTATGTTGCTAGGATATATGGTTGGAAATATAGTTGGGTAGCAAACTGTCTTTACTGAGTTTTACAAATGGCTCCTTTGCTAAGAACTGAGCAAAGATGGTGATTTCAGTACAATACTGAAACAATTCTTGGGTTTTCTGTGAAGGAGACTACTCTGAATTAATGTAAAAACTTACCTCAGCTGCTATGTAAAGTGTTTTTAGAATTGTTAAATTAATTTTGTTTTGGCCAGGTATAACCTATTTAAAAGTCGTGGGAAGGTGTAGAGATAAATGGATGAATTTTTTGCAGAGTAGTCCAGCCCTAATATTTAAATATGATGCATATACTGGTTCATTGGCGTGTCTGCAGTCAGGGCCATCTGTTAGAGTGGCACTGTGCCTCCTACTATAGTGGTTTGCCAATTTCATTAGGCATATGAGCCAGAAAAGATGAATGGTTTGGATGGAGTAGCCTATAAAATAAGTCCTTAATGAATTTTGAGTTAATAAATCCACATGATGTAATCCAAGTCTCAGACTGTGGCACAATACTAATAAATAGCATAAAATAATGGAAAACTTTGCCGGTATTATTCTGACATGTGGGGATGGGACAAGGGTGTGGTTCAGATAAGGCTCTAGTTGAGTAAAGCCTAGTGCAAGGGTGAGGAACCTGTGTCCCTTGAGATGTTTGAGTCCAACTCCCATCAGCATGGATAATGGTCAGGGATGGGAATTGTAGTCAAACATCTTGAGAGCCACAGGAAACCTGCCCCTGTCCTATTGCATTGGAGTATTGGGATTGACCCCTTTGTGCCTCCATGTCCATGGCTTAGATGTAGGATACATAGGGCTTATGTGGATGGAGTCTAATGTGCGTAGGCCCAAACTATCTTCTTGTATGCCTTTTGAAAAATCTCGGGAACAAGCATACAGATTGGGCCTGTGTGCTGGGCTTGGGTTTGAACAGAGGTCCAGAGTTGCATTGGAAATACAGACCTAGTTGTGTGGGTTTGTGGGGGGCGGGGGGGATCCTGGCCTCTGTAAAGACTAGTGCAGAGCTGATAAACCCAATGTCATTGAGCTACCCTTCAACACCAAACCTCCTCTTCACCAGCATTGTCACTGCCCACAGCTTCTATTGCACAGCCGTTAAGTTGTGTCCGACTCTTTGTGACCCCATAGACCATAGCACACCAGGCCTTCCTGTCCTGCGCTCTCTCCCGGAGTGTGCTCAAGTTCATATTCATTGCATCGGTGATGCTATCTAGCCATCTCATCCTCTGCCGTCCCCTTCTCCTTTTGCCTTCAATCCTTCCCAGCATCAGGATCTTTTCCAGTAACTTTTCTCTTCGCATTTGGTGGCCCAAATATTTGAGCTTCAGCTTCGGTATCTGTCCTTCCAATGAGCAGTCAGGGTTGATTTCCTTTAGGATTGACTGATCTGACCTCCTTGCAGTCCAGGGGACTCGTAAGAGTCTTCTCCAGCACCACAGTTCGAAAGCATCAATTCTTCGGCGCTCAGCCTTATAGTCCAGCTCTCACAGCCATACATTACTACTGGGAAAACCATAGCTTTGATTATACGGACCTTTGTTGGCAAGGTGATGTCTCTGCTTCTTTCTATGCTGTCTAGGTTGGCCATAGCTTTCCTCCCCAGGAGCAAGCGTCTTTTAATTTTATGGCTACAGTCACCGTCTGCGGTGATCTTGGAGCCCAAGAAAGTAAAATCTGTCACTGCTTCCATTTCTTCCCCTTCTATATGCCAGGAAGTGATGGGGCCAGATGCCATGATCTTCATTTTTTTAATGTTGAGTTTCAAACCAGCTTTTGCACGCTCCACTTTCACCCTCAACAAGAGGCTCTTGAGATCCTCTTTGCTTTCTGCCATTAGGGTGGTATCGTCTGCGTATCTGTGGTTGTTGATAATTCTCCCAGCAATCTTAATTCCGACCTGTGATTCATCCAACCCGGCATTTCTCATGATGTACTCTGCATATAAATTAAATAAGCAGGGCGACAATATGCAGCCTCGTCATACTCCTTTCCCAATTTTGAACCAATCGGTTGTTCCATGTCTGGTTCTTACTGCTGCTTCTTGACCCTCGTACAGGTTTCTCAGGAGACAGGTAAGGTGGTCTGGTACCCCCATCTCTTGAAGAATTTGCCACAGTTTGTTGTGATCCACACAATCAAAGGCTTTAGCGTAGTTAATGAAGCAGAAAGAGACATTTTTCTGGAATTCTCTTGCTTTCTCCATGATCCAGCAAAAGTTGGCGATTTGATCTCTAGTTCCTCTGCCTCTTCGAAACCCAGCTTGTACTTCCGGTAGTTCTCGGTTCGCATACTGCTGAAGCCTAGCTTGTAGGATTTTGAGCATCACCTTGCTGGCATGTGAAATGAGCGCAATTGTATGGTAGTTTGAACACTCTTTGGCATTGCCCTTCTTTGGAATTGGAATGTAAACTGTGCTATTCCAGTCTTGTGGCCACTGTTGAGTGTACCAAATGTGTTGGCATATTGAGTGCAGCACTTTAATAGCATCATCTTTTAGGATTTTAAATAGCTCAGCTGGAATACTGTCATCTCCGCTAGCTTTGTTGTTACTAATGCTTCCTAAGGGCCACTTGACTTCACTCTCTAGGATGTCCGGCTCAAGTTCAGTGACCGCACTATCATGGCTATCAGGGACATTCAGATCTTTCCTGTATAGTTCTTCTGTGTATTCTTTCCACCTCTTCTTAATCTCATCTGCTTCTGTTAGGTCCCTGCCTTCTTTGTCCTTTATCATGCCAGTCTTTGCAGAAAACGTTCCCTTGAGATCTCCAATTTTCTTTAAGAGATCTCTAGTCTTTCCCATTCTGTTGTTTTCCTTGATTTCTTTGCATTGTTCATTTAAGAAGGCCTTCTTGTCTCTCCTTGCTATTCTCTGGAACTCTGCATTCAGTTCGATATATCTTCCCCTTTCTCCCTTGCTTTTCTCTTCCCTTCTTTCCTCAGCTACTTGTAAAGCCTCATCAGACAGCCACTTTGCTTTCTTGCATTTCTTTTCCTTTGGGATGGATTTAGCTGCTGCCTCCTGAACAATGTTACGGACCTCCGTCCATAGTTCCTCAGGCACTCTGTCTATCAGGTCTAATCCCTGAAATCTATTCCTCACCTCCACTGTGTATTCATAAGGGATATGATTTAGGTCATACCTGAACAGTTTAGTGGTTTTCCCTATGTTCTTCAATTTAAGCTGAAATTTTGCAAGAAGCAGCTCATGATCTGAGCCACAGTCAGCTCCAGGTCGTGCTTTTACTGACTGTATAGAACTTCTCCATCTTTGGCTGCAAAGGACATAATCAATCTGATTTCGATATTGACCATCTGGTGATGTCCATGTGTAGAGTTGCCTCTTGTGCTATTGGAAAAGAGTGTTTGCTATGATCAGCGTGTTCTCTTGGCAAAACTCTATTAGTCTTTGTCCTGCTTCATTTTCTACACCAAGGCCATGCTTGCCTGTTATCCCAGTGATTTCTTGACTTCCTACTTTAGCATTCCAATCCCCTATGATGAAAAGGACATCTTTTTTTGGTGTTAGTTCTAGAAGGTGTTGTAGGTCTTCATAGAACCAATCAACCTCAGCTTCTTCAGCCTCAGTGGTTGGGCCATAGACTTGAATTACTGTGATGTTGAATGGTTTGCCTTGGATTCGTACTGAGATCATTCTATTGTTTTTGAGATTGTACCCCAGTACTGCTTTTCCCACCCTCTTGTTGACTATGAGTGCTGCTCCATTTCTTGTAAGGGATTCTTGCCCACAGTAGTAGATATAACGGTCACCTGAATTAAATTCGCCCATGCTTGTCCATTTGAGTTTGCTGACTCTCAAGATGTCGATGTTCAATCTTGCCATCTCATGTTTGACCACCTCCAGCTTACCTTTGTTCACTGATCTTACATTCCAGGTTCCTAAACAATATTGTTCTTTACAGCATCGGACTTTCTTTTCACCACCAGACACATCCACAGCTGAGTGTCCTTTCGGCTTTGGCCCAGCCGCTTCACTCTTTCTGGCGCTACTTGGAAATTCCCTCTGCTCTTCCCCAGTAGTATATTGGACACCTTCCGACCTGAGGGGCTCATCTTCCGGCATCATATCTTTTAGCCTTGTGATTCATTCCATGGGGTTTTCTTGGCAAGAATACTGGAGTGGGTTGCCATTTCCTTCTCCAGTGGACCACATTTTGTCAGAACTCTCTGCCATGAACTGTCCATCTTGGGTGGCCCTGCACGGCATAGCTTATGGCTTCACTGAGTTACTGAAGCCCCTTCGCCACAACATGGCAGTGGTCCGTGAAGGGGGAATTGTAATTTAGGATATTTGAATTACATCTTGAGTTGGCTTCATTTATGCAAGCTTGTGTCAGAAGAACTGGATTTGTCTACTGTTTTTGAATTACAGACATTCCTTTCTGTGATGCAGAGCTTCTAAAGGGTGTCTTGTTCAGGGTTGGGCAGTCAGTTCTCGTTATGAAGCACTATATGTTGTGATCTGTAATGTTTGGACATCGGTTTTTCTTTTACAACATAATCAACTAGATGGCTTTAATTTTTCCACATTTTAGTACAGTCTCCCTCCACACTGCTGCTCCCGGCATTAATATATTGCGAACAAATTTTTTAACTTCATATCTGGTCAAATATTTGATATTTCATTCTTAAATAGTATGTGCGTAAAAAAACAACAACACCCACTACCACTATGCACTTTACTTTTACTGGTTGTCAAGTTAAAGGTTTTGCCCTATTTGTATCTTTTGGAGCTTGATCCAGACAAGGCAGAAATACTATTAGTTGGAGATTCTGGTACTCTTAGAATAAGTGTTCGCCCTGTCTTGGGCAGGGTTTTATTCCCCTTGAAGCAGCAAGTTTGCAAGTTGGGAGTATTCCTGGATTTGGACCTACTCAATGCCCAGGTGATGGCCAGAAGGGCCTTCTTCCAGATTTGCCTTCTATATTAGTTGCACCCTTTCCTGGAAGAGCTAAACCTGGCTTTAGTTATTCATGCTCTACTCACTACCAGGTTAGATAATGATAATATGATCTGTATTGGCCTGCACTTGAAACTAATTCAAAACCTTTCGTTGGTTCAGAATATGGCTGATGGGATTTTTAACTGGAGCAAGGAGAGTGGATCACATTTCACTGATCCTTTATTTGCTTCACTGTTTACCAATTTGTTTCCAGGCTCAATTCAGGGTGATGATTTTGAGTTTTAGGCTACAATCCTATACCCACTTACTTGGAAGTAACTCCCATTGATCTCAGTGGGACTTACTTCTAAGTAGACGAGTATAGGATTGCACTGTTAAAGTCTTAAATGGCCTAGGACCAGAATAACTTAAGAAATGGCCGCTCTCATATGAACTTGCCTACGAGCTCTGTTTGACTTCAGAAGCCCTTCTTCTCCCATTCCCCCTGCTGTATAATGGGTGGCAAGTGGGCACCATAGGTAAGGCCTTTTTGGTTGTGGTACCCAGAATTTGGAAGAGCCTTCCTAGAAAGGTATGACTGGCTCTGAAGTTTTCTTTCCGTAGGATGTTTTAGGGTATTATTTTTAAGGATGTGCTGCTGCTTTTATCTGTTGCTGTTTTGTTTTTAGCTTATTACTGTGTGTTTTAACATTTATAGGCTTCTTTATATTTTATAAAGGTGGGATAGAAATGTAATAAATGAAATGAATTTGATAGCATGGTTGATATATGGTATAGTAATGCAGAGGTACACCACAAGATGTCACTCAAACAGCTATGGTACAACATGATGGCAGAAAATGAGATTTAAGGCTTGAAACATTTTATGCACATTCTGAATAGATTTTGAACATGCATGTACTGGAGCATATTGCAAGATAAAAAAAAGCATTACTCTATTTTAGATTTATAAAATTATGCTTTGTTTATTTAAGGTAGCATTGCTGTAACTAAGCTATACGTGTATAGAAAAATAAACTTTCCCCCTACATTAATAAAAAGTGAAATATTATTAGGATTGTGGGACAATGGGCAGTATCCAATGATGTCATTCCACTTACACTGTGCTAGAATAAGGGACCTGTAGAGCAGTGCCACTAGTGTTAGCCTGTGGGATGAGGAAGGTAGTTGTACAAGCTGATGCTGTTGGTGTTGCACTAGAGGTCCAGCATAATGTATTTTGCATTAGCGGAATGACATTGTTGGATACTGCCCAATATTTTTAGTTCAGTATGTGTAATGGACTTAATTAACACTGTTGCTCTAATGTAGTCATTAGGAGAGACCCTGTGCTTGTGACATGCCTGAAATCTAAAACAGTGATGTAGTTAAGTCCATTAGTTTAAATGGACTCAAGTGTTCCTGTGCTGGATTAGAGTAGACTAATTTGTGAAATTTAAATAGCCTACTTTGATATAGGAGGTTTATAGAAAGACTAGCTTGGTGCAGATATAACACTAATCATAGTTAGTGTTATATATCCATATGTATGAACCATGGTTGTTGCTAACAAGGATTCCATAGTAACCAGGTTTTGCAAGCAAGGCATAAGATCTTGACTAGTGTTAACTATAAGTAGAACCAGTGCACACATAACAAACTATGGTTAAGGATGGAAAAGGAGTAGAGAGGGATCCCACAGCCTGCTCCTTGCCTCTTAACCGTGGATAAGAGATCAGCAGCGTTACATCTGCACTGTACCAGTCTTGTCCAAGATTATAAACTAAGTAAGGGAGGATCAGGAGTTCATTGCCTATCTAGAAGCTGTCATTTATATTCAATGTTATCATGTTTTCTTTCTTTACATTCTGATAATCCACCCTTCCCCAACCTGGAGCCTTCCAGATGCTTTGAACACAACCCTCTGCATTTCTGACGATTTTCTATGCTGCTGGGGCTGATGAGAGTTGAATTCCAAAATATCTGGAGGGCACCATGTTGGGGAAGACCGTGATAATGCATTCATGTATCATAGTGTAAATCAGCCATTCTGTATTAATTAGGTTTATATAGCATTTGAAAAACACTACAGTTTTTTTAAAAATGTAAATTTATTTATGTAGGGTGCATGTAGGCCACCTTTTAAGGGCAAATCCTCACACAACAGCTTCCAACATAAAAACACAAAATACATAATCAAAATTTCAAAGAATTACCAAGATCACCATAAAATAGCAGTAGGAATCAATAACAATAAAGTATGAGTAAAACAACGTTCAACCTAGCATAATTTCATTTTAAAATCTGATAAAATCATTAGGCTATTTCAGCACCAATTCAGACAGCAGCAGCATAACAGACTTTTAAGGAAAAGTGACTCAAACAGGTAAGTCTTTAATGCCTGTTTGTAGGCCTGTACAGATGGGCTATCTGTACCTCAGTTGGAATAGCATTCCATAAACCTAAGTTCACTGAGAAGGCCCACTCCATCATGCCTGCCAATCTGTTTGATTTTGCTGCCAGGCACATAAGCAGTGCCTCTGTGGCTGATCTCAGGACACAAACAGGTTGTTAAACGTGAATGTCCCAAACCATTTAGGGCTTTAAAAGTCAATATCAGTACTTTGTATTGGACCTAGAAATGTACTGACAACCAATGCATCTGGTGCAGTATTGGTGTCATATGATCCAGCCAACCTGTCCCTCACAACTTCTGACTGGTCATATTCCACACCATTTGAAGTTTTCAAACTCTTTTCAAAGCAGTCCCATGTAGAGTGTATTACACTGGTCTAGTCTAGATGTCACTGGTGCGTGGGTAACTGAGGCTAGTTTCACCATGTCCACCTTTTCTAGATAGCATCACAGCTAGCTTACCAGCCTAAGCTGGTAAAAGGTACACTTAGCCACCATCACCATGGATAGTGCAAGTCCAGGAAAAAAGACCACATTCCAAACTTGGTTCTTCAGGGGAAGTGAAACCCCAAGACCAAATGCAAACGTCCATTCAGATCAGTTGGTTTCCCCACCACCATCTTGGATTAAGCTTCAGCTTTTTTGCCTTCATCCACCCTAAAACCACCTCTAGGCATCAGTTCAAGAGTTCTGTAGCCTCACTGGGATGAGTGGAAATGAGAGAGGGGGAGAGAGAGAGAGAGAGCGCACATATTAGTAAACCATTCCATTTCATTGTCCTGTTTTGTTTTTAAATATAGGAGATATTGAAGTCTGCATTCATGTAAAGTATTGTAGATTGTAGCCCATGTCCTGCCTGAATACTGTTGATTGTTTTATGAAAAGTACCTCTAATAAAGCTGGATATTGTTTGGCTTGCACGGAGAGGATATAGGCTAAACATCTTGGCAGTTTGATCAAAAGATATACAGGGCACAAAGAAAGAAAAAGTAATAAAAATGTTTTAAGCAGTGATTCAACTTGGCAGAAGGTTCCGGCTCTTTGTGGCTATTTTGAGATATAAATCCTTTGGAATATTACTGGTTTCTGATCCTGGGTACAGGATATTTTAAGTTGCATTCTGAGTGGGCAATATCCAGTGCAACAGTACTGCTAACGTAAATAATGTTGTGCTAGCATAAACAGCCTCTAGCGCAATGCCAGTAGTGCTTGCTTGCACAAGTTTCCATTGAAAATCCATCGGGAGAGCAAGTGATATTGGTTTTGTGCTAAATTAGCGGTAGTTGCATTGAATACTGCTCCATATCTTGTTCTCCCATAGTTTCTTCTGTCATCTCTAACTCTGCACATAGCATCTTTCTAGAATTCAAAATACTTTCCAGACTTGTGTAAATTAGTTTTTACACTAAGATAAACTGTACTTTTCCTTTAGTTTGGCCTGTGTATATCAAGGTCATCTTTCTAAAGAGTCTAGGAAACTGGGGGGAAATCCTGTAATTTCAAATGGACTTTTAGAATGCAGCATAAACTGGAAGGAGGGATCTATTGTATGTTACTTCATCTTTACAGCTAAATAAAATTCCTGGTATGTTTCTGAATTCTGGTTGAGAAGCTAAAACAAGCAATATGATAGGAGTGAAAAGTATTTGCTGTATGTTTTGTTTGTTGAAGTTGGCTGGTAAGATGTGCTTTTGTAAGGAAATGACCTTTGATATAGTACACATTTTCTTCAAGTGAAGGGAGTGGGTATCCTGTTACCTCATATGTTTTCAAATCATACTGCAATCTTGATACTGCTAAGTAGGTTTGGTTACCAGAGTGCTGATTTCTTGTTTCTAAGTGTGGAAGAATGGAGCACGAATCTTCTTTGTTGAGTAAAATCAGTGGGGCTGCTTGCAACATTAAACTTATTCTTGAAAAAGCAGAGACTCTCCAGGTTACCCTAAAACCAGAGCCTAGTATAGAAGAGAGCAGGATTACTAGTAGTTCTGCTGATCCATGTGAGGAAAATACTATTTTGTAAGTATTATAATTGTCAGTGAGCTTGCTCTTCTCCTTTCTTGTGATGGCTACTTTTCATACAGTTCAGATCCAGATTGACTAATGCAGCCTTCCCCAACCTGGTGCCCTCAAAATGTTTTGGACTTCAACATCTATCACCCCTAGCCAGCATGGTCAGAAATGCTGGTAGTCCAAAATATCTGGATGGCAGCAGGTTGGGGAAGGCTAGACTGTGTCATGCTGTAAATGGTATACAAGTTAATTAACCTGGGCTAGACCACTATATTGAACTGCATGTTGTATTGCTCATTGAAACAACTATTTTTTTTTATTTACTAGTGAATCTCACCAGGAGGCTTATTATCTGTATTGGCTACTGCAGTCTTTCCCAACCTGATGCCCTCCAGGTGTTTTGGGCTACAATTTCCAGCGTTCCTGATCACTGGCCATATTGGCTGGAGCTGATGGGAGTTGAAGTCCAAAAGATCTGTAGGGCACCAGATCGGAGAAGGCTGGGCTAGTATATTGAAATTCCCTTTACAGATTAAACCTTGTTTTTTTCTGTAGTCAAGTGCTTATGTTACAAATAAAAAAAATCATATGCTACTATTCCCATTTATAAAATATGCCTTCTGGTTTTTTTTTTTTAAAAATCATATGCTACTATTCCCATTTATAAAATATGCCTTCTGGTTTTTAAAAATAAAGAAGAAAAATGCCACTGGTTTTTATGACTTGAACATTCTTCTGGCTTGTTTCCTTGTTTACATGGTTAACAGCATATTAATGACGAAATGTAAGGGATAATAGTGAACTGGCCTCCTGAGAATGTGTAGCATTTGTTGATCTAAATCAGGGGTGTCAAACCTCAGGCCTGTGGGTCAGATCTAGCTGTCCTCATGCCCCCTTCCTCTGGCCCCACCACCTTTCCCCTAACTTCCAGTTGTTTGGTGATTTCACTGCTTTTTTTCCCCATTCTAAAAGGTAGAAATGCCTTTCCTAAAGCTTAGCTTCTGGCAGTAAGAACTTTTAGCTGGTATTTTTGGCCCTGCCCCTTTTGCCTTTGTGGCCCCTGAGAAATTCTTCATACTAATTTGACCCTTGGGCTGAAAGAGGTTCTTACTGTCAGTAGCTAAACCTTAGGAGATGCATTTCAACCTCTTAGAATGGGTAAAAAATTGTACAAAAGCCAGAAAACCATCAAATAATTGGTGGTTGGGGGAAGGGGGCATGGCCATCTGGGGAAACCCAGAGGGCTGTATTCACTCCATGGGCCTGAGGTTGCCCAGCCCCTGATCTAGATAAACAGTTTCTTCCAAAAATCCCTGGACCAGTATTCAACAACCCTGATCTAAATATAACAGTAAAGTATGATCTGATTTGGGATAGTGCCTGTAATGCTGTGCTTCCAAAGTGGCTAGAATCTTAAAAATCATATACCTTGTTCTGAGTGGCAAAAGAATAGTTGTGTTTTTCAACATTATAAACTTTTTAAAAATCTAGGACTTCTTGATCTGTTAAGGATATTTCATGGGGGCTTTCTGTCAAAATGGAAGTCAGTAAAAAAAACAAACAAACAAAAAACTCATGCAAATCTTTGATCTCTAAGTGCAATGCTACATATTGGTCCAGGGATTTTTGGAAGAAACTGGTTATCTAGATCAGGGGCTGGGCAACCTCAGGCCCATGGGGTGAATACAGCCCTCTGGGTTTCCCCAGATGGCTATGCCCCCTTCCCCCAACCACCAATTATTTGATGGTTTTCTGGCTTTTGTACAATTTTTTTACCCATTCTAAGAGGTTGAAATGCCTCTCCTAAGGTTTAGCTACTGACAGTAAGAACTTTAAGCTAAAATATGCTGGTATTTGTTTTGTATTTTTGCCCTCACCCCGTTTGCCTTCAGTTCCACCCACCACTGGATTGTGGCCTCCAACAGCTTTTCTGAAATTGAATCCTGCCCTTGAGCTGAAAGAGGTTCCCCACCCCTGATTCTAGGTTCTTTCCAGTCAGTCTTTTGGACTGGTTTTGGGACTGAACTGCCATGGTTGCCCTGGTTGGATGACTTGCACCAGTAGATAGACAAGGGGAGTGTGATCCTGTTGATTCCCCTCGACCTCTCAGTGGCATTTCATACTATCCACCATAGTGCCCTTCTGGACCACCTCCTAGGAATAGGCATAAAGAGGGCACTATGTTGAGCTGTTTTGCCCACTCCTGGGAGGGAGGACCCAGAAGGTGGTGCTGGGGCACCACTGCTTTTCCCACTTGAATTGTGGGATTCCACAGGGTTCCATCTGTTCTCCTATGCTATTCAGCATCTACATGAAACAGCTGGGTGAAGTCACTTGGGTTGTAGAATTATCAATAGGATACCCAGCTCTCTCTCTCTCATTTTCACCTCCCTAGGATCAGAGGTAGTGGAACCCTTGAACTGTTCTTTGTAGGGCTGTGCCCAGACCCCCCAACCCAATATTGGGCCTGATCTGCTTCAGACTGTTTTGGACCTGATCTGACCTGATTCGGACCTCAGATCAGAATCAAGATTCGGAAATCCGAATTATTCAGATGTTAATTTTCTCATTGTCTTGCTTTGGAAAACAGAAACCGTTATCGCCTGTTTAGTTTTAATGATAAATTCATGAAATTTGGAGACCTGGCAGTGCTTAAGGAGGTGATTGAACCTGCCAAGTTTCACACAGATAGGTCCAGTCGATTTTGTGGTAGCCACAGGTAAAATTGGCTTTTTTTCAAGAAAATCTGTCAAAAGCAAAGACCTATACTGTGCTTCCACATAAGTGCATGGAATTTGGGGACGTGACAGACCCTGTGGAGGTGACTGAACCTGCCAAATTTCAGACAGTTAGGTCCAGTAGCTTCTGTACTAGCCATGCATATTATGTATGTATGTGTCTGTCTGTCTGTCTGTCTCTCATTTCTATACTGCCCAATAGCCGAAGCTCTCTGCATAAAGTTTCCTTTTCTCAAAAGGTAAAAAAAACTGTCAAGCCACACAGGGGATTAGAGATCCTAATCAGAAGGTGTTTAAGGTGACAATTAGGAAGTCACTGTCCCTGTTCTTTGGTATAGGGTTTTTTGAATTGCAAAATAACCCCTCTCCCCTAGTACTTCCCTTTTGTCTGTCCTGAATCTGCCACCGTTCAGCTTTACTGGGATGACCTGAAGCTCTTCTCATTAAGGGAAGAAAAAAGTTAAACCTCTCTTTAGCTGCAATACACATTACCTGGGAGTAAGTCACACTGAACTCAATGGAGCTTATTTATTGCACTACTCTACTTTCTCAACTCCATATAATTTTATAAACCTCCCCCCTTATTTTCCCTTTTTTCTAAACTAAATAGCCCAAACATTGAAGCCTTCCTTTATAGAGGAGTTGTTCCAGGCCACTGATCATTTTGGCAGCCCTTTTCCCCATTTGTAAAAGGAAGGGTAAGATGAAGCAAACATTAAAAAATGCATATAGCCTAGCCTGATCATATTCTTCTTATGATCATTTGATGTACATAAGGGAGAACAAACGACAGGCAAAGTGTCTTGGAAAATCAGCAAAAGTGAGTAGGTATAACTTCTTTGTTTTTTAGTATGGGGACATGAGCTTTGGGGACATGGTGGTAGCCCCTTCAGAAGTAGCTGACAACCCTGCCAAGTTTCATAGGTAGGTCCAGTGGCTTTTACCACAGGTAAAAGTTTTCCAGTGTTTCTTTAAGAAAAACAAAACAGGGGCCATCATAGAGAGAGCTAAGTCATCACCACTAGCAGTACCAGCCAGCCACCGCTCAGGTGGGCATGCTGAAGGCTGGCACAGTCCCCCTGGCAGTGGAGGAACTGTGCAGAAGTTGGTGGAGGAGGAGGCAGCAGCAAGGAGGGCACTGTGCAGGCACGGGGCTGGGGGAGAAGCAGAGAGCAAGAGAGAGATACCCGTTTAAGGATGGCACAGTCTCCCTGGTGGCAAAGGGACTGTGCGAGACAGGCTAAGAAGAGCATCTTGCTCGTTCAGAGTTGATTTACTGCACCGAGGGAGATGTGGTGAGCAGGCATGGGTGGCAGAGGCTGACAGAGGAGGAAGGCAGAAGCAGCAGTAAGGAGGGCCCTGGGCAGGAACTGGACAGGCAGAGAGGCAGGCTGTCAGGCAGAGAGGAGGAGAGGCAACTATGGGCATGGGTGCAGCAGTGTGCAAGCATGCCATAGGCCTGTGGCATTAAAGTCATCAAGCCCAACTACATCACCCTGGATTTAAAGGAAAGGGAAGACTGCGAAATGGAATTGAGAACGGCTGGGTACTGGGAAGAACAAACAAATAAAGCTGCACTAGCACAGTTCAACAAAGACTCAGCAATAAATAACTCTCCTCCTACACGTCTTCCAAATCTTTCTCACACTGGAAAATGAAAGCAGAATCTCTGGTTATATCCAACCTCTCTTCCATCACTGTGATTAGAGACTGCTGGGTTAAAGGTTCAGCCCTATTAGCAGCTAAAGATATCACTTGCCAAGGCTCAGTTCCCCCCTCCCTAATCTTAAACAAATAGTTATATTTCTCAGACAGGCTGTCTGGGTTTAAGAATTGTCTGGATTGGTCCGAATCGATCCGAATCCAGATTGATTTGGTCCAAATTACCCTGCTTTGGTTCAGAATTTGGATCCTAGTTATTTGTCAGCAGTGAAGGACTGGATGGGACAAAACAAGCTGAAACTTAATCCTGACAAGACAGAAGCATTGTTGTGGGTAGAATATCTGACTTGGGGTTGGGTGTCCAACCTGTTTTGGCTGGAGTTGCACTCTCCCTAAAATACCAGGTTTGTGATCTGGGAGTGGTCCTCAATCCAGTGCTTCTGCGTAGGTGGCATGAGAGGCGATTGGTGCTTCTTTCTAGCTTCAGCTGGTATACTTCAGCTGCATGTTTTTTGTTTGATATGTGTGCATTTAATGCTGTTCCCTTCTAGTTGCTTGTACAGGTTGCTATGCTGTGTTTATATGTTTATTTTATGTTCTTAATTTTTTTTGGTACATTGTTCTTGTTTTAAAGATGTTTGCTTTGTGAGTCCTTTTGAGTTTACTCGGGGGGGAATGGGGTTAGCATTTAAAATAAATATGTCTGTTCAGATGTTAGCCCAGTTGAGTTCAGTGGGATTTACTCCCAGGTAAATAAGTGTGTACAGAATTGTTGCCTAAAGTAACTATTTGGATCTTGGCCAGTGTTAAGAAATAATATACTCGATTTCAACAGAGGGGAATGGCTTTCTTCCCTCAGTGAAGGACTTGACTTCTTTTTCTCACTTTTCCCTCTTCCCTGTCCCCTTGTCCTTTCTGTTAATGTGTGAGTGAGCAGTGATGAGTGTCAGAGCATTCATTCACCTTCACTACTGTTAGAAGGTATTTTCAACATTCTTTTTGTTAATAGGAAGAGAGAAGGCTACCCATATATTGCTCTGTGTAAACTACAGCTATCCGAGTGTGCAGGAGTAGAAAATTACCACAGTTATGTACACAATTACCACAATGAAGCAATTTGTCATTTCTTTCCCATTTTCTTTGGAAACATTGTAAAAATCAAGCCAGTCCTTGTCTGGAAACATGGTCTCTAGCACCAGTATGTTTGGGTGTTGATTTACATAGTCACATTCTGTAAAATCAATAACAATTAAAGTTCAAAAAGTAACCAGTTGTAAGTGTATGTATTGTATGTATAAGGGATTGCAATAGCTAGACTCCAATAATCGTTTGACCCTATATTAGCACTTAACCTTCAAAACATGTTCTTTGTATTTGTATCTTTTAACTTTGATTTCTTGGGGAGAGGGTGGTAGGCAGGCAACCTATATTCCCAATAGGTTGATTTCCAGCATCCCACTTTTTTGGGCAAATACCAGCACTATTGCAACATTTAAAACTATGCGGTACATTGGAACACTTATTAATTCACAACCAGGTTGTGGTACCAATGAATTACACAGTAGTTTTCTCTTCCTTTATAGAAATGAAGATCTGAAGCACATGTTGGAAAGCAACAAAGATTCTGCTAAGCTGGATGCTATGAAGAGGATTGTTGGGGTATTTTAATGTGTATATAATGTTGGCAGCTCTGAATGTTTTGTTTCTTCACATTTTTAACACACACATAGACACACATAGTCTTACTCACCAGGTTTATTCTGAAAGTGGTGGAAGTTTTAAAAGTAGCTATTGACATAAATATGCTTTTGCTTATTCTTGTGTCCGCTTTAATTTCTTCATGAAATTAAACGTGTGTGTGTGTGTGTGAGAGAGAGAGAGAGAGAGAGAGAACCTTATTGACACAGTATATTAACACTACAGACAATATTAGTTGAGAGCCAGATGGAAGATAGAGTGGACATATATCTGTCTAGCTTGAGCTTCTTGGCTTTGGATATAATTCAAATGTTTCCTCTTGATTGCACTTCTGTGGTTATTTGTGTGATTGTTCTTATTGACCTGGTTAGCATGTAATGACAACCCATCGGTTTAAAAACCAATAGGCTGTCATGCATGAACAGGCATGATGCTTTCAGCATTCCCGCCACTTCTGCTTTTACTGCACAACCCATGATTGGCTCCTTCATAGTTTGTGGAGCATGATGTGCATACCCACACAGCTGGATTGTTCAGGGGCTAAGCAACCCAGTGGTTAACCCATGGTTTGTTGTTAAGTGTTGGGTTGTTAAGCCCCTAAACAATCTAGCAGTCCAGGTTTATACGTCATGCTCCACAACCTACGAAGGAGCTGATTGTAGGTTAAAAGCAGAAGAGGTGGCACGCCCGCTTGTGCACAACAACCTATCTGTTTTTAAACCAGTGGGTTGTCATTATGTGCAAACAGGGCCATTATTTTGAATACTGGAGACAGATGTCAACATGGGTCCAGTCACAGCTGTCTTGACTTTCTTACATACATCCAATGGACACCAAAACAGCAGGCCTCACCACCACTTCCACTCCAAGCTATATCACAAACTGCTTCTGAAACTCTGCTCAGTTTTAAAAACAATCTGCCATGTGCTGCAGTTCAAGAAAAACAAGGCAAAATCATCCTTTGGCATGTAGACCTACACAATTAAAAACTAGCGTGGAAAACATCATTAACAATAAAACCAGCAAAGGAATATGCTAGAAGGCATATGACAGCAAGTCATGTATTTATTGGTGAAGTATTCCTACTTGGTCCTAGGGATTAACAAGTCATCAGAGGTATGAGGATCAAGGAGAGGACATTTACATCATACCAGGACCATCCATGCAGCCCATATGCATGAACTTGTGCTCCCACTGCATCTGCCTGAGCTCTGCAGTGTGTTGAGTACTCAAATTAGGAATATTTTTTAGTCACCAACCAAACAGCACAGACATTTATTTTCCATATAATAGAGGAACACTATTTTATTCACTAGTTACTAGTACTTGCTTTGCAAACATTTAATACATTTGCTGCCTATTCCTATTCAGCTTTACTTACTTTACTTAGACGAAAATCCCACTTTGTTTACTGGGATTGACTTCTAAATAAGTCTGCATAGGATTTAAGCCTTAGTCTACAAGTCAGTAATCTTCTTTAATATCCTTGCATGCGTATGCGTATGCGTCAAACAATTCAAGAAACAAACACATTTATTAAGTACAGTTAAACCAAGGAAAAACAATGAACTGAACAAACAGCTCAGCATAAGAACCTCAAAATCCTACCCCAAAGCTAACTTGGTGGGAGGAGTTGAAGCTGGTGCAATTCTACAGTGGAAAATCATGTGGCTTGCATGACCAAAGGAACATAACACAAACTCAGGTTGTATAAAGGTACTGTTTAGTTGCAAATGAGTATGTTTTATTTATTATAGCAAACACTTAGCTGACATGCTTGTTCAGGAAATATATGAATTTTAAAACAGAAAATTTGGTTTAGATCAGTAATTTAAACATTTTCTCTATTTGGTGTGTGATTGAAATCATGATTTAAATTAAACCACCATGCTAGATCCTGAAAGTAGATAATGAACTGGAGTGCATGTTGGAGAGACTGCTTGATATGATAGTGAGAGGTAACACCTAGCTTTATAATGTGACAAAACTAAAGGTGTGATCTCCAGTGTAGATTTTATACTCAAGCTACTTTAGGTTGAACAGCTGTGTTGCTGCTTGTAAAGGGTAACACTGGCTACATGTAGCTGATGTGCAATGTTGAAAACTGCAACAGGTTAGCAAAGAAACTTGCATACTCTAAAAGCGTTATCCCTCTTTTATACAGTATACAAGACTGGAGCTTTTAACACACAGGCTATTTAAAGCTGCTAAATTGAAATGATATCTTAGTCTTTGAAAGACCCATTATGTTCTCTTGGGTTAATGAGCCATGAACAAAGGAGGATTTACACTGATCATTATGACTTAATGAGACAAAATACATTTTTAAAAGATCCTAAATACATATTTACATGGTACACTGCAGCTATTATGGTTGGTCAGTTAAATAATGCAAGTTACACATGTGAATTTCCATGATACATTTTAAAAATCTAGTGATATTTTAAATATTAAATACAATAGGATGATGTGTTTTATACCAAATGTGTCTGAAACTTTTTTTTCGCATATTGTAGTATTAAATCCAATATTTGAATTATCCTAGAATTATTAGAGAGCAATCCTATGGTCGCTAGACAGCAGCTAGACAGCTATAGGATACGCTGTTTTCCAGGAACTGACCTCAGAGCCCACGCTCCGAGGTCGGTTCCCGGAAAACCGACCTCAGCAGCGCGGAACAACTCCATCCTCCATGCTCGCAAGAGGAGCGCAGAGTGGCTGAAAAGGGCATGTCTGGGGGCGTTCTGGGGCAGGGAGGGCGTAGCTGCGTGTATGACACATCCAGTGTGTCATACAGCAGCCTCCTTCCCAGCTCCGTGCTCCTGCAGCTAGGCAGCTGCAATCGGCTGTCTAGCCAAAAAAGGAGGGCAGGAGAAGCGCCGAGGGAACGATCCCTTCTGCACTTCTCCTGCCCTGCTTAGGGTAGGCGGTCGCCTCCAAATTTGGAGGCGGCTGCCTATCTTGATAGGATTGCGCCCTTAGTGTGATATTTGTGATCTCTGGAAATAGTTTGATTTCCAGAATAATTATCAGAGCAACATTTTACAGGATGCTTATCCTTCTAAAGGCTGGAGAACCTGGCAGGGAAACAAATTGTGACCAACAACTTTGAGTGGAAACAGCAACATTATTCTGATAAATACAACCTTCCTCCTGTGTATATTACATTCTTGCTCAATAGCTACACAGAATTGCTTGTTTGTTAATATTTGGTACACTTTTCAGATCTTAAAATTTTATATACTGCCCACATTACCAGATGCTTTTCCTTGATCATTTTGAAATGAAATGGCAATTTTTCATAATTTTGCTCCTCCAAATTAGGAGATATTTCTTTACAAAAGCTTAGAATTTAGGATTTCGGATTTCTCTTTAGTGTAGGTATACAGCCGTGCTGGGGAATCATTTTCAGCCTGAGGGCCGAATTGGTCCTGAGCTAGGAGGTTAGGGACCGTAAGCCAGAAGTGGGTGGAGCCCCTGCCCAATGTGGGCCTCTCTACTGCTGGAATGTACCCCTTCCCTTTTTTTCACACCTCATTCATATATATAAGGAAGGGGTGCATGCCAGCAGTAAATATAGCTACGCCAAAGAGAAATATGAAGTGTGTGTGTGTAGTATGTACACACACATACATACACTTTACCCAGCCCTACCTCCTCAGCTGATCTATGCATATCAGCTGAGGGGGAAGTATTTTCCCTGCTCTGTACCATGCTGAACAGGGAAAAGGGCTTATCTTTTATTTGCTGCTGACTAGAGATAGGCCCTTTCCCCTCTCTCAGTGCTGGGGCAGGAGAAAGGGTGGGGCTGGGGGAAGAAGCTTGGCAGGACAGATGGGGAACACCTGAGGGCCATATTTGGCTTACAGGCTGGAAGTTCCCCATGCCATGTTACCAGTGGCATACTTATTTGGAGGTTCCCTGTGCTATATACCATGTTGCCAATGATTTTGAAAGGACATACATATTCAAAGATGATTTTGAAAGGACATACATATTCAAAGCTTTAGGGTGCAATCCTGTGGGGATAGGCAGCCGCGTCCGAACTCAGAGGCGACCACCTATCCAGTGCAGGGCAGGAGAAGCATGGAGGGGATCATCCCCTCTGTGCTTCAGCTGCCCTGCATTTGTGGGTAGACAGCCGAGTTTGGCTGTCTAGCCGCGAGAAGGTGGAGGAGGGGAAGCGGCTGCTGGAACGACACACAGGATGTGTCATACTGGCATTTCTGCCTTCCCTGCCCAGGAACACCCCCCGGAACACCCCGTTTTCGCTGCTCCACACTCCTCTTCTGATCGCAGAGTGCGAGGCCATTTCGAGCTGCCTGCAAGGCAGCGTGGGGGGGGGGGGGGTTTCTCCAGGAACCGACATATCCTGTTGCTGTCCAGCTGCTGACTAGTGGCTATAAGATTGCTCTCTTAAAGAATTTGAAATTTGCAGTATCATAGTAACAGCATATGGTCCATGATGGCATAATGATTTTATTTGAAAATAGCATGTTATCATAAATACATGTTTCATTTTTTGTTTTAAGATGATTGCCAGAGGGAAAAATGCATCTGAATTGTTTCCTGCTGTAGTGAAGAATGTAGCAAGTAAAAACATTGAGGTATGGTAACAAATCTTGTCATTCTGTTATTTTTAAATGCAACTTTTAAAGCTTCCAACTTCATCCCATAAAATTGCTTTTTATCAGAGTTCATCACAGTTCAATTCCAGTTAAACCTGTGTAGAAATATGAAGTGAACTAAATTAGAAGCTTCTTCTGGTGAGGTATTCTTAAAAGCCTTTGTAAATCACGAAGCGGTGAAATACTTCCTCGCTGAGTAAACAGTATGTTGGATAGGAATGGAATTTATTTCCAACATGTAGGGTTGGGTCTAAAGAACAATGAGCACAAGAAAATAATCTCTGGTGATGTTCCACAAGCACTAGCAGAAGACCTTGCACAATGTTATAGTAGGTAAATTTTTATAGCAGGTCTCATGTTTCTACTTGTTTCACTCTTGCACAATGCTCTAGCAATAGGTATAAAATAGAAGATGCCGTCTGCATATTGGCCACCTTTGGTTCCAACCAATTTTAAGATGTGAAGTCCTGTATCGAACACTTAGCAAATATTCCACTACCTTCCTCTTTAATTGATCACTGCAGATAAACTTCGGCCAAGTGATTGAAAGTGGTTTTCTTGTTGGTGGCCATTCCTGTATACCTATCCCTGAAGATGAGGGAGAAAGCATTTTCTTAAGTAGAAACGGTTATCTGTACCTATATTATGGAAAATCAATTCAAAATAAAAGTGTTTGTTTTGTGGTGGGATTTCCAGTTAATAGGATCTCAGGTGGCAGTGCTTGAAAGATTTTTGCCTGAGAGTCACCACCCGTTGGAGCAGATAGCGCTGTCACGTATGGAGCATTTGCCCATACCAAAATATTTTAAAAAGATCCTATGTATTTGTGTTTCATTTTCGTTGGGAGGAGTTAACATACCACCACATCAGTTTTAGTCAAACTCTTATTCTGTACCAGTCTATCTTTATGTTTTATTCCCTTAACATTACTTTTTTAATGATGAAAAGTGAAAGTTTATTGCTTGATACACACTGTATCCAGACATCCTTATAATAGTTAATGGAATGTGCTGCTATTACATTTATGAAAGTGCATAGTATGTTGTACTTCAACTCATATATTCAACCACCATGGCCATTGACCATTGCTGGCTAGGAATGATGGGAGCAGTTATCCAACCCATCTCGAATGCAGCAATTGGGGGAGGCTGCAGTAAATGCTGTATAGCTCTTCAGCTGTTTGATTTGCAAATATGAAGCTAGTTGTAATCACTTTTCATCTTCAGCTAAGGAAGATTGTGGTAAGATCTGTTTCTACCTGAATGTGAGTTGTAGAGAGTATATTTGCTTTTAAAAAGGGGACACACACACACACACCCCGGTGATGCAAAATACTTTGGAGAAGAAGTCCAGCTACCTGATCAGCAATTTCATGTAATATTGGTGGTGCAAAACACTACAACATTTCTACAAAACTTTGGCATAGATTTTGAGTGCAAATGACCGTGTTGTTTTTTGGGTGCTCAGTAGGGCCCCATAGTCAGGTGAACATTTGTGAGTGGTGGTGCAAAACACTGTTGAACTACTGCAAAACCTTGGGATAGATTGAGTGAAAACGACAATGTTGTGTTTTGGGGGGTTAACTAGGAATGCCGAGTGGATATGTCAGTTATACACTTGCAGGTGGCGGTGCAAAACTCAGGGTTGGCAGTGCAGAACACTATAAAACTAGTACAAAACTTTGGCATAGGTTTTGAGGGGACACCAAATTTGGGGGTTTGTAGTTAACAGAGCTCTTGTAAGATGCTCAGAAATTGGTGCTTCCAAGAGCCTCTAAAGCCTAGAGTGAGGTCAGAGACAAGTCCCTTTGAGCTCAGCACAAATAAGTTTACTAGCCTTGCCACTGGTGAGCTCATTTGTGGGTCCTTAGCATAGCCCTCTGACATGCTCATTTTAAACATGCAGGAGGTTTTTACATGAGGGACCATTCAGACATGTGGTCCCCTACGGGCAGTTTGAAATGGTGCAGTCTAGCAACAGCTAAATCATGTAAAGCTGTTGATTGTACTGGCTTAGAATTATCAGTGCATTTCAGTGGACTGTGGACTTTCAGTGGTTATCTGTAGTACATAAATCAGCACTCTGAAATAGCTGTGCTTCAGCAGTAGAACTGCATCATATGCATAATATATTTAAGGTTCAGTACACTTGCTATTTACAGGAAAAACCTGCATTACTAAGCAAGGCTTCAGGTCTTGCCAAATGGCATTTTGGCTGCTGGGAGAGTAGCTGGCTTGCCATATGACATTTTGGATGCTGTCCAATCACCCTAACCCTATGTACTCTGGCTAAATAGTATCTGGGTAAAGGTTTGGACATGCTCTCTCCATATATTTTATGGTTATTGTTCCTACTTAGAATTCCCTTTAAAGTGGGTTTTGTCTACAGAGTGAGTGGCAGGGGATCGAAAGGATTTCAAAACTACTGAAGGACACTTTGTTATAGAGTCTAGTAAAATTCATTTTCATAAGAGCACATTGCCCTAGGCTTAGTTATATGCCTCACGTCAAAAGATACGGAAAAGTGACCTAGAAAGCAATTGGTGGAGTAGAACAGAAATAATCAAAGGTTTAGTCAATAACTCATGAAGTTTGATATACGTGTATTGATAAACTAATTAAATAGATCTGCCTGTGTTCCTCAACTCTAATGTGCCTCTGTTAGTATTAGTTTTAAAGGGAGGAGTGCTGTAACATTGAATGAAGGTAAATGATAAAAGAATGGTGCAGTCACGAAACTGAAGTACTCCTGCCTCTAGTCTCAGAGTGGTTTCAAGGAAAGGAGGCTTTCTCTGCACACCTGCAGTCATTCACTATATAGGCCTCTTGTTGTCAATGTTGATTGCTGCTTGTTCATAGTAGAACAACAAATACTTTACTGCCTTGTAGCCTTCTGTGATTTAATATCTTGCTTTTTGGCAGAATGAGCAGAAAAATCTTTCTTCAGATAGTGACAACAATTATAGCACAGCTGTAGTTAAATGTTTTTCAGAGTTTCTATTATAAACCCTTATGGTCAGTTTATAAGAAGATTTTTTTGTCTGTGCCTAGGTTAAGATACACAGGCTTTGTTTAGAACTTAACTAAAACATAATTCCTTTAAGACATAGTACTTATGAAACTATTTGAGAGTTTGGAACCTTTTAATATAGATGTATTGTCCCAGGGAGTTAAGAATTACCATTCCTCATGACTGTTACTTTTGAGATATACACAGGCTACAAATATATTGCATGAGTAGTTTGGAATGCAGACTTTTTCCTGATCATTTGTATGGGTGTAAATTCTGAACAATGTTAGATCATAATATTCAAATCTAAATGAACTAATGTGTTTTTCAGATTAAAAAACTTGTATATGTTTACCTGATGCGCTATGCAGAGGAACAGCAGGACCTGGCACTGCTGTCAATTAGCACCTTTCAGCGTGCTCTGAAAGTGAGTAAATATCAAATTAACAGTGCTTCCTGGAATGTTCTGTCATTACAAAGGAATAAATCATTTTAATAGAGAAAAACAAAACCAGAAGAATATCTAAGATCTAAATTGTCATAGGACCCTGTTATTATGCTAACCTCCTCGGTTGCCATTACACAGTGCCCCAAATCCATTTTGGGAACCAGCATTGCTTACAAAATACTCTAACATAAATCTAACATAAATGTCAAGTATGTGACATTTCCTTTGTTTAATCCTGTTTGTTATACACAGGGAAAAAGTTTAGTGTATTTTGTCAAGTATGCTTTCTCTCATTCTTAATTTAAAGGTGAATTAGCTTCTGTAGCAGAGATATGGTTCATCAACTCTGGTGTGATGTCATTCATGACTTGCCCACCTCTCTTTGGCTCAGGGACTTGGGGATCTTGTCAACAAGGTGGGATGTTTTAAGTTTAGAAGAGTTGGGGGTAGCTTAGAAGCTATGAAGTCAGTGCTGTCTCTTTGAAATGGCCTGAACAAAGGATTTTGAAACCTGTAAGTCTCGAGCCCTGCTTCATACTGAGACCCAAGCTAAGCAATTCTTTATTTTGCTGTTTCACACTATTTTCACTGCTTCTCTTTATTTCATTAGAATGTTGTCTGAAAGGGTATCAATTTTCCACCCACATTTTACAAGACCCTGCTTAGATTGCTTGGTAACATACTTTCTTGAAAAGGGCTTCATTCCCAGATGAGGAAAGGGAACCGAGAACCTTGGCTGCTACAGATACAGTGGTACTGGGCTTTAAAGCAGTTCTTTCTCATGGTTTGGATTTGATTTTTGGGGTTCAGGTGGCTTTAATAATTTGGAGGTATTAAACTACAGTGCAATACTTGTTGCTAGCAGACTTAGGGCGCAGTCCTGTTGGGAGTCCCTTCAGCCTCCAAACTCAGAGGCTGATGAAAATCCTATGCAGAGTGGGAGGAGTGGGCAGGGAGCTCAGACTCCTGGGTCTGAGGTCGGAGTGCTGTCCAGGATCCAGGACTATGTCTAGGGGCCATAGGATCGCTCTCTTAAGCATTGAACAGACTTGGACTGAGTGTCATACTCCTGTGCAAACAGATCAGGGAGTTCAAAGGCAATGAAAAAGGAGGGACAAAGTGTAAGTCCTAGATACTTTAAGTACAGTAACAAGCAATTTAACTATATAGTAATGAAACAAAGCCAAGATTTTTTAATTTAAACTCTTTTATATTAGGTCAGATTAAGAAATGCCCTTGAACAATGTTGAGTACTTGGTCTTAAGAATATCTCTTTCTATTAATGATGAGGAATAAGGGCCAACTACTGTAGTTGCTCAATACCTTTAGGAATGGAGATAATACTTTCGATGGTTTTGGACTCTGTCAGTTTGATTCTAAATATTTCTGATGGTGTATCTCCCTAGGCTGGCTGACAAAGTAACATCCCTGTAACACAGTGTAATGTCTGAGTATATCTGTTTCAGCTGCATGTGTGGCCCAAATGAAATTTATTTTCTTAGCATAAGTCTTTAGTGTTTGCCACTATAAAACTTAATCCTGTTGCTTTTTGAGATGGTGCTGTTTGGTGTATAGGTAGCTGGACTTGAATCTTGTATACCATGGCTCAACTTTCTCCTAATTCCCAAGGCAGCAGGATTGAGGTATTATAGTGGCAAACAAAGTGATTTACCTCACAGGACTATGTGAGCATGATACAAGTGTTTGCATTAGTAGCTGTACGTGGAAGGCGCTCTCTTGTAATGGAAACCCAAACAGAAAATACTCTTGTCATTATAACTTCTTTGCCATCATTCAGTGCTCAGCCAAAGCAATTAGTAATGCTCCCAACAAGGTGCAATTACCACATGGTAGTTAAAACAAACATGAATTTCTCTGTGTAGGTCAGCTTCCCCTCCATTCTATATAATGGCAGAACTTTGTGTAGCTGAAAACATTTTGTACCCCTTTCAGGTATATCATTAAGGAAAGGATGTCTGCAACAGGACTGAGGGCTGGACTAAATGATACTGTTTGAGTCCTTTTCCCCCTCTGAGAGCCCATTTCACAAGCTAAGAAGTGGGGTACAAATTTGGATGTGTGTGTATATATCTATATCTATATATAGATTTCTGTCATGCATTTATCTGAAGATTACAGGTATTTTATTTTCGTTTTAGGATCCTAATCAGTTAATCCGTGCAAGTGCTTTGAGAGTTTTATCCAGTATCAGAGTGCCAATTATTGTTCCGATTATGATGCTTGCTATCAAAGAAGCATCAGCTGATTTATCACCTTATGTAAGAAAAAATGCCGCCCATGCAATTCAAAAGCTTTACAGGTAAGTTCTCTATAGCCATAAATATAGAAGAGATGTATTTAATGCTCAGTAGAGTGTGTTATAATGAAGTTTAGCTACAGCTTATGATAACTGCCTTCTGCTAATGGGCATAAAGTCAGCAAAACGACTTTGACTAAAAGGTCTGTGTTAACATAGTTGGAGACCAGACAAGGCTGTATATGTGAAATGTTGTATGAATTTTATCAAAGTGGGCAGCTGAAAAAAAAATCTGAAATTAATTGTTTAGTGTCACCCTGCCTATATAGTTTATACCAGCATTCCCCAACCTGATGCCCTCCAGATGTGTTAGACTACAACTCCTATCATCCTCATGCTGGCTAGGAGTGATGGGAGTTGGAGGGCACCAGGTTCAGGAAGACTGTTATCCAGTAGAGCAAAGAAAACTGGGTTGGATCCAGATTTAGTCATACTGCTATACCTATTGAAATCAGTGGGACTTGAGCGAATAATGACTACTACCCATTTAGTCTGTAGCTTGACAAAATATTCAGTTCTTCGAAATAGAGCTTTAATATTGTATTTTTGTGGGCAAGATTGAAAGGGCTATATGCAGGATTTCCACACCTTCACAAAAGCTTCATTGTGCAGCTATTTGTGTCCCCCATTCAAGCTACTCCCTTCCCAAAAGTCATATAAAATTGCTGATGTTCCTCTTCATTCTGTTTCCCCTTTTACATTCTTTCACCTAGTCTTCAATATTCTTTTCATGTAGGATATATACTTAGTACAAAATTGTGGAATGTCTTAAAATGATAGAATCTTTTTCATTCACTTTTTAGCCTTGATCCTGAGCAAAAAGAGTTATTAGTTGAAGTGATAGAGAAACTTCTGAAAGACAAGAGCACAGTAAGTAATACAGGTTCAGCTGCTTTATAATGTAATTAGTACTGTGAACTTTTCACCTTTAATGTTAACCTATTTTAAACTTTAATCTGAACAGGGTAGAAGAAGTACAATGGCTAGGGAGGGGGCAGGTTTTATATGTAGCATGACTATTGCTGTAGAGCAGGGTGCAAAAAATGCTGTCTGTAGATGGCCCCCCCATGCCCTGTCTTGGGGGGGGGGGGAGGGGAAAATGCTCTAAGAACAGGCTCTATGTTTCTTGCCATAGAGCAGGAACCTCATTGCTGGAGTATCCCAGGAAGCAGGGTTGATGGTTCCTGCATACTTCCTGCGATGTTCTAGGAATGAGGTTTGTGCTCTATGGCAAGAACCATAGAGCTTGTACCTAGAGTGCCCCCCCTTTTTTGGTGATTGCTTTGGGGTGGTTGAGGCTGGGCAGGGACTTTGGTACCTTGATGCTGTTGCTGCAAGACCAAGCTCTGTTGCTGCTGGGGTGTGTGTGAGTATGAGGTGTGTGTGTGTGTGTGTGAGAGAGAGAGTGTTGTATGTGAGTGCACATGCATGTATGTGTGTGCGCATGTTCAGCCCCTGCCACCCCAGCAGACACCTGATGCGGCCCTCAGAACTGAAAATGTTGTTCACCCCTGTTGTAGAGTGATAGCAGCACTACTTTACTGCAAAAAAACAGATTGGCAGTGTTGGCAGAGGAGCCTGTTGCCAGTACCTCAGTTATTTCTTGTGGGTCCCAGACCATCCCTGTCCAAACAGGCTGAGAGTAAGAAGTGACATTTTAAAAGCAAATTCTATTTATATGAAACTGTGAACACCTTCTAAGCCACAAGATCTGTCTCTCCACCTCCTGTGAATAGCACCTTAAGTGTGAATGCTGGAAGTCAACATAGCTTCATACATAGCTACTTCATAGTAGCTTTGAAAGATGTTCAGGCTAAATGTCAAGGTAGTTCAGATTTATTGCATTCATGGCATGATCAGAAGAGCTTTCCTGAAACTGCAGTGGGTTTCTCAGTTATGTAACTCCTGGGCTGATTTGGGATTTTATAGGCCACATGCAACACCACAAATTCTTTAGTTAGTGTAGATCACTCTGTGTTACCAGGAATTAGGCTGCCATATTCTGTGTCAGGTGTGGTTTCCAAGAAGCCTCATATGGAGAGCATTCTCATTGTTCATACTCACCATTATGAAGGCATGCATGATTATTGCCAGATGTCATTCAGAGAATAAGTTTCATCCCTTTCAGAGTTGGAGAAAAATGCCCCTAGTCATAGTTTCAATATGGGTCCTAGGATAAACCAAGACTGAAAGTAAACATAGTGAGCGTCACCAGTCACCATTCTATGGACTTGTCACATTTTGTCTCCCCTGCATCTTGAACAGAAACAAAGTGGTTTTCTCTCATCCTTAGACACAAGATGTGAATGTATGTGGAGAAACAGGATATCTTACTGCTTATTTTATAGCAGATTCTGGTTCACTGATGTTCAAAGGGCTTTTGAGGTCTCCAGCTGTGAGTGTAAATACATCATTCTTTTACAACAAATTGAGTACCCGTGTGCCCTGTGAATACTAGATAGGATTATCTGTAACAGCTGACTCTTGGGAGGTCAAATAATTTGCTTGTTAAAAATGAGCTGAAGAATTGGTGATGGCTTTGTGATGAGATTACTGATGTGTTCTAAACTGGAATATTGCCTTTGGGAAAATGGAGCAAAGTAAAGGTGCATTCTTTAACATATTTAACAGTTATGCTAGAAGTAATGTGTAGTGTTCAGATTGCAAATGTGTGGGTAACCTAGTGTTTTCCAAAGTTATTGATCCAGTGTTGGTAAAAGATTTACTGTTGTAGGGAAAAAATAACTGAGTTTTTGCAGATGCTATATTGTGATAGATCTATTATCCAGCTATTAGAAGATAAATGACTGATCTTTACCAGCTTCCATGCTTCCAGAAAATTGAAATAAGAAGGGGAATATCATTTGGGCTGTATGATTAGGGCAGGTGGGATGGCCATTAATTTAAGAGAAGGAAACGTTGGCAGCACAGGCCAACATGCACAATATTATCAATCAAACCTTGATACACTTCTTGTGATGACCCAGCACTCTCAGGTTTTTGCAGCATTAATTAGAATTCATGACAAAATAGATGCAAGGAAACGTTTTGTACCCTTCATAATTTTATAGAAAATTTATTGTTATTAGAGGAACCATTTGCTTAGTGTGATTTTTTTCATTACCAGCTTGTCAACTAGCATAGATAATCTGGAGAAAATATGAACTCCATAGATTGGGTGTCACTTTTGTTGATGGTTCATGTAGTTTACCTTGGAGCGCAGCTAATGGCTGAAGTTCATAGCAACAGCACAGAAAAACGTGGCAACCAGTGAAAGACAAATGAAGCATGTTTATTGCTTTAATATAAAAAATACATAAATGGAAAGCTGTATTTGAATTTGATGAGCTCATTGCTAGTTTTGTAGGAATGATTTATTTTTACTTGTACAAAAAGGCTACTATTTAATTTTCATCTCACTATGTCAATGACATTGTTTTGTAAGCTGTTTTTGTTATTTGTTTTATGTTTTGGTTGGATCATTTTATTTTCATTCCCAATATTTTTATGGAATGTTGAGCATTTAATAAACTAAGATCATCAGCTGTTCCTCAGATATTTAAATATGGAGTAGTTCCTACTATAGCAGAAATTGTTGGGAGATTTGCTTTGAGATAGGTTCTTGCCTTCTCTCACTGTCTTTGGGAAAATATATAACATTATTGTTAGCTTTCCCCATTATTCTCTCTGAATATTAAAATCTCTGGAAGTATAAATTACATTCAAATTATAGCTTGAGTTTTAAATTGGAAAGAACTTGTTGATGTTAACCACTTAATGTTTAGCACAGAACATGTTTGCATGCAGAAAGTCTGTAAACTTGTGGGGCAGGGAGGGGATCCTGTTACACAATGATGTTGTTGAAACAAATAGGTTAATATTTGTATCTCTATTTTTGCATAAATAAGATTAATACTCTAAAGTGGATGCCAAAAATATACTACTTGTGGGGAGGAAAAACACATTCCTGTATAGTAATTTAAACATATACATGTTGCCCCACCTCTGTGTGTATGCTACTGATTTTCAAACCCTCTTCCAAAATGTGTAGGAACAAACAGCATCTTGTAGTGTAATCCTGTACATGTCTAATCAGAAGTAAGTCCCAGTGAGTTCTCCTAGGTAAGTCTGTATAGGATTGCAGCCTTCGTTTATCTTGAGCGGTAATGGAAACATCAATTTCTGCCTAACTTCTAGTTAGTTATGTATTTAAAGGCAGCATTGCCAGTTTTCTTGAAGAGCAATCCTACCATTTGCAAGCCCCTGCTAGTTGGAGCTCCAATGTTGGAGTCTCCGACATTTCCAAAGTAATTATGGATTTGGTTTTCATTATTTTCCCCTCTCCAGGGTTTTTTTTTTTAACGCTTCCTTTTTTAAAATGCTTTTTTGTTTATGCATTCTCTGAAGAATGGGGGGAAATTCATTTTGACCAGCTCCGGGGTTGGGGGTGTGGTCAGTGGCTGGGAGGGCTGTGGATACTGTGGACCCACAGTTACCCCCCCACACACGCACACACACAGAGCACACCTTGACATGCCTCTTTTTCCTCTTCCCTGAGGTCGAAGTTCCTGGAACGGGCAGGAAGAGAAGGTCTATGCTTAGATTTTCCCCTCTGAGGTTAGAGACCTGTCTACAGCCTCAGAAAGGAATATCTGAGGAATATTTGACACAGTCATTTTGTCCCTGGGACACCCTCCGCAGGACCATAGGATTGCTCTCTTAGTTGAGCTTTATTTTTGGAATAATATGACATTTAAATAAATTATCAGCTAAGGAAGAATAACCCTTCTTCAGCTCTCTTCCCTGTAATCTTGCCCAAAGAAGTAGCAGTGGTCAATAAAATGATTAAAATATATAGGTTGTTTTTGGTACCAGTCTGTGAATCTCCTAGAATTTGAAAAAAAAAAATGGAAAGGAATTTTTTTTATATGCAACATTTAAGGTTTGTTAATTGCAATATTTTTATTTTACCTGCACGTTTTCATGTATGCTCTGATAATCCTGATAACAGTAACTAGTGATAGTGTTAACAAAGATAAGAACTGTTTCTAACAGTTGTACAGAGAGAGGGGAAAAGATTGTACATGTCAACCATGGAAATAATTTTTTCTCTACAAGTGATGTGACAGAAAACAAATGTAACCATAATGCATTTTCTTTAGTCCTTTACAAATAATCAATTCTCGTCTTTATGGAACGAGTTGTATACATGCTGGGACCAGCAGGTACCAGTACATAGCAGGGCTGAAGACAATAAATGCAACGTCACGTTTACAGTTATTGGTAATTTATAAAATCCCCACAGGACTTGAAACTTGTTTAGCATAATAGCAAGGCTATATTCTGAGCTGTTTTCTTTCCATTGTAATGGTAGGTGCATACTAATAAACCAAGTGTCAACCAAAAAATAGGGAAAAACTCTAACATATGAATATCATTGTATTTAATATTTTTCCAAAAGTGCCATTTCAATAAATTGTATTTCTATTTAATTGCTTACTTTAAATCATTGGGGAAATTTTAGAGGTTGGAATGCAGATCCCCAGTGCTCTGCCAGAATGTGACATTAATTTGCTGCCAGAAACCTGCTTCATATGCATGCTTAACTGCATACATATCATTTGCTTCATATACAAACCTCATCAGAGTAGCTATTTTGCACAGTATGTGGTTTGAAACAAAACAAAATGACATTTAATTAAATCAGTTAGAAAAAAAGATAATAGGTAACACGCAGTGACGAGTTATGTCATGTTTGCAACTGATAGCTGACAGAGGCAACTAGATCTAGTATTTTCAGTAGTTCTTGTACGTTCAATAACTCTTGTAGAACACTGAAAGGGTCAAAACAAACTACAGTTGGAACAGCAAAAAAAAAAAGTTTTGAAATATTGAGGAATCTTGGGCTTGTTCTTGAAGCCAGTCTGAAATAAAATGGTATATTGTGAATAATTCAGGGAGGGCAGATTTCTCCCCAACCTGTTGTCCTTCAGATGTTTTGGAATTTGACTGCCATCATTCTCTACAAGCATAGTCAATGGTAAAACATGTTGGGAGTTTTAGCCCAAAACATCTGGAGGACAACAGGCTGGGGAAGGCTAAGCTAGGGGCTAAGTCATCCTTGCATTTAACAACTTGCCTGGTCATTACAGAATCATAGAGTTGGAAGGGGCCATTTAGGCCATTGAAGTTCCCTGCTCAGTGCAGGAATCCAGTTTAGAGCATCCATGACAGATGGTTGTCCAGTCTCTGCTTGAATATCTGCAGCGACCGAGAGCCTTCCATTTCCCCAGGCAGTTAGTTCCGTTGTCTGACTGCTCTGACCATTAGGAAGTTTTTCTTGATATTCATCTGAAATCTGCCTTCCTGTAACTTAAGCCTGTTATTCCGTGTCCTACAGCCTTGGATGATAGAGAACAGTTCGCAGTCCTCTTCTGTGTAATAATCTTTTAGGTACTTGAAAAGTGCTATCATATCCCCCTAAGTCTTCTCAAGGCTAAACATGCCCAGTTCCTTCAATCTCTCCTCGTAGGGCTTAGTTTCTAGTGGCCTGATCATCTTTATTGCCCTTCTCTAAACTTGTTCCGATTTATCTGAATCCTTCTTAAAGTGCGGTGTGGTTTGCTATTACAAACTTTGGAAAACATACATCATAATAGTAAAACATAAAT
Source organism: Heloderma suspectum (assembly GCF_057233095.1). Taxonomy (NCBI): domain Eukaryota; kingdom Metazoa; phylum Chordata; class Lepidosauria; order Squamata; family Helodermatidae; genus Heloderma; species Heloderma suspectum. The sequence goes on from NC_139459.1 coordinate 46,811,030, forward strand.
TTATACTTAAAGCTGCCCTCTTAAATTCAGTTGTAGCTTCAGCAACAAAAAGAACAAAACACACTAACTTAAGCTTATTTATTTATTTATTTATTACTAAATTTATTAATCGCCCATCTGGCTGGTCACCCAGCCACTCTGGGTGATGTACAACATACAATAAAAACAGTTTAAAACAATAAAATTCTACAATAAAAACATTTTCTAAAATACCCTAACCCACCCCAAATGCCTGCCTGAACAACAACGTTTTTAATGCACGACGGAAGCTCATTAAAGAGGGGGCATGACGGAGTTCCCTAGGGAGGGAGTTCCACAGAGTGGGGGCCACCACAGAAAAGGCCCTCTCCCTCGTCCCCACCAGTCTAGCTGTCCTGGCTGATGGGACAGAGAGAAGGCCATCCGAGGCTGATCTTGTTAAGTGGCCTGTCTGGTGCTGCTGGAGGCGCTCCTTAAGATAGGCTGGGCCGGAACCATATAGGGTTTTAAAGGTCAAAACCAACACCTTGAATTTGGCCTGGAAAACACCTGGTAACCAGTGCAACTCCTTCAGCACTGGAGTGATGTGATCTCGCCGGCGGCTGCCTTTAATCAGGCGAGCCACCACGTTCTGTACCAGCTGCAGTTTCCGAACCGTCTTCAAGGGTAACCCCACGTAGAGCGCATTACAGTAGTCTAAACGAGAGGAGACCAGGGCATGTACTACCGATGGGAGCAGATGGTCGGGAAGGAAGGGGCGCAGCCGCCGTATCAGATGGAGTTGATACAGCGCTGTCCGGCTCACAGCTGACACCTGAGCCTCCATGGACAGCTGGGAGTCCAAAATGACCCCCAGGCTGCGGACCTGGTCTTTCAAGGGTAGCCGTACCCCATTCAACACCAGGTCAACATCCCCCAGCCTCCTCTTGTCTCCCACCAAAAGTACCTCGGTCTTGTCAGGGTTCAGCTTCAGCCTATTCCTCCCCATCCAGCCACTCACCATCTCCAGACATTTGGACAGGGATTCTACGGCCAACCTTGGTGAAGATTTAAACGAGAGGTAGAGCTGCTTGTCATCCGCATATTGATGACACTGCACCCCAAACCTCCTGATGATAGCCCCCAGTGGCTTCACATAGATGTTAAATAGCATCGGGGAGAGGATGGAACCCTGTGGCACCCCACAAGTAAGTGGCCACAGGTCCGAAACCTCCTCTCCCAGTGGTACCCTCTGGTACCTGCCGGAGAGGAAGGACCGGAACCACCGCAATACAGTGTCCCCAATGCCCAACCCCTCCAGGCGGTCCAGGAGGATACCGTGGTCAACGGTATCGAAAGCCGCTGAGAGGTTGAGGAGAACAAGGAAGGAGCATTCACCCCTATCCAGAGCCCTCCTCATATCATCTACCAAGGCGACCAAGGCCGTTTCTGTCCCATGCCCAGGCCTGAAGCCCGACTGAAATGGGTCTAGATAATCAGTTTCTTCCAAGTGTGCCTTCAACTGCACCGCCACCACCCGCTCAATCACCTTGCCCCAAAATGGCAGATTTGAGACTGGGCGAAAGTTGTTCAAAACTTGAGGATCCAAGGAGGGCTTCTTTAAGAGCGGTCTTATCACTGCCTCCTTGAGGCCTGATGGCATCACTCCCTCCTCAAGGGAGGCGTTCACCACCACCTTGATCCCCCCACCCAGTCTCTCTCTGCAGCTCATAATGAGCCAAGATGGGCAAGGATCAAGTAAGCAGGTGGTCGGCCATACCGATGAAAGCACCTTGTCCACTTCATCAGGAGAAAGAAGCTGGAACCGATCAGAATAGGAATATTAATCCTATTCAAGGCATTAAAAACATTAATTCTGGTTAGCCAACCCCAATTCTGATACATCATATCTTTTTATTTCTCTGAATATGCGCATAAATCGAACACTTGAAAAGACAATGAAGAAGATCCTCTATCTCATTTCTTCCTCAAATACAAAATATCTGCTCTATTAGTCTTCTCATATATCTTCCCATGCTTCATATGGAAGGGTTTCCACTCCCAGTACCTTCACTGTTCTTTTTTTTTTTTACAACCTCCTCTGTTCTGCTGTATTGTCAAGACTGAACAAACAGAAGTGCATATCCCATGGATTTATATAGTGTCATTTTGATAGTGAGCTTGATCTGAAAAGCCAGGATAGCATTGCAGTGGCTCAAACAAAATTGTAGTCTTGATGAACAAAAATTGGCCACTAGGGAAGATGGTAATCTTTTCATGTTCTGTCACTGTTTCCCACTCTCCGCACTTGCTTATGACTGTTACATGGCATCTCTCGCATTTAATACCTTTTCTTGCAGAATGGTCCTCTGTGGGTGAGTTGTTACTTCTGGATTGATCACATGCTCACTTCTTTGTGAGAAGTGTAATTTTAGACGGAGCATTGAATACATTTGGAATCATGTGTCTAGAGAGTGTTTCTGCAGGCTGGCAAAATAAATGGATAAAGGTCACACACCTGTGCAAGAACATAATTTGGGAAATACTCAAATGTACAGCAATTGAAATTCTCACAATCTTGCTGAGTAATCATAATCTTTCCCTTCTGTGTTCTTCCTTGTCACCCCACTTTCCTTGTCGCACCTGTCATTACATTTAAATTTAGATGGCAAGTTCTTTAGAAGAGTTACTGATTCTTTTGCGTTTAAATTCTTGTTTTCTAGCTTGTAGCAGGGAGTGTTGTGATGGCATTTGAAGAAGTATGTCCAGACAGAATAGATCTGATTCACAAGAACTACCGAAAGCTCTGTAATCTGTTGGTTGATGTGGAAGAATGGGGACAAGTCGTCATTATCCACATGTTGACTCGATATGCACGTATGCAGTTTGTGAGCCCTTGGAAAGAGGTGAGAAGTTTTAAATAAAACAATTATTTTGGGTATTTCTGCTTTGCTAAAAGTAGGCTTTTTGACATATTTTCAGGAGTATGTACCAATATCATTGAACTAATAACATGTATGCAAGTTTAATACTTTAAAGTTAACTACGACTAGAACTGCCAAGACTCTTTGAAAGCAATGCTGCTTCCCTCACTAGTACTGCTGAATAATGGGTGATAGCCTCCCCCTACCAAATCAGTTAATATTGTCAGTGATGGCACTGCCTTTAAGGGGTCCTTAGGCCAGAGTTGGGGTACCTGTTGCCCTCCAGATGTTGATGAACTACTGCTTCCATCATCCCTCACCATTGATCAGGCTGGCCAGGGCTGATGGGTAGTGGAAGCAAACAACACCTGGATGGTCACAGGTTCCCCAGCCTTTCCTTAGGCAATGCAAGAGTAATTGCCCAGGGAATATGCCTGAAGGTTGCTATATAGGTTGTGGTTCTTGCATTGCTTACAGCAGCCAGGTGCCCTCTAGCTGATTTGTACTACAACTCCCATTATTCCTGATCATTGGTTATTCTGGCTGGGACTGATGGGACTTCAAGACAAAAACATCTGGAGGGGCAGAAATCATGAAAATAGTACCACCTGTTGGCTGTCTGTTGGAATAGGAAATAAAGGAGGCTGTGAGAAAGGAGAGTATCAGATGGATGTAGAGGTGAAGTGGATAGAGTCCTTCCTTCTTCAAAATATATACACACCCTGTGCATCAAATTAATGGGCTGTTGGCTAGTGCATATGTAACAAAGAACTTGCTTTCTGTTCTTCAAAAACCTGTGCTAGCCTTGTACACTATAATAAGAAGCAGAAATCAACCTAGCTTACAAACACAAATTAACATGTTAATTCTTGGAGTAATATTCTCTGGTGATTAGGGTATACCATGTTTAAATTGAAATTTCATTTCAGGTTCTTGGTGTTCTAAGTTTAAACAAGTGTGTGATGAAAAGTACTGTGCTGGTCTCAACATTTTCTATCATACCAGTTCAAAAACATAGATATCAGTTGTTTAAGAATCTGGATGTAGAGCAGGAAGGGAATAAAATACTAGGCTTTTTTTTATCATATTGGTGTCCCATTCTACCCTACACACTCAGATTATGCTTTCAGCATCTACTTAAAACAAAGTTTAAGAGAAACACTACAAAATTCAACCATTCAGAACATAGCAGCTTTTCAGTCGATAATTTGTTTCTGGGATCCTACCTGGGGCAGAGGAATATCAGGGGTTCATCTCAGGCTTCTGCTTTCCTTCCCTGTTCCCCTCACCATAGAGAGAAATGAATGAATTGTGAAGCTACAGTGTTTTAGTCATTTCTCTATGCAGCAAGGCTAGTGACGGGTGGAGAGAACAAGGTTTTGCCCTGTGCTGTGTGGCACAACCCTTCAGATATTTAAGAAGTGCCTTCATGTCCCCCACTCGGTCTTCTCTTCTCCAGGCTAAACATACCAATTCCTTCAACCTTTCCTCACAGGACTTGGTTCCCACTCCACCGACGACGCTGGTTTGCTTACCAAGCTTTTAGCAGCAAACAGAACCAATTTCACTCAGCCTAATTGGGTACATAAGAGGTACCAAAGGTGGTTTGGAGGCCTGACAGAGCACACTGGAATCACGGGGGAGGCCCAGAAAACAGTTGGTTTTGGTCAGTTTTTCCCTTCTTACTTAAATACTGTACCACAGCTCTCTTGCTGCAATGCCTGCTCTAGCTACCAGAGGGGACCTTTCTTAACAGAGATTATTCCTCTGCTTCCTTGTTGGGTTCTCAGCAGGCCAGCCCTTTAGTCTTCTCCTGTAACACTCATAGAGCACTGATGCTGAGGGCAGTCTGGTCTCCAAAATTAAGCAGCCAGGTCTTGCTGAACTTTCCAGCCATTTTCCTCAAAGTAAGCACGAGCAAGGTAAAAGAGACTGCAGGTGGGGCTGGTCCTCCGAGTCTTCTTCCTCGCCTCAGCCTAAGCATAAATCAAAGCAAAAACAACTTAAATTAAAATAATCCCAGAAGTAGTCAGACATGTGGTACCACGTTCATCAAAGGAGTTTGCAGTGGACTCATCAGACCCTATTGTAATTTCAAGGGAAAGGGGAAAACCTTTGCTGCTGCTTCTAAACATTCTAAAGTATAACATTCTAGTGACTGCTAAATCCTTGTCTAGATCTCAGGATCTTCTGTGAAAAGGAAGGGGGTTCATGGTCAGAGACAGGACCCATTTTGAGGCACGTAGTCCTAGACCGCTGAATATCGAGGATTATTATCGAAAGCTATGGCTTCCCTAGGTGCAAGCTACACCTCAGGAGTCACCCAAGTCAGCGCTGAGAGCCTTTGAGTGGTTCTTGGAACCCTCCACATCAAACAGGAAATACCTTTTCCTCCCTTTGATAGGCTTGTCCCATTCATAGATACTCTGGTGGCTGCTTTTCTTTATAGAGCTGTAGACTGAAAGACAGGGATGCACCACTTAAGGATCTGGGTGAGAAGCGATTGAACACGGCCCTGTGAAAGATGCATGGGGTTGCTCCTTTAGCATTATGTGCTTCCTCCACATCTTCATTCTTTATGAGAACCTCACTTCTTTGGATTGAGGACCTCATGAATAACAAAGATCTGGACAGTAATACCATCTTCAGTGGATTGATTAAGCTCCACATATCCCTTGGTGGTAGATGTCCCCCAGGACACAGTTATCTATGTAGCTACGTCTATAACAGCTACAACTATGGCTCAAGCATGGACCATGGACACTTATTCCAGAGGCAACCTGGTGACAGTCCCTTTCAGAGAGGCTCACCTTTTGGAGAAGTGGCCTTAAAGGACATTTTATGAGACAAAAGATCAGCAAAAATGCTTTGCCTTCCTCTAACAAAAAGGATGTGATGTGCTGCAAGTTTTGGATGGAAACCCTCCAGACCATCAAATAAGACCTCAAACTCAATCACTTGTTGGCACTGATAGACCTTATAGAGGCTCATCTGCTCGATGCATTCCCATGTATTCCCCTCATTGCATGGATACTTTGAAAGGACAGGAAAGAATATCAGTGGTTCTGCTGGCTCCTTACAGGCCCAGAAGACCCAGGTTTTCAGAGCTACTGCTACTATCCCAAGGAGACGCATGGTTCCTTCCTGTCAAGCCTTACCTACTCTCTTAGACCCCACTGTGTCATCTCAATCCAGGCTGGCTGGGCCTAGCCATCTGGCCTCTGAACAGAGCACCTGTCTCATCTTAGGCTACACAGAGCAAGTTACCATGGTTCTCTTATCTAGAAAGGCTTCAAAAAACCAGAATTTATGACATGACTTGCCAGCCATTTCTGAAATGATGAAGAAGGAGGTCTTATGACTATAAGAAAGCCAGTCTAAAAGAACGTCTCCTCTTTTTGCAGCCAGATTTGGAGTTCAGCCTTAGTGCTAACACTGTGTAGACAGACCTCTGCACTATCGTCGGTCCTTTCGAAACAAGGGCACAAACCACTGGGGATGCACCCTCATCTAAATCTTTTTGTCTGAGGGGTCTCATAGCTCTCCCCTCCAGTGTTGCACATGTTTCCCTCATAGAGTCTGCAGGTGGTCCTCACTGAGTGCATGAAGACATTGTTTGAACCCTTAAAATCCATTTCACATGGTTAACTTCCACTGGAAGTTTTGTTCCTAGTTGTAGTCACCTTGGCTAGATGGAATCTGGAGATTTCAGCCCTACGAGAAGGGGGTCATGTGTGTATTTTCCAGAGAACTCTTGTCAATCTCCATCCTGATCATTTTTTTCTCTCCAAAATGACATCGGTCTTTCACAGATCTCAAGCTCTCATACTACCTTCTTTTTGTTGCAGCCCCTCCCATCCCTCTTGAGAGGACATGGCACAAGTGGGATGTCTGCAGAGCAGGCAAGATTTACGTTAAGAGGACAGCTGATTTTCACTGCTCTGACCCTTTTCTCTGTTTCTTTTCACCCAGCAACAATGAGTAAGAATGTTTTCAGCCTCACATTAGCTAGGCAGATCAAATCCTGTATCTTTATGGCTTACAAGTGGCTATAACATCCCAAGCCATCCCATGTCACAATGCATTCTACAAGAGGAGCTGCATATTCAGCATTCAGTATCAGCCTCCTTATCAGAAATCTGTAGGACAGTTACCTGGGTCATGCCAAACACCTTTTTGAGCATTACAAATTGGACACATGTACCTGATGCTGGGAAAGACTGAAGGCAAAAGGAGAAGGGGACGGCAGAGGATGAGATGGCTAGATAGCATCACGGATGCAATGAATATGAACTTGAGCACGCTCCGGGAGAGAGCGCAGGACAGGAAGGCCTGGCGTGCTATGGTCCATGGGGTCACGAAGAGTCGGACACGACTGAACGACTGAACAACAACAACAATCTGCATAAATGGTATTTGGAAAGAGGGTGCTTCAGCAGGTGGTGCCTAAAGTATAGACTCAGCTTGTATAATGCCCACTCTATATATGGTCCAGGTTGGATACATCCCATCCTGAATGTGACCCTCTCTCCAAACACGGAACAGATACTCACTGAAAGTTCCTTCTGGTTTGGTGCAAAGGAGGCATCCAGGCCACACTCTAAATTACTGGCAAAGTCTGTCAGTGCTTTTCATTTTTGTGATGCGTATATTCAGCTTGGTAGCAACTTCTGTTATGTCCTTTTCAGGCGGGTTGGAACTTTTATCCATCCTTTTCTCATCCTATTTTCTACAAATCCTGTTCCTTATCGGTCTGTGAAAAGACTTCCCTCTCTACTGCTTGGCCATGAATGGAACGGGAAGGGAGGAGCCAACAGTGTCAGGACGAAAGCAAAGGTTCTTGGTCATGTGATCCCTGCCTTGCCCTGGGCAGTGGGGGGACATAACCTATTCTGGATGCTTCCTTTGCACCAAACCAGAAAGAACCTTTGTGGTGAGTATCCAACATTCTGTTCTCCATTCCCCCATCCACCCGCCTCCCCCCAGCACTGTTCCAGAAGGTCCCCCAACCCTCTGGAGTAGATACTCAAAGGGTACAGGAGGCTTGAAGGGGAAGGAGAATTGGCAAAAGTCACCTCCCTCCTTTCCCCCAGTGGTACTGTGCCAGCTATGAGTGGGAGGGGGAGGGCAGTTTCCTGGCTCTGAGCTCAAAGCACTGTCTACAAGCTCAGAGCCAGCAAACCAAAAAATCCTATGAGAGTGTCTAGTGGCCATAGGATTGTTCTCTTAGTTAACCATGATATCTATAATCATAATAATGAATGAGATTCATATTTGATTCCTGCATTGAGCAGGAGGTCAGGCTAGATGATCTCCAAGATCCCTTCCAACTCTAAAAATTTTATGATTCTATATTTATAGTTAATATTTACAGTTGGATCAAAGGGATTATTTGTGTTACCTTGCAAAAGCTTATAGATGAGGCAAACTAGTAGGGCATTCTATTTTTATAGAGGTTTGCCTATGTCATCAGAAGTTGTGCAATTCTTTTGCAGTGTTGTTGTGGAGAAAAGGTAGTAAAAATACTGTATTAACTCATTTGGGGGAATATTCTGATTGGATCTTAGCATGGAGCCTTGTAAATTTATCTCCATTAGTCAGGGTTAAGATTGCATTATGCTAAAAGATGACACGTAAGTCTTAAGTACTAATGTGGGTCTAAGTAAGTATTAGCATCAAGTATCAAGAAGTGCTCTGAATCCATTGAAGCTTAATCTAGAGAACGTGAAGTTCCGAGTGGGGTCATGTTCCCTTAGAAGGATCATGGTTGTAATTTGGGAGCGCTGTTGGATCTGGATCTGGACTGCCTCCTGAACATTCAGGTTGAGGTAGTGACCAGGAGGAATATGTTTTATCAGCTTCAACTGATTTCTCAACTTTACCCCTTCTGGCCATGGAGGTGCATGCTTTGGTAATCTTCTGATTAGGTTACTTACTGTAATGGAGTCTAAATGGGGTTGCCCTTGCAGGCTCTTTAGAAGTTCCAATTAGTCCAGAATGTGACAGCCGGAGTGATCTCTCGTGTAAGCTGCAGGGAACCCGTGACACTGATTCTGTTTGATCTTCATCGGTTACTTGTTTGTTCTGTCCTAGATTCAAGGTGTTGGTGTTTTACCTTAAAGCCCTTTAATGTTTGGTACAGTGATACTTGAGGGAGCATCTTCTCCCATATGTACCTCTTCCTGTTTTAAGAACTGGTACAGAAAAATCTTTTGATGGTTCCGTACTCCATCAGGTTGATGGCCAGTGCGGAGTAGGCATTGTGGCTCCCAAGTTATGGAATTGGCTATCTGCTGAGTTAGGAATTTATTTTTAGACAGGCCTTCTAGGTAGTATCCAATTGATGTACCTCTGCTGACAGAAGGCATTGTTCAGCGGAATGGGGAGGTGGTGATTCCCCTTTCCCCATGCAGCTCCCACGCCATCTACCGTGCTGTTCCAAAGGGCCCCCCAACACTGGGGGGCACAGTGGGTTGTAGCGGGAGGGGGGATTACTGAAATTCGCCCCTCCCCGTTCTGCAGTCAGATTCGTTCCGTCAGCAAAGGGACACTAATTGGATACCACCATCTGTAATTAATGTGCTTTTATTTGTTTGTTTGTTTTATTTGGTGTATTGTGTTCTGTTCATCTTCTCACTATTTTCATTGAAGGATTTAGGCTGATTTTGGAACTTTAATTGTTCCCTGACTTGGAAATTGCTATATTGAAAAGCATGCTATATAAAATGAATGAATGAATAAATTAATTAATTAATACCAACGCTCCTACCACAGGCAGAAATTAGAATGCATATCTGTCAAGGTGGGGTAGGATTAAGCTATATTGCATTAATAAGGTATATTCCATGTCCTTGCTGTAGCAAAATGTTTACCATTGGGAACTCTGTACCTATAAATCAGGAGTGGGCAACTTGTGGCTTCCCAGATGCTTTGGTGTACAACTCCCATCAGCCCTAGCTAACATAGCCAATAGTGAGGGCTGATAGGAATTGTAGGCCAAAACATCTGGAGGGCCACAAGTTTCCCATTCCTAATATACATCAGTAGGAAGCTTGGCCTCAGTTCTTTCTTGTAGCCAACTGTTCTGCTGTACCTTCAGTTGAGGCAAGCCTCTGCTGAATGTCCAATGGGTGAGATCAATTCTCTCTGTAAGCTCTCACCCTGTCTCTTCATCTCCTCCTTCCCCACTTTTCCCAAAGCTGTATGTGTGGGATAGTATTTTTTTGGCAATTGTGTAGTCTATTTAGAAGCTCTCATTTGTACATTTGCCTGCCTAGAATAAGATATATTTTAATAAACACTGGTTTCCTTTTTATTCCTGTCCTAATACCCTACTCTTTCTGAACTCCAATAAAGCAACCCTTATGATTTAAGATAGCTTTTGTATTTGTTCCAATAGCTTTTTACCCCACGATCATCAGACAGCTCTGAGACTTGCTATATGATTTAACATTACTATACAGTTAAGGACCCCTGGAAAGCATCAACAGCCAGGCTCATGTAATGGTAGTAATTAACACTGCTATATAATGTGCCCCCCCCACTAGTTTTTATTCTTTTCAAATAACAATTTGGAATGACAGTATGTACTGCTTAGGACTTGGGCTTCAGCTCTCAAAGTGCTGCACTGAAAAGCACATGAATGGGCTTTGGGATGACAGCATTAAGGATTAGTGCTTCAAGTTTTAGCACGTTAAAAGAAAACTGAATTGAGTATATATAGTACTGAGTATGTAGTACAGTTGCTAGTGGCATAAGCCTGGCAGAAAAATGGAACAGAATAAAACAAAGTTATTATGATATGCCAAAAATTTATACTTTAAACCACACAGTGTACTCTAGATATCATTAATGTCATTGTTTTCATCAGATTCGTCCGTGGTGTTTTCCAGATTCTCACACATCTCTTCATGGCAATTGCCACACTCTTAATGCATTTTAAGTCTTGTTTAGAAGATGAGCAAGGTCCTGTACTAAATGGATGCTTTGTTGACATCTTGGATTTATGCCTAATAATATTAAGAATGCAATCTTGAGCAGCTGCCTGATCAGACACAATAGGAACAAACCTCCTTCTCAATTTTCCAAACCCCTTCCTTCAGAGGTGTGTGTGTGTGTAGATTCTGCCACAGATTACCTGGAAATATACAGTGGAAATACATTATTGTTTTGTTGGTGTAAGTTTTTGTGTTTGAGGTTTCCCTGTATCTATAGCTTCCATAATTGTGAAATAACTCAGTGAGTGATTGGGTTGATTCAAAAGTGCCATTCTGTTCATGGAAGGACCTTCAATCCAGTGGAAACTCACGCTAATGGAACAGGTGGTGGTGATATTTGCCAATACCATGTCTCACCTTCAGCCCCATGCTACCACTGGCCGCAATGTTCAGAGTCCTCCAACCCTCCAGAGCAGTTTTTCTTTTGCGGGGGGGGGGGGCAATTTCTGGAGTCAAGTCCAGCTGAGATCAATGAATAATGCTATAAACCTATCTTCATTTTGTGAGTGCCCTTGAAGTATGTGTTGGTTACTTATGAAAGGTGTAGCTTTGTTTGCTGAGATGAAAACTGTGCAGAAGTATTTGTGGTAAAGCAATGAGGTCTGTTCAGTCCTTTCTCCCTAATTATCATTCCTCTCATTATATGTACATATGATTTTATCACAAGATGGTAATGTGTAATGTGGATATCTTCATAACCTGGATGCAGAGCATCAAGTTACGTATTGTCAGCACAGGAAAGACAATGCTACTTCCATAGATTGAAAAACTAGATCTTTTGCTGTTTAACCTGCACACTGATATTACTCTGCATATCCAGATGTCTTCTTGTTTGGCATAATTTTTTCAATACATTTTGTGGCAGAAGATGATTACGCTTGGCACAGATATATAACATATATTCAATGATTCAGTCAGCTTGCTCTATACTGGCTTCTCTTATCATCCACACCTTTCTGTGTTTTTGCCTGACTACTTCAGAGCAAATAATAACTGCTAAGAGGATTCCATTTCTTATGCGTCTATAGAACTTGAAGTCAAAGAAAATAATGATGTATGTTATTGTAAAAACATTTCAGATGAATTGCATCCACAGAATTCTTGTCCATGTTTTATCCCAGTCTTTTTTTCTTGTAGCTGATACAAATAAACCTGGATTTTGGTGTATTTTGGAGAAGTTATTGTAGTTGTCTTCATCCTTCATTCAAGCCCTTTCCTTCTATACCATTTTTCGTGGGCATCTTTAGCTTCTGCTACCAAACTAATAGCAGGATATTACTGTTCCTTAGGGATATGAAATATCACTAGCTGATGATTCATAAATGCATGATAGAGGCCCAGTGCAATTTGCGGTACTGCCCGTCTCCTAAATGTGGTTAAGAGTCTGGGAGTGGGCCATGGACTTGCATATTGCATTTCCTTCACTTATCAGTGCTGTGGTCTAGTGTTACAAGTGCATTGGTGCTAACCCAGATTAGTGCCGGTGCAGATGTAATACTACACACTGGTATATACACACTGGTATATATGACAAAAAAGGGGACCTGTGGCGAGCTCCCATTTTGTTAACCATGATTAAAAGATTGGCAGCATTATGTCTTGCAGGGCAGGGAAGTTCAGATACCAGAATGGTGTCTTACTAATTTAATTGCTAAAATAGCAGAAGGAAAACCTCTTTGATATTAGCAGGTCTCCATGATTTTTTCAATAGGTTCTTAAATAAACATATAACAAGGCTTCTTGTGTAGTAGAACAGATTTTTAATTTAGTTTATTTGCATCATTATAGATCAGTATTTAGACTGTTTATATGTAAATGTATGATTTGAGGAACAATTAAGTGTTGACAGAGTATACTGCGGTCATATCAATTGCAGTGCATTTTCCATAATTTTTCTAACTGACATCTTTGATAAATAGTGGTTGCCAAGTCAAAACCGATTATACAGTGCACTAGGAATTCATGGTGCTGTCAGGGAGAAGACCGATTGACTTTAAATTTACATATTAATGAGAAGATTTGTTAAGGGGGTGCTTGACTATAGAAAATAACAGCATATTTATAGGGCACGACATTTTATAAATAAAGCTGATGCAGGAAAATGGAAATTAAACCTTTCAGATTAATACATTCAAGAATGTTAAAATGCATATTTGCATTTTTATTTTCTGAATTTACCTTCCTTTCAGAGCAGCAGATTTTGTACTCCCACCCCCTGCCCAAGTTATGTGTGCTGCTCTATAAGGATTAGTCATTTTGAATTATTTTGTATGCCTCAACAGGTAAAGGGACCCACCAATAAACAGAGAGGAAGAACAGTTTCCAGTGTATTTCTTAATTCTGATAACAAGTCCTGTTACCTTCATTCTAAGAAGAGAATAAAGATACATATCCATATTAGGAATCTGTGATAGTTCAGAACTGCTGGTCATACTGATAAAAAGAATTATAACTATATGGGTAATTTTTACACACTGAAATGTAACTTGTTTCATACAAATGAATTTGTTGAAACAGCTTTTCATTCAAGATTCAACAATTCATTAGCTGTTAGGTTTTAAAATGTGAGTTCCAAGCTTGCTTACACAGAGTCACTGTAACTTTGGGCAGATTTGTTGGAATGGATGTTCAGATCTTGTCTGGCAAAATTGCCTTTGGAAAATAACAAAAAGTTAGTAAAAAGTTAGATTCAAGCACCATGAATCAAGTTTTAGTCCATGTCTGAGGCTGTCTTCATGGATTCAGCCATTTCAGTGATTTGCCAGACTCTGACACAATATGTCTGGAAGATCCCCCGTAACACTGAAAGCAGATGGAATTCACCTGGATTCTTTCTCACTGGCATGTTTTTATAATTGTTTCTTGATCATCAGCTCAGTGAAACTGACTTCTCATTTCCCTGTTACAATCACCATTGCCTCTGCTTCATATCTTACATAAAATATGTCCTATTTTAAAGTTCAGTGGCTTCTACTGGGATGATGAAGATGCCATCTCTGTACATTCAGGAGAGGTTTTCTGCTTTTGCCTATAGCATTGAAATATACAAGCCTGTATTTATACAGCCAGGGCCAGAAATATTGGAACAAGGATAACTGTTTTGGGAGTTGGCCTCTGTACACCACCACATTGAAGTTGAAAGGAAACACACCCAGATGGGAGTGAAGTCAGGACTTTGAGCAGTAATTCAAAGGCTTTGACAAAAGTGAGGCACTAACCGTTCAGGAAGGACAGCCAGTGGCATACACACACACCCATCGTTGGTGGCTCATAAGTAATAGAACGAATGACTGACAAGCAGCTGCATGGCTAGGTGTGGCATGTTTCCTGGGTACCCCATGACAAATCAAGCAGATAAAAGGCCTGGAGGTGATTCTGAGTGTTACATTTGCATTTGGTAGCTGTTTCCTGGAACTCCCATCATGAGGTCCAAAGAGGTGTCCATGCGAGTGAAGGAGGCCATCATTAGGCTGAGGAAACAACATAAACCCATCAGAGAGATACCAAAAACAGTGGGAGTGGCCAGCACAACAGTTTGGAACATCCTGAAAAAGAAGGCATTAACTGGCAAGCTCAGCAACAGCAAAAGGCCTGGAAGACCACGGAAGACAACTGAAGTGGATGACTGCAGAATTCTGCTCATGGTGAAGAGGAACCCTTTCACAACATCTAGCCAGGTCAAGAACACTCTTGAGGAGGTAGGCATGTCATTGTCAACATCTACAGTCAAGAGACAGCTTTATGAATGTAAATACAGAGGCTTCACAACAAGGTGCAAACCACTGGTAACGCTCAAGAACAGACATGCCAGCAAACACCGAAAAAAGCCTGCCCAGTTCTGGAATAAGATCCTTTGGACTGATGAAACCAAGATTAACTTGTACCAGAATGATGGGAAGAGAAAGGTATGGAGAAGGAAAGGAACAGCTCATGATCCAAAGCATACCACATCATCTGTCAAACGTGTTGGAGGCAGTGTTCTGGCATGGGCATGTATGGCTGCCAATGGAACCGGGTCACTGGTGTTTGTTGATGACCTGACTGCTGATAAAAGCAGCAGGATGAATTCTGAAGTGTATAGGGCTATACTTTCTGCTCAGATTCAGCCGAATGCCACCAAACTGATAGGACGCTGCTTCATACTGCAGATGGATAATGACCAAAAACATACAGCAAAAGCTACCCCAGAGTTTCTCAAGGCAAAGAAGTGGGATGTTCTTCAATGGCCAAGTCAGTCACCTGATCTCAACCCAATAGAGCATGCTTTTCACTTACTGAACACAAGACTGAAGGCAGAAAGACCCATAAACAAGCAGCAGCTGAAGGCAGCTGCAGTAAAGGCCTGGCAAAGCATCTCGAGGGAGGAAACTCAGCATTTGGTCATGTCCGTGGGTTGCAGACTTCAGGCAGTCATTGACTGCAAAGGATTTTCATCCAGGTATTAAAGGCGATCCTTAAGTTTGAAATGATGTTGGTTTGTTCCATTACTTATGAGCCACCAACGATGGGTGTGTGTGTATGCCACTGGCTGTACTTCCTGAATGGTTCACTAAGTTTAAATCCCCATTCCAAATAAACTGTCTTGCTATGTGTGGTTCCTAGGGGCATAACCTCTGATTTCTTCCAGTTCACTCTGTAACCTGAGGCGTTGCTATATTGGTTTAGTGCGCTAATTACCTTAGGTAGGGACTTTGGAGTGTTGGAAAGGGACACCAGGGCATCATCCACATACAATAATGTTTTTTGTTCGATGTCACCCAGTGTAATCCATGTAATTTCTGGGTCTTCCCTCAGTGCACAGACCAATGGTTCTGATGACAGAGAGTAAGGGGGACAGCTCTGGCGTGTTCTGATGACAAAGAGTAAGTGGGCAGCTCTGGCGTGTCCCTGTTTCTATGGGTAAAGGTTTAGAAATCAAGCCATTAGTTAACACTCTTGAGGTGGGTGAGCGATATAGAATATTAATCCAATTTATAAACTCAGCGAAATTGAAAGGCTTCTAATGTTTTAATAAGGAAGTCCCAGGAGACCCGGTTAAAGGCCTTCTCAGTGTCTATGGCAATTAGGGCACTTGGTGGTGCGTTAGGTGGAGTAGAGAAAATTAGGTCTATAACTGTTCTGATATTATCTGCTGTGTGTCTGATGACCCTGTTTGATTAATGTGTGTTATACTTCTAATGATGCCTGCACTCTCTCTGCCAATATGGCTGTTGGGATTTTTAGGTCTACATTAATGAGGGAAATAGGCCTATAGTTATTGACCAACGTTGGGTCCCTGCCCCCCTTAGGGAAGACAAGAGATCACTGCCGCATATTGGGAGTCTGATAGTCTGCCCTCACAAAAGGAGGTTCTGTATGTGTCCAACAGCTGGGGGGTCAGTGTCTCTCCAGTGGCTGTATACCACCCCACTGGAAACCCATCCAGGCCCAGTGCTTTACCTGTATGTATTGAGCCCATTGCTTGGTGAACTTCCTCTAAAGATACTAGTGCCTGCAGAAGTTCCCATTTGGCATGACTCAGGGTGGGGAGGTTAAGGGAGTTCAGGAAGGAGCCTGGATCTGCTGCAGTACTTGCCCCCTCTTTCGTGTATATAGGTTTCGATAATACTCATAGAATGCGTCTTTTATTTTATTTTTTTTGATCCATGGTATGATCAGGGTAACTTGATACTTGGGATTGTCCTCCGTGAAGTGTTTAGTTTCAGTTTGTAGGCCAGGAGCTTTCCTACCTTGTCTCCCAATTCCCAAAATGCTTGCTTAGTGCATTGCATTAAAAACCCTGCTTTTAGGGCATAGAGCTTGTTAATTTCAAATTGGGCTCTACATCTTATGTAGTAAAGAGGGGGTGGGTGAGATGTGCTATAAGAATCTGTGAGTTCCCAAATCAGTCTCAAGCTGTTTAAGTTGCTGTTCTTTAGCCCTTTTAGTGTAGGATGCGAAGGCAATAATTCTGCCCCTAATGTAGGCCTTGTATGTATTGCAGAAAGTTAGTTGGGATGAGACTGATCCCTGATTTAACTTTAAAAATTCCTCTGTTTCCTCTTTCGTCTGTTGTATAAAAACCAGGTCACGGTGTAAAAACGTATTTAGCCTCCATGAGCGATTGGGGGGAGGGAAATGTTTAAGTTGCAGTGAGATAATGATACTACCTATTTTTACCTCCCTTATTAACGGGGCCATTGTGTCAGACAACAAAAAATAATCTAGTCTGGCGCAGAGTGGTAGGCGGCAGTATTGCAACCGAAACTCTCCCCATGACCTGAGTTCGATCCCAGCGGAAGCCGGGTCTTGGGTAGCCAGCTCAGTTCGACTCAGCCCTCCATCCTTCCAAGGTCGGTAAAATGAGTACCCAGCTTGCTGGGGGAAAGGTAGTCACAACTGGGGAAGGCAATGGCAAACCACCCTCCTATAGTCTGCCATGAAAACGTCAGCATAAGCGGCGTCCCTCTAGGGGTCAGTAATGACCTGGTGCTTGCACAGAAGGATCCTTTCCTTTCCTGAAAAAAAGATATATTCCCTGTCTGAGGGATGGATAAGTCTCCAAGGGTCAATTAGTTTCAAATCACGCATATAATCCAATAGAGCTGCTCTCATGCCTGTGTGTGGTTTAGTTGGTGGAGAGGAATTTCTATCTAATAAAGGGTCTAGAATTTTGTTAAAATCCCTGCCCCATAGAACTGGGGGGACAAAACAACTATCTTATTAACACATTCTCTCAGTGTCTATACCGAATCAACTTGTGAACCATATAAATTTGCCAGAATTAGGGATTGCCCCTCTATACTTGCATCTAGCAATAAATATCGGCCCATTGGGTCCACTACAATTTGATTTGTATGTTCATGTTTTTTTGGATAAGTATTGCCACCCCTCTCACCCTTTTTGAGGAGCCAGCTGCATACACTTCCCCCACCAACTTGGACGTAGAGCCTGTGTGCATCTGAGGGGAGTAGGTGGGTTTCCTGCAGAAATACTATGTCTGCATGGAGCTTCCTTAACTTTAACAACACCTGTTTATGTTTATGAGGGGAACCCAGACCTCTAACTTTCCATGTTGTTACTTTAAGCATTTGAGATGCGTCAAGGTATGAAAATCAGACATAAATACTTGCTCGTTGCATTGGAGCTAGGTGATAGCCAGTCCCCTGGGGGAGCGAAGCCAGAGAAACCTTGAAGCCAGTGTAAATAATTTCCTATGACCAGGAAGGAGCGACTCTGATCTAAATATACAGCGCACAGACAGGAGAGGAAGCCCCAGGATAGATGTTTCATTGCCTTCATGACTGCATGTTGAGAGGGCTTTCTGCAGGGAGCCATTTGGAGTGGAAAGAAAGTAGGTTAACACCTACATAATGATAAAAGAAAATGTTCAACAAACCCCTACGCCTTAACAGGGTGTAACACAAAATCCCCAAGTACAAATAAAGCAGTGGAACAAATTCCATGCTGTACTCTTCCCCACCTTGTAAGAACAGGAACTTTCTGGCTTTCCAGGCTCAAAAAAGAAGTCAACCCCCCTTTGCCCCCCCATTACAGAGTCCAAACGTCTCAGTTCTATAAACCTCCTGCAGTTCATAGAAACCCCATGTTTAACAAGCTGCCTAATTCCCTTGTATATAATTGAGCAGATATACCCAGCCCATGGAAGGGGGGGGGGGAGAGAGAGAGAGAGTGAGTGTGTGTGTAAAACTCACCTGGCATGGATTTTTCCATGCTCCCCTGGGATATGTCACCATGGTCAGGTGAAGGGAGGAAAGGAGCCCCCTCCTCCCAACATTCAATAGACTATTGGTAGTTAAAGGAAAAGGAAAAAAAACCTAGTAGAAAACTTCTCATTTTCAGTTCCAATTTGCCCTCAGCTATGGGGCTGAGAATTGCTCTCAAAGTCATGTTCTAGGAAATGCTCAGAGTACTCAATAAGAGGGGCTGTATGAGTATGTTCCCTTCCCTCAATGTCATGAAAGATATGAAATGCATGTCTTAATCATTCCTTTCCCCCTTCTCTTTCTTCTCCTTTTTCTCCCACCCCTCTTCTTTTCTTTTCCCCCCGCCTTTCCCTCCCTTCCCCATTCCACCCCTCATCTCCTTCCTTCTCTTCCTCTCCTTCTCCTTTCCTCTCTCCTTCTCCCTTCCTGGTTAGTATTGTTTCTTCTCCTTTCTCATTGTTCTACTGGGTGGGGGCTCTGTGGGTCCAGACTTAAAATATAGTCCTCTGCTTCTGTCGAGCAAGGAAATGTGCATATCCTCTCCCCTTGCTGGATACAGAAGACTGCTGGGAACCTTGTGAAATGTTGGAGGTTGCGTTCATGAGCCATTGCCCATGCTCCCATGAAGGCTCTTCATTGGTCTGCTACCTCCTTGGCAAAGTCTGGGAAAATATTTATTCTGTGCTGGTCTGAACCCCATTTTAATGGAGCTTGCTCTTTTGCCTTCCACAGCAAGTCATCACATATTGGATACTTCAGGAGCTTGATAATAAATGGCCTGGACTTGTTATTATCTCGGGGTAGTGGTCCTGAAGCTCTGTGTGCTCACTCAATGTCCAGTTCATCTGTTGTCTGGGAGATGTAGGATTTCTCTAAGTAGGACCTGTATAAAAGTGGTCAGGTTACCCACTTCCACTCCTTCTTTGACCCCCACCACTCTTAGATTATTTTGTTGGGAGCGTCCCTCCAAATCCACTAATTTTGCATTAATTTTGGTTTGTTTCCTCTTCATCTAATCCTCCGTATTCTCGAATGCAGCTACTCTATCCTCTGCAGAGGCTATTCGGATTTCTATTGCCTCAGTCCTAGCACCCAGAGTAGTCAAGGAGGTTTTAATATCTGCCACCTCAATTTTCAGAAGAGCAACATCTGATTTCAGAGACGATGTGTCTGCTGAGATTGATCTTAACAATGTAAGGGATTCCCCCTCTCCAGAAATATTTGGAGTGTCAGCGGAGTCTTTTTCAGTAGAGGTGTCCGAGGGTGGTTTGGATGAAGTTTTGTCATGTTAAAGTGGGGTCAGTAATGTAAGTACAGGTCTCAATGTATTATTATTGATTTTGGTATGGCTCCAATAAGATATCACAGGCCAGGAAAGGTTAAAAGACGCTAATTTTCCATACAGATACCAGTAAGCAGATCTGGCCAATCTCAGAAAGAGAGGGGAAATATTAGGGAGGCTACCAGTTTGAATCTTATCTAGCAGACAGAGAAAAACAACTGAGCAAAAAGAGGAGACTTTACTACTATTAAATGCTGTACTTTCTCTTGTCTCAAAGTGGGTGGGTGGAGGGAGAGATATTTTTCAAGTATGTCCCCTTTGTGTGGCTTTTTCTCCAGGGGTGGAGTGGGGTCCCCTATCCTTCAAGGCCTTACCCTCTTGTGGGTTTCTTTGTGCTGTGTGGGGTCCCGTTTCAGCCAGGCCCTTTCTAAGGTGGTTGAGGGGTGCTGTACTTGCCCATTTATGCTTGATGGCCAGGGGCTGTTGATTCAGGAGTAGGAGGTACATTAGATGGATCCCTCTGATTTTTTCTTTGCTTCTGGAGTGCAGATGGTGGACCCCAGAGGTCAGATATGGCAAGGCTTTGCTGCAGTGGAGGTTGTCGGGCCTAGGATCCTGCTGTGCTATTTTCCCCCCTGGAGTGTTCCCCGTCTCTGTGGAGGTGCTCTGAGCCAAATGAGTCTCGAACCTGTCCCCTCCCTGTGTTCAGGAGGTCTTAGGGATCATGAGTGGGGGTTTTGTGGGACAGATGCAGCCCAAGAGAGGCAGGATTATGCCAGATTGTCCGGTGTGGGTAGGAACAGCTGTGGTTTGCTTCCTAGTGCGCCACGATCTTCGCTGGAAGTCTTTTTTCTCCAATGTTGTTTTACATTTATATGAAGCCATTAGAGGGGACATCAGGAGATTTGGGGCAAGGAGATTTGAGGCATTCAGATCTATTTCTCCGTAATATCTGAATTGGGAGAGGCCGTGCACATTCTGAGCCAGTGCCTGGATGCAGTTATGGGCTGGATAAGGGTTACCAAATTGCAGCGGCATCCTGACAAGACAGAGATACTGTTCGTGGGTGGTTCCCAGGCCCAGGAACTGGGTTGTTTGCTGTTCTGGATGGGGTTCCACCCTCTCTGAAGGAACAAATGCATAGTCTGGAAGCAGTTCTGGTTTCATCATTGTCACTAGAGGCTCAGTTGACCTCAGTGTCTTGGAGCCCCCATTACTAGCTTTAGCTGGTATGCCAAGTATGCCTATTTCTGAATAGGAATAGCCTAGCTACTGTGATCCATGCACTGGTGACCTCACAATTAGGCTAGTGTAATGCACTCTACATCAGGCTTCCATTCTGCCTGGTTCAGAAGCTGCAGCTAGTATAGAATGCAGCACCTAGAATGCTCAATGGAGTACCTAGTTATATACATATTACACTTGTATTAAAATAACTGCATTGGCTGCCTCTTAGCTACCAAACCATGTTAAAGGTTTCGCTGTTGACATACAAAGCCCTAAGCAACTCGAGACCAGAATACCTAGCTGACCGTCTTCCCTTATATGTATCTACTCAACCTCTGAGATTTACTGAGGAGGCCTTTCTGGTTGTTCGGCAGCCAACAGAATGTTGCCATGTAATGATGCATAAATAGGCCTTCTCAATGGTGCCACCCAACCTTTGGAATGCTCTCCCATGTGTGGTTCTAGAGGCAGAAACGGTGGCAAGTTTTAAACACCTCTTGAAAACACATCTATTCACACAGGCTTTCCCAGACTCTGTGAGAAACTCTGTTACTACCCTGTTGTTGTTATTATAGTATTGTAATGTTTTTAATGTTTTATCTGGGCTGTTATATTGTTATGTTGTATTTTTTAATGTGTTTTAATGTATACTTTTAATGTGAACCACTTAGGGATTTAATATATTAAGCAGTACAGAGGTATTTTAATAAATAAATAATTAATATTTTTGTGTCCTTCATATTTTAAATGATACAGATATTTTTAGAGTCTTGAACAGAGATACTTGGGCGCAAGAATTCCCCATCCCTGAGCATCATCACATTACAGCCTTTTAAAACATATCTCTCCAGATCGTCTGCCTGTAGAGTATGAGAGTTAAAATTTTGAACTAAAACATAATCTTTCATAAGATTCCAAAGGTTTCTTTCAAAAGAATAAACTAGTGTTTTCTGTGAACTCTTGTTCTCATACTATCTCCTGAAAGTCTCTGAAAAATGGGTGTTCAAGCATATTTGGAAGTGTAGGTGTGTTATTAGGAACAGGTTTATTCCCGGGATACTTCACTGATCTCTAAAGTTTCATGCTGTATTTCCTACTAGGCAGAGTTCTCTGTTCTGATTTATGGTGCTTCCTCTGCTCTACTGTGTAGACATACTCGTTATTAGGTTTTTGCTTGGTCAGCTGAGTTATAGAGGCCCATGCTTTGAATCTTTTCTTCAGCCTCTGAGAAAAAGCAGTCTTTCTGTCGTTAAATTGTTGAGAATCCCTTGAGAAATTTAAGATGTACTTTGAATTCAGTGTTAGAGGAAATTTAGAAGATGATATACCATATAAATGATTTTGAAAATTATAAAAAATATATCTGAAAATAAAAAGTAAATGTGTGTCTATGTTTGTTCTTCTTTGTCTTTATAGGATGGTGGCCTGCAAGAGTATAGTGAAAAGAATTTCTATGAATCTGATGAAGAGCAGCAAGTGAAAAATCAGAAAGTGAACAAACCCTATTCCATGGATCCAGACCACAGATTACTGATACGAAATACAAAGCCTTTACTACAAAGCCGGAATGCTGCTGTATGACTAATTCCATTCATAAAATGTCTTTTTTTTTTAAAGGCTGTATTTCTTAGCTTAGGCCATAAGGTAGCCTCTAGAGCTAAGCATGTGTAATGGGGAGTAGGGGGAGGGGAAGTCAGTTTCCATCAGCCCCATTATGCCTGCTTACCTCTAGATTCAACACACTGAAAAGAGTGCATACTCCAATGTATCCAGTTTTAACCTTTGGGTAGAATATTTATACAAAATGATATCTGTTATGTAGTTGCTATTCATATTAAAAAAAATTCTTAAAATATAACTATTTTTTGTTAGCACTCCTTTGATAGATTTTCTTAAAACAGACGTATCCTGAGTGTAATTTTCCCAGGTATCAATAATATGAGAGACAGGACAAAATATCAAAAGGGGAACCATGTGATTATAAAGTGGGCATAATTACAAATAAACACCAAACATCTCGTCAACAAACCACAACAACTGTAACCATTGTTTTTATACAGTGCATTATATTTTTGGTGTTTATAATTATACACACTTTATAATCACAGAGTTCCTTTTGATAATGTTTTACCTGTTCGTATTTTGCAAACCTTTTCCTTTGTGTTACCTATATATGAGAGATGCATTAGGCATTGTAAGAACTTGATTGTGGCTATAGTATTTTAGGCTGTTAATTAGTCCCCTCAAGTTAAGCAGGAGCAAGTCTCATTGCTGCTAATTGTTAAGCTTCCCAGAAACAGTAGAATAATGTTACAAATCTATGGTAATTAAAAATAAATCTGTCACACATTTTAGAGAAGCTTTCACTTTATAATGGATAGACTTAGTTTTATTATTTGACACTATCCTATGCTTTCCTACTTGGCTATTTTACTAATTAAAAAAAAACACCTCTTAGTTAAATACTACATGAGTTTTTGGACATTGGGCCTACATAATCACCCTGATCAGCAAGGAAGATCTGTGTGCATAATTGATGTGTATGCAAATATGCATCTGAATGTGTAAATCAGCGTCATGATGCTCATCTGGGCCACTTTGAACTGACTGCATGTTTCTTTTGATGCAGATGGAGATGCTTATCTTCATCCACATCAAACACCCTTATTAAGTTCAGCGTGAGACAGATACGTGTTATAATGTTGTCAGCTGTGCACACAGTTTTTCTTGCTGTAGTGAAGTAAAACAGGTTTATTGTTAAGTTTAGATTATAAAATAAATTTCATAGACATTAAGAGCCTGGTATCTTTTTCAGTATACCTTGTTCCCATATAATCTTACTGGTTTACTAAATCTTGAAGTTTGATAGTTAGAATTTGAATCTAGCATTTATTTGCAACTGCTTTGCCCTCTGATATGAACAGCTGTTTATAATTTGTTTTAAGTAAAGAAAATAACTTCTGATGTCTTTGAATGTGTTCCTTTGCTTCAGGGAATGTTAGAAATTAATGTTTTCTGAAGGTAAATACATTTATACTGCTTTAAAGTATAGCATAATCACCAAGTCAGTGAAAGTGGATAGCTGCCTTTTTTTTCAGGTGGTGATGGCAGTTGCACAACTTTATTGGCATGTGGCACCTAAATCTGAAGCTGGAATTGTTGCTAAATCATTAGTGCGTTTACTTCGCAGTAACAGGTAAATCAAGTATACTCTTTCTGCCAGCTGTTTCTCCCAACAGTAGTGGGTATGCAGTTACGAAAATTTAAACCCTATTCAACTATCTATTGTAAAGAGACAAGCTGAAGTGTATTAAAAATAGTTTTTAGTTCTATAGGAAAAGCAATTAGGTATTCATCATTCATTCATGGATATGATCAATATTTACCAAATTTGAAAATTATTTATAGTATTTAATGAGATCGATTTTATAAAACCTAGTGGAAAAGTAATATACAGTACTATTATATTTATACAATTTCAATTTTGCTCAAGTCCAAGGCATAGTGCAACCACACAATGTAAGTAGCATTTAGAGCTCAAAGTACAGGAGTTGTGCATGCTCTCTACCACCACCAGTCTCACGTGTTAATTCCATACACTCCCCCCCCCCACACCTTTACCCTGGTTTGTCAACCCATATTAAAATAAAATGAAAACAGTTGTGCTCCTGTAAACTCACTTTGAGAATCTGAGTTTCATTAGGATTCTCAAAGGTTTGTTTAGCAGTGTACCAAGGTTCATTCCAAGCCAGGTTGGCAATGTTTTCAGTAACATGGACCTAGTTAGTACTTTAAATTATGAGACTTGGACACTTTGTTATGGATTTTGACTGGTAGAAAAATTCATTTCTAGTACTGGCAACCAAACGCTTGCATACACTTTTGACATTGTTTATAAAATGAATATTGTGTGTTAATAATGTTTGTAGATTCCATCCCTTTAAATACATATTCAAAATCCTTCTAAGAGCATTCTAGTAATTTATCGAAGGACAGTCTTAAAATTTGATATCCAGTTCTTTTTTCATTAAATGCTTCTCATGGAAAGATATGTGAGAAAGTTGCATATTAATTATCAGTGTTTACTTCTAGGGAGGTACAGTACATTGTTCTCCAGAATATAGCAACCATGTCGATCCAGCGCCAGGTTTGGCATATTGAATATATAAATTCAAATTTATAATATTTAACCTCAATACAATTGATAATATTGATTTGTGTTTGCATCTTTCCCTCCACAGGGCATATTTGAGCCTTACTTGAAGAGTTTCTATGTTAGGTCAACAGATCCAACTATGATCAAGACATTAAAGGTATATTTGTTTTATGTAAAATTAACACTGTTCTGAATCATATGAGTAGATGTGTTCTTTTAGCATTGGCCTTGACAATACTGCTTTGCTAATATTAAAACAAAAGAACAAAGTTGTCAAGGTTCCAGCTCATCAGTTGCAAAAATCTGGTTCTGAGCAGCAATATGGTTATACTGTGAGTTGTGAACAACTTAAGCCAGGTGTAGGCCACCTGATGCCCGGCAGATCTTTTGGACTACAAATCCCATAAGCCCCAGCCAATGTAGCCAATGGTCAATGGTTATGGAAGTTGTAGTCCAAAAGATCTGGAAGGCACTAAGTTGTTTACCCCTAATTCAAACTCTGACAGCACATGTTCTCTGCATATTGAGTCAGAAGTAAATGTTGCTGTTCAGTGGGCCTTACTCCCTAGTAAGTGTGATTAGGATTGCTGGCTGAGTATCTAAAAGGAAGCAAAATTATTTTTGAATGTAGAGCTTTAATGCAAGTTATAATAAGTATTAGTAAAAAAAGACTTCAGTTTAGCTCTGCTAATGTCAGAGGACAGAAACACTAAATGGCTATAATGTTTATTGTATTTAAACGATCTGTTGAAGTAGAAGGTAAGGATGATAGTGCAGAGGAAAGAAGAACTTCCTAATGTATTTTGGAAATACTTAATTTTTGGAAATAAGCGCTGCAGTCTTAGACAAGCCTGTGTGTATTAGGCTTCCACCATTGCAAATGCAGATGTGGAATTATGAATTGAGCACATAATGAAGTTTCTTGAGAGAGGCTCCTCCAAATTATATTTATAAAAACGTGTTTTTACATTTATGGTTGCAAATATGCAATGGCTGAAAAATTTGGGTTGGCCTTGCTGGCTAACCAAAAATTTGCTATCTCCAGGCATCCATGGGACAGGGTCTTGTCCCTGACATGTGCTATGTCTCTGAAATGTAGCATGAGGGCAGGGGAAAATCTCCAGCTCTTCTCTCCAGCTCTGATTTTGGAACTAGGGAATGAGGGGGCAATAAGTAAGTCGTCATCGACCAGCACTTAAGAGTTGGAGTGGGGTGGGGGAGCAGAGGCTGGTATGCCTCCACCTTCCAGTTCCACCTCTGAACTGGGAGGCAGAAGTGCATTGGCTGGCTGCAATATGTGGAGGTTTGATCTCACTCAACAGGGCTTGGCTTACCTCCTTTATGGCTAGAAGGGCTAGTGAGATTATCAAACCCTGAAATATGAGATTGAAAACTTCTAGTAAAATATCAAACCAGAGAGGGCTGAAGTGAATTTCATGTGGTCAGAACATAGGCTTCAGCAAGGGAGAGAAGGAGTGAAGGCATCAGTATGAAAACAAAAGAGTAAACCTCCAAGGTGCACTAAAAATGTGTAGTTTATTAGACCGAGTGCATTTCATGTGAAGAATATTCATCAGAGGCACTGGGTTCTATATTTTCTGTTGCAAACACGTTGTGCCTACTGAGCTAGATACTTTTTGTGTATCTTGGAAATTTTCTGTTTTGTTGATTCCACTTGTTCAAGCAGAACATAGTGGACTCTCGTCACAAAAGCCTATGCTATAATAAAATCACTATTTATTATTATAATATTTATTTATTTATTTCATTTCTATACCGCCCAATAGCCAAAGCTCTCTGGGCAGTTCACAAAAATTAAACCAAAGAGCACACAATAAAACAATATAAAATATATAAAACATTAAAACCACAGTATAACATTACAACTAGAATAAAACCAGAATAAAACTTAGCAGCAATGCAGAGATTTAAAATACAGTTTTAAAACAGCAAAGCTAAAAGTCTAGAAAGCTAAAGGGCTAAAATGCCTGGGAAAATAAAAAGGTCTTCACCTGGCGCCGGAAAGAATACAATGTAGGTGCCAGGCAAACCTCACTAGGGAGATCATTCCACAGCCAGGGTGCCACAGCAGAAAAGGCCCTCCTCCTAGTAGCCACCTGCCTCACTTCCTTTGGCAGGGGCTCACAGAGAAGAGCCGCTGAGGATGATCTTAAGGTCTGGGCAGGCACATACGGGAGGAGGCGATCCTTCAGATAACCTAGCCCCAAGCCGTTAAGGGCTTTGAATACCAGCACTTTGAATCAGGCCCGGAAATGGACTGGCAGCCAGTGCGGCTGGAAAGTACTGGCGTAATATGAGCTCGTTGGCCAGTCCCTGTTGGCCAGTCCCTTGCTGCCCTATTTCGAACCAGCTGAAGTTTCCTGACCATTTTCAAAGGCAGCCCCACGTATAACGCATTGCAGTAATCTAGACAAGAAGTTATCAGAGCAGAGATAACTGTAGTAAGGCTATCTCTGTCCAGATAAGAGCGTAGTTGGTATACCAGCCTAAGCTAGTAAAAGATAAAAAGTGCTCCGTGCCACTGAGTTCACCTGTGCCTCAAATGCTATAGTCTTTGAGGTGCCCCAAGACTGTTACCTTTGCATTTAGTTTCACAGTTCTCCAGTGTAAAACAGCACTTAAATTAGTAAAAGACATCTTCCATATGCAGAAGGGAATTTTGAAATGTAGCCCATACTGCATGGCGCAACATAGGCATATTGCTTCCTTTTCCAGCTCCTCTGGCAGACTTAGGAATAGTTTGAGAGCATCTATACACGACCCAGGTAAAAGCTTCAATGAACGTTGCCTTTAGGGCACGGACTATGTTAGGAGTTCTTACAGTCCACGTGCATCTTACGTTGCGCAAGCTGGATAATATGTTGTTTTGAATACTGATTCCTTTAATCTTGGAGATAGTTCTTCTCAGTATGTTAAAGGTTTGTGGTGCTTTATGTTTCAGCCTTCAATTTGCTGAAGGTTTTGTTAGGTTTAAAGTGGTAATTCTGAATGGTTTACAGTGTAGAAAAACGTTTTCTATTCTACAAGCTTTTCCTAAACAGTTTACACTCTCTTCTAGCTTGACATCTTAACTAACTTAGCAAATGAAGCCAACATATCAACTCTTCTCAGAGAATTTCAGGTTTGCACATTATTTGTATTTTTACTGCATGAAATTTCATCTGATGTGTATGTTTAAGTTGATTTCAGATGGTCCTGCATAGGAAAAGCAGCACTCCTTTAAAGTGTCTGAAACTTGTATCCATAGATTACAAAATAAAATTTGTTTTTGTAGTAAATCAGCTTGATGCTGCTGCAAGTTGTAGATGGGCAAAACTGTGTGGAATATTGCTTCCTGTAGTTTAGAATACCAGAAAGGGATTATCTTGTTTCTTGTAGTATTTTTGTATTGACACACACCGTTATTGACCTAAGGTAATTAGTTTCAGGGCATATTACTATCTACCATACATCTGTATCTATAATGTTCCAAGGACAAGCCAGGTTTTCCCTTCATCAGATATAACAAATGTTTTAGTGTCTCCGGTTCCTTTTGTGTGTGAGAGAGATTCTTCTGTTTAAGTAGACAGAAATGTTTCTGAAAATAAATTCTGAATCACACTGTTCTTGCACGTATACTAACTGTTGGCACTGAGTTACTACCCTCTACTAATATCATGGACTCCATCCCAACTAATATTCTGAACTCATTGGCTAACTAAAGGTAGCATGTTACCCTGTTTCTAAGTAGGGTTACTCTTACTCACATATTCACTAATTCAAAAGACTGAGTATAGTTTTCAAAGAGCATTATTCCTCTGTTAAACTAATAAGGCCAATGTGTTGACAACTGAAATTCCAATTTTCTTCAGACCTATGTGAAAAGCCAAGATAAACAATTTGCTGCAGCTACAATTCAGGCAATAGGCAGATGTGCAACCAACATCTCGGAAGTGACTGACACATGCCTTAACGGCCTGGTATGCCTGCTGTCCAACAGGGATGGTAAGCTAATTGTTCTATTTTATGTTTTGAGTGATTGATAGCTTGTATTCTCTGGTGGTATTCCCAGATCGAAATGGATTAGTATATTGAATTGTGGTGTGTTTCTGGACAAATTGTGGCATTGTTCTATAGTTCCTGTTTGTAGCTCTTTAAAATGATTTCCTTTTTTCTTAATTATTAGCATGGGTTACTGTCAGTGCACAGTTGATACTGATATCTGAAATTTCTTAAAGGACAATAGTTAAAACCTGTAGAATGTTGTATCTTCACATAGAACATAAATAGTGAGGGTTTTTTTTCCCCAGTTGCATTTAAGTGACTGTACTGCAGAGGGTGCTACAAGCAGAGAAATGTGGGGGTTTGTGTGTAAGTGGCTAAATAAGAGTGCATATCAAACAGTTTCAGTAGTCACCAATAAACTTGTGAACATTTCATAATTTATTTTCCTTTAATATACAGAATAGGAAAAATTACAGACACCTATAAAACCTCAAGATGCAAATATCGTGAAAGCCAATAATATGCAAATCTTACCCCAAAAATGTGTATGGTTAAAATCCTACAGAAGGAAAAAATGTGGTAATCAGATATGTTTATAGTTTCACCAAGTGTCCACTTAAGTTGTGATATTATTTTTCACTGAAATTAATACTTTTCATATTAAAATGTCATTGATATATTCAGTTGGATTGGTCACTGCCTTTGACCTGCCACTTTTACCCTGCAACTCCATTGCACACATGGGTCTGGAATCCAGGTTCTGGGATAAGCAACTGGGAAGGGAGTTGCAGAGGGAACGCAAAGGCCAGGGCTTGGATTAAGTATCCTTCACACCTCTTCTCTCTAGAAAATCAATGCCTTCTGATGCCACATTGCAAAGTAAAAGTGGTGGCCAGATTACAACAGAAGATGTAACAGTTAGGGCTGGAACTAAGCTTGCCTAAGACTGTAGTCTTGAAAGGATGCTAAGAAATGCATTACATAAATACAAATAAATAAAGTCCCTGGATGTAGAGAATCTCCCCTACCCCTCTCTGGTACCTTTTTCCATGAGTAGGGGGTGTGAAACTGTTTTCCAAGGATTGTTCCCAACTTCGCAAGATGAGGATATAAGTGCACATTTCCCACTTTCTTGTATTAACTACTGGATGCAACGTTAAGTGTAAGGAAGTGGAATTTGGAGGGAGAAGAGTGGGCCAGGGCAAGACAATTACTTACGGAGGGAAATTAGTATATATTAGTAACATATGCTAAGCTTAATCTATTCTAGGAGTTATTCAATCTCATAGCACAACTCAGTTTGAAATATATTAAAAGTACACGGGGTATTTTAAAAATGTGTTAGTAATAAGGAAACACCGTGCTTTCCAAAATGGTCTGTACTGCATATCGTTTTGGAGTAAAGTATTTGGCTTCACTGGGTGTATCCATTATAAACTTCTTCCACAATTCTCATTTTGATAATGAAGTCCAAATTAACCAGTTTTTCATTGTGTCCAGACACTAAATGTGGTGCCTTCAAGATGTTTTGGACTAAAACATCCTGCCCTAAACTATGGTTCATTTTTGGTTTGGGGAAACAAGCCAACTTCAAAAACCACAGTTTGAAGTTGGCTTGTTTCAATAAATCATAGTTAAGGCTAACCAGTATGTCCAGGTTCAGACACAATGATACACTGCAGTTAGTGAAAAAACAGAAGCAAAAGCTTGTGGACTCTGCTACTGCAGCTGCAAGAAGGAGAAGAGGAAAGTAGGGGGCTGATAAGCCTGAGGCTGATTCATGTAATGGTGAACATTTAGCATTTCATCCAAATAAGGTCAGTGAGTTTTCTTGTGTTTTAATGTAGTTACTGTATTAATTATTCATGAATTTTCTGGTCAAGCAAAGAATTGCTGCCTGTCTACCTGTTGAGATCTTTCATAATGCACTCATGTTTTCTACTTCCTACCATCCAAGTGTTTGTGCTTTGTACTTGTGAAGCCTCTACTGATAGTGATACCAGCTTACAGTGCCTGACAATTCTTGATGGGTGTTACATTGTCCTGGCTTTGGATTAGTGTTGGGAAGATACATTGTTACTCAGATAATATAGAACAGGGGTCTCCAATCTTTCTGGACCCTTAGGCACATTTGGGAATTTGAGAAACAGTGACCTAAAAAGGTTGGGGAGAGAGAAATAGCGAGGCTGGGAGGGAAGGGGAAATTCAAGGCAAGGGGTTGGAGGGGAGAGAAAGAGCAAGGCTAGAGGCTAGAAGGGGAGAGAAAGAAAAAATGCTAGGGACAGGGAAGGGAGAGAAATAGTGAGGAAAGGCATTGTGGGGAGAGAAAGAGCGAGGCTAGAAACTGGGAGTGGGGAGAGAGAAAACAAAGGGGAAGGTCTTTGTGACCAGAAGACTGAGTGAGTCAAGAAAGCAACTCTTTCCTTCTCTGCCTGCCACCTGATATGCAGCAGGTTCAGGAACCAGAAGGAGTACCTGTTGTCCTAACATTTTTCAAACTATTCTATAAAAGCATCTACTCACCTGTTTACTAGATGGCAATGTAAAAGCTTAGTGATATTAATACCAGGGGTCTAGAAATTACAGCTGGGCTTGGTAGCCAAGGTTTGGTTTCTCCTAGCCAGCTGTGAAGTCGAGTCCCACTACGATGGTGCAGCAATATTACATGCATTTGTCAACACAGATATTGGGCCTGTTCAGACATCATGCTAAGCCATGATGGTTAGAGTTTTTGAGCTAGCCATCATGGCTTAGCATGATATCTGAACGGCGTTTTTCCCAACCATGGTGGTTGGGAAAATCACAGACTAACCACGCTCACTAACCATTTGCTGCAAGATGGCTAGTGGGGTTTATCATGGCTTAGCATGATGTTTGAACAGCCTCTGTGGTTAATTGACAGCTGCCATAGAACTCCATGGCAAGAGCAGCCAAAGAAGAAGTAGCTGCTCATGTCTGAGTGGCAGATCTCTATGGTCGAGATCTGCCTAGCAGCAAATGACACGGCTGCTGTGAGCCCGCTGATACGCTGCCCCTGGCAACAGCCCACTTGCATGCCAACAAAGAAGCAAGCATAGAGCTGCTGCTTGCAGCCGCTTGTGCCAAGGCCCACCACCACTATGGGCACGGCCAGGTGCGATGGTGCCTGTTGCAATCTGACTGGAGAAGCAGCATGGACTCCAGCACTATACCTGCAGTGGCATAAATGGTCAGCAGAAGCGATTCCTGATGGCCGTCTGCATCCATTTGTGCTGCAGGGGTCTGTTGAATGTGCTATGCATTGGGGCAGCGGATTATGGCAGTGAGCAGTAATTATAGGCCTCCAGAATGGGAAAGATGGATCTCAGACTGTATGAGTCTATGCTGTGGGAAGTGCCTGGGGGCCATGTGCCATAGCACAGAGGGAAGCAGGCTGCTGCAGTGCCAAGCACCAAAATGACCAGCAGCACCAAGCATCAAAATGGCTGACAGCACAAAGGCCGCCGGGATGCATGGCTGCCCATCCGGAGGACTGTGGGCTCCTGCGGGATGGAAGGTGGCTAGAGAATGGTTAGTCTAATCATGTTGAAGAACATGGTTACTTGAGCGTATGGCAGTAGCACTTTCAGTGGTTAGCGGTAACCACCATGCACCATGGTTAGCCTAAGCATCCTCCCCCAATGTGCATCTGAACACGGAGTGATAGAATTGATGAAGTTTAACTCGGGCTGCAACCTTATACATACTTCTGTGGGAGTAAGCCCCATTTAACTTGTGTAGGATTGCACTGCCAGGCGTTATGTAGGCTGATGAACACATGACATTTCTGCTTTATTTTTTAACCTGTGCTTAATTTCATAGCTTTTGATAGGGTTTTTCCCTTTCAGATTTTTAGGACTATTCTTTTTTTCCCTTCAGACAAATATATATGTTTTATATATGGTCAAATGTTAAGCAACATTTACACTTTTTAACACAAACAAGAAAACATTTATTTTGGTTAGTAAGACGCCTATTCTAACTATCTGTCTTAAGACATTTTACACAAAACTGAAGTAATAATGGCCAGTTTTTCAAGGAGGAGTTCTGTAGGACCTTAAAGATTATTCTTCCTTAAAGACTAAACTTTATGTGCCATAAAAAGCATGACCTCAATCCTGTGCGTAGTTTACCTGGTAGTAAGCTCCATTGAACTCAGTGGTTCTTAACTTGTGAATGCATAGTTCAACTAGTAAACTGCATTGGGTTTTAATAAAGGATCTTCAGCCAGCTGAAATGCAACATTTAGCTTTTAATTAAGCCCTTTTCAGGTTTTCTCCTGAATGCATGAGGGATTAAAGTGGGTAGAGGGCCAAGGCCATGCATGCTGACCTCATCCCCTATGTCTCTGGGAGTGCTGGCCCCACCCCCTTCTGTTCAGACCTTGTAGGTTCAAAAGGGATTTCTACTTGTGTTCACTGTTCAGTCTCGGGCCTTGCTTTATCAGGGTCCTTGATTGCAGTGTTCCACTCACATTCAAGCAAATGCAAGTAGAAGACCCTCATTAATCCCTCAGCGTTGGGGTGAACACCTGAACAGGGCTATAGAAATGCAAACAATATTACAAAGAAGTGTTACCACTTAAACTGCTAGCCTGAAGTAGGAATTCTATTAATTCAGAAAAATGCTTTCAGTTATTTCAGTGACTGGAAGGGTTACAGACCAAAAGAGAGGATCAAACTCCGCCCTCCATTCCCCCAGCCTTGTTTTTAATTGGAGTTTTTTGCTTGCTTCAGTTGATTAGCATAGGTAAAATAACTGAATGAGCATTTTTGTAGCCTAGATCAGCTTCCTCTATCTCCACACTTTTCGAATTTGAGCTAATCTATCACAAACAGTAGTATAAACTGGAAGCCTCATTATCACCTCATTCACTCACCAGAGGAGGGAGAATTATTGCTATAATTACCCTAGCGAGTACTTTATGGAAGCCTGATTAATAGTAACAAATATCAAGCAAAATATCTTGCTTTTTTATTAGAAGGATTACAGTAAGTACACTGTTTGGTTAAACTTTGACCAGGTTACCATTTTCCTTTCAGCTTAATTCTTGCATAAGAATCACAATGTGATTTATTTACGGAATACTGTAAATGTAATGCAGTGGCATAGCTGACCAGTTGTGCACTTTTTCATAAAAGCACCAAATTTACACTACTTGTGGACTAATGCATAGTGGTCATATTCAGATATGGAGGCGTGTGGTATTGCCCATGTATATTCATGTGCAGACAATCAAACTTTGGTGCTTATTAGCTTGATCAAACTTTGAATGTTCATTGTTATGGTAGCTAAGTACTTTGTTGCATAACATGAGTGTAAACCTCTGAACAACCAACCTATTTAGGATATTCATTTGCACTTCCTGAGCACTGGTATACTCTAATGACCTGTGTGCTTAATTTTAGAACTAGGGTAAAGGATGCTAAGTAATTAGATACTAAATTATTGATAACAGTTTTCAGAACATGGCTAACATAAATCAATATGACTTCATTTTTCAAATGTTTTGCAGATGATCACCAAGCTTTGATTATGGCTTTTGCATTGTATGTTTCAAGATTTTGTATTTTCAGGCCTTCAAACATATAGCAGAAATTAAAGTATTAAAACTGAGTAATAATACACAAAAAAGGAAGTAAATTGCTTCTATGCGGGTGGAATTTAAAGATTTTCAGGACCAAGCCTTTTTCCCCTTTATGGCCCCTTTATTTTCTCGAAGGGACATGTCTTAGAATTTGAAAACTGATCTACATCTGATGCTAAAAGAGATATTGAACTGGTTTGCACATAACAACAACCCATGGGTTGTTTAAACCATGGGCTGTTGGGCACAAACGGGAGCATGCACGCTGCCTCTGGCGTACACCTCACTTCCACTTTCAGTTAACAACCTATGATCACGCGCCCCCCTTCATAGCTTGTTAGCATAGTGTCCAAACCCAGACTCTCTGGGTTGTGATAATATCTGACTTCTCGTAAATTGGCTGTGGTACATGACAAATTTTATGGCACTATAAACCTTTAAAATTGTGAATTCTCTTTGTCTTTACCAGAAATAGTAGTTGCTGAAAGTGTAGTAGTCATTAAGAAACTGCTGCAAACACAGCCAGCGCACCATGGTGAAATAATTAAACGCATGGCCAAGCTCTTGGACAGTATTACTGTGAGTATTTATAAGATTCTGACTCTTAGTTACCCAAATAATATTTTGGAGAAATCTAGACTTGAAAGAGTAATATTAGGATGTACAGTGTGGGGACAAAATGTGTCTTGACTACTTTTGTGGATAGATAGTGGGGTAATGTTTTGTCTCACCAAATAGTTTTGACTATGTTAAACACCTTTTAAAATGAATACGTATACTGTATTGTAAACTTAAGCCACAGTTAACTCTGCCCATAGTAGTATCAGCATAGTTCAGGTCTGTTTGATTATGTCATAATCACATTCCAGGTTATATTGCAACAGAGTTGCATTAAAGTCGCATGGGAAACCTTGTGGTTTTTATCAAAGCAAAACAAGATGACTTGGTAGTATGATTCAGATGTTTAGGGTTTGATTCTGAAATGCTCAAACTGGATCCCGCTGTGAAGAGTAACAATGTATACCCAAGTGTATCAAGTTCATTTCATTGTTTTATGTATCACTACATCCAATATCACTATTGGATGTTTTGTGTGACAAACATTAGATCTTGTTTGCTACTTGTTTAGATACCCATTTCCTTCAATGAAAAATCTAAATAAAATTGAGTGTACTTCAGAGGGCTTTATCATGAAATAAGGTGAGATATTGAAACACAATAGCTTTCAAACAGCTGCTTATAGTGATCTATAAAATCCTTCTAGATGTCTGTCTTTGACTGTTTTGGAAAACTAAGGTTTCATTGTGTTGTTTTTTGCAGACTGAAGTTTTGCATTAACCCAAGTTAATGGGTTCAAATAGTAGCAAAAACTGCTTTCTGACACAAAGGTTTGAAAAGTGCACTTAACCACTTGCTCAGGCTACATAGAATATAAAATATCAGACGGTGCAATTTCCAATTCTGTTTGGCCTTTGAGAATAATGCAAAGTAGAGTTATATAATGAGTTATATAATGAATATATTATTTCCTGTGTTCTTGTAAATTCAAGGTCCCCACTTATACAAAACTGGAAAAGGCAGTGAAGGCCTTAACACAGTGTCATACCTTGTTAGCTGTCTGTAAATTATTTAAAATACCATGAAAAAGGTACATAGATTATATAGAAGCTTTTACATGTTCAAGAGCTTGGAAACAATGGCTTATCTCCAGAATTTGCTTCTACAGAGGATTTGGCTAGAGATGCTCCCACTAGTGGAAGGGGTGTGTATCTTTTGCTGATTACTCCCTCCTTCTGCAATGGTTTGTGTCCTCCGAAAATCTGCTCTAGAGACCCTCCGGACCATATTTTCAGAGGGTGCAAGCAGCTGCAGGGTTAGGGAGGTTCAATAAAAGTCTCCTTCCTTCTAAAAAATTAAAAGTCTTTAATGAGCTTCCATCATGCATTAAAAATGTGGTTGTTCAGGCAGGCATTTGGGGTGGGTGAGGGTATTTTAGAAAATGTTTTTATTGTAGAATTCTATTGTTTTAAACTGCTTTATTGTATGTTGTACATCGCCCAGAGTGGCTGGGTGACCAGCCAGATGGGCGATTAATAAATTTAATAATAATAATAATAATAATAATAATAATTCCCCCTCCCCACTTCCACCACTGAGATCTTTCCACTGGAACAAACATCTTTTGTGAACAGAAGTAATCCTTCTGTTCATGGAACACCAAGACTTGGTTCGCATGACATGAGAACCCACTATGGTTAGTTGTCATGTCATCTGAACCTGGAGCATTTTCTGCAGGGTGGCTTATTTTTCGCGAACAAGCCACGCAGAGAACCCATGACTTGTTGTGGGGTTGTTCATACCCATGGTGGATTGTCATGCCGTCCGACCCTGGTAGACCGATTTTATCGTGGGCTGCCCATGCTGCTCGCTCTTGGCGAACTTGCCAGTGACTGCCGTTCTCCTGATGCTGAAATGGCACTTTGGAACAAGCATCACTTGTTCCCCGACTTTTTTCTTCCATTGCCTCAGAAATGTGCAATTCGGGTCATTATTTTTTAAAATTATTATTTTTGTTGGTCTTTCCCAAGTGCACACTTAACAGTTCTCCGATATGTGTAGTGTTGTCTGGTCAATTTTCTTGTATGTTTCAGCTGTGAAAGGGAGCAGGGAGGTGGAGTAGGTAACATTTAAGAAAACTGAGAAAACAAGGTTGCATATAGGCAAAATGTGTGCAACTTTAAAGGCTAGGGAGTAAATGGAAGAGAAATATGTGCTCTATTACTACAGGCATGCAAATTTCCCCGCCATTTATATTGCACAAATATTCCCGAGAATTGGAGGAGGAGGAGGAGGAGGAGACTTTAGAGGGTGTCAGAACTGGACAGAGCAAATGGGGCACCAGCAGTACTTACATCCGACCTCCAAATGGAGTGCCTTTTACTCCATCCCATGCAACCACCTTCTCAGTTTCTTTGTTTTTTAAACTGTCAGATAACTGCAGTAACTGTTCTGAAAAGGAGCCACCAAAAGCGGGAAGTTAATATCTCCCCTTTCTGGAGTATCTGGAGACTTGGGGAAGTGTTGAAAAGCTCATTCAACACTTAAAGTCCATTCAGCACTTAAAAAGTGGAAAAGTCCATTCAACACTTAAAAGTGAGAGGATCGCATTGCCAAGTCTGGATCCATATGATGTAATACTGATGTTATTTAAAGGAAAAATAGCTGTTTCAAACTGTTTAAAATTTTTGGATGTTTTAATTTGTAAATTTTATGTCACCTTGAGTCTTTTTTTCAAGAAGGTGTCTACGAAATTTAATAATAACAATTATAATACCGTGTTCATCAGTTCTGTAGATATATTTTATTAAAATGTTTTACATGGCAGTGGATTTGGCAGATTTTAAAAGTATTATTTATTGATTTCTTAACTGCCTTTCAAGACTATAGACTTCCCAAGGTGGCTTACAAGCATATTAATAAAACCATATTAAATATAAACCATTTTAAATAAAACCACTTCCAATAAACTTCTATTGAAAGATACCTGTCAGCAGTGAATAACTTAAACATTTTTGATGAAGGCTAGGGAGAACAGATGAGTTTTGTGGCTACTCTTCAAAGTAGCCACAGATGGGGTGAGCTGTTTCTTTCTCTCCGAAATTCCATAGTGTAGGGCCCATTGCTGAGAAGTCCCTGCCTCTAATGCTCACCGACCTTACTGATCTTGGTGTTAGGCCTGGAAGGAGACCCTCCGAAGATTATCTTAAATCACGGGCAGGTACATATGGCTATATGAAGTCCTTCAAATAACCTGGACCCCAACCATTTAGGGCAGGGGTGCACAACCTCATGCAACCCTCGGCCACTCCCCATGCAGACTGCAAAGCCAGAAGCACTCCAGACATTTGTTCCTGCAGCCCAGCTGATCCACCTACCAGCTTCTTCCCCAGACCCTGCCCTTTCTCCCAGTAAGGAAAAGCTCTTATCTGCGACCAGACTTTTCCCTCCTGGGGAGAGGAAGCAAGGCCTGGGGAAGAAGCTGTTGAGTGATTCAGTGTTCCTTATTTCTGAGGCTTGTCCTGCAGAAGATTGTCCTGAGTAGGTATGCAGAGGCTTGCCCTGCTTACTTGGGAATAGACATGCTGCTCGTGCTTACTTCTAAGTAGACATGGCTTGTTTGGGATACTCTTTGTAAGTGCTGCTCAGTGATTCAGTTGTGCTTTCTTATGAGTAAAAAAAAGTTACCCACCCTTCTAGGGGTGGTGGGGAAACTACATGCCCCACCAGTGGCAGCGTGTGTGTGTATATATGTGTGCGTGCATGCGTGCATGCATGCATGTGAGGCCCATGTTCCCTACGCAGATACTGGATGCAGGCCTTGGACATAAAAAGGTTGTACACCTGTTTTAGAGCTTTAAAAGTCAGTTGGACTCAGAAATGCCCTCTCAACCAGTGCAGCTGGTACAGGATTGGTGTAATGTGAGCTGACCATCTAGCCCCAATGAGAACTTGAGCAGCCACATTCTGTACTAGCTGAAGTTTCTGAGTCATGTTCAAAGGCAGCCCCACGTAGAGCACTTTACGGTAGTCCAGAGTGGATGAGTCCAGGTCCACTTTCCCTAGGTAGGATTGCAGCTGATGTATCAGCTGAAGTTGGTAAAAGACACTCCTGGCTACAGTTGCCACCTGTGCTTTTGCAGTCAATGATGAATCCAGAAGGACTCCCAAGCTATGAATGTGGTGCTTAAAGGGGAGTGCAACCAGGTCTGATGCCAATTGAACCTTTTTATTGAGATGAGCAGAATTTCCCACCCAAAGTACTTTCATCTTGTCTGGATTAAGTTTTAGGTTGTTCACCCTCATCCATTCCAAAACTGCCTCCAGCCACCTTTTCAGGAGTTCCACAGTTTCCCTGAGATTAGTTGGTGGAAATAATAGACTTTGTTGCACAAGACTCTTGGGACTGGATCTAAACTAAGAGACTTAAACTTAGGTGCCTTGAAATCAGTGAAACCTAAGTTGGACTAACTCCAGTGCAATCCTGTACGTGTATACTCAGAAGTAAGCCCTATTAAGTTCAGTGGGTCTTACATCCAGGTATGTATGGATAGGATTGGAGTCTTAGTCTGGAGCCAGCCTTTAAACTTGACATAGTAACTAGCCTAGGCTGAATGAAAAGGAAGATCTGTCACAAGGCAGCATTTTCTGACTATGTTTATTTATTTACAACATTTGTATACCACTCCACATCTGAACAGATTCCAGAGCAGTGAACAACAAGAGATAAAGTGAACAAAAGATAAAAATGAAGAAACATATTAAGATTATTCTTTAAAAAACAGAGTACCAATAAAACCAAGGCTGGTAAACTAAGGAAGGCTTCCTGGAAAAGAGCTGTTTTCAGGAGGTGCAGAGAGCAACCCAGTGTTGGCACCTGCCTGATCTCCAGAGGAAGGGAGTTCTATAGGACTGGAGCAACCACACTGAAGCCTCTTCTCTGGGTGGACTCCAGTGGGGCCATAGGTCCACGTGGAACCACCAGGAGCATGCCCTCCGGTGACCTCAGTGACTGGGTAGGTTAGTAAGGGAGAAGACGCTCACTCGAGTATCCTGGTCCCAAGTTGTTTAGGGCTTCATACACTAGTACCAAAACCTTTAACCTGGCCTGGTAGTGAATAGGCAGCCGGAGCAGTTCCCTCATTAAAGGAGTTGCATGCGGAAAAGGGGCAGCTCCCGACAACAGCTGAGCTCTTGCATTCTGCACTAACTCCAGCTTCCAGAGCAGCCTTAAGGGCATCCCTACATAGAGCGCATTGCAGTAATCCAGCCTTGAGGATACTAGCGCCTGGACCACTGTGGCCAGGATTAGCCATAGCTGGCAAACCAGCTGAAGCTGGTAAAAGATAATCTGACCGCTGTGACCACTTGGGCCTCCAGCAACAGTGATGGATATAGGAGTACCCCCAGAGTACAAACCTGATCTTTCAGAGGCAGTGGAACCCCATCCAGAACAGGCAATAAACCTATCTCCCAGACCTGGGAACCACTCACCCACAGGGCTTTCGTCTTGCCAGGATTCACCTTCAGTTTATTGACCCTCATTCAGCCCATTACTGAATTCAGGCACTGGT
Source organism: Heloderma suspectum (assembly GCF_057233095.1). Classification (NCBI taxonomy): domain Eukaryota; kingdom Metazoa; phylum Chordata; class Lepidosauria; order Squamata; family Helodermatidae; genus Heloderma; species Heloderma suspectum. Next base: position 46,852,021 of record NC_139459.1, read on the forward strand.
CCAGGACTTGCACAGCCTGTCTTGATTCAGGTGTCACAAGGAGATAGAGCTGTGTGACATCAGCATACTGATGGCACTTGGCTTCAAATACCCCAATGACCACTCCCAGTGGCTTCATATAGAACTTAAATAACATTGGGGAAAGAATAGTACCCAGCAGAACCCCATAGTTCAATTACCAAGGGGCTGATGAATGGTCACCTGATGTTACTTTCTGAAATTAACCCTGCAGGTAAGACCGGAACCACTGTAATACAGTGCCCCCAATGCCCATCCCATGGAGTCAATCCAGGAGAATATCATGGTTGATGGTATCAAAAGCCGATGAGAGATTGAGCAGAATTAGCAGGGTTGCCCTCCCCCTGTCCCTTTCTCAATAAAGGTCATCCATCAGGGTGACCAAGGCTGATTCAGCCCCAGGTCAAAACACAGATTGGAATGGGTCTACATAATCAGTAACCTCCAAGGGTCCCTGCAGTTGTTTCACCACAACCTTCCCTAAGAAAGGGGTATTTGCAACTGGGCAGTAGTTGTCTAAACCCATTGGGTCCAGAGTGCGCTTCTTCAGGAGTTGTCACACTACTGCCTCTTTAAGGACAGTAGGAACCACCCCTTCCCGTAGAGAAGCATTCATCACACCATGGACCCACCCAGTCATACCCCCTCGGCTAACTTTTATTAGCCAGGAGGGGCAAGGATCAAGAGGGCACATGGTTGGTCACATTGCTGCAAGCACCTTGTCCACCTCATCAGGCTGCAGCAACTGAAACTGATCCCACAAAATCGGGCAGATGGTGGCATCAGACACCTCAACTGGAACTGTGCTAACTGTGTCAAGTTCACTGCAGAGATGAGGAATTTTGTCTTCAAAGTGTGATGCAAAAAGAGTGTTAACAGCCCCCGGACCACCTGAAAGAGCTCCACTGGACAGCTACTTGAGGACACAATGGAGGCAGAAAAGTAACCCTTCTTTGCTGCCCGCACCACCACCCAATAGGCACAATTATTGTTCTGTGCTCAGTCATCTTCACTTTGAGTCTTGCACCATTTGCACTCTAGCTGATGTCCAGCCTGTTTAGCTTTCTAGTATACCAGGGAGCAGAGCGGGCTCCACAGCACTGGCGAGGGCACGCAGGTGCAATCAAGTTGCTGGCCCTCCACATCTCACTGTTCCACAGCGAGACTACAGCCTCGTCTGGATCACCAGTTTTCTCCACTGGGAAAGCCCCAAGAGCATTCAGAAATCTATCAGATTCCATCAGTCTCCTGGGGCAGACCATCTGAATGGGTCCCCTATCCCCACAGGAGTGAAGGAATGCCCTAAGTTCAGATCTCACCAGGAAATGGTCTGACCATGACAATGGGATTACTTGGAAACCCCCCCCCTCCCCATGTTCAGATTACTCATCTGAGAGCTTGGAGCAAAACCCAAATCAAGTGTATGCCCTACTTTGTGTGTTGGGCTGATGACAAATTGAGGCAGCCCCATGGTTGTCATGGAGGCCATGAAGTCTTGAGCTGGAAGTTCCGAGCTAGAATGCCAAAGACAGCCTCGGCATGGAAGTTGAAGTCACGTAGAACCATCATCCTGGTTTCTTCCAACACCATACTTGAAACCAACTCCTCCAGCTTGGTCAGGGAGGATGCTGGGCAGCAGGGTGGGCAGTACACCAGCAGCATCCCTGATCTGTGTCTGTGGCCCAGTATCAGGTGCAACTCCTCAAGGCATGCTCCAAGATGGAGTGGTTTCTTGGTGAGGAAGATGGAAACTTTGCAAACCGTGGTGACTCCCCCTCACCTGGCTCTCCAGCCTATGTTGGTGCTGCACCAAGTACCCAGGTAGACAGAGCTGGGTCAGGTCAACCCCACCCAACTCGCCCACCCAAGTCTCAGTAATACATGTCACATAGGCCTTCTCATCCATGATTAGGTTATGGATGAGATCTAATCATTAGGAGTGCTGTCTAATTGCAGGCTGTTGTTGTTCAGTCGTTAAGTCGTGTCCGACTCTTCGTGACCCCATGGACCATAGCACGCCAGGCCTTCCTGTCCTCCGCTCTCTCCCGGAGTGTGCTCAAGTTCATATTCATTGCATTGGTGATGTTATCTAGCCATCTCATCCTCTGCTGTCCCCTTCTCCTTTTGCCTTCAGTCTTTCCCAGCATCAGGGTCTTTTCCAGAGAGTTTTCTCTTCGCATTAGGTGGCCAAAATATTGGAGCTTCAGCCTCAGTATCTGTCCTTCCAGTGAGCAGTCAGGGTTGATTTCCTTTAGGATGGACTGATTTGACCTCCTTGCAGTCCAGGGGACTCGTAAGAGTCTTCTCCAGCACCACAGTTTGAAAGCATCAGTTCTTCGGCGCTCAGCCTTCCTTATAGTCCAGCTCTCACAGCCATACGTTGCTACTGGGAAAACCATAGCTTTGATTATACGGACCTTGGTCGGCAAGATAATGTATCTGCTTCTTACTATGCTGTCTAGGTTTGCCATAGCTTTCCTCCCAAGGAGCAAGCGTCTTTTGATTTCATGGCTACAGTCACCGTTTGCGGTGATCTTGGCGCCCAAGAAAATAAAATCTGTCACTGCTTCCATTTCTTCCCCTTCTATATGCCAGGAAGTGATGGGGCCAGATGCCATGATCTTCGTTTTTTTAATGTTGAGTTTCAAACCAGCTTTTGCACTCTCCACTTTCACCCTCAACAAGAGGCTCTTTAGACCTCTTCGCTTTCTGCCATTAGGGTGGTATTGTCTGCATATCTGAGGTTATTGATAATTCTCCCAGCAATCTTAATTCTGACCTGTGATTCATTCAACCCGGCGTTTCTCATGATGTACTCTGCATATAAGTTAAATAAGCAGGGCGACAATATGCAGCCTTGTCGTACTCCTTCCCCAATTTTGAACCAATCGGTTGTTCCATGTCTGGTTCTTACTGTTGCTTCTTGACCCTCGTACAGGTTTCTCAGGAGACAGGTAAGGTGGTTTGGTACTCCCATCTCTTTAAGAATTTGCCACAGTTTGTTGTGATCCACACAATCAAAGGCTTTAGCATAGTCAGTGAAGCAGAAATAGATGTTTTTCGGGAATTCTCTTGCTTTCTCCATGATCCAGCAAATGTTGGCGATTTGATCTCTAGCTCCTCTTGCCTTTTCAAAACCCAGCTTGTACTTCCGGTAGTTCTCGGTTCACATACTGCTGAAGCCTAGCTTGTAGGATTTTGAGCATCACCTTGCTGGCATGTGAAATGAGCGCAGTTGTACGGTAGTTTGAACACTCTTTGGCATTGCCCTTCTTTGGAATTGGAATGTAAACTGACCTTTTCCAGTCTTGTGGCCACTGTTGAGTGTTCCAAATTTGTTGGCATATTGAATGCAGCACTTCAACAACATAATCTTTAAGGATTTTAAATATCTCAGCTGGAATGCAGCACTGCAAGATAGGCGGCCTCAGTGGATGAGCTACCAGGTACATGAGAGCTAGAGGAGAGAGGTAGAAGGGGAACAGTGTATAAACATCAGTGATCCATTCTGCTTTGATGCCCCAACCCCCTCCTCCTGCCATATCTCCTTTTGCCCCAAATCACTGGGATAGAGGCACCATCTCCATGGATCCCTGCATTTTCTAAGCCACACATCCTTGCCACACCAGAACTTCCCATAAACTCTCAACACCCACTCACAACTCAAACATTCAAATTCAATACAAAACTTGCATACTCCATTCATCCAATCAATTATCTACAGCCAACCCGACACAAGCACAGATGATAATTCATGGTATAACCAGCCACTGGTCACATAGAGGATGTCAAGCTTGTCAGCCCACCAGCAGGAAAGAAAATAAATTATCTCCCAGCGATTTGCAGCTACTTCTGCTACATCATACACACTCCATCTCTCACCTGGAGTGTTACAAACACTTCTCCCCCTGTCTCTCACCCAGAGAAATCCACTTCTAGCCACCACAGGCTCCCACCCTGGGCAGAAGATGCTGTTCTAGTCCACACAGCCCCTAACCCCTGTCTCTCACCCAGAGAAGGCAATTGTTGAAGATAGCTACTATCAACAGGAAACCCCCTACTCTCATCCAGGGAACCTCCCCCCCCCCACACACAACAGGTATTAAAGTAAACAAGCAAACACAGGCAACAAACAACCAAGTGTAGAGAAAGTGAGAGGTGCCCCCGTGACATCTGTAAGGGGCAAACCAAAGGGGCGCACCCCCTTTGGTGTCACCCCCTTCAGGGACTCCCCTGCCAGGGTGGCCCACCAGTGGCAGCCCACTTCCTCACAGCAGGGCCGCCTTGATCTCTCTTGGGCCTGAAGGTGTCCAGTGGCTGAGAGAAAGCATCCTGCTTTGGCCAGATGGATCCTCCAGCAGGTGTTTTCACTGGGTAATTAGTGTGAGTTCCCCCAGGAAAGATTACTGCATGTGGGGGTGGGCAGTTGGAAAGCAGTTGCAGAGCAGTTCTTGAAGTTCTTAAAATAGTAAAGTTGGAAGGGGCCTATAAGACCACTGAGTCCAACCCCCTGGGCCAATGCAGGAATCCAAGTCAAAGCATCCCTGACAGATGGCTGTCCAGCTTCATCATGAATGCCTCCAGTGTGGGAGAGCTCACCACCTCCCTAGGTAATTGGTTCCATTGTTGTATTGCTCGAACAGTCAGGACATTGTTCCTGATGTTCAGCTGGAATCTGGCCTCCTGTAACTTGAGCCCATTATTCCATGTCCTGCATTCTGGGATGATCGAGAAGAAATCCTGGCCTTCCTCTCTGTGACAACCTTTCAAGTACTTGAAGAATACTATCCTATCTCCCCCCAGTCTTCTCTTCTCAAGGCTAAACATGCCCAGTTCTTTCAGTCTGTCCTCATAGGGCTTTGTTTCCAGTCTCCTGATCATCTTTGTTGCCCTCCTCTGAACCCTCTCCAGTTTGTCTGCATCCTTCTTAAAGTGTGCCCAGAACTGGACACAGTACTCCAGATGAGGCCTAACCAGTGCTGAGTAGAGGGGAACTAGTACTTCCTGGGATTTGGAAGCGATGCTTCTATGAATGCAGCCCAAAAGAGCATTTGCCTTTTTTGCAGCCACATCACATTGTTGGCTCATATTCAGCTTGTGATCGACAACAATTCGAAGATCCTACTCGCTTGTAGTGTTGTTGAGCTACGTATCCCCCACCTTGTAACTGTGCATTTGGTTCCTTTTTCCTAGGTGCAGAACTTGGCATTTATCCCTATTAAATGTCTTTCTGTTGTTTTCTGCCCAGCGCTCCAGTCTATCGAGATCACTTTGAATTTTGTTTCTGTCCTCCAGGGTATTAGCTATCCCACCCAATTTTGTCATCTGCAAATTTGATAAGCATTCCCTGCACTTCCTCCTCCAAGTCATTAATACAAATGTTGGAAGAGCACTGGGCCCAGGACTGAGCTCTGCAGTACCCTGCTCATTACCTCTCCCCAGTTTGAGAAGTTCCCATTGATAAGCACTCTTTGAGTCCAATTCCGTAGCCAACTGTGGATCCCCCTGATCATTGTTTCATCTAGCCCACTTTGAGCTAGTTTGCTCATCAGGATATCATGGGGCACTTTGTCAAAAGCTTTGCTGAAGTTGAGGTATATCATGTCCACAGCATTTCCACAGTCCACAAGGGAGGTTATCTGATCAAAAAATGAGATCAGATTGGTCTGGCTTTATTTGTTCTTGACAATTCCATGTTGGCTTCAAGTAATCACTGCCTTGTTTTCAAGGTGCTTACAGATTTATTGCTTTATAATCTGCTCCAGAATTTTCCCAGGGATTTATGTCAGGCTGACTGGTCTGTAGTTCCCAGGTTCCTCCTTTTTACCCTTTTTGAAGATAAGGACAACATTAGCCCTCCTTCAGTCATCTGGCACTTCACCCGTCCTCCATGATTTCTCAAAGAAAGTTTCAGACGGTAGTTCTGAGAGTTCTTCTGCCAGTGCCTTTATTACTCTAGAAGGCAGTTCATCTGACCCTGGAGATTTGAACTCATTCAAAGTAATTAGGTGTTCCTTGACCATATGCCTGTCGATCTGAAGCTGCAATCCTGCCCTTTCAGCCTGTACTTCGCCTTTGCCAAGGGGGTCATAGACCCTCTTTCAGGAGATGACTGAGCCAAAGTAGGAATTGAGCACTCCTGCCTTTTCTTTGTCATCTGCTGTCATTTTGCCATCCTTATTTAATAGCTGAACCACCATTTCTTTCCCCTGTCTTTTACCATGCATTTTACTGAAGAAAGCCTTTTTGTTGCTTTTCACATCCCTCACTAACTTCAGCTCATTCTCAGCTTTAGCCTTCCTGACGCCATCCCTGCAATTCTGTGCTACCTGCCTGTACTCTTCCTTTATAGCTTGGCCTTCTTTCCACTTCCTATATGTGTCCTTTTTTGTTTTCAGGTCATCTCTAAGCTTGTTGTGAAGTCACATTGGCTTCTTTTGTTGTCTTCCACCTTTTCTTCTTGTTGGAATTGTTTGTAATTGTGCCTTGAGAATTTCCTTTTTAAAAAAACTCCCACCCATCCTGGACTCCTTTTCTCATTAGAGTCACTTGCCATGGAACCTTACTTATCATTGTTCTGAGTTTATTAAAATCAGCTTTCCTAAAATCCAGGGTATGTGTTTGGCTACACATGGCTTTTGCTTCCTTTAGAACCAAGAACTCAAGTATAACATGGTCACTTTCCCCCAGAGTTCCCATAACTGCTATTTTATCCACTAAGTCATCTCTGTTGGTTAGGATCAAGTCAAGGATAGCCGATCCTTCCTCTACTTTCTGTAGGAGGAAGTTATCAGCAACACAAGGCAGGGATTCCTTGGAGGGGCCATCTTTTACAGAATTTGTCTCCCAGCAGATATCGGGGAAATTGAAGCCCCCCGTTACTACTACATCATGCTTCCTTGGAACCTTGGCAATTTGCTTTTCAAAAGTTTCATCCTTGTCTTCTCCTTGATTGGGTGGCCGGTAGTAGACTCTGACCACCATATTCCTTTTATTCTTTGCTCCTTTTATTTTTACCCAGATGCTCTCGATAGGGCTACCAAGCTCATCCTCCTGTACTTCTGTGCAGAGATACGTATTTTTAACATATAGTACAACTCCACCTCCCTTTCTGTTCTTCCTGTTCTTTTTGAACTTCTTATGTTAGGAGAGATTCATATACATATATTTATGTAAATTTATATATCCAGGTTTATGTTGTTCATAGTCTCTGTAAAGTCTCATAACTGAGCCTGCGAAGTGCATATCTATGAAACCTCTGGCTCCTTCCCTCAACTAGAGACTTGTGTCATGTGCATTGCATTGTACTGTATTGTATGCTTTTAAATATTTGTATTGTATTGTATATTTTTAACTGTTTCTGTAGTGTTTTAGACTTCTAACTGTTTGTAATCCACCCAGAGAATATTGGTTAGTGGGTGGGTTAAAAATGTAATAAATAAATAAATGTATGATATCTGGTAGAATTGTAACACTAAAACACAAATGCATTACATTTCTTGAGGTAATTTATTTAGAAGTATTTTTCAGTTCTGCAGGCAACTTGAACTTCTATATTTGAAAATTCAATGTACCACTCAATTACTGTTCTTTAGCCCAATTTAAAATGATAGTTTGGGAGTAAGGTCTTAATGCAGCGTAACCTCTGGAACATTAGAAATAACCCCTTTCCCAGTGTATACTAATGACATCAGTCTTACCACATCTCATTTAGCAAATGTACTCAAGCATTTAAAACTTTGCATAATAGATGTTCAGTGCAACTTTTTGTGTTGTCACTGTTTTAAACCTGTTTTAAAATGCTACCGTCACAGTATTGCATTTGTTATATTTTGAATTAGATCAATTTTTCCATAAGATTTTGTCATGATCTATTTGAGTTTTTTTCTTTGGCAAACCTTAAGTGGGAATGTGCTCAGGTCTTTGTGGATCTGTGCAGCTGAATGAAGTATAGAATAAAACACCATAGGATACCTATATTGTAATGGCATGCCATTTGGAGCCATGTGTGTAGTAACCAGGCACATTCACTCAATGAATTCTATTAAGTAAAGCAGTAGTTTCTTTCTAGAGTGAGAAGCTTTGGTTATTACTAGTAAAACAGGAAATGTCCATGAGGCCAGATGCTCTGTGAGCACTGAGAAGCTCTACTTTATTGAAGCTGTGGAAAGGATCAATTAATGTTTGGATCTGTGAATCTTTAGAAAAACAGAAGCAAAAGCTGTTGTTAGTAGTGATGAACTTACCCCTCAGAAATCATAATTTCTTCATCGATTTAGGAATCCCTCCATCCAATCTTGGACAAAAGTCCTCCATTATTCTGAGATCTTGTTGTGTATATACAAATTGCTGTGAATGTGCCTCAACAAAGTTCATCTTCAGAGCTGTAGTATGGCATCATGCTATGCATCATAATGTCATGCATTACTATGTTGCTGTCACAAATAGATCATTCATCCTCCCTCTTCCCAGTCAACACTACAGAGAGTCAAAGCTTCAGACTATTAGGCCTTTACTTTGCTAAAGACTAGCCTTTCTACAAATGCAGATTCAGGGAAATTCTCAGACTGCCCCAGGCTCTGAACGACTAATCTGCGATCTCCAAATAGAGAAGACAAACAGTAGAGTACTGAAGTTGCTGACAGTTTGCCCATGAACCTTACAGCCAAACTTGCTTCACAGTGACGCCCTCCCTTAGGGCATCTTCCTCCTATTTTGGCTTCTAAGAGTGGCTATTGGTCTCAGTCCCATCCCTAACTTTTCCCACTTTGCCTTGCAACTCTCCCTAGTGTCTCTGAAGTCACACCCCTCCTCCTCCTCGGAAACTTGAGTTCTCACAGGGGAGGGAGGAGGCAGCGAATGGGCCTGGGCCATCTGTCAGTGCTTTGGGGCTCTGGGGACAGTTTCTCCCCCTGACTAGCTGTTCCAGCTCTGATTCAAAATCGGAGCTGGGACATCTCAGGGGGCTTGGACTCATTCCTAACAGTTATGTTCTCCCCTCTGACTGTTTTCATATGCCCTACTGTTTATCCTACTGTCGGTATGGAGCTGGTAGAATTTTTAATCCCTTTTAATCCTTTTTGAAAGGTGGAAATTCATACCCTGCAGCATTTAATTGAAAATGTATAATGACATGTAAAACTTGGAATGTTTTCTAATAACAGGGTTCTGCATCTCAAGGGTTTCTTGTTTGCTTCTGTTCATATGAGCCATTTCTCTTCACATGGACAATGTCTGGGTTTGCACGACACGTCAACCATTGTAGGTTGTTGTGTGAAATGAGTTATGGTGGGTTGTCATCTTATCCAAACATAACATAGACTGCTTCCTACAAGGTGGTTTGTTTTGGGTCAATAAGCCACTCTGACAACCCATGGCTTGTTTTAGGGGTTGTTTTACCCATGATGGGTTGGCGTGTTGGCCGAACCCAGCAGAGCCAACCCATTGTGGGTTGCAGTGATTGGGTACAGAGCCACACTGTAAGAGCAGCAAAAAACCCTGCTGCTCTTCCTGATCACACCAGCCTGAACTGCCTCAAGCCTCCCTCACCAATGACAGCCCCTCCAACAATGCCCAAATGGCACTTTGGGGAAGTGTCACTCATTCGGAGCAGTTACTGCCACCATTACTGTGAATGGGAACCTCAAAAAGGTTGGGGGAGCCTAGATCTCTCTTAAAAGGAGTTGTTGGAGGTTCAGGGAAGTGTAGAATGGAAGCAGAGCACCCACAAGTGTCAGTTCAATACTTAAAACCCTGGGGTCCACCTTGATAAGTAGGTGATCTTGTCCCCTTTTCCTGACCTGTCACTGTCAATATGTAGTCTTGCCTTGCCAATTTCTTTGTATGTTTCATACTGCACTTCCTTCCCTTTGACAGCTGAAACTTACAAAGGCATTGACAAGGTAAGGTTATATATATTTGACAGCTATAAGTGTGCACTTGCGCAGCTGTGAAAGACCGACCAAAAATAATAATTAAAAAATTACAAACACATTTGCACCAATTCCTGGGGCCAAAAACATCAGAAATACATATATTACATCCCCATTTGTGCAAATGTGAGAGGGTGTTTGGTGTTTTTTTTTAAAGCTGGGGAACAAAAACTGGGTCACGATCACAGTGGGGAGGGGACAGGCAGACTAGAGAGGTTCTGCCACACAGGACATTGGGATACTGGGTGGAGGGGGAAGGAGGGGGGGAACAACCCACAGTAAGCCCGATCATCTGTCGAGCGCACCCTGGGTTGTTCTGAAAGTAACCCAACTGTGTAGCTTATCCGCAGGGTGGGTTATCATGTTGTGCAAACTAACCCAATGACTGGGTTTGCATGACTTGACAACCCACCATGGGCAGCTAGCACCAAAAATGGAAGAAAAGGGCGAATAGAGTAAGCGTACCAGAAGCGGAAGGGACAATATTTGTTCCCTGACAATGTGATCTGCTCACTTTTGAACACTTCCCTGAGTCTCCAGCTACTCCAGAAAGGGGAGATATTAACTCCCCACTCCCCATTTTTCATTGCTCCTTTTCGGAGCAGTTACTGCTGTGGTTATTGCATTTCAGAGGATATGCACAAATCTTCTTGACAGTTTTTTTTTTAAAACCCTGAGGGTGCAAATTTAAATGCTGGGAAGTAAATGGAGGAGAAATCTGCTCAAATTTAAGGGCTTGGAAGTTGAGGGGGGCGATTTATGCACCTGCAGTAACTGCAAAAGCAGCAATGAAGCATGGGGGGAGTCAATATCTCCCCTTTCTGGACTTGCTGGAGACTCAGGGAAGTGCTGAATGGGAAGAAGACACTGAGAAGTGTCAGTTCAACACTTAAAAGTGAGAGGATCACATTGCCAAGAGGAGCTATTTTCCCTCTCACCCTTTTTGGTGCAGTTTGTTCACTTTTCTTCCCCATTTTTGGTGCTTCTGAATTGCGCTACTGGGTCTCTCCTTTCTCTTACAATTATTTCTCCCCTGGTCCTTCGCAGGTGTGCACAAATTAGCCTATATGCAGCCTCATCTTGTCAGTTTCCTTATATGTTACCTACTCCACTTTGGCACTTGCTTTGACAGCTTGTTTTTGTGGTGAACAAAAAGGGGTAGCAATTTGAGCAGATGGGGGCCGGGATGAGGAGACAAGACGGGTTCTACTGGAAAGGTGCCTGGAATATGGCTTGTCTCCTGACAGGAGTGGACCTTTGAGAATAAAGTACACCAGTGTTCCAGGGCCTGTACTATTTTCCTGGAGCCTGCCAAACAATTCGCAGTTCTGGGTTTGATCCATAACCCCCTACATGACCTGGGTCATACAAACTTCAGATAGCACCATCTTCTGTGTGACAATTAAAATCAATTGAGAACACATGCTTTACAATACTATGAAGCTGTTCACCTGTAACAAACACCGAGAGTCCTCTTTAAGTCTGAATGCAGGATGATGGGTTAATTGTGGATTGTTAACCATGAACAACCCTCGTTACGGCCAAACCCAGAATTGAGGGTTGTCTGGGGGTTGTTTTGTCTGGCTACAGAGGCAGTGGACAGGAGCAGTCAGAAATAGTCCACTTTAAGTGCTGCTGTGCAATGTTGGTAGCACTTCTGCCTTACATGCAGCTTAGTTGTATTTGCAGTGTAGGGTGTCCCCAAACAAACACAAATCATCTGTTTTCTTTCTCTCTTTTTTTAAAATATATTTTTATTTATTTTATCTTTATAAATAAAATAAACAATACCAAAATTACCAACAAACTGATAAATACTACAATTTCCCAACAATGCAATATTCTGATGAGGACACCACAATAACAAAAAGAGAAAGAAAAAGGAAAAGGAAAAAGGGAGGAGGAAAGGAAGTGAAGAAAAAAAAGAAGAAAGTTCTTTCCCCTTCCCTCCCCTCTCCCTCTCCCTCTCCCTCTCCCTCTCCCTCCCCTTTAAAGAATTAAGTTTAAACTCCAGTACCCCCCAGTCTCCGATGCCATTCTATTTTAAAAACTATTTCTATAACCTTAAGAATCTTACAGTTTAATAAACAACCTTACATTTCAATATCATCAATCTTATATCAAAGAAACAGGTCTACAATACATTCCCAGAAGCCATTATTATTATTATTATTAATTAATAGTAATAATAATAGTAATAATAATTAATAATAATAAAATATAGCGTTATATAATAATAAAATTTAATATAAACCTTGAACAGTAATATATTTTATACTAGATATATAAGTACACAATATACCCTCAAACAATAAATTTAAATACAGCATACCATATCTATTTTGAAATAAAAAATATAAAGAAAAGCAAGAAAAAACAAAAGATGAAAGAGAATAAATGAATATATGTATAATCATTTATCTTCTGACCTAGCCTGGATCATGTAGACTAAACCCAAACAGTTCACAAAGCTTGTTTAAAGATTCCAGTTCATGGGGTTGTAACAGAAATCTTGCACATTTTTACGTTCAGCCTTGTCTCTGCCATTTCATGATTTAGAAACTTCTTCATCTGACCTTCAGACATAATACAAAGTGTAGCAGGATATTTAAGTAATATTGTAAGTTCATGTGTTCTGCCATATTTATTGCTTTGATAAATTGCCTTCTTTTATTCGCCATCTCTTGATGTGATCTGGAAATAACATAACTTTATCTTGTTTCCAGGAAAGGCTTCCACCCTCTCTTGCCAAACGCAGGGTATAATTCTTTGTGGAGACTTTTGCAAATTGGACTGTGATCGTATAATCAGTCCCTTTAGCATTTAGCACACGAAATGCCTGCTCAATATCAAGTAAATAATCAGATGGGATAGGGAGTATCTCATGCAAAAGTTTATCCACAAAAATAGGCAATTTTACATCATTAGACAGATTTTTAATCCCAATAATACATACATTGGATCTCTTCGCGAAAGCCTCCAGTTGAGAAATTCTATCAGAGGCATTTTTAAAACAAATTTGTATTGTAGTTTCATTTTCTGCCACTCGGTCTTCTAGCTCATTAATTTTCGTCTCCATTTTTTGTCATGACGCATTAATTAAATTCACAGCTCCTTGCAAGGTGGTGATGGAATTTTGGATTAAATCCAACCTTTTGCCTTGCTCCATAAATTGCGACGTTAAAGTCTTTATAAGAGTAAATAATTCTGCTATATCTTCTGTTTTTGAAACTTTTGACACAGGGGGTGTGGTGGGAGTTGATGCCAGCTCCTTTGTTCTCGGTGCAGTCATGTTTCTCTCAAACAGATCTTGCAGGTCCTCAGATGTTCTCAATATTGTTAACATTTCTTAAATTATCCCTCATAAGTTGTTGATATTTCTTAAAGCATATATTATTATGGAACACGTCAGCCCTCTTTTCTACTATGAAATGGGAGTCTCAGTAGAAAGAGATGTCTTCTTTAAACGGAGTGTTTAAATGTTTAGATCTCATACTTGTGCCTCTTACTAGCTCTAGATACGTATTTGGTAGGTACTGAATGCTTTTAGTATGTGGAGGTTCTCTTTCAACCACCTTAATTTTTTTGCTAACTTGTAAACAAATTTTTAGAAATGTATTTCATGGCTACATAAACTGTTGTTTTGGCTCATGTATTGCTTAAGGTTCCTGTGGCAAGGGCCAGCATTCTTTGGCTTACTGGAGAATACTGTGAACGAGTTCCAAAAATAGCCCCTGATGTTCTAAGAAAAATGGCCAAGAGCTTCACTGCTGAAGATGACCTTGTAAAACTGCAAATTTTAAATCTTGGAGCAAAATTGTACTTAACCAACTCAAAACAGGTAAGGTTGAAGAAAATTAAACCACCAGTATGTTTAGCCATGTTGAGGGACATAAATTAAGAGGAATTGTGTTTTATACTTAGTCATACCTCTTTAATAACCTTTGCTTCTCCCTCCTGTGCACATTCCTTGGCTCAGAAATTTATCAAAATACCCAAAGTTGATAATATAAGAAAACTAACAAAGAAGAAAAGGTGAATCGTAAAACATGACTGAAGGCCCAAAGAAGTTCACCCAAAAATGATTATCTGGAAAGCATATGTATAGAAATATATGGTGTCTAAAATCACAACTGCACAATGTTGACCAGTGAATGGATACAACTCAATCCATAAAAACATAGTATACTCCAACTTGGACATAAATGCAGAATCCATAGATACAGAGTTGAATCCAAGGTTGAGTGAGTAGAATGCTACTCACCCCACCAGGTTTTTCCATGCTGCCTTCTCCAGTGCAACCCAATAAAACCGAGGCCGCTAGACTACGGAAGGTTTCCTGGAAAAGAGCTGTTTTCAGGAGGTGCCGAAAGCAACTCAGTGTTGGCGCCTGCCTGACCTCCAGAGGAAGGGAGTTCTACAGGACTGGAGCCACCACACTGAAGGCTCTTCTCTGGGTGGACTCCAGTGGGGCCATAAGTCCATGTGAAACCACCAGGAGCATGCCCTCCGATGACCTCGGTGACTGGGTAGGTTGGTAAGGGAGAAGATGCTGTCTTGGTTATCCTGGTCCCAAGTTGTTTAGGCCTTCGTACAGTAATACCAAAACCTTAAACCTGGCCTGGTAGCAAATAGGCAGCCGGAGCAGTTCCTTCAGTAAAGGAGTTGCATGCATAAAAGGGGCAGCTCCCAACAACAGCTGAGCTCTTGCAATCTGCACTAACTCCAGTTTCCAGAGCAACCTTAAGGGCAGCCCTACATAGAGCACATTGTAGTAATCCAGTCTTGAGGATACTAGTGCCTGGACGATTGTGGCCAAGCTATCCCTGTCCAGGATTGGCCATAGCTGGCAAACCAGCTGAAGCTGGTAAAAGATAATCTGACCGCTGTGACCACTTGGGCCTCCAGCAACAGTGATGGATATAGGAGTACGTCCAGAGTACGAACCTGATCTTTCAGAGGGAGTGCAACCCCGTCTAGAACAGGCAGGAAGCCTATCTCCCGGACCCGGGAACCACTCACCCACAGGGCTTTCGTCTTGCCAGGATTCACCTTCAGTTTATTGACCCTCATTCAGCCCATTACTGAGTTCAGGCACTGGTCCAGGACTTGCACAGCCTCTCCTGATTCAGATGTCCCAGGGAGATAGAGCTGTGTGACATCAGCGTACTGATGGCACTTGGCTCCAAATACCCTAATGACCACTCCCAGCGGCTTCATATAGATTTTAAATAATATTGGGAGAAGATAGTACCCTGCAGAACCCCATAGTTCAATTACCAAAGGGCCAATGAATGGTCACCCAGTGTTACTCTCTGAAATTGGCCCCGCAGGTAGGATTGGAACCACTGTAACACAGTGCCTCCGATACCCATCCCATGGAGTCGATCCAGGAGGATACCATGGTCGATGGTATCAAAATGAGAGATAGAGCAGAATTAGCAGGGTTGCAATCCCCCGTCCCTCTCTCGATAAAGGTCATCAGGGTGACCAAGGCTGATTTAATCCCGTAACCAAGACAAAACCCAGACTGGAATGGGTCTAGATAATCAGCATCCTCCAAAGGTCCCTACAGTTGTTCCGCCACTAACCTTTCCAGAACCTTCCTTAAGAAAGGGGTATTTGCCACTGGGCAATAGTTATCTAAACCTATTGGGTCCAGAGTGGGTTTCTTGAGGAGTGGTCACACTACTGCCTCCTTAAGGACTGCAGGGACCTCCCCTTCCTTAAGGGAAGCATTCACCACATCCTGGACCCGCCCAGTCATACCCTCTTGGCTAGCTTTTATTAGCCAGGAGGGGCAAGGATTGAGAGGGCACGTGCTTGGTTGCATTACTGCAAGCACCTTGTCCATGTCATCAGGTCGTAACAACAGAAACTGATCCCACAAAATCAGGCAGATGGTGGTGCCAGACACCTCAGCTGGAACTGCGCTAATAACAGCAGCAAGTTCACTGCAGAGACAAGTGATTTTGTCCTCAAAATGCAATGCAAAAAGGTCACAGTGGGGGACCAGCGCCTCATTTGCTGGGGAGAGTGTTTACGGTCCCTGGACCACCTGAGAGAGCTCTACTGGACGCAGTGTGGGCAGCAAAGTAAGCCTTCTTTGCTGCCCACACCGCCACACAACAGGCACGATTATGTGCTCTAGAGTGTGCTCGGTCATCTTCGCTTTGAGACTTGTGCCATTGGCGCTCTAGCCGACGTCCAGCTTGTTTCATTGCCAGTATACCAGGGAGCAAAACGGGCTCCACAGGACCGGAAAGGGCACTCAGGAGCAATCAAGTCGATGGCCCTCTGCATCTCACTGTTCCACAGTGAGGCTAGGGCCTCAGCTGGATCACCAGCTTTCTCCACTGGGAATTCCCCAAGAGCATTCAAAAATCCATCAGATTCCATCAGTCTCCTGGGGTAGGCCATTCGAATGGGTACCCCACCCCTGCAGGAGGGAAGTAATGCTGCGAGTTCAAATATTAATTGCTAGAATAGACGCTGCTTTCAAGTGGTAAACAGTGGAAAGAACTAACAGTGTGTGACTGAAAAGGACATGGAGTATTTTGCATATGGTAAAGATAATACATCTTGAGAATTGAGAATTTCATAAAATGTAAGATACTATGAAACTGGGTTTGGTCATTTAAACATATTGTGCAAGATACATATGTATAGAGCAGGGGTGAGCAACTTGTGGCCCTCCAGATGTTTTGGCTTACAACTCTCATCATCCCTCACTATTGGCAGTGTTGGCCAGCATTGCTGGGAGTTGTAGGTCAGAACATCTGGAGAGCCACAAGTTGCCCACCCCTAGTAAAAAACATTACTATTTCAAATTATCTAAATGTAACATACTGACGTCTTTTAAAATAATTCTATATGTATTATTTTAAAAAGAGACATCCAAGAGATATCCATATGTTACATTTGATCATTTGAAGTGTGCACGTGCTGTTATATGTACACATTCACACATACATACAAACAAAAATGTCTCAGAACATTCCTTGACAACTGGTCTCTCAGATTTGTCACCCAGCATTCTAGATTGTCCTCTCAGATTCCTCAATATCAGAGGATAAGCTTTCCCCCCAGGATTGCCTTCCCCAAGCTTGCTACGACCATGGAGACCCTAGAGCTCAAATCTGCAAGAGATCGGTCCCAACCGTTGTCTTCAGAAATGGCAAAACCATAGGAAGACTAGCTTTCTAGTAGGCCCCAACCTTGGTGCCTTTTTCAGGTTGCTTCACCAATATACCCAAGAAGGAATGGCTGAAGCCCGCCAATTCAAGATCTCATCATTTCTGTGACAAATTCCTTCCACATTCTCCAAGCCCCTCCCCCCTTCGAACTGGATGAATTTCCTGTCAACCAACATGAGACATGAGAGGAGCACTGAAGCTATCCTAAGCAAAGTTTGATGCATCTGTCAGGGGGCCCTAGCTGGCCTCTTTCAGTCTACTCCAGTAGCCAACTCCAGATACAGACAAAGGATTCTTTTCAAGGCTTTATTCCTTTTATGACTTAATAACTATCACCAGCGACTAAGCTATGAACAGCAGAGTAACCTATGCCCCAGGTTGGAAACAGTTGGTCCCCATTTGAACGAGAATCACTTGCAGACCCTGAACTTATGGGCTAGGGAGAGTCCCTCCCCTTTTCCCTTGGGTCCTCTGGACACAACCGTTGCTTGCGTGCCAAACGGGCGCTACACCTCCTTTCTGCGCCCTCCATAGCTCGTCGCTCTTTGCGTCTGCGTCGAGCATCCAGCCAGCCCTCCTCCCGCGCTCTTTCACTCCCAGGACCGCTATATATCTCTGGAATGCCGGCAGGAGGAATCTCTGCCAGCTGCAGGGCCTGGGAGGGATGAGCGCGCTCCTCTCCCATGGACAGCTGTTCCTCCTCAGAATCAGAACTGCTCTGAGGTTCTATGGGCTCAATGTCCACCCTGACAGCATCAGGCATAGCCTTTAGGACTTACATCTCAGTGTTCACCTGGGGCACTGAAATTCTAGACAAGGATTACCTGGATAAGGAAACCAGGCACTACCTCAGGAAACTTTCCTCCCCACAGCCTTCTTGGCAGACACCTCCGTTGACATTCTGCAGCAGGAAGCCAGTTCCATGGCCTCCAACATAGTTGCCATGAGAATCTTTGGCTTCTGTTTCTGTGGGATGGGTACCCAGAACAACCCAGAGTTCACAACCCAACAACTAACCATGGTTTCTCTTCCTGGGTTATTCATCGTTAACAACTTAAAACATAGTGCAGGGTTCGCACGTAACGACAACTCATAACCCATACTCTGGGTAGTCATTATGCACAAACCAGGCCATTGTCTGGCATCAGTAGCATTGGCAATCACAGCAGACTTGGTGGATTTGATTAGCTATTTCAGCAATCTTCTGTTGATGTCTCAGTGCTGTAAAGCCCTGAAATTCCCAACTTGCCTCAATATTCCATAATCACTAGAGGCCACAGTCATATCCAACTTGGCCCACTTAATACAGGTTGGTAGTTAAAACAAATTATTCAAAACAACATTGCCTATCTGTGGAAATTTATGCAATTACTCTTTTGTAGAATCATATTTTTAATAAAGCATTTATATTAAACTAAAAAGGATAGATTTTTCTTGACTATTAGGTAACTTCAAAGAATATTGTCCAGTTACATGATATACCGCTTAACATTCTATAGGCATAGTTATGGAGTAAGAAAAGCATAGAACTATACTTAGAAAAATTCATACAAGTAGATTGAGCCTTTTCAATATAAATTTTGTTGATAAATAATATGCTTATACATCAGAGTTTAGGTCTGTGCACTGGAACGATGTCTTTATAAGGGTTTTCAGCTTAAATAATATTTTCAGCTTTTCTTCAACTGAAGAAATATACTTATTTGCATAGTTTACCTTTAAATGGTGCAGTGTTTTGATCTTTCTATCTATTGCATTTTTGAAGGCATTTACTGAACAGAATGTAAAATGTATTCAGCAGACTATTTTTATGTTTCCAATTTTCTGCTTTGCAAAAATTCAAACTTAATGTGCATTGAGTAATTTTAATAATTAATATTCCTACACATCAAATTAGAGAATTTGGTTATGCTGTAAAAATCTGTGATAATATAACTTGCTTTTACGTATATAAATAAATGACCAATATTACCACAAGCTTTAAGCTGTGAGGGGGAAAATAGAAGAAGTCTTTTATCCTGGTTTTTAGAGGGCATCAGCAGCTTGCTTTTATGAAAAAGTAACAGCTAAATGCACTGCAAATAATTTGCAGTAATCCAGTTCAGTGATTCATGTGTCTGCTTTAATGGGTCATAATTCAGAGTAAAGTAACTGAGTGCAGTCAGAGTGCAGACAGTGCTTATGCCAGGGACAGTATCTCTTCATAAAACACACCTCAGCAGAAGCAGTTTGCCAGCCTCCTAATACCCTCTGATGTTTTGATGTCCTGCATATTTTTCCGATTAAGTTTTGAGTGCCATGTTTTTAGTTGTATTTCCACATTCATTATTCTCACGTAGGCCCTTCAGCGGGTTTGCCATATATGATTATTTTTTTAATGATGCCTTTCTTTCCACTTCAGCAGTTTAATAATCTAGCACATGGCTGCTTCTCAGTACTCAGCATTCACCTCCCCAATGCAGAAGAGGACATGTGCTTTGGCTTCAAAATTCCATTTACTGCTTTAGAAATGCATATTCCCTATGGAACGACATTTGTTTGACATAACCATTCATTTTTATTACCTCTTTAAATATGTTTATCCAGAGTTATCAATAATCATAAATAACCTGTATTCTCTTCTTGTCCTGTTTTTCACAGACAAAATTGCTTACCCAGTACATATTAAATCTCGGCAAGTATGATCAAAGCTACGACATCAGAGACCGTACAAGATTTATTAGGCAGCTCATTGTTCCAAACGAAAAGAGTGGAGCTTTAAGCAAATATGCCAAAAAAATATTTCTGGCACAGAAACCTGCCCCACTGCTCGAGTCTCCTTTTAAAGGTATGTCAGTTAATTTTTCTACCAAATCTTAACTGAGGCTATGCATATCTGTAGTCTTAAGTTACCAAAACTCATGTTGCAAAATGGTCAACTTAAAAATTTATATATGAGCAATATGATTTTCTTTTTTCAGTCTTTTAAGAGAGAGTGATCTTTTCTATTCTGACATTTAAGTATAAACCTGGTAATTTACAATGATATAAAAGCTCTGCTAGTTGTGTATATGTTATAATTTTGTTTGAGTAATAAAAACCTATATTTTTGTACTAAGCATAGTCTATGTAGAAGATCTTTAGCTCCTCAAAAGACTTGTAACTTCAAAAGTAACTTTTAATTATTACTTCCATTGAGAAACATTATACTGAAGCCCTTCCATATGTAGTTTCTCTTGGTATGCCACAATAAATGGTATTTTGCTTCTAAGCAATTTCAAAAACAAGGCTGTTTTGCAGTGCCCCCTCCATTGCTCCCTGCCCAGATTGTTTTAAAATGCTATAACCCTGATTAGTGATTTTATTATGTTAATTATCTGCATTTTGAATTTTCCCATACTTTGGTGTTTTAGTCTTGCTTTATACTGTGAAAGCAGCACTCCTTCTGAAGGAAAAACTATTAAAATTCTGGATGTGTTTGTGCCAAGACATGTATATGGATTATTTAACTGTGCTGTCATTCTTAATATTCACAGTAAAGTAATTTTTAGAGAAGCTACATTTCAGAGCAACACCTCTAAACACACTGACTGATTAGCTTTTTTATTGACCATTATGGGGGAGATTATTGTAATCTATGGACTGGAATCAGTTTTTTGACCTATGAAGAGCTTCCTAGTTTATATTTATTCCATGACATTTTAGGTAATGTAGCACCAATTACCTTTAGTTCTGATTAAGATTGCTCTTTGTAATATAGTGCTCATGTCTATATTTTTCACCTCTTCCCTGTCCTCACTCCCCAATAGATAGGGAGCACTTCCAGCTTGGTACTTTGTCTCATACCCTGAACATGAAAGCCAATGGCTATCTGGAGTTGTCTAATTGGCCAGAGATTGCACCTGACCCTTCAGTGAGAAATGTAGAA
The DNA here is from genome assembly GCF_057233095.1 of Heloderma suspectum. Lineage (NCBI taxonomy): Eukaryota > Metazoa > Chordata > Lepidosauria > Squamata > Helodermatidae > Heloderma > Heloderma suspectum. The sequence goes on from NC_139459.1 coordinate 46,873,074, forward strand.
GTAATTGAGTCGGTATGTTGACTTTTCAAAATAATATTTTATTATTTGGGAACTAGGAATTGTGTATCTGTGCGAGTCATTTTTTCCTAAACACAAAGATTTTAAGTGAGTTGCAATAGACATGTCATAAAATAGGGCCTTTCTTCTGTAGATGACTACTTTGAAACTTTTCATATTCTTCTGCTGAAGTTCAATGTATCTTAATATATAACTTCAGTCACCCTGCTTCCAGCTTTGTTTGCTGGTCTTTGAGCACCTCCAGATATTTATTCATTCTTCCCAGTTTAATCTGAATATTTGTAGCTTTTTAGGATAAGCAAGCAACAAAAGAATGAATAGCTGTCTCTGGATAATTGCAACCCCCGATACATCCTTCCCCTTTACCATCACGAGTAGCACCACCAAAATGCTCATAAGTGGCCTAAAAGAGGTAGCCCACTTTGGCATTGTTCAGAGATGGCTATCCACAATAGTTGAAGAGAAGTTTTGCCAGCTTGGTAGAAGGGTGGATGGAATCAGGGCAGATATTTGAGGCCTTTTGCAGGTTGGTATAACCATGTTGGTCTCCTGCCTTCAGACACCAAGACAAAAAAAACTGCTGGCTGGTTGGGAGGAGGGGCAAAGCCAGGACACATGTTGAATTATCCCTATTATTAAACAGGTTAATTGTTCAGAATGATTTATTCAGCTAGCTTTCTCATTTTTTTGAAAAGTAAAGATGGATGAGCTAACAGTTTATTCTAAATTGTTTGTGGTGATGAAAAGTGGTTTAATCATTTTTTTTATTGTAAGGTACCAGATAATTCTAACTGAAGAGCAGGATACAAATATTTATCATAAATGATGTTGGTATTGGCTTTAACTACATTTTCCCTTATTTTATGCTCTTGATTTCAGCTTGCTTCTTTATTGCTGTGAATGTGCTCCTACATGTCTGCTCAAAAAAGAGAGGTACATAGTACTGACAAGTCTAAATCTTATCTCTCAGATTTAACTATATGAACTTTTAAACTTATGAACAGAAAAAAGAATGGACTTCAAAATTAGAGAAGGCAGAGAAAGAGAAACCCACTGAAAGGTTCTACTCAGAGGAGGAGGATGACAGCAATGAGGAAAGTGATGATTCTTCTAGCAGTAGTGACAGTGGTATGTGTTGACACAGAAAGATCATAATCAAGTACTATCAATAAAGGTTTTGTGCTTCCTCCAGTATGTTCCATTGCTTAAACCTTAACTGCATTGCAACCGAATGCTTTCAGCTTTTAGGTAACAGCAGTTGTACTGTCATCAGCTGGTGTAATAGACTTTGCTACAAGTGCATTCTTACTGTTACTTAATGTGGTTTTCCAACTTAAAGCACAATGCTGAACACATTTATTCAGAAGTAAATCAAATTGAGTTTAGAGGGTTACTCTGACATTAAGTGTACATAGATAGTAGCCTTAGCTACACTTTCAGTGCTCATCTGTGCTTTCATGATCATAGAAGTATGTTTTAATGGGCACAGGTTGTGATTATTAAAAAAATTGTCCAGCCTTTCTCCAAATAGCTTAGAGGAATGTACTGTTTTCCTCACAACAATCCTGTAAGGTAGGTTAAGCTGAGAGATGGTGACTGTCCCAAAGTCATCCGGTGAGTTTCATTTTAACCATAGTCTGCACAGTCCTATGTTCAGTACACCATACTGGCTCTCAGTGTTTGACTCTTTTAAAATACACAGAAAATTATTATTCTGAATTATGAATAGGAACCCCAACGTTTGATGTTGGTTACATAGCTATTATACACAATAAAAGGAATAGATTAATGGTAGAAATTATCAGACTACAAACACATGTGTGTTTCCTCTCCTCCCTTCTAGAACATAACCTGGTTCACGCATAATGGTGGCAAATGGTGTTTGGCAGCCATTTTGAATCAACCCCTGATTGGGCTGATCGAGGTTGCTACATGACATCTGAGCCCAGACACTATTGGTTAATCATGGTTAAGCAACCAACAGTTAACATATAATTAGTAGTTAGGTTAACTGTAGGTTGTTTAACCCACAGTTAACCTATAGTGTCTGGGTTCGGAAGTAACATAGTACACCCCCCCCCCATCCCAATCAGCCCATTCCGGGGTTGAATATTCAAAAAGGCTGTGGAACGTGACTGGTGTGTGCCCAGATCATGGGTTAATTAGCTATGAACAACCCCCATGTCTCTTAACAAAGGACATGCCCAAAGATGGCAGACATCTGTAGATACCAAAACTTTGCATTACTCCACATCTAAGGTTTGACTTCCCCCTTATGATTCAGCTTTAAGTACATGTAGGAAGCACCTGAAGGGTGCACAATTAAGGTCACTGCAGGTTATTTATTGGTCATTTTGAATTTCCAGACCCTCTCTGGGAGTTGCCCATCCCCCACTGAAATACCCGTGCTTGTGTAATCCTTCAACTTTGAACAACTGGTTAAGCCTAAAAGTAATTTTAAATAAATAAGAGTCAAGACTAGACTCTTCCATTCCCAGATTCCCCCCGCTCCCCAGCACAAGCTATTTTGGTGAGTTATTCTTAGGATTTAGGTTCCTGAAAAGTAAAGTATTCACTAGTTGATTCTGTGTTTCATTTTGTTTTAAAAGCAACTGATCATTTCTAAACATCTCTGCCTGGTTCTTGAATAAATATATTCAATTGGAAACTTTAATTGATTCAGTTCTTTTGCCTAGCCTTGAGCTTGGTCTTGCATGGTGGACTACTTGGCACACATGTTAACTTGGTTTTCACCGAAATTAAAAGAAGCTCTGGAAAAGGGCTCTATCCTTCTCCCTAGGTATAGCCCATAAGCCTGGATTCCCATCTCTTCAGGCTGTTCATGATTGATTTCGTAGGTGGCAGCAGCCTTACTTCTGAAATAGACAACAAAAGGAGTCTTACAGCCTGCCCTCCCTTGCAGGGCTGGAAGTGCAGAAGAGTTCAGTGGAAATATTAAGATATGCTTTAAAAAATTAAATTTGTGCTAAAGTAAAATGTTCTTAATACTTTAGGTCTCTGAATGTACGTATGTACGTCCGTTTGCCAGTCTGCAATGTGTTAGAATTTATTACTTATCTGGGTCCCGAGTACTTTCATTTATTCTTCCTAAAGCTTTCATTCTGGTTGTATGTAAGTCATGTTGCATCTGAAATTACTTTCTTGTGGTGAATTATGAAAAACTAATATATACCACAATATTTTCCTAAAACTCGCAAAATTTGAAATTGGAGATCCTATTGAAAATATGAGGTGGAAGGATTTAACATGTGTAATGCCATATAAGTCTTTCCTTAACCATTCATTTTGCCTTGTTGTCAGTCTGGATCCTCAAATCCAGCATTTGAATCTAATGAAGTAACCTAATAAATACAGACACACGTACATATAGATATAGAAAGGACATGTTTTAAATCCAGTTGGGCTACTCCCCTGAACACTGAGGACACAAGAGAAAAATTGTTAAGGGTTATAACTAAAAGCAATGGACTGAAACTGGGAAAGTGTACCTTCAAGTGAGATATTAGAAACACTTTCCAGCTGATTAGAAAGTGAATAACTTGTTTAAATTCCTGATTAAATTGTCATCACTAGATGTGTGTTCAAGAACAGATTAAATACTTAAATATTGAAGATGATACTATGTTAGAGCAAAGGAGTGAGAGTAGAGGACATAGGAGGTCATGTCTGATTTCTTTCCTGCCTCCACCCCCACCGCAGTATGATGGCCACAAACCAGCTCAGTAAGTGCCTGAATTTTAACAAATACGTTGTTGTAGAATTAAGAAAAAAGAAGTGGTCAGCCTTCACAGTTTTAGTGCGTGGATTTTGTCAGGATGTTTAAACATCAATTGACTTCAGTATTATAAGTAATTCACTTCAGTTGTTTACTGAAGGCTTTTTTCATTCTAGAAAGTGAATCTGATAGTGAAGAAGAAAAAAAGGAAGGGCAAGAGGACAGCAGTATGGAAAGTAGTGAGAGTTCTTCTGCTGAAGATGAGAGTAACAGGAAATCAAAGGCTAAAGCGGGAGTCTCAAGAAAAGGGACTACAGTTTTACAGAGGTATGTATGTACTTTGATTATGATAGACAGTAGTTCGGGGCATTGAAGCTTCAGAGCCTATGCAACAAAAACATTCAACACTGTTCTTCATAACAACATTCATTATGGAAAAATGCTAGGAATTTCTATATTTTCAGATTATATATGTTACATGTAAGTTGAGTAATTCTTTTTTATGTTGAATATTTAGGCAGTGAGCAGTGTATATTAGCATAACCTTGGGAGGCTGAATAGTTATCGGCTACTTTGTGAAACACTGAATTACCTTATACAGCAATTTTGCTGAGAGCTAAAATTAAATCCTTCTATATTCTGCCATTACATAACTAAGGCAATTGATTCTTCCCTAAATAATGTTATATTAAAAGGATTATGATCCAGACATTGGAGGCAAGTGCTATGAAGGGAGACGGTCAGAAGCTGCTTAAGAGTAAGGGCTTTTTAAGATTGCCTATTACCAACAGAGTTAACATGTATTAAAATATCATTAAAATTTTAAGTAATTGGGGCTAATACCTTGGATTGTCTGAATCTGTTTCTTCCACTTCTGTTAGCAAGTGGCCTCTGCAGACATGATCACCCTTTTACTCTGTAGCCTGCTGCCAGCTCACTTGATGAGTTTGCAGCTCAGCTCAGTCGTGGCTGACAGCGCTGATTGGGGCACAGGACGCACTCTGCTCCTTTTGTTACAGACAGTAATTAAAGCAGCTCGCCCTGCCACTTCCATAACAAACACAGCATAATGCCCTAATTATGACTTTATTAATTTAAGTCAGGATTTAATGATTTTAAAAGTGATTTATATTGTTTTTCCTGTTCAGAACAAATGAAATCTGTAGGTTAAATTAATACAGGCTTTTCATCATTGCAAAGTTAAAAAGCTAGTTACCAGTAAATTTTTTTCATTAGGTTAACATCTGAAACTCTTAAGTAGTAAGGTAAACAATGATTCCCTATCAAAGTGAGTAATGAAATAAGTTTGCCCTGAAAAATCTTATCTTCAAATTAGAAATTGTGTATATCTCAAATAGTTTTATTTTACTGAAGAAATATTGGACTTACACTGAATCAGTTCAGGAACTAATTCTACATTTTAAATCTTATGAATTAGGGGGGTTGGGTGGGATAGAGATAGAATTTGAGGAAGTATTGCGCACAGTTGCATTTACAGTTGAGGAACTGTGTTTTGGAAGGCTATAATAGAGTTGCATTTTTCTGGAATTGCTGTTGTATGTGAACGTTTATTTATTTGTTTGTTTGTTTTATATCCTGCCTTTCTCCTATAGAGGTGGGGTTTTTGCTTCATAAAACATTATTCCTGGGAATATTAGCACAATGTAGTGGTTACTGTCTCCAAAGCCTTAGCAAAAATATCCAGACTTATGGCTAAAGCCACAACCGCTACCACCCCAGTAATCAAACGTTATCATTTTAGTTGTATGGTACGGATGTTTCTGTTTAGTCAAGTAGCTGAAATTTCTGTGGTATGGTCCATGTATCACATTTCTAAAACTGTGCCGTATAATTTAGTTTATAGTACCTATAAAATGTTTGGTGAGCTGCCAGAACTAAATGTGTAAATAGTCCATTATACATGCTCGTAGGCCTTCACTGAATCGACATGGCCAAAACATGGTTTAGTCACCAGGAGTGTGCTATGGGCATACATATTCATAATCCCCTTGCATGCACCACTTCTCTTTCCCACACCTAGTTTGAAGTAATCACGTTTTGTGGTGATGTCCGAGTCAGTCATATTGTGGCTACTTGTAGCTATAGCTTGTGTTGAAACCAGAATGGGGAACTCACTTCAAACCATCACTGCAAACTGTGGCCACTGTGCACCAGAATATGGAGGAGAGAATCAACATCTGTGAGGGAATGGGGGGTGGGGGTGGGGGGAGCACGCAATCCCACAGAGCTGAGCCATAGCTGGCAATGTGTGAACCAAGCCTCACTGTGTGCCAGTTTACTTGTAAGATTACTAGTAAACTCATCCTCAGAGTTCCAAATTTTTTTGAAGTGCTGTTAACAATATATGAAAAGGCTATATAACATTCTACATTTTTATTAAGTTTAGTTAATAGATTGCATAATTTTCCATGGAGTTTCTTATACATTTATTTTATATTTAGTGACTCTGAAGAGACAGAAGAAAACAAAGTGAAGTATCAAAAAGCACTAGGTTCTTCAAACTCAGAATCTAGCTCAGTTGAGGAAAGTTCTTCAGACTCCAGCTCAGAAACTGACTCTGAAAGTAAATTGGAAGCTAGAAAAACAGCATGTGCTGCTCTTTCTCCAAAGGTATATCTCTGTTCAAATGTGTTCTTGAAGTTGCATTTGCAATACCTTTATGATATGTGGAAGCAGGACTTCTCAGAATGAGTTGTATGTCTGAATTCTTTATTTCTGAGTTGCAAGTCCTTTGCAAAACATTTATTGGAAGTTAATGAAAATTAATATGCTGTTACTTTGCAATTGTGGAAGGAGGTGTCTGTTTATAGCCAATTATTAACCACTGTAGAATACACTAATGGAATATTTCTCAGTTTCCGTTATATGAAATGTGTGTTGTAAAGTACAAGAAGTTATAGAAGCCTTTTTCATTGGAAAGAAATAGATGCAAAGTGTTAAGAATGTAGTTGTAAAAATTCTTATTATAATACTACATTATTCATGTTGCTGTTCAACTACATATCTGTATAACTAATGTTCCAGGATTAAGATTCCCATCATTCTTAGGGGGTTGTTTCGATAGACCCTTTGGAAGTTAAAGGAAATAATCAAGTAAAAATTGATAGCTTGAATGTTGTAATATTAGCATCCCTGAAAATTAACTTTAAATTACTAATCACAGTGTTTACCCTTACTTGTAGAAACACAATTTGGACTTAATATGCACATTGTGTGTGGTTTGTATACATTCAATTAAATATAGACATCACTTGGAGCTTTTGGCATTAGTGGAGTGGTAGGATTGGGCAGAGGGAGTGAAGACCTGCATTATATTGATGCACTTGTGGCTGGGAAGTTAAAGGGAGATTCTTTGAAAACTTGAACAGCTATGGAAGGTGCTTGGGGCTCATAGTAATAAATAAATGGTAAGAAATAGTATTAATCACATAGCGCGTAGACTTTCTGGGTAGGATCCAATGGTGCCCTACTGTTGGTGGCCAGCACCACTGGTCCTGGTGTGCACACGGTTGGCTCCACCGGCGGCAGCAGCAATGTAGTGCTTCCAGGGGCAAACCCCCAAATGACTGGAAACTCAAGTTTCTGGATGGTGTGACCTGCTCCTTCCAGAAGCTTGCATTTCTGGTTGTTTGGGGGGCTTGCCCTTGGAAACGCTACATTGTCTCCACTGGCGGTAGGGGTTGCGTGTACTCCGGGAACCAGCTTCGCTGGCTGCCAGCGGTAGGGCACCATTGGATCTTACTCCTTATATCCAGCTTCTGGAAGCCTCACTTTCACATTCATTTAGACATTTTATGACGGATTAATGGAAGTGGGAGGAGTTGAGATTCCAATATATTGTGCAGTTCACGAGATTCCACAAATGTGGTGGCAGGTTGCCATTGGTGACTGAAGTACTGCCCAATCCTAGCATGATGTGAGAGATCCTTCCCCTCCCCCAATTCCTCTAGAATTTGCAAAGGGGCACAGTCATTCATTCACTTTGTGCTGGACTTTGCAGACCCTTGGAAGCAGCAGGAATCAATCTAGCTGCTTTTGAGTGTCTGCAGAGGCTGGTGTGGCTGATCCCTCTGCTGAGTCTTCTACACCACCAAAGAACTTGGAGAGGCGAGGCTGTGGCAATCACGGGTAATGACTGGCTACCAAGGTCAATCAAAATTTGTGGACTTCTGGCAAATATATATAGGAAGAGAACTACAGATGGAAGCTAAACGTGTTGCTGGAGAGTATCTGACATATGTAAATGGACCATGGAAATAGTAGTTGTTATCTTGAAAGGTTGTGGTATGCTTAATTACTGCCAAATGATAAGCATTGCATCCATGCTTATAAAACCTCAGCTGTGGCTGACTCTCAAATACTGAAGGTTGTATTTTATGGCCAGTTAAAAACAAGACACCTGCTGTCATGGTTGGTGAGAATAAACTGCATAAAGGCACCTTGTAGTCAAATTCAAAAGCTTTATTTCTGTACTTGAGAGTAATAGCAAAGTTGTTGTGTTTTTTACTTAAAAATAAGTTCTGCAGAAATCAATAGGGCTTCCTTACAGGTAAAACAATTTATTTTATTTATTAACAGCACTTTTATACTGCCCATTAACAAGTTCTCTGGGCAGTATTTTAGTTAGTGTGCAAAAATTTGAGCTTCGGCTTGTAGTGTTGACAGCTCTAGATCAGGGATGGGGAATTTCAGGTTTCTTGTAAATCACTCTGTCAGCCTGACTGCTGACCCGTCAGTATTCAGTGTGAACTATGATGGAGGGCTGACATGCACCATTTTTCCCAGCCAGAACTCCTTCCAATCTACAATATGGCGATAATGAAGTGCATTTATCTTGGAATTTGCCAGTTCTGTGTTGTTTCTTTAGAGCAGGGATGCAGACCCTCCAGGCCCTGGGGCCTTAATACAGCCTATGAAGGTTCTGCACCTGGCCTGCAGAGCCTTGGGTTCCTCTGTGTGAAGATGCTTAGCCTCAATCCCATCTCCTGGAGGAATCCCTGCTGTTAACTCCATTCAGAAATAACTGCAGGCAGTGGCGGAAGTTGGCTGGCACGGAGAGGAGCCATCTTACCTTCCTGGCGCTGGCCAAGTGGCTTTCACATGGCACGCACTGCCCCCATGGGAATGATATGTGCTGCGCAAAGAGAGGGATTGTCTGGTGCCTGCCTGCTAAGTCTTTTTCTCTGTGCGTCACTTAGCATGGAGGAAGGCAAAATGGGGGAGGGGGATGAAGTCAGTGACCGTGGTCACACCCCTTGACATAATCTGGCCCATGGAGGGCCTGGTGGGGGGTGATTTGGCCCTCCACCCAATTCTGTTTTAGCACCTATGTTTTAAGTGTTGAAAAACTTAGAAGTTTTTAACTTTTACACTCAAGACTGAAGTTAGAAAAACCATTTACTGCTATCATCTGGGGGCATACAAGCTCGTGCCCAATCACAACTAAGTTTAAAATCTTAAAGTTCTCCATTTTTTTCTAGAGGCTGCTTTTACTTGCACCCAAGGGGATATTTTAAAAATCGATGAACCAGGAAAATACCTATCCAGACGAGATAGGTCACTTTACACTTTTTATGTTTCTTCCTCCATTCATCTTTGCTCCATCAGTTCCTTAGCCAGACTCTACTGTGCAAGCTCTTGGATGCACTTGTTCTGAGGAGGAGAAGGAGGAAAAGGCACCAGGTAGAGCTGATATCTTCTCTGAGGGATTCTAAGAGCAAGGGCTTCTTTTAAACACACCCCTTTCTAAAACATTCTGAAAAAAATCAAACACCAGCATAAAATAAAACTTTCAACAAATAACTGCAGCTGCAACCTAGTCGGATAACACATAATCAGGGAAAGGCCAGAGTAAAGCAGTACGTTTTCAGGGCCTTCTTAAAAGCATGCAATGATGGTGCCTAGTGGACCCCAGATGACAATTTGTTCCAGAGGTGTGAGGCCACTGCAGAAAAGGCCCCCTCTCACGTGGGTGCCAGCCTAACTGCTTTCACAGGGGGGCAAATGGGAAGGGCCTCTCTTGCTGATCTTAAAGTGAGGGCAAGCTGATCTGGGTGAAAGTGGTCCTTCGTGTAATTTGGTCCCACACCGTTTAAGGCATTAAAGATCAAAACCAGCACTTTAAATTGGGTTCAGAAACACACTGGTGCATAGGATTGCACTGTAAATCTTCCTTCAGGTTTTGTATAATCCTTAACTTCACCTGCACCCCCACCATAACTGCATTTCCCTAAAAACACCCAACATCTAGCAAATTGAATGGCAACATTGGGCTACGCTTCAGGGATGGCATACACTACTCTCTCTCCTTCCCAGCAATTTGGACATAATGTTGGGTTTTATTTTTATTGTCAGGTGATTTTTTTAAAACACAGTAAAAAAAGTTCCATGAAAACCTGAACTAGAAAGTACAAGAACTACCTACTGCTACCTGTTTTGGGCTGGATATGCTGCTGAAAATTCTGGATTTCTCAGTTGTTTTCTATGGACAGTAATCACTGTTCTATAAGGGTAGACTAAAAATGGGTTAAAAATGAAGCAAGAGGTCCCTTCTGAAGACAGTGGTTACTCTACACTTATCTCTATGGCCAATACTGCTCACAAGTTGGCAGTCATAACTGTGACTGTATTGGCTAAACACTAAGGTAGTAGCTGACTTGTTTCTCACAAAACAATTGGACAGAATTGTGTCTGAACATTTTGTATTGCATCACGGATTCTACAGGGACTAGAGGTGTGCTGTTTTTTATTTGAAAGCTGCGGATCTGGGCTAGCTAGTGGGCTCCCCAAGATGGTCGGCTGGGAGAGGCAGTCTTAGCCCAATGGTTAAGCCAGCCATGACTGGTTGCAAAGGAGAACTTGAGCATTCTTGCTGTTTTGTACCAAATGTGTGTTCATTATCATTCCTTTATAACTATCTTAGTTCTAGTAATAAAAGTGCAAATTCTGTGTTGCTGTTTATAATTGTGGCTAGAAAATAGCTAAAGCCTAATCTATGGAGTTTATAGTTCACTAACATTGTCCAGCAACTGGTCAGCAGTACACCTAGGGCTGGGCCTTGGGGCCGAAGTCCAAGACCCCAGATGACCACCCAGAGAGCAGCAGATGATAAGGGCAGCTGCAAACAGACCCACCCATCAGTATCTCGGCTGGCATGGCCATGTGCCCACTAGAGCTGGTGCTGCTCTCTACAGCTTGCTTGCTTTTTCTTACTTAAAAAAAACATTTTATAGTAGGATGACTGGATGGGCATCAGGTGCTCATTTTATTATTTTTACTTTAAATATCTATTACCCTTTTCTACAACAAAATGCTGCTTGTTCTCAAGTAAATGTTGTTTTAATATCGGGGCAGCAGAAGCAAACCCTGTTTTATTCCTATAGTCATGATAGTGCCATGATTTAAAATGCAAAACTGCACATGTTTTATCATGGTGAACAAACAGGTTTTTCGTTTTGTTGCTGTAACATATCAGGACTATAGAAGCAGTTATAAAGCATAGAATGGTGGTCGTGGGAAGAAGAGAAACCGTAGTTGTATGCTTTACAACTGAACATGGCATTCTAAGTGGGGGGCATAAGAACATCAGCTCCAGGATCTAAAATTACCTAGCTGTTCCACTGCAACTGGTGGTTTGTGACCCACAATGGGTTGTACTGACCTAAGGTGGAGTGTGGACAGGGAGGATGGTGGACAACAAAGAAAGGGAAGGAGGAGAAAACAGTCAAAAACAGATATAGATTTAGATGAATTAATTAATTCTGTATCTGAAAAGCTTGTGTAGAACAAGTTGTTATGCACTTAAATAGTCAGATGCCTCTCTGATATTAACATAATGTACTTTTAAAGTTGTGTGTATATTTCCATATACATTACTGGAAATAAACATAATATAGCTGTATTATCAAAACATAGAATTTTGTTTTGTAGCTCTACATTTCAGCACTCCCAATGTATGTTCCCCCTTGGATTTTAGAGTTTAGCCTTTGTGGTGGTTAGCACAACATTTCTAGAAGTGAAGTATGCCAACTGATGCTGACGTGATTCTTTCCCCACATCTTGCTTTGGTGTATGTGTGACCAGAGATCAATCTTGGACTGAGCAGTCATGGTTATCTTGATATGGACAAGCAGTGAAGCTGGCTGCCTAGTGCAGTAACATTTTTAGGACCGGAGGTGATGAATAGTGTGAGCCTGTTGCCACAGCTCTGTGGCAAGAGCTGTGTTCCAGCATCTTCTGAAAAATTAAAGGGGTCAACTCTTCTTAATTGTGTGGCACAGCCATTTGGGCACCAAATGTTGTAGGGACTGAATATATCAAATTACTACATTCAGGACAAAAAACATAATGTAGATGTGTCTTGTATGTGTTTGTCATGTTATCCCTTGGAGATATCAGGCAGAGCAATGTTTGTTAAAATGGTTAAGTGTTTTCTCCCTTCATATTGGAAAAAAAATCCAATCGGTTGGATGTAGAGAAAAGTGCACATAATGGGTGTGACGGAAGCTGATTTCCCCATCCCTCCTCTTCCCAGCAGCTGAAAAGGCTTTCCCGAGGTTCAGGGGATCCTGTTGAAAGGGGTGGGCTCTGGTGTGGATGGCTGAAGGGGAAGGGGGATCTCCAAAAAAACCAGCAGAGGTACCTTCTGGGAGTGTCACAGAAGTTCCCTCCGTCTGACTTTTGGGGCTCCCCTCACACCATACCTCACCCCATTCAGCAGGGTACTGCCTGGAGGGAGAATGGGGTGGGGGAAGTCTGTTTCCGCCTGACCCATTAGGCATGTTTTTCTTTAGATCCTACCCAATACATTTTAATATAATCACCCTTTGGCTTGCCAGAAAAAGTATATACAGTTTTGCAGTTTACTATATTGTTTAGTCGTTGCTTCAGGAATAAAATGGCTGCAATCCTGAAGCAGTTCATTTTGGAGTAGTTTTAGGCTACAGTCCTATACACACTTTCCTGGGAGCATCTGATTGAGTCAGTGGAGCTGTGTGCATGACACAACAGTCCACTGTAGTTTATTTAACCTACAGTGAGGCTGCGGAGCATGCAGGGCACGTGCGACTGCCATTTTGAATATGTAACCCCCCACTCAGGTTGCTATCATGCGAACCCGGTGAGTGTGGGTTAAACAACCCTTGCATAACCCATGCTTGCGAGGTTCGCACAACACGATAACCCCCAAGCGGGGCTTGGATATGCAACTTGGCACCCATAAATAACACAAGATGAACCATAGCATGTCATCCAAACCCAGTTATTGTCTGGGTTCACACAAAACAACAACCTATACTCAAGGTTGGGTGTGGGTTGTTCTTGAACCGTGGGTGGTTGTGTTGTGTGAACCCACCCCTGCTAAAATATCTAATTATATACTGAATGTGCCCTCTACCATGTGAATTTGTAAAATTCTGTTGTGAAAAAAATTGTTGTATATCGTAAATGTAATTCTAAACAGCTTGAACTTAGAGAAAAATCCAAGTTAAGTTTCATTTTAATAATCGTGAGAAAAGCTGTGTGCATTTGAAGACTTTGACCTACATTACTATTTTAAATCTTGACTATTTCTGTATTATGTCAATTTAAAATGGAAATTGCTGTTTTTGATGTGAGCTTCTGTTAGATCCAAAATATATTTTATTATAAATGCAAGCACCTTTGAAGAGAGGAGTATTATGGAACTCTTCATGATTTATAAAAAACCAAAATAATGTTGAGGTTGACCTATAAAACAAATATTAAGATGAAGACATATTGGTGTCAATAGTTATAAATTTCCAGTTATTTATTTATTTTTACAAAACAGATGTAAAACATCCCCTGATAATGACCATAGTTTGGTACCTCCAATGCACTGAACACATACAAATGCAACTGCTGTTGTGTACAGCTAAAACACAGCAGGTGATCTCTTTCAAAAATAGCAAAGCATTTGGAAAAACATAAAATACTGAAATGCTCAGATACATAATCACATAACGTTAAAAATGAAATTCAGATTTGAGTATGATGCATGAGTAAATAAGACCCTCTGCAGTGGGATTTTAAAATCAGTTACTGTTGGCCTTCTATACAGCATAATACAGTCACTCAGCTGTTAAAAACCTGATCCACTATTTAAAAATATATATAAAAACAAATTGTCTATCTTTCTGCCTGATCTCTTTTCAACTGCTAACACAATGGAAACAGTAGGTGATCAGTCAGTGCATTTGGTTTGTCAATGATGGTTTTGTATAAATATTGGAAGGGTGAGAAACAGAATTCGCACAGTAAAATATGATTTCATCTGCCTCTTCTCTGCAGTTCCATGGCTCATGCTGCGGTGTGAAATTCTCATTTTACACACTTTGCAGGCGGAGCACATGAATTATGCATTGAGCAAGAGAAATCTCCTGCTTCAAGTCCTATATGCATTTACCCAGGTTCTGTCTCTATTATCAAGATGAATTGCAAATGGAGAAATGTTTGAGGGATATTGCTTAACTTCTTTGTTTAGCATTCAGCTTTGGATTGCATTCTCTTCTTTAAGAAGGAAACACATTTATTTTTTGTGTGGATTGTAATTTTAAGAAAAAAACAAAGAGATCCATTTTTAAAACTCACTTTCAATTAAACTGTCTATAAATGGAGGACATCAAGTGGGGGTTTATATATTTTCTTAAGTTTTAAATTAAGTTTTAAATGACCTTGGGCCAGTCCAGAATGTTGCAAATATAGTTCCCATTTGCAGAAGGAAAATAGTAAAATTATCTTACAGGGGGACTGGAAACCCAATTGTAGATTGTAAAGCACTTCATATATATCAACTGAACTGCCTGCTGATCCATTTCCAAGCACAATTTAAGGTCCTCGGTATTACCTTTAAGCATTGTGGCTTGGGGCCAAGTTACCTAAAGGACGGTCTCCCTGCCATATGAGCCGGCCCATTTTCTAAAACCGTCTGCTTGTGCCTTCTGAGGCATGGCTGGTGGTAATACGTGAGATAATCTTTTCTGTTTTGGTAAGCAGTCGCTTGAATCCAAAGGTGTCTTGAGTAAACAGAAAGGCCCTTCCACTTGCATAAGGCAGTCCTACCACATTCTTCCAATTTCACTGTCTTTCTGCAGCTCCCACCCATTCCCACCACTGCAGTGCTCCATTCCCACACCATTCCAGAGGATCCCATGACCCCCAGGAGCAACTTAAAGGGGGCAGGTGGTGGTAGGGGGAGGAATCAATAAAGCCCTGTTGTGCAAGAGGAGATCTGCTTTCTGTTCTCTGGATCCACCCCAGTATGTAGAACTCCCTGCCACGGGTTCCTCTCTACCAGTGTTCTGCTGTCACTTGCAAACTTTCCTTTTTCACAAGGCTTCTCGTTTCTCTGTTGCTTAGATTTTTGTGTATTCTGAATTGACTTAGTTCTCTGCTCCTGATTAGTTTTTTTATGTTTTATATTAGTCACTTTGGCATATAAATAAATAACTATAAATAATAACTTATTTATAAACAAACATGTCACTAGCTTTCTGTTTTCAGAATTTTTTTTTAAATTATATATAGTTTTATAAATGCCATCACAATTAACTATGACTTCCACGTTCTGAAGTGGACAAAGATGCCTGAGGATTGGTCCTGAGACTGATCCAGCTAAAGTTAATCCCACTGAAACCCATTACGTTAGTTGTAATTAAGTCCCATTGCTTGTAGTGAGAGATAGTCACAACTAACTTGAACTGGATTGGAACCCATCTATTTGGTAAAGTGAGGTTGTGCTAAAGACTGAAGTGATTTTTCTCTTGGAGAACAGGATCTATAAATGTCAGCTAGTCATGGTAACCAGCCATTATTTGCGGTTGTTCCCTCCCTCTAAAGCCTCTTGCACATGCAGTGGATAGAAGGACAGAGCCAAACTTACATTCCATCAGGTTTAGAGACCCCCTTCTCTCTAAGTTCTCTTCAATGTGCAGAGACCTTGGAAAGGGGTATTTTATGTAATGCTGAGTTTGGCAGAGGGTCATCAGGGAGAGACAGTCATGGTTGCCAGTGGTGAACACATTTGGGGAAAAGGCTCAATGGGCAAGTTGGCTTGGTATTTTTATGGATCTGCTTAATCTCTGCCAACAGAGATTACACTTTCCTTTGAGGAAAAACACTAGTTCTTCTAGCAACCTTCTAGAAACCTAGATATTGGCTATGTCATTCTATAGCCACTAGTGAAGTCTGTGCAATTATTTGATGATGTTATACCAGGGTAACATGCTTTTTGGTTTCTTGCTCTCCTTACACATGTTTGTTGAATGATATATTTGAGTGTCAAGTATAGAGGCAATAATATATAAACACAGTTTCTTTCCTTTTTGAAAGTGCTTGTTTTATCAGGTCTTTCAGTCACTCTGAAAATGTGTTGAATGTTTGATTAATGAGAAGTCTCAATTCAAAGACTTTTAAAGGCCAAAGATATCTGGGCTTTATCCCAATTCTCATCTGGCATTATTAGCTCTCTGTTGATTTGCTCACACGTCACAAAAGAAGCAGACCAGGTATCCCAACCTCATGCTTTCCAGGTGTGTTGGACTATATCTCTTATCCAGATGTGCTGGATTATATTGACCATACTGGCTGAAGATGAAAGGAATTGTAGTCTAAGACATTTTGAAAGGTGGGAATACTGTGTTAGCATCTGCCAAGGAAAGCCTGAAGTTAACTTAGACCCTCAGGATTGTAGGAAAGAAAACTGTGCTAAATGCTAGCATGAAAAGCTGCTCTCTCATAAACTATATCAAAGCCATCAAAATGCTTTTTAAAACTAAAACATAATAAGCCGATAGCACAACTAAGTCCTTAGAGCAGGACACTGACCTGCTGTTGAAGCAGAACCGCAAACTATGACATAATGTTGATGTCACGAGATCATTGTGCTAGTGCTTCAGGCAGATAACTTCAGAGCAATGGTGTTGAAAAGGATTCATTTTTGTGAATTTTTACCATGTGACTCTTACAGAGATTGAGCCCAGTGAGTACAGTCTTTTAGGTATAAAACCTGGGAAATGTTTTTACTCAATGATAAAAAGCATCAAATATTTATATGCTTTTTGCAGAAAGAAGAGAAAACTTTGCAAGAGAAAAGAGCTCCTACTAAACAAGATGTGTCGCTCTTAGATCTGGATGATTGTAAGTACTTCAGATATTTGCCCCTTCACATGATATTTTTACTTCCCTGAAAGTTAAGTCAATTGACTTAAATTGTGAAAGGCTTGAAGTAATACTTTTTGTCTCATATGTGTATAGTTGAATATATACATGCACTTTAGCTATGCATTTGTCAAATTGTACAAGAATTGTACACATTTTTTTAAAAAAAACCTGGATAATCTACTTGATTCTCTAAACTATTCTTTCTGAACAATTTCATGTTGAATGTGGGAATCTCTCTTTGGAGTTCCTTAAAAGTTTTCGGTCTATATCAAATACAGTCATCAGTTCATTGTAATACTGTTATACATTTTATGTTTAAATAAATATATAGTTTTCTAAGACAAGGTAGTAATTGGGCACACAGGGAAGTATCCTATGCTGTTCACACGCTAGTGGACATACCGCTGGTGCAGCGGGGAGCTAGTGATTGGTAAAGTAACCCAAAATGAGCAGAAACATTTGTTTCCGGAACAAGGCAGGTCAGCGATGCTCATAGAAGGGAGCTCTGCTGACCTGTCTCAATCCAGAAATGAGCATTTCTGCTTGTTTCCAAGGTTCTTTATGAAGCGCTAACTACCTGTTGCACAAACAGTGGGTCCTGCTGGTGCAACACAATCAGTGGGAGCACCATGCCCTGTTGGATACTGCCAAATATATCTGGAAATAATTCAGAAAAATTGTATGGTGGTGTGGGGGATGTAAATCACTGTCTGATTAGTAGTATGGAAATATTTACCAGCCTCAAATACAAACAGAATTTGAAAAGCATCACAACTAGAAATGATATTTTTAAAATTATGGGTTGGATGCAAACTTAGCCTTCCAAGAACAGAAGGGCTCCTTCCATCCACCATTCAGTGGAGGGTTCCTAATGGCAGAAGTGTGTGGGGGGTGGGAATGATTTTTGCCAATTTCCCTGTGCCACTCACAGAGCCATCTTCCACACTGTTCCAACCCTCCCAAGCAGCTTTTCGGAGGGCAGAAGGATTGCAGGTGGGGGTTGCCTCCCCACCTTCCTCCAGCAGGAGTGTCCACTGAGCAGAACTCCACTCAGGGCATTCTCCTGCCAGCAAGGGCAATGTATGAATCCAGTTTTCAATGTATGTTTTGAAAATAACTGAGACTCCCATTTTTGTTTTTAAGCTCTCAAAATACATTTTGGTTCATTTTTTAAAAATGTGTTTATTCTATAGCCATGCAGCAAAGCAAAGTACAGAATCCTGGCCTTGAAAAATAATCAAATAATATACGAACATTAATTTCCCATAGTTTACTTTCAGTTGGGAAGTCTTGTATCCATATTACAAAGTATGTTTCCTATTTTATTAAACATTGGGGAGTATACAATAGACAAATATGAGTCTAGTTTTTGATTTGTTTGAATATAACATACCACAGAATCATTCTATCCTTATAATGAACTTAAGAAGTTGTATTAAATTCAGTTATTTAACTATTCTGTTTCTTTTCTGCAGTTAATCCTGTATCGGCTCCAATAGCACTTCCCAAGCCAACTGTTCTCTCTCCCACTTTAGCTGCTGACCTACAAGGTTTAAGTTTATCGAGTCCTTCTATTATTGATGTAAGTAATTTTCTCATGGGCTAGTTTATTTTTCTAGCTCATTCTCTCTTTTAAAGTGCACTTGCATCTTGTTCCATAATTAGCTTACAGGCTATTCAAATCCCCTCACCTCTTTAAATGTAGATGAAAGGCAAACATTGGGAACAATATATTGTAGATTATTTTTAAAACCCTGTGCCTACATGATAAAGTTTGTAAAATAAGCATTGCTCTTTTGCTAATCACTTTGCTAACTTTTGGCCCCCATAAACCTTGCTTACAAAGATCTTAACCACTTACAAATTCTGGACAAGTGTCCTAATTGCTAAATTGTCCTAATTGCTAAACTGCTAAACCTATGCTAAACTAGTAGCACAGAAACATATTTGCTTCTTACCAAAGGTATTCTTGAACTGCCTCACTTTGAGAAAAGAAGGTCTAATTTAGATTTTTAGATTTTTTTTCTGAAATCCTATGTTAACTCTTGAGAAACTGCTTATCATTTTTCTGGAGTGTCTGTGTACTAGTGAAAGTCTTGACCTGGCAATTAATGATGACACTTGGCTCAAAGCAGGCCTCATTAGGAAGTGCCTTCCACTGTCAGGCGGGGGAGGGGGGCACCACTGAAAAGGCCCTGTCCTTTGTTGTCATCCTCCAAATACCCCTCAAAGGAAGCACTTTGAAGAGCACCTCAGATGTTGATCATAGTGTACAGGTACGTTCATAGCAGTAGAGGTGTTTCATCAGATATTGCAATCCCAAGATTTATAAGGCTTTATAGGTCAAAACCAGCACCTTGAATTGGGCTCAAAACGTATAGGCAGCCAGTGCAAACCAGCCAGAATTGACATTATATCTTCGGATCTTCTGGCCACCACATTTTGCACAACTGCAGTTTCCAAACCAAAGGCAGCCTCAAGAAGAGCATGTTGCAGTAATCTAACCTGTAATCTAACCTGGAGGTTACCAGAACATACATTACTGAATCCAGGTTATCCCTGTCTAGATAGGGGCATAGCTGTGCTACCAGCCAAAGCTGGTGGAAGGCTTTCCATGCCACTGAGGCCACCCAAGCCTCAAGTGACAAAGATTACTCCAGGAGAACCCCCAGTCTACAAACCTGCTCCTTTGCAGGGGGAGTGCAACACCATCCAGGACAGGCTGAGCACCCTCAATATGGACCGAGGAACCACCCACTAACAGCATCTCGGTCTTGTCTATATTGAGCCTCAGTCAGACACCGATCTAGCACATCCACCACCTCAGCTGATGAAGATGAAAAGGAGAAATAGAGCTGTGTATCATCGGCATACTGATGATAACACAGTCCAAAGCTCCTGATTACCCCACTCAGTGGTTTCATCTAAATGTTAAATAGCATGGGGGACAAAATGGAACCCTGTGGAATCCATGAGGCCAAGCAATAACACCCAAGTACTACCTTCTGGAGCTGACCATCCAAGTAAGAATGAAACTACTGCAATGCAGTACCTACCACTCCGAACTCAGGCAATTGCCCATACCATGGTCGATGGTATTGAAAGCTGCCAAGAGATCAAGGAGAATCAACAGGGTCACATTCCCCCTGTCTCTCTCCTACCATTGGTCATCAGATAGGACAACCAAGGCTGTTTCTGTGCCAGAACCTACCCTGAACCCCAACTGAAATGGATCCAGATAATCAGTCTTATCCAAGAGCCTGTGGAGCTGGTCGGCAACTACCCAATTAAGGACCTTGCCCAGGAAAGGAACATTTGCCACCGGCCAAAGTTGTTGAGATCTTCAGGGTCCAGGGAGGATTTCTTCAGGAGTAGTCTTACTGCAGCCTCGTTCGGGCTGCCCAGGAGGACCACTCCCTCTCAGAAGGAGGCATTAATTGCCTCCCTGGACCAGTCAGCTGTTCCCTGCCTGCCAGTTTTATTAAGTCTGTTTTAATAATAGTGGATGGAAACAATAGGCTATTACAGTTGGTTTTTAATCCTAAAAAAACCCCTTAGCATAAAATGTAACCGAGATTCAAACAAAAACCTTCAAAATTACCCATATGCGAGGCAGCTTTTACCAAGGCAGGATACAATTGCCAGACAAGTCTAAACCAATTCAGTAAAAGTAGATGAGAAAGCAGCTTGTCTGGAAGCAACTGAGGCCATTGTGAATACATCATTTATCTAATGGTTTGTATTAATCTTATTTAGCTTTAAGGTTTGTGTGCTAAGTATTTTTGGCCATGTACAGTAAGGTAGTTTTACCCATGCAAGTCCATAGTATTGAACTGCCACACCAATGTAATATATCTTGTTTACACCATATGTGATAGGGACTGTAATAAGAGTGCCAAGAGCTAAAGTCCAATCAGTATAGAAGAGAATAGGTCTCCTATCGGAGCCTGTGTAATGCTCACTGTATTCATGTAGCCAGAGAAAATATATGGATGTCAC
Source organism: Heloderma suspectum (assembly GCF_057233095.1). Lineage (NCBI taxonomy): Eukaryota > Metazoa > Chordata > Lepidosauria > Squamata > Helodermatidae > Heloderma > Heloderma suspectum. The sequence goes on from NC_139459.1 coordinate 46,894,027, forward strand.
TCCTAATTCCAAATAGGAATTATATAGTACCTGGTAAGTACCACCTCAGAATCATTTAAAAACTTATTTTATGTGCATACTAAATAGAAAGGAAAGTAAGCAACCTTCTAACACTTGCCTGATTGTATAGGAGGAGAGCTGAATCTACTATTTTTAGTGTACGGGAGCTTCCTCCAGAGACAGAGAATAATAGAATTATCGAATTTTAAAGTTGGAAGGTACCTTGGGGTTTCTAGTCCCTTGCTCAATGCAGGAATCTTGCAACTACAGCATCCTTGACAGAAGTAATACAACCTCTCCTAAATACCTCCAGTGAAGGAGAGCCAACCACCTCCCAAGACTGAAATATCAACATTTATTCATTTTATTTATGTAAATATTTCTGAACTGCTTTCCAGTCAATTTGAGATTCAAAGCAGTGTACAGTACAAAATTTAAAAAAATTCCAAATCATAAAACTTAAAACATAACCTTAAAATCTTGAAAGCAGGGCAACACAGGAACGAGAGCAATGATCAGTCCATACTGCCAGTTAAAGGACAGCCATGCTGACTAAAACATCTTTACTACTCTCCAAAAGGCAAGCAGTAAAGGAGCTTATCTAATCCCTTTGGGCCCTATCCCCACCAGCCTAACCTCATTTGGGGGCGGGGGCATGGAGCAGAGCCTCAGATAACTATCATAAAGTATGGGCAGGCACATATGAAAGCAGGTGGTCCTTCAGATATCCCTGCCCCAAGCGGTATGGTTTCTGTGCATCACACATGCAGGTTCTGCGCCTGCACAGAACCTTCATCATAACTTTGTAGAGCTAAGCCTTTTAGGCAGGAAGCCCACCCCCACCCCCATGCATGTCTAGAAGATGGCGTTTCTACCTTTCCCCTCAGTTTCTCTTTGACTGCTGTAGCTGCAGTATCGTTGAGAGCTTTCATCTGCTAAATCGCTGATATATCTTTTGGGAGATTGAGCTAAGTCTTCTCCATTTTTTTCTTCCTACCTATCTTCTTATTTTGTGTTGGGCTTTTTCACTCCTTCAAACTGTTTAGAGTTTTCTTTCCCTTTCGTGTGATACTGCCTCGGTGGGCCTCTTCAACGGCCCGTGGCCCTTCGGGGCCCGTTCCATTAATGTGCAGACTGTGGGAGGAAACTACTGTTGACAGATGGCCACAGTCTCTGCCTGTTCTGTTTGGGTGAAGGACATGTGGTAGAGTTGTGTACACATTGCCAAATATTTTCTAAACAAGCATGGCATAACCGCATTTCCCGCCTTCGTGCAGTACTGTGGGAGCATGACCTGCAGTCGACAGATCCAGTAAGATAGTCAAGATTACATGCAAAGCTGTCCCCCTCAATGGCTGTGGCATCATCATTGGCTTTAGTACCGTCTTTGTCAACTTCACCCCAACCATCAGTCTACCACTACAGTACCAAAGGGTACTGCGCCAGGGACCTACCCCTAGGCGGCACCTGCTGATACTGGATCACCCCATCCCTGAAAGCACCAAGTCCAAGCATTCTGCACTTACCAATACGATGACTGAGCCTAAAAAGAAAAAGAAGTCGAAGCCAAGAAATCGGGATACATGTTCACCAACACCCATGCCCTCACCTGCTTTGCAGGATGAGATGGCTGTCTCTCAGCAGAAACCTTTTCTGTCACCACCTCCTTCCTTGATGCAAAATCCCCCACAGATCTTCCCAGTATCTCTAAACGAGACTCATATTGCTGGCTCTGCTTCAAAGGGATAAATAAAGACTCCTCCCCCTGTCACTCTTGGACAGCTACCTCGTGCAGAGGCCCATGCACTGTCTCTCCAATACAGTTGTTCACTGGATTCCAGAAGGGACTTATTAATCTTCTGCTACTTGAGATATTCTGACTGGAGAAAAGAGATTGAGGCTCATCCTAGTGAGAATCATATAAGAGGAGATACTCTCGCTCTCCATCCTGTTCTTGGGACTGAAGGTAGCCAACGAGGGAAGCCCACCAAGACACTACAGAGAACATCCATGGTACTTTGAACTGTATCCTCCTTGAAGAGCCTTGCCTCTTATCAAGAAGGTCTCCACAGTACAAGCCAGCTTCTTACAAAAGCTTCAGTCCACCTCAGCAACTCTAACAAAATCTCCAGGATCAGAAATGGTATCACAGCTGTTACCCATCCTAACCACAGTGCTCCCAGCTGGCCCAGTAGTCTCAGCTCTTGAGGTATCATGGACACCAGTTCCTGTCACTCAAACTATGACTGTCATCACATGTGCCTCATACTGTCACTCTGGAAAACCCATTGGACCAGCCAACGCAGATAGAGGACAACTATCATTCAGATTTGTCTGAATCTGAGTCAGCCTTTCCCTCAGCTTCTTCTCCAGACCAAGCAGTTGGGGGTCATTCACTGCCATCACCTGCAGAGAGCAATCACCCCTACACCAAACAACTAATCTATATGGCCACATCCTTAGGATTAGATGTCCAGTGAGTTTTGTACCCCAATCAATGACCCAGTAATGGACTTGGTCCAGACTGAGACCATGGGACCTGTCGCATTAACTGTCCTCCTTTTTTTTCTCAAGGTGGCAAGGGAGTCCTAGAAAAAGCCTTCCTCTGCACTGCCAATGTCTAAACGAATGGAGAACGTCTACCACATCCAACACAAGGATTGTGCCTTTCTCTTTCAGCACCTGGACCTAACATCCATTATCATTGAGTCTGGCCTTAACAAGGCATCCTCAAAACCTCACTCTGCTCCAACCGACCACAAAGGGCACAAACTGGACACGACAGGATGAGAAAGGTATTCCACTGCTGCAGTATTGTTCGGCATCACAAATTACCAAAGATGCATGGCCTGCTACCAGCTCTTCTTGAGGCAGAAGACTGCCTCTCTGCTCAAATATCTGCCAGATGACAAGAAGGAAATGGCACATCTCTTTAAAAACAAAACTGTGACCTTAGCCCAGCAACAAGCCAACATGACCAAACATACAGCACATTGTGGAGCTAAATCAAAGGCAGGAGCCAATGCGCTACAGAGACATGCGGGTACAATCTGTAGGACTCGCTAAAGAGGCTTGATCCCACTTAGAGCATATGCCCTTTGTTGAACAAGGCCTATTTAAATCAACAACAGATGACACCTTAGATCATGTCTAGAAGATCAAGACCTCAGCCCAAAAGATGGGTGTGGGCATACCACAACAACCCTATTATTCACACCCTAAACCCTAGAACAGGTCTCAGTGCCAGCATCAGACGGCTTACCCATCCATTGATAGTTCCTTTTGAAAGTTGAGATCTCAGCAATCTAAACTCCTGTTCCTTTGATTCAGTACAGACAACAATTGCATTGAAAGTAAGGTGACAGAAGAAACAGCATCTTTGACCCACCAAGACCTGAGGGTACTGATTCCTTGACTGTTGGCACCCGGTTAAGCTGGTATTATGAGCCCTGGCGCTGCATCACCACCGCCAAACGGGTTCTTGCCATTGTGCTATATGGGAACATGACTGAATTCTATTCTCCCCCTTCGAGTCACCACAGGTTACAGTCCCCACTCCCCCTCACCTCATTGCTCCAGAAAGGGTCCATCAAGCAAATCAATCAAAGTTTTCATGTCCCAGTATTTTATGACAGAGAAAAAGATGAGGGCCTTCGGCCTATTCTAAACTTAAGAGACCACTCCACTAGGGCTGTTGCGTCTTCAGTTGCTTTTTTCTTCAGTTGCTTTGTTTCTCTTCATGAGTTATGAAGAGTTGCTACCTGGTCCCAGGCCATGATATTTGTCAAGCACTAATGCCTTGTTGTACGAGCAAGGAATGATACTTCCTTTGGAAGGGCAGTGCTTTCATCGATACTAACGGCATCTGATACTGGAGGTAGCATATAGCCATCTGGACTAGTAGCCATTGATAGCCTTTTCAATCCCCTTTTAAAGCCATCCAAATTGGTGTCCATCACTACATCTTGTGGTAGCAAATTCCATAGGTTAATTGTGTCTTCAGAGAAGAGAGTACTTCTCTGTGTGAAGAAGTACTTCCTTTTATCTGTCCTGAATCTCCCACCAATCAGCTTCATGGGACAATCTCAGGTTCTAGTATTATGAGATAGGGATCTGTCCACTTCCTCCACACCATGCATAATTTTGTATACTTCTATCATATCTCCACTTACTTGCCTGTTTTCTAAGCTAAACAGCCTCATATGTTGTAACCTTTCTTCATAGGAAAGAGAATTTAATTGAAAGGCAGAAGCCTAACCAAGAAAACGATCTATAACCAGACAGTATCATCATTCAGATGTTACATTCCTGATCCTCTATTGGCTGAATTCAGACATATTCCTCAGTCTACCAAACTAGACATGCTGGCTGGAGATGATGGGAGCCATAGTCCATAATCTGGCAGGCACCAGGTTGGGCAAAGCTGCACCATGATTTGGAGGATCTGGAGTAAATGATTAACTGTTCCCTCCTGCTCTCTCTTGCTTGCCTTAATGGAAGATTTCTTAGTGTGCTCAAACATAGTTTGCTGCAGCATCTGAACCTGTGTGCAATCATGGTTTGGTTGTTCAAACCACAGTTTGCTAGTTTTGAGTTCATTGCTTTCTCTGGTTTGAAGAAATCATGAAGTATTTTATTAAAACATAGAAGAGAGCACAGGAGGGGAGCACTCATGTTCATCACTCATTGCTCATATGATGTCTGAATGCAGCCAAACTAAAAATACCGTATATGAGCCTAATATTAAAGAAATATAGCAGTCACTAAGAGTATGTCATTCTGTTGAAAAATTCATAACTGCTTAACATTGTCAAAAGTTACAAATTCATAATGTGAAGGATCTGTTCAAGCTGACAAGTAACTGAATGCTTCGTGTTGTCTTCTCCACAGAACATTTGTTTTAATTAAAATAGGATAAATTTGTGTTTGTATAACATAGAGGTATGGAAGTTAATTAGCATGTTTTCAACAGATACTGCAAGGATAGCATTTTAAATTATGGTTAGTGGTGGTGAGACACAAATTCGCCTAGCACCCATAATGTTAAATAATATATTAACTTACATGTTCTGAAACTGACATAGAAAGTGTATACACACACACACACCTCAAATATGTGTGAGTTTTATAGTTCTTTTTTGTGCTGAATGGTCCTAGTGACCCTTGTAGAAGAGGATTTGTTGGATAGGGCTGCTTCAAACTTGACAGGTGTCCTACATATACTTTCATGAGGAAAATTGTATGAATGGTTCTATGATTCATTAGCTTAGCTCCCTAAGCTAAGGATAAAGGGCGAGTTTTGTATGTGCTGAGTTGGAGAAGATAACATATAACAAATATATGAGCCCCAAAACCACAACTATGTTTCCTCATGAAATATAGAAGGATAGACACTAATGAAGGTCTGAAATCTTGTCAAGATAAAACTGCCTAACATGACTTATCAAATGCAAGCAATGAATGATTCACAAACATTACAAATGTAATTGCTTAATATCTGAAAGTGTACAGTTGTTTTAAATCATAGTTATACATGACTACTCTCAATGAAACTTTCCAGTACATAAATTTCTAGGACTTTCTGTTTTCTAAAAAGCTTTTGTTTTAAATAAAAAACACATTGAATTGTGCTGATAAGATAATGGGAAGCCATGGAAATTATCTTTAGGTAATGATTTGAGACAATAACAAAACAATAACTCTATGTAAGTTTGTCATCTCAGAGAACTAGCTCACCCAGGGAGTTTGTAGCAGGAATGATAGAGCCCTGACAGAATCCCAATAGTATCCCGTCCTCCAACACCATGTCTACAGCATTGTATATAAGGGAAGCATGGTAGTGGATCGCTTCCATAGCTAAGGCAGCTCTACCTATCTTCACCATTCTGCACCCTAAGTGCAGTGTGCCTAGTTGGTTCCAGCTAGGTGCTTTACAGTATTTGTCAAACAGTGGCCCTGATACCTCATGCACTCATATCTTTTTAATTTGCATGTGGAATACCTCAGTATTAACTATTGAAAACCTAAGAAGAGCCCTGCTAGATCAGTCCAAAGGTCTGTCTAGTCCAGCATATTGTTCCACAGTAGCCAGCCAGATTCCTATGGGTAGTGCACAAGCAGGAGTGTAGTAGCACCCTTCCATACATGTTCCCCAGCCGTTGGTATTCAGATGCATACTGCCACTGATAATAGAGGTAGTATATAGGCATCATGACAGGTAGCCATCGGTAACCTTATCCCCATGAATCTATCAAGGTTAGGTTTAAAGCCATCCAAGTTGGCCACAGTCACTACATTTTTGTGGTAGCAAATTCCATCATTCGACCATGCAGCCTTTGAAAAAACATTTCCCTTTGTCTGTCCTGAAACTCGCACCTTTTACCTTCATTGGATGACACTGAGTTCTAGTATTATGAGAGAGGGGAAAAAATTATCCCTTCCACTTTCTCCACACCATGCATAATTTTATACACCGCTATCACATCCCCCCTTTTTTCCTCAGCTAAAAAGACAAAAATGTAGTAACCTTTCTCATAGGGGAGATGCTCCAGCCCCTGGAACATTTTGGTTGCCTTTTCTAAACCTTTTCTAGCTCTATGATGTCTTTTTTGAGGTGCGGTTATGAGGACTGTACACAATATTCTGGTTACACTATAGATTTGTATAAAGGCACTATGGTACTGGCACCTTTATTTTCAATTCCTTTCCTAATGATCCCCAACATGGATTTGCCTTTTTCATAGGAGCCGCACACTTGAGTCAATCTTTTCATCGAGTTACCACTACAACATCAAGGTCCCTTTCTTGGTCAATCTCTGCCAGCTCAGACTCATCAGCATATATGTGGAATTAGGACTTTTTGCACCAAGGTGCATCACTTTACACTCCTTTATATTGAATCACATTTTCCATTTTAATATCCATACCCCCAGCTGAGAGATCTTTTTTGGGCTCTTCACAATCCCTTTTTGTTTTAACCACCCTAAATAAGTTAGTGTTGTCAGCAAACTTGATCACCTCACTGCTCACCCTTAACTCCAGATCATTTATGAGCAAGTTAAAAAGCACTAGTCCCAATACAGATCTTTGGGGAATCCCCGTGTTCACATCCCTCATTGTGAGAACTGTCCATTTATTCCTACTCTCTGCTTCCTGTTCTTTAACCAGTTAAATGATCCATTGGGTTTTTGGTGACGGACTTTATCAAAAGTCCAAGTAAACAATGTCTACGGATCACCCTATCCACATGCTTCTTGACACTTTCAACCAACTCTAAAAGGATAGTGTAGCAGGGTTTCCCTATGCAGAAGCCATTTTTCTCCTTCAGCAAGGCTTGCCCTTCTATATGCTTCATAATTTTATCTTCTATAATCCTTTACACCAGTTTACCCAGAACAGACTTTAATTTAAGTGGCCTGTTATTTCCTGGATCCCCCCAGATACCTTTTAAAAAATTGGTGTTACATTGGTCACTTTCCAGTCCTCTGGCACAGAGGACAATTTTAGGGACAAGTTACATATTTCATTAAAGCAATTTCAAATTTGAGTTCTTTAAGAACTCTTGGATGGATACCATTTGGACCTAGTGATTTGTTCGTGATCAGTTTGTCAATAAGGTCTAGAATTGTATCTCCTATCATCATTATTTGCCTCAGTTCCTCAGAAGTCCTTCCTGAAAAAGTCAAATAAGTATTTCAGGCACATGTGTCTGCCCTGTATCCTCTGCAGTGAAGAAAGATGCAAAGAATTCTTTTAGCTTCTCTACCATCTCCTTATCTTCCTTTAGTACTCCTTTAATTCTCTTGTCAACTAACAGTCCAACTGCCTTGCTAGCTAGTTTCTTGCTTCTGATGTATTTAAATATGTTTTTTATTGTTGGTCTTAAGTTATTAGCAATATGCACCCCCAAATTCTTTTTGTTTGTTTTGCATCTCTTATTGACTGCTTGCATTTCTTTTGTACAAGGTTGTGATCTGTTTTGTTTTCCTCATTGGGGCACGACGTCCATTTTCTGAAGAAAGCTTTCTTTTTTCTAATGGCCTCCTTGATACTGCTTGTTTACTTATACAGATGATCTCTTGGACTTGGTGGTACCTTTGCTGACCTGTGGTATACATTCTCACTGAGGTTGTATTATTGTAGTTTTGGGTAATCCCCAAGCATTCTGGAGTAATTTGAGCCTCTTGACATTCCATTTCCTTTTCCTTTTTACCATTCCCCTCATTTTTTAGAAGTTTCCCCTTTTGAAGTCAAATTGGACTCTGTTGGACTTCCTTGGTAGTTTACCACTTTTATATAAATTATATGTTGATAGCACTGTGGTCACTGTTTTGAATTGGTTTAACATTTACATTTTGCACTAGGTCCTGGGCAACACTTAGGATTAAGTACAGGGTCGCTTCCCCTCTGGTCAGTTCCATGACTAACTACTCTAGGGCACAGTTGCTTAGGGTATCTAGACATTTTACCTCTTTGTCATGACTGGAGCATGTTTTTACCTAGTAATTCTGAGGATAATTGAAGTTACCCATTACTACAATCCATTCTCCTTTGGATTCCTCCCTGATTTGTTTTTCATCTCAAGATCACCTGAAGCATTTTGGCCAATGGGTCACTAGCATGTCCCCAGTACTAAATTACTTTTGGGGTCTGGTATTGTTATCCACAGTGATTCTGGGGAGGAATCTGCCTCTCTTGAAGTTTCTAGTTTGTTTAGCACTATATCCTCTTTGACATATAGCATCACCCTACTCCACAGTGCCTATCCTTCCTGTGGGGTATGTATCCAGAGATGATCATATCTCACTTGTTCGCTGTGTTACACAAGGTACTGTGTGCCTACTATCTATGTTCTCCTTTAAAACTGAACGCTCTCAACTACCCCCATCCTGGTTCAGAGGCTTCTAACATTAGCACAGAAACACCTGTACATACTGTCCCTCTCCAAATGTCTCCAACTTGTGCGTTTTCCCCTATTGCCCTTGAATCTCTTTGGCTGTCATGTTCTATTGTATGCTCATGGCCTGTTTCTACCCTGTCCTCCTTTGGGCAATAAAAAACATTTTCACCCTCTTCCACTAGGGATGATTCATCCAGAACTGGAAGCTCCCCAGGGGTCAGATTAAAAGCTGCTTTACCAGCTTTTTGATGTTAAGCACCAGCAGTCTGTTTAAGACTTCCCTGTGGGGCTAGGCATAGAGGATAGAAGTATGCCATACAGGAAGATCTTCCCAGCCCAGTTACCATCTAATTGAAGTTGAGAGAGAATTCTGCCTTTTCCTCAGAAAAGATGATCAGTTCAGACTTTGCATACATGCAAACAGGTCCTACCTGTAAAGTACTTGAAATAGCATACTGTTCTTTGAGTTGTCCCATACATTTGCACACCTATATGATGGCTGCCAGGCAGCTCTCAACAGGACCTGTAAAAGGCAAAAGGGAAATGTTCATCTCTTCTATGAATTTACAAAAGGAGTTAATTTTCTGATAATTCAGATGATTGTGCCTTCTGAAATACAGTCTTCTACAATAGAGTTAAGACCCAAACTAGATGTGGGACTGAATCCAGATTTAGTCAAACTTAGAGCAGACCCATTGAAGATGGGAGTTAAATTCGTCTGACTAACTTAACTTCCACCAATTTCAGTGGGTCTGCTCTAAGTATGCCCAAATTTGGATCCAGCCAAAAAATGATATTTCTTTATATGCTTGGTGGCACCCAAAAGCAAAAGGGTTATATAGGTGAGAGTTGCTGAATCTCCCACATCAGCATGGCTTAACCTCCAACCCAGGCTTACTTTCAGTATTGAAACTAGTTTGGAGAAAAATCATCTCAGAAGATAGACTGAAGGCAGTTGAGCCACAGGTGGGAGAAGGAGTCATCTCAAACACCCAACCATCCCCCATATCCTCTTTGCTGTTTAAATCAAATCAACACACACTTTATCTGTGATTGGAGCAGACCTCCATTTGAGATGGATCTACCGCTGTTATGTCTTTTTGTTAGAATATTTGATTTATTTAAACTTTTATACTACTATTTTCTTTATAAAATCAAATCGAAGGGGCGTCTCCCCCAATTCATAATACATAAAACACAATAAAAACACTGGAAAATGCAAAAATCAGTCTCATACATTAAAACCTAAACAGTTCAGCATAAACATAGGGAGATAAAACATTAGCCCACACATGGCCTGGTTGCATGATCAAACAGCTGTGGCCTGTGCCAGAAGCCATTTTGAATATTCAAGCTGCAACCATAGCTTGTTGTGTTGTCCAAACCCAGCGCGGGTGGGTTGTGCAAGGGTTAAATAACCCTCACAGAACCCATGGCCTGTTTTAGGGTTGTTTAGCCCTCATAGAACCCATGCCCTCCTGGTATCGTTGACATGACAAGTCACAGCTTGAATTTTCAGGATGATGCCCATGGGCACTATGGCTCGCATTGGCTTAAATAAGCCACAGTGAGCTGCAGCAATCATGAGAACCCAGTCACTGAAAGCTCATCAGAATAAAAAGGTCTTAGCAGCTCACTTAAAGCTTAAAAGAAAGGAAGCCAACTCAACATCTCTAGGGAGGGATTTCTATAACCTCAGTGCTGCAATAGAAAAGGCCCTTATTTTTCTGCAGAAGCCAATTGCTGAGAATCATCTGTTGGTTCTGAAATGATTACTGTGTCTGAGAGTTCCAAACTTTTGTAACAAGGGGAATCACTTAGCAGCTCTTTGCCTGATACAAGGACCTTGCTTCAGGTGAATAATAGATTCAGGTAGGGAAGTTTGTGTTTTGCTGCAACATACTAACCTATCCAGTGACTGCTTATCTAGAACAATGCCTCCTACATATCATACAGACATGTAGTAAAAACACAATCTAAACGAGAAAGTAATGGGTGAAACCTTCAAGATTATTTTCAGGAAACTGATAATAAGAGTAAGAACATTTTTACATTTGCACTCCCATTTGTTCATCTCTAACCTAATGCTAGTTTCTCATCTGTATAGCTACTGAGCTAGTCCTAAACATGCAGAGTCTAATTGCTTTAATGTTCATGCATGCTACCTTTCCTTATGTTCAAAACGTTAATGTATTTTAATATAATTGTCCCCCTTCAAGCTTCTTTATAGGGAAGCCTTTCGCACTTCAATTTTTCTAAAATAAGTTCCTGTTTACTGGAGGCTAACTATTTTTCATATTTAAGAAATGTGTTTGAAATAGTGCATATACGGAAACACTATTCCTGAAGAGGTCACACCTCTCATAATTTTTTTGCCACAGATTAAATGATGAAGGTATTTTGGGAACTTTGTATACATCAAGGATTATAAACCCATAAGAAATCAAGATAGTAGCACTGCCTTGTTATCCTTCCTTCAAATATCTCAAATTTTTATCTGTATGACTGGCATATTTAAATACAAAACTACTATTAGGATTTCAGGTATAAAATGTAAATAATATGCATAGCATTAGTCCATGTGTGATTGTGGTTATGGATGGTTTTTGTTAGGAAATCACAAATCTTACATTTTGTCAATAAAATCAGTCTCTTTAAAATTTCAATCACATCGTTCTAAGGTAACATTTACCTCCTCACATCTTTAGCAGCTATCAGACATGACATGGGACATATTCATTGACCCTAAAAATTTTCATCAGATTCATGCACTGAAAGGGGGCAGCCCCAGCCAGACAAGAGGCTCATTTCAATTTTAACGGCTGTAATTAAAGGTTAATTCACTGAGTCAGGATTAACGAGGAAAGTACAAATGATAGGCAAGCAGCTGCCTTTATAATACAAGATTAGAACAATGCAATTACAATAAGAATTAGAAAAAATCAACTTCCTGAAAGGTTCTGTAATGAATGAACTGCATTTCTCTGCTGCTAATTGTGCTACTTAAGCATGAGGATGGTACAGCAATCATTTTATTGTAATATCTCTTGATCAACAATGTCTAACAAGGTAGTTTTCTAAATACAGCAATCACAATAGATACATTGAGAACATACTATGATCATTGACAGTGGTTGAAAAGAGCAATGATTGCCATTATGCTATGCTATTGTGAGTTTCCTAAACTAGTGTATACACACATGTGCGCATGCGCGCGCACACACAACACTCATTTTAAGCTGCTCTGGGATGATTGGAACACTTTTGCACTCGAGTTTGTGTTGGTAAATAAAGTTAGTTTTTTGTATATCTTACTACAGGGTACCAACTGGTATATGTATAATAGTGATTCATTTAAGCATAGAGGAGGGTGTCATGTGAAAAGCAATAGTGTTTCAGATATTCTTTAAAAGATCCTGATTTTGAAGTAAACTGAAGTATTGCAAGGTATTTTAGGGAATAATGCTATCTTTTTAAATGGGCCATTTGCCACTGACATCTTAAAATTGGTGACATATATGTTACATTTGGTTTTTTGTCTGGTGTCATAGGATTCAGAAAAGTTGAAAGCGTTTGTGCTTATAGATGCAAAGAAAATAATTGTACATCATAAATTGGAGATGTAGAAAATTACCCCTTAAACTCAGTTTCCATAGAAAGAATTTGCATTTTGTCGATCATTTTTGAAGTGCTTTAGGATAATAAATCTGTATGCTGGGATACATAGGAGTATTGATGCTTAAAACCTAATAATCCAGCAGCATCGTCCCAGGAAAAATATATAGTGCTGTTTGAAGATTATGTAGCCCGTGATATGAAAAGCCATGAGCTCAATGCTGCTATTGCTGTGGAAATGGATTGTAAGCATAATATAGATTTGCTTGATAAAATTATTATTTTTGCTAAGCAGATGACAGCTGGCAAATCTGTCTCATATATACTATAAGTCACAGAAATCTATGGATTATCATTGATATTTAGATCAACCTGTATTGTTTGGCTCAAAAACTGGGCCAACATGCTGTTTCTTACATTATTTTGACATTAAGAGCTCCAAGAAATAGTATTTAAGCTGCTTTTGGTACGGGCAGTTGATAACTTTTCATTCATAATTAGCTCATAGAGAACCGAGAGACATTGCAGGGAAATTGAACTGTCAGTGGGTAGAAACAAGCATTTGACCTCATCACATTGAGTGGGGCCCATCATAATTTGTTCATTTGGTGCCCATCAGCCCAGCCTCATCTCTCATACGGCACCTCGCTGACCTTCCCTCTCCAATTCCACTCAGTTCAGCTTTAATTATGACTCTGCAGACCCGAAGAAATATTGCAGCTTGCTCTCAAAAACCCTGAACTGCCACTCACCAAAAGATTGGTTTTTAACAGGTAATAAATGCCCAGAGGAAATGGTGCTGTGTCCCACACAGAGCACAGGAGCTCCTTTGGAGATTTTCCTGTCTCTCAAGTATCCTAATGCCTAGTGGATTTTTTTTTATTTCAGAAATAACATATTATGCTTGTTGACAAGCTCAGTGCTGTGCAAAAACAATGTAAGCTTTATTGAAAAGGGGAGGGGGGCTTCAGCTAGGTCAAATAGTTATTCTGATAAGCAATTTTTAAGAAACTAGTTAATGAATTGTGGCTGAAAGTTTTAATTGACTTAATCAACTGGTAATCAACTACAGTTTTAAACACAGATTAAAATTTGCCCTTCAATTTAACCAGTGGGCCCCCAAGTTTGAAGGCACACCACTGTACAAATCATGCAGACATGTTGGCTACCTCCACCTAGTGCTAAATTCGGTGGAAAAGAAACTTAAAGGTTGATTTTGCTTTTAATGTTGTATCTAAACATCACATCTTATTTTAAATTCTTATGTGAATCACTATGCCTTGCCTTAATAAGAACCAAAGACGATGTAAGGTGACTGCTGAAATTAGTCATCTTACACATCTGGATTTTCCACCACACTGCTGAGGTTTGAACTTGTTTGCTTTGACACCACTGTAGCTCTAGCAAGTTACAGTTAAAGGGAGTAGTCACTATTTTAGATTACCAACTTGAAGAAAAATATTAGATGGCCTTTCTTTTAAACATGAAGAAATAACTTAGAATTTGATTAACAAAAGAAGCTGCAGTCTTCAGTATCTTCAATAGGACTGTTCTATTCATGCAGATAATGTGAATTAATTTAAATGCAATTAATTAAAAGCCAGGTGATCAGCTTGTTGTTGTTGTTCAGTCATTAAGTCGTGTCCGACTCTTCGTGACCCCATGGACCATAGCACGCCAGGCCTTTCTGTCCTCCGCTCTCTCCCGGAGCATGCTCAAGTTCATATTCATTGCATCGGTGATGCTATCTAGCCATCTCATCCTCTGCCGTCCCCTTCTCCTTTTGCCTTCAGTCTTTCCCAGCATCATGGTCTTTTCCACTGAGTTTTCTCTTCGCATTAGGTGGCCAAAATATTGGAGCTTCAGCTTCAGTATCTGTCCTTCCAATGAGCACTCAGGGTTGATTTCCTTTAGGATGGACTGATTTGACCTCCTTGCAGTCCAGGGGACTTGTAAGAGTCTTTTCCAGCACCACAGTTTGAAGGTGATCAGCTACAAAATTTTAATTGGTTGACTATTATTATACCATTTTAAAACTAACAGTTTCTTGCCTGAGGTTTTAAAATATTTGAGCTAGGTACTCAAGGAAAATTAGAACTGCAATGCTACTTTATCTCAAATTAAGTAAATGTGCATTAAATTTTGTACACACTTAGTAATTTTGCTACTCTAATAACCAGGTTTTGCATTATTCAGTGTTCTGAAATCTTTTAGTAGAACTACAGTTCACCGCTACCAATTGTTCCAAGATGGGTTTGTTCAATAACCTTTGAGACATAGATTTGACAACACACTGCCAAAAAAACCCAGTTCTGGCTCCAAAAATGTGTCCCTAAAGACTCCAAAGCAAATAAAAGTATTCAAAACTACAGTGTATCCTTGTAGTGAATGTGAAACTGTCAGCAGGATTTTCAGGTCATTTGACAAAAAGGATACAGGTGCAGTAGCTAGCATTGAAGGTGACTGCTATTTTCATCAATCACTTTGCCTTTCTTTAAGTTGATACATAATGGACCCCTTCAATCAGCTTCCTTGTTCTTTGTCACTTGTTTAGGAAAAAGAAAAAAAGGTAGAAAGGCTGGGCTTTAAAGTCAAGGTTAAAAAATGAATTGTTTCTTATTTACACAAGGTGGGGGATGTCGGTGTGAGCAGGGGCTCTTCATAAAATGTTGAGTTTGTCAATGGGTGATAATAGTCAGTTTGAAGCTTCCTTTATACAGACCTTGAGCAGTGATGGTGCTTGTCAAAGCAATGCGTTCAAACAAGAATTTGGAAGTAAGATGTTGCTCAGTGGCAAAGCTGAAACACATTCAAGACAATGCATTAATAAATATAAACTTTATGTTTTGAGGTCACAATGCGATTCAGTGCTAACTTTGTTTAATAATTGGAGAAAGAGGGCGAGAGACTGTGTTTATACGTAGGCTCTGGGCTTTCAGACAGTGTCATGCTTTCCTGATGTACTATTCATAATTTCATGTACAAAATATTGCAGAGCCCTCTACCCCCAATCTTTAGAAAAAACCTTACTCTATACTGGGGGCAAGCAGCCTTTTGAGAAACTGTCCTGAGCAGTCATGGGAGGTGTGGCAATGGACAAGTAACCTGCCCAAAAGACTAAGTGAGGCAGAAGTGTGGTCTGAGCCCCAACAGACTAAACAACTCCTTTGAACCCACAGTTTTTAGCACCAACAAAAAAACCTATTTCACAGCAATCCCAACTGCTGGTAAGAAAATGTGTTAATTAAAAAAAATAAGTGGGAGGTGTAGGGCATCTTGGCAGGTGCCAAGAAAAGTGTCTGAGGGTGCATTTGTGCCTGCAGGCACCATCTTGCCTACCCCTGCTCTATGCTACCAAACCTCTTCCTTCACACCAGACTGGCTGCGCTGTGAATGAGACACCTCCCTCTACATGTATACAAAATGAGCCCTAAAATCAGAATGTGTCTGTGTGTGCATTTGCATGTTTGTGCATGTGCTTAGTGTCACACACACACATACTCTGCAAGGTGTGTAAGTTGCTTTCGAAACCTACAGTGCATAATGTGTTCATTTTGAATTTCTTACATAAAATGCATAAATCAAAAGATAGGGCAATCACTGTTGTTCCCGAAATTCCCATATCTGATACAAGGTGAGTTCTGTAAAATAGTCTAATGGTTGTTGAACACTACGTTTTACTTATTTTTTTTATAAAGTCAGCAAACAAAGATTAGATCCGGACCCAGCATACTTAGAGTTTTTTTGTTGTTTATTCGATCAGTTGCTTCCAACTCTTCATGACTTCATGGACCAGCTCACGCCAGAGCTTCCTATCAGCCGTCGCCACCCCCAGCTCCCCCAAGGTCGAGCCCGTCACCTCCAGAATATCATCCATCCACCTTGCCCTTGGTTGGCTCCTCTTCTTTGGCCTTCCACTTTCCCTAGCATCAGCATCTTCTCCAGGGTATCCTGTCTTCTCATTATGTGGCCAGAGTACTTCAGTTTTGCCTTTAAGATCATTCCCTCAAGTGAGCAGTCTGGCTTTATTTCCTGGAGTATGGACTGTTTTTATCTTCTTGCAGTCCAAGGCACTCTCAGAATTTTCCTCCAGCACCACAGTTCAAAAGCGTCTATCTTCCTTCGCTCAGCCTTCCTTATGGTCCAGCCCTCGCAGCCATAGTTTACTACGGGGAATATCATTGCTTGAACTATGCGGACCTTTGTTGTCAGTGTGATGTCTCTGCTCTTAACTATTTTATCAAGATTTGTCATTGCTGTCCTCCCAAGAAGTAAACGTCTTCTGATTTCCTGGCTGCAGTCAGCATCTGCAGTAATCTTTGCGCCTAGAAAGACAAAGTCTGTCACTGTCTCCATGTTTTCTCCCTCTATTTACCAGTTATCAATCAAGCTGGTTGCCATAATCTTGGTTTTTTTGAGGTTGAACTGCAACCCAGCTTTTGCACTTTCTTCTTTTACCTTCGTCATGAGGTTCCTCAGCTCCTTCTCACTTTCAGCCATCAGAGTGGTATCATGTGCATATCTGAGATTGTTAATGTTTCTTCCAGCGATTTTAACTCCAGATAGATCCATTTAAATCAGTGGGACTTCAGTTAGTCAAGACTAACGTTTCATTGATTTCAATGGCTCTACTCTAAGTATGGCTAAGTCTAAATCTAACAAATTGAACAATCAGTATTTTTTGCCCTGATTCTTTTTTTCTTGACTCCTCAGGCTATCTGTAATGGCTCCTCATTTTCCTTGCAACATTTTGCCTCAGCAGTGCGATCTAGAAAAATCCTGGTAAAGGAGTTAGGTACATGACTATTGGGTCCAAGAGACTCTCTTCTACATAAATGAATAGCTTTCTACTGGTGTTAAGGATCTTTCCTAGAGGTTGGTATGATTCAAATGTAGGGATCAGTAGGGATGGTGGGCACAGTTCAGGTCTCTCCTGCCTTTATTCATGATTTTGTTTTGGGTGCCACAATCACTGTTTCAGTTCAAGCTGCTATTTCCCAGTAGTTAGTTGACATTCTGAGGGTCAGTTGTCCACACAGCCACTTTCAAACTAGTACAGTCAGGGCCAGAAATATTGGAACAAGGTTAGCTGTTTTGGCAGTTGGCCTCTGTACACCACCACATTGACGTTGAAAGGAAACAGCAAAGGATTTTCATCCAGGTATTAAAGGCGATCCTTAAGTTTGAAATGATGTTGGTTTGTTCCATTACTTATGAGCCACCAACGATGAGTGTGTGTGTATGCCACTGGCTGTCCTTCCTGAATGGTTAGTGCCCCACTTTTGTCACACCCCTTGAATTACAGCTGAAAGTCCTGACGTCACTCCCATCTGGGTGTGTTTCCTTTTAACTTCAATGTGGTGGTGTACAGAGGCCAACTGCCAAAACAGTTATCCTTGTTCTGATATTTCTGGCCCTGACTGTATGTAGTCTGAAGAATGCAATCCTGCACACGGTTCATGGGTACTTCCTAGGAGCCCACCTTAGGCAGGGATGGGCAACTTATGGCCCTCCTGATGTTTTTGCCTACAACTCCCCATTATCCCTCACCTTCACTATGCTGGCTAAGGCTGATGGGAGTTGTAGGCCAAAATATCTGGAGGGCCCATCCCTGCCCTTAGGTAATACCTTACATTTATTTTTTTGATTTGTATCCCACCTTTCTTCCAAAAAATGTCACTCATGGCAGCTGGGACACTGAAGCTGTCTGGTCATGAGTGAGATCTTGATCCAACCCCTATTACACCTTCAAGTGCCAGAAAAGATTCTTCCACAGTGAGTAGCTTCATACAAAATAGAGATCTGCAAGGGATTTGAATATCCTGTTCCCACCTACATCTCTGCCATGTCTGAAATCACAATTTGGGAGAGCAATCTCTTTCTCTCATTGGTAACAAACATTAATAGGAAAAGAGGGTGGGATGAACACAAAAGCACAGAAGATGCTGGTCTCTTCTCTCTATTATTTATTTATTTGAAACATTTGTATCCCACCCTATATTATTAGGATCTCAGGGTGGCGTACAGATAAAATCAGTTTAAACAGTGTAAAACAATAAATAATTGAAATCGCTAAAAACATATTAAATCATTACGCTAGCTAATACCAATTTAAAATCTAAAACAATAAAACAGTTAAAAGAGCATGCAAACACAGGGAATCCAATTAGCCCTTAAAGGCTTTGGTAAAAAGCCGTGATTTAACTTGGCGCCGAAATGAAACCAGTGTCTGAGCCAATCAGGCCTCCAAAGCCTCCACAACTGGGGTGTCACAGCAGAAAAAGCCCTCTCCCACATCCCACCATAGAGTATGTCTCGCACTGGTGGGACGCAGAGGAGGCCTTCTCCAACAGATCTCAGTCCTCCAGTAGGCATATATCAGGGGAGGTACTCCCTCAAATATCGAGGTCCCAACCTGCTTAGGGCTTTAAATGTCATCACTAGCACCTTGAATTCTGACTGGAAACCTATTGGCAACCAGTACAATTCCTTTAAGATTGTGTTATGTGATCTTTACATGCTGTTCCAGTGAACAGACTAGCTGCTGCATTTTGTACTAGCTGCAACTTCTGAGTCATCTTTGAGGGCAGCCCTACATAAAGTGCATTGCAGTAGTCTAATCAGGAAGTTACCAGCCCGTGCACTACTGTGGCTAGGTTATCCCTGTCCAGGAAAGGCTGTAGCTGGTGGATCAGCTAAAGCTGGCCCCAAGTACTCCGGGTCACAGAGTCCACCTGGGGCTCCAGTGACAGGGATGGATCTAGGAGTACTCCCAAGCTATGCACCTCTTCCTTCAGGGGGAGTGCAGCCCCATCCAGGACAGGTCGCTTACCCAGTTCCTGGACTTGGGAACCACCAGTCCACAGAGCTTCCATCTTGTTAGGATTCAGCTTCAGTTTATTGGCCCTCATCCAGCCCATTACAACCTCCAGGCACTGGTCCAGCACCTTCACTGCCCGAGCTGATTCTGACGACAAGGAGAAGTAGAGCTGAGCATCATCAGCATACTGGTGACACCCCACCCCCAAACTCCTAATGACCTCACTCAATGGCTTCATATAGATGTTGAACAGCATGAGGGATAGACTAGAACTCTGTGGCATCCCACTGCTTAATAGCCATGGGATAGAGCAGGAATCCCCCAATACCACTCTCTGGAATTGGTCCTACAGGTAGGAGCGGAACCAATGTAGCACAGTGCCCCCAACTCCCATCCTGCTACATTCTCTATGTCAGGTTCCTTCATCCACTCTCTCTTCGCAATCAACATACTCCAAGATACCAGGCTTCAGGCTTACTACTTTATTAGTTAATAACCGGGTTCTTTGCAGATGCAAATTCTAGGAAAGTCTCAGGCTGCAAAGGAAACAGCTACTCCACACAATTATGAATACTAATTGAGGAGCCGAAGTGGAAGTGAGAGAAGTTGCCAGCAGTTTGAACAAAAGCTTCCTGGCCAGACTAATTTAGGGGGGACGCCCCTCCCTTACGGTTGCCCCCCTCCCCACATAGGCTATCACGCATAGCCAACCTGGAGGAGCATCTGAGCTCCACCTCTAACTTTTCCCACTTTGCTCTGCGATGGACCCTAGCATCCCTCAAGTCATGCCCCTCACTCTCCTCCTCCTCCCCCGAGACCTGGGTTCTCATGGAGAAGGAAAGGGGGGGCCCTTCAGGTCAAGCCTGTGTGCCAAGGTCTTGAGAAGAACCCCTTGCCATATCTGAGCTCACTAGGGAGGGCCGGTTCTGGCTGTTCCCATTCCGAGTCTGAGCTGCTAACTATCTCCACACGCTCAGATTCATTCCTGACTCTCTGTACATTTCACAGGTGGGGCAATTATGGGAATTACCAGCTCTGGATAGGATTGTACTCCTTGTGAAGGAGCAAGTTCACAGTTTGGGGATGCTCCTGGATTCATTGCTGTTATTGGAGGCCCAAGTGACCTTTGAGGCTAGGAGCACGTACTGTGAGCTTTGGCTGGTATGCCAACTGCACCCATTTTTGGACAGCGATAGGCAGGCCACTGTGATCCATGCACTGGTAACCTCAAGATTAGATTACTGTAATGTCCTCTATGTGGGGCTGCCCTTCAGGCTGGTTCAGAAGCTGCAGCTAGTGCAGAATGCAGCAGCTAGGTTACTGACTGGAGTCCCTTGCCACACGCATATTACACCTGTGTTAAAGGATCTACACTAGCTGCCATTCGGCTACTGAGCTAGGTTTGAGGTATTGGTATTAGTATACAAAACCCTATACAGCTCAGGACCAGATTAGCTCAAGGAACGTCTCCCCTTATACCAACCTCCCAGGCTATTGCAATCTTCAGGGGAGGCCCTGTGCTATAGCCCATGGATTTCTGTTTGGCAGCAACACAGATGTGCCTTCTCTGCAGTAGCACCTGCCCTGTGGAATGATCTCCCCTCTGAGGTATATCAGGCCTCAACACTGGTGTGTTCTAGGTGTTTATTGAAAATGTATATGTTTACTTTGGTTTTTCCATAGGCATGAGTTTTGTGTACCAGCCTTATGTGTATGGATGTGTAATGTATTCTTTTGTAAACAGCTTCAGGAATTGTTTCAAATGAGAAACTGTATGTCAATAATGCTAATAAACAAATACATTTCTCTGCAGAGAAAAAGAGGAGGCTTAGAAGTGGGGCGGGGTTGGGAAATCTTTCTATTCATGAACAGTGGTAGTATGTGCATTGGCAATTCATGTGTCCCTCACCACTCTGCCTCCTTTCCTTATTCTCCTGTACTTCTCTCTTCTAACTGTGAGTGATAGAAGGGGTAGGACAACTACCACTGTACTGGGAAAAATCCCTAAAATGATGAACCGTCCGCATTCGTATACGTTTTGTTTAATGCTTATGTTCGCTAATCTTTTAACTAAAAATAGATACAAATAGTTGGCCTGTGTGTTGTGTGCAGCACCATCTGTGCATCCCTACCATGTATAGTGTATGGAGAGAGTTGTCAGACACATACAGAAACCTGGGTCTGGGATGAAGGCATATGTATGGTGTCTGAAGACATGAACAGGCCCCAATAAAAGTCAACTGTTGTCCTTATTGCACCGTCAAACCTGCAGAAACATTCTTGTTACATGCTCCCGATATGAACCTGCCTGTAAAAGATCTTTCTACAGAGGACCTGTTCCAGGTGGGACAGGGCTTTTTCTGTGGTGATGCCGCTGCAGCTTTGAAACCCCTTCCTCAGAACAATTTGCAAGGTGCCAGGTTAAAACATTGCAATTTTGCCAAGCATGTATTGATATGTGGATTATTAACTTAATTGTATCTTGCTTTAATAATCTTTGCATAATTTTAGATTTATTACTATTCTGTTTAATATTTTATTTTGTAAGCTGCCTTGGAGACCTTATGACTGAAGAATGAGATTAAAATATTTTAAATAAATGAAGGGTTGCCCTTCAAAAGGGTTTATCTTTAAAAGAGTTTAACATAATTTCTACCCTGCTTCTACTTTCAACAAGATCAAATATGTTGCTTTTTTAAAAAGTTTTTTTTGCTAGTGGACAACTTTGCAAGTTAATGACTGATTCAGCAAAGCGCTTAAGCATATTTATAAAACCAAAGCATATAACTAGTCTCAGTGAAGTCAACTGTTACAAAAGAAATCTGCGGCATATGACAGACCTTAATATTCATGAGGAGTACTCATATTTCAAAGCACTCTACTGGCACAAGCCACATTCGCATTACTGCACCTCACATTTCCTGGGCTCTTGGAAGATTTGGCTTTATGAAGTATGTCTGTGTAAAGCTTTCAGGTACATCTTGTAAAAACCAGTCATAATGTTTTAGAAAATGTGGTGAATCATATTTCATTCTTGTTCTTAAAATATGATATGTTAAGGAGTACATGCTCTATTTTAACAAATCATTGAATTACTTAAATATGTAAATAAATTATGGGAATTCTCTGGCATGTTGAATGTCTAGAGTAAAGGCCTGGATTTTGTCAGTTTAGTTGAGTCCTATTTACCCAAATACATGCTATGTATGAAGCTCATAATTGCAAAGAAGCAGCACCTTTTAATGTGCTATTTATTAGAAAGATTAAAGAGAAATAAAAAAGAGGGTAACTGATAAGAACAGAAGAAGAGCCATGCTGGATCAGACCAAGGGTCCATCTAGTCCAGCGTTCTGTTCACACAGTGGCCAACCAGCTGTCGACCGGGAACCCACAAGCAGGGCATGAGTGCAATAGCACCCTCCCATCCATGTTCCTCAGCAACTGGTATACATAGGCTCACTGCCTCTGGTACTGGGGGTAGCACATGGCCATCAGGACTAGTAGCCATTGATAGCCTTTTCCTCCAGGAATTTGTCCAACCCCCTTTTAAAGCCATCCAAATTGGTGGCCATCACTACATCCTGTGGTAGCAAATTCCATAGTTTAACTATGCACTATGTGAAGAAGTACTTCCTTTTATCTGTCCTGAACCTCCCACCAATCAGCTTCATAAGATGACCCCGGGTTCTAGTATTTTGAGAGAGGGAGAAAAATGTCTCCCTAGCCACATTCTCCACACCATGCATAATTTTGTGTAGACCTCTATTATGTCCCCCTTTACCCTCCCTTTTTCCAAGCTAAACAATCCCAGCTGTTTTAACTTTTCCTCATAGGGGAAATGCTCCAGCCCCTTCATTAACCATGCCGGTGACCTCTTGGACTTGGTGCTATCTTTCCTAACCTGTGGTATACATTTTAGCTGGTCTTGATATCTCAAATGTTTTTATATATAAAGTTGGAAATGGTAATTGGAGAGAGAAATTACCTGCTAGCTTTTTAAAGATTTATTGTGAACCTTTTGGCTTACAAAAAGGCTATACCATTTTTATGCCCATTTGAAATCGCACAGATAAACTGACTAAAGAACAGGGTTGACTTAAAAGATCAGTATTGATTTATGTATGGAAATAGATCAGAAGTTGTAAAAGCTAAATGTGGTAAGGCTGGGGCCTGATGCAAAATTCTATTATTTCCTCCCAGTATTCTGCTACATTTAAGTATGGCCAAGAATTGGGACCAGGGTGGGCTTTTTTATTTGCAGAGTGTGGGAGGAGGGCTGGCTCAATTCTTAGTGGTTTCCTTCTTAAACTTCTCTTCCTCCCCCCCCTTTTTATTAGTATTATTATTAATATCATTATGGGATTATTATTATTACTATTACTATTCCTGGTTGGCTAAACCTTTAATGTTTATTAATACGCGTTAACTGAATGGTAATTTATGGCCAATGGAAATTGATTGTTTGCTTCTATTTCTGTGTTATAAGACTGTTTAGATATTTGGTTTGTTCTTATTGAAGTGTAATATAATTCTGGTTTTTTTTTTCTTTTTTTTTCTCTTCCTTCTTTTGCTGTCCTCCCTTTTTTATTTTTCTTAGAATACTGTAATGTTGGAAACTGAAGATTCTGATTATATTGTTGGTAGTGTTTATTTCATTTATAAAAATAAAAAAATAGATTTTAAAAAAATCTTAGTGGTTTCCATAGAATTCTGTTGGGTAAAGTAAACAACTTTCAATCTTGCGCACAGCTTCGGAGGCAAACCCTGCTTCTTATAACTTACATTTTATTACATTTTAAAAGCAAATACCTTCAACTGCTTCTTAACCAAATACAGGATCACTGGGGGAGGCAGTAGGTTTGACCGATATCCCAATGGGTCCTGAGTGCATACCCTTTTACTTTTTTCTGTAGAAGCGAATGAGTCCTTTTTTCCCTTAGGGGGAAAAAGTAAAGTGCTACGCTTGAACCTACCCACTATGAGTGAGCCACCCACTATTCTTAATAGTGGGTGGCTCACTCAGCACAAGGTTAGGTCATTCTCCCTCCTGAAAGCAGCTCCTGATGCTACAGGGCATGGACAAGATGTTTCTGATGCTTCCCTCACTGCAAACAGGAACCTGAAGCAGAGCTTTTGACCTAGTAGGGGGAATGCCTTCCTTACCTGTTTCTCAAGGTCTTCGAGGCCACAATTGATTTGTTGGAATAGGGGATAAGGCCAGATTTGGTACAGCACACCTGGCTATGCCCCTTACTCTTCCTATTGAAGCGGCCTCAGTGATGGATGGGAACACTTAGAGTGGGTAAAAAAAACTCCACCTCCACTCTTCCATCTTTCATTGTAGCCATTACCATATTGGTTTTTATTATATGTTTCAATGGGATACTTTCTGCAATCTACAGAAGTGATCATGGTTCTTATAGAGGAAACCTACCACTTGCATACTTGCCCTTTGCCTTTCCTGGCTAATTAGAACCATCAGAGTGGGATAGGTGTCTTTGGTAGTGGAAAGTGTCTGTGCACCCTTGAGAGAAGTTGTGATCCCAGCAGCTTTGAAGGAGGCCACTGTGAGACCCCTTCTTTAAAAAGTCTTATTTGGAGTCAGTTAGCTAATTGGGCAAGTTGTTTGAGCATGTGATGGCAGTTCCTAGTGTTCCTGGATCTTGATTATTTGGATCCTTTTCAGTGTTGATTCTGGCCTGGTTTTCAGATCCAGATTGCCTTGAACTCTCTGGACAATTACAACAGGAGATGGACAGAGGGAATGTGACTCTGGTGATTTTCCTGGATCTCTCATTGGCTAAGGAACATTGGAAGTTGCTTTATACTGAGTAAGATCATTGGTCCATCTAGCCCAATATTGTCAGCACTGACCTCTCCAGGGCTTCAGACAGGGTTTTTCCAGCCCTACCTAGAGATGCCGGAGATCAAACCTGGGACCTTCTGTGTGTAAATCATGTACCCTGCCACTGAGCTATGGCCCCTCCCCAAATGGGGCTGGTTCACAATAGTCGTAGCTTCCAGAAACATTGTCCTTGGTATTCTTCTGGAACACTTTGTTGAAATGGGGCTAGGAGGCACCATATTTCATTGGATTAGGTCTTTCCTGAAGGGTAGGTCTCAGAAAGTGGTGCTGAGGGACAGCTCCTCCACCTTATAGTTGGTGTGTGACATTCTACAGTGGTCCATCTTGTCCTTCATGCTATTTAACATCTGCATTAAACCACTGGGTGAAATTGCCCAGAGAACTGGACTGAAGTGTCGTCTGATGATGATACTCAGCTCTGTCTCTCTCTCTCTCTTCTTTAAAATTTATTTACTTACTTACTTACTTACTTACTTATTTATTTATTTTCCACGCAGTCGGTGGAGTTCTATAACCAAGGTCAATGATGGCCTAGATATGGATGGAGAAACTGAGGTTTAATCCAGACAAGACAGAATAATTGTTGGTTGGGAATTCTGTTGATCTGGGTTTAGGTGTGCAGCCTGTTCCGAATGGGGTTACACTCCCCCTTATTAAGGGGCACAGTTTGGGAGTGCTGCTGGAGTGACAGTCCATGAGCGATTTTTAGCAGCTGCAGTTGGTGATCCATTTGTGTCCCTTTCTGGAAAAGATGGAGCTTGCCATAGTTTTTTATGCTTTAGAACAAGACAATTATAACGTGCTGTGTATAGTATTGCCTTTGGACAAAGTTTCTGGAAATGTCAGTGTTTCAAAACACAACGGCCAGATTCTTTGCTGTGTGGGATGCTTAAAGCATGTTACAGCTGTGTCATCTACTCTCCATTGGTGTATTTCTAGGCCCAATTGAAAATGAACCTACTCATGTAACTCACATCAAGCACAGAGGTCTTCCTGTGTTAAGTACGGCATGTAGGAATATGAGACAGGTCTTTCTCAGCTGTGATGATGCCTAGCTTCTTAAACTCTTCATAAGCAATAAACACTTGACTTTTTCAGCAGAAATTTGGGCTTGGGGGTAAATTGTTTTTTGTACCTTTTGCTCCATCAGTAGTTTTTGCTTTCAGTACCATTTGGTTCTGGCTGTGAATTGTTTTAGTTTAGTTTTTGTTGGCTATGTTTTGTTTATTTTATGATTGTTTTAATGGTTAACATAGTTAGCTACTTTGACTGTCTTTAGACTGGAAAGTGCGTAAAATGTGGTGTTAAATTGAAGTAGATTGAGTGAGGCCTACTTCTTCTCTTGTAGAGTGGGGGTGGTGAATGAGTTTGGAGAAAGGTCTAGAAATCATCATACATCCTCTCATGGGCATACTTGTCCAAACATAAAGGCTTTTGATTCAAATTAATCATTTTTGGAGCTACTAGGTGAGGGCTGTGTGTTGGTACCCATAACATAGTATTTGCTGGAAAGCATTCCTGTGATGACATCAGTGTGAATGGTAGTCATCTGCTCTGATCAAGGGATTTCGCAGAAAGATGCTACTTAATATGCACAGATTCTAATTCAAGAGAGAGAGAGAGAGAAAGCCACAGTGCAAAGCATCTGTTAACAGCAACTGGGTAAGTAATACCCATAGCCACAACTAAAAAGAACCCCACAATAGGCACAAGACATACCAAATGTAGGCCATATTCATACACATGTGGCCAGTGGAAAGAAATTACAAAAAGGAACAATCAGGAATGTTGTTGACATGTGTCTCAGTGTGACCGACACTGCAACTAGTAATTGAAACACATCTTACATCATAAAATAATATACCCTTCTGCCATATTCTTCATGCTATGTCTGCTTGAATGATCATGCACAGGAAAACTGTAACCAAGCTCCATTGCACGTGCATGCACACACACCCAAAACCTTAAGTATCAGCCCCGGACAACTTAATAGTGTTCAACACTCTGCTTGGTGTTGTATTTGTTGGTGAGATAAATCTTTTAGTAGCATTGCTTAACACTCACCAAAGGCTGGCTAGGCATAACAAAGCACGTTTGCAAGTAGGTATTGCAAGTTCAGCTCCTGCAACCCTAAAACAGCCCATGGGTTCTGAGTGGCTCGTCAAACCACCGCAACAACCCATCCTCACCAGGTTCGCATGTAATGGGGAGCTGTACATGACACCTGCAGCCACCAACCCACCATGATCATGCGAACCAGGTGGTTAATAAGCCATTGTGGCTTGTTGACCACCCTGCACATGCTGGTCGTGTGCTGGGGGTATTAGCATAACTACCCATGGCAGTGCAGTTTGCCGTGAAAACCCAGTGAAGGTGGCTTGTTACCCACAGCAACAAGCCACCCTGGCCAGCTTCGAACAACATGACAATCTGTGCTGCTGAGGGTAATTATGCTAATCACTTCTGGCACTGAACTGGGCCATTACGTACTGAGTTATAGCCAATCTCTAGACGGTGGTTTGGATCCAAAGAAACACACATGCTCTCCTGCCCCCTTTTACAGTACAGTTTTCAAATACACACCCTAAAAGCTGCTCCTGGCGTTGGGGGAATGACATGCAAATATAGTATGAGAGATCAGCGGAAATAAATCCTATCCCTGTGCCAGAATGGAAGCACCTTGCACTTTTGCAAAAGTCCTTTGGGTTCATCTGGTGGTGGTGTGTGTGTGTGTGTGTGCATGCGTGCGTGATTACTTCGGGCAGTATCCAGCCAACTTACCACTAGCATAAGTGACCTTTAGCGGCACACCAATAGCATAAGCTGGCGCGAAGCGTAAGCTGGCCCAACCCTGGAGGAAAGCCAACAGGAGCTGTGAAGCATTCTGCTTCCCAGGTTCAGTTTGAATCTTCCTTAGGGGATGAAGTTGAAAATGTTTCTGATTGCCCAAGGGGGTGGGGGGAATAGGCCATGAGCATATGGTGAAACATGATGGCCAGTCAAAAAGGTCTAAATAACATAGCAGAAGATGCACACACCAGAGACATCTGGGCAGGGATACCATATATAAGTATTTCTGTGAAAATGCTAAAAGCCTGTGAGCCAAAATGGGAGAGTTGGAGTATCTGGTTTGAAAACCTACATATAGTGGGCATTATGGAAACCTGATAGAATGGAGAGAACCAGTGGGATGCATTCATCTCTGGATATAAACACTTTAGGAAGGACAGGGAAGGGTGTACTGGAGGAGGTGGTGCTGTGTATATCAAAGAGGGCATAGTGTCGAGCAGACTAGAACACCTAAAAGGAGCAGATTCTTCCACAAAAGCGGTATGGGTGACATACCGGGCTCCAAACTAATTCAGTACTAGGAACGTGCTATCGTCCCCCAGACTAGAATGCTCAGAGTGATCTTGAAATGGAAAAAGATATCAGGGAGGCCTCCAAATGAGGAAGTGTTGTAGTAATGGGTGACTTCGATTACCCCCACATTGACTGGATAAATGCATGTTCCAGTCACGACAAAGAGGATAAGTTTCCTTATGCTCTAAACAACTGTGCCCTAGAACAGTTGGTCATGGAACCCAACCAGAGGGGAGGCAATCCTGGATTTAATCCTAAGTGGTATCGCGCAGGACCTAGTACAAGATCTGAATGTTGTTGAGCCAATTGGAAACAGCGATCACAGTGGTATCAGATTTTATATATATTTAAGTAGAAAATTGCCAAGGTAGTCCAACACAGTCACATTTGACTTCAAAAGAGGACACTTCTCTAAAATGAGGGAACTGGTAAAAAGGAAGCTGAAAACGGTATTCAAGCAGGTTAAATCCCTTCAAAATGCTTAGAGGTTACTCAAAACCACAATTTTAATGCTCAGATAGAATGTATACCACAGGTTAGGAAATGTAGCACCAAGTCCAAGAGGTCAGCAGCATGGTAATGAGCAGTGTCAAGGAAATTATTAGAGAAAAAGGCGCTTCCTTCAGAAAATGAAAGTCTTGCCCCAGTGAGGAAAACAAAAGAGAGCACAAGCTTGCACAAAGGAGATGCAAGCTGACAATAAGAGATGCAAAAAAGCATTTTAAGGAGCATCTTGCTAACAACATCAAGACCAACAATAAAGAATTCTTTAAATATATCAGAAGCAGGAAAGCAGCTAGGAAGGCGGTTGAACCGTTGGATGATAATGGAGTTAAAGGAGTACTAAAGGAGGGCAAGGAGATTGCAGAGAAGTTGAATGCATTATTTTCATTTGTCTTCACAGATATAGGACAGATATCTGTACCTGAATGGATGTGTTCAGGAGTGAAGTCTGAAGGACTGAGGCAAATAGTGGTGACCAAACTTCCTACTTCATGTATAAGCTGATGGGATCTGAGCTAGCAGAAAGAGATCTTGGGGTTGTGGTGGACAGCTCAATGAAAATGTCAGCCCAGTGTGCCGCAGCTGTGAAAAAGGCAAATTCCATATTGAAAATAAAACTGCCAAGATTATACTCCCCTTATACAAATCTATGTATGACCACATTTCGAATACTGAGTACAGTTCTGGTCACCGCACCAAAAAAAAAAAGAGGATATTGTAGAGTTGAAAAAAGTGCAGAAAAGGGCACCTAAAATGATCAAGGGGCTGGAGCAATTCCCCTGTGAGGGAAGGTTACAGCAGTTGGGATTGTTTAGCTTAGAAAAAAGGCAAGTAACGTGGGGACATGATAGAGGTCTACAAAATTACGCATAGTGTGGAGAAAGTGTATAGGGAGACATTTTTCTCCCTCTCATAATACTAGACCCTGGGGTCATCCTATGAAGCTGATTGGTGGGAAATTCAGGACAGATAGAAGG
Source organism: Heloderma suspectum (assembly GCF_057233095.1). NCBI lineage: Eukaryota > Metazoa > Chordata > Lepidosauria > Squamata > Helodermatidae > Heloderma > Heloderma suspectum. The sequence goes on from NC_139459.1 coordinate 46,924,071, forward strand.
AAGTACTTCTTCACAAAACACATAGTTAAACTCTGGAATTCTGATCCAGCGTGGTTGTTCTTAGGTTCTTATGAAGGGTTTCCCAGGGAAACCCATCACACCAGTTTACACTATTGGTATATCAGTAAGGTCACGTACACTTCTTTTTGTTCAGTCGTTAAGTCGTATCTGACTCTTCGTGATACCATGGACCATAGAACACCAGGCCTTCCTGTCCTCCGCCCTCTCCTGGAGCGTGCTCAAGTTCATATTCATTGCATCGGTGATGCCATCTAGCCATCTCATCCACTGCCATCCCCTTCTCCTTTTGCCTTCAATCTTTCCCAGCATCAGGGTCGTTTCCAGTGACATTTCTCTTCGCATTAGGTGGCCAAAATATTTGAGCTTCAGCTTCAGTATTTGTCCTTCCAATGAGCACTCAGGGTTGATTTCCTTTCAGATTGACTGATTTGACCTCCTTGCAGTCCAGGGGACTTGTAAGAGTCTTCTCCAGCACCGCAGTTCGAAAGCATCATTTCTTCGGCACTCAGCCTTCCTTATAGTCCAGCTCTCACAGCCATATGTTACTACTTGGAAAACCATAGCTTTGATTATATGGACCTTTGAAAAGGTCTTATATGGACCTTATACGGAGCCCAAGAAAATACAATCTGTCACTGCTTCCATTTCTTCCCCTTCTATATGCCAGGAAGTGATGGGGCCAGATGCCATGATCTTCGTTTTGTTAATGTTGAGTTTCAAACCAGCTTTTGCAGTCTCCACTTTCACCCTCAACAAGAGGCTGTTGAGATCCTCTTCACTTTCTGTCATTAGGGTGGTATCGTCTGCGTATCTGAGGTTGTTGATAATTCTCCCGGCAATCTTAATTCTGACCTGTGATTCATCCAACCCGGCATTTCTCGTGATGTACTCTGCATATAAATTAAATAAGCAGGGCGACAATATGCAGCCTTGTCGTACTCCTTTCCCAATTTTGAACCAATCGGTTGTTCCATGTCTGGTTCTTACTGTTGCTTCTTGGCCCTTGTACAGGTTTCTCAGGAGACAGGTAAGGTGGTCTGTCACTTCCATCTCTTTAAGAATTTGCCACAGTTTGTTGTGATCCACACAATCAAAGGCTTTAGCGTAGTCAATGAAGCAGAAATAAATGTTTTTTCTGGAATTCTCTTGCTTTCTCCATGATCCAGCGAATGTTGGCGATTTGATCTCTAGTTCCTCCGCCTCTTCGAAACCCAGCTTGTACTTCCAGTAGTTCTCGGTTCACGTACTGCTGAAGCCTAGCTTGTAGGATTTTGAGCATAACCTTGCTGGCCTATGAAATGAGCGCAATTGTACGGTAGTTTGAACACTCTTTGGCATTGCCCTTCTTTGGAATTGGAATGTAAACTGACCTTTTCCAGTCTTGTGGCCACTGTTGAGTGTTCCAAATTTGTTGGCATATTGAGTGCAGCCCTTTAACAGCATCATCTTTTAGGATTTTAAATAGCTCAGCTGGAATTCTGTCATCTCCGCTAGCTTTGTTGTTAGTAATGCTTCCTAAGGCCCACTTGACTTCACTCTCTAGGATGTCCAGCTCACGTTCCATGACCGCACTAACATGGCTATCAGGGACATTAAAATCTTTCCTGTATAGTTCTTCTGTGTATTCTTTCCACCTCTTCTTAATCTCATCTGCTTCTGTTGGTCCCTGCCTTCTTTGTCCTTTACCATGCCTGTCTTTGCACAAAACGTTCCCTTGAGATCTCCGATTTTCTTGAAGAGATCTCTAGTCTTTCCCATTCTATTGTTTTCCTCGATTTCTTTGCATTGTTCATTTAAGAAGGCCTTCTTGTCTCTCCTTGCTATTCTCTGGAACTCTGCATTCAGTTGGGTATATCTTCCCCTTTCTCCCTTGCTTTTCACTTCCCTTCTTTCCTCAACTACATGTAAAGCCTCATCAGACAGCCACTTTGCTTTCTTGCATTTCTTTTTCTTTGGGATGGATTTCATTGCTGGCTCCTGAACAATGTTACAGACCTCTGTCCATAGTTCCTCAGGCACTCTGTCTATCAGGTCTAATCCCTTAAATCTATTCCTCACCTCCACTGTATATTCATCAGGGATATGATTTAGGTCATACCTGAATGGTTTAGTGGTTTTCCCTACATTCTTCAATTTAAGAATTTCAAAATTTGAAATTTTGCAACAAGAAGCTCATGATCTGATGAGTCAGCTCCAGGTCTTGTTTTTACTGACTGTACTGGTGATGTCCATGTGTAGAGTCGCCTCTTGTGCTGTTGGAAAAGAGTGTTTGCTATGATCAGCATGTTCTCTTGGCAAAACTCGATTAGCCTTTGTCCTGCTTCATTTTGTACACCAAGGCCATGCTTGCCTGTTAACCCAGTTATTTTTTGACTTCCTACTTTGGCATTCCAATCCCCTATGATGAAAAGGACATCTTTTTTTGGTGTTAATTCTAGAAGGTGTTGTAGGTCTTCATAGAACTGATCAACCTCAGCTTCTTCAGCCTCAGTGGTTGGGCCATAGACTTGAATTACTGTGATGTTGAATGGTTTGCCTTGGATTCGTACTGAGATCATTCTATTGTTTTTGAGATGGTACCCCAGTACTGCTTTTCCCACCCTTTTATTGACTATGAGTGCTACTCCGTTTCTTCTAAGGCAGCAGTTCTCAACCTGTGGGTCGCAACCCCTTTGGGGGTCGAACAACCCTTTCACAGGGGTCGCCTAAGACCATCGGAAAATGGTCCTTAGGACCTAAGGCATGCTGCTGGCGGCCGCGGCCCTGGAGGTGGCCACCGCCGCGGGGCTCAGCAGCGCCTGGCTGAGGGCGCGTCCCGTGGTGCACGTGGTTAGGCGGTGCGGCAGCTTTGTAGCCCATTGTTCCCAGGCTGGTTGAGCGGCCACCTTTAGCCGTGGTGCGTTTATTTTCCAGACCAGTGCACGAGCTGCTTGGGCACTGGCTGGCTGGGGGATCCTGGGAGTTGTAGGACTTTTTTCCTGTCTAAATAGCCCAGGATTGCGCCTTTAGTCACACAGTTGATGCGCCGTAAATGTTTATGCTGGCGAGATGGGAAAATCCAAATAGCTTAGGCTCTGCGCTCCTCACGGCCAGCCTTCGGGTTTAGAGTGACTGAAACCAAAAGAACTAATAGTTGGCTGCTACCACCATGCCCTCTATGGATGCAGAGGATAAAAACAAGACACAATAACCACAGTACCAGAAGGCTCACGAAAGAACATTATGCATGAGAATATCATGTTAACCATTTTGCAAATGTCTTTATTTGAATTCTCTATTTCTGAAGGATTGTGTCAAGATAAGAGTTCATGCAGCACTTCCATTATGGACTTTCAAATGTCATGCAAATTATGATAATGATAGGTCATTGAGGGAGCAATCCTATGGCCGCTAGACAGTGGGACTAGATGGCCATAGTATATGTTGCTTCCTGGGAACCGACCTGTTGCTTCCTGGGAACCGACCCGGAGAACCAAGCTCTCCCCGCTTCCGCACAGTCCCATCCTCTGCACTCGCAAGAGGAGGACGGAGCGGCCAAAAAGGAGCATGGCTGGGGGTGTTCCATGGAGGGCGGAACTCTGTCGTACAGCGGCCTTCTTCCCCGCTCCGTGCTCCCACAGCTAGACAGCCTCAATCAGCTGTCTAGCCAAAAAAGGGCAGGAGAAGCACAGAGGGAACAGTCCCTCTGTGCTTCTCCTGCCCTGCTTTGGATAGGTGGTCTCCTCTAAGTTCAGAGGTGGCAGCCTGTCTGGATAGGATTGCTCCATGAACCACAGAGATTTGCCTTGGTCCTAACTAATGGCCCTTAGGAGGGATTTCATTGACTTTGTTTTTACCTCTATTCTGGGATATTTACTGGGAATATTCCCAGCATATGTACTGGGAAATTAAGGTACCATTGAGTTGAAGAATCTGTACTTTCTTGCAAGTGTGATCGCTTGTTTGCATTTATAACTAGCAAAGTTGAAGTTGAAGCGGTGTTTCAGCTTCATGATAATAATGGATAGTAGATTAAGCTGAGAGATAGAGATCCAGCAGCACATCATTGGTTAATTAATCCAAGATTTGCCAGGGTCACATGCCACCACCATTTTGAATACGCAACCTCCAGTTGGAGGTTGCTCCATGCATAACTCGGGGAACCATCCTCCTCCATTCAAAGACCCTCCAGCCCAAAAAATATGGCTTTACTGGACTCGGAGGATACTACCCCCCCATGCAGTCCTCACTGCCCTCATGTCGTAAGAGCCAGTGGCTGCAGAATCAGGCAATGGCTTTTTAAGCAAGCTGCTGAGACACTGAGTCAGTTTGCACGTCACAGTATGGGTTAATTCACCAGGCTTTTTACGCATACTGTCGCAAAATGTAGCAATGTAGTTTACTGTTGTTATATTAAGAATGTTACCCATTCTACACCATGCTTCAAGACAAAATTTCATTTATTTGTAATTAGAAATAAATATTTCACAATATATAATTACATATTGTTTTTGTGATTAATCACTATGCTTTAATTATGTTCAATTTGTAACAATGAAAATACATCCTGCATATCAGATATTTACATTACGATTCATAACAGTAGCAAAATTACAGTTATGAAGTAGCAACGAAAATAATTTTATGTTTGGGGGTCACCACAACATGAGGAACTGTATTAAAGGGTCTCAGCATTAGGAAGGTTGAGAACCACTGTTCTAAGGGATTCTTGCCCACAGTAGTAGATATGATGGTCACCTGAATTAAATTCGCCCATGCTTGTCCATTTGAGTTCGCTGATTCCCAAGATGTCGATGTTCAATCTTGCCATCTCATGTTTGACCACCTCCAGCTTACCTTGATTCATTGATCTGACATTCCAGGTTCCTAAACAATATTGTTCTTTACAGCATCGGAGTTTCTTTTCACCACCAGACACATCCACAGCTGAGTGTCCTTTCGGCTTTGGCCCAGCCGCTTCACTCTTTCTGGCGCTACTTGGAAATCCCCTCTGCTCTTCCCCAGTAGTATATTGGACACCTTCCGACCTGAGGGGCTCATCTTCTGGCATCATATCTTTTAGCCTTGTGATACGTTCCATGAGGTTTTCTTGGCAAGAATGCTGCAGTATGTCAGTATCACAAGTGGAGAGGCAATGTTGGATACTGCCTATAGTTGTGAATTAATAGCAAAAGCTTTTTAGAAGTACTAATGTTAATCTGTTTTCCCTCTTGATTTTCTTGCTTATTGCAACTTTCCCCTTAATGCCACAAAGTTACAGGCTATTTGCCTCCTTCCTTTAAACTGTAAATTAATCACATGCTGCTTTCCCCTTCTCCTCCTAAATATTCCAGGGTTACTGAAGCATAGCCTTACAGTATATGTAAGAGGAAATAGCTCATAGCTCAGTAGGTCATTCTCAGATTATGACATCAGTAGAAGTTCCTTTATTTAAAAAAAAATGAACCTGCCTTTCAGGGCCAAACGCAGACTGGAATAAATGAGCCTTCAAGGTTTTGAATTTTTTTAAAGCTAGTAGCAATGAAGCCATACATATCTCCCTGGGGAGGGAGTTCCAAAGGTGTGGAGTCACCATTGAGAAAACCTTGTCCCTAGTACTCACCAGCCTAACGGCTCTTCCTTGTGGGCCAGAGGGTATGGCCTCATTGAAAAGTAATTTATGAAGAAATATTATTTAGCCCATCACTCTTACAGAAGAACATGGTTTAAAGGATTTCCATGACTGTAGGAGTTCCTTTAATATCATTCCTTGAGGGAATGATCTTAAAGGCAAAACTGAAGTACTTTGGCCACATAATGAGAAGACAGGATACCCTGGAGAAGATGCTGATGCTAGGGAAAGTGGAAGGCAAAAGGAAGAGGGGCCAACCAAGGGCAAGGTGGATGGATGATATTCTGGAGGTGACGGACTCGACCTTGGGGGAGCTGGGGGTGGCGACGGCCGACAGGAAGCTCTGGCGTGGGCTGGTCCATGAAGTCACGAAGAGTCGGAAGTGACTGACCGAATAAACAACAAAGGAGTTCCTTTAATAAAATGTATATGTCATCCAGTCACATGTCCTTTTTTGTACATGTTGCATACTATCAATCTAAGTTTCTCATCACGCCTGGTCAGCCATCTGTCAGGGATGCTTTGACTTAGATTCCTGCATTGAGCAGGGGGTTGGACTCAATGGTCTTATAGGCCCCTTCCAACCCTACTATTCTATGATCCTATGATCACAGCGTTATTAAACTGGAAAACATTCATATATATCAAAATAGGAAAGGAGGTAGGGAATGGGTTGGGAGGGTACCATCTCAATATCAATATTTTAGAAAAAAAGGTTACATTATAGTGATGCTTTAATTCTAGATAACATGATTAGGCATTATAGCAATGCCTTAATTCCAGATAACATGGTTAGCCGATCTGTATTAATCCCAAATAGAGATTCATGTAGGAGTTTCTGTAATTTCAGTTGTATTTATTTAAATCATGAATAATATTTGTTTAAAACTGTTTTTAATGAAAAATGCATTTGAATGTTCAAAAGCAGTGTGAAGAATTTTCATTATTAGCATATTAAATTAGGTGTCCTTAATATTTATCAGTTTAATGCCTTATAAGTGCAGTTTACATAGGGAGATAAATCCCTCACAACCTGTGACCTACTAAGCCAAATGCAGCCAATGCCATGTGTGTGGGCTACCAGACTTTGTGTTTTTGTAGTCCCAGAGAGGTAGCAGTAGGAAGTTTATTGGGCCTGTAGTGGGCTGCCATAGATGGCTGGTAGAGTGCATTGGGATTGGTAGTTCACAAGTTGTGCAGGGCTGTCCTTGCAACTGTAGGCATTACTTTTTTGATCCTGATGTTTTACTTTAATTGAACTGCTCAGTTCTTATGCAGAGAGATACCCATGAAGTAACCTATACATTACTACCAGTCTGTGCAGTTTCAGCCAGTAACATAGGTGATCTGATATAAACCTGTTAAACTCTCTCTTAAACCTAGAGCTGTTTTCTTCATTTCAACTTAACCTGGAGTGATCTTGTGAGTTAATCACATCTGAAATAAGTTATTCAGGAATTGTTTTGTTTTCAACTAGCTCACACAAAGCTATAATAATGCTTGATGTTTGCAGCCAAAAAAGTGACCAGTGGACTACTTCCTGTCATTGCAACACATAATCTGGCCCCTGGTTGGGCTGCTGAGTCACACATTTTGAAAGAGCATCTCAGAGAACAGCAATTTGAAATGTCACATGTCCTTTTAAAAAACAAAAACCTGTATTTCAGTCACTTTAAGCAGTGGCATTAAAAAATTCACAATTTTTATCTTAAGTCTACCCCCTAAGAAGCAGACATGCCATGTCATAAAATAACTATTGGTGATTAGTTTGTATCATATAAATCTAACTTGATAATATGGTCCATTACCAGCTAACTGCACAGAGTATTCTTCATTTTACACTCCTCAGTTACTTTTTAGTGAAGTGTTGAAAATATGAAGCTTTTCTCCTTTCTAAAATTGCATGCTGTCTGTCTGTTATTAGGGAAATAACAGCTCTTATAAATGTTTCAGTAAGCACTAAGTAGACAGTTATGTGCACTCTCATTCCACGCTTATTTGCTTACTGTAATAAACTGATAAAATATGTATGGTTTGTCTCTCTGTATCTACAGGCACACAGATTTCCTTTAGAAATAATGTTGTGTCTGCAGAATTGATTGGTTATTTTCGTAAAACATCCAAAAGTGCATAGATGACTTTCTTAAATATATACCAGTGGGATACATAGTGTGTTATCTTGCAGTTACTAAATGCATGCTAACCATTTAGGGAAGGGGTTATTTCAATATGTTTACAGCACTTGTATTGAATCAGTCCTGCATGAAACAATTCCATCCACTCAATTGGATATTGTTTTGAGTTCCATCCATTGTATAGGTCGTGCTCCATTAATGATGTTTTATTTCAGGCAACTGACAGGTTAAAAATACTGCTTGACCTGGGTGCTTATATGTAATATCTAGGCTGTCTTTGGGCAGCAGCAGAAAAGTGTCATGTGTGAATGTTCAAGCCCTTACTCAAGCTATGTGCATGAATAGCAACATGAAACAGGTTTCTACAGGTGGAACAGTTTCTCTGGATGCAGCTTGATTTTTCCCTCATCCAAAATGAGCTATACACATAAGGAATATGCAGCCCTATAAACTTTCTATGTGCAACAGAAGTTCTCTGAATCACAGAAACATGATCATACATATATGTATGTATAAATATTATTTTAGATAGGTTAAAAGTTAGATGATTATCTGACAATGAAATGATTAAATGTAAACTCAAAGATTTAAATGTGCATATTTCTTGTAGCTTGTTTTGAGGTTATTGACAAAAAAGCACATTTTCTCAAGTTGGGAGAATTAGGGAACAGCATTCATCCGTGAAACAGATCCCCCCCCCCCCCGCTGCAGATCCAGACCCCCCTGGGACCCTGTGGAACAGATTTCCGGGGGTGGGGGGAATACAAGGGAGGAGAGGAAAGGTAAGTTCTGCACCAGCAGAAGTTTGCTCACGCGATGTTGGATATCACTCTTCTGCATGTTTCCCAGGCAGTGGTTATTGTCTTACAGGTTTTCACTTGAGAGCAATATTCAGACTAATTGTGTACACCAGAATTTCCTAAATGTTCTAGCTGTGCATAGAAGCTAGCATTGATTTCTTGCATCATATTCTTTCTTGACCACCACAAGACCTTGGTAGTATATATTCACTAACATTTAGTTTTTCACATATAACAGGTCAGTACTCCAGTCTTTGTGCCAATGAGAACTCATGAACTCCTTCACCGAATGAGTGGAAAAGGATTAGCAGCTGATTATCACTTCTCAAGACAGCCGTGCATTTATAGTGATCAAATGGTTTCTGTCCAAGTAGCATTAACTAACACCAGAGACCAGAAGATAGAGAATATCCACTTCAGTGAAAGAAAGCTGCCTACTGGCATGAGAGTGCACGTGTTTAACCCAATAGGTAAACTGAACTGTCCTCTTGAAACTATCTGTGCAGCCTTTTGTTGTTGTTGCTTTTATTCCATGAAATAAAAAGTAATTATTTCGATGCTAAATAAAAAACAAAAAAATTCAAACTTTTGGTTCCAGAATCTGGTAGATCTTTTCACTATTGACAGTTTTCTGTGGTTTGTTTTGATAAATATTCACATTTGTAAGCCGCCTTGGGTTCCTTGCAAGGGAAAAAAGGCGGGGTATAAATGCAATAAATAATAATAATAATAATAATAATTTATTTAATGACTTACCATCCAGTTCTTAGTTATGTGCACAATCCTACTGGTATCTACGGTACTTGTGTGTATAGCTTGCTTCACATACTTCTAAACGGCTCCTCTGTAGGCAGTCATGGTGGGAAAACAGGTTAATTTTTCATTTCAAATGTATATACCATGTTCTTTGCCAAACAGATAGCATCTGAATCAGTGAACAATCTCAGTAAAACAGATAACAGTAATAAAACAATATGAGTTGGATCCAGAGATAGAAGAGTGGAACTCAGCTTGCACAACAGGGCTTTCCTAGCTTTCCTCCCCGCCCCCCGCCCCCACACACTTCAATCCCCTCCCCTCCCAAAGCCATTTCAGAGGTATGGGGACCCTCCAGAATAGTTAGGAAGGGAGGGGGGCTGCACGGTGAAATTGGCAAATAATGCCTCCCCTCACAGTCTTTAGCTGGATATCTGCAGGTTCTCAGTCACTTTCACAAGCAGAAGGAACCTTTCTAGTTCTGAAAGGGCAAGTCTATAAGATCTAAAAAGAAACATTTTATTGCCAACAGCATAGAGGAAAGATTAAAAGGGGTATAAAAACTATCAATACATTAAAAACTAGTAACATTAGTAATATTAGTATTAGCAGTAAAGTTAGCAACATTACAACTATCCAAAACACACTTATCTGAACATATACAACAGCCATTAATTGTACAGGAAATCAAAGAGCAGGATCCAACGGGGTGTTTATGCCTCCACCAATTCTCTTGTGCCCTGCTGATTCTGTTGTACAAGCAAGCGGTGGGTCTCATTGCTTCCGTTGCACAAGTGGAACACACTGCTTGCTCAACAGCGATTTAGTGCTTCCAAGAGGAAGTCCTGAAATGAGCAGAAATAATTCTTTCTCGATTGGGGCAGGTCAGCGGAGCTCCCTTATGCGAGCTCTGCTGACCTGTCCCATTCCAGAAATGAGCATTTTCGCTCATTTCTGGTGACCCAGAAACACTAAATCTTCCGTGTGCGGTGTGTCTTGCTTGCGGACAGGAATTGGCGGGGCATAAGGGAATCTGGATTCTGCCTGGAATTATAGCATTAACATCGGTTAATATTATTGAAGAATAGATAAACTATAATTCTTCATAATAACAGTACCCCAAAGGAAGTTCATCAGCATTCATGCTGATGAAGTACATCATGGAACATATTATTCCAAAACGGTATGAATATTATCCATTTATCACATGTTTGTTGTTCTCTAACATGTTCATAAAGAAGCTTCATAATAGCTACATCCCAAATTCTAAAGAACCAATCAGAGGACAACAGGGTTGTTGTTGTTTTTTGCCATTATGAGGCTGTTGAGATTTTAGCAGCTGTAAGCAAAGGAATAACCATTTCTACATCATTATTTTGTACACATCCTTTCAAATAATTCAATGGAATTCTCAAAGAATCCTCTGGAGTTTGTACCCATGCTTTGCTCAATGTAGAATAATACAGAATGTCAGTATATTCCCTCATTCCCAGAATGCATATAAATAGTCAACATGCAGCTATCTGCAGTGTTAACATTTATCCTCTGATTAAACCATAGATCTGGTTTATTTTATAGAGGGTTAAATACCATTGGTGTAATGTCATCGTTGTTGTTTAAATTCTTTTAGTTTCATTGCAACCAAACTTTTTTCTAATATTCTCCTCCACTTCCCTTTCCCATTTTTTTTATAATACATTGCTAGGTCTCCAGTCTGTGTATATCTTAATATTGTATGCCTCTTACCAATTAAGTAGTTGTAGGCATAACTAGTTGTTCCATTTGTGATAATTCTCTAAATGAATCGTATTTCCTAATAAGTGAATACAATTTAAAACAAATAGGTAAAAAAAAGAAGAAGCCATAAGACATCAACAAGAGTTCCAGCAGAGAATAACTCCGTCATTAGCCAGTTAAAAATACTTGCTGAAAAAAACGTGTTTCAAGTAGGTACTGGAAAGCTAGCAGAGATCTGGTCAGATGTGTTTCAAGAAAAGGGCAAGGCATAAAATGGCTTCTAGGGAAAAAAACACAGTTCTTACATTTGGAAGTGGCCGATATCGAGTAGTAACTTCCTCACCAATTAAGACAGTGAGAATATACATTTTGTTGTTGTTGTTCAGTCGTTAAGTCGTGTCCGACTCTTCGTGACCCCATGGACCATAGCACGCTAGGCCTTCCAGTCCTCCGCTCTCTCCCGGAGTGTGCTTAGGTTCATATTCATTGCATCGGTGATGCTATCTAGCCATCTCATCCTCTGCCATCCCCTTCTCCTTTTGCCTTCAATCATTCCCAGCATCAGGGTCTTTTCCAGTGACTTTTCTCTTCACATTAGGTGGCCAAAATATTTGAGCAAGAATATACATAGGGGAAGCATATTCTATCATATAGAGACCCCATATGAAGTAGGGCTTTAAAGGTTATCACCAGCACTTTGAATAGGGTCTGGAATCTAATAAGAAGCCAGTGCAGCTAAGCCAGAAAAGGAAAAAGCTTCCAAACCATCTTCAAAGGCAGCATTCTACAGAGTGCATTGTAGTAGTGAGTATAAGAGATTTCCTCACTGTACCTACAGTGTGAGATGACACAGGCATGACATGCACATACAGTTCACAAAAGACTTTCTGCCTTCAAAAGCGGAGTGTGGAGGAGAGTGTCTGAATTGTCTGCATGTACAGCCACATCATATGTTGAGTGTTCATGCTTCTCCACAATGCCTATGGAGGGGCTGTTTGGTTAAGACTGCAGTCATAAAACACACTTAATGGTATGTAAATCCCTTTGAACTTATTGAAATTTATTTCTAAGTAGGCATGTGTAGGATTGTGCTGTATGTTTATGAACCAGGCCTATGTAACAAGGCTGGATTGATTTAATTAAAATCAATATACCCATAGTTTCCCCAGAATTTTTCTGTAGAATGCAGGGGGTGGGGGAAAGTATGATAGGCTAAACTGACTAATAATCATTAGTTGTATAAAGAGCTTTTAGTGAAATATAAAGTAAGAATGGTCTTGGTAGTTAGAAACTGCATTGAGCTAGGGCACACACAAAAAATAACACCTAAGTACCATGGAGTATAAGCTTCTGTTATGAGTGAATCAGACCAAGTCTGCAGTCCTATGCATACTAACCTGGAGGTAAGTCCCATTTAACTTAACAGGGCTTACTTCTGGGTAGACATGTATAGGATTACACTGTAAAAACCAAGATAGCTGTTTTCTTGTGATCAAAGTAATCAGTGAATTTCCCCAAGAGTAATAATATGGATCTGTTTCGGATACAATTTTTCTAAAATCACATTATGTAATGTATAGTATTAAAGTAGTTAACCTTATAACTTCACCTGCAATTTATGCTGGAATATTTTAATACAATAACCATGAATTATGAGATAGTAGTATAATATATGTAATATATTATACAGATATTGGGCTGGTTTGAACAATCGCAACGAGGTAAATAAGCCACAGTGGCTTATTTCCCCTGCCATCTGTGCCAGACAGATTTCCACAATTACCGTTGCTGGCGCAGCTTGCTGTGTTACCTGAAGTGGGCGTTGTTGTTGTTGTTCAGTCGTTAAGTCGTGTCCGACTCTAAGTGACCCCATGGACCATAGCACGCCAGGCCTTCCTGTCCTCCGCTCTCTCCCGGAGTGTGCTCAAGTTCATATTCATTGCATCGGTGATGCTATCTAGCCATTAGGGTGGTATTCCTGAATCACAGGTCGGAATTAAGATTGCCGGGAGAATCATTAACAACCTCCGATATGCAGACAATACCACCCTAATGGCAGAAAGCGAAGAGGATCTAAAGAGCCTCATGTTGAGGGTGAAAGAGGAGAGTGCAAAAGCTGGTTTGAAACTCAACATTAAAAAAACTAAGATCATGGCATCTGGCCCCTTCACTTCCTGGCATATAGAAGGGGAAGAAATGGAAGCAGTGACAGATTTTACTTTCTTGGGCTCCAAGATTACCGCAGACAGTGACTGTAGCCATGATATTAAAAGACGCTTGCTCCTTGGGAGGAAAGCTATGCAAACGTAGACAGCATAGTAAGAAGCAGAGACATCACCTTGCCGACAAAGGTCCGTCTAATCAAAGCTATGGTTTTCCCAGTAGTAATGTATGGCTGTGAGAGCTGGACTATAAGGAAGGCTGAGCGCCGAAGAACTGATTCTTTTGAACTGTGGTGCTGGAGAAGACTCTTACGAGTCCCCTGGACTGCAAGGAGGTCAAATCAGTCAATCCTAAAGGAAATCAACCCTGAGTGCTCATTGGAAGGACAGATCCTGAAGCTCCAATATTTTGGCCACCTAATGCGAAGAGAAAACTCTCTGGAAAAGACCCTGATGCTGGGAAAGACTGAAGGCAAAAGGAGAAGGGGACGACAGAGGATGAGACGGCTAGATAGCATCACCGATGCAATGAATATGAACTTGAGCACACTCCGGGAGAGAACGCAGGACAGGAAGGCCTGGCGTGCTATGGTCCATGGGGTCACGAAGAGTCGGACATGACTGAACGACTGAACAACAAAGGGTGGTATTGTCTGCGTTTCTGAGGTTGTTGATAATTCTTCCGGCAATCTTAATTCCGACCTGTGATTCATCCAACCCAGCATTTCTCATGATGTACTCTGCATATAAGTTAAAGAAGCAGGGTGACAATATGCAGCCTTGTCGTATTCCTTTCCCAATTTTGAACCAATCGGTTGTTCCATATCTGGTTCTTATTGTTGCTTCTTGACCCTCATACAGGTTTCTCAGGAGACAGGTAAGGTGGTCTGGTACTCCCATCTCTTTAAGAATTTGCCACAGTTTTTTGTGATCCACACAATCAAAGGCTTTAGCATAGTCAATGAAGCAGAAATAAATGTTTTTTCTGGAATTCTCTTGCTTTCTCCATGATCCAGTGAATGTTGGCAATTTGATCTCTAGTTCCTCCGCCTCTTCGAAACCCCGCTTGTACTTCCGGTAGTTCTCTGTTCACGTACTGGTAAAGCCTAGCTTGTAGGATTTTGAGCATAACCTTGCTGGCATGTGAAATGAGCGCAATTGTACGGTAGGTTGAACACTCTTTGGCATTGCCCTTCTTTGGAATTGGAATATAAACTGACCTTTTCCAGTCTCGTGGCCACTGTTGAGTGTTCCAAATTTGTTGGCATATTGAGTGCAGCAAATTAACAGCATCATCTTTTAGGATTTTAAATAGCTCAGCTGGAATACTGTCATCTCCGCTAGCTTTGTTGTTAGTAATGCTTCCTAAGGCCCACTTGACTTCACTCTCTAGGATGTCTGGCTCAAATTCAGTGACCACACTATCATGGCTATCAGGGACATTAAAATCTTTCCTGTATAGTTCTTCTGTGTATTCTTTCCACCTCTTCTTAATATCATTTGCTTCTGTTAGGTCCCTGCCTTCTTTGTCTTTTATCATGCCCGTCTTTGCAGAAAACGTTCCCTTGAGGTCTCCGATTTTCTTGAAGAGATCTCTAGTCTTTCCCATTCTATTGTTTTCCTCGATTTCTTTGCATTGTTCATTTAAGAAGGCCTTCTTGTCTCTCCTTGCTATTCTCTGGAACTCTGCATTCAGTTGGATATATCTTCCCCTTTCTCCCTTGCTTTTCGCTTCCCTTCTTTCCTCAGCTACTTGTAAAGCCTCATCAGACAGCCGCTTTGCTTTCTTGCATTTCTTTTTCTTTGGGATGGATTGAGTTGCTGCCTCCTGAACAGTGTTACGGACCTCCGTCCATAGTTCCTCAGGCACTCTGTCTATCAGGTCTAATCCCTTAAATCTATTCCTCACCTCCACTGTATATTCATCAGGGATATGATTTAGGTCATACCTGAATGGTTTAGTGGTTTTCCCTACATTCTTCAATTTAAGCCGAAATTTTGCAACAAGAAGCTCATGATCTGAGCCACAGTCAGCTCCAGGTCTTGTTTTTACAGACTGTATAGAGTTTCTCCATCTTTGGCTGCAAAGCACATAATCTGATTTCGATATTGACCATCTGGTGATGTCCATGTGTAGAGTCTCCTCTTGTGCTGTTGGAAAAGACTGTTTGCTATGATCAGCGTGTTCTCTTGGCAAAACTCGATTAGCCTTTGTCCTGCTTCATTTTGTACACAAAGGCCATGCTTGCCTGTTATCCCAGTTATTTCTTGACTTCCTACTTTAGCATTCCAATCCCCTATGATGAAGAGGACATCTTTTTTGGGTGTTAGTTCTAGAAGGTGTTGTAGGTCTTCATAGAACCAATCAATCTCAGCTTCTTCAGCCTCAGTGGTTGGGGCATAGACTTGAATTACTATGATGTTGAATGGTTTGCCTTGGATTCGTACTGAGATCATTCTATTGTTTTTGAGATTGTACCCCAGTACTGCTTTTCCCACCCTCTTGTTGACTATGAGTGCTACTCCATTTCTTGTAAGGGATTCTTGCCCACAGTAGTAGATATAATGGTCACCTGAATTAAATTCGCCCATGCTTGTCCATTTGAGTTCGCTGATTCCCAAGATGTCGATGTTCAATCTTGCCATCTCATGTTTGACCACCTCCAGCTTACCTTGATTCATTGATCTGACATTCCAGGTTCCTAAACAATATTGTTCTTTACAGCATCGGAGTTTCTTTTCACCACCAGACACATCCACAGCTGAGTGTCCTTTCGGCTTTGGCCCAGCCGCTTCACTCTTTCTGGCGCTACTTGGAAATTCCTTCTGCTCTTCCCCAGTAGTATATTGGACACCTTCCGACCTGAGGGGCTCATCTTCCGGCATCATATCTTTTAGCCTTGTGATACGTTCCATGAGGTTTTCTTGGCAAGTACTGGAGTGGGTTGCCATTTCCTTCTCCAGTGGACCACATTTTGTCAGAACACTCCGCCATGACCTGTCCGTCTTGGGTGGCCCTGCACGGCATAGCTTATGGCTTCACTGAGTTATGCCAGCCCCTTCACCACAACAAGGCAGTGATCCGTGAAGGGGTACCGACCCTCAGATAACCCAACAACAGCCCATAGGTGATTTGAGGGTTGCTACCCCCTCAAACAAGCCATGCCGCCCGGGTTTGTACAACATGGCAAGCCATGCCAATGAGGGTAATTGGGGAAATCTGGCGAGCACGCAACTGGCACGTGCGGCAGGGTGAAAAGTTAACATTTTTAACAGTAGAACTATTTCAAGTTCTGTAAGCTGGCATAATTGTTTGATAAGATTACTTGTTCACAACTTACTATAGCAGATATACTTTGAAGGATTTTCAAACACCAGCTTACCAAGGTCATCTCAATATCTCCAGTGTCATTACTGACACTGATGATATAGATAGATAAATGCAGCTTACTGAAGAGAACCCAAAGGGATCAGTTAACAGTTCCTGCTATCTAATTATTTTCCTCATGATTTCAGTGGCTAATATTTGATCAAGACACCAACCAAATATTTGTTCCAAAACTGTGCAAAGTCAGTAAACATTTAAGGAATAAGATAAAGTAAGCAGAACATAGTGCAAGTTTTTAAAAGGCTTTTTAATATCTAGATAAGATGATTTATTGCAACTTTTTCAATGTTTAACTTCATGTTCAAAACATTCTGTTTACTAGAATCTCTTGAACCTGGGAAAACTACTACAGTCTCAATGGGAATTGACTTCTGTGATTCTACTCAGGCTGCCAATTTCCAGTTGTGGTAAGTTATGCTGTAGTGGTAAGTTCTGCTATAATGGCTTTTCAAAACAGCCCCTCTATGTGCATTGGAAATGAAACATTATTAGAACTATATTTAATTGTGCTATTTGAGTATTAACATATTAGATTGCAGCATTTCATTTTAGGAAAGCCTTTTAAGGCTCATCAATATGCTCAGTTTTGAGGAAGAAAAGTTCTCATAGTGGTGGGTGTTTTTAGCTACTTCAGTTCTATGTGGAGAGCTATTTTGGAACATTTGTCTCAAATCCTCTCCATGTCGACCTAGTGGGCAGCTGCTGTAAAATGATAATGTTGACCTAGTGTGTGGCTGATGTAAAAAAGGAAACTCTATGTTAGGCGTAATTAGGAAAGGAATTGAGAATAAAACTGCTAATATCACACTGCCCTTATATAAATCTATGGTGCGACCACACTTAGAATACTGTGTACAGTTCTGGCCACTGCACCTAAAAAAATATTGTAGAGCTGGAGAAAGGGCAACTAAAATGATCAAAGGGCTGGAGCAACTCCCCTATGAGGAAAGGTTACAGTGTCTGAGACTGTTTAGCTTGGAAAAAAGGTGAATAAGAGGAGACATGATAGAGGTGTACAAAATTATGCATGGTGTGGAGAATATGGATAGGGAGAAATTTTTCTCCCTCATAATACTAGAACCCGGAGACATACCATGAAGCTGATTGGTGGGAGATTCATGACAGACAAAAGAAAGCACTTCTTCACACAGCGCATAGTCAAACTGTGGAATTCACTACCACAAGACATAGTGATGGCCACCAATTTAAAAGTGGGTTGGACAAATTCCTGGAGGAGAAGACTATCAATGGCTGCTTGTCCTGATGGCTATTTGCTACTTCCAGTACCAGAGGTGAGCCTATGGACACCAGTTGCTGGGGAACATGGGTGGGAGGTTGCTATTGCACTCATGTCCTGCTTGTGGGTTTCCTGTGGGCAGCTGGTTGGCCAGTGTGCGAACAGAATGCTGGACTAGATGGACCCTTGGTCTGATCCAACATGGCTCTTGAAAGTTGCCAAAATTGGCACATCATTGAGGGCTTACAAATTAGCATTCTTTCTGATGTGGTAACTTTTAGTGGTTTCTGTCAAGGGTAGAATTGTTAAACATCTAGAAGGGCAAGTTTTGCTGAGGAAGAATCAGCATGGCTTCTGCAAAGAGAAGTTGTCCTGCACCAACCTTTAGAATTTTCAGGAATGTTAGCAAACAAGTAGGCATGCTCATGTAGGCATGCTCATACTTCAACCTTTTGACAGAATTCTTTCACATGGGCTCCTAAGAAAACCCTTCAGTTAGAAGAGGGCAATGGAAGTAAATAACGGACTCACACAAGGCAATGTAGAACTGGTCCTGTTAATTTGTTTATAAATTATCTGGAGTCAGGGTAGACAGTGATGTTTTAGGTCCAAAGGGAGGTGATTTGTGTATATATGGAATCAACAGGAAAAATTGTGTTTTATTGTGTTTTATCATGTTTTTATTGTGTAAACTGCTTTGAGGGCGTGTTTTTTTTTTTTAATGAAAAGTGGTATAGAAATTCTCTTAAATAAATCTGTGTGAAGTCTAAATCCCAAAATGATTTGGGCGCTTTTTAAGATCTGTACTTTTTAATATACCTGTAAAGCTGTACACCTGCATTCTGACCAAGCTGAAACCGTATGACTTTCACTCAGCATATATATTGGGTTGGTTCACACAACACAACAGGCCACTGTGGGTTAATTTACCCATGGGGGCTGTCACATTGTGCCAGGCACCTTGCTATGGGTTGTCATGTCATGCAAACCCAGGCGGAAGGGGTTTGAGGGTTAGACAAAAATTCACAAAAAGTTTACAAAAATTAAAACCACAGGTACAGAATAAAAACAATATAAAATATAAAAGCTTAAAACTACGATATAAAAATACAACTGGAATAAAATCTAGCAGCCATGCAGAGATTTAAAATACAGTAACAGATTTAAAGCAGCAAAGTTAAAGGACTATAACGCTAAAATGTTGGGAAAATAAAAAGGTTTTCACCTGGCAGTATGCAGTAAAAGCATTAAAATGACATGATCTCCAAAAACAACAAAGTTGAGCTATGGTTGAAATTTATTAGGAAAGGGAGCTCCAATAAATGGGATTGCAACTGAGAAATGCTACAAGATAGGGTGGGGATCAATATTAACTCAGAAAAGGTACCTGGAGAAGGACCTTTGAATTGGACCTGGGCAAGGGTGCACAACCTTTTCAGTCCCAAAGACCACATCGGGTGTATGCTGAGGTGACGGGGGCTGCACCTGCACACAATCACCCCAGTAGCAACCGATTTTGGTCTTGCAGCAACAGCATCAAGGTACTGAAGCTCCATCCCAACTCAGCCATTGCAAAACCAAGAGGAAAAAATGCTCTAGGAACAGGCTATTGAGCAAGAAACTTTCCTAAAGCATGCCAGGAAGTAGGCAAGAACCTTCAACCACTGCTTCTTGGGACACTCTAGGAATGAGATTCCTGTCGTATGGTATGAACCATCGAGCCTGTTCCTAGAGCTTTTTTTTTTTCTTTTTTTCCCTTTACCCTTTTTTTTTTTGGTGGCTGCAGATACTGGGGGTCTGGGAGCCACCTGTAGCCATACTTTTTGCACTCATGGATTAGGGAGATTGATACAGGAGAAGGTATTCCCTAAGAGATGCAGAAACCAGACAAAGTAGTGCTTTAAAGCTGATCACCAGACCCATTTATTCTAAACAGACAGCTCCACGTAGAGAACATTAAATAAATTTATCTGTATGAATAACAATTTTGAGGTCCCTCTTATCCAAGTAGAGCCACAGCTGGCAAGTCAGGGATAACTGATAAAAAAAAAATCTTGATGACAACCTTGAAGGGAGCATTTTATGTATTCTACTGAGCCTCCAGGAGTTGGTTGGGGGTCTAGGAGCATCCCGGACTACAAACCTTCTCTTTCAAAGACAGTATGATTTCATTCATTGCAGGAAAACTAATCTTGAATCACACGGTCCTCAAACCTTCAGTTTTTCTGGATTCAGTTTGTATTCTCATCCAGTCCACCACACCGTCAACCACAAATTTAGGACCTGCACTTTTATTCCTTGATCTTTCTCCTGCTTTTCAGAACACACTACCCTCACAAGGAGGATTAAATAAAGTTTTAAAACTTGTACGAATAGCTACATTTTAACTATTAATTTAAAAGCATTACTTTAAAACCAACAGCAGCTAAATCTCTTCAAGCACAGTACATTAATTAATTAATCAAATACAGCCTAGAATAAAACTGTCTTCAGAGTTTTCTTAAAAGCCAGCAGTGTTGAAGCCGTAAGTATTTCCCTAGGGAGGGATCTCCAGCGGTACTACAGAGAAGACTCTGTCCCTAGTACCCACCAAAATAACAGCTCCAGGTTGAAGAACAACACCTCAGATGCTGATCTTAACACTTTGGCAGGCTTGTACAGGTGGAAGCACTCCTTTAGATAACCTGGTACCAAACTGTTTAGAGCCTTTAAAGGCAAAACTAGCACCTTAAACTGAGCACAGAAACAAATAGGCAGGCAACGAGGCTAGTAAAGGTAAAGGTGTCCCCAACCAGTCGTGTCCGACTCTAGGGTGCGGTGCTCATCCCCGTTTCTAAGCCGAAGAGCCAGCGCTGTCCGAAGACGCTTCCGTGGTCATGTGGCCGGCATGACTGAACACCGAGGTGCACGGAACGCTGTTACCTTTCCCGCCGAGGCGGTACCTATTTATCTACTTGCAATTTCTTGCTTTCAAACTGCTAGGTTGGCAGAAGCTGGGACTGAAGACGGGAGCTCACTCTGTCACGTGGCACTCGGGTCTCGAACTGCTGACCTGCCGACCTTCCAGTCTGCAGTTCAGCGTCTTAACCACTAAGCCACCACGGCCCCAACGAGGCTAATACAGAATAGGTATAATGTGATCAGCATGCTTAGCTCCCACAAGCATTTATCCAACACACTCTGTATATCAATTGCAGTTTCCAAACTGTCTTCCAAGGACAGCCTCACATAGAACACACTACAGTAATGTAGCCTGGACATAACTAAAACATGTCTTGTATTCTAGCTTATTTTCTTGGTTCATTGACTGACAGAGTTCCCTGATTGGGATATAATAGGGACTTCTGACATAATGAAAGCCAGGAACGTCACAACAGTCAGTGTTCAAGTAGAAGGTTTTTGAAGGTTTATGGTTTTATGAAGCCCAGAACTATCATCTGAACAGAGCCATTGTACGAGTCCAAAATAATCTGAAGTAAGCCTCTGTTTCTCAATAGATTATGATATGGTTTGTCTTCTAGTGTGGCTCAGGAAGGAGGATTATTTTTATTGTATGTGATAGAATTCAATCATGTGAGCCTCCTGCATGGCAATCTGGAATGGTACAGCCCAGGCACAGGTTTACCAACTCAGTAGGAATTAGGCCTATGACATCCTTCCACATATCTCAAAAGTTCTATATTAACCAGAATGTTCCATTTTTAGCCCTTTTCTTATATTGCCCTTCATTGGCTCACTTTTACATTCAGCACTGTGTATGCTCTGGAAACAGCTTTGCCCCTTGAATGTCACAAAGTCTTTCTCAATTAGTTCGTTAGACTTAGAGTGCCATCTTTATTTGCTGAATGTCCAATATGCTAGTTAGTTCTTTGCTGGAGTGGTTATCTGCTTAATCTTCCTTAAGATAATCAACACATCTGCTATAATTTCAATAAGCTACTTAATTTTATATTTGCTTGTCCATCAACCAATAGGCCATATAACCCTTTTTGCAAAACCTAAGTAGTGGTCTCGGAAGCAGCTAGCCAAGGAATTATGGCAAATAAATGTGCTAGAGATCTTATAGATCTTATAGTAGTTTACATTCTGGCTCTCACTTCTCTGATCCACAGATTGACTGGGTTCGGACAACACGCCATGGCTCATTGTGGCACCCGTGCGTGCCAGGTTGAATATGCAATCCCCACTCAGGGATTGTCATGTTGTGTGAACCCAGCAAGCATGAGTTACGTGGGGGTTAAACAAAAAGAGATCATGGGTTATGCGAGGGTTGTTTAACCCTCGCATAACCCAGGCTTACCAGGTTTGCATGACATGACAACCCCCAAGCAGGGGTTGCATATCAAAATGGTGGCTGCACACAGTGCAGCCATGGGTTGTCATGTTGTGCAAACAGCCCCATTGAAATTAACTTCAAATTTTCCACTTTCTTCTTTGGGGACTTTTATTGTGTGTTTTAAAAAAAATAACTGCTAGTTCCATTCTCATCTTATTTTAGCAGATTCTAGAATGGAATCAAAATTTTATCTGCAACATTTTCCTGTGTGATACAGTAACGGTATTCAGAATCTGGTCTTGAGCATCTATGATGGCTAACATACTGTTGCTGTATGGTATTTTGATCCTGTGTCAAATATTGCATAAAATGTTTTTAAATGTTCATTTTTACTAAGCATGTGCACTCTTAAGTGCCCCTTTCTCAGCATACTAATAGTTCAGTTCCAGACATAAGCTACTGAAGGCTTGAGATTCTCTGCAGTGATGAATATAAGCAATGTAGCATAACACATTGATTTTATGCAGATCATCACCTTTATGTTTTGGGAGGTCTGGTGTATTAGTGATATATAAAAACTGATTACTTTCTCCAACGTTGCCTAGTAATTGTTTATTATTTTCCTATTAGACAAACAAGAAAGATCGATATTCCTCAACCCTGGTCTATGAGTAACGTCACTGTAAATAGATTTGCCTCAGACACCAGTGGTGTATTCATTTTAATGATTTGGACAATGTGAACTCAATGACACAGCTCAAGCTAAGCACTGAGTTTATAGCTGAAATAAGAAAACACAATAGTTGCTTTTCTGTTGCCAAGTTTTGGGCTTTTTAAAGCACTTGCAAACACTGTTAGAACAAATAAAAAATTGTAAGTATCTCAGCTAGTAAGTTCTGTTCCGTAATTAAAATAAACATTTAATTTGTTTTAGAATTGTTTATATTGATAAAAGGAGGTTGGAGTTTAATAATTTAGCTAGATGAATATTTTAAATAGTACTGAATGGGACAATTTTTCCCCCTACACTTCCTAAATGGGACATACAATGCCCCACAAGGAACTCAGCAGTGGAGGTAGGGAAGAATTGCCAGTGAGATGAAGGAGACTATATATCTGCACACACACATCAGTTCCTCACCCAGCAGGCAAGGAGACTAACATTGCTGGGACCATGACCCCAAAGCTCTAGAAACCTAACATCAAGCCACCTCAGAATCCCTTCACCTGATGGATCCATGGAACCCAGATGGTGAAGGGTACTTTGGTGCAACAGTCACTGTATCCCAAGACTTCCAAGGACATCGCACCTTCTGCTCACTGTCCCCTGTAATGCGTTCTGAGGAGAGTGAGCTGCTCTCATTACCTGGGAAGGCATTCTAGCCCTCATGACATTCATGTGCAGGCACTCAGCAAGTTCATCATTCTTCAGCAGAAACCTATTAAAGAGGTTTTTGCTGGGCAGAGGGGAAGCAGCCAGTAGGCTACCTGCTTCCCTTTAGCCACTCAAAGTATGAGCCCTAAAAGCCCAAGGTTTTTCCTTATGTTCCAGCTGCTGCCAAGGATTCTGCTGCCACTGCTGTGCTTTGGTTTGGTTTGGCTTTGTTGTTCTTTTTGAAAAAATGGAAGGTTTCTACCAGGGGTAAAAACCCTCACCAATCCCAGACCCTCTTCCTCATCTTCCATGTCCACATACATGGGAGGGTCAGAAATAATATATAGATTTTTCTCCTACACCTTCTAAATAGGGCATATTTTTCATCTACACAAGATGAAGTGTTACTAATTATCACTTTAGATATGAGTTGTTTGGAATATGCAAAGCTGCGGAACAACAAAAAGTATGTGTGATGTTGGTTTTATACTTAGGGGAAGGTTCACCCCATAAACCATTTCTGATTATAATTATTTTCCTTACATTGTTCCAAAAGGAGTACTTTGTCTTACATCAAATGTAATTGATCCTGAAGCAGTGTAATCACAATTACTCACTTTCTTAATTAGCCTGCCCAAAATCAGAAAATGGAAACCGATCGGCAGTGTTTAAATCAATAACTTTGTAGTAAGGCTTGTGTGGGAAGGGAGATAGTGGTAATGGGTAGATCAATTGGCTTAGATGCCAATCATTGACTGTGTGTTTTGCATAGCAAAATCTACTATTCTTGTAAGGTAACCAGTGTACTGGAGCTAGTGATTCAGTAAAAGCAACCTGTATAAAGAAAAGGAAAAATGTGTAATAAAACATTAGGGTTTTTAAAATAGTTACTTGTGTAAATAATGGGAACTGAGGGAAGATCTAATATAGGAAGTTAAAAGCTGTTGAAAGCACTGTCTGGCAAGCACTATTTTTTATTAACCAAAGCTTTTCAAGAAACGTATCTAATTAAAGATAGTAGAGAGAGAATCTTTAACTTGAATATTGGACCTAACACTTATTTAGCACATTTAGGAAGATGGTCACCGTACCTATTCATAGCAATACCATCCACTTTCTTTCTTGTGTCAGCAGACACTTGAATGTTTCCATGTATGTTTCAGTTTTACAAAACCATTGCATATTTCTGTGTTAAGATGGCAATAGGGTAAGTTAAAGCTCATTTTTGACCTTCCCCCTGCTTTCATTTACTTATAAACACATAGGTACTTGCTGTGATGAAAGTGTCATTAACAAAGTCACGATGCAGATGAACAAAATAAGACAGTTAGCATATCTTCATCTTTTGTTCAGTTGTATTATTTTATTGTGCATTATTTAACGGTTATGACACTCTGTGTGCCAAGAACTGCACTCCTTCATTAATCTCTGAACATGTAAATGACCATTGATTTGTCTCTGGCACACACAAACATATAAAACAAAGTAACCCATCAGGAGAAACTTCCTGACTGTTAGAGCAACACGACAATGGAACCAATTACCTAGGGAGATAGTGGGCTCTCCCACACTGGAGGCATTCAAGACGAGGCTGGACAGCCATCTGTCAGGGATGCTCTGACTTGGATTCCTGCCTTGAGCAGGGGATTGGACTTGATGGCCTTGTAGGCCCCTTCCAACCCTGCTATTCTATGATTCTATGATTCTAGTCCATAAGAAAACCAAAATCCAGTCAATCAATACTCACCTTTACTAGGACTAACCAAATATGCACAAAGTTGTAGGCAAGCTTTCGATATCTCTTCAGCAGACAAGATGTTACTAAAAGCAGGTTGGGTGTGGGGCTCCAAGAGGACGGGAAGAAGGCTGACCATGACTTCAGTATCAGTGCCACATGGTCCTGCCTGATTGCCAAGATAGTCTTCGGAGGCTGTTCTCTGGGTGCCACCACCAGCAGTGGTACAACAACTGGCTATCAGGGAAAGAATCTTCTCTGTACTGACTCCCTGTCTATTGAATGACCTTCCCAGGGAGATCTGCCTGGCATCCTCATTGAATACATTTAGACGCCAGGTTAAGACTATCCTCTTTAAGCAGGCACCTCTAATCTGTTGTTTTCTTAATTTTACTGCTGGCTCTGTAATGTTTTCAATGTTTTTAATATTTTTAATGTTGAATAATGTATTATTTTGACACCTGCATTGCTGTATTATTTTTATTTGTTCTTGGTTACTTGGTTGTTGTTTGATTTTATGATTGTAAACCACCCCGATGGCACTTTCCAGTTGGGTGGTATACAAATCTAATGAATAAATGAATAAGGAGTGGAGGAAGAGGTGCAGACTTCAAATAGATTAGATGTTATGCTGGTTTGAGGTTATACCTAGGAAAGTTTGGACAACCAAAAACATAATGGGTGATTCCCCCATTTTGAAAATATGAAAGGTTTCTTGGTAGACAGAGAACAAAAATAAAGAGAAACATAGCACTTTTTTTTATTAGCAAAGTTGGAGATGGAGGGCACAATCCTATTGAGATAGTTGGCAGCCTCGGAAGCCAAAGGCTGCCAAGTATCTAATGCAGGGCAGCCGGAGCACAGAGGCAATCCTTGCCTCCATGCTCCAGCGACCCTGTAGTTTTGGCTAGATGGATAATTTTTCCTGTCTAGCCATGGCTTCGGGAAGGGGGAGGAAAGAAGGCCAGGATGTGCATTGGAAGCTGCTTAACATGGCTTCTGCAGTCCCCTCCCCACCCCGGGCACCGTGCCCTTTTCCCCATCTCCATGCTCCATTTCCGAGCACAGAGATGTAGCCAGCGTGGAGAGAATAGTGCTGGCTACAAGAGGGGAGGGGAGGAAAACGTGGTTTCTGGGTTCCAAGGTTGGACCCCTGGTTCCGACCTCAGATCCCAGAAACCAAATTATCCTATGTCCCCCAGATGCTGTCTAGGGGACATAGGATTGCGCCCTAAATTGGATTTTGTAATTTTAAAAATGAGTGAATCGGGCATTACAGGTTTTTGTTTCAGCTGTCCTAGATATCATCTGAAACCTGCATGACACGTAATAGAGCCTCTCCTCTCCCCCAGCTCCTGCTTTTTGTAACACTTTTCCTGATGAAGAGGCCTGGAGACCTCGAAAACTTGCCTACAATTTTGTGGGTCCTAGTAAAGGTATTGCCTGACTGTGGATTTTGGACTAACAATAGCTGTTGATTCTGACTCCTTAATGTTCGTTGTCCCCTTTGTAGTTTCTTCTCAGTGGTAAAAAAAAAGTGTTCCTTCTTGTGCCTCTACTTTAATTCCAGCTGCCTTGTTAGTTCACCTAACCTCACCTTCTAAGGCAAATTGCTTCACTGTGGTATTACTTCTTTTTGGCATATCGTATCTAACATCTCTGTCTTTTTTATCATATAATTTGGTTTTCCAATTTAAACAAACTGCAAAAATATATTTAGTTCAAGCACTTGTGGTAAAAGTTAGATAAGCTACTAGTACTTTTCTTGTCTATGTGGAATATATTGCATTGCTTTGGCAAGCTACTCAACCACAGTTCTGATCAAACAGTATATTTGCTGTACCAAGGATGTGATTTGGGGAATATTGAGCTGTTCTAATAATATGCAGAAATTTGAGAAAGCACAGCATCCTACTCCTTAGGAGGGCTACTAAAGAGCCATTCTTCTCATTGGATTGTTAAGTGTTGAACCTAAGAGACTGGGCAGATTAGATTTTTAATGAGGTTTGGTTTTTGTTTTTCTGATGTGTTTGGACTATTCTCCTAGATTCATTTGTACTTTCAAAGGCCCATTGATTCATGTTCTTCAGTGGAATTTAGGATTCACAATCTTCTTCCGGTAGGATTAAGACTAAACTTCATTGATGCTTCTATTTAATTATTCTGATCAGCTGGAATTCTTAAACCCATTGCTGGTGCAACTTGTAAGCTAGCAAGTATTTCCTATAAACAGCAGTATATTTTACCACTTTATTTTTGAACATTAAAATGTCCTTGTTTTTGGACCACAATATGCCTTTCATTTGCTGAAAATAAATTTACTAGATTTCGAGGTTTTGGCAATTCTAGCTTAGTCTATGTAATCACTGCATCTAAGCCACAGAAACAGATAATGGTCAGGAGTCAAGACAATCAGTACAACTGAGTATTTGTTTTCATTTTTATTTACCTGATGCAATTAGCAAAAATGAATGGTTTTACCCCCAGACTGCAGCTTATTGGGGGGGGGGGGGAGTTCAGGGCAAAAGCAAGCAGACTTCCTGTCCTTTTGTCCTGGCACCATATATAAAATGGACTTCTACAATTTCATTGTCTTGCTATTGTGAAACATGGCATTTTTTTTTAGATATATGGGGTTGGGGGTGTAGATCACTGCATGAACCCAATCAGAAGTCGAGAGTATTTTACTATAGATTTATTGCATAAGTTTTTGAAACCAGATTCTATTGTAAATTTTAAAACCACATCCAAAAATAAATCTATTCATCATAGACCTCCCTTAAAAATGTTAGTTTTACTAAATGATAGCTGAATAAAGTATACTAACAAAGTGTTTAACAAAATTATAAGATATTTATTTGGGGGAGTTTTTGTTTTTGTTTTAATTTTCTGGTTGTCTGCTTGTCATATAATCCTTAATAAACCAACCACACCTTCTGTATTTATCATTATATGTTGCTTATCTCTCAACCAATCTAATCTTAGAGTTCTAAGGTTAAAAAGCTGTTAAAACCAATAACAAATGTTTGAAATTAATTTAAATACCATGGATATTAATCAGTTGATTTTTCTGTTAGAAACTATTGTACCAATATGTTTAAGTAGGACAACTGAGGCTTCCCACCAATCAGTTTTTTATGATTATTTGCAATGCAGGCTAAAATAAAATTTTGCTACCTCTCTGAAATGTGATTGTCCAATGCTCAAAATGCATTTGTAATGATCCTGACCTATTTGACAAGTGTGCTACTATTTTCAAATGCCCAATCTCCACTGTGGGAGACCACAAAGCTTGCACAATTAATTAGTCCTATTTGTTATATGTATAAGGTTGATTCATCCATGTCACAAGGGGTAGGTGATGACCCTTTTCCCAGTCTTTGAAGGTTTTAGTTTTTTTTTAAAGGGGCAGGACTGGTGGATCTTGTGCTGAATTCTTTGCTGCAGAGGTGACAGATGGGCTCTTCTGTACATGGAGGTCCTAGGTACAGTGCAGACAGTGCCATTTTGAGCTTTTGAACAGGTTTAAAAGCCTTGGTTGGTATTTACATTCATGCCAAACTGTAAATAAATGTATCAGCCTAAGCTGATAAATAAATGTATCAGCCTTCATTTTGATCCACAGTTGTCCTATGCTTTTCTGATTCTTTATAAGAAAACATTTCATATTTTGGCTAACAGGTATCAAGTTTGACCCATATTTTGCCCAAGAGATTGCATAGATTGCTTGATTATATGCTTTGTTAGAAAATAGCTTTATGCCCAGGTTAGCAAAGTGAACCCCAAAACAGAATAAGACAGACAAGGGCATCTCAGGCCTCAAAGCAATTCTTCCCATAGTTTATAGTTACTTTTCAGTTGTCCAGAGCACCCACATGATTCTGGTAATAACAGCTGTCAGAAATAATCCTTTCTGCCGTTAAATTGCTGAGTGGACTTGGACTTGGTGTGTTCTTCTATAAGCCAGTTGTCCCACAGGCAGTGTGCTAAATTTGGCCCTTGGAAATATGAGCTTGTATCCTAGGTCAGCTGTGTACTTATTGGGTAACCATAATGAAGATACTCTCATCTCTGTTCTCTGTGTGCAGAATGTAAACAGAAGAACTACTTCATCAGTATCTCTAGTTTAAATACTGCCCCCCTCCCCTTAAATGTAGAGTTTCAAGAAACAAGTCGATGCAAGAGGAATGCCTGCCCGCAGAGGTGGCTCTGACTGCTGCAGCATCACAGAGGAATCTGTATAACCAGTCCCATTAAAAAATAAATAAAATTGGATACTATATTTCAGTTTCAGAAAAACTAACAGTACATTTTCAGTAAATATAACAATATATATTTAAAATTCCCAAAACTTCTGACAGAATATTGACAGCTCAATTAGGTATGACGTCTTTATTTTCACATTTCTCTGTTGCATGTGATAGATAGGCAAATGTTCTCTCAAAAGTCTAGTGGAGGTATAATATCAATTAGGGACTGGGAGTGAGCCATAGTTTCTGATTAAACTTGGGTTCTGAAAGATAATTTAAAACAAACCTAGGAATACTCCTAACCAGTTTTAGCAAGTGGTCATGCATAATCTCATAATAAAGTGGGGCTGCGGTGGCTTAGTGGTTAAGAAGCTGAACTGCAGACTGGAAGGTCGGCAGGTCAGCAGTTCGAGACCTGAGTGCTGCATGACGGAGTGAGCTCCCGTCTTCAGTCCCAGCTTCTGCCAACCTAGCAGTTCGAAAGCAAGAAATTGCAAGTAGATAAATAGGTACCGCCTCGGCGGGAAAGGTAGCAGCGTTCCGTGCACCTCGGTGTTCAGTCATGCCGGCCACATGACCACGGAAGCGTCTTCGGACAGCGCTGGCTCTTCGGCTTAGAAACGGGGATGAGCACCGCACCCTAGAGTCGGACACGACTGGTTGGGGACACCTTTACCTTTACCATGCATAATCTCAGACAAGTTTAGAAAGGAATAAGGGGAATTTGTATGCAAAGCAGAAGGATGCGGCAGAGGGGATTAAGTTTAACACTACTTGGTCATGGGTGCCCACCATATCAAGTATTTCAAAATGTACTTTGCAGATGATTGATGCTACTAAATGAAAATAATTGCCAGAGGGGTAGTTGGAGTAGCTTTAAATCACTATATCTCAGTTTCATTCCATAGTGTGTAAAATAGGAATAATAATGACCTACTCCATAGGATTGTTGAGATGATGGATAAGCTAGGGAAAAGTTCTCTTATCAGAGATGATAAGAGAGTGAACACCCTAGCTATAGACTGCTAGAAATTAAAATGAGGCATGCTCTTCTTTTGGTGAAGTCTGGTGAAGTTATGTTTTTAAATTCAGTAAATGGATACATTATTTCATAAGTCTTGGTAAAACAGAGGACATACTAAACTATTTGTTCAACATTCTGTGTTCTGTTTTTTCACAGTACAAAGGATGATCAATTCAGTGTTGCTATTCAGCCCCTTGTTGGAGAGCTACTCTTACCAGTAGCTATGTCAGAAAAGGACTTCAAGAGAGAACGAGGTGAGAAATAAATGTAAAATAAGATGAAAGTTTTGTTTTTTACCTTTCTGCAAATTCTATAAATATAATTTTATTGTAAAATGCTGTGTGCATTCTTTTCTAGTCTAACTATACTATTTTGTTGAGAGAATAGCCACAGAATTGACACACGGGTCAGGTTCAGACTGTCGTTCAAGTCTTCATCAGTCATGGTTTCTGAAGCTGTGAACAAGCATCAGGGTTAAACACTCCTCCTTGTCCCCCTTCCTCCTGTTGCACACTGGTTTCAGCACAAAGATGCTAGCTTGTATTAAGCCCGAGTTCCCTCTACATCCCAATCAGGGAACTCTGGCCCGGGATGTTAACTGATATTAAGCCAGAGTTTCCTGATTCAGACATAATGGAGAATTCTGGCTTAATACAAGCCAGGATCTTCCCACCAAAGCTAGTGCACAACAGAAGGTGGGAGAGGAACGGCAAGTGGAGGAGCACTATCCAGCGTGGCGTAGTGGCGAGAGGGTCGAACTGGGAGCCGGGAGATCCGGGTTCTAGTCCCCACTCGGCAACGGAAGCTCACTGGGTGACTTTGGGCCAGTCACAGACTCTCAGCCCAACCCACCTCACAGGGTTGCTGTTGTGAGGATGAAATGGAGAGGAGGAGGATTATGTACGCCGCCTTGGGTTCCTTGCAAGAGGAAAAAGGGCAGGGTATAAATGTAATAAATAAATATCCCAAATATTCATTCTTAGCTTCAGAATCCATGATTTATGAAGCCTCAGACAATTGTCTAAAGTGGGCCAGAGTGTACATTCCAATGATACTTGTCAACTGATTGATACATCGAGGAAGAGGAGGTATTTGGCTGTATCCAGTGTTTGGCCCTGGGAATTAAGGGGTAGTATCCAGTGCTGTCACAGCACTACTGCTACTGACGTTGCACTAGCATAAACCAATGCTACCACAATGGCAGTAGTGCTTGCTAGGCAAAGGGAAAACGTGGTAGTTTGCCTCTGAATTTTGGCGGCAAACCATCGCTTTTGCCTAACAAGTGTTAATGACGTTGCACTAGCATTGGCTTATGCTAGCACTGTGACAGCTTTGGATACTGCCCAGGGTTTCCTACAGTGATGCACTAATGCATTTCATATTAGTACTAATGGCTGGAATATTGGCCTAACCTCACTCTAAGAAATAAGTCAAACCATTAATACTTTGCTTTATATTTCTACTCTTCATTCTAAGGCTTCTGTTTGTATATAGCTAGTATACTTTTCCCAACTACATTAAAATTCATTAGTGTTACCACATCTGACAGCACCATTTAGTATTAAAGTCTTCAGTTTTCTGTTTGAAAAGGATGGTATTGTTTAGCAATTTAGTTGGCACATTTTAATGTCATGCTTTTAAAAATACAGAAGTCTTTAACTTGCAGGCTCTTTGCATGGCTTGGCTAGCATCAAATATATGTGAAGAGCCTTCTATAGTACAAATCCTTTTGTAAAAAGCTTTATCTAGTGCTGTATTTAAAGAAGACAAATAGTATGTGTTTTGGTTTCTTTATAAACTCACGTTGACATTTCCTGGATGAAAAAAATATTTAGGTTTTGTTGTACATTCTCATACAGGCAGTTATATTCACCAGACCCTTCTGTCTATTATATCACACGGTTCTGGGAAACTCAAAAAAACCCTTGTGTATTTATTAAAGCAGTCAAGAACCTCCAGAGTAATGCTATATTTGTTTAATGAGCATTTTTACATCTCTTCCGTTTGCCTTTTTCTGCTTGAAATAATAAGATAGCCTTAGAATCTATTTCGTTTCCATTGTTTTCCTGTTGTTGATCCTTGCAATAAAAAGTAAGGGCAATGATTTTCTTCCTTAACCAGTTGATAACTATTTGCTGTTCTTACTCTTTGCTGGCTAAAGCCTGCTTTACACGTGCTCAGCAAACCAAGGTGAGTGAGTGACTAGGCTTCGTCATATTTTGTGATCTACTGCTTCCCCACCTTCCCTTAAACTGTCATCTAACAGTGCAATTTTAAGTAAAACTGGATATTGCACTCTGTCTCTCCCTCTCCCATTCTTGTTGTATGCTTGCTTGCTTGGTATTTTGATTGAGTTTTGTATGCTTAGCTGTGACTGAGAGCTTTTTTCCCCTGGCTGGCCATTCAGAACCACGAGTGCATGGAAGAGGTGCACTTTCAGAATAGCTGTAGTTCTCTGTGGAGTTGTTGCCAAAATTCCTTTTTCTTCTGCCATTTTACTTCTGTGGTTGTTGATTATTTGTCTGACTAAATCTGGCAGCTGTTTGCTATGTTTAATAGAGCAGAAAGGCTACTCTGAATAAAGCTATTTGAAAATTTGTTTATATGAAGTATTTGTAAATCCATGAAGGTCTCTTGGCATTTCAGTATTGCTCTTTCTGTCTTCCTGAATTCATTCTTTGATGCAGGACTGATGCTGGCAAATCTACCACAGGTTTAAAAACCTTTTTCTTTAGTATCTTCTTAGTTAAATGTTTCAGCTGTTTTAGAAAATTCATGATAATAGAAGTCTCAATTCTCAGCTTTACGTATTTTCTAAACAAGATTAAGGAACAGCTTAGAGTATTTTGGGAGAAGTCTGAAACGGAGTTACTAAACAGTGACTGCGATCCTATACATGACTACTCAGAAGTAAGTCCTACTGACTTCAGGAGGGCTTACTTCCATGTACGAGCATACAGGATTGCTGCCTGAATATCTCATTCAAATCAATTTCCTCTAATTTTCACTAGTCCAACCTTTACTAAGAATGCCATGCCTGATTGTTCCATGTCTAACTTAATATCTTCCAAATGGTTCTGAATTATACAGCTGCTTATGAGATTTTTAAATATTGTTGTCCAGAGTTTCTTTCCTTCATGCAGTGCCTCAAACTTTCATATCTAGAAATGCTTTGTTTAAATATGACAAAATTAAGTAAGGAGATGTAGATTTCAAAAAGCAAACATGTAAGTACATTTTTGTTATTCAGAACTAAAAAAGTATCTTGAGACATAGATGTCTAAAAATCAATAACAAAAAGCTGTAGAGTTTTTACAATATGAAGAAAAAATATTTCTACACTGTGAGGTGTGTATTGCTTTTCTTTGGTGGAGTTGGGCAAAGGCAGCAGGGGAACAAACTGCTGAATATTCATTCTTGTTAGAGTTTTCTAAGCAGCAGTAGAAGATGGAAAGCTGCATTTATGTGCATGCTGTTCATGATATGTTAAGCCCTGCCATGCTGTTTCACTAGGTTCTCAATTCTGAACTGAAGAAAACTCTTTAAGGGTAATTCATTCCCAGTCCTCCTAATATAATTCAGAACAGCAACTGTGGTTATCTGATTTTGCAGTTTGGGTTCAAAGTAGTAAGATGTAATTATCATTGTCCTTTTCCTTATTTTTGTTCCCAGACTTTAAATGCTGACCAATACCTCAAATCTATTAACTTCAGTGTGAGTTCTGTCTCTGTGTTAAAAAAAAAAAAAAACGACACACAAAAACCATACTGCACTGTATCCTATTATTTTGTTTTCCCTAAACTTAATGGCAACAAGTCAAAGTTCATTGGGAATAGGCAGTGAGATCTAATCTCTGAAAGATCCTGATTTTGTATCCATAGTGCTTGTAATGTTTATGCTAATTAAAAACCATGAAAGCTTTCTGTTTTACAGCTTTGTACTTAAGATCAGTTTGCTCAGATACCTGCGAGGCATATACTACTTTAAAGGGTACACATTCTTAAAAATGAATAAAGGTTGCGCATACTTTTATTATTGGTTATTAGAATTTGCAGCATTAACTTTTCCTGAAACCTATCTCTTTACAGTAGTAATTCCCTCTTCTAGATGTTTTTCAAAGATAAAATTTTGGTAATTTAAATTGGCAAGTTTCAAGTATACCCAATAGACTTCAATTTGGAAAAGCCATGTCTTTAAAAAAGAAAACAACCTACAAAATGTTTTCTTGATTTTATCAAGATTTATGCTTACAACATTTTCTATTCTCCTAACAAGCAAGGTGCTAATTCTTTAAATGGTCAGACATTCACTATTTTCTGGCCCTTAACTACCACAAGCAATCATATTTGATGCCCCTTAATTAGAGCACCTTTTTTTTCTTTTCAGGTTCTTTTCCACCTCAGCAATCGAGACAATACATTTGCTTACCATGCTAAGTGTTCTTTTGCATGTAAATTAATCTTGATTCAGTTTACACTGTCATGCTGAGTGGTACAAATTGCCTATAACAATAAAACAGCATGAGTTAAAAATAAAGGGGTGGGGGGGAAGGCAGATTGAATGTGTGCCTTACTTGATAGGATGTTACTTTGCTTTATGCCAATACATTAGCCAACTATAATGAATCTTCTGTTCTGAAAAGCATGGTTTAGTTGCTTTTTTTAATTTTACTTCAATGGAGCAGTACCTTGTCTATATAGAACAAGTTAGACAAACCATTAATGACAAGAGTGTTAAGGTTAAATATGAAGCAATGCATTCACTTCTCTGAGTGCTATCCATCTTTCCATTTACAGGAGCTTGACAAAAGTACTGGCTTTGTACAACATTTCCTTTAATTACATGCTGCGGGAAACAGGCTTTTAACATAAACATAGTTGCATTCATTTATTCAGCATTTGCTCTTCAATAGAGCTTAATGGAGAAGGTTTAAATCCTTAATGAGTACACACATCTCTCAGCAGTGTTATGTCAGTCCTGTGCTTTGCTTAAAAGCAGCCTTAGACTGATTATGTACTTTTTTCAAAGCATTTTCCTAATGTAAAATTTAAACCATCTGCAACAAAATGTACTGTTCCCAGCTAAAGTTAGTTTTTTTAAAGCTAAATAATAATCATGGTTTCTTGAGTAAAACATGTTCTTAAAAAACCCTTTATAGTTTGTTTTCTTTAACATTTGTGCTACAAACATTTGCCTTGAAATTATACTAAACAGGTTAAGCACCATAATAATCTTATGGAGATGCATGTTCTGCCTCTAATGCTAAATATTACTATTTATTATCTGTCTGCTTAGGGCACATCTGAATGGCCTTTGGAATGGGATTGGATGTGCTTGTTCAGTACATCAGTTCCCAATAGGCAAAGGGCATATGTGTGTCAATTCCTTGTCTGTCTGAACAGCAAGGTCCTATGGCATATTACCTTATTGTGGCAAGAGTTTTCATAAGGCTGCAGCCTACTTTAACAGATACATATTGAGGTATGGGTGTTGACCCTGTGTAATGCCTTTGTCTTGTCTCCTACGTTTGTTTTCAGTATTCCTTTCTTAGTTATTGGTTTGACATTTTGTGTAAATGCCCAGAATAATGTGTTAAATCTATCAAGTTTGAAAGTGCTGAATGTGGATCAAACTTTGAGGGAGGAGGGTAGCTATGAAATGCCTTGAGAAAAATAATTCTCAATAGCTTGTGTTCAGAAAGGAAATTTACTTGATGATTGCTAAAACACTGAAATTAGGATACTGTTCTAAAAATAAATTTAGTATAATAGACTTTTTAGCACATAATTTAAAAGGTAAATGGAAAAGCTGTATCTGTTTGGTGCTTAAATTACTTTATGCTGATTGTTCAATTAATGTATGTTTTGTAAATACTGTAATTAAGGGTGCTGTTTATGAACATGCATGTGTGTGTGTGTATGATATTCACATATATTCATGCTGCAACTGCGTAAGCCTTCAGTTTTTGGTATTTTATTGCCAACAACAGTGGGATTATAGGAAAACACCTAAGGATATCTTCATGAACATGTAGGTTGAAAATTACAGTTAATTGACTTATGTATTGTGAAACTGACTGCATAGATACACGAGTTTTATGTTTTCCTGTTTCAGGAAGGCTGACTGGTATGAATGAAACATCCGCTACTATTACTGTTGCACCACAGAATTCCACTCGTCTTGTAATATTGCAGAAGATGGTAAGCGTAGCAAACCTTGGTGTGATTCCCTCCAGTGAAGATAATGTTCACAGGTAATCTAAGTGTTAGGGTTTCTTGTAAGACTTGAATAACACAATTCCAGTATTTGTAATCCCATATATGAATGGATGGACATTTGGGACCTCACTTGAAAACAGCCAGGAAAACAAAGTTTCAAAGAAGTTTGGTCTTTAGCACATTTGGATAGCTGGTGGAAGCATGGGCTCCTTTCTTACATGTTTCCATTTCTCGATTTAATCTAACAGTCCATGTATAAATAATGGGTAGATCCAATGGTGCCTTATCACTGGTGGTGAGCACCACCAGTTCCCAGCACATGCGTGGCTGGCCTTGCTGGCGGAGGCGCACACCCAGTCCTACTGCCAGCAGCAGCGATGTAGTGCTTCCGGGGGCAAGCTCCCAAATGACCAGAAACTCGCCGTCCAGAAACTTGCATTTCTAGTTGTTTGCGGGCTTGCCCCCAGAAGTGCTACATCACCGCCACCTGTGGTAGGGGCTGGCCACGCATGCACTGGGAACTGCGGTGCTCACTGGCCAGAGGTAGGGCACCATTGGATCCTACTTAGTGCTCCCCATGTATGTGTGTACATGCTTTTTCTGTCTTCCCCTAAATTACTTTGCTGCTCCAAGGATATTGCCAAATTGAAAACAAATCACTGGGCCTAGATGGTATCCATCCGAGAGTTCTTAAAGAATTCAAATGTGAAATTGCTGATCATCTACCAAAAATATGTAACATATCCCTGAGATTGGCCTCTGTACCAGAAGACTGAAAAGTGGCCAATGTAACACCAATTTCTAAAAAGCGATCCAGGAAATTACAGGCCAGTCAATTTCATGCAGCTTTCCCAATCTGGTGCTGTCCAGATATTTGGGACTACAATCTGCAGCATTCCTGACAATTGGCAGTGCTGAGTGGGGCTGATGGGAGTTGTAGTCCAAATCATCTGGAAGATACGAAGTTGGGGAAAGCCGGATTAAAGTGAGCACCAGGTAAATTGGTGGAAAACAT
Source organism: Heloderma suspectum (assembly GCF_057233095.1). NCBI lineage: Eukaryota > Metazoa > Chordata > Lepidosauria > Squamata > Helodermatidae > Heloderma > Heloderma suspectum. The sequence continues at coordinate 46,961,811 of NC_139459.1, forward strand.
TATTAAAAATAAATGTATCAAGCATATAGAAGGACAAGTCTTAAGAAGAATCATTGGCTTCTGCAAAGGTAAGTTCTGTCTCACTATCCTTTAGGAGTTCTTTAGGAATGTCAGCAAGTATGTGGATAGAGGTGATTTGGTAGACATTGCTTGGACTTCAAAGGCTTTTGACAAAATACCTCACCAAATGTTCCTGAGCAGACTTGGCATTCAGGGATAAGAGAAGTCTTGTGGATCAGTAACTCATTAAAGGAATGGCCATTAAAATGTGATTCAGCGTAAGCAAGTAAAGTTAATTGGGACAAAAAAATCCTAACTTCACATATACTCTGATAGGGTCTGAGCTAGCTGTGGGATCTTGGGGTCATGATGGATGGCTTTAAGAAAATGATGACCCATTGTACATCTTCTGTGAAAAAGGCAGATTTGATGTTGGGGGTCATTAGGAGAGGAATTGAAAATAAAATTGTCAATATCATAATACCAATATAAATCAGTGGTGTTGCCACACTTGGAATACTATGCACAGTTCTGGTCACCTCACCTCAAAAAGGTATTATAGAACTGGCAAAGGAACATAAGAATTTAAGAAGAGCCATGCTGAATCAGATCCAAAGGCCTATCTTTTTCAGCATTCTGTTCACAAAGTGGCCAACCAGCTGCAGAAAAAGGCAACCATAATGATCAAGGGGCTGAAGCAGCTCCCTGATGAAGAAAGGTTGCAAGCCTTGGGGATCTTTACCTTTTAAAAAAATGGTAAGTACTGGAGTACATGTCAGGTTTCTCGATCCCCCCCAGTGCACACGCTCAGGCAGTCTGACACCTGACACCCAGCTCAGTGAGATTTCTTTATTGGAGGAAGTCCCACAGCAAAAGCTTAATGGTTACACTCTTCAGAAGTCATATAGCTGATGGTCAGTAGCTATAGGCTCTATGTAATTCCAGAACAGTCCAAAGCTAAACACCACTGCCGTGACTGAGATCCTCATCATCGTGGTTTCCCCATAGTCATTCTCCGTGATTCTGAACACAAGGGAAGGGATTCTGGATTCCTGAGTATGTAATCCAGGCAATCCTTTCATGGGGTTCCAACCCCAGACATGGAAAGGGAATTATTCCTTGTGTGATCCCTCAGACAGTCAAGGGATAACTTCTTTAAAGGCCAAAACAAACCACACCCATAGAGAATCCAACTTTGAATCTTTTGTAACTAGGCTACATGGTCAAGGCCTATGAAGATCAAAGGAAGGGTAAACCCAGACACACAGGGAGTTCCGTGCCACCACTTTCTCATTGGTAACTCCACATTGCATGTGTCCAGGCAGAGGAAAGTCCAGAAGTCATAGATCAAACCCAGCCTGCCATTATGCTGAGCTGACAGCAAACAGACACAAACAATCCACAGCAATGAGAGTTCAAGTCTATGAAAAGCCTCACAATACTTTTCATGGCAAGTCCTTAACAATCCAAAGTTCCAGTCCATGTGCAGAGTGCCTCCAAAAGCCCAGATGATGATTGATCCAAACAGAGAAGTCTTCAAGCAACGAAGATGAGATGTTCCTAGCAAAGGCTCTTTGCCTTTGTATCAGCTTAAAAGGGAAGGCATGATACCCACTCCGGATCCCTTGAGAGACCGGATCCCTTTACCCTTTCAGCAAGGCCCCTGTCTAAACAGGGCGTCACCACTGAGCCTTCTAGCACTGACGCTTCAACCTGGGTGACCCTTCTGCAAACCCTACCCCACCTCTGTCAGGTTCTCACGGACAGCTTCCAGCCTCCCTGCCTGCCAAGGCCAGACCAGCAGGTGGACAGGGAATTGGGTTACTCCCCCCGGCTCTGCTCTGAGAACACTGACAGAGATAAGCTCACACCAATTCTGACATTCCAGAGGCTGAATAGTCCCAAGCCCGTCCAGGCTACTTCTAATCAAGTCTTAGCTATAGCTTACAAGACCCACTGCAGTGCTGAAGCTGGGCCCTGACACTACATAGCAGAGTTTTATAAAATTATGCACAGTGTTGAGAAAGGGGATAGGGAGAAGTTTCTCTCTCTCATATAATACTAGAACCTGGGGTCATCCAATGAAGCTGAATGTTGGGGAGATTCAGGGCAGGTAAAAGAAAATTATTATTCATGGTGCATAGCTAAACTATGGAATTCACTGCCACAAGATGCAGTGATTGCCACTAATTTGGATGGCATTAAAAGTGGAATAGTGAAATAGAGGGTAAAGCAATGACATGGATACTAGTCATGATAGCTATATATTACCTCCAGGATCAAAAGCAGTATGGCTGTGAATATCAGTTGATAGGGAACATGAGCAGGAGGGTGCTTTTGCACTCATGTCCTGCTTCTGGGCTTCTCACCGGTATCTAGTTGGCCACTGGGAACAGAATGCTGGACTAAATAGGCCTTTGGTCTGATCTAGCCAGCTCGTCTAATGTTCTTACAGTATGTTACCATATATATTATTCGAAAAGTCAGAGGGAATGGAAATTAACAGGCTGGATTTGGTACTTCTGTGACTATACACCTCAAGAAATACCATCAAATACCTTTGCCCCTTAGGAACCTACAGAGTAAAAAAAAAAAAAAGAGTAAATAATTGGGCATTCAACCATTATTCTGTGTCTCCTCTTAAAGCTATTTGCGTCACTCCTCTAGCAATAGCAATTATTCCTGTGGTGCTGAATGATTAGGCTGGGCCAGTTTGTACGATACAACAGCCCACCGTCGGTTATTTAACCCACAGTGAGGCTGCTGCACATGCAACCACCGTTTTGCATATCTACCCCCAACTTGGGGGGTACTGTGTTGTGCAAACCTGGCTCACATTCCCTAGCAACTGGTATTCCGAGGCATCCTGCTCCTGCTCCTGGAGGTAACATATAGCCATCATGACTAGTAGACATGTTCTAGCTCATCTTCAGTGGGCAATATCCTGTTGTGCCTGTGTGCCAGCCAGAGCAACCACTAGTGCAATGGGAGTTAGCAGTTCTAAAAGCAACCCAAAATGAGCACAAATGGGGTCAGCATAGCATAACCCTAAAACAGACCATGTTTTAGGTGAGTGGGGGTTGGATATGCAAAATGGCAAACGGGGAGTGGATATGCAAAGGGGGTTGGATATGTAAAGTGGCACCCACAGGCGCGTGGCTCATCATAGAGTAAATAATTTACTGGGTTAAATAATGGGGAGAGCAATCCTATGGCCCCTAGACAGCGTCTGGGGGGGCCATAGGATGGTTCGGATTCCTGGATCCAAGGTTGGAGACAGCACTCCGACCTCAGACCCAGGAGTCTGAACTCCCCCCCCCCCTCACAGCTGCCTCCCTGAGCTCACAAAAGCAACCTCGGAGATGACTGAAAGGGGGCGGTTCTCCAGGTGGAAAGGGGAGGGGACTGGAGAAGTAGGGATATGAGCTATCCCCAGCCTTCTCCAGGCTCCTCCCCTCCCCTCCGCAGAGCCCAAGCTAGATGGGCAAAAACACCCATCTAGCAAAGATGCAGAATGGAAGAAGTGTGTAGGCGATGCATCCAGATAGGATTGTGCCCTTACTAATTTACTGTAGCTTCTTGTGTTTTGGGAATGACTGCAAGTCAAGAACATCAAGGGCATATTCTAATATACAGTAGTAATACTCTCGAATTGCTCAGAGAATAAGTTATCCTTCACATTATAGGAGCAGTGTAGGAGCTAGTTGGTTTCCAGTCATCACTCCTGAAGATGTCATGGTAAAGATCTGCATGATTGAGCCCAACCACACAGTTGTAGGTCAATAAATAGTAAAACAGGTACGGACTCAAGGAAAAGCAACTTCCATGTAGAACTGGGGAAAGTGTTAGCCATTCTTTTCTGGGGTTGTTGAAAAGCAGCTGTAGATGTCTCAGTGAAGCCTCTCTAGGAAGAGGGGTGGGGGCTTGTCAGAGGAAGTTGTCAGAGTCTTAGAGGGTGCACAGGAGGTGCAGGGAAACTCTGTGTTGGATATCTTCCAACCCATATGACCTACCCAAACCCAAAGTCATTATACCTTTGTTGCAAATCTGAAAACAATGGAATAGTTACTTCCTGCCTTACCACCTGAGTTACGACTAACCCAATAATGAGTCAAACGTGGGAGGGGCCATTGCTCAGTGGTAGAGCACCTGCTTTGCATGCAGAAGGACCCTGGTTCAATCCCGGTGTCTCCGGGTAGGACTGGGGAAAAATCCTGCCTGAAACCCTGGAGAGCCACTGCCAGTCAGTGTCAACAGTAGTGGGCTAGATGGACCAATGGCCTGATTTAATATAAAGCAGCTACCTATGTTCCTGTGTGTGATGTGCTGTAGTGAGTATAAGCTATAGAGGGGTTTGGAATTTGGTGGTGTTCACTTGTTGAAACATATGTGATAGTTACACTGGAAATTAGAAGGGTATAACAAACGCAGTTGACATAGCACACCAGTAAAGAACAGCTCTTTCATTTTGGAGCACTTTCCTTCAGTTGGAATCTGTCTTCCAATGTCCACTTGAGAACCCTGCACACGGTCATTTTAAATCACACCCCGTGCTAAATATGGGGTGAGAAATAGGTAGAAGTCTCTATTTTCCAATATCATAAATGCAAACTGTAGAGAAAAAAGTGTTTGTTTTAGTTCTCTCATCCAATAGTATAAAAGTGTGCCTTGATTCTTGTATAGTAAATTGCAGTCTTAGAGAGTTAACAATCCCCAGCTTCATGTATGAATGCTATGATCACCTAATAACGATAGACAAAAACTCTAGAATGTGAATGCCTCAGCTGTTCTTACTGCAGCGTGCTGATTCCATGAATGCCCAGCCATTTTTGAAGACTCGGATTTCTGTGAACAGTTGGAAGATCTGCTGTGCAATGTGAAAGCCACAGTTCAGAACTCCTGCTCCAAACTGTGATTGTGGGAGTCATGCTATGAAATATGAATATTATGAAATAAGGTATGGAGAACAAATCCTAGTCAGGGTGGCACATAATATCAAAGGCCAGGATCCTGAGTTTGCTACCACTGGCAGGAGTATCCCTTTGACTGGAGCTCTGCTGATGGACAATCCTACCAGCAGAGGAACTGCCTGAAAATCTGCTACAGACAGCTGGGGGCCTCTGGAAAAGCAAGGAGCTGCAAGGGGAGGGGGGAATTGGTGAAGATCACCTTCCTTCCATTCCACTGGCGGGATCTTCCACTGGATCTCATCTGTGAATAGGAGATTGCCTTCTCTCTCTTTCTTTCTTTCTTTCTTTCTTTCTTTCTTTTATCTACAATATTTATATACCGCTCCACATCAGAAGATTTCGGAGCGCTGAACAACATGATAAAAGAATAAAACAACAGGTTAAAAGAGTTAAAATATTACCCCCCCCAAAAAAGATAAACCCCAACAAGGTGGAATTTAACAAACCACGGCTGGTCATGCAAGGAAGGCCTCTTGAAATAACAATGTCTTCAGGAGGTGCAGGAAGGAACACAATGTTGGCCCCTGCCTGACCTCCAAAGGCAGGGAATTCCACAGGAAGGGGGCTACCACACTGAAGGCTCTTTTCCTGGTGGACTCCAACCGGGCCATGGGTCCATGCGGAACCACCAGGAACATGACCTCCGATGACCTCAGTGACCGGGCAGGTTGGTAAGGAAGGAGGCGCTCTCGGGTATCCTGGTCCCAAGTGGTTTAGGGCTTTGTACACTAGTACTAATACCTTAAACCTGGCCTGGTAGCAAATAGGCAGCCAGTGCAGTTCCCTCAGCAAAGGAGTTACACGCTGAAAAGGGGGAGTTCCCAACAACAGCCGTGCGGCTGCATTCTGCACTAGCTCCAGCTTCCGGACCAGCCTTAAGGGCAGCCCCACATAGAGCGCATTGCAGTAATCCAGTCTTGAGGTTGCTAATGCCTGTACCACTGTGGCCGAGCTATCCCTGTCCAGGAGAGGCTGTAACTGGCGAACCAGCCAAAGCTGGTAAAAGGCACTCCGAGCCACTGAGACCACTTGGGTCTCCAGTGACAATGATGGGTCTAGGAGTACCCCCAGACTATGGACCTGATCTTTCAGAGGGACTGCAACCCCATTCTGAACAGGCAATGAGCCTTTCTGTCAGACCTGGGAACCACTCACCCACAGGGCTTCTGTCTTGCCAGGATTCAGCTTCAGTTTATTGGCCCTCATCCAGCCCATTACTGAGTCTAGGCACTGATTCAGGACTTGCATAGCCCCTCCTGATACAGATGTCACTGGAAGATAGAGCTGCATGTCATCAGCATATGGATGGCATTTAGCTCCAAATCCCCTAATGACTGCTTCCAGCAGCTTCATATAGATGTTAAACAACATTGGGGACAAGATGGTACCCTGTGGCACCCCATAGCTCAATTGCCAAGGGGCTGAGGAATAGTCACCCAACGTTACTGTCTGAAATTGGCCCCATAGGTAGGACCGAAACCACTGTAGCGCAGTGCCTCCAATACCCATTCCACAGAGTCAATCCAGGAGGATACCATGGTCAATGGTATCAAAAGCCAGTGAGAGATCAAGCAGAATTAACAGGGTTGCACTCCCCCTGTCCCTTTCTCGATAAAGGTCATCCATCCATCAGGGCGACCAAGGCTGATACCGGTGGGTCCAGTGTGGGCTTCTTCAGGAGTGGCTGCACTACTGCCTCCTTAAGGACAGCAGGGACCACCCCTTCCCGTAGGGAAGCATCACTCCCTGGACCCACCCAGTCATACCCCTTCAGCTAGCTTTTATTAGCCAGGAGGGACAGGGATCAAGAGGGCATGTGGTCGGTTGCATTATTGCAAGCATCTTGTCCGCATCATCAGGCCGTAACAACTGGAACTTACCCCACAAAATCAGGCAGATGGTGGCATCAGACACCTCAACTGGTACTGCACTAACAACAGCATCAAGGTTGCTGCGGAGACAAGCGATTTTGTCCTCAAAATGCGATGCAAAAAGGTCACAGCAGGTCCTCAACGGGGCCAGGGCCCCATTTACTGGGGAAGATGTTAACAACCGCCGGACTACCTGGAAGAGCTCCGCTGGACGGCTACTTGAGGACACAATGGAGGCAGCAAAGTAAACCTGCTTTGCTGCCCACACTGCCACTCAGTAGGCACGATTATGCATTCTAGAGCATGCTCAGTCGTCTTCACTTCGAGTCTTGCGCCATTTGTGCTCTAGCCGACGTCCAGCCTGTTTCTTTGATCGCAGCTCCCCAGTATACCAGGGAGCAGAACAGGCTCCACAGTGCTGGAGAGGGCACTCGGGTGCAATCAAGTCGATGGCCCTCCGCATCTCACTGTTCCACAGTGAGGCTAGGGCCTCAGCTGGATCACCAGCTCTCTCCACTGGAAAATCCCCAAGAGCATTCAGAAATCCATTGGATTCCATCAGTCTCCTGGGGCGGACCATCCGAATAGGTCCCCCACCCCCTCAGGAGGAGAGTAATACCGTAAGTTCAAATCTCACCAAGAAATGGGCTGACTATGACAATGGGGTTACTTGGAGCCCCCCAATCTTCAGACTACCCATCTCACAAGTTGGAGCAAAAACCAAATCAAGGGTGTGCCCTGCTTCATGTGTTGGGTCGATGACATACTGAGACAGCCCCATGGTTGTCATGGAGGCCATGAAGTCCTGAGCTGGAACTCCGGAGACAGCCTCAGCATGGAAGTTGAAGTCACCCAGAACCACCGTCCTGGGTTCCTTCACCACCACACTTGTGACTGCCTCCGCCAGCTCAGTCAGGGAGGATGCTGGGCAGCAGGGTGGGCAGTACACCAGCAGCATCCCCAATCTGTCTCTATGGCCCAACAGCAGGTGCAGCCCCTCAAGGCCTGCTCCAAGGTGGAGCGGTTTCCTGGTGATAGAGATGGAGGTTCTCTGAACCATAGCGACTCCCACCCCCGCCCCTCCAACCTATGTTGGTGCTGCACTGAGTACCCAGGTGGGCAGAGCTGAGTCAGGTTGACTCCACCCAGCTCACCCATCCAAGCTGCAGTAATACTTGCCAGGTTGACCCTCTTGTCCATGATCAAATCGTGAATGAGTGCAGTTTTATTGCAGACCGATCTGGTGTTAAATAGCAGCACCGCAAGACAGGAGGGCACAGTGGAAGAACTACCATCTACATGAGAGCTAGAGGAGGGGGGCAGAAGGTGAACAGTGTATAAACACCTGTGACCCATTCTACTTTGATATCCCAACCCTCTCCTCCTGCCGTATCTCCTTCTGCCCCAAGTCACTGGAATAGTGGTGCCCCCTCCATGGGTCCCTGTATCAGAGTCTCCTAGGCACATCCTTACCACCGTAAAAATACCTACACACTCTCAACAGCCACCCACCATTCAAATATACAATCAACCATTCAACACATACACTCCACTCATCCAACAATCACTCCCAACCAAACTAACACAGTCACAGTTGTAATTTGTGGTCGTAACCAGCCACTGGTCACAGTTAGGACATCAGGCTTGTTAATCAACCAGTCTTTGATTAATCTTTGATTAATCTTTGATTCACATATGCTTAGTTAGGATCCAAGCTACAGAATGGTAGGGTCCCAAAGGCCATAAAGAACAATCCCCTGTTGAAAAGCTGGGCCATGCCCAAAATGGGCCTCTGCAAATCAACTTGCATAATGCAGATCATAGTATGCTATAAGCTGAATGCAAATAAGCTGTAGTCAGGTTCTTGCATACCAAAAAACTATGGATGATCGAAGCAAGTGAATCTATCTACATGCTGCAGAGAAAGCAAACAAAATCCAGGTGCCACCAGTCAAAACTACGTCTGATCAAAACCTTAGAAGGGAAAAACCCATAAAATCTTGAGAGGGAACCTGACCTGAGACACTAGAAATAAAATGAGACATACTTCTTAAATGTATCCAGCACTATTTTGTAATCCCATGAGGTTCTTTGTTCCCTCAACTGTTCATGGGAGACTATTCAAGAATTTTAATATTCTTAATTTTTCAAAACAAAACACCTAGCTTTCCAATCTAGAACGTGTTAATGGCCTCTTTGTAGCCATTAGTTCTTATACCCAGACTAGTTTCAAACCATAACTGTTTTCCCCCCTTAGTTTTTGAATTGACTGAGTGGTTCAAGTCAAAATACATTCACAAAGCAGTGAGACCTTTTCCATCATGCCACTCAGTTTTAAAATTACCTAAATGTGGCATTAATTATTCTTACCTTCCTTATACTTGACTTCTGAAGTCAATAATGACCTTCAAACATTTTTCCCCAGATAGTTAATGACCATCCAGTTTTAAACCTATGGCCTTCCACTCCTCCAGTAATTAATAAAGCACCAGGACATCTTTGTCATTACTCCTTAAGGAAATGCCCTGTACATCTTTCCCCGAACAGAAGAAAAGCGAAGCAATGAAATAGGCAAATGTCTAATATATTTCAATGGGGATGCTGGTGATCATAGTCAATGTTTTGATGGTATTTTCCCCCATATATTTTAGGGGGCAGCGCAGGGGTACTGTGAAAGCCTATATGCCCATAACTACTGTGATTATGCCTGTTGAATGTATCTCTGTCTAAAAGTCTTGTTTTGCTAAAAATCTGATTGTTATCTCTGCAGAACTTTACTACTTATGGAGGGGTCTCTTAAACCCAAATATCTATTAAACAGAAGCTGTATGAGTGATCTTGTGTGTGTGCGCGCGAGCACGCATGCATTTACATACACGCACACTCACACTATTTGGATGTTGAAATGAATCAAAATAGGTTATACCACCATCCTGTTTGCTGTCCACTAGAGGACAGCACTGCTTCTGTATCTGAAATTATAAAGTGCAAAATACCTTGATCACTTACAAGTAAAAGTAAAATCGCATTATGAGTTAATTCCTTAAGTGGAATGCATTTCACATATGTAAAACAATTTTATTTTTCTTTAAACCTCTATGGAATATTTGTGCAAAACAAACATTTTTAACTCCCATATTCAGTTATACAAATTGAAATTTATAGCTGCTCCTACTAGATGGAAAGTAACAATTCTTTTAATCTAGTTGACCCTTTTTAGATACTGAAAATTCAGCAAATTTTTAGATACTGAAAATTCAGGGAAGCCAATGCTTTTTAATGGGGGAAAAAAACTCACAATAACATAAATGATATATTAAAAAGCCAAGTTAATATAAAATGATTGATATATACCGAATAGTGTTTTCAGTGTTCTTAAGTACTATTAGAACAAAACAATGGAAATATGGCCCCCATGTGTGTTTATGCTTAGATTATACATGTGGTTTTCTTGCCCATTTTGGGATCTCACTAGATTTCAATGGAAGGAACCACTCCATAAATAGAGATATGAATGGGTCCACATCCTTTACTGCAATTGTTGGGGGAACTCTGAATGCTCTGAATTAATTGTTGAATCATGGCAACTATCTTTTTAGGTTAAAACAAAGCTACATTGATACCTTGGTATTTGTATGTTATGACACCTGAATTTGGCAACAGAGCACAGGGATGGGTTGTGGGATGTTACAGGGAGAATTAGTAGACTTTGCTTCCAGTGGCTTCTAGTTTGGGAGTACAGCTGTGGAAAAATAGGATTAAAAACAGCCAGGAGGAGGGAGACTTCAAAGGGAGAATCCATTGGAGAATGAAGCCCCCCACTCACCGATTTCCCCCTGCAAATAACTCTCCCATCGCCATTCATTAACATTATAAGAGAAACTTGGGGTTAGAAAATCCTTGTTTAACTTTTAACATGTAATTAGATTCTAAAAGTACTTTTTGTTAACATTCCATATGTTTTATGTCATATGACAAATATTCGATCACTTTGAGAACCATATCAAATAACTTTGAATTGCTTTGTGCTACGTTCATTATAGGTTTACAGCACTTATAGGGTATTGATTGTTATCGATTCTTTATGTCTTTGCTCTAATATGATACAAATCATATGTTGTAGCCTTTCACTCTGATATTTGGGATTAGGAGACTAATTCACAGCAAATTTCTTATGTACATTCATTGTGCAACTTCATTACACATTTGTCAACTTTGGGCTAATTATTTTTGTACAGCTAGGGCTGGGCATTGCATCTTGTGATCGTCTTTCTTACTAATAGGATTCTATCTGCTTCAGCAGGCAGTAATTGAAGGCTTTATGTACAGAAGGAAAAAAAAGTTTTAGCGAATGGGCCATTATAAGAGCTTTTGGTGACTAGCAGATCTGAAAAGAAGAGAAAATTGAACTTAAAGCAGAAGAACTAGGAACCAGACTAATAAAAAGAGAGAACATGGTGTAGTATTAGTTGAAATAAGGGTTACAAATATTTTATTGTAAACAAGTCTGTTCTGTATGTGAATAATCTGTTGGAGGCTCAGGTTTTTCAAATGTTAATTTTAATGAAGACTGGACTTTTTATTGCAAAAGGTCAGAATTCAAGGGCACCTTATAAATCTTTATAATCTACATTTTGAGAACAAAGAAAGCACTTGGAATAGTAGCAATGACTTAAAAAGTCAGCAGTTGTGATCAATACTGTGCTTGCTTTAGGCTGCTAGATTTAACAGGAAAGGACCATATCTAACTAGACATTGCTTCATGGCATGGATTGGGGAGAAAGCTTGAGTGCATGTATGCTTATGGATTTTATTTTACATGAAGTCTATCTAAACATTTCTGAAAATACAAAGGTTGCTTTTTCAGAGTTCAAGATTTTGTAGCTGTTGAAACATGATACATTCACCTGTCATTTCAGTATTCTTTTCAAAGTAAAAGAAAAACATAATTTATGTGCCATTATATCTAGAACATCATTGTACAAGTGAATAGTAGTAGTGGGGAAAGACTGGAAAGAAAATATCTGCCTTCTATGTTCCCTGGAGTATAATTCTTATATACAATTATATAATTGTATATAATTACTTGTATATTGTATATCATTCTACAGATAATTGTATAAGAATGTGTATAAGGAAAATGTTATATATATGTTATGAATTTCACCCACATTATACCTGTATACACTGCCAAAATAGGGAATAACTTAATTTCCAGAGGGGTCACTGTTAGTCTGTTACAGCAAAATAACAAAGAGCCTTGTGGCATCTTAAAAACTAGCAAATTTATTCTAGCATAAGCTTTCATGAACACTGTCCACTTCATCAGAAATGTTCCCCCATTTCATGCTCCCAGGACACTCTGTCAATGTCCTTAAGGTGTCCATTCTTCAACAATGAAATTTCAAAGACAGATATCCACCTGAATTTGCTGAAATTTAGTTTATCAAGAGATCATATTCTCTTTCCTGTGGTTTGAATAAGGACAAAGGTTTTTTAAAATCACACTACATATGTTAATGGGCTCAGGATTGCAATTATATCTGTGTTAATCACTCAGAAACGTTTTGTGAATGGCAACTGTTCAGGTTATTATCACTGTCTGTACTTCCTGCATTTCAGTTTCCTCTGACAACACAGTTTATACACACACCCACACACACACACACACACACACACCCCTTGTGTGTTTGGAATTAGGAATGCGTATTTGGTATTTGGAATTAGCACTTCGTGCATCTGATGAAGTGGACAGTGTCCATGAAAGCTTGTGCCTAAATAAACTTTTGTTAATCTTTAAGTTGGCACAAGAAATGTTATTTTAGATACTCCGGTGTTACAAATCAGTTTTAACTTATTAGCTTCATATTTATGGAGCACAGCACTTAAATTAAGAAGAATTAATCTAATGAGGAATAAATGTATGGAGTGACTGTAGTTGTGTTTTGGACCCACTTTTGACTACCATTTCAGGTTTTTGTAGTGGGGACAAAAACTTAAAGGTGGGTCAAAAGCCATGGCAAAGTTCAAAAAGATGTTCTTTGCTGTATTCAAGATTAAATATCAAAACAGAAATGGCCTTTAGGTGCTTACTTTTAACTTCTGCTTACTTTTCACCTTCATAAGTAAAGAAAGAGGTGCTTTTGGAGAGTTTATATATGGTCTGAAATATGGGAAGCATGCTCCTCTGCCCTCCCTAAATGGTGTCCCTGGCTTTTGGCCAGAAGCTGGACTAATTGAGTTTTTAGCTATCTTCTAGCTTTGTAGTGATTGAGTTTTATTTGCAATAGCCATGTTTGGATGGAATCCTAAACTATGGTTTAATATTACATGAACGAATATTGGGCTCATGTACGCCCCTCTTCTCCTCTGGCATGGCCGCAAGGAGATTGAAAGCTTTTGCGTCTATTCTCATTTAATGCATCTGAACCCTAACCATGGTTCATCTTAACTAAGGTTTACTGAAACAAGCCAGCCTTCATTAAACACAGTTTGAAGTTGGCTTGTTGCAGTAAACCATAGTTAAGACTAAACACTGTTTGTCCAGATTTAGACATCACACTAAATTACAGTTAATTCAAAATGGAAGCTAAAATTTCTGATCTTCTTGAGACTGTACCAGAGAAGTGAATAGTGGGGGAGAGTATTAGTCTGAGGTTCATTAAGTAGCAGTAAACTCTGGTTTATTTGCAAACGTAGCTACTGTATGCTTTGATTAGCAAATTATTTAAGTGGCTGCATTTCCATGTTTGTTCTCCTAAGTAGACCATCATCTTCTTAAAGCCCTTACATTCCACATTTAGTGGCTGTTCTGCTAATGGGCAGTTTTCTGTTTTTCATAGTAGGAACTCCACTGACTACCTGGGAAAATGATGTAGCAATAGGTGCTGCCCTGGTTGTTATTATCTATATGTTCATGAGATCACAGCCGTATCTGATCAAACCAAAGACCAGTCTAGTCCAGCATTCTGTTCCCACAGTGGCCAATGCCATATGCAGGACATGAGCACAACAGCACCCTTCTCCTCATGTTCCCCAGCATACCATGCCATTACTGGAGGTAATATATAGCCATCATGACTAGTAGCCATTGATAGTCTTAGAACCAGAGGAGGTAGGTAGCATTTGCTGTACAGAAGATTCACTTTTGTTGATGAGAAAGCATGGCTTTTTTTGATCAGTCATTCTAAGTGTATTATCCCAAATAATAGTTAAATAAATAAACATTAATTATTTAAATAAATGTAGCTTTGCTGCTTCAATATTTAAAGCTTCTGAATTATAGATATTAATGATATACTGACCATCACACTTGTCACAGAAACTAAGGCTTCCTATTCAGAGAGGCATACTACCTCTAAACCAAACATTATTTCCTAAGTAGCACAGTAAACTAAACTTAAAACTACAAGTGATTATAGCAGTTCATTTACACAAGAGTCTGCCCTAATCACATATGAAGGGGAAGGTGGGGCCTCAGATTTGATTGTGCAAGTGGTGTGCAGGGGTGGGGACACTAATCCTTCCCTGTCCACAGCCTAAGTCTCTGAAGTCTATCTCCCCTGGCTCTTTCTCCCTCAGCCAAGCTTTGATATCTGGGTGTGGCTGGGGGAAAGTGCCCAAAGGGAGATAGTTGTTGTTGTTGTTCAGTCGTTCAGTCGTGTCCGACTCTTCGTGACCCCATGGACCATAGCACGCCAGGCCTTCCTGTCCTGCGCTCTCTCCCGGAGTGTGCTCAAGTTCATATTCATTGCATCCGTGATGCTACCTAGTCATCTCATCCTCTGCCGTCCCCTTCTCCTTTTGCCTTCAGTCTTTCCCAGCATCAGGGTCTTTTCCAGGGAGTTTTCTCTTCGCATTAGGTGGCCAAAATATTGGAGCTTCACCTTCAGTATCTGTCCTTCCAATGAGCACTCAGGGTTGATTTCCTTTAGGATGGACTGATTTGACCTCCTTGCAGTCCAGGGGACTCGTAAGAGTCTTCTCCAGCACCACAATTCGAAAGCATCAATTCTTCGGCGCTCAGCCTTCCTTATAGTCCAGCTCTCACAGCCATACATTACTACTGGGAAAACCATAGCTTTGATTAGACGGACCTTGGTCGGCAAGGTGATGTCTCTGCTTCTTACTATGCTGTCTAGGTTGGCCATAGCTTTCCTCCCAAGGAGCAAGCGTCTTTTAATTTCATGGCTACAGTCACCGTCTGCGGTGATCTTGGAGCCCAAGAAAGTAAAATCTGTCACTGCTTCCATTTCTTCCCCTTCTATATGCCAGGAAGTGATGGGGCCAGATGCCATGATCTTCGTTTTTTTAATGTTGAGTTTCAAACCAGCTTTTGCACTCTCCTCTTTCACCCTCAACAAGAGGCTCTTGAGATCCTCTTCGCTTTCTGCCATTAGGGTGGTATCGTCTGCATATCGGAGATAGTATGGGGAGGTAAAATGGGCAGGCATTGTGAGGATTCAGCTGCCCTCATTCAAATGCCCTTTTTGTAGAATAAAAATCCCAAATCCTTTCCCCACCCCATTTTTTATGTGATTGGACCAGACCTGGGCATGCTTCCAGAAGGAGGGCTCCTGGCAATACCCACTAGAAGGCATTGTGCAGCTATTCAGCCTTTTTTTCCCTTAACAGATTTTCTGCAGTAAAAACCTACAACAGGAGAAGTGATGGGAAAATGCTGGAGGGTTTTGAGTGGAATACATGGACTCCCCGTAAAATTCATTGAATGAGGCAGGGCAACAGCATGATAGAATCCTCATCTAGAAGCATAGTGGGTTTAAAGAAATGAGTTTGCGACTGTCCAGTATAGTTTCAGTATCAATTTACCATGCCACTAGTCCATAATAATTTCCGACCACATTTGCTTTCCATTTTAAATAGATTTTTCTTTAACGGTGAAGTGTCATGCAAGATTCTACTAATCATCTGATTTCAGTAAGTGTTTCCAACATTAGTTCCCCTTAGACACAAAAGCAACATTAATCCCTGCTACATGGGAAGTTACAATTTAGTCTTAAAACAGATTTTACTGATTCCTTATTAGCTGACAGACGACTCATTCAAAAGGGGGATTCTGAGGTACTCATTTCAAACAAAATTTCCTTACCTAATTGCTTAAGTGACACACAAAGATATCCGGCTAGAATTGACCCCCATTGTGCCTTTGGGCTATGTTTGCTTTTATAATAACATTGACTTTATATCACTTGCAGTTTAGATAAGAACATGAGTAAGATGGGCCTTGAGGCTATGAAAAACCATGGGAGCTCCAGCACTAGAGCTTTTATTGTGTGAATTCAGGGATAATCTGCTTCTGTAGTCCCAAGACACAAGAGTTAAATAAATAAAGAGACTAATAAGACTATTGTTTACATAATTATTACCCTTTCCAAACTGATGGGAGAAAAATAGATTTTAACATCTTGGTAAAAATACTAAATGGGACTTGTTGGTATTCCTTTGAAGCATTTGATAGGGATTTGTTTTTGTGGGAATTGTATATATAATCTAAATAAAATACATATATTGACCTGTGAAGAGTGACATTTAAGAATGACTTATGTTTCCTAAATTAGTGTAATGTGTTACAAGATTTTGAAGTTGATATGCTTAATTTAAAAAAAAGAAATTACTTTTCATTTAAAGAGAATCTGCTTCCTGCTGAAGAGGCTAATATTTTAATTAAGTCTAGAGTGAAGCTTTTTGAGTGTCTGCTGATAAACTCCCTCTTTTATGTTGATGGTAATTAAACAGATCCCTAAGGAGCCCAGGAGGCGCTGTGCAAGGCCCATGCTAATTGTCAGACATGAGACACTGACCAGTTGGTTTGCTCTTGAATAGCTGATGGCGTGCTGTCAGCACAGCAGTTTTATTTTTATGTATTGTGAGCCGTTGTCAGGACTAACTGGGTCCTATTGTGGCTGGAGATGTTGCGCAAATTGAGGCAGATGGCTCTGATTCAGACACGTGTCATTCAGAAAGGGGAGAGGGAATTGGCCCTGCAAAGCGGGGTCATGGAGGGTCGCAGACCTGCTCTACACTTGTTAGTGTTTTCAAAAGCCCATGTGCAGCAACTTTGTTGTGTTCCGGGTTCTTTTCTTTTTTTCTTTTTTAAATGGGGGGTGGTATGCTTTGTGGAACATGGAAGGGTAGGCTGTTGCCATCCCTTTCCTTCCTGTCTCTGGGGCCAGGCTGTGCATGTAGAATGAATTAACAGGATTGACAGAAGTTCATTGTGCCTAAAATGGCTTTTCAGTCAATTGCAGTGCTTAAAAGACTAGTTTTGCTTTTAATTCCATGTAACGAGCAGGTTTTTCATGTCTTGGAATTTAGTAATAGAGGATTAGATCTCAAGTTTCCTTTCATTGTATAAAGTTGTTAAAAGTGTATTTAATGTTCAGATAATTAAAAAGGAAGATTTGTTAATTTAGGAAGCGTGTCTCTTTGTGTGTGAGGGTGTGTATTGGGAGGGCAACTTCCTATTGACCTGTGTATTACTAACTTTGGAAATATATATATACGTCAACAAAACTTAAGCTCTTTACTTTTTGATGTAGTTAATAGGATTACCTTATGAATGCAACTAACCCTAAATCATCTGTGTTCTCTTAGAAACTCTGTTGGCTTTCAGACAAAGTTCAAATGCTTACTATACCAAATTTCAGACTGTGAATCTGACTGCCTTCCTTTTTCAGCATGTCTTGAGTTTTCATACTTTTCGTATATTTAGATTGTAGCATTTTTAAAATATTGTATTATAGTACGTCAATGTTTTGGAAAAGCATTCCTGTTACAGGGATGTCTAGTGATACTTAAACTCATTCAACTTTTAAGGAAATGTGGCATTTGGTTTTGGTGTCTTATAAAGGTGTTCACAGATTCTGTTTTCATCCTCTAGGTTTGCAGCTAAAACTGTGCATAGTGGGTCACTTATACTAGTCACAGTGGAGCTGGAGGAAGGGTCTACAGCACAGCTCATCATAAACACTGAGAAAACTGTGATTGGCTCTATTCTACTGCGGGAGCTGAAGCCTGTCCTGTCCCAGGGGTAACTTGCTTACATCTGGACTTCAGAATCTGGCACACAACAAAAGTGCCTGGCATCCACTACTGCTGCCTTTCATTTATAATAATAGCCTTTCCATCTGGCAGTGGGGGAAGAATACACTCTTGACATTCTTGTCTCCTGTTTTAGAATGCTATAGTATGCATCTACCATGCAAGCAAGTACTTTGCATCTTTCCCCCCTGCTTTCTAACCAAAGAAACATGTATTTTACTATCAGCTAAATTCTTAAATGTTTTTTTATAGGGAGGTTTCCTTAGCCTGATTCTCTGCTCTGTTTTCATCACAATTTTTCTGTTTTGTTTTCTGTCCATGAAAGCAGGAAAAGACTTAGGAATAAGATACTGGGGAAAATAAGCTTAATCAGAACAATAAAATCAAATTGGAGAAAATCAGTATGAAGAACTACATCATGCAGGTTCACTGTGTTGGTTGGGGGAGGGGCAAGTTGAGAGAGGTAAAATTTTGCAGTGTTCATTTTCCAGTGACTATCTGCTTCTGTACTTGAGTATATATTTGTATCTTATTGTTCACCACCGCTGCCATAGCTTTCATTTTCTAAAAACTGAGATTCTAATAAAGTCATGTTGTCATAAATACGCTTTTTTTCTTTTTAATTACAAAGTGCTTTTAAAAAATAAAATATTCCAACTTGGTATTCCTTGAGAACGCCAGTGTTTTATAAAGCACCGTATGCTTTATTTGGGGGGAGGGGAAATAATGCCAAGAATCATTTATACTCTGCCCTTCAAGTGTTCTTTCTCTTAAAATGTAGTTACATTTTAGTATATAATTAAGTAAAAATGTAATGCTACTGTATAGTTAGGACTGAATTTTTACTTTTCATGGACACTCGGATGTTGCCATCAATTTCATTAGCTAAGTTAATACTGTCTTAGTTCTGACTGCTGGAACATTTGCAAATCTACCCAAGACTTTAACTTGGACTGTACAGGTGTAAATCCTGGGTGTTTTGTTGTGCAGTTTGAAGATGGGAAATGTATACATTCTGTCCAGTCCAAGACTTCCTTGATTACCGAGCCAGTTATCACTTGCTGATAGATTTTAGCTTTATGTAGGAGCTTCTGTGTTCTGGAGAAGAAGTCAAAGTGCTGTGGCACCTTAAAGAGAAAAGAGGAAAATCCAACATCACTGCTCATGCAATAGGACTTCCCCATTCTCTCCTCACCCTTGTGCCCCCCCCCATCTGCTCTGGGGTGTCATCCAACTCTTTGGAGCTAATTTTGAGGGTGTTCAGGGGGCTGCAGGAGGAGAACCACCTCTTCCCATTCTGCTGATTGAAGCCGTTTCGGCAGTATTCTAACTGGATTACTATCCCTATTGGTTTATTGTAGTCAATAGCTTCCATAGTCAATAGTCTATTTCATCCAATACATAAAGTAGATTTGTGTGTCCACAAATTTAAATACTGCTTAGGGAGAAAAATTGTTGCTTTATTAATGGTAGCAGACTGCACTGTGATCACTACAGCACTAAAGGACAAGTACTGTGCATAGTCAAAATGGAGACCACGTAGCTTTTATTATTCCTTATTCAAATACTATTAAAATTTTAATACATTCTAATTCTGCAATCTGCTGTTTCAGCAGTCTTACATTTGTTCAGTTCAGCTTGTGTGGCATTGGTCAGAATGGGTTTCTGCATGTTGCCATTTTAATAGGTTGTAACCAGTTGGTGTCCCTCCACTGACAGAATGCTCTTTGATCCAGTAGAGGCATCCACCAGTGGAATGAGGGAGAAGGGTAATTGCTGAGAATTGCCTCATTCTGCTGACTGCAGCCTCCATGGGAACAAAGAGCATTCTGTGGAGGCTTCTGTTAGCACAAGGCAATGCATCAAAGCACCTGGACGTCTTGATTGGTAGGGGCAGTATCATATGCCACCCCCTTCAGGCTTCTCTGTTCCTTCAGAGCTTAGCTGCAGTCCTCACAGCTAGGGAAAATGGGTTATTGTGAGCTGTGGTAACGCAAAGTATTTCGAGGTGATTTGGGCTTGAGTAATAGGGTTCTACCATAAAGACAGCCTTAAAATCCTTTTAAAAGGTAATTCAGATCCATTAGCTTTAGAAAAGACACATGTGCACACAAACAGATGGATCAACACAGCTCCTGGCATTTTTGCACTCTCCTTGGGGGCATGTGTATTGGGATTGTCACAGTGAACGCCTGTACGTCAACCTTTACCAGTACACCATCGTCCATCAGCGGAGTGACACCATTTGGGTACAACCCAATGTGTCACCATTCATTTCCCTATACTGCAGGGGTAGGCAGCACACATCCCACAGGCTGCATGCAGTCCCTACTTCCCCCAGAAACTGGGGGGAAATAATTACCAAAAAATTGTGTCTGTAGTGCTACGGAGTGCCCAAAGGGTCAAATGTATCTTGTTTACAAGTTAAATTTGAGCTTTTTTGTGCTCTGATGCCTGGGGGGCGGGGTCTGAGGGAGCGAAAGAACCCCCCCCCCAATCTCCCAAAGTTGCCCCCCAGCTATACTGGGACTGCTGCATTTGGCCAGTGTAAACTATTCAAGGTTACTCTTGGCAAGTGATGACATATGACAATCATGGACATACATGAGAATGAATAGTTGATATTATGGCTGATATTATTGGATTCAGTAATAGCCTCACCAAACATGCAAAGCCTTGTGCAGAAGCTGGAGACATGGAGGTTAGCAAAGGGGTCAGTAGGTTTCCAATAAAAAGAATATTTTATGTGCCCAACAGTTGTACTGCGGTGTCCAGAAACACAACAACACACGTCTGGCCCTCTGGGGTCACCAGACGGCCATGTTCTCTTTCCCAGGTCACCAAGTGGTTCCTGCTTCCCTCCCTGCTTCCACCCCACCCCACCCCCAGATTGTTTGGTGGTTTCCTGGATTTTGTGCAGGTTTCCCCCATTCTAAAAGGTTGAAATGCCTCTCCTAAGGCTTTGTTGCTGACAGTAAGAGCGTTAAGCTAAAATATGCTGGTATGTTCCCCGTGCTCCTTTTGCCTTCCAGAAGCAAAATGCCAGAGAATAAGGTCTGAGAAGGGTCTTTTTTCCTCTATAGCATGGCTCCCATTTGAAAAGTGCTTCTCTGGGATCAGCATCTATGTTACCTCTAACCAATAAATATACCAAACATGCTGGCCACCTGGATTATGTGCAGCTGTACACCATCCTTAGGGCCCCTCATGTTAGTATGGGATGTACCTACATGATCAGTACTTTTACACATTACCAGTGTAATGTGGGACCTGACGACAGGGAAGTGAATTTTATCACACCACAGAAGTAATGTGCACATTCGTCTGAATACAGCAGCTTTTCTGGAATCTGTATGAAGAGTAGAGATAGTATGAAATTCAAGAGATTTTCATACACGCAGCCATTGTCTCCACGCTACCTTATCTTCTGATTGGTTTGCAATCTGTTACCACTCCAGACACTCAATCTCTGTAACTTTTTCTACAGCATGAACAACACACACTCGGCATATTCTGAAAATCCAGCCATAACATCCCACCTGGGGATAGGTGAGCTTCGCTAAAAGAAGAAGTCGATAGCAAACAGATACTAGTATTCATATATTTATTATGTACAACATCTATATACTGCTCCACATCTGAACAGATTCCAGAGGAGTGAACAATGGAATATAAAAAGAATAAAACACCATATTAAAACGTTTGTTTTTAAACAATACCAGTAAAAATGGTGGCTGGTCAATCAAGGAAGGCTTCTTAAAAATGTTTTCAGGAGGCACCAAAAACAACACAATGTTGGTGCTTTCCTGACCTCCAGAGGCAGGGAGTTCCATAGAAAGGGGGCCACCACACTGAAGGCCCTTCTCCGGGTGGACTCCAGTAGGGCCATAGGGCCATGTGGAACCACCAGGTGCATGCCATCTGATGACCTCAGTGACCTGGCAGGTTTATAAGGGAGAAGGTGTGCTCTCAAGTATATATTATGTTGAGCCAAGAAAATAAAACCCTAGGAAAAATAATGTTAATTATGATCCAGTCAGAATCACTTATAAAGAGGCTACACATTCCATGATGGTTTCACCTGAAAGCCATTGGGTCACTGATGATGCTTTAGGAAAGCCATGTCAATTTGAAGACCATGGCAAACTTGCATAGTTGCTTAGCAGTGCCTAGAGTTTTATTTATTACTGAGGATCTCCCAACCCTCTAGATCAGATTTGGGGGGGCATGCAGGACTGCAGGGAGAGTGAGGAATCGACTAAAATTGCCACCTCTTCCATTCCACCACCAGGATTCCCCCACTGGGTCACATGCCTGCCATGGATGGAGGGAGCCCTGCCATCTTCAGGAGCCTGGGTCACAACCCATTATTTATATTTGATAATTGCTTCATAATATGTGCTCTCTAGGTGACATACAATTAAGATTAAAACAAGATTAAAACTTAACTTCAATAATACAATTAAATGCAGCACTAAAATTTACTGCCAGTACAGAGAAAATATGTAGTTGAATGAGTTGAGGAGCCACGAGTAGTTTGCTCTCCAACTTAAAGGGGGGAATGCAGTAAATTCAAATACAAGGATACCATTTCTTTACATCATTCAAGTATACATCAAGCATTATACTTCATATATACACACTGAAATAGTAATATCCTGAAGTACCACAAAATTAGGGCATCTATTATTAATCCCATTCTTCTGGAGAACTTTATCTTGGGATTTGGGGTCCAAATCCACTTAAATGCTGATATCCTCATTATGAGAACATCTGCCACAGTTTAATCTGAGCTTTTCTTCCATGTGTCAGTTCAGATAAAATGTGTTAATTAGGGCAAATGTTTCCAGCTTTAGATATCTGAGTATTAAAATATTGATATTTTTAATGTGTTCGTTTACAATTCAAGTCTTCATTGTGTTTACTGGGTAGACTACACATTAGTAAATATTACTATTTCAATGTATATGGCATAATTTCTTAAGCAAAACAAGACTCATTCCTGCCCACAGGAAATCTGGAGTTAAAGAAACTGGCAGAATGTCCCTGAGATTAAAGAATCTGCCATTTAGATGAATCTCACTGAATTCCAGCTAAGAGAATATGAATGTGTTCCTCCAGAAGTAAATGGTGCCATATTTGGAGAGCTGAGTTAGTAAATCCATCAGAGCTGGAGACTTTTGGCATTCTGGGTGGTGGTGTGGTTGTAAAGTTAGACAACAGGTGGGTTCACACGATCACAGAGGGAAAATAAGCCACAGTGATTTATTTTTCCTCCCCATGCGTGCCGATCACAAGCCACCTAAGAAGCATAATTACCCTTGCCAGGCACAGGTTGTTGTGATGTCCAAACTCAGCAAGGGTGGGTGGCTGGGGTGGTTTACAAATCACTGTAAAACCCATGGCTTGTTCTAGCATTGCTGGGTGTTTTGTAAACCACTCACACCACCCATCCTTGCCAGGTTTGGATGTCACGATGACCTGCACCTGTGTTTAAGTAATTAGGTAGATCTTCAGGGGTGAGTTTGGGAGGCCCCACTATATAAAAGGGTCAGAAACTTTGTGAGTTTGGTCTTCACCATATGGTTGTGGGGAAACATGTCATGCCAGAATCAAAAGACATCTCTGAGGACCTCAGAAAAGTAGTTATTGCTGCTCATCAGTCTAGAAAGGGTTACAAACCCATTTCTGAGGATTTGGGGCTCCACCAATCCACTGTCAGACAGATAGTCCACAAACAGAGATGGTTCAAGCCCACAGTCACTCTACCCAGGAGCGGTTGTCCTACCAAAATATCTCCAAGAACAATCCAGCGCATCATCCAGGAAGTCAAAAAGAACCCCAAAGTAACATCCAGGGAACTGCAGGCCACTCTCGCCTTGGCTAATGTGAGTGTTCATGACTCAACAATCAGAAGAAGACTGAACAAGAATGGTGTTCATAGGAGGATAGCCAAGAAGAAACCTCTGCTCTCTAAAAAGGACATTGCTGCCCATTTGAAATTCTCTGAAGATCACATAGATGATTCCCAAGACTTCTGGAACAATGTTCTCTGGGCAGATGAGTCAAAGGTAGAACGTTTTGGCCTCAATGAGAAACATTTTGTTTGGCGAAAAGCAAACACTGAGTTTGAACAGAAGAACCTCATCCCAACTGTCAAGCATGGTGGTAGGAATGTGATGGCTTTGGCCTGCTTTGCTGCCTCAGGACCTGGACAACTTTCCATCATTGATGCAACCGTGAATTCTGCAGTGTATCAGAAGATACTAGAGCAGAATGTCAGGCTGTCCATCCGTGAGCTGAAGCTGAGCCAAAAGTGGGTCATGCAACAAGACAATGACCCTAAACATACAAGCACATCTACAAAAGAGTGGCTGTGGAAGAAGAAATTTGGTGTTTTAGAATGGCCTAGTCAAAGTCTGGACCTAAATCCCATCGAAATGTTGTAGCAGGACGTGAGGCAAGGTGTTTGTGCAAGGAAGCCCTCAAATGTCACTGAGTTGAAGCAGTTCAGTAAGGAGGAATGGGCCGCAAATCCTCAAAACCAATGTGAGAGACTGGCCAGGAAATGCTTACTTGAAGTCATTGCCAGTCACAGACTCTTAGCCCAACCTACCTCACAGGGTTGTTGTTGTGAGGCTAAAATGGAGAGTAGGAGGATTATGTACGCCACCTTGGGTTCCTCAAAGAGGAAAAAAGGTGGGCTATAAATGTAAATGTAATGAATAAATAAAATTGCTGCTCAAGGGGGTGCCACCAGGTACTGATTCTAAAGGTTCACATACTTTTCACACATGGATGTTGAATGTTGAATCAGTTGTGAAGAAATAAATGTTGAAAAAGCATCATATTTGTGCGTCATTTGTTTAATCAGGTTATTCTTTATCTAGGATTTTGGGGTTAGATTAAGATCTAATATCAATTTGGTTGGAAATATGTGTCGCCAAACACAACATGAATACTCTGTTCCACAGGTGAGTGTGTGTTAATTCTCATGTACTCCCTGCTGCTTCATACAAGGATCTGTAGATTTAGCTGGCATTCGAATAGCAGCACCTATTCTGGTGCTGTCTTCTTTCCAAATCAGGCAGGGATGATGGCACCAGCAGTCCAGTCATCTCCATAAACCCAATTCAGATCAGTGAGGGTCCTCTGTCAGAGGTCATTCAGGCTTCAGGGAGGAGGAAGGTTCCACCAGTCTTGGGTCTTATTATGCTTCCCTGGACCCTTGAGTACACACACCCTTCAAGTGTCCCATGCCTTCCCAAAGGGCAGGCTGCCCCACTGTTTGAGAGCCACTGCGTATACAGGATCTTCCTTTACCTAGCAGGCTGAAGTACAGAAAACCCACAATTTTCAGCTTCTGGAGAATCTCAGCTTCCATTTTTTAAAGCAAGTTTCTAGCTTGAAAATAACCAGTGCCTGGGGATTTTTCAGAATACAGTGGCAGAAGTACTTCTCCACTCTACAGGAAAATCTCAGTGTATTTCTAAGGCTCTGAAACTTAAGGTGCAATCCTATACAAGTTTAAACAGAAAAAAAGGCCTATGACTCCTAGCATGCCCCAGCCAGCCATGCTAGCTGGGGCAAGCTGGGAATTGTAGGCCCTTTTTCTGTCTAAACATAGGACTGCACCCTTAGAGTATTAGCATCAAGTGCCTTGGCACATGTGTGTCCATGAGGTTTAATGTTCAGAACGTTGCTGGACTTCTGCAACTGAGCTTCTGGATTCCACAGAACAAAGAGCCTTTGCTTCACGTTGAAGAAAGAGCTAGCAAAACAATTAAAATATCTCTTACTAGATGAGCAAACACAGCTTGCCCCACTATATTTCCATCAGTTCATTGTCCTGAAGACCCCAAAATACCAGAGGTGACCAAATAAACTCTGAAATTAATCTTTACAGAAATTCTATGAAACCTCACTAACAATCCTCTCTGGATGTGTTAGAAAAAGAAACTCCATAACCGTTGGCTCCTCAGTTACGTAGGAGCCCGAGTGGCGGGAAAAATGTGGGCAGAGCAAAAAGGAGAACCATAATGACGCGCTCATGACTAAAGGCTTGGTAAGCTGATACTGACTGTTTATTGGCTATTGGCAAGAACAATAGAAGTGATAAGGTATAAAAGGCTTTTGCACACGTGTCTCGGGGTCCAGACTGCTCTGCACCCGTTTTGCAAAACGTTCAATAAAATAGTGTTGGATCCACTGCTGCCTGCCTGGCATCCTTTTCTTTTAAACCGAAAGCAAGAACTTTTTATCTGACAATTTGGTGCCGTGACTCGGATCCTGCTTCGGGGAGCGTCCCCTTCGCGCTGAGCCGAGGGGCCACGGAGGAGAAGTGGCCACAGGCGGTTGTTTTACACTGCCTTCTCCTCACGTCAGCGGCGGCGGAGGTGCTTGGGGACCAACGCCAGAGGGAGAGGGAGACGTGATCACTCCTTTTTGGCACCGGCAGTGGATCAATAGGCAGCTGGACGCGGCTGAGGGCGGGACAGAGGAGGCCTCGGGGTAAGTGAAACAGCTTACTTTAGGGGATATTCGCGGGACGGTGGTGTGTTTGTGATTGTGTGAGACGCCTATGGGCGAAGCGAGTGAGGAGCCCCGATCTGCATTTCCCTGTCTCGGCGACGGGCTGGGTCAGAGGAGGGCGAAGCACGAGATTTGTTGAGTGAAATCCCACCGTCATGGGCGGGTCCCAATCCAGGCTCACGGAAGAGTCCCATACTCAAGAGCCCTTGGAGTGTTGTTTGTGCAACTGGTCACATTTTAAGCAGGATTATGGAACTAAGATGACGAAGGATCGACTTGTCCTTCTTTGTGCCCGGGAATGGCCGGTATTAGAACCCAAATGGCCACCCGAGGGGTCTTTTGACCCAACCCTGGTATCTGCTGTGCGCATAATAATAACGCAGAGGGGAAGTTGGGATCAGTTCCCCTATATTGATTCATGGGCAACTTGCGTACCTCTTGGCAGCAGGCCTGCCCCGTGGGTAGTTAAATGTATGTCCTTGGCCCTCCCTGTGATAACTGGAAAAAAACTGACGAGGAAGGGAACACCTAGGGTGGCAGCGACGGCCTGAGGATCCATTGCTTCCTCCTCCATATGGGACTGCTGTCGCGGGGAGACTACGCCCGCCCCAGCCCCCACCCCCCCAAGGGAGCCTGCCCAAGAGTTGCAACCATTAAAAATTCCTGAGATTGGGTCTATGACTGAGTTCGAGGACACTCTCCAAGATCGTTTGGATGCCCTCGAGAAAAATTTCAAAGAGATGAAGGGTGCTTGGGGGCCTCGAACCCAGGAAAAGGTGCCTAATAAAGAGGAGGAAACCAAAGGAGGGCCTAATTAGAATTTACGAAAGGACCCTCAACCACTAATAAAATTGACCTTCCCTATTAGAGAGGTCCCCGATCCTACCGCCCAACATCCACAGGGGACAATGTTTGTTTACGTTCCCTTTACAACATCTGATTTGTACAATTGGAAACAGTTCAATCCTCCCTTTGAAGAGGACCCTGGTCCACTGTTGTCCTTAATGGAAAATGTGAGGCTTACACACAATCCTACCTGGGATGACACACACATGTTGTTAAACACTTGCTTCCTTAGTCAAAAACCAACTATCCTTGCGGGGGCGTGAACTAGATTTAGAGAAGAGAACCCCCAGGCGACTGAGGAGCAAATGGCAGAGGTTTTGCCTATTGGGAGGCCTGACCGGGGAGTGGCCACGGCAGCGCAAAGGCAATTACATGCCGAATACTTTCAGCTTGTTTTAGCGGGCATGAAACAGGCCGCTCGAAGGGCTCCCAATCTGCAAAAGGTCTTGACGTTGAAACAGGACAAAAGCGAGCCCCCCGCCATCTTCCTCCAAAGGCTGAGAGAAGCCTTTGCTAAATATACTGACATCGACCTGAATGACCCAAATAACCTACGAATTCTCACAACGCAGTTTGTAGGAAATAGCTGCCAAGATATTAGAAAGAAGTTACAAAAAGTCGAAGGAGGACTGGCGGCTGATTTGGGAGTCCTGGTTGAGGTAGCCCAGAAGGTCTATGAACGATGAGAGGAGGAAGAAGAAGAAAAAGATAAAAGGCAGGCAAAACTACTTGCTGCTGTTGAGAAACTACTTGCTGTTTCTCAAGCCAGAGAAAGGGACTAAGAAGGGTGGAAAGGGGAACAGAAAAGGGCCTCCCTTAGGAAAGGATCAGTGCGCTTTCTGTAGGAAGATTGGGCATTGGAAGCAAGACTGTGAAGCCCTGAAACAGAAAGAGAAAGAAAGCAGGGGGGAAGAACAAAGAGTGTTGTATGAACAAGAAAGAGATTAGGACAGACTGGGGCCCAGACCCCTCTGGGCCATTTCCGAGGCAAGACGGGACCCCATGGTCAAAATTAAAGTTGGGGGTCGCTCCTATGATGCCCTTGTGGATACAGGGGCTGCCTTGTCCATACTCCCCCTTAACAAGCCACCAACGGGAAGTGGGGGAACTACCACCATAATGGGGGTCGAGGGAAGGGCAACGCGAGTGCCCCTTTCTCGTCCTTTGTTTACTAAAATTGGAAAAACACACCTAGAACACGCGTTTGTCTGTACACCCTCCTGTCCGGTGGCATTGTTAGGGAGGGACTTATTGACTAAGCTCCAAATTGAGATCACTTTCACCCCTGATGGAAGAATGGAAGTACAACTTCCGAAAGCAACAGAGCAGCAACTATCAAATGGCCCTTTTTAAAGCCATGGAGGAACCCACCTCAGAGGCAAATGAAGACTGGTGCTTAATAGAAAACAGAGTCAACCCACTGGTTTGGGCCGGGGTTGGAGGGGCCTCTCGTGCCAAATCGGCAGCACCATACAAAATTCCTCTCAAGGAAGGGGCGAAACCAGTTCATATGAAACAATACCCCCTTTCACGCCAAGGGA
Organism: Heloderma suspectum; assembly: GCF_057233095.1. Taxonomy (NCBI): domain Eukaryota; kingdom Metazoa; phylum Chordata; class Lepidosauria; order Squamata; family Helodermatidae; genus Heloderma; species Heloderma suspectum. The sequence continues at coordinate 46,990,632 of NC_139459.1, forward strand.
AGCTGGGCCTACAACCAGTAATAACGAAGCTCCGAGAGGAAGGCCGACTCATCGAGATAATTTCCCCCTACAACACGTCCATTATTGCTGTGTCGAAAGGGGGGGGGCAAAGGGTTTCGCCTTGTGCAAGACCTCTGCCTCATTAACCAGCAAATCGAGGCCCCCCACCCTGTGGTCCCTAACCCACACACCCTTCTCGTAAGAATTCCAGAAGATCATGCATGGTTTACTGTCATAGACCTAAAAGACGCTTTCTTTAGCATCCCACTCCACCCTGACTCGAGGCCTTTGTTCGCCTTTGAGTGGGAAAGCCCAGAGGGTGAGTCAAAGCTTCAATTAACATGGACAGTGATCCCTTAGGGGCTCAATCTTTCACTGGTCGTTTTTGGTCAGCAACTTCAAAAGGTCCTCGAGCCTTGGGTCCATCAGCACCTTGAGGTGCATCTCCTCCAATATTGTGATGACCTCCTGATCTCAGCCAAGGCTAAGGATATGTGCCTAAATGGAACAATTTCCCTCCTTAATCATCTAGCATAGAGAGGCTATAAAGTGTCAAGGAAGAAGGTGCAGCTAGTCCGACCAACTGTAAAATTCTTAGGTTACCACTTAGCCAAGGGGACCCGAAGCTTGGGGTCAGAAAGAGTCGAAGTCATTCGTGACACTCCTGTCCCTACATCCCCCCGTGAGCTAAGGGCCTACCTGGGATTGACTGGATTCTGTCGGCTGTGGATAGCTGACTATAGGGAAATAGCACGACCACTATATGAGGCACTGCAAAAGGATAAATTAGACAAATGGAAATGGACTAAAAAAAATGAATAAGTCTTTTCTCAGCCTTAAAGCTGCCCTTGTGTCACCACCGGCCCTCGCCATGCCAAATTCCAGTCGACCGTTTAGACTCTATGTGCATGAGAATAAGGGCGTAGCCTCGGGGGTACTCTGCCAACGGACGGGCCCTTCCTGGAGGCCAGTGGGTTACTACTCCAAAGTCCTTGATGTTGTAGCACGAGGATGGCTGAGCTGCTTGAGAGCGGTAGCAGCGACAGCCTTGATCTGCACTGAAGCTGAGAAAATGACAATGGGAGGGACCATCGAGGTCTGGGTGCCACATGGGGTGCCACAAATCCTAGGGTCAGGGGGAGGAAGCAAATTCCTCAACCCGGCTCGGCACTCCCGATATGAAATAGGCTTGTTAACGAACGAAAGCCTCATTTTCAAAGCCTGCTCTAGCTTCAACATCGCCACCCTGTTACCGGCAATACAGGCCACATGTGAGCCAGGGCTCCCAGATCATGATTGTCTTGAAGTACTAGACTTGGACACCAAGGGTCGGCCAGATCTTGAAGATGAACCGTTGGAGGGGGCCGAAGATTTGTTTGTGGATGGGTCCAGTTATATTCTAGACGGGAAGTGTTACACAGGGGCGGCTGTCGTCACCCATAGCGAGAGTGTCCATGAAGAACGACTGCCTCCTCATTTCTCCGCCCAATCCGCTGAACTGGTGGCCCTGACAAGAGCTTTGCAGGCAGGCAAAGGAAGGCGGGTAAATATTTACACTAACAGTAAGAATGCTTTTGCCGTTGTGCACGCTCATGGACAGTTATGGAAAGAGAGGGGATTCCTTACAGCAAATGGATCCCCAGTTGCCTATGGCAGCTTAATCGTAAACCTCTTGGATGCCCTCCAGTTACCCTTACAAGTGGCAGTTATCCATGTCCGAGCCCATGGAAGGGAAAAAGAGGAAAAGTGGAGGCAAGGAAATCAAAGAGCTGATGAGGCCACAAAGAGAGCAGCCAAGGAAGGAATCCAAGGAACATTCCTTGTCTTACCCAGAAGGGGGGAGCGCCCCATATACTCCCCCTCTGAGTTGCAAATGGCACAAGAACACAAAGTGAGTCCTCGCGACGATGGATGGATCCCGATGATGGATGGAAGACTGCTTCTTCCACAGACCCTGCAGGGAGCTATCCTGGAACAAGTGCATCACTCTCTTAGACACCCTGGGGCATCAGCCATGATTGACTATTGCAAGAGGCTATTTGTCTCCCCTGGCCTAACTGTATGCGCCCATCGACTAGCCACAACCTGCGAGGTCTGTCAGAAAACTAATTCCCCCAGAGCCCCCCCTCCACCAAAAGGAGGGCGACCATGGGTGTACTATCCCTTCCAGATGGTACAGATCGATTTTGCTGAAATGCCACCGTGTAGGGGTTACAGGTATTTGCTTGTAATAGTGTGTCAAATGACGGGGTGGGTAGAAGCGTTCCCATGCAGGAACTGTCAAGCAAAAACTGTAGTTGCTAAATTGTTACAGGAGGTGGTGCCCAGGTTCTCCTTGCCTGAAGTTATAGAATCCAACCAGGGCTCACATTTCACTTCAGCTGTTACGGAAGGGTTGGCACGAGCTCTGGGGGTAGAGTGGCACTTACACTGCCCCTGGAGACCCCAGGCGAGTGGGCAAGTTGAAAGAACCAATCGGAGTCTCAAGGAGACTCTAAACAAGCTCCAGCAAGGGGTAAGACTCACTTGGGTTGAGGCTCTGCCAATAGCTTTGACAAAGCTTCGAAAAATGCCAAGAAAAGACATAAAGCTGTCCCCCTTTGAACTAATGTTTGGATTCCCGCCTCGGGTACACTGCGGAAGGGGGGAGGAGGTCAAATGGGAAATGGGAGATCAGATGTTAAGGGGCCAGTTGATTTCTCTACAGTCTGTTCTTTCACAGCTACGAGCCTACTCTGTCCCATTCCAGAGATTGCCACTAGATTCTCCCATCCATCTCTTCCAATCGGGAGATGAAGTACTTCTGAAAAAGTGGAATTAAGAACCTTTAAAGGAAGGGTAGGAAGGACCCTACCTAGTGGGACCAACCAGCCATTCATGTGTAAAACTTGTAGGTTCTAGCAAATGGACACACTGCAGCCGGTTGAAGCCATTTAGACGACCCCTGCCTCCTCCTGTCACCTGGAGAGAACAGGAGGACACGGGCAACGGTCCTTTGCTCCCTGGCACCCCCCAGGAAGCTGCCAGGGATACAGGCGAAGAAGCCATCCAGGAGCCACAATCGCCTCTTGTCTATAAATCCCAGCACCTAGGAAAGGCCAAGATCCGACTTAATCGAGCTTGATAGAATAGCTACTCTTGCTAAAATGAAGTGGCTGTAGATCCTAACATTGCTTACCTATGGAGTAATGGGATCAAAACAATCTTGTTGCCAAGAAGGGGGAAACACAGTCTTCAGAACTTCTCTAGGGACAGAATACTACAAATCCATGAAGTCTATCACTTGCTTAGGAAAGAAGGTTTTCGAGATACAATTAAACAAACCCTACACCTATTATACTGGTACTCGGAAAAGCCAATTACCACTAGGGGCCAAAGTTTGCCTCACTAAGGGAGGACAGTGGGGATTAGATCGATGGAGCCCGCCGCGGGTCCATCAGACCATTAAGCAAGTTGTGCAGCAAGCCAGGCTAACCCCTGCAGCCCCACGTCCGCCCCCCTTAATAAAGATCCCAGAGATAGAGAAGCGCCCCTGGAAAGCCAGATTAGGGGTCCCAATAACAGAAGAAACTGATAATGTGTGGCTAGAATGGGTAAAGTACACCGCCAAGTCCTTAAATAAGTCTGACTATTTTATTTGTGCTGCAGGAAGATCGGTAGCAAGGGTACTGCCTTTTCCTCTGGGATGGGAGACTCCCTCCCTCCTCACCTGTGTGATCCGTTTGTTCCAGCACCCTAACGCATGGGGAGAGGAGGAGAGCCAGACTCTTAATAAGTTGTACCCTCCTCTCAAATTAGAAAATCGTGTTATACCTCCTGTAGCTTTTGTGCAACAAAGAAACCATACTGGATGTATATACCAAAATCTTATAGGGGGAGGGGAGCCTGTAGGGAACCTGACAAACAAATGGAGATGTGTTAATTCCACTAGCTTTAAAAATGATTCCCTCCCAATCCCACGGGCTGATCTCTGGTGGTACTGCGGGGGTCTAGAGTTGTATGAAGTATTGCCCTTCAATTGGGCAGGAGTGTGTGGACTGGTCCAGTTGGCAGTCCCCTTTTCAATCGCATTTCATCCAACAAGGGAGACTAGCCAACCCCGACAGAAACGATCAGTAACCCCTTTTGATAATCGAATATACATTGACTCTATAGGGGTGCCAAGGGGAGTGCCAGATGAGTTCAAAGGGAGAAATCAAATCGCTGCAGGATTTGAGTCTACCCTGTTTTGGTGGGCGACCATTAACAAAAATGTAGATTGTATCAATTACATTTATTATAATCAACAAAGATTTATAAATTACACCCGTGATGCTGTAAAAGGATTGGCTGAGCAGCTAGATGCCACTAGCCAAATGGCCTGGGAAAATCAGCGTGTTCTTGATATGATGTTAGCAAAAAAAGGAGGGGTATGCATTATGTTAGGTGGGCAGTGCTGCACCTTCATCCCTAACAACACTGCCCCAGACGGCACAGTGACAAAAGCATTACAAGGTCTCACCACCTTATCTGAGGAGTTAGCCGAGAATTCAGGGATTAACAACCCCCTGACTGCCTGGCTAGAAAAGTGGTTTGGAAAATGGAAACACCTAGCAGCCTCAATCCTTATCTCGCTTGTAGTGGTGGTAGGAGTTCTGGTATTATTTGGTTGCTGCATTATCCTCTGTGTCAGAGGCTTATCCCAGCGATTGATAGAAACCGCTCTGTCAAAACAGATGCTCTTGCTTTATTGTACCAATAAAGAGGCTCTGTTTTAAATGCTTTAAGATGTGAGTAAAGACTTAAAGGAGGGAATTGTTAGAAAAAGAGATTCCATAACCGTTGGCGCCTCAGTTACGTAGGAGCCCAAGTGGCGGGAAAAATGTGGGCACAGCAAAAAGGAGAACCATAATGATGCGCTCATGACTAACGGCTTGGTAAGCTGATACTGACTGTTTATTGGCTATTGGCAAGAACAATAGAAGTGATAAGGTATAAAAGGCTTTTGCACACGTGTCTCGGGGTCCAGACTGCTCTGCACCCGTTTTGCAAAACGTTCAATAAAATAGTGTTGGATCCACTGCTGCCTGCCTGGCATCCTTTACTTCTAAACCGAAAGCAAGAACTTTTTATCTGACAGATGTATGTACTGGCAAGGAAAGAGATTATCACATAAATTGTTATGAACTCTACCTGAACCCATAATTTTGTTAACAAGGTTTCTATATGTAATTAACATCCCTGTTAGTGAAGAACCTTATTACCAGTTGAGCAATACACTAACATTTATTAAATATTTCATTGGTGAGTAATAGGTTATTTCCTCTGGCTAATTGAATCACAATCAGGTGGGGTCTGATATGGTTGTTTTATCCTTCCTTGTGACTTTACTCTTTTAAATGGTGACTTAGCTATGTGTCTTAGGGATAGAGAAAACTCTAAGAGCCCCTTGAGACAGTGAGATTCCTTCTTGCAAAGCAACATGTTGAGGAAGTAAAATCTGACCCAGCATGGCCAAGGTTATAGGTACTGCTTCCAGGAAGTGATTTGCTTCAACACAATGGCACATTTTAAACTACTGAGCTTGCATGTATTGCCATCAGGAAGTAGTGCCCAGAAGCAATAAATTCTCTAGCTCGGGGATGGAAGACCTGTGTCCCTCCAGATGTTGTTTGGCTACAACATCCCTGACCATTGTCCACGGCTGAGACTGATGGAAGTTGGAATACAACAATATCTGGAGGGACAGGTTATTCCCACCACGACCACCACTCTACTTTTCCTATATTGGGCTACTCCTTGTAGACGGATTTCAAAAATCTGAACCAGCCTATATAAACATATCTGCCATTTTCCAACATTGTCACACTTTACTGCGCTCAAGAAACACATGCCGATAGGAGTAGGCTTTGGTCATCCTTGACAGGTATAGCCCCACCCCAACAGAGTCCCTGTGTGTACCCTTTACACACACACACACACACACACACACATGCACACGCCATTAATTCCTATGGGAGAAAGTAAAGTACTAGTCTATAATGAATGGGTTAAGACTCAGCTACCCTGTTGTCCCCTGATTTAGACAGGGCTTGTCCAAATAGTAGAAATACAATTTATTACCACTTCCTGGTTTCATAAATGCATGTTATCTTTTGTATTGCATCCATACTGGAGAAGTACTGGGCATTTTCTAATCCTGCAAATGTCATATCCCCCTGTGCCTTAAACTAGGGCTGTGCACCGCTTCGGCCCGAGGCCCAAACCTTGAGTTGAAGTGGGCCGCTTCCAACTGTTTCGGGCCCCTTCTGAGGTGAAGCGGAGGGAACACGAAGCGACCTGGAGCAGGTCGGGGGCTCTCCAAAGAGCTTGGTGCACTTCAGAGCTTTGACACCCCAGCCCAGCCATGCTGGCACCTCCAGCTCCTTACCTGAGGTAACTCACAGGAGTCGCTGCCACCGTGGCCTCCATCACCGCTGCCATCAGCGCCCCCGCTGCCACTGCCGCCACCATTATCACTCCTGCCAAAAAGAGCCGGCACTCATCCAGGGTTCGAGAGCTGGCAGTGGCCGCGGGCAGCAACAATGGCGGCAGCAACAGCAGCAGTGGAGGTGGCCTCCACAGCTGCCTGCAGCCACCGCCAGCTCCTGAGGCCTGGACATGTGCCGGATCTTTTTGGCCATTTTAAAAATGGCAACTCCCTGCAACAAGAGCCGGCACATGGCCAGGGCTCAGGAGCTCGCAGCGGTGGGCAGCAGCAATGACAGTGGTGGCGGTGACACTGGCAGAGGCAGCAGAGGAGGAGGCGCAGTGGAACCAGCAGCCCAGGTAAGGAGCTGGGGGTTTCCACGGGGACGTCAGGGGGCCCCCGAAGCAGAATTCGGATGGCCGAATCTCGCTTCAGGTTTGGGGCTGAGTTGGGTCATCCCCCCCAAATCAGCCCAAGCCAAATCGGGTCCTCCTCTAAAGCCATGAAGCAGCTTCCGAGTCGGATCAGGGTGTCCCTGCACAGCCCTACCTTAGACCTTTGAGGGTACCAGAAGTGGCTTCGAGGATACTTCGGAGGATGTTGTGAAGGTAAGAGTTTAATCAGTTGCTCTGATAGTGGGAAAATAATTCACTTGGGGGGGGGAGAAAAGATGTTAAAAAACCCCATGTTCTTGGTGAATGAAGGGAGAAATGTCTTGGTTTATTTGAGGAGGAGATTATAGGCCTCAAGGACAAGGATGTTGAAGAGGAAAAAGAGATTTTGGGAGTGATCAAACAAACTTTAAGTGCTATCCTGAATCAGGTGTTCACAAAAGTAGAAAGCTGTGTAGGTTTCTGTAGCATTTTATTAAGGCATTACAGAGGTGCCTGTGTATTTGCAAGGAATATTGTAGGTCAGCCTTTCCCAACTTCATGGCCCAAAGATGTTTTGGATTTATTCCCATCACTCCCACCAGCCTCAGTCATCCTGGCCAATAGTCAAGAATTCTGAGAGTTTTTAGTCAAAAGCATCCAGAGGGCACCGGGTTGGGGAAGGACAATCAACAAACCTCTACACTTTAAACTTATTTAGATGAGTGTGGATTGATACCTTGATGGAGGTGTCTATTATCTATTTTTCTTTGGACAGAAATTGAAGCCACTCTCCAGTACGTGATCTGTAATCTTGAGAGAACACTTTACCATGTTGGAGACTATTTTAATTTCTGTGCAGAACATTAAGCTATTGTGGAGTTAATACCCATCAAGGAAGTAACTTTATGTTGAAGGATTCAAGATAATATTAAAAGACATATCTGGATAGTTGCCTCATTTCTGAAAGACTTAAAACTGTAGTGATTACACCTTCCCCATGGAAAAACCGTTGTGCCAGTAAACACCATTGGTGTTGAACTAGAGGTAGTTTACGCTGACGTAACGTTTTTTATGTTGGCAATACTGTTACATTGGATACTGACCCTTAAAATTGAAGAGGAAGAGAACCATGCAACTTGTTTCACTATGCAGCAGCAATGACAGTGGTGGCGGCAGGCAGCAGCAATGACAGTGGTGGCGGTGACACTGGCAGAGGCAGCAGAGGAGGAGGCGCAGTGGAACCAGCAGCCCAGGTAAGGAGCTGGGGGTTTCCATGGGGACGTCAGGGGGCCCCCGAAGCAAAATTCGGATGGCTGAATCTCGCTTCAGGTTCGGGGCTGAGTTGGGTCATCCCCCCCAAATCAGCCCGAGCCAAATCGGGTCCTCCTCTAAAGCCATGAAGCAGCTTCCGAGTCGGATCGGGGTGTCCCTGCACAGCCCTACCTTAGACCTTTGAGGGTACCAGAAGTGGCTTCGAGGATACTTCGGAGGAAGTTGTGAAGGTAAGAGTTTAATCAGTTGCTCTGATAGTGGGAAAATAATTAGAATTGAAGAGGAAGAGAACCATGCAACTTGTTTCACTATGCACAACTCAGATCTTGAATGTTGATAGAGAACTTTATGAATAATCTGCAGACTAGGCCTTATGCTAAACCAATTTCCAAGTAATGATGGATAATTAATAAATGTAATAGCTCACAACCTGTGGCCAACCTGTGGGGGTGATAGTGAATAAATGAGGTTGTGCTTCTTTGCCAAGAGCATATTTCCATCCAGCCTTCTCCAACAGTCCAGACGTGTTGGACTGTAGGCCCCATCAAGCCCAGCCAGCACAGCCATTTTGTGTGCTGGCTGTGGATGATAGGAGATGTAGTCCAACATATTGAGAGCACCCAGTTGGGGAAGGCTGGTTTAAAATCTGTGGTTCTCCACAGTATCCCTAATGGTATGTTTCATTACTTGGACTCTTAACTGACATGGTACTCTTTTTGTAAGAGATCTTTCTGTCTCTGAATAACACACTGCACAAACCAAATTCTAAGTACCCTTTAAAAAGTATAAAAATCTATCTTCTGATTGGGTAGCTGTGGGAGAAAATTAGTGGGGTTTACTACTAAGTACTTGATTAAAGAAATCTTATTTGATTAACCATATAGGTTTTAGTTGATCAATCTATTACATTTGCATAGATTTGCATATAAGTAAAATAATTCTGGATGCTTTGTTTTTAGGTGATACATGTATGTATCACAGTAGACACCAGCTTAGAAGAGGCATTCTCTTCATCCTTCTTATATGACAGAAAAGGGAGAATGCCTCTTTTTAGATAGTGCTTACCATCTGTAATTTTTATAAGTACTTTTTAAGAGTCTGCCTAATATATTCTTAATTAATTAGTTAACTAGTTAATTAAACATTGCAGGCCTAATATTAACTAGGTAGAACACATTGATGCAAGGAAGATCTATTACACAGTCTGGAGCACATTGGTTGTCCTGTGGAGCTGAAGAGCTCTAACTCAAAACCAATAGTTGCATTAGCTCATCAATCGTCACTCCGTGAATCCAGACCCATCCTTGAATGATAACCTTACCGAAAATGTGACATATCACAACCCTCTTCTGTAAAAAGAAGTTCAGATAAACAAAGTGAAGATAAAAGCAATTATCTAAGATCAATTTAAAATTGCAAAGTAGAGTTCAAGTTTGGCCCTGGGTGTAAATGGACTAAATGAGCCCAGTTTGAGCCCACTCAAAGCAGTGACATCAGCAAAAGATGAAGATGTTTTTGTTGTTTTGGTTTGTGTTAGAGCTTTGTCTTCATCAGAATTAGAGGGAAAATACTACTATGACTTAAGTTCCATAAAGTTCTTCAAAGCACCCTACCTTCATTTAGCCCTTTTTGCTGCAGGTCTTTGTATAGTGTTTGTTTGTTTTTGGAGAAAAGTTAGTTGACAGCTTAACTTTGAGTAATTGAAAGTAATTCTGATTTCTGCAGTGTGGAGTAATTGCCTAAAAATGTTATTTGGTGATTATGATTCTGGAGTGAATTGTGTTCTTTGGGTTCTTGCACCGTTCCTCCATCAGGGACTTGGTTTCAGTGGTGTGCAGCTGCTGGAGCTGATTTACAGTGCTGCGGCTGTGGCTGGTCATAAATAAATCCTCTTATATAGTTGTTATGAACACCTGTTAGATCATCTGTCAGCAAAGCGCTGTTCACATTTATCATGGTGCGGTAGTTATTTTACTTCAATCCATTTCCAACTGACTCGGCCTCCATCACTGGATTACTATTACCACACCATAATCGCTCGTTTCCACTCCATGTTACAACTTGCAGATAAAAGATTTCACTACTTGGCCAAATTTCATAAATAAAGGAGCAGTTCAGTGCAGTAAAAGTTTATTTTTGTCATCATTTGTCACCCCATTATTCTATAAATCAAATGGAATAGCACTATTGCTAGCTCAGGCGTTGCTGTCAGCTCTACGTGTGGAAATGGTCCGTTTCTTCTTTTTAGATGAGATGACATGTCTTTCAGACTTAACTGGCTTATGGCTTTGTTTCACCCATTTTATTTTATTGCCCCTTCAGAAAATTCCTTGGGGATGCAAGAGACTAAAGGAGCAAAACGGAATTGGAAAACACAGTAAAACATCCTTCTCTCACTGTGTTATGTACATTTCCCACCCTTGCAATTGTTCATTTACAAACTTGGCCACAAAAATAACGGCGCTGGAGATAAAATAGCTCCTAAGCTTTTAGCAACCTACTTTTAAATCACACCTTTCAAACTGGAAGACAAAGTAGAAACCCATTTGGATTCTGTTCAATGTGCTTTGTTTTAATTCATTCATTCTCTCTCTCTCTCTCTCTCTCTCTCTCACACACACACACGCACACACACCTTTAAAGAACATAAAGATTTCCATAAATACTTGAAGTTGTGTTGCATGTTATATCACATTATGTCACATATACGAGTCACATCCTATTGAATATCCCTTTTGTTTAAAGGGTGCTGTATATTACAAAATTTAACTTCAAATTATCTCAATTTGCTATGTTTAGTTCTCTTTTCAGGAGGCCTAGAATTATAAATAGGGTGAATCTTGAAGAAAGCAAATGTCCATTTGGTTTAAAAGAAAACCAAGGAAATAAAATATTAAAGGAACAGCCTAATAGAAAAAGGTTTATAGATATATTATACTTCCAAGTTGGTTCTAATTCAAGTTACATTCTTCATAGTCATTATGTAGCTCATAAATTCAATAAAGTGTTTTACTATTACTATAAAAATGACAGGAGGGGGGTTTTATGTTGTAAGTTTCGTTAGTTGCTCTTCCTGTTTTATGTGGAAGTTCTATCCCCATTATGTCATTAAAGTCTTTGGAGTCTGAAGGGCTCAGGCCTCACCATTACTTATGTCTGGCATGGGGCAAATGTTTACACTTCTGCTATAGGCAGTTGTCAACATCATTTATGAACAAGCCTTTCACCATCTTGTGGATACATTCTCTATAATAGGAGCAGATATCTCTTGCTTTGCCCTTTCAGTAGTGATGGCCTTTTCAAATTAGCTAGGGCCCCAATGGAGGAATCTTAAGATCAGTTGTCACCTCTGGATGAGTTAAAACCCACAGAGATAGGGATGGCCAAACTCTTTTTCTGTAAGTGTTGCAGTGCAGTCTGTGTGTGTGCGCGTGTGCGCGCGTGCGTGCATGTGAGTGAGAGAGAGAATATGAATATATACATATATTCATATACGTAGTATCTCTGTGCTTCACCAGTGGAACGTATTCATCAGGAAACCTCATCAGCCCTGAAGACAAAAGTAGGTTAAAGCATCCTACATTTCTTGACTGGACTGCAGGTTTCAAACACCAAAACAGTGTCCTCCATCTCCAAAATTTTAGCTGTCTGGATGTGTGCTTAAGTAGCATCATATGGATCTCTGAAACAGCAAATGTTACATCTAAATGGGTTGTACACCTCATTGAGTCATAGATAATTCTGTGAACTACATTCGTTTAGGAATGTAACCTCATCACATCTCAGCAAGTGGCTTGGATGGACTGTTGAGAAGAAATATATTCATGCTTGTGGACCTATTGGAAGAGCCTGTTCCTGGACAATCAATGTTGTGTCTGAAGGGGGCTGCATAAACCAGCCTTCCCCAACCTGGTGCCCTCCAGATGTGTTGCACCACAACTCCCATCACCCCCCAGCCAACATGGCCAATGGCCAAGCTAGCTGAGGATGATTAAAATTGTAGTCCCACACATCTGGAGGGCACCAGGGTAGGGAAGACTGGTGTAAATGTATATCACTATAACTATTGTTTATCCCAGCTTCTGGTGGTCCGGATTTTTGTGTAGCACCCCCGATGTACTGCTTAATTTCTAAAATTAAAAATTATTAGATTTTTAAGTATCCTCAAATCCTGATCTTGTGGGGGAGACTGGCTGCAGCAATTGGCTGAAGTTAACTACAGTCACTCAGTGCTAAAAGACAGGAAGGGCAATTGTGCATGTGGTCAACGCTACTGCTACCTCTATTATAATGTCACATGTCCCACATCTGAACCTTACTCTTTAAAATAGGTTCCAAATGCTATAGAAAAATTAATTCCAGCCTAACTTAAGCCTTGTCCCAGATTCTTAGATAAGTAGAATTATACCGCAGTATTTTGGGGAAAGTACCTTGAAAGGTGCCTTTTCCTTTCATATTTTTCTGGAAAGAGGGAAAAGGAAAGATTCAGAAATCAGCACAACTCCCCTGATGGTTTCTATTGGAAGGTGAAGCTATTGGGTTTGGAGTTGTGACCAAAGGCAAACCACTCCAATGATGTGCACTGTGGCAGAATCTGTCACCATTAAACAAAAAAGTATCCCTCCCAAATTCATGTAGTCATAAATCTAGTAGTGTCTGTCAGTACTGAGAAACTGGGGGTGTGGGGAAATCCATGTGATTTTTTACTACTAGAGTTGTATTTAATATTACATGGGGTGTGTGAGGGAGGGATGGAGCAAGGAATATCATACCCTCAAGCTGTAGGCTTTTTCCAGATGTTTGCTTTGTACACAAAATAACCCAAGTGGAAAAGAACCACTGCGAATTCTCTGGCCCGAATGCATCAAGGCCTTAATCTAAAGCCTCCCATCCATCCAGCTGTCTGGCATTTGCTATTATAGGGCACCCAGAGAGAAATGAGGCTGTGGCTTTATAGCTGCACCCTGGGTGACAACTTGATTTTCTGCTTTCCCCGTCAGCAGCAGCCGCCCAACATGATGGGGCTGTTAATTTGTGCATTTCATGGTGTCTGTCAGGGGGGCCAGCAGAGGAGGGTTACAGGAGAAGGGAATGGAGCATGTCCCAGCCTCGGAAGCACCTGTCTGCATTGATGGCACAGAGCACTTCTTATTAGCGTGCAGGTCTCTAAATGCAGCCCTGGGATGACAGCCTGGCATTCCCAGCACCCACACACTGTGACAGGCGCCGGCAGCCGGTCCCATTGTTTGCCCTTGATGAGCATGTCATTAATGGAAATGGAAGAAAGTGAGGGCCACATCAGTATTCAAATAGCCTCCATTCTCTCTGCCATTCATTTTGCCTGGCTGGGATGGGTGGCTGCAGATTTCCTTCCCTGGCTCCGCTTGCAGATTTTTATAGATTTATCCCTTGCATGCAAAATTCTGGGTGTCCCAGGCACCCATTCCCACCCACTCCACTCAAACACACACAGAACAGGCTCTCTATATCTAGAAATAAAGTGGGTGCGTGCTCTCTCACTCTCACCTCCACTGTTGTGAATTATTCTTGTTTAATTAGAGAATACTTGGTGCGTGCAGGCAATGAAGTTCCCATTGTTTAAACTTGCCCTGTGAATCAGAAGCTTAATTGCATCACATTTTCCAATTTTGTACTGAGCTGTATATTCATTCAGTCTAGGGTGGCCCATTCCCCCACCCGCGCCCCCCAGTTTACCGTAGCCAAGATCCACAAGAAGTTCAGGACCTGCAACTACTTTTCCTCCCCCGTAACTCCCTCCAAGATACTTCCATTAGTGCTCCCTCCCCAGCAATGGTTATCTTGTTCCTGTCTTTTGCTAAGCATCCACTAAACAAGGTGTTGCTTGTTTCATTCTGTCTAAAACCACCTATGCCTTGGGAAGCTTGGTGCAGGCTTCCACCTTCCAGGAAGTCCTCTTACCATTTTTCAAGAATATCAAAAGGCCGCTTTAGCAACTACAGATGGAAATTAAGCTAGACTTTCTACATAACTGTTGTTTCTCTTCTAGCCCATCTTTTAAAGTTTTGTGGGTAATGCCCTGCTGTGCAAAAAAGCATGTGATTCACTTACACAACGGCACCATAAGCACAGGTGAGATGTTTGCACTTGAAAATGCCTCATCGATCTGACCTTTGATTCTGGATTTCAAGAAGCTGTAAAGCTGTCTTCCCCAACTGGTACCCTCCCCAACTAGTGCCAGTGATGGGAGTTGTAGTTCAACACATCTGGAGGGCACCAGACTGGGAAAGGCTGCTGTAAGAGATACAGCTTCATGGACTGTATGGGGATACCACATGGAGAGACTGCACAAGGCTCTGAGATTATGGCACAAAGCCACACAGCACTTCAGAATGAACCACTCTAATACTGACGTAGACGGAGAGGACAATCACATGCATATTTCTTCAGGTGAATCTTTAAGCAAGTAATTGGCATCTGCCCTGGGCAGGCGCATTTTGGACTTTTTATATATGGTGCCCTTACTACAGTATCCAATACTGGCTGTCCACCAGTGCTCATCAGGTTACACTAGCAGGAATGCTACAGCAACCCAAGAATGTAGTTCAAATGAGCATTTCCTGAACAGGGCAGATTGTTTTCCCTTCTGGAAATGCTAGTCTGGGCTAGTTTCTGGTCACTGTAGCAAGCGCTGCCTTCCGATTACACTAGTGGTAATTCCTGCTAGCACAATGGAACCATTGGATATTGCCCATAGGCAGACACACACACAAAGAGGGCCATCGTGCTCGTTTTTAGTGACATTCCCAGAGGTGATACGGACTATCTAGTGTTGATGGTTTTAAAAGACATCGGCGACAGTGTTCTGCCTACACAGACTTACACATCTTGAAAAGTGGGTGGATGCACCTGAGAACGCTTTGTCAGAATGGGTCATTCATGAACATTCATGCTGAAGTGTTCCCATTACATAGAATTGCGCAGAAATCCAGCTTTAATTCTGCTTCTGGACTCATCTTTGAACAATTTGCACTGATGATACATTTAGCTAGAAACAGTTTTCACATGTGTGACTCTACAACTTAGACTAATTAGGGTAAGGGCAACAGGAGCACGTGTTGTAGGCAAACGTGAATAGGAGCAAAAAATGTACATCAGGGTGATTATATACATATATATATATATATATATATATATATATATATATATATATATATATATATAAAATTATTAGTTGTTTTACTATGATTGTTAGTCGCCTTGAAGGTCCCATTTTGGGGGTCACACAGATGGGGTATACTTAAAAAAAACACAAATTATATATTTAAAATATTAAAATCACATGATATTATGTAACATTTCCATTTCCTTTTCAAATAACTGGATGTGTTTCCAAGAGGGTCAATGACAAGCCAGATACTAGCTTGCTTAGAGGCTTAGTGAGGGCAGCTGGCTAGGCACAGACACAATTGCAGAGTCCCATTGGCTCTGTGCCCGCAACCAAGAACAGCAAAACATATGCAGCTATTTGATACTCCTGGAGAGAGGGATGAAAACTGTCTCCATGACTCTAGCCAGCTGAAAGTTGTTGGTTTTTTTGTGCCCAACAACTCCTGAGCAGACTTTGTGTAGAGGAACAGTATATCCGAGCTGTGAGAATGTAGCTGCTGTACTATTAAAGGTCCACAACTTTTCTTAACCTGGTCCAGATTTTACCAAACACTCTAGAGCTATCATTCTTGTTCTCTGTGTGTGGCTAGACTGGTACTGAAGACAATAAAAAGTAACAGAAAAAGAGGCAGAACTGTTTTGCTCCTTCATGTAGCAGGCTTCACAGCCTTCTATGGTATTTGGCAGGGACGGGGGGGGGGGGAGAAATCTATTCACCCAGCCCTCCCATTCATTCATATTGTTTAAGGCTTGCTGTGCGCAATCTTTCATTCCTCTATTAATTAATGGTGAAAATAGATATAGCCAGAAAAATGGCCAACGTAAGCAGTGCATTAATTTATTTTTAATAAATAGGGAATGCCTCGTCAGGGGAAAAAGCAAAAGCTTGAAGTATCTCTTCATGCTCCAGTTTCTATTCTCAAGCTGCCTGCATGGTTGCTCTCTGTTCCCCCTTTCTGTTTAGAGCTCCCACAATCAATTTATTATGACATTAAACAAAATATTGTGGATAAGGGGGGAAAGTACTTCAGATAAGGTATTCAGGGTGAACAACGAGAAAGGGAAGGAGGGAGAAACAGTCAAGACAAACACCAGTGTAATTGATTTTGTTTATAACATAAAATTGGTTCGAGCCAAAGAGCAGGAAAAGGCACTCACCTCTATTCTGAGAGTTTGTGGCCTGTGTTAAATGGAAAGAGGAGAAATCAGCTCTTCTGAGGGCCCAGGACATTAAGGGAAAATAAAAATAATTAGCTGTAGAAACAAAACTGGGTGAACTGCGTGAAGTGTTTTGCTGGGATTCCAAGAATGGCTGTTCTAATGAGCCCCCACACTTCACATTATGCCCCTGCTTTCCAAAAGCAGGTCTTTCCCTATTAAAAAACAAACAAGCAATCTTTAATGTGGTATTTCATTTACCGTCACTGCTTTGCTCTCGAGCACGTCAGTTCCACTAAGTGCATGTAATATTAGTACACTGCAACAATTCACCTCCCACGCGGCATAAGGATACCAAAGAACATAAAGGGAAGAACGGTACATTCTGAGCCAACTGTCCCCCGCAGATAGGAAAACGTGTTTTCCCCAGCCAAGCTCTGAGAGACCTAAATGAAACAAGCTGATTGAGGACAGCGTGGGGTGGGATAGCCTGGGGAAGCATGGAGGTGGGGGAAGAGAATCAATGGACAAGGGAATGGTTAAGCACCCTCACAATTCTCCTATAAATGTCCCCCCTTGCCTCTGCATTCATTGTCCCTTTGCAAAAATAGTTTTAGGAACATGCATTTAAGTTAGGGGTGGTGAATTTCAGGCGCAGCGGGCCCCACCTCCTTTCCCCCAGCCACACCCTCTGAACCTGGAGGTGACCACCTATCCAATGCAGGTCAGGAGAAGCACGGAGGGGATCATTCCCTCCGCGCTTCCTGCCCTGCATTTGCAGCTAGACAGCCTATTTCAGATGTCTAGCTGCAGGAAGGCGGAGTGGGGGAGGAGACTGCCGGAAGATACATAGGATGTGTCGTACCGGCATTTTTGCCTTCCCCACCCCAGAACGCCCCGTTTTGGCCGCTCCTCATTCCTCTTCCACGTGCGGAGCATGGGGCCGTTCTGCGCTGCCTGCGAGGCAGTGCAGAATGGGGGGAAGGTTGGTTCTCCAGGAACCAACCTCGGAGCACGGGCTCTGAGGTCGGTTCCTGGAAAACCACATATCCTATGGCCATCTAGCCACTGACTAGTGGCCATAGGATTGCTCCCTTAAGTTACTGGTCCTGATGCCTGTATGCTACCTCCAGTATTAGAGGCAGTATTTCTTTGTACACCAGTTGCTGGGGAACATGGGTGGGAGGGTGCTGTTGTGGGTTTCCCATTGACATTGGTTGGCCATCGTGTGAACAGAATGCTGGACTAGATGGACCCTTGGTCTGATCCAGCATGGCTCTGCTTATGTTCTTCTCTTCTTACAATATGCTGGGTATTTTTTCATTGTCAGTCCCACCCTTTTTCCCTTTGGCTCTTCCCCCTTTCCCTTCACCCCACCCATCACTGGAATGAGCCCCCCCCCCCACCCCCAAAGCTTCTCCAAAACTGAATTTTGCCCTTGGGATGAAAGAGGGTCCCCACCTTGATATGTGTACTTCCCTTTCCTATGGCAGCACTTGCCTCTTCCCTCCCCCCCCCTTACGCAAGATACGTATTACCTCCTTGCACTCTGCACAATTAGGTGATTTGAATTAATAATACCTGATTTCCATTTTCCTCAAACTGATTCCTCGATTTTAATTTTGAAAATGAGTTTGTAAAAGTACTATGTGAACTGTTTCCTCATGTCTCCTCCTACTTTAGACAAGATATCAGGCTCTAAACAACACAAGAAAAGCCTCACTGGCACAGACCTGGGGGCCTTCTCCTTGGAGGGGAGTGTGCTCAGCAACATTGTCTCATCAGACAGTGGGGGCTGTTCACACAACACACTCACCCACACTCAGTGGTTGGTTGAGTGTGGGTTGCTGTTGAACTGTGAGTAGTTTGTTGAACCGTGGGCTAACGTGTTGTCTGAACTCAGGACATTTTCCGCAGTGTGGCTTGTTAACCACCCTAAACAACCCAACAAGAAACCATGGTTCCCAAGGTGGCCTGTTTTAGAGAAATAAGCCACATTGCATGGTTAACAAGCCACCCTGTGGAAAATGTCCTGGGTTAAGATGCTAACCCACAGTTCAACAAACAACCCACAGTTCAACAACAATCCACACTCAACCACTGAGTGTGGGTTAGCATGTTGTGCAAACCCAGTCACTGTCTGGCACTGGTAGCCCAAGTCCCCAGCAAGAAAAAGTGACTGGGAGCACCTGCAGCTTCTGCTTATTTTTTTGCCTTGGGGCGGGGGAATAGGAATGCAGAGGCCGTTTGCAGGGTTGTGGTGAACAGGCTGTGAGCAGGGCTGTGTTTGCCCCAATCCTGCATGTGAGATTTGAACATGAGGGTTCACTTATGCAAGCACTTCTCCTCAAATGCAGCATCCCTAATAGGGATCCTTGGGGGATACCCACCCGACTTTCATCCATTGTGATCTGTCTTGTGTCTACTCGTACTCTCTACTTCCTGTTCTTTATCCAGTTACTGGTCCATAAGAGGACCCATCCTCTTGTCCCATTACTGCTAAGTTTGGTGAGGGACTTTGTTAAACGTTTTTGGAAGTCCAAATACACAGGGGTGTTCAGACAATCGCGTTGGTAAAAGAAGCCATTGTGGTTTCTCCCCCTGCCCCCGAGCATGACCATCATTTCCATAATTCCCCGTGATGCAGCGCAGGTTGGCATCGAACCCAGCGTGCAGTATCAGTAGCTTCATACCCACCCTACAACCTCTGCTGCAAGTCGAGGTTGTTGGTTGGGTTGTAGAGTGGGTACGAAGCAACTCCTGCCATGGCATGTGCACATGATGGTCGTGCATGTGGCATGGGCAGGGAGAGAAGCCACAATGGCTTCTTTTACCAACGTGATTGTCTGAACCCTGTCAGTGTCTACTAGATCACCCTTATCCCCATACTTGTTGACCCTCTCAAAGAACTACAAAAGGTTGGTGAGGCAGGGTTTTCTTTTGCAGAAGCCTTGCTGATTTGTCCCCAACAAGGCTTTTTCTTCTTATCATGGCTGGGGAGAGAAGGCTTAAATCCCCCTCCCCACAGCCTGCATTACTCCATAGGCTGCACTCCCCTCCTCCAAGTGCCTGGTATTTAATTTTTAAGCACCCATGACATGATTGCTACTCCCATCATTAATGTGCAGTTAGGCCTTATATTACAAACACCTTTGCAGAGCCTAATTCCATAGTGAAACTTCAACAGACAAAAAACTCTTGTTAAGACCGACACCTCAAACGCAGTGCAATGCATGCGGAATCACGCGCACATGGCACACACGAACACACACACAGACCTGGTGATTTTTTCATATTTGTGTCTGTGGTCGCTGTTCTAGTATTTGTATTTTTAATTTAAGCCATTTTATTCTTTATCCAGTATTTTGTTTTCATAATATCTCATTACAATATTTATTTCTTTGAATATTTTAGCCTACTTCTCAGCCAAAAAAGGCCCCTGGAACAGCTTACAATCAGTCAGCAAAAATTTCAGTCCCTGCCCATAGGCTTGCAGTCTAAGAAGACACAACACACAAGGAAAAAGGGATGGAGAGCGAAAAGGAAAAGGTTAAGTAGACTGTCAGCAGGGCTGATGGGATGGCCCTGCTTCCCCTTTCATCTCCCAGTAGGGTGGGGGCAATCCAGCTGGAGCCAAGCCCTGATGTCCCTTTTGCTTACGTCTGGCTCTCTCACTCTTTCTTTCCCACAGGTCCAGTGGAGGCTGGTGGCTCCGATGTCAGTGAGGCGGTGAATCTGCTCCGGTTTTCAGTCAGAACTAGTCAGAACTCTAAAGGGGCTCTCCAAGGTGTGATTGGAGAGCTCCTTTAGAGTTCTGAGTGTTTCTGACTGAAAACCGGAGCAGATTCATCGCCCCACTGACATCAGAGCCACCAGCCTCGGCTGCAGAGGGAAGTTGATGTCAGCCCTGTGGACAGTGGGGCAGTTCAACTAGAGAAGGCCTCTTGCCTGTTCTTGCCACCCTCGCTCCTTCTTCAGTTGTAATACTTTACACATACACACTCACACACACAATATGTTGCTATAAAAGGAACCAAATCGCAATGATTTATATACTTAAATTCTCTGTTTCATAATATTAATTTTTCCTGAGCAATATTGTTATAAACGTATCAATTCCAGTGATCAATAAGTTAGTCTGGGATATCTCACTTGTGTTTCAACAGCACAAAATATAAGGTGCTTTTGAGAATTTCCTGAGGTATGTTGTATCCTAACCTCTGTTGCAGATGAGAGGCAGACAGAACAGGTTCTGAATGGTACCTCTTGGTACCTCTGAAAAACAGCTTTACAGTTTCCGAAGTGTATACTACCTAAACTGGAATCAGATAATTTTTTATTAACAGAAAATCTCTCTTCCCCTCCCTGCCCCCCTTCTGTAGTGATCGGAGAGAAAGAGACACACACACACAACTATTTTCATGACAGGAATCACACTTTTATTCCTATTTGCTGGGGCCATGAATGAAATGAAGATTCTATTACTTGAAAGCAATGAAAATATGTATTATTTTCCTGCATCCATCATTTATGCCAGTAAACAGCTCCAGAGCAGAAACTCGTGTTTAAATCTCTCTCTTCTGTCAAAACAGGCATATTTTGAATACCGACATATTTTTAATGTCATTGAACATCGTAAAAAGCTACATTTCCAACAACATGGGAGAGCGCTAAGATTAACAGCTGCCAAAGCCAGGTTGCCATTATGACATTGTGTATTCTAATGGAGTAATAAGAAAAATGGTATTTGCCTTATGTTCTAGAGCAGGAATACCAAATGAACAGGCAATAATCTAGTTTACTGCTCTCAGAAATAAATTCCAGATAATTTAAAAGACTAATCTGGATTTTTGTTTAGTGCTATGCTAACATCAGTCCTGAGGTAGAACCAGAGGTGTGATTATCACCTCCCAAAGTAATTATGAGGTGCCAAATTATTAAAGTTGTTCCCAACAAATTTAAAAATGGTAGTTATATAGTGCTTTTGAGTGTTCAATGCATTTCACGTATGCTATGCTGTAATCATTCCAACAGAGGTAGGCAACAGGGTGCCCATGGACACTTTTCTTGGGACATGTCAAGGTCTTTTACCTTTCCCACTTAAAAACAAAACAAAACATATTTTCTTACTGGTGGCAGCCGGGATTACTGTGAAACAGGTTTCTGTTGGTGCCGAAAACAGTGGGTTCAAAGGCATTGTTTAGTGTGTTGGGGCTCAGACTGCATCTCTGCCTTGTACTCAGTCTTTTGAGCAGGTCCAGTTTTATTTGGACATCTGGCCTGTCCTAGCCCTAGGGCTTGAGGTGAGTTCCAACAGAAATGCACACAGAGTTAAAAGTAATTAAAGTTTACCCTTACACCCAGTTAAAAGCAAGCAGAAGCAGGACCAAGCACCTCCTGGAATGAAAACGTGGGCCTTTGGCAGGGCAATATTTAGGTGTCCCCTGTCCTTTCTCAAACATGGGCTCCAGGTCTCATCTCTTCTAGGGATGCTTGAGGAATTCGATTTTTGTGAATCTGATATGAACTGCCCTGATGTGCACCTCCCAGACTAATGCATGGATCAGAACATATTCTTTGGATTTCACATTTCTCTGAATTTTGCAATGCAGTTCTCAACTCAAAAAAGTATCAAAATCTATTTCAAAATGTATGTTTTGAGATAAATTACATTTAGAAGTGCATATTTTGTGAGAAAATACGTTTAAAAATACATATTTAAATGTGGAACTTTGGGGGGCAATTTCTGTTTAAAAACTGCATATTAATGAGGAAACTGGCAGAATAGATTTATTAATGAACACATGTGAAAATAACATGGACTGGAAATGGATTGATCCATCCATCCCTAAGCTCTCCATACAAGGCTGTTCCATCCCTTTGCACAAGGCTTCCTGAAAGGTGATAACATACAGACAGAGAATCTTCTTTTTCTCATTTTATCTCTTAGATTTTAGACAGGGTGTGAAGATGCATCTTTTTATTTTAGCCTTTTAAATTATGGGGTTGGATCCAGATTTAAGCTGGATCAACTGTGCTGGTGGAAGTGAACTCCCCCATGTCCTCTGGCCCCCTGAAAATGCTACACAGAGACCCACTTTGCACAATCATGAGGGCTGAAGCAAGCCACCATGGCTTGTTCCAGCCACTGTGATCATGGGAACCATGGCAGAGAGTCAGGAGACCCTGCTGAATGGGGTGAGCTGTGGTGTGGTGGCCCGCCCAAAATGGGCAGAGGGAACTTTCACAAGCAGAGCCTTCCCTCTCGCAGAAGGTCTCTTCCTCTCATGGAAAGCAGATCCTGGATCCAAGTCATGTAGTTTGAACGCTTAACTGCTTTTAATGTTCTTGTTTTTATTGTGTTAAGGTGCTGTTCTAAATTGTTGTATACCACCTTGATGGCTTTTTAGCAAATAAGGGGTATCTAAAAGTTAATAATTAATACATGAATGAATGGAGACAAGGCAGGGGAAGTGTGTGTTGGGGGGGAGAAAGATTAGAAAGGAATGCTGGTGTAGGCCCAAGAGGTATTCTGTCCCCTGGGGATATTCCCTGCTTTCTTCCCACTCAAGCTCTATGTCTAAATATTAACATTTTTGATGAATGTGAACGATCTTTGACAAGTTCCATATCAGTACAGCAGCCACAAAGAATCCTTCTGCATGTATCCTGTTTTCTATATTTGGTGTATGGGTGGAATCTTAAAGGGAGTCTTCTTGGTAAATGTAAGAACAAGAGAGATCAATAGTGGGTAATAGGCAAGGCTGGTGAAAGTATTCCATGATTCTACAATTGCACCAGGCAAACATGGAAATTAGTGAGTGTTTGGGTGCAGAACACAGTATTCTGAGAATCTCAGCTCTCACTTTTTAAAAAGTTGGAAAATGTTTCTAGTTTGAAAGTAGGTGTAGCCAGTGGCTGGTGAAATGGGTACCCACATTACTTAATGTGGGTAAGTAACTAGGCAAAGGTTCTGTCGTCAAGCAATGAGACTGCCATGCGCTGCATAGGTCCTTGCCCCCTTGTGATAGCTAAGACCAGCAAAATACAGTATGCAAAGTAAACAACTATATGTATATTACTCAGTTTGCCTCTATAGATGACTTAAAGGCTTGACCTACAGAATCAGAATGAGGTGCTAGAATGGACTGCACCACTTCTGAGCCCAGTTAGGAGGCACCATTTTTGAATGCTCCTCCAAATAAAAACTCCTGGCAAGTAGAAAAACAACACATGAAGGAGAGAGCTTCTAACTTAACCATCTGTCTGCCCCACTATTTTTCTACTTACAGCAAGGGTGGTGCTTTTGTTCTTTACATAGGGTGTATTGTATTCAGGTACAGTGACTTAAGGAAATAGTGCGCAGTTAAGAGCAGCCTAGATTGCATACTTCCCCCTCCCTCTCTTCCCATGGTCTAAAAGATACCCTGCTGCAGGCCTTGTGTTTAGAGCTCTACCGGGGAGCTGAATATAATCAATAAGCCTGTTATATTGCCAACACCTGTGTGGAGCTGGAAATCAATATTCAAGGTTCAAAGGAGTACACATAGGTGATCCCCCCCCCCACACACACACACATGCAACCTGCAGTCTGAAGTGGTATACTTAATTCTGCTTCATATATATAGACCCAGCCTTGGGCTATCTTGATGCAGAATGTTGGCTTTTCTAGCACTGAGTATGCCTAGACTTGAACACTGGAGAGCAACAAAAGAGGGGAGGTGACTAAGCTAACTAATCTCTGGATAGAAATCAAGCAAAGGTTAATTGTGAAAACCTGCTTCTCACATGAGAGAGACATATTACTTTGTTGGCATAGGGGGTGGCTATGTTTTGGCCCATCTTCTCACACAACAAGAAAGCAAACAAAGAAACAAAAAAAATTGGAATTAACTGCACCAAGATATTATACTAGTCTGCAAATCATATCCTGGTTTCTTCCTGCTTGATGTAACTTGGTGGAGGTTTAGAACGTTATTATTGCAATAGAAGATTATTTAGGTTTTATGACAAGGAGTTAGGGTCAAGATGAAAACTTTTGAGATTTACATTTTTATCCTGCACTGACCTTTTAGCTTCATTCCTTAATTGAGCAAGGCATGCTAAAGAAAGTGATTATTATGAGGCGGCCACATCCCCAGGGTGTTATGAGGTATCAGGCACAGTTAAACTATCTCAAGACAACCATGTTCTCTAGAGCTGCTTTATTGCTATTATAAAAAATCTTTATATGGTGAAAAATTTGTATTTTTATGCTGGAAGAAGATGAAGATGACAGTTTAGACTGTTGAATGGTAGTTTCAGTTTGAGCATTGTGCCCACAGAGATTGTAAAACATCTAAGACTGGGGCGGCCACTTCATTGGCTTCTTAAGATTCTAAAGGGGTAGATTAATCTCTGTGAAATTCATAGTTGGAACATTCTGCCATTAACTGGCACTTTCCAGTTATCAAGGTACTTTATGAAACTGAAAAAGTCCTATTACATTTGCTAAATAGGCAACTTTGGGGGTGTGGTTCTCATGAAATCATCACTCCTCCAGTGTATTAGCTACTCTTGACCATGTTTTGCGCTTGTTAAAACCATGATAGCAGCCTCTTTGTCAGATAACCTCATGTAAAGTTCAACCATATTCATAAAAAAAAAACCAATGTCAGGAGCGCCCTAGCAGCCTCTTTCAGTAGACTCCAATAGCCAACTCAAGACACAGACGAAAGGATTCTTTTCAAGGCTTTAATCCTTTTACAACTTCATGACTCTTTCAGATGCTAATCACCAGCGACTAAGCAAGGAACAGCAGACTGGCCTATGCGCTGAGTAGGCAGTTGATCCCCGTTTGAAGGAGAGTCACTTGAAGACCCTGAACTTATGGGCTAGGGAGAGATCCTCCCTCTTTCCCTTGGGTCCACGGGAGGTGGCCATTGCTTGCACGCCAAACGGGCGCTACGCCTCCTTTCCGTGCCCTCCATCGCTCGTTACTCCCTGCGTCTGCGTCGAGCATCTAGCAAGCCCCGTTCCCGCATTTTCTCATTGCTAGGATCACTATCTATCTCAGGAATGCCGGCAGGAGGAATCTCTGCCAGCTGCTGTGCCTGTGAGGGATGAGTGGGCTCCTCTCCCACAGATTGCTGTTCCTCCTCAGAATCAGAACTGCTCTGGGGTTCTATCGGCTCAGTTTCCACCCTGACATCATCCCCACTCCCATGAGGCCTGGACTGGGACTGGCGCCTCGATCAGGAGGCAATGCTCCCGGCAGTAGGGAGATGCAAAATCCACTTGCTGAAGCTCCCAAGAAATCTGAGGATTTTGCTTAGAGAGCCAGGAAACACCCAGCACAATTGGGTAGTGGGGAACCTTGGCCAAGTGAAACTGAATCTGCTCAACATGGGACTGGGCACGCAGAGTGAGCGGAGCTGTAATCCGGGTCACCGTGCCTGAAGAAAGAGGATGCCCATCGATGGTCTCCACTGCCAAGGGGGCAGGAAGAGCAGGGTAGGAATCTTGTGGAAGAGGGCAAAGGTTTCATCCATGAAACTGGTCGTAGCCCCCGAGTCCACTAAAGCCAGGGCCTCCACCCCACCCCATTGGGAGGAGCGGAGGTGAACATGCAATAGCACATGGGAGGGTGGGGGGGTTGCGGAAGGCACCCACTGACCCCGACACTGGAGACCCACACCAGGCTTGGGGGGCAGCCTAGTCAGGCCTGGAGGCGAGGAGGAGGATGGGGAAGAAGGAGAGGAGGGGGAGGCAGAGGAGCTGCAGGTCTAGTGCGGCAGGTTTTGGCGAAATGACCCAGTTTTCACATAGAAAGCATCAGCACTCAGCGTGCTGCTGCTCTAGTTCCTCTGGCGGCAGTGGGGCTCGGGTAGCTCCCAGCTGCATTGGGGTCTCCTCCACCCCCTCCACAGGGGCAAGGAGTGGGGGAGGGGGCAGGAAACGGGGGAAATGGGAGGAGGGAAATCTCGGCCCCCGGTGCCCCGCCGGGTCTGCCAGCGGCCCTCCAGCCGACTATCTATCTGGACGCAGGTCTGGATGAGGTCCTCCAAAGTACGCGGGCTAGGCGTGCGCGCCAACTCATCCAAGATCTCATTGTTCAAACCGTCCAAAAACTGAGCCACCAGCGGGGCATCATTCCACTGTAAATCCTGCATCAGCAAGCAAAAAGTTGTCGCATAGCTGGAAACTGAGTCCTTGCCCTGCCTGAGGCGGCGAATCTCCCAAGAAACCGTCTGTGTGCACAGGGGGTCACCGAAAAATCTGGCCATCGCTGTCATGAAACCTTGATAGTCCCCGAGCAGGGGGTCACTAGCGAGAAGAAGTCCCAAAGCCCATTTAGCTGCCACGCCTGAAAGTAGGTTAATGATGAAGCCCACACGAACCTGTTCCCTCAGGAAATCCTCAGGTCGAAAGCGCACGTACAGCTCCGATTGGGCCCAGAAAATCTGAAAAAGTCCTTTCTCCCCAGAAAACTTCTCTGGCAAAGCCACCGGGCACTTGCGGTGGGGGGGAATCAGAGGTGGCGGGCGTTGAACTGCAGCTTGCAGATTCTGTACGGCAGTCATCAGTTGAGCCACTTGATCATGGAGAATCTGGTTCTCTTGCGCCAGAGCTTGCACTGCCGGGTCCCTGGCACCCTCCATTCAGCAGGAGGAGAAAAAAAAAGAGAGGGAGAGAGAAAAAAAAAAGAGGAACGGGGATGAAGCTGTCAGGAGCGCCCTAGCGGCCTCTTTCAGTGGACTCCAATAGCCAACTCAAGACACAGACGAAAGGATTCTTTTCAAAACTTTAATCCTTTTACAACTTAATGACTCTTTCAGATGCTAATCACCAGCGACTAAGCAAGGAACAGCAGAGTGGCTTTTGCGCTGAGTAGGCAGTTGATCCCCATTTGAAGGAGAGTCACTTGAAGAGCCTGAACTTATGGGCTAGGGAGAGATCCTCCTTCTTTCCCTTGGGTCCATGGGAGGCGGCTGTTTCTTGTGCACCAAACGGGCGCTACGCCTCCTTTCCGCGCCCTCCATCGCTCGTCACTCCCTGCATCTGCGACGAGCATCTAGCAAGCCCGTTCCCACACTTTCTCACTACTAGGATCACTATCTCAGGAATGCCGGCAGGAGGAATCTCTACCAGCTGCTGTGCCTGTGAGGGATGAGCGGGCTCCTCTTCCATGGATTGCTGATCCTCCTCAGAATCAGAACTGCTCTGGGGTTCTATCGGCTCAGTTTCCACCCTGATACCCAACCATCAAATTTTGCATTGTACTTGGACTCCAGTTGTATTTAGAATGACTTCAGCACCTTCTAAGTGTGGTTGAGCAACACAAGACGTTACTCACAGTACCACTAAGTGAGTTTTCCTGCATCACATTGTACCTAATATTCTGAAAACTTTTTTCCATATTTCCAATTTAGTACTCAAGTGCCAAACAAGAAGTTAGGAAACGTCAATGGAGTTTTCATTGAAGATGTGTCTATCAGTAGTAACTCGCCATAATAAAGATTAGGGATGGCAGAGAATTCTGCCACGGATCACGGTGAGGCCGAATGCCAGTGCATTCGTCCCCCGAACTCCGTGGCGGAACGGCCTGCCCCCCCCACCCCGCGGATCCCCCCCGGGACGAGACTCACCTGGGGCGGATCTTCCGGGAGGTGGCGGCTCCAGCAGCGCCTCTGGTGGCAGCGGCGGCAGCAGCTGGTCTTCCGACCGGATGCCGCCACCGCAATTTCCACTCTGGTAAAAAAAAAGAAAAGAAAGAAAATGAAAGACGTGATAGGCTACGTAAATCTTTACATAGCCTATCATGGCTGGGTGGGTTTAAAAAAAAAACGTGTACGCAAATGGTGGCGGCTATGGCCGCCACCATTTGTGTTCCTTATTTCTGCCCTCTTAATCTACGTAAATATTTACGTAGGCTAAAACAGGGAATCAAAAAGGGTCGCAAATAGCGCCCGCTACGCTATTTGCGTTCCCCTTGATTTTCGCCGTCATAGTCTACGTAAATATTTATGTAGATTAAGAGGGCAGAAATAAAGAACGCAAATGGCGGCGGCCATAGCCGCCATTTGCGTACGCGGTGTTGTTGTAGTTTTTACCCAGAGCCCTCAGCGGCCGGAAATCCGGCTGCGGACAGCTCTGGCCTGGCCGAGCCTGGCCGGCTGCTCCACGGAGCTGCCGCGGAGCACAGCCAGCCTCGGAGAATTCCAGGGGGGAGGGACGGAACGCCCCCCCCATTAACATAATCTGCGAACAGGTAAGTGACTTTTGTACGTTCCTAATAAAGATGCCCTAAAGTTGCATTTGAATAATTATGTATTTGAAGCAAAGAGAGTGCCATGGCATTGTCAATATATACAGGATGCTTCTTTATATACTTTCAAATTAAGTCACATGATCAGTGTCAGTAGCTATGTAGCCTCAGCAACAACTAGGAACACAAGATGGGCTTCCACCAGCATCCCTCCCATACCACAGACTAACCTAGGCTACAGCGAAGAGAGGAATAATGTGGCTACCAATATGCATTCTCTTATCGTGGGAGTGCGGAACTGTGGTCCCCCAGATATTATTGGACTTCAACTCCTATCACCCCATCCTCTGTAAAGTAGGATACCTGGCCACCCTACCAACCACATTACCCAAGGCAAGATCAATGTTGGTAGCAGCAGCGGCGGAAGCAAGAGTAGCGGAAGCCCTCCTAACCAAGTACCCTTCAGAATTTCCCTTATTCTTTATTGTTCCACTATATTGCCCCATACCCTTCCGTGCCATTACCTGTGTGTTCCCTTCTCCCTCTTTCAGCCACTCCTGTTCCTGGCCTCATCTTGCTCCCCCCTGCAGCTTTTTGCAATCTTCTGTCTTTCCCCATACCTTGCTGTTCCCTCCTAGCCAGCTACTACTGCCAGTAGTGTTTTGTTGTTGTTGTTCAGTCGTTAAGTCATGTCCGACTCTTCGTGACCCCATGGACCATAGCATGCCAGGCCTTCCTGTCCTCTGCTGTCTCCCGGAGCGTGATCAAGTTCATACCCATTGCATCAGTGATGCCATCTAGCCATCTCATCCTCTGCCGTCCCCTTCTCCTTTTACCTTCAATCTTTCCCAGCATCAGGGTCTTTTCCAGGAAGCTTTCTCTTCGCTGGCCAAAATATTTGAGCTTCAGCTTCAGGATCTGTCCTTCCAGTGGGCACTCAGGGTTGATTTCCTTTCGGATTGACTGATTTGACCTCCTTGCAGTCCAGGGGACTCGTAAGAGTCTTCTCCAGCACCACAGTTTGAAGGCATCAATTCTTCGGCGCTCAGCCTTCCTTATAGTCCAGCTCTCACAGCCATACGTTGCTACTGGGAAAACCATAGCTTTGATTAGACGGACCTTTGTCGGCAAGGTGATGTCTCTGCTTCTTACTATGCTGTCTAGGTTTGCCATAGCTTTCCTCCCAAGGAGCAAGCGTCTTTTAATTTCATGGCTACAGTCATCATCTGCGGTGATCTTGGAGCCCAAGAAAATAACATCTGTCACTGCTTCCATTTCTTCCCCTTCTATATGCCAGGAAGTGATGGGGCCAGATGCCATGATCTTGGTTTTTTTAATGTTGAGTTTCAAACCAGCTTTTGCACTCTCCTCTTTCACCCTCAACAAGAGGCTCTTTAGATCCTCTTCGCTTTCTGCCATTAGGGTGGTATCGTCTGCATATCTGAGGTTATTGATAATTCTCCCGGCAATCTTAATTCCGACCTGTGATTCATCCAACCCAGCGTTTCTCATGATGCACTCTGCATATAAATTAAATAAGCAGGGTGACAATATGCAGCCTTGTCGTACTCCTTTCCCAATTTTGAACCAATCGGTTGTTCCATGTCCGGTCCTTATTGTTGCTTCTTGACCCTCATACAGGTTTCTTAAGAGACAGGTAAGGTGGTCTGGTACTCCCATCTCTTTCAGAATTTGCCACAGTTTGTTGTGATCCACACAATCAAAGGCTTTAGCGTAGTCAATGAAGCAGAAAGAGACATTTTTCTGGAATTCTCTTCCTTTCTCCATGATCGGGCGGATGTTGGCGATTTGATCTCTAGTTCCTCTGCCTCTTCGAAACCCAGCTTGTACTTCCGGTAGTTCTCGGTTCACATACTGCTGAAGCCTAGCTTCTAGGATTTTGAGCATAACCTTGCTGGCCTGTGAAATAAGCGCAATTGTACAGTAGTTTGAACACTCTTTGGCATTGCCCTTCTTTGGAATTGGAATGTAAACTAACCTTTTCCAGTCTTGTGGCCACTGTTGAGTGTTCCAAATTTGTTGGCATATTGAGTGCTGTACTTTAACAGCATCATCTTTTAGGATCTTAAATAGCTCAGCTGGAATACTGTCATATCCACTAGCTTTGTTGTTAGTAATGCTTCCTAAGGCCCACTTGACTTCACTCTCTAGGATGTCCGGCTCAATTTCAGTGACCGCACTATCATGGCTATCAGAGACATTAAGATCTTTCCTGTATAGTTCTTCTGTGTATTCTCTGCATCTCTTCTTAATCTCATCTGCTTCTGTAAGGTCCCTGCCTTCTTTGTCCTTTATCATGCCCATCTTTGCACAAAACGTTCCCTTGAGATCTCTGATTTTCTTGAAAAGATCTCTAGTCTTTCCCATTCTATTGTTTTCCTCTATTTCTTTGCATTATTCATTTAAGAAGGCCTTCTTGTCTCTCCCTGCTATTCTCTGGTACTCTGCATTCAGTTGGACATATCTTCCCCTTTCTCCCTTGCTTTTCGCTTCCTTTCTTTCCTCAGCTACTTGTAAAGCCTCATCAGACAGCCACTTGGCTTTCTTGCATTTCTTTTTCTTTGGGATGGATTGAGTTGCTGACTCCTGAACAATGTTACGGACCTCCGTCCTTAGTTCCTCAGGCACTCTGTCTATCTTAAATCTATTCCTCACCTCCACTGTATATTCATAAGGGATATGATTTACGTCATACCTGAATGGTTTAGTGGTTTTCCCTACATTCTTCAATTTAAGCCGAAATTTTGCAACAAGAAGCTCATGATCTGAGCCAGTGTCAGCTCCAGATCTTGTTTTTACTGACTGTATAAAGCTTCTCCATCTTTGGCTGCAAAGTACATAATCAATCTGATTTCGATATTGACCATCTGGTGATGTCCATGTGTAGAGTCTCCTCTTGTGCTGATGGAAAAGAGTGTTTGCTATGATCAGCGTGTTCTCTTGGCAAAACTCGATTAGCCTTTGTCCTGCTTCATTTTGTACACCAAGGCCATGCTAGCCTGTTATCCCGGTGATTTCTTGACTTCTTACTTTGGTATTCCACTCCCCTATGATGAAAAGGACATCTTTTTTTGCTGTTAGTTCTAGAAGGTGTTGGAGGTCTTCATAGAACCGATCAACCTCAGCTTCTTCGGCCTCAGTGGTTGGGGCATAGACTTGAATTACTGTGATGTTGAATGGTTTGCCTTGGATTCGTACTGAGATCATTCTATTGTTTTTGAGATTGTACCTCAGTACTGGTTTTCCCACCCTTTTGTTGAAGATGAGTGCTACTCCATTTCTTCGAAGGGATTCTTGCCCACAGTAGTAGATATATTTGTCACCTGAATTAAATTCGCCCATGCTTGTCCATTTGAGTTCACTGATTCCCAAGATGTCGATGTTCAGTCTTGCCATCTCATGTTTGACCACCTCCAGCTTACCTTGATTCACTGATCTTATATTCCAGGTTCCTAAACAATATTGTTCTTTACAGCACCGGACTTCCTTTCCCCACCAGACACATCCACAGCTGAGTGTCCTTTCGGCTTTGGCCCAGCCGCTTCACTCTTTCTGGCACTACTTGGAAATTCCCTCTGCTCTTCCCCAGTAGTATATTGGACACCTTCCGACCTGAGGGGCTCATCTTCCAGTGTCATATCTTTTAGCTTTGTGATACGTTCCATGGGGTTTTCTTGGCAAGAATACTGGAGTGGATTGCCATTTCCTTCTCCAGTGGACCACATTTTGTCAGAATTCTCCGCCATGACCTGTCCATCTTGGGTGGCCCTGCACGGCATAGCTTATGGCTTCACTGAGTTGTGCAAGCCCCTTGGCTACAACAAGGCAGTGATCCATGAAGGGGTTATTTAGACTTCTATGTTAAACAAGAAGCTTGGTGTATTTCTTTTAAAATATGAAAACAATAGAGTCCCAGACATGCACAGAAATGGGCAACCAACATAATCAAGGGGCTGGAGAAACTCCCCCATGAAGAAAGGTTGCAACTTTTGGGGCTATTTAGCAAGTACGGGGAGATATGATAGGGGTGAATAAAATTATGTGTGGTGTGGACAAAGTGGATAGGGGGAGGTTTTTCTCCCACTTTCATAATTCTAGAACCTTGGGTCATCCCATGAAGCTGAATGGTGGGAAGTTCAGGACTGTCAGAAAAGGAAGTACTTCTTCACACAGTGCATTGTTAAACTATGGAATTTGCTGCCACAAGATATAGTAATGGCCACCACCTTGGGCCCCTCTAAAAGCGGATTAGACAGAGTCATGGAAAATAATGCTATCAATAGCTACCAGGCATGATGGCTATATATTATCTCCAGTATCGGGGCAATATGCCTCTATGCTGTTTCTGTGAACATGAGCAGAAGTGTGCTGTTGCACTCATGTCCTGCTTGTGGGTGTCCCACAGGCATCTGGTTGGCCACTGTAAGAATGGAAAGCTGAACTAGATAGGCCTTTAGTCTGATCCAGCATGGTTCTTCTTATGTTCTTATGTAATCTTGCTCTTCTTCTCTAATGTGAACAGTTGGGCAGTTCAGATGAAATGGGAAGGCCATGGTTTACAGCTACGTGAACAAGCCATGGCAAGCCCCAGGTTCTCATGCGCCCCACTCTTCTCTTCCACACTGCAGGAGGAGGAGACTGGAAGCTTCCACCTCCAATTATAAACCATAATTCCCCATTCTGTCCAACAAAAACAAACCATGGTTTCAGATCCTGGTTTGTTTCCACCAACTAGAGTTTAAACATAGGAAGCTGCCTTATACTGGGCGGGTTCATAGTCATGGAGGGAAAATAAGACACAGTGGCTTATTTTCCCTCACTGCACTTGCCAGTCACGAGCTGCCTAAGTAGCATAAATACCCTTGCCGAGCATGGGTTGTCATGACGTCCAAACCTGGTGAAGGTGGCTGGCTGGGATGGTTTATAAACCATCCAGCAACCCTAGAACAAGCCATGTCTTTCAGGGTGGTTTGTAAACCACCCCATCCAGCCACCCTCACTGCGTTCAGATGTCACGACAACCCATGCTCAGTGAGGGAATTATGTTAATTAGGCGGTTTGCAACCAACACACATGGGGAGGGAAAATTAGCCTCCGTGTCTTATTTTCCCTCCATAATCGTGTGAACCTGGTCACTGCATCAGAAGAGTAGTCCATCTAGCTCCGTATTGTCTACATTGACTGTTAGTGGCTCTCCAAGGTTTCAGACAGGAGTCTTTCCCAGTCCTACCTGGAAATGCCAGGGATTGAGCCTGGGACCTTCTATATGCAAAGCATGTGCTCTACCAAGGAGCTACAGCCCAACACACAAATCAAAGTTTCTCAAGATTGGATGTAATGGGGAATTGTGGTTTGTTCAAAAATGGAAACCTACATTCCCAATCTCCTCCTCCAGGTGTGCAAAAGAGGAGGAGATAACAGGGGGAGCTTAAAAGGCTCACAATAGTTCATTCGCGTAGCAGGAAACCATGGTTTCCCATTACATCTGAATCAAGCCAAACTCAATGAAATACTGATTGGTAGGAACAGATCTATGGAAATATAAGGGTTGCTTCACAAATAGATAATTTCTACATAGAAACTGTAATTCTGTTTACTGTACTTTATACAGAGCAAATGCTTTTTGCAGCAGAAGTACACAGATCAGTCAGCCTATTCAAATGTGCTTGAGGCTCTAAAAACACTAAAAAAAATATCACACATTAAAGTAAACACGTATTTTCCCTGAGGATTCTGATTTTCTGCATTCCTTAAATACTCTGCAGTATGATTGGAAAAACGTATGATGTGCCTCAGTGGCTGATGACTGTATATGCCTGTCTTAGCATATAGGACTAAGGTGCAAATAGAATATAAAGAACTTAATGCATTCCACTTGCCAAGACACAAGAAATGCCAAGTACAGTATTCTCAGTATCCTCATCTTACTAAGGACTGATTTTCATATGAAGCCATCAACATAGTGCCAAAATGTTGCACTTGAATAATTATGAATTTGAAAGCAAAGATAGTGTCAGGGTATTTTTAATATATTAATCTGACACCACCATCTTTGTTTAAATGCATTTGGTAGCTTGTTTCCTACCATGTAATTATTTCTTCTGGAGGTTACATAGTCATTTTTTAGATGTCCCTTGATCCTGTTACATGCCCCCCTCCCCCTTCTCAGGAAGCTGGGCTCAGGAGCCCTACCCATGATGGGACAGAATATTATAGTGTGGTTTGTGCACTAGCATCCTTAATATTTCCTTTCTTTCAGAAGCAAATAGAGCGTACCCTTATCTGAATGCTAATTTCCTAGTTAAAACCCTCCCTTGCTGACAAGGGACTGAAAGAGTTTTAAATCACAGATGTAGAGTATCAAATGCAATAATGCTCTTGCAATAGTGCATTGAAGCCTCAATTAATTAACCCTTGGGCTAAGTAGGCAGGTACACGGTGGTGGCCACAGGCGGTGGATGGATGAGATTTAAATGTGTATCTCATTTCCCCAGCACGGAACATGCCGTTTGGTTCAGAAAGGAGTCATTTTGCACACTCGCCTCATTTACTCTCAGCTTTAATCCCTTTAATTCCACCTGAGATCCAGGCAAGAAAAGAGGAGGAAAGCGAGGTGTAAAGGCTGCAGAGCTGGCCTTTGTTTACATACTTTTTCCCTGGGGGACCCCCCACAACAGAGCTGTGGCTTCTGGCCTTTTCACTGGGCTGCAGGGCTTCAAAGCAGTTATCATATGGAAATAGTTAAACAGAGATTAGAGAAAGGAGTACTTCACAGCAATCCACCCTTTTAGCAAAAGCAAAAGAAGGGGCAGCAGGCAGGGATTGAGAGAGAAGGTGGGTTGTTGAGAGAACGGAAGAGCTCAATAGCAGCAAGAGGGTGAAGGGGTGGGACATAAGAGACCTATACACCTTGGGTCAGTAGGACCACAGCTGCTGCTTTTCTTTCATTTCCTCCCACCCAAAACACCCATATTTTCTGAAACAACAATAATATTCACGATTTATACAGGCATCTCATATGTAGCCTGAAATTACTTACTTTAAAACTGCACTATTAATAGGACAGCTCCAAAGTAGGCAGTTTGTGAATTGCAAGCTGGGTGTGATATGAACACGGGCCCTGACGGAGTGACTCTGGTGTGGTTGTGATAGTCTGTGCACAGAACGTTTCCCCTTTCCTGTCTATGAGCTGGAGAATGCCTTGTGCAAGTAATCAGGGAATCTCCAAGCATTCATAATCTGCACTAGTTTCTTGTGGCCTTTGGTGTACAAACCAAATAGATAGTCTTGTCCTACAGGGCTGGCTCTATCATTAGGCAGAGTGCAGTGGCCATCTCAGGCTGCAGATTTTGGATATTATGATGAAAGGGCAGCAAATTGCTAATTACTTAATTCGTTGTGATTGTATTTTTACTTTCAAGGAGGGGGAGGGGTGTTTGTGGGATTCTCTCCCTTAGGTGTCACAATAACCTGGCCAGCCTTGAGTACTAAGTGCCTTGATTTTTGGTAGGGGTAAGGATAAGCCATTTCCTTCTCTACCTCAGGCAGCAAAATGATGTGGGCTGGCCCTGTTGCTGTACAAATATACCATTGGCCCATCTAGTTCTGTATTGTCTAGACTGGCAACAGGGATTGAACCTGGGATCTTTTGTGTGCAAAGTGTATGTGCTCTGTCACTGAACTAAGGCCTTTCCCACCCAAACCCTATGTGGCTTAAGCCCTATATCTCAGAGACTGTCTCATTTTTTATGTTTAATTGCAAACATTATTGTAAGTGAAAGCCAGCCTCTTGAATGATCTCATGCATAGGGGTGCCTGTAATGGCTGCTGTTCAGATTTGGAAACTTGTTTCTTCATTGGCTTGCTATAATTTGAACCTGTTTTCTGGAAGAGATGTATTACATTACTATTTGAAACAACAAAGAGTCTTGCAGCACCTTAAAGGCTAACAAATTTATTCCAGCATAAACTTTCCTAGATACTGTCCACAGAGTATCCATGAAAGCTTATCCCAGAACAAATGTGTTAGGTGCCACAAGACTGTTGTTTTTGCTGCATCAGAGTAACAAGGCTACCCCTCTGGAAATTAGTGTTTGAGAAAGCATTTTATAGCCAAAGATGTGTAGAGGTGTGATTTTATAAGAATATTATATTCATCTGGTAGACTGTGGGCAAGGACATTGGAGAAGGAACATCTTTTGGATTTGACTGGGAAGCTAGTTTAGGATTTGGAGGACTCAGTTTATTTTGCTGTGAATCTGGTATAGCCTGTGAAGCAATAATGATTAGTATTCCATAGTTCCAGTTCTCTAGCATTAACTCTCTCATTAAACCCTTCTAATAGTGGGTTGTGCAACCAGGGAACCAGGAAGCACAAATGAGTTTACATGTTATGCTTTTGCACTTCTAAGTAAAGTCCCAATGGTGGGATACATTCATTTCCACTGTGGAGAATACGTAACTCCAGATGGGGAATGAATACATACCTTCCCATGGACTAGATGTGTCAACGCTTTCTTTGGGCATTGCACAGAAGTACAAAAATAGGAAGCACAATCTCACTAGTGGTTCCTGTTTGTTCCCCTTAAGGGTCACAGGCTACTCTGTACAGCCACTATCTGGCATATAACTCTGCCTTTGATTCTTATTATGAAATATATGCATATACAAAAACAATCCTGCTAGGTGTTTGTATAAACGTACACAGGAAGGGAATGAGAGATTGAAAATGAGGATGTATGGTTGCTTCATAACTGGGAAGAATGATAGAAAATTCTAAGTCAATTAGAAGAATTCATTTTTGAACCTCCAGTACATCGTTACATTTTTTATACACATCTTTGAATTTTCAGCTATTTTTCTGTGTGAAATTGTGTGTTTCAAAAATAGCATGGGTAGAACTTCTGAATGGGAAGTAATGGTTGGCTAAGATGAAATCAACTCAAATAGTTAACTTAGTCTCTATCCATTGTTGCAACTTTTAGCATTTCACTGAGAACAACTGCCCTTCTTCAGAGGCTTGCAACCTGACTGCAGCTTGTAGTGACGTCTACACTGATTCCCAGATGTTTTCAGTGTAGATGCTGAGATGCAGCTAAGTCATGCTCAACTCAGACCTCATCTGGAGTAATCTCATAATGTAGACAAACCTTTCCTCCCCCCCCCCCAACCATCTAAATCCTGAAATATCCATCTTTCATCCCACTTGCTGGAAGCTGCCCCCTTGTGCCAAACAAATGCCAGCGTCACTGGAATGGAATTAACGAAAGGAGGGGGAAGAAGGAGGGAAGGATTATGTGAGCATGGAAAAGGAGGGGGCTGTTGTTTGTTTCTCACTCAATTCTGGTTCTGCTGGTGGCTGGTTGCCTCCCCCCACCCCCTTCGGCATGGCCTGCACTCCACCGTGTAACTCTCCAGCTCATTTCTCTCCACGCGATTTACCATCTGTGAGCTCGTCTTTAACCTAATAAAAATCATCTAGCTTTTGACTAACAAGAAAAGGAAACAGTGTTCATTGTGGGGTTTGGGGAAAATGGCTTCACTAATCTGCAGGATGAGAATGGAGTGATTTATAGGCGGATTTAACTGGAGGCTATGATTAGGGGGCTGGTAGTAAGTGCATTAGATGTCTAAGTGTGGCAATAGAGTAAATAGGCGTTTTATTTATCGCAGTGCCAGGGGCCTCTTAGCGGAAGAGCGCTTCTCCAAATTGAAATATAGCAGAGTTTACACTCCTGATTAGGGCTTCAAGTGCACAGCCCAAGGCTATCAGCGAGCAGAATCAACGCTTGCTGACACCTAATTGTCACTGGATTAATGTGCAAACAGGGACAGCAAAACAGCCACAACAAATAACCTGGTGTCAGAGCTGTTGGTGGCACTGTCCACTAAATGACTGGGGGCCAAATTGAAGTTTATATCTCAAAATCCACTGAGATCAATGCATCAGCCGAGCTGGAAATATGGCACTAGTGTGTGTTTGCTAGACATTTGCATACCGCACACACTTGGTGGATCTAGAGAGACTGGTGTGTGGGCCTCCTAAGACTATACACTGTTTAAAGTACTGTTGTTGTTTTTAGTTGATTTGAAGTATCTGATTTTAACAAACTGATTGATAGATCTATAAAGTTGGTTAATATTTTCATTTGTCTAATTGTTTTTTCTTGACTAAATAGCACAGGGAAATATGCCTTATTGGGGAAATCTTACACACATTCTCACACACACACACACACACACACACACACAGTGCTGAAGGTATGATGAGGACATTCAGAACAAATCCATCAGCCAGAACTGCCTAACTGAACAAGTAGCCCAAACAGTTAAGTTTGGGTGATGATATTTTTAGGGTCACCATTCAAGAGACGTGTCCTAGCATTTATTGTGATATTGCAGGAGGCCAGTATGACAGATGATTGCCCTTTTCTGTACTCCCCTTTTCTATGCTCTAACTCAGAATAGCAATCTTGAACATAAAGCACAAATTCAGATGAATATAATGAAATATAGGCTTAATATAAATCAGTGTGTTCTATGTATTTGTGCAGATAATGTAGATGCTCATGTATACATGGTTAAAAGTAATGTTATACCATGCAATATATGTTTCTCTGAATAGACAGATCTACAGTCTTATGCAAATAAGAGCCCTTAACTGTCGGCAAATGCATAACATAAATAAATGTCTATCTGTGCTAGTACGTGTATAGTAATGTGTGTGTAAACTTATATTTAGGGTATCATTCAATTTATTTTCTGCTTTACACTTCACAATTCAGAGCTATTAAGATAGATTTATGTAGGGGAACGCCTTTTACTCTAGGATCTTGCAACTTCCACTTGCTCCTTGCCATAAAATTTTTATCACCCTGTTTGTGAATCAAATCATTCCAACAACAACAGATTCAATCTGGGACACCACCTGTCCAGCTTTGGACCACAGCAAGCCATTTGGGCAGCTGAGCTCTGGCCTTTCCATTTTAGAAGCCAGTTTGTCATTAGCAGTGTGCTCCAAGATATTTCTGAGCATTCCTAGGAAATACTTCAAAGGTAGGAAGAGGAGGAGGGGGATGGAAGACAAGAAGAATACCTTATTCTTTCCAACCTTCATTTTCCGTTAAATGGAAGAAATTGGTGTGCATCTCATGGAACAAACAGAATGATAATACCATGTCCTAAAACAAATGAAGGAATAGGTTACCAGCCAAGGAGCACATACATCCTGTCATTCGTCTTTTATAATTAGCCATTTAGGGAAGAAAAGTCACAAATATATGATTTACATCTCTAAATGTATTTCTAAAGTTCTTAAGTTTTATTGAGCATGAAAGTTGGTCTTTCCCTGTGGTAAGAACTCCGGAAGCTATAGAGCTGGCTAGTAGCTCAATGGTGCAAAGTCTTATGATTTACTCTTGACATTTGCAATTTTTTGCAGTAAAATATTACTTTTCTTTATTTCAGGCCTTTTAGCTGAAAACCTCGTAATTCCCTTTAAGCTCCATTTGATTGTCAATTGTACAACTCTCTCCAAAGCTTCAGGCTTATGGCTTTTCATACACATATGATTTCTTATCTGCTGCAATATAAGGTACCTTGGCACAGATTCTTCTTTCACAGATTCTTCATTCCTGAATCTCTCTTTTCTTAGGTTCTTTGAATTTTGTAGTGCCAGTTTTTGAACATGACAAAATTATTTTTTTAACATTAACCAACTACTTGATTTTTGTATTTTATTCAGAGTCGTATAGTCTGGGGTAAGGGGTATGTGTGTGTATGTTCACTATAAAAACATATGATTGATCCAAATATATATGGGAACTTATTTAAGGCTACTGTGACAGGGACTTATGGGTTGTATCCAGTGTTGGTCTAACTTAAGTCCCATTCATTTCAATGTGTCTACTCTAAGTAGGACTAAGATTGGATACAATGCTGTGTCACTTATTACCAGAACATGGAGACCCTTCTGATGCTAGAGTGGGCTCATGTCTCTCCCTCCATCATGTGCTTCCTATTACATATGGTACAGGGACTTTGCAAGCATGGCAATAGTCACTATAGCAGCCTTCCACAAACTGGTGCCCTCCAGAAGTGTTGGACTAAATGGCCATGTTGGCTAGGGGTGATGGGAATTGTAGTCTGACACATCTGGGGGTCACCAGGTTGGGGAAGGCTGCCAGTGGTTTCACACAATTTTTGCCCTTCAAAGAAGGAGGGAAAGAGCTGCAAACTGGATCATTGTACTTATGATCATATGCACCATCCCCTTACAGTTACTGGAGGTCTGTAGTGGACTGGAGGGGAAGAGTCTTGATCATCTGGTAATCACTCTATCACTTTAAACTGGGCCATATTTGCTGTATGTGGTGATA
Source organism: Heloderma suspectum (assembly GCF_057233095.1). NCBI lineage: Eukaryota > Metazoa > Chordata > Lepidosauria > Squamata > Helodermatidae > Heloderma > Heloderma suspectum. The sequence continues at coordinate 47,031,678 of NC_139459.1, forward strand.
TAGAAAGGAAAATTGTATTTAAATAAGCTGGATATTCAATTAACTAGGTTTTGAATAATGTCAGTAACTAGCTGGAAATTATCTAGTTGCAGGGCCAGAGATCAAGACTGACTAAAGGATACAAGATTCTAAGCCACTGTTACAATCCAGAATGGAGGCATCTTCCAAAGGAATGTCTCAACAGGGCTGAGACTCAGGAGAGGCGTGCAAGATGAGGATCTGGATTGGAACAATGCTGGGTTTAGTAAGCAGATGCTGTGAGAGAATCTTTGGGTCTTGGGGAAGTCAGCACTCTGTCCTTGGTGACTGCTAGGTCCCAGTAGCTCCCTATCTCCCTGCTTCCAGGGGGCTGTCCTCATGAGGGATTTGAGGCTGCGGATGATGTCAAGGCCAATCTGCAGCCACCCTGGAAATTTCTGGTGGAAAAGCCAGATCTTCTGAGATGACTTTTACTCCATTTTATTTCTTTAATTCAGGTTCTCTGTGCTTCTGGTGCTGTGTACATCCTCTGCATTTACTTCAGCATGATAGCCCTGCGGGGGGGGGGGGTGTCTTTCACCTGGCTGTGACCTCAGTGAGCCTTTCCAGACTCCAGAATCACCCTGCACTCCCATTTCGCCAGTAATTAGCCTCCGTGATGATGCACTTTTCTGATATTTGCATTTCTTCATTTCTCCATTGTTGTGTTAAATCACATTTCGGATATTGTGTAAAATCGCTTCTTTGATGTTATCTAAAGTCACTTCTCTGATCTGGCGACGTCTCTGGAGCCTATAATTGCAAGCAGGGAGAAAGTGCCCAGAGAAGGAGAAAGGCAGGATGGTGTGGGAAGCAATAACTCTGCAACAGTTTGCTGGAATGGGGTGAAATGGGGGGGGGGATGCTCTCAGGGGCATCCTTCAGATGCTGCACTCAAGAACTGGGGATTTTAGCTTCTCAAGGCAAAAGTGCGCACATGGGGAAAAATGGGGTGGAAGCAATAACTCCGTGACAGATTGCTGGAATGCAGCAAAATTGTGGGGGGATGCTCTCAGGGGGAGCCTTCAGATGCTGCACTTGAGAACTGGGGATTTTGGCTTCTTCAGGGAAATCTGTACGCATGAGGAAAAATTAGTTGCTCTCCATTCATAATAATGTAGTAGCACGGGGGAGCCTGGACATGGGCCAGGAAACAAGCCTCTCTCATTGGTTGAGCAGCCCCTGCCAGTTTGATAACGTTCAGTTCTTCTCCTCCCACCCCACCTGGAATGTTCCTTTCAAGTGCTGTGTGACCCCTGAAAATCGGATTTTAAAGCTATGATACACTCGGGTTATCTTGTTTTGTTTGTCCCTGACAGACCAAAGCTGATTTTATGAAAATACAGATAATACTCCAACATGCTTCTCATTCCCTTGTCATGAAGATCCCCCCACCCCCCAGTCTACAAAAGAGAGGGAAATTCTGCAACAATTACTACCTAGTGAACATGGAGAAGGTAGCAAATAATATATGGTTGTCAAATAGCCATTATTTTACTCATTCCAAAAGTAAAGCCATCTACCAGCAAGTAAATAAACTTGTGATCTGAAAAGCTAATAAACTTCTCAGTTGACCCTACTCCAGGCCCTAGGCTCAGATACCCCAGCATCACTTCTCTGGGTTTGGTACAAACTTCTAACATGCCACTCATCGTGAAAGGCCTTGTGTGTTTTGAAAAATTGGAGGATTGATAGGTGCCCTTTAGCTTCTTTTTGTTCTCTTTTTAGTTTAAGTTCCTTACATTTCTGGCTTCCTATATTTATAATCGACACGGAAGTATGACATGTATGTACTGTATATTAATCGTACAGAAGTGCACTAGAGTATACATTATATGCTAGGCAGGCACACAAGTCACCTGGTTACAGTCTGGCCAGGTGTCGTCTTTTACAGAGGACCATCCTCTGTTTGAAGGGCTCTCCTGTCCAATTCTAGTTTAAAGATAATGAACCATAAGAACTGTTACCCATCAACAGTTAGCCCTGGACAGCAGATTGAACAGGCAGGCATATAGGTCACCTGGTCACAGTCTCCACATGGTGAGATGTATTGAATTTCTGTTTACATTATAATTATTATTTCTAAATTTCTATACATATAAATTAGCATATGCAAATGTTATGGAAATCACACTCTTTTTTGGTGACGTGTTTCTTCTTTTTTTGGCAATGTGTGAGACTAGAGGACTTACTCATTCACTTAAGCATGTGCTGGGGCCTGTAAAACTTATCAACACCAGTAGCTCCCATTGTTTCCATGGTGCTTGCCCTTCCTGCTGTCACTCAGGTGCCAGACCCTGTTGGCTCATCCTACCAGTGCACAGAAAATGCCTGCGGGAAGAAAGGAATTCTTGGATTTGGAGTTCTTGAGAGCATGCCATATAGGAAGGCTTACTTTGCTGTGTCTCTCATAGCTCATGCCCTTAACCATTGTGCTATTATTAAAAACTTCAGGGTTCCATGTTTGATCTAATAAAGATGTATAAAGATGTTGCTCTGAAGACTGTTAGATCAGTGTAAAGGTGATTCTAGAATTCTTCTTTAAGATAGCACAACCTGCACCCCAGCGCTATGTTGTTAATGGGCATATCTAGGAAACAGTGAACTTACTAACTGGTGGCTGGGATGCAGCTTTCATGAATCGCAACCCAATAGTTAGCTATATGAGTGATTATGGGTCAATTTTTACTCGAAGCAAAGGTGGCTTCTGAAGTTTCAAACACATCTGTTTGGTCTCTAATTCATTTGCTGCCAGAAAATCGGAGAACGTAGAATGCAATAGGGAAGTCCCAGGTTCATTTTACTAACAATATGCTTGATGAATTCAATGTATTTTTAATCCAAGTGTAAAACTCTAAGGACAGCCAAGGTGCTGACTAGAGCATGAAAATCTAAATGAATATTCTGCCAAAATGACAGTACTTAAACAACCAAACTCTCACCCCAGGCAATAAGCCTTCTGCAAAATTCATAATCTATATATAGTTATTGTAAAAATTGTGATTTCATGGAGAAAGTAATTCACAAATCATAATTAGTGCAGCTCCCTGTAGGTGACCAACTGCTAAATGTATCTCTACATTTTTTGTGTGTGATTTACAAACAAAGCTTTATAATTTCGTAATGCATTACCACAGATGTATGCTAAAATGACCACATTCTTCAATATATCAACAAATGAATTCCCCTTATATTGCCAATACAAACAGCCTAAGTGCTAAAAATGGAGGAAACTAACACTGTAATTTTTGAAATTCTCAACTCAGCCAGGACTTTACCATTTTTAGGCCACAGTGATGCATCAGGCTTCTCTCTCCCAGGCCCCCTTCTTTTGCTATGATATAAAGCTGGTGCTATATAAATAATAATAATAATATATTCAATGCTCTTTTTTGAATTTTGGAAGCAACCCATTTTCTTCTCTTGGGCGACAGTAACAGCGCATTCCTGAACCAACAGTACATGGCTGGATAGGGCTGTGTCATCCTTGCCACCATTTTCTTTGTTTCCAGAATCAGACAGTTTTTCATCATAGTTATCATGCTTCTTTGCAATGCTGGCTCCAGGTTTTTAAAGGCCTTTGGGCAAGACACCTTCAGTGCCCCCCCCCTCTTCTCACCACCATTGTCACCAGCTGCTACTGCTCCTCTCATCCTCTTTCTCATCATTGCTACTACTTGCTTACTTGATAGGCAGAGAGTCAGTGAACAAGCAGACAGTTGCATCTATTGCCCCTCCTCCTCACTGCCATCATTGTCTGGGCCAGAGCGAGAAGCAAGTGAAGACACAGGTTGCAATGATGAAGAGGAGGAGCAAGTCCAGGGGACTCATCAGTGGACCTGTCTTGGGGTGTGGGCCCTCAGCAGGTGTCCAACCATGTCTGCCCTTGATGCCTGCCCCGCTTCTCTGTAACTGTAACACTGGAATAAAAAGTGTCTACATTCACTCCGTGTTCAGGCCCATTCCATACCGGAGTTGTCTTCTACTTCTGCCAACTTTTCTAATTTCTACAAGTTACAACTTCAGACCTGTCAGCGATGTGGAGGAAGGGAGAATGGGTGGCGGTGGCTCAAGTGCTTTGTACTTCCTATCTTTGCAGCTCTCTCTCCTGACCAGGGTGCTCATGTGTCCTACTTACAAATGAAAGTCCTCTATTTTAAGAGCACTCAGACGACAAGCCTCTATTTGAAGGTGTCCTATGTTTTAAAGGCTTTCTGAGGAGAGTCCTTGGCCATGTTTGAAGGTCTGTCCTGTCCAATTCCAGTTATTGTATTTCTATTTACAGTATAGTAATTATTTCTGCATTTGCACCTGTAATTTGCATATATAAAATGGCATATGCAAATCCTATGCATCTGATGAAGCAGACTGTAGTCCATGAAAGCTAACCTTATACCATAATAAACATTTGTTAGAATTGTGGCACCTTAAAGACTCTTTCTTAATCTTGGGTAGGTTTCAAAGACTGAAGATGGATCCTTTACCTCTGTTTTAATAAGCGAAGTGTGGGAATATAACACACTGGCATGCCAAATTATAAATGGATAGTATTAATGTGTGCAAGCCACTCCATTTTCTGAGTTTCTGAACCTGAACATTCAGGGTACAGCTGTAAGTTGATATTGCCACCCCCAATGTTACACACAGGGTGTCTTTAATCTGTGACCTGGAAGTTGAAGTGAGGTCTTTCTGGAGATATCCTCACTGATTTCAGAGGGAAAATATCAAACTAATACAACCTACCCCAACCTGATATCCTCCAGATGTGCTGGACTACAACTCTGAGAACACCTGGGAGTTGTAGTCCAACACATTTGGGGAGTACCATGCTGGGAAAGGCTGTTCTACTATTATGAGCTTTTGGGAGGTCTAGAATGCATTCTTCAGACCCTCTACTTATTAGTAGATTCATAGACTTGAGAGGGACTATGCTAGAGAAAGAAATTTATGGCTTTGATACCTTACACAAATTGCTTGGTTGCTTTAAGATTTTTGGTGCAAAGGCAAATTTTCACTATAATCCACTATAGGCCATTAATAATATGAAGATAAGCTGACTTTTTAGAATGCCAATGAAATTATGTGCCTTCTGCTAAAGTTGATGCAGAATGGATGGAGATGTCTCTGTGCCCCCTGACCCTCATTTAAAGGGAAATGTGTGGTCAGATATTCCTTGAAGTTCTTCAGGTTCATTAACAAGGTCAAAATCAATGTTATCTTACTATTTGGAATCATTTTTGGCAGAACAATGAAAAGAAACCATAGTAGAAGTAGACTTAATATAATCATTTTCTTTTCATTGTTCTTTATGGGAAAATAATTTGGCCCGAAATTTAGTGGTCCCATCAGGGAAGTGATATCTTTAAAAAGGTGGTCTGAAGGACAGGTTTTACTGTACTTTAATAGGCTTATAGATTAATATAAATCTTAATATTAATAATCTTTAACATCCCTTTTCTCAATATCCCGTCCATCTATACATCTATTTATAATGTATGTTTCAAACACAAGTTAGATTTGATTTTATTGAACTTACTGATAGTGCTACAGGGACAGCCACTTGACCCAGTTTCTCCCTTTAAAAAAAAGTCAAGAAGTCAAATTTAAAGCTGGTTTTGCCTTGACAATAATCTAATATTTGCACCTAAGCTGTGCTTGCGGTTTTGAAGTATTCAGTCACTTGGGCTGAACTGTGGTCTTGACAAAGACACAACTAACGATATAGCTTGTTATGCAGGGACATTATTACGCAAAGTAAAATGTAATGTTAACTGGTCTAATTCAGTTCTTAATTTGCATCAAAACTGGAAGGACAGCCTATTCATGTGACTCTGGATCTTATATAAAACTGGGCTTGCATTTAATGTCACATCAATTCAAACAGGCTATGTAAATATGTTATTGGGGCATTGACAATCCAATGATCTAGAGATAGCTTTATGTTCACAGTGATGGGCACATTGGTAAACTGGGTACTAGGCAAATTCACATTGTGAATTAGTCCATATGGACCAATTCAAACTGGGTTAAAAATACTGGGCATCATCCACTTGCACTATGGGCATAGTCCCCTGAGTGGGTTAAAAATACTGGGCATCATCCACTTGCACTATGGGCATAGTCCCCTGAGTGGAGGATCTAAAAAACTCAGTAGACTTCTGTTTTCCATCTCCCATGCACACACATCACTTCCTTTGAGTAGACAGGGAATACTGGATGGGAGAGACCTCTCATTCGGCCTAATGTTCTGTTGAGCTGCCCATGTGGATAAGAAAACAGGGATGTTTGGGGCCATAAGGGATCTTCCATGCCCAGGCACCAGACCCATTGTGTGAACAGATGGAATCCACACACAAGCTCCTTTAAAAATAAGTTCCCTACAGAGGCTGTATGAAGTGGCTTTGTCCTCATGACCAATTATCAGACCTGGATGATGTACAGAGTTCAGCATGCACAGGGATGGTAATTTGAGAGTGCCTGTGTGTTTGAACAGCACATCAAATCTGTGTTGTGCAAAGCTGAGCCAACAATATTTGTCATTTCCTTAGCAGTCTACATTCCTCCCTTGTTTTCTTAATTATTTCCCCCAAATGTGGGTTGATAAATATTTGTGGTAATAGAATTAAACCAGCATGAGCTGAAGTCTCATCATCTGATTTGCATGTAGTAATTGCCACAGAAGTGCTATTTGTACATTTTTTGGAGATTCTGGGAACACAATTAGGTCAATCAACATTTATCGTAACTTTCAAGCAAGGTATCCAAGTGGTTCCTAAAGGAAATCAACCCTGAGTGCTCATTGGAAGGACAGATACTGAAGTTGAAGCTCAAATATTTTGGCCACCTAATGCGAACAGAAAACTCTCTGGAAAAGACCCTGATGCTGGGAAAGACTGAAGGCAAAAGGAGAAGTGGACGGCAGAGGATGAGATGGCTAGATAGCATCACCGATGCAATGAATATGAACTTGAGCATGCTCCGGGAGAGAGCGTAGGACAGGAAGGCCTAGCATGCTATGGTCCATGGGGTCACGAAGAGTCGGACATGACTGAACGACTGAACAACAACAACAATCCAAGTGGTACTAATTGTTCAAATTGGTCCTTAGTGACCTGAACGCTAAAATTTGGTTTGCCCAGATTCTTTAACCACACTTTACCCATGGTACTTGTTTGCTTTTGCATAAAAATCTGTAAGTCTTGCATTGTTCTGTGTTAAAATTACCACATCGGCTTCAGTCCATCTACATGAGTGGGTGGAGAAGCAATATATGTTCTTTAAACTGTATTCAGTCCCCCTGTCCTGCCAAAAAGGTGGTCAGTCTCATCACCGATGACCTGGATGCACGGGGTATTTCAGCCTGGAGTATCATGCATGCAGCACACAGTTGTGTTCACTACTCCTTATATGGGCATTTTATGCATCACTTGTTTTGGTTATGGCCTGTACTGATGTTTTAGTTGATTTATATTCTGGTATTTCTAATGGCATTTTTAAAAACTATTTTATATTTTGTGTGTTTTAATAATTTTGTTGTAAGTCACACTGAGTCTTTTTAAAGAGAAAGCCAATATATTATTATTATTATTATTATTATTATTTTGTGTATGTGTGTGTGACACACACACACACACGAGGGATGGATAGATCACTTGCCAATTCTTTTCAGATAAAACTAGTACAAACATTGATGGCTGGACATGGGTATAATTGAGAGTGCGTTTTGGATGAGGCAGCCTATTACTGGAGTTTTTCTTGTCCTTTCATAGCTGTTAAGAGGCAGTTGATTAATGCCTTAGCCCTAAGCGTGTGGGGCTTCTAATATAGTGATTTCTCTTCCTTTAAATGTGTGTGTGTGTGTGTGTGTGTGTGTGTGTGAATCCTATGTATATTTTTTTATAACACAGAGATGAAAAACTGTATTACACCCAGTAAAGTATGATATTCCCAATCAGATTTGGTGGTTGATCTTTTTTCTGTCTTTTTTTTTTTAACTGAATGAAATAAAAATGAAGAAGCCTTTCTGAATGCTGAGAAGCATTTGCAGAACTTCGGATTGGAGCTGGCCATCTGGAATAATGGACCGCGTTGGCTGTCTTCCACTACAGGGAATTATTCAAAGTCATAACAGGCAGTGGTCACTGGGGAATGGGCCTAGGGAAAGCTAGTCATTCTTTCATATTTGTATGGGGTATTAGTGAAGATTTATTAAAACACTTGTCTTGTTCCGAATTGACAGTTGTGGTTATTAATATCGTTAGTTTTATTTGAAGAAGAGTCTCCTTGCTATATTTCAAATTGGTTTACTGTGTTATATAAAATACAACATCTCCACTGTGATATAATGGAAATAAAAAGAGTAGCACTAGTATAAACCTGTTTGTATAATGTACATGGACATTACCCAAAACCACACAGTTCCCAAACCACTTTCACCAGACTAATCCCACTGCCACATATAGGATGATATGAGAGTAAGTTGTTTCAGCATTTTTAGCTTATGCTAAACAGCAAGTCTATATAATCTGAGATAATTTCAGCAATTCCAACTGCAATTATTCTACAGAAAACATTTTTGGAATGAAACATCAAAGATTTGGCTGAGCCTTGTGTATTTTTAGAATTCATGCATACACACATATACTTCTATACACCATGTATATTTAGTCAATTATTCATACTTTATGTTGCAACTCTTCTGAGCACCTTTTATCTGAATTTTCAATTAAAGTTGCTCATGCTGAGCATAAAAATAGTGTGTCAAATAAAATCAGAAAATGCCGTTGAAAATGTTTTTTGCTTTGTTTTGGGGTATTTCAGAAGAGTAGTTAACACACAAATGGCTGTGTTCATGCAGAAGAACCTAACAAAAATTTCAATATTCTTCCAAAAGATGGGATTATTTGTTTCTTCCTTTATTTCTAGCACTTTGTGAGTGCACATTGAAGAAAAAAAAAGAATATAAAGGCTACACACATAAGATGCACTTGTAGACATTTGTTTGAGCATCTGCAGATATGAAGTGACTCTTGTGTGCTCAATTGCTCATCTCAGTAGCCAGAAAGATCCTGTATTTGTCTGCATAATTATTAGAAAAACAAGTATAATTGTTTGTAACATTAAAATGCTAGGAGAAAGTATGCAAGGGTAGGTCATTAGATCCTGAAAACTTTGCATACAGGTGAAATGATGGATCCAATTCATCCAGACTTCCACTTATGCAACAGGACTTCCCCTTGCTCTCCTCCCCTTTACAGTCCCTGTGCCCTCCCAGAACTGCTCTGAAGGGTCCCCCAACCCTCCAGAGCAGATCTGGGGGGCACACGGATGGGGGCTGCAGGGTGAAGGGGAAATCTGTTCCACCAGCTGTTTCTGTTCTCCTGGCAGACAGCCACCATTAGATCTAACCTGATGAGTGAGACTAATTCAGACAATAAAACCTTGGGCAAAGTCTTTTGCAGCTCCGATTCTTTCCAAGAGGTCTTGCAGAGGAGAACTTTCTAGTGAATTGTGCCCGTTCTAATGACCGAAATAGAATGAATGTGTATCATCAGTCAATTTACATACCTATCTATATTTTGAGGCCTCGATCCAACTAAAAATATGCATAGCACTGTCACATGAATGGTAATTGCACCAATCAGCTATTAAATGTATACAATCTTATATACATTCTCTAATTATCTTTGTGCATACAGTTCTGGCTGCTGAGTCAAGCTGAGTGGAGTCTAAATCAGGGAAGCTTGATATCCCCAAGGCCTTCCACTGAATGTACAGTGCCAACTCCATCACCCTTCCTACTCAGGGGTTGGATCCAGATTTAACCTGGATCAACTGTGCTGGTGGAAGATGAATTCTCCACCGCTGCCTCCTCCCTACAGCAGCCCCTTCACCCCTCTGAAAATGCTACACAGAGAGTCAGGAAACCCTGCAGAATGGAGTGAGCTGGGGGTGGGGGGATCCCCCAAAATTGGGTGAAGAGACTTTATGTGGGCAAAGCCCTTCCTCCTGTGGAAGATCCCTTCCTCTCATGAAAGGCAGATCCTGAATCTAACCCCAAAAGTGCACTTCAAAGGAAAATTTTGAACTGTACAGCCATACAGGATTGTAACTCACACAAGTAGTGTATGCTGCTATAACGCACCTCTGCATTTTCCTTGTCTGTCTGCATGCATGTTTTGTTGCTTAGAGCGACATTCCATAACATTTGGAAGCTTACATAGAGTGGCAAAAAGTCCTTGGAACTGGGAATTTGATAACATGAATGAAGAAGAGTGTTATATTCAGTTTTCACACAAAATGTATCATAGACTTCAACAATTTGGAGAGGGATATTAAAAAAAAAAAGAAAGTGAAAGAAAAGAAGAAAAAAACACAGATACATAAACACAGTTAAACAGTCCCTGTTCAGAATGACATACAGTATATTTTCTGGCATCACCGCCCTTATCACAACATGGGCAACTTCACATGATTTGTCAGGAAAAAGGTTCCAATATTCTATGATTTCCTTCATCTTGGAAAATTGGTGAACACTCTGTGGAGAGTAACAGTGGAGTCTGCAGCAAGTGCCTTTGGCAGGAGGAAGATAAATTGATACACTTGATCAGGGTTTAGGGTTCTAGAGGAGTCTGGACTCTCACCTTTTCATTTTATCAGTCACTTTTTCTATCAGCTAATAAAGCATAACTTTTGTATGACTTTATGAATTTTGAACTGCACAAATGTTCTTTTGAAACTATGTGCTTTTTCCCCTCTGGAACGGCATATTTTGTATCTGGTTGCAAATTTTAAAAACCTTGCTAGTATACAGAATTGGGACAAGACTTTCCAATACATTCCCTTCATCTATGGTGCACAGCTATTGCACATGTTTATAAGTTTATTTTTTTATTTACAATATTTATATACCGCTCCTCATCAGAAGATTTCGGAGCGGTGAACAACATGATAAGAATAAAACAATGGTTAAAAGAGTTTAAAAAGTTAAAACATTTTTTAAAAAGACAAATCCCAACGAAGTGGGATAAGTTCTCTACAATTTACTAAATATCATCCACAAATGGTATCAGACCCCATAGATCAACATAGCTCAGATCAGACTATAGCCATGCTGCAAAGAAAATCATGTATATACAGAGTACAAACCATAAGAAAATGAGCCAAGCCACAGATTACAGGTCATGGCACACATAATATACTTTATTTGATGAAGGAATTAAATGTGTAGAAAAAATTTAAAATAAATGTATACCAATTTTCGGGTGCATAACACCAAAGCCTGAGAGACAACAAAACACAAAGCCTCCTCTCTTTCATGCATGGACAGGGCTCATATAACCAGCCATAACACATGCCTGCCTTCTCTCTCTCTCTCTCTCTCTCTGGGCGGGTTCACATGATCAGAGAGGGGAAACGGTGGCTTATTTTCCCACCCCTCCCATACTACTTGCACACTACCTAATTACTCCTGCCGGTCACAGCTCGTTGCGTCGTCTGAACCCGGTGATGGTGGATGGCGGGAATGGTTTACAAACCACCCTGCAGCCCTAGAACAAGCCATGGGTAATTGTTTATTGTTTTTAAACTGTTTGTATTATTGTACATTGCCCAGAATGGCCGGGTGCCTAGCCAGATGGGCAATTAAGAAATAAAATAAATAAATAATTTTCCTTCCCCCATTGTGTGAACCAGTCTCTGATTACCAAATGCTGGGGACAAACCAGGGAGCACTGTTGCCCTCATGCCCTACTGCTTTTAAGCTTCCTAAAATTTGCCTGGCCACTGCTACAGAGTGCTAGGGCTTTTCTACATGAGGTTTTTAACCCACCATGTTACCAAAGCTTCTGCTTCAGGATTCTTTGTGGGATTAAGCTCAGCTCCTTTACATGTGTTTTTTCTCCCATGGATTGTCTTTCTCTGCCTTGCTATATGTTCTATTACACAACCACTAGGTGATGCCATTGTATAGCAGAATTGCACAAATACACCAGGGTTCCATGCCACCATTCACAGAAATACCAGACTTTCCTTGTTAGAAAACCCCCTGCTATAATGGTTGCAAAGCACAGGAGAGGCCCTGGAGGATGACAACATTGTGTAAAGCACCCACAAACTACCGTGAGTGTGGAATCATAGAATCATAAAATAGTAGGGTTGGAAGGGGCCTATAAGACCATCGAGTCCAACCCCCTGCTCAATGCAGGAATCCAAGGGCCGATCTACATTGCACCCGCCATCGCAATGAATTCGGTGTCCCGTTGGGTTAAACGCTCTCGCATTAAAACGGGATTATTCACACTCACCCATTTTCCCCATTGCAGTGCTTCATCGAATGTGCAAGCTCGGTTCACACTCGAGCGCTGTGCTGTTTTCCTGCTGTTTTCCTGCACACACTTGTCTGATCTCGGATGCTGAGCGGGGTCGGCCTCGGCCCCAGTCAGCAGTTGGATGGGTGACCACCTGGGAATCAGGCTTCCTGCACTGAGCAGGGGGTTGTTGTATCCCCTCAAATGAGACTAAGTTTTACCTCCTCCTATCCCCCGCTCCAGCTGGTTTTTTAAAAATTCAGGTGTTATCCTCGCAGAATCGGGGCTTCTCTGTGATGCTTTTTTTCTAATTGAACTTCGAAGTTGTGAGAAATTCCGGTTCCAATTCGAGGCGGCTACTGAGTAGTGTGAAAGGTGGGCGGTGAAACCTCACTGGAAGTGAAAGAGGCGGTAAGTGTAGATCCAGCCCAAGTCAAAGCATCCCTGACAGATGGCTCTCCAGCTTCATCTTGAATGCCTCCAGTTGTGGGAGAGCCCACCACCTCCCTAGGTAATTAGTTCCACTGTTGTATTGTTCTAACAGTCAGGAATTTTTCCCTGATTTAATCTTAATCTTATTTGAAGGCATCAGCCGGAATCTGGCTTCCTGTAACTTGAGCCCATTGTTCCATGTCCTGCATTCTGGGATAAGTGAGAAGAGATCCTGGCCTTCCTCTCTGTGAAAACCTTTCAAGTACTTGAAGAGTGCTATCATATCTCCCCTCAGTCTTCTCTTCTCAAGGCTAAACATGCCCAGTTCTTTCAGTCTCTCTTCATAGGGCTTTGTTTCCTGTCCCCTGATCATCTTTGTTGCCCTCCTCTGAACCCTCTCCAGTTTGTCTGCATCCTTCTTAAAGTGTGGTGCCCAGAACTGGACACAGTACTCCAGAAGAGGCCTAATCAGTGCTGAGTAGAGGGGAACTAGTACTTCATGTTATTTGGAAGCTATACTTCTACTAATGCAGTCCAAAATAGCATTTGCCTTTTTTTTGCATCCACATCACTTTGTTGGCTCATATTCAGCTTGTGATCTTCAACAGTTCCAAGATCCTTCTCACTTGTAGTATTGTTGAGCCAAGTATCCCCCATCTTGTAACTGTGCATTTGGTTCCTTTTTCCTAGGTGCAGAACTTGGCATTTATCCCTATTAAATTTCATCCTGTTGTTTTCTTCCCAGCACTCCAGTCTATCAAGATCACTTTGATAAGCATTCCCTGCACCTCCTCATGCAAGTCATTAATAAAAATGTTGAAGAGCACTGGGCCCAGGACTGAGCCCTGTGGTACCCCAACTTTTTACCTTTCCTCAGTTTGAGAAGATCCCATTGATAAGCACTCTTTGAGTCCAATTATGTAGCCAACTGTGGATCCACCTGATAGTTGTTTCATCTAGCACACTTTGAGCTAGTTTGCTCATCAAGATAGCATGGGGCACTTTGTCAAAAGCTTCGCTGAAGTCGAGGTATATTACGTCCACAGAATTCCTGTAGTCCACAAGGGAGGTTACTTGATAAAAAAAATGAGATCAGATTAGTCTGGCAGGATTTATTCTTGACAAATGTAGAAAGGCTCTTGGACTAGATGGAAGAATTTTGTTGCTTTACAAAACCTGTTATTTGATAATGATTCACTTTTCAGTACCATTTTGAGGATTTGCTCAAGTTTTGCTTCTACTCAGTGTCCTGATGGTCAGGCTGCCCTGGATTGCGTGTGCGCGCACACGCACACACCACCTTGTCACAGCACAGATGCCTGTTTGGGGCTCTGTAGTCCTCTATAGGAGAAGGCAGACAGGAGAACCCCAATTAGGACCTATGCCAGTGGTGCACCTGCTCCAGAAAGACGCACCCACATTCCCACTCACATGATCCTTGGGTCAAGTGGACAACTGGAATATAGGTTTGTTTGCTGGTACTGGGATGCCTCAGGGAGCAGGAGCCAAGCAAGCCAAGGCCAGATTGGGGCTGCAAACCGCCTGGATTGAGGAGCCTACACTCTCCCCCCACGTAACCCAACTTAAAAGCTGCCTGCCTCACTTGAGGACTTTGGAGGCAGGCTGACTTTCAGGGAAAGAAAACCAAACTCTGGCTTGGTTTGTCTGGGATTCCAAAATCACCGATATCCGAAAATAAGACTCGTCATGCCTCTCTCACAGGAATATAATGAAATGGCTCAAAGAACTAGGCTCACACCAGGTTTCATTCTCCAAGGTCAGACACACTAGTGCAGCAATTCCATAAGACACAGTGCAATCCTGTACCTGACTACACAGAAATAAGTCCAACTGAGCTTATTGCCCCCATATAAGTGGGTACAGGATTGCAGCCTAAAAGCACCAACTGATAAGAAAAAGGAAGACTCAAGCGATCCCCAGGGAGGTGGGGGTCAACTCAGGAAAGGGTAGCAGCCAGTGACAGGGAATTGAAGATGAGTGCTGGTTGGTGATCCTCCAGCAATTCTTAGCAGACAGTTTTCCGCTACAAACTAAACATTCATTTTATAGAAGATAAAACTTGCCAAAGAAACTGAGTGCGAGTGCAAAGGTGGGGACTAAGCCCCAAAACATAAAGCTACTTCTTTGATCCCAGTTTTCTGCATGGAAACTGAACATTCATTTCACAGAAAGCAAGCCAATGAATTTCTCGAAACACCACTAAGTAAATTCCTCTAAAACTAACTTATATTTCCCCAAATTCATAGCAAGATCACCACCAAGTCAGTTTCCCCCGGATTCATTTCCCAAACCAATTCCTGTTCAATTAACTCTCAATCCACCTATTTCCCCTCTGCCAACCATGTTAGCCAACTACCACCATCTCTTTCTCTCACCCAGCATGATCAGCCACACAAGCACAGACAGACTTGCATAACAACCTTTCTGTCCAAGAATCATCAGCCAAACATGTGTGCAGTTTAACAGTTACAGCAAAATGACAAAGCAGTGTGGTAACCTTGATAATATATATTTTAAAATGAAAGCGAAATACAACATGTACAACATGTATTACAACATCTGTAACCAGCAGTTTCCCCTTCAATTAATTACCTCCATTCATCAATAATCACATCATTAGCCCCCACCCCACTAAATTAAATTAAAAATAAATAGCGTGCACGATTCCCTTCAGGTGGTGGTGCAGTGGGTGGTCCTTTCTTTCTTAACTAAAAAGCACTAAGGCCCAGAAACACTGGGCACATGGGCCTTCATCTCTTTCAAACCCAGGACTCTTTTCCTAACTTTTGTACTTCTGGGAGATGGCAGAAGTGGATAATGGAAAGAAGGTTCATATTAGGTTCAGTTTGAGAACGAAGAGATTGATCTACTTATTGTGGCTTTCATTTTTCTTTTCTGCATAACTATGCCACAGTTGATTTTACATCAGGTGCTCATAAAGACACATAAATTGGAGCAACCCCAATATTGGGGGAGGGGGTGTTTTTAAAAAGAGTTAATCAACTTCTGAAAGGAGGTATGTTGCCATGTGTTTGGACATACCAAATCTCCTCTTCACACTTAATGTACAGGAGTGGGAAACACCAGTGTATAGGTGACAACACTATGGTTTCCTAAAGGGTGAATTGGCTGTCAGTCAGAAGCCTTTTAAAAATGTGGTTTACCATTATAAATGAAACTGGGGCTTGCAACAAAATGTTGCAGTGCACAATACTCCTGTTCAGGTTTCCCGCCACTCCATTCCATTCCCCCTCCCCTCTGGTTTTCCATTTCCCCACTCCCTACAATCAGCTGGAATTCCATACTGATTCTGGAATTCAGAATTCCATACTAAGCATGCTCAGTCCTTACTGAGCTATTTGGGGACTCTTTCCCCCACTTAGGGTTCCCCCACTCTAATTTTTTTTTTCTATTTCTGCAAACCTCAGGGTTTCCCCAAGCCTGCTGATACCTCCCTCTTCTGTGTGGATGGTGCTCTTTCAGTTACATATGGACCAGCCTTTGCTATTAATGTATATGATGTATAACAAATCCGTAAAAGTTCAGAATATGTATATTTCAGAAATACAGAATCATTTTAGAAAAAAATCAGCTCTAGAAAATGGGGTAGGGCAGAATCTGGAATGTATTTTATGTCTTCTCATTTTGTCACCAGCCCCCTTCACTATGGGCCTGTGGATAATCACAATAGGCAGCCATGTTGTTGGTTGCAAATTTGGTTTTAGTTTCCATAAGAAAGTATACAATACCTAAGAAAATAGGACTTTGCTCAAAGCCCTTGCCTACATCCATGGAGCGGTTCATTAAGGGCTGCCTTTCCCACTGGCGCATTACTTACATTTACCTCCTTCATTTACAAAAATGCTCTATGTCTTGTAAGCAGCGTAACATAGATTTCGGTTGTTACATATTGTTGCTTTACTGGATATAAGATCTGCAACCCCTTGTAATGAAAATGGCTGCATCAAAGATCCATGCATTCCTGAGTCACAAGCTTACACCATTTACATAAGTAGGCTGTTCCTGCGAGTGATGAAAGCAACCAAAGATTAATGGTGTGAACAACCAACTTTCTATTTTGTGGCAATCTGGTCAAAGCGGTTACATTCTCCGTGATCTTCTTTTGAGTTCCAATTGTGCAGTTATGCTTTTTTCCCCTTTTTCCTTTTTTTTAGAGATATTCATCTCAAAAGGTTAACAAATGAGAAACTAAACCAACCATACAAATAACAGCCAAAAGAACAGTTTCCAAAATGTGTTGCCGTCACGCCATTTCCAATTCGATATTCAGACAGATAAAGCTAAAGGCCACCAAGCAGGGGTGGATTAAACAGTTCTGCCTTATATGAAATCTCTTAAATACTGCTAATGAAGTCAGTTATCCCTACACAGCCCTGTAGTGTGTCCTTTCTAGGCTGGTTCAGTTACATTTCAGTGTCTGGCAATTTACCCCAGGCTCCTATTAAGTGAATTATCACGGCTACTAAATCATCTCTGCAGGGGGTTTCTCTAATCCCATCAAGACACTTACACTCCCTTTCTTCCCTCCTAGCAGCATAATGAATTATTATTTCATGGGGAGCTGTTAAAGAGGCCCCTTTGGTAGAGTTTAATGTGTAACACTGGGAAGGGGGCGGGGAGGTGGCAGCCGCAGCTCTGCAAGCGGGAAAAACTGTGGTAGGTACTTCAGCCTGGGGCTGCCAGAGATGACAACAGTGAAACAAAGGGCAACAGCAGCCCCCGCCCCTCCTGCTCGCCACAACAGACCTCCCCTGGGATTTAAGGAGACTTTCCTCTTAGCCCAAAGGAAGATGGCTGTCCACCTCCCCGCCTCCTTCTCTTTTCTGTCCTTGCCCTCTGGTTACCCTCATCCCCAAGAAAGCCAAAGGGAGTAGGAATATAAATGTTTTCCTTAACCAGAGGAAGCACAGTGCTCACAAACCACTTGCGGAATCCATTAGGCTAATTTATTAAATACAATTTGCCTTGTGTCGCTGAGCTGAGTAATGATAAAAAACATAAATAAGGGAGAAAAGCAGCAGCACGGAGCCAAAGACATGCTGGGCCCAGGGGCCCCCATCTCCCTCAAATCCAGGCCTCTTTTCCTAGTTTCTGTATCTGTGGGATATGGCTGGGCAGGATAATGGAAAGAAGGTCCATATTTAGGTTTAGTTTGGGGACAAAGGGGCTGATTTATGCACTGTGGCTCTTATTCCTATTTTCTGGTTCTGTCAGGATCTTTACTCTGCAACTGATTTTACATGATGTTCTCATGAAGGCTGTAGTTATAGTACTGGGAATGTTTACATAGCCAGAGATTTTACTTCTAACAGATCAGTCAGAACATAAATATAAGGAGACTAATATGTTTAATTTTAAAAATTATGTTAACTATTAAAACAATATTTTTTTTCCTAAATGTTGAAACTAAGGGCCTAGCGCTGGTCAATTATCCCAGGCCCCTTGCACTCACTGGCTAAAACACTGGCAAGTGGGCGCAAGTTGATTTCTCTCAGTGAAACATTAGTGCTTTGCAGCCTTCCCCAACGTGACACCATCCAGATTTTTGACTACAACTCCCATTATCCCTGATCATTGGTCATGCTGGCTCAATGATGGGTGTTGTAGTCCAAATCATCTGGAGGGCACCAGGTTGGGGAGGGCTGCATTAGTGGCTACAACAGTGCCTGGATGATTTCTCCACGAGAATTTTAGCTTGTGGAAGAACCTTATATTTCTTAAAGGGTTTCCTTTTGTTCTAAAAGTGAACAACAAATAACTTTGGTGTATCAGAGTTAGCATGACCAGACAGGAGAACAGAGGGACACGGCTTCTCTACTTTTAATCATTGTGTGTAAGAGGGCCATCTGTAGCAGGTGCTGCTTTTCTTTTATCCTTGCCATGCTATGACATGAGAAGCTGAGGGAACATCTTCTCCCACATCAAGGGATAGTGCAATCCTACAAGTGTCTACTCAGAAGAAAGTAAGCCCTATTGAGTTCAATCAGGCTTACTTGGAGATAAGTGTCTATAGGATTCCAGACTAAGTTTTTCTTTTGAGACCTACCTCTGAGTGCCCGTGCCATCTTAGGTGAGGAGGGTGGCAACTGGAGAGAGAGCCTTTTTGGTTGTGGCTCCCTGCTTGTGGAAGTTTCTTCCGAAGGAGGCTGGCCTGGCCTCTACACTAATGCCTTTTAGGTATAAAAATATTGAAATAAATAAAATAAAGCTGCACCTACCTCTAAACTCTTAGAAGTACATGAGCCCTTCCTCCTGGCAGGAATGATGATACTCTAGGATCATTTATACTGCATAATAAAGAGCCTGTCTGATAGCTGGAATAGAAAATTAGAATCATAAACTGCCGTATTTTACTAACTGTAATACAAGTATTAGAAGTAATATTTTTTTTCTTTAAAACATAACACATTTTAGTTGGAGTATGCTATCTGCAATATAAGAAAAATAGGGAAGGGCTGGTTCTTGATTTTGGGAATGGTTACATTCACTTTGGGTGCTTCCAAACAGACAGCTTCTAGCACTATGAAGCAGAAGACATGTGCAGCTAGTCCATCTTTTCCTCCTTAACAGATTTTTTGTATGGAAAGAAAACAGACAGAAGAAGCAGTGGGAAAACATGAGGGGGTTACAGCAGAAGGTATGGACCCCTGTAAAATTCCATGACTGAGGCAGGGCAACTGCACGATAAAAGTCTTGTCTGGAAGCAGCCTTTGATTTATTGGCTAGGCCATCAACTGGTGGATAGAGGATAATGGTGGTAGGTTTCTTGGGGTGGTGGGAGAGGCTGGCAGTCTCCCAGCTGTGGAAACATAGCATAGCTGGATCCGATTCTGCATCTTTCAGCATAGGAAAAGTGACCATTCACAAAATGAAATTTACATTTAAAAGCTATTTTTATTCTTATTTAAAACATGTTTTGGTAGTGGTGTACCTACCAGATGCTTACTTTAATCATCACCATATTGGTTGCCCCATTGGACTTTACTGCGATATAATCAACAAAACTGATAATTGCAGCACAATAAAAAAAAGGGCAGTCCTACTCAGCACTACCGCTAACATAAATCGGGTTGTGCTAGCATAAGCAGCCACTAGTGCAATGCTAATATCATTTGCTGGTACGATGGGTTTCCTTGGAAAACCCGCTGAGCTAGCAAATTCTGTTGGCATTGCATGAGATGTCACCTATGGTAGTGCAAAGCGCCGATTAGGGTACTGCCCAAAGTTTTAATGGATAAAAAAGATATATTTGACCAAAACTGTAAATATATATATAATCACTTAGAGATATGTTTAAATATGGATAGTGGTATATAGATCTATTTAATAAATAAATACTACATACATAAACAAGGAATATTTCTGCATTCTTCAAAACTACTTGTAATACATATTGCAAACAAACAACTCATCACAGCAGGTTATCATATCTACTGTCTCCATCCTGGTGTCCAAAGCCTGTTCCTAGCTCAGCAGGCTTTAGAATGCCTTAAGCCCCGGGTAATATGAAACCTCCTTCCATGACTTAGCTTGCCTGTCAAGTGCTGAATGGTTCCCTGCAAGGAACCCAGGATTGACATAAGAGTCTGGGACTGAATTTTTGTATTGGTCCATTCACTTTAATCCACAGAGGGCATGCAAGATGTTTCAAAGAAAGGGATAATCTTTCTGGGTTCATAATAGGGTTCACCGCACTGAATCCCCACTTGCAGTGAGCAGTGAACACTGGGGGACAGTCCACCATGACAAACAAGTCAGGCAGTTGATCAGGCATTGAAATCGTGGAAGGCTTGCACAGCAGCCTACTTGCTGAGGTAGAAAGTCCAGCAATAATACTGCTTTCACTGTAAAGCACATCTTCAGTGTTGGGCCACATATCTGGATCAAGAAGTCTTTAAGTCTTTGAGCAGTTCTTGGTATGGCAGGGCAGTGCCAACAAAAGTGATGGATAGGCCCAGACCTTCCCTGGAAAAGTGGTGGGTAGATTCATCCTACCTAGGCCTACCCTGAAATTAATCCCTGCATTTTTGCCAATAGAAACCTACCAGTAGAAATTTGCCTTTGTTTGAGAGTTCCATTTCGAACAGATTTTCTGACTGGAAACTCCTTGCCAGTTAGTATCGTAGTCCTTTGTGCCATACTAGTATCCCAAGTAGCAATTGCTGGTAACTTCATGATCCATACATAATATATTAGCAAGGTATTTGTCAAGCTACTGCCTCTGACCCAGATACAATGCTTGTTAATTTAATAGCTTCAGAGCAGTGAGGTATTAATTTTGAATGGCATCTCTTACTCTGATGGCAGCAGTTGATTTATCCTCCCATCCCTACTTTTTGAATTGTTTTGGGATGATCCCAGTAGAAATCACTTTATTGCAGAAACAAGATCTTGATTTTTCTTCTATTCTACATCATGGGTAGAACATCACAAGGGAATATCAATGTTGTTGTTTATTCGGTCAGTCGCTTCCGACTCTTCGTGACTTCATGGACCAGCCCACGCCAGAGCTTTCTGTCGGCCGTCGCCAACCCCAGCTCCCCCAAGGTCGAGTCCATCACCTCCAGAGTATCATCCATCCAACTTGCCCTTGGTCAGCCCCTCTTCCTTTTGCCTTCCACTTTCCCTAGCATCAGCATCTTCTCCAGGGTATCCTGTCTTCTCATGATGTGGCCAAAGTACTTCATGATGTGGCCTTTGATATAATTCCCTCAAGTGAGCAGTCTGGCTTTATTTCCTGGAGTATGGACTGGTTTGATCTTCTTGCAGTCCAAGGCACTCTCAGAATTTTCCTCCAGCACCACAGTTCAAAAGCATCTACCTTCGCTCAGCCTTCCTTATGGTCCAGCCCTCGCAGCCATAGGTTACTACGGGGAATACCATTGCTTTAACTATGCGGACCTTTGTTGTCAGTGTGATGTCTCTGCTCTTAACTATTTTATCAAGATTTGTCATTGCTCTCCTCCCAAGAAGTAAACATCTTCTGATTTCCTGGCTGCAGTCAGTGTCTGCAGTAATCTTTGCGCCTAGAAAGACAAAGTCTGTCACTGCCTCCACGTTTTCTCCTTCTATTTGCCAGTTATCAATCAAGCTGGTTGCCATAATCTTGGTTTTTTTTGAGGTTGAACTGCAACCCAGCTTTTGCACTTTTTTCTTTCACCTTCGTCATGAGGTTCCTCAGCTCCTCCTCGCTTTCAGCCATCAAAGTGGTATCATCTGCATATCTGAGGTTGTTAATGTTTCTTCCAGCAATTTTAACTCCAGCCTTGGCTTCATCAAGCCCAGCACGTCGCATGATGTGTTCTGCGTACAGGTTGAATAGGTAGGGTGACAGTCTGCCGTACTCCTTTCCCAATCTTAAACCAGTCTGTTGTTCCATGGTCTGTTCTTACCGTTGCTACTTGGTCGTTATACAGATTCCTCAGGAGGCAGACAAGATGGCTTGGTATCCCCATCCCACCAAGAACTTGCCACAATTTGTGATGATCTACACAGTCAAAGACTTTAGAATAGTCAATAAAACAGAAATAGATGTTTTTCTGAAACTCCCTGGCTTTCTTCATTATCCAGCGGATATTGGCTATTTGGTCTCTAGTTCCTCTGCCTTTTCTAAACCCAGCTTGTACACCTGGCAATTCTCGTTCCATGAATTGCTGGAGTCTACCTTGCAAGATCTTGAGCATTACCTTACTGGCATGTGAAATAAGTGCCACTGTTCGATAGTTTGAACATTCTTTGGTGCTTCCCTTCTTTGGTATGGGGATATAAGTTGATTTTTTCCAATCTGTTGGCCATTCCTGTGTTTTCCAAATTTGCTGGCATATGGCATGCATCACCTTGACAGCATCCTCTTGCAAGATTTTAAACAGTTCAGCTGGGATACCGTCATCTCCAGCTGCCTTGTTATTAGCAATGCTTCTTAAGGCCCATTCAACCTCACTCGTCAGGATGTCTCACTGACCACACCGTTAGGTCCTTGCCATCTTTGTTTTTGATCATACCCATTTTTGCCTGGAATTTACCTCTGATGTTTCTAATTTTCTGGAAGAGGTCTCTTGTCCTTCCTATTCTATTATCTTCTTCCACTTCCGCGCATTGCTTGTTTAAAAATAATTCCTTATCTCTTCTGGATAACCTCTGTAATTTTGCATTGAATTGGGCATATCTCCCCCTATCACTGTTGCCTTTTGCTTTCCTTCTTTCTTGGGCTGCTTCCAGTGTGTCAGCAGACAGCCATCTTGCCTTCTTGGTTTTCTTTTTCTTTGGGACGTTTTTTGTTGCCGCCTC
Organism: Heloderma suspectum; assembly: GCF_057233095.1. Lineage (NCBI taxonomy): Eukaryota > Metazoa > Chordata > Lepidosauria > Squamata > Helodermatidae > Heloderma > Heloderma suspectum. Next base: position 47,054,765 of record NC_139459.1, read on the forward strand.
CTGAAGAATGTTGCGAACTTCTGTCCATAGTTCTTCCGGGACCCTATCTACTAAATCTAGTCCCTTAAATCTATTCTTCACCTCCACTGCATATTCATGAGGAATATTAGTGAGCATGTATCTAACTGATCTGTGCGTCTTCCCTATTCTCTTTAGTCTGATTCTAAATTGTGCAATAAGAAGTTCATGATCTGAACTACAGTCAGCTCCAGGTCTTGTTTTTACCGACTGCATAGATGTCCGCCACCTTTGGCTATAAAGGATGTAGTCAATCTGATTTCGGTGTCGACCATCTGGTGAAGTCCATGTATAAGGTCATCTCTTAGGTTGTTGGAAGAGAGTGTTTGTTATGCATAGTGAGTTGTCTTGGCAAAATTCTATCAGCCTATGTCCTGCTTCATTTTGTTCTCCCAGACCATGCTTGCCTGTAATTCCAGGTGTCGTTTGACTACCCACCTTAGCATTCCAGTCTCCTGTAATGAAAATAACATCTTTGTCGTACTATCCAGTAGGTGCTGCAGATCCTCATAGAACTGATCTATTTCTGCTTCTTCAGCATCTGTGGTTGGGGTGTATATTTGGATCACTGTGATGTTAAATGGCTTACCCTGAATTCGAATTGAGATCATTCTGTCATTTTTTGGATTATATCCAAGCACTGCTTTAGCCACTTTATTATTAATTATGAAGGCTGCTCCATTTCTTCTGTGGTCTTCTTGTCTACAGTAGTAGATCTGGTGGTCATTTGATGTGAAGTGGCCCATTCCAGTCCATTTCAGTTCACTGACACCCAAAATGTCTATATTTAATCTTGACATCTCCCCAATAACGACTAGGGATGGCGGAGAATTTCTCCCCGAAACTTCGGGGGGCCGAGCGCCAACGTGTTCGGCCCCCCGAACAAGTTTCGGGGAGAAATCCTCCGCCCCCCCCGCCCCCCCCCGGGACGGGACTTACCTTCCCTGAATGTCCCTCCCGGCGGCGGGTCCGGCTAGCGGTTCGTCCGGTGTTCGAGCGGGGCAGGAGCGGCAGCCAGTCTTTCGACCGGCTGCCGCCCCCGCCATTGCAATCAAAGAAAAAAAAAACAAAACCGTCCCCTGATAGGCTACGTGACGATTCACGTAGCCTATCACGGCTAGATTTGCAAAGTCAGCCGTGATAGGCTATGTGAATCGTCACGTAGCCTATCACGGGTGACTTTAAAAAAAAAAAGCGCGTACGCGAATGGCGGCCCCCATAGGGAGCCGCCATTCGCGTTCCTTATTTGGTCGCTGTAGCCTACGTAAAGATTACGTAGACTACAGCGAAAATAAGGGCAACGCTATTTGCGTTGCCCTTATTTTCGCCGTAGTCTACGTAAAGATTTACGTAGACTACAGCAACTAAATAAGGAACGCGAATGGCGGCTCCCTATGCGGGCCGCCATTCGCGTACGCGCTTTTTTTTTTTTTTTAAAGTCACCCGTGATAGGCTATGTGACGATTCACGTAGCCTATCACGGCTGACTTTCCAGATCTAGCCATGATAGGCTACGTGAATCGTCACGTAGCCTATCAGGGGACTTTTTTTTTTTTTTACTTTCGTGTTCGCGGCCGGGCGAGGCGGGAAGCCTCCTCCCCGGCCTGAATTTCGGCCGGGCGAGGCGGGAAGCCTCCCCCCCCCCGGCCTGAACTTCGCGGGGGGAGCAGCGAAGCGCTCCCCCCCACCGCGAACAAGCTGCGAGAAAAGGTAAGTGACTTTCGTCCACCCCTAATAACGACATCCAATTTGCCCTGGCTCATAGATCTTACATTCCAGGTTCCTATGGTGCGTTGATCTTTAGAACATCGGATTCGTCGTTCACCACCAGCACCATCGGCTGCTAGCCGTCCTTTCAGCTTTGAGCTAGCTGCGTCATCACATCTGGGGCTAGTTGAACTTTTTCTCTGTTCCTCCCCAGTAGCATTTTGACCATCTTCCGACCTGGGAGTCCCATCTTCCGATGGTATACCGACATATCTTTGGTTGTACTGATCCATGTAGTTTTCATGGCAAGAATACTGGGGTGGGTTGCCATTTCCTTCCCCAGGGATCATATTTAGTCTGACCTTTCTGCCATGACCTTCCCGTCTTGGGTGTCCCTTCATGGTTTAGCTCATGACGTCACTGAGGTGCTCAAGCTCCAGCACCACGACAAGGTAACGATCTCCTTTGCTGGAGGGGATATCAATATGTGATAGTAAAAGCATAAAGGTTTGTCATACATAGAAAGGGAATAGTGGGTCCAAGTCAAGCACAACACCACCTGCCAACTTTACAATTCACCAATACAATGTCTAACCTCATTGTCTTGAAAGGAAGTATTCACTAAAGAGTAGTCCTGGTAAAATCACTGAGACCTAGATGGCTCTGTCCAAAAATTGAGAGACGCCTCACACATGCAAGAAATACTAGTGGCATTGATTATAATGGCGCTCCTAAGTAGGTGTGTTTAGGAATCCATCTATAATGTCACAATGCACAGAGAGAGGATGCTGCAGGATGCACACCTGAGAAGCCAAGAACTAACACCCTTATTAGCAGTGTTCCAAATGTAACCCTCTTTCCTTTCCCTTATACAAAATAGTACTATTTCCAGTTTCATCACTGGCTTGTTAAGTAATTTGCGAAAAGCTAACAAAGTCTGGCTACATCCTCATAGTGACTGTTTAAACCCATTACTTTTTCTTTTAATCAAATCGCTATTGTGTCAAAATATAGAATTCTTGCCATGAATCTCACTGGCTTGTTACAGTTCACCGGATGACCTTGAAAATGTTTGCTCTCCTAAGCGTCTTCTCTCCGGCCTCCAGCTAAATTGCTCAAGACCAGGCCTGATCATTTTTCTATACACAGAGAATGCTGATTAACATAAGCAAAACAGCAACCCTAACAGCAACAAAGAAACACTCAACATTTTTTTTTAAAAGAATGCCCTTGGTTGTGAATGCATTGCATGTATGCTATATGATCTACTATTAAAATTAGTAACTTGATATTTATATCCAAATGTTGAGATCTATTCCTAGAGGAACAAATGCAAATGCTTAAAAAACACCCCCACACACCTACCATCCATGTATAAGTGATAAATCCTCATTTCCTTCCTTTTTAATGCTTGTATGAAATATCTAAATGCATTGGCTAACCAAAAAAGGGCAATGCAAAACTGTTTGAACAAGCATCCACTTACTAATATAAGGCATTGCGCAGGATCGTAAATGGGAAGTTAAGTGCCAGAGGCTATTTTCATGGTTTAATGTATTAAGTAAATAAAAATGTATCTAAGATGTGGCCACACAATTAGTTTTGAGTTATTTATCTGGAGTTTGTATGGTTTAGAAAAACTCCATCTTCTTGGCTGATGCTGTCCTAATGCATTTAACTTCAGCCATCAGCTATGATTAAACACCTGCTGTTGTGGGGAAACAAAGCACGCTAATCCAATATGTATTTCTGACATCTTAAATATCACCCAGTCCCCTGACATCAGGCACAGCTTTTCAGCGGGATGGAATTCCAGAGCATATTTTTCTAATTTATGGATGGACAATAAATCAAAATTAAGCCTTGGGCAATGAAATATACATCAGTGCAGTATGAACTGACTGCAAACTAGGGCACAGAATAACGGAGGGGGAAAGGGAGGTATTAATGGAATCCTGAGCTGCAAACACTGAAGTGAAAATGAAAGAAGTTCCTAGCATTCTATCTACTGAAAATGAAAAGGACAAAAAAGAACAAAAATGAAAGTTCCTATTCTTCTGGGCACACAGTAATTTGTGTACAAACGTATCCCCCATTACCCTTCTTACCACCATTTAAAACATGTTTGAACCAAGTGACAGGCAAATTCACCTAACGGTATTTCAAGCCCATTCAATTTCACAGTGTATAATATTCAGCCTGAAATTTAAAACATGGAGACTTTATGAGAAACTCAACAGCCCCAGTCCAGTTCTAGGTATGCAGTATAACTACCGGCCTCTGATGAGAACGTTCTTTCCCATCCGCAAAACCCATACTCAAGCAGTTCAACAGGACCTCAATGAACATGTGGGTGTGCCAGATTTGAGTCTGTGGGTTGTATCCAATTAGCCCCTCCCACTGATGGAATTCTTTTGTCAGTGGCATGGGGAGGGAGCTAATTGGGTACAACATCTCTCTCCTGTAGCTTGTGCACCCTCAAAATCTGCTCCAGATTGTTGCGGGATCCTGTGGAACAGATTTGGGGTGTGTGCAGGGTGCTGCAGCGGAGAGAGGGAAAGGCCCCATTGTGTGAGCTGAAGTCCAAGTTGCGCGACATTGGATTTGCCCTGTATTCGCCTCAGCTGTATGCACAAGGATAGCTTCTGCATTACTGTTTCCCATCCTGGATCATGGTGACAAAGTACAACCATGAATCAAACTGGGAAGAGATTAAAATTAGCAACAACAAAAATTAAAAACCTATGGGAAGACAATGACTTTTCACCCACCCTTCAACCCCTACTACAAGCCATGGGTTGTTGGGGGGTGAAAAATCACTACATCTGAACCGTGTGCCAGGTTTGGACACAGCAACCTGCGACACGACGCAGGTAATTAGGGTAATCCCAGTTGGATAAACATCCAAAGCTGCATTGTTTCCCCTGCCGATTGTCTGAACCCGGCCAGTGTCTTAGGAGCTACTGTATGGCCCTCAGCCATTTGGAAAATTGGTCATCTCGTGTTAGTTTTCATTTTTCATGCGTTATCTGGTTAGTACAGACCAGTCCATATTCCAGGAAATGAAGCCAGACTGCTCACTTGAGGGAATGATATCAAAGGCAAAACTGAAGTACTTTGGCCACATCATGAGAAGACAGGATACCCTGGAGAAGATGCTGATGCTAGGGAAAGTGGAAGGCAAAAGGAAGAGGGGCCGACCAAGGGCAAGATGGATGGATGATATTCTGGAGGTGACGGGCTCGACCTTGGGGGAGCTGGGGGTTGCGACGGCCAACAGGAAGCTTTGGCGTGGGCTGGTCCATGAAGTCACGAAGAGTCGGAAGTGACTGACCGAATAAACAACAACAGACCAGACTAGGGTTAAGAGCTAGGCCCATAATAGGGGTGACAGGAACAGCTGATAAGCTGTCTTTTCTAAGTGTAAAAGTCCTATGCCAAGTTTAAAAAATCAACATAACGACATCGTTTTCTCCTTACTCCCTGATATTAGCTGGCACCTTAGGAAATAACTTACTTGTAATTAGTCTTGCTTTAGTTAGTGGTTCATTGGTTATATAAAATATTTACTTTACAATTTCACTTTAAGAGCATTCCTTGCTGTAAAATGCTGTTTAAAAATTCATTCAACTCATGATAGCATCCCACACAACTGCACACAATTAACAAATCCATTATCTGACTGCATGAGCCATTACACTTTCCCCCCCAAAGTCAAGCACTACTTTTGGAATTATTGACTTCCACTGATTGCACGGCAATTAAGGCATTATTTTATATCCACATGTTTATTATAAGCTATTTTTATAATACCTTAATGATAACATATGTATTCTAGTATATTATCTGCAATTATTTCTTTCTTGTTTTGAATGTACAGTGCTTTTTGGGCCCCAGTCATACACATCTTGCTTGTGTATGTGTCTTTCTGAAGTTTCCTACGGCAGGGCTTGTCAATTAACTGTATAAAGGAGACAGTTTTGGAGGGAAATTTGGAGCTAGAGAGGCAGAAGTGTTTTGCTTTGTCTGACAGTGGTGACTGCCACCATTTTGAATTGAGGGAATGGAATGCTTGTGGTGGGCATTTTTATAAACAGAGAAGAGCATAAAACTAAAAACAAAAGCAATAGTGGCAACAATAAAGGGCTAACAGCAACAAGTAAGCATAATAAGTACTGGGCAGATGGTGAATCCCAGGCTTCAAATCTGATATTAAAGTAAGCATGTTGGCTTTCATTGAAGACTTGGGCCTAGTCTACATATGCAGTGGAATGAGGTGGTAGCTACAGTTCTGTGGTGGTACAGCTGATTGTACCACCTCAGCTTGCTGATGGAAGACCACACTTTTGAATTCTTGCCAATGAACAAAACTGCCTGCAAGAAGACATCCAGCACAGCAGGGAGCAGGCTACAACCTTTCTCCCTGGTATACTAGTTTTTTAAAACTTGCATTGAGGATCCCCCCCCCCATTTTGTAGGGAGCATTCAAAAATGGCACCTTCCTGCAATTTGAAATGGTATACTTCACTCTGCTACCTCAGTGGTTTTATCACCTCGGCGTAGATAGATTGCAAGAATGTTTGCATGAAAAATTCACGAGAATGAAGGCCCCCATTACAAGGGGCTGCGTGGGGCCCATTATGCTCTTGCACGCAAATATATGAGAATTCAGAGTTGCTCAGCTCAACACTAATTTGAGCATTCCGATATTAGTTCCTAGAGCAACAAACAAGTCTCAAGCAAGTGGGAAATGTACTAGATGCCTGGAGACGGGGATGAATGGGTTGACTCTGCTTTACTGCTTCATTTTCTCTCAGCCTAACCTACCTTCAGTGCAGATTCCAGGCTTTTGAGAGCCCTTGGGCAAGACACCCTCAATGGGCCCCTCCCTCAGTGAGTCTACCGTCTCACTGCCATTGTAACAAACTGCTCTTGCTCCTCATTCTCTGTCTCATCATCGCTACCACTTGCTGGCTTGACAGGCAGAGAGCCAAAGAGCAAGAAAGCAGTGGCACCTGCTCCTCTTTCTCACCACCACCACCATTGTGTGGATCAGAGCAAGAGGCAGGTGAACAAGCAGGTTGAAATGGTGAAGAGAAGCAAGTTCAGGGGGCTCTTGTCAGTGGGGCCTGCTGGGGTGTGGGCCTTTGGCAGGTACTTGATCATGCCCTTGATACCGGCCTTGCCTACTCACAGTGCTTTTGTGAGGATACAACGGGGAGGGGAGCCATATAACCTACTTTGAAGGGCTGGATAAAAAGAGAATAAACACAGCAGCACCTACTTCTGCTGCATGTGTTAGACTACATTCCAGATCAGTCCAGCACAGGGTTAAGGTGTCATCTGAAGCCAAGTTAACATTTCTTGTAAAAAATTCTTTAATATTAATGTTTCGCACCTTGTCCTCCGTGGGTGGAATCCCGTTAAATCCTTCCACTATCAGAACTGCTTCCATCAACAAAATGGAGGGGCAATCCCGCCTCCCCCACGTACCCTCAATATCTGCTTTGTAGGGTTGGGGGAACTTTTCAGAGCAGATTGGGGCAGAGGACTGCAGGGAGAAGAGAGTCCTTTCATGGCAGTGGATTTCCACTCATGCAAAGTTGGATTTCGCTCTCTCTCTCCAGACTGTGCCTTAACCATTGATGTCCATTTTAGTGCTGACTTCATAGTTCCTGATGTCAGCAAAGCTGATGTGTTCATCCTAGTTGCGTTTACGTTCTGATACTAAATGTATTTACTTCAAGGTAAATTCCACTGATTTCAATAGGACTTTATGATTGCCTAACTGCAAGTATAGAAACAGCTTAGCCTTGTTGATTAAGCAATGGCTACGTTGCTGATGGACAGCAAGAAAAGCTGAGTTGTGGGGTGTAATCAAAGAAGGAAGAAATATTTGTGCTGAGTGGGGGATTGGGGGACGGGTTGTATCATGGCACACAAAAGCTTTCCCCCCCAATTTTTTATTGTGAGTTTTAACAAAACAAATTAAATTAAAATTTAATACAGCCCCCAATTAAAAATATGACAACATATTCTAAAATCCTCGGTTTCAAATATTTGTGGTGAAATCTGCTGTTCCTCTCAACCACTGGGAATGTTTCAGCCTCAAATGTCTCCAGCTGGAGTCAGTCACCATAGCTTAATATCTGATATTTAGGGTTTCTTCAGGATTTCTAGTTGGGACATTCTTCTAAAGCTTTCTCAACTGCATAATCTAAATCATAATAGTAGGATTTCTTTTAGGCTACAAGCATATGCTTTCTCATAGCACAAAGTGGGAAAATGTTTTCTGTTTTCTTTGGAGAGAGCAAAAATATTTCTCACAAATCTGCCGTTGGCCTTTTACATGGGCATTTTTTGAGTTGGTTGCCAGCATGGTGATAGGAAAATTCCATGATTGACAATGCAACCCTAACAGGTATGCAATAATTGAACTAGCAATAGCATGGCATGTGCCGACATGCCACACTGGCATCTGGTGAGACACAAGTTGGGAAGGTTTTTCATGCTGTCCTATGTGTTGGTTCAACAAATTCCATTTGCAGCATTTTACTATCTCATATGAGACACTTAGATTTGTGCCAAGGTGGATCTGTGAAATCTGACACAATGGCAGGTTTATGTAGGCATTTTCTCCCAGGCTTCCCTCTGCTTTATCATTCATTGTCTGTGCTCTATTCTTTGCTGCACAACACTCTATCTGGTGAACAGTGATTTGGGGTGGAAAATATTCCAAGATGCACTACTATGGTTTTCTATAGAAAATTTCCCTCTTTTAGAAATTAGTTCATAAAATTAATTTGTAACATAATGAAAGAACAAAGTACAAATCAAATTGGGCAACTGGAACGTATACAATAATAGTCAGATATATAATCAAACATATAAACAACTTTTTTCAGATGACTATCCCTAGAAAGCATGTAAATTTATATGCATCATTCTTCAGTCATGTAAAATTAGTAGAAACAATTTTCAGTGCCTTCATTTTTTAAATTAAAAACTAAGGGTGCAATCCTATGGCCGCTAGTTGGCAGCTAGATGGCCATAGGAGAGGTTGGTTCCCTGAGAACTGATCTTCACCCCCTCCCGTGCTGCCTTGTAGCGTGTTGTCCAGCCGCTGCTTCCCCTGCTCCGACTTCCTGCAGCTAGACAGCCAAAATCGGCTGTCTAGCTGCAAATGCAGGGCGGCTGAAGCACGGAGGGGATGATCCCTTCTGCACTTCTCCTACCCTGCATTGGATAGGTGGTCACCTTCGAGTTTGGAGGCGGCCGCCTATCCCAGTAGGATTGCTCCCTCCATAACATAACTGCCGTGTATGCTAGTGTATGCTATTGGGTTATCTCCTAAAATATTTACAAATATTCAATAAAAATAATTCCAAGTAAAGCTTTGAATTCCTTTGAGTGTACAGTTTAACTACACTAAGAGTGCAATTCTATGGCCCCCTGACATTGCCTAAGGGGCCATAGGATACTGGGGATTTTCACTTCAGAGACCACAGACAGAGGGATGACTTTGGAAGTGATCATCCACACTCAGATCTTCACCCCCCTCGCCAGCTGCCCCATAAACCTCCACAGCAGCTCCTTTTCTGAGGACCATGTCATGACCTCGGATGAGGACTGGGAGAGGAAAAGGGGAGCATGCCAGGGAGGGCAGAGAGGGAGGAGGAGCAGCCAGGATCTGTTGCATCTTGTGGCCTCTTCAGCCTCCGGTCTGCCCCTGCCAGCAGAACTCCACTAGACTTTTACATTTTAAAAGCAAGATACAGAGGTGATGCTCCATCCTGCTTTTACTGTTGCACTCATGTAACCTGCTTGTAGGTTTCCTGTGGGCAGCTGATTGGCCACTGTGTGAACAGAATGCTGGACTAGATGGAACTTGGTCTGATCCAGCTCAGCTCTTGTAATGTTTTTATGTTTCGTTATTCCTCCTGCCCTGCCGGCAGCAGCCGAGTAAGGCATGGAAATCTCAGAAGCCTCCGAGATTGGAGGCTTCCATCTAGTGGGCAGCAACCCAGTAGGGTTACTCCCTAAATATAAGTCAAATAAGGCTGCAATCCTATGGTCCTTGGAAGAACCAGAGTAGGATCCTGGAAGATTACCTATGGTCTCTGGAAGAACCAGGGAAGAACAAATATAAAGCAGAGCAGATCAGCACTCCTTCTCCAACCACAGAGAGGGAGATCCGTGGACAGAAAAGGAGATCTGCCTTTGAAACCTACTTGTAGCTGGCTTGGAAATCTCCAACAGCTTTGCTGCTCCGTCACTGGCATTCCAATGGTGGAAATGGCAAAAAGGGCCTGTTCCAGAGGTGGGTTTTGGATTTGATGGTTCCTTTACCTCTCCTGGATTGCCTTGCTTACTGCAATCCTATAGATGTCTACTCAGAAGTAAATCCCACTGAACATAATGGGCTTACTTCCAAGTAAACATGTGTATAATCCCAGCCTAAACATGCTAAATCAGATCTCCACCAAATTAGGGCAGTTTTTCTCATTATTTTTCCCCAGGAACCCACATCACTGCAGGTGATTATTGCTGTCTCCATTGTGTGGCACCAATCCACCATGCTATGCCAGTTTAGGATGGAGTGCAAAGAGCACCAAGGTGTAAATCATGATTTCCAACCATATTTTACAAGTATTACTAGAAGATCTGAAACATTATACCTGCATGGCTGAAGAGCGGTCGGTCTCAACAAGTCAAATGATTAAGTCTGAAATCAATCTATGAGATTTTCTATTTGCAATCTAGTTGTATATCACTTAGGCTTTCATAGTTTACACTGTAATTTTTCTTCCCACTAAATTATTTATTTATACTTTAGCTATTTTTGTGAATGACGTTTGGATGGCAATGATGGAGGTAGAAGAAGCTCTCTTTCCTCAACCAGAAGTATTTATTATGCAGGAAAGCTGATCATTTCAGCAGAGGAGGGGGATTAAGCTAGGGCAGAGGTGACAAGCTTTTGGATAGACAAAACTATCACTCAGTCTGGACATAATTCTAATATAGGCAACCATTTTGCAAAACTAGACCAATTGATTTCACTTCTTGAAAGACTACAGAATAAACAAAGGCAATAAGAAAATAATCATATTTAGCCATTATACATCATGATGGCCCATTCCTGTACCTTACAAAAATGCTTTCCTGCTTAGACATTCTGTTTGTCTCGCCTCCCTCTCCTGACCAGAGCAGAGTAGTCAAGCCAGCACAAGGTATAACAGAGTGGTTGGACAACAGAAAAGGAGTTTGACAAGGCTGTCACATCTGCTCAATATTTATACAGAAATAATCATGTGTATTGCTGTTGATGGTTTCCATAGTGGTATTAGCATTGGCAGAAGGAGATGTAATCTCAAGGATGCTGATGACATCCTTGTTGCTGAGTCTGTGGTTTCTTGCATCCGAAAGCAAGAGGCTGAAACTAGGTACAGAGAATGACAGTTGAGAAGGAGCATATTTCAACAGCATTATTAGATGGAAATGAACTTGGTAAGCGTTTAAGGGAGTTTGGCTGCCAAGCTTAAGTGGTGAATGGAAGCTGTAACCTTCTCCTTAATGTTTAGGGCTAATGGCATCGTCTGTGTTCATTTTCTGTATCAGGTTTGCCAACACCAAACCTTGTAGTGTTCTATGGTTCATGCATTCCTGCAAGGCATGGAAACATTAATTAGGCATGGTTTCTGTAACTGTAGTATTGTGATGGGAGCAGCAGCATATAATGAATTTCTCTGGAAGGAGCATTCTTAGATGGTAGTAGCTTCAGTTCAGAGTTGGCTTTCTTGGAGGTAAAGCAGATGCAAGGCCCCCACAAATGGGACAGCCCCCATTCATTTTAATGATGATTCAGAGCCTTTGCTACCTTTCTGAAAAAGGGAAGAAATGTTTTGCTTCGGAAATGTGCCTTTTATCTTCTGGAAGGAAAAAGCAAGCTGGATCTAGAACTATGAATGGTTAGTTATTATTAAGAAAGGTCAATCTACCTTTTTACAACATGGATCAAGCCATTCTTTTTTCCTCAATTTCCCAAAGATACTCTGTGCCTGTGTATCTCTTTCAGTTTGATTATGGTCAATATCACTCACTTTTTAAATTATCATTTACTTATTAAGTGCTTACATCTCCTGTGGTGTACTATGGTAAGGTCAGAATATGGCAGTGCCTGCAGGCTTATATTTCGAAAACAAACCATACAATAGGGAAGAGAAATAGGTATAAATTAACCAAGGAAAGCTCAACAGTAATGGTGTACCAATCTGAGAGATGGATCACACACAAGCCCAATGTTAGAAAACCAGACCTCCTCTAATTCATAATTATACAAAGCCTGGAGTATGCAATATAAATTTAAAGAAAATTAGCTTGTATCTTCTTATTAGTATCTTCTTATTCACCTCTCATCATAAGACCATGCAAGAGTTTCATATAATTTCTGTTAATAACTTATGTGGGTCTTGCATTAGCTTATACTGGTGATATTCACCTGTGTTCAAGTTCTTTATTCTAATTCAGGGCCTGTTCATATTCATAGGAAATAGTAGTCACCAATGGCTCAATATACAGATTTCAACCCAAAGAGATGAAGACCAACATATAGAGATGTAACTACTGTCAAAATGAGTTAAGCCCAGACAATATTGTAACCCACAGAACATGACAACTGATTGAAGGACGCATCATCTGTTTCCAGAATCTTGAAGATTGCACTCCTCCTTTATGTCTGTATTTCTTGGCAGATAGATGGAGAAGAAAGATACTGGTATTCACCAGGGAAATTACAATCTTCTTTGTTGCTGAAATTTTTGACATTGTATGTGAAGATGAGCTGCAGCAAAGAGTTCAGGGTCAACAACCAAAGTGTGTACAGTGATAGGACAGTAAATGTGAACCAAGGTTCCAGTAGACAAAAACATAAACTGATAAATGTTTGGAAATAATTAAAACAATTAGTCATGTTTTTTAGTAGTGGACAGCATATACTTGGCTTTCCTTCATTTTATTTTGTTTACAGTTATCTTCTAAGAACATAACATAGGAAGAGCCATGGTGGATCAGACCAAGGGTCCATCTAGTCCAGCATTCTGTTCACACAGTGGCCAACAAGCTGCCTGTGGGAAGCCACAAGCAGGACATGAGTGTAACAGAACCCTCCAACCCATGTTCCCCAGCAACTGGTATACATCGGCATACTGCCTCTGATTCTGGAGGTAGCAGTTAGCCATCAGTAGCCATTGATAGCCTTTTCCTCCAGGAATTTGTCTAACCCACTTTTAGAGCCATCCAAATTGGTAGCCATCACTACATGCTGTGGTAGCGAATTCCATAGTTTAACTACGAGCTGTGTGAAGAAGTACTTCCTTTTATCTGTCCTGAATCTCTCACCAATCAGGTTCATGGGATGACCCCGGGTTCTAGTATTTTGAGAGAGGGAGACAAATGTCTCCCTAGCCACATTCTCCACACCATGTATAATTTTGTAGACCTCTATTATGTCCCCCCTACCCTTCCTTTTTCCAGGCTAAACAATCCCAGCTGTTTTAACTTTTCCTCATAGGGGAAATGCTCCAGCCCTTTGATCGTTTCAGTTGCCCTTTTCTGCCCTTTTTCTAGCTCTGCAATATCGTTTTTTAGGTGTGGTGACCAGAACTGGACACAGTATTCCAAGTGTGGCCACACCATAGATTTGTATAGGGGAAGTATGATATTGGCAGTTTTATTCTCAGTTCCTTTTCCAATTATGCCTAACATGGAGTTTGCCTTTTTTACAGCGGCCGCACACTGAGCTGACATTTTCATTGAGTTGACCACCACAACCCCAAGATCTCTTTCCTGGTTGGTCACCGCTAGCTCAGATCCCATCAGGCTATACTTGAAGTTGGGATTTTTTGCCCCAACGTGCATCACTTTACACTTGCTTACATTGAACTGCTTTTGCCATTTAGATGCCCATTCACGCAGTTTGGAGAGATCCTTTCGGAGCTCTTCACAATCCCTTTTTGTTTTAACTACCCTAAATAATTTGGTGTCATCTGCAAACTTGGCCACTTCACTGCTCACTCCTAATTCCAGATCATTTATGAACAGGTTGAAAAGCATTGGTCCTAATTAGGGGTGCACGAAAGCCACTTACCTGGTCTCGCAGCTTGCTTCGCGGTGGGGGAGAGGCGCTTCGCTGCTCCCACCGAAGTTCAGGCCGGGGGGGGAGGCTTCCCTCCTCGCCCGGCCGAAATTCAGGCCGGGGAGGAGGTGCCTCGCCTCGCCCGGCTGCGAAATAAAAAGTAAAAAACAAAAAACACCCCCGTGATAGGCTACGTGACGATTAACGTAGCCTATCACGGCTAGATCTGCAAAGTCAGCCGTGATAGGCTACGTTAATCGTCACGTAGCCTATCACGGGGGCATTTTTTTACTTTTCTTGGAATGGCGGTGGCGGCAGCCGGTCGAAAGACCGGCTGCTGCCCCCGCCCCTGACGAAGACCTGCCGAACTGCCGCCGGGACCTGCCGCCGGGAGGGACATTCAGGAAAGTTAAGTCCCATCCCGGGGGGGGGGCGGAGAATTTCTCCCCGAAACTACTTCGGGGGGCCGAATACATTAGCACTCGGCCCCTCGAAGTTTTGGGGAGAAATTCTCCCCCATCCCTAGTCCTAATACAGATCCTTGTGGGACTGCACTATTTACTTCTCTTCATTGGGAGAATTTACCATTTATTCCAACTCTCTGCTTTCTGTCTTTTAATCAGTTACTGATCCATAAGAGGACATGTCCTCTTATCCCATGACAGCTAAGTTTGCTCAGGAGTCTTTGGTGAGGGACTTTGTCAAAGGCCTTTGGAAGCCCAACTAAACAATGTCTACTGGATCATCCCTGTCTACATGTTTATTGACACTCTCAAAGAACCCTAAGCGGTTAGTGAGACAGGACTTACCTTTGTGGAAGCCGTGTTGATTCTTTTTCAGCAGGGCTTGTCCTTCTTTATGCTTACTACTTTTATCTTTAATACTGCTTTCAACCAATTTACCCAGAACAGATGTTAAGCTAACAGGCCTGTAATTTCCCGGATACTCCCTGGATCACTTTTTGAAAATTGGTGACACTGGCCATCTTCCAGTCCTATGGTATAGAGGCTGATCTTAGGGACATGTTGCATATTTTGGTTAGATGATCAGCAATTTCATATCTGAGTTCTTTGAGAACTCTAGGATGGATACCATCTGGGCCTGGTGATTTATTTGCTTTCAATTTATCAATAAGGTTGAGAACTTCATCTTTTGTCACCACTATTTGCCTCAGTTCCTCAGGCTACCTTCCTGAAAACATCAGTTCAGGCACAGGTATATGTCCTATATGTTCTACAGTGAAGACTGATGAAAAGAATTCATCAGGCTTCTCTGCAATCTCCTTGTCCTCCTTCAGTCCTCCTTTAACTCCATTGTCATCCAGTGGTCCAACTGCCTCCCTAGCTGGTTTCCTGCTTCTGATATATTTAAAGATTTTTTTATTGTTAGCGTTGATGTTGTTAGCAATATGCTCTTCAAAATGCTTTTTTGCATTTCTTATTGCCTGTTTGCATCGCCTTTGTGCAAGCTTGTGCTCCCTTTTGTTTTCCTCACTTGGGCAAGACTTCCATTTTCTGAAGGAAGCTCTCTTTTTTCTAATAGCTCCCTTAACACAGCTAGTCAACCATGCTAGCAACCTCTTGGACTTGGTGCTACCTTTTCTAACCGGTGGTATACATTTTAGCTGGACTTTTATTATTGTGATTTTGAGTAACCTCCAAGCATTCTGAGGGGATTTAATCCTTTTGACGTCCCCTTTTAACTTCTTTTTCACCAGTTCCCTCATTTTAGATAAGTTTCCTCTTTTGAAGTCAAATGTGACTGTGTTGGACTTCCTGGGCAATTTCCCACTTAAATATATATTAAATCTGATAGCACTGTGATCACTGTTTCCAAGTGGTTCAACAACATTTACATCTCTTACTAGGTCCTGGGCCTCTTAGGATTAAATCCAAGGTTGCCTCCCCTCTGGTCGGTTCCATGACCAAGTGTTCTAGGGCACAATCGTTCAGGGCACTGAGAAATGTAACCTCTTTCTCGTGGCTGGAATATGCATTTATCCAGTCAATGTGGGGTAATTATAACACTTCCTTGTTTGGAGGCCTCCCTGATTTCGTTTTCCATCTCAAGGTCACTCTGAGCATTCTGGCCTGGGGGACGATAGCATGTTCCTAGCACTAAATTAGTTTTGGAGCCTGGTATTGTCACCCACAGTGCTTCTGTGGAGGAGCCTACCCCTTTTAGGTGTTCTAGTCCACTCAACACTACGCCGTCTTTGACGTACAGGGCAACACCTCCCCCAGTATGCCCTTCCCTGTCCTTCCTGTAGAGTTTATATCCAGAGATGACGGTATCCCACTGGTTCACTCCGCTCCACTAGGTTTCTGTAATGCCCAATATATCCAGGTTTTCCTTTAAAATCAAGCACTAAAATTCTTCCATTTTGGCACGGAGGCTTCTAGCATTTGCAGAAAAACATCTGTACATGGTATGCCTCTCCAGATGCCTCTGGCATGTGCATCTTTTGCTATGGGACATTGGCCCCTTTGATTGGCTATTATGTTCTACCATGTATTCCTGGCCTATTTCTTCTCCTTCTACATTTGGGCAATCAAAAACATTTTAATCTTCATACCTTTGGGATGATTTAACCTGAACCGGATGCTTCCCAGCTCCTGTCGGCTTTCCCCCAGGATTTAGCTTAAAAGCTGCTCTGTCACCCTTTTTATGTTTAGCGCCAGCATGGACCATGACCACTGACTCTACTAGGCTATCTAGACGGTGCGTGAAATCCGCAACCTCTGCACCAGGTAGGCAATTCACCATGCGGTCTACACGCCCATCACAAACCCAGCTATCAATGGGTATAATGACTGAATCTCCCACTACCACAAGCCCCCCTCCTCCTGGAGGCACATCCTCGGTGAGAGAGGATATTTGTTTGTCTTCCGAGGAATGGGTCCCTTTTAAGGGATCATTTCCCTCTTCCTCAGAATGACACCCTCCTTCCCCAAGACCTCCATTCTCCGTGGTAGCAGAGGAGCTGTCACCCTGGGAGTGGGACACAGCTAATAGGTCCCTGAAGGTCTCATCCACCAACCTCTCTGCCTCTCTCAGCTTCTCCAGGTCAGCAACCTTGGCCTCAACAGAATGCACTTGTTCCCTGAAAGCCAGGAGCTCATTACACTGAGCACGCACCTACGAATTCCGTCCAGCAGGTAGATAGTTGTATATGTGGCACTCAGTGCAATACGCTGGATAGCCCCCTCCCCACTGCTGGTTTTCTACCTTCATAACTGGTTTTTTATTTGGGTGTGTTTACCCTGGAAAACTTAGTTGTTTACTACGAGAAGTTGGGGAAATTATTTATAGTTATTTATTTACAGTTACTGTGAGTACGGAGTAGGGGGGGAAGAGTTCCCTGCCCTGGCTTCCTCGTCCTGTTGCTAAACTCGTATAGTTGCTTACCTCGCTTGTTTGCTGACGCTTTGTCACTGGGCTGAGACACTTCATCACCGGGGCTCCTTGCACTCCGAGAGCTGGCTCCCGTGCAAGCATGCCTCCTTATATAGATAGGCCCACCTGCTGCTGCCGTAAATCTGATTGGAGGGCCTTGTTTGAAAAGCAAGGGAGGCTGTGTAAAACTCCTGATAAGCACTGACTTTCAGTGGCTGGGAATGTAGGTCAGTTGGCTCCCCAGGGAATGGTGATTCCTGTTTAGGGAGGACGATTATTAACAATAGCAAATGGGGGACAAATTAAGGGGAGATCCGCAATTCATTGGGTCTGTTGGAGGGGACAGCAGACAAAGGGTAGGTGACTTGGGAAGGCTGTGTGTGGCTTGCAATGTCTGGATCATTTTTCTGTCTTGGCTTTAGCTGCTATTTATCCATTTTAAATGATTACCTGAGTATAGGGATGTCAGAGAATTCCGCCATGGATCTCGGTGGCAGAACGGCCTGCCACCCCCCGCAGATCCCCTCCGGGCGAGACTTACCTGGGGCGGATGTTCCGGGCGGTGGTGGCTCTGGCGGTGGCTTCAGCGGCTGGTCCTCTGACCGGCTGCCGCCGCCGCCATTTGCAGTCTTGTTTTTTTGTGTTTTTTTTACAGAGACATGATAGGCTACATAAAGACTTACGTAACCTATCACATCCTGGGTTAAAAAAAAAAAAAGTGTACGCAAATGGCGGCGGCTATGGCCGCCGCCATTTGCGTTCCTTATTTTTCGCCGTCTTAGTCTACGTAAATAATTAAATATTTATTTAAATATTTACGTAGACTATTACGACGAAAATAAAGGGGAACGCAAATAGCGTAGTGGGCGCTATTTGCGTCCCTTTTTGATTCACCGTTTTAGCCTATGTAAATATTTCCGTAGACTAAGAAGGCCAAAAATAAGGAACGCAAATGGTGGCGGCCGTAGCCGCCGCCATTTGCGTATGCATTTTTTTTTAACCCAGACGTGATAGGCTATGTAAATCTTTACGTAGCCTATCATGGCTGAATACAGGGACGCAAACGGCGGTGGCTACGGCAGCCGCCATTTGCGGCCCTGCTAGCCAGCGGCCGGATGTCCGGCTGCTGGCGGAGCTGGCCGGCGGCTCCGCAGAATCCCCGCAGAGCGGAGCTGGTCAGCGAGGATTCCGGGGGGAGGGACGGAGCGCCTCCCCCCCCAGCGGAACCCGGCAGAGCCAGGTAAGCGGGGTTTCGTACACCCCTACCTGAGTAACTTTAATTGATAATTAAGTAATTTCACTTACCTTTCCTTGTACAGTTGGTTAACTTGTTTGGTGACGCTTTGTTCCTGAGGCTGAGACGCTTCATCACTGGGGCTCCTTGTGCTTGGAGAAAGTAGACAGAAGCTTATGATTAAAGTACCTCATAACAATTTAAATTTTTTGTAAATGGCAAAAATCTCAGCTTCAAGTATAGCCTGATGGGATCTCAGCTAGCGATGTTCGACCAGGCAAGAGATCTTGGGATTGTGGTGGACAGCTCAATGAAGATGTCAACCCAGTGTGCGGCGGCTGTAAAGAAGGCAAGCTCCATGTTAGGCATAATTAGAAAATGAACTGAGAATAAAACTGCCAATATCATACTGCCCCTATACAAATCTATGCTGTGGCCACACTTGGAATACTGTGTCCATTTCTGGTCACCACACCTAAAAAAAGATATTGCAGACCTGGAAAAAGTGCAGAAAAGGGCAAGTAAAATGATCAAGGGGTTGGAGCATCTCCCCAATGAGAGAATGAACTGGGATTGTTTAGCCTGGAAAAAGGAAGGTAAGGGGGGACACAATAGAGGTCTACAAAATTATGCATGGTGTGGAGAGGGAGACATTTTTCTTCCTCTCTCATAATACTAGTATCCTGGGTCATCCCATGAAGCTGATTGGTGGGAGATTCAGGACAAATAAAAGTACTTCACACAGCACATAGTTAAACTATGGAATTTGCTACCATAGGATGTAGTCATGGCCACCAATTTGGATGGCTTTAAAAGTGGGTTGGACAAATTCCTGGAGGAAAAGGCTATCAATGGCTACTAGTCCTGATGGCTATGTGCTACTTCCAATACCAGAGGCAGTGACCCTATGTACACCAGTTGCTGGGGAACATGGGTGGGAGGGTGCTGTTGCGGCCATGGCTTGCTTGTGGGTTCCTGGTCGACACCTGGCTAGCCACTGTATGAACAGAATGCTGGACTAGATGGACTCTTGGTCTGATCCAGCATGGCTCTTCTTATGTTCTTATTAAAGTTTAAATCCTATGGCCACTTATCTGGGAATAATCCCCACTGAATTCAGTGGGGCTTACTTCTGAGTAGACATGTATAGGATTGCACTGTTGTCCCCATAGCTGGCCGGGGAATGCTGGGAGTTGCTGGACTTTTTCTGACTAAACATGCATAGGATTGCATGTCCTTAACTGTCTTATACTAAAAAGAAAGTACACACATAATTTGAAGTACTGCAACTACTATTTTAAAAATAGTTCCTCTTTCCTTTGTCCTCTAAATCTATCATTATATAGTTATTTTGGATGTGGCTTTTTCTTTATTTGCTTTTGCATTACAACACTATACAATAATCTTCAGCATCAAATCCAACTTCGGCAACGAGGAAACACAAACCACACAACTAGACTTATACTTTAGGCTAACACCCTAAATTAAAGCACATTTAGGGTGCAATCCTGTGGCTGCTAGACAGCAGCTAGACGGCCATATCATTTTTCAGATTTCAGAACCAGCCTCGGAGCCCGCACTCTGAGGTTGGTTCCCAGAAAACCACTTGGAAGAGAAGCGCAGGGGAAAAGGGGCATTCCTGGGGGCAGGAATGGTGGAAGCACCGGTGCAACGCTTCCTATGTGCCGTCTGGCCTCCCCCACACCCCCGCTCTGATCCACTCTGGCTAGACAGCAGAAATTGGCCGTCTAGCCACAAATGCAGGGGGGGGGGGCGGAGCACAAAAGAGAAGATCCCCTCTGTGCTCTGCTTGCCCTGCACTTGATAGTCGGTCGCCTCTGAGTTTGGAGGCGGCTGACTATCCCCATAGGATTGCACCCTTACTTGGAAGTAAGCCCCATCAATTTCAGTGGAGTAAGCGCATTCAGGATTGCATGCTAAGGAAAGCACACAAATGTTCTTGATTTTTCAGCTATATGGTTTAGGTACAGTTGAAGAATCTGGTAGCTAAAACACTCTGTAATATGATTAATCTGTGATCATTTTATCTCTTAAATTATTGGGCAGAATCCAACTAATTCCTTCTGTTGACGGAAGTCTTCTGTGGGCAAAACAGGGGGGCACTGTTTTCAACATTTCCTCCTCCCTCCTGTGGTCCCCTGCACACACGCCAAATCTATACTGGGGGATAGATTTTGGGTGGGATAGAGGACTGCCTGAAAATCACACCCTTCCTGGGTGCACTGACAGAAGCCTTCAGCCAGCAGAGGGAATTGGCTGGATACCACCCATTATGTTCTTTTGAATCATCCTGTATGACTTATAGCCCAATCCTTTGAGCTACTGTGATGAAAAACAGATTTTAGGATCAGGTGCAAGACCTCTCTGTTGGTACAAAGTTAGACTGGGATCACTGAAGAGTTGAAGGCTCACCCAGGATGTCTTGGGTTACTACTACTGCGCCTGCCAAGAAATGGGTCTTGGTGCAAAGTCTTAATGGGCTGCATTAATGGGTGGAGGAGGGGGCAGGGCAGTGGTGCGTCATGAACATAGCTGAAGACAATTCATTGATACTCAAGGCTCTTTTGGGTATTAATTGGTACCCAATACCGTGAAGTAACATGTCACAAGCAACATAGCAAAAAAGATTTGCCCCATTTTGTCTTGCTTAGAATGCCACTGTAGCTACATTTGTAGTGTTGCGTTACAGGTATATACATCTGCTGTATGCAGATATAAAGAACCAGAGATCAGAATATTGGTGGGATGTGTATGAACTTCCTACAACATCTGGAAATATTCTGCTCCAGGTGTCATTCTTTCAGCATGTTACATCAGTGAGTGTGTGTGGCAGCTTTCTCTGTTGTGGCACAACAACTGTGGAATAGAATCCCCAAGGAGACCCATCAGGCAGCAGCTAGCTATTGCAATTTCAGTGATGGGGAGAATCCCACATATTTCAGCAAGCTTTTAACAGGTGCTTCCATTTTCCTCTATTAATATATATTTAATAATAGTGTTTTTTAGGGGAGATGCTCAGAGGGGAGATGCTCCTAGGGGAGATGCTCCAGCCCCTTGATAATTTTAGTTGCCCTTTTCTGCAGTTTTTCGAGTTCTACAATACACAGTTCTGGTCACCACACCTAAAACGCAATGGGGCTTACTTCTGAGTAAACAAATATAAGACTGTGCTGTCTGGCTCCTTATTTTATGGAATGATTATTCAGAAATGTTATCAATAAACAAGACACAGGTTTTCTTGTTCTTAAAGTATCACTGTAAGATCTTGCGGCTCAGTGGCAGTCCATCTGTTATCTGCCAAATGGGCAGGAAGGTTGAGGAAATGTATGGATAGCATTTTAAAGGGCTATATTCTTTTCTTTGATGTATTTGTTGTACAATGGAATGTTTGATTCTCTATGTCACATGAACTTTGTTTCAATTACAAAAGAGGTCTATAAAATTATGTATATGTGGAAAGGGAGACATTTTTCTCCCTCTCTCAAAATACTAGAACCCAGGGTCATCCCATGAAGCTGTTTAGTGGGAGATTCAGGACAGTTAAAAGGAAGTACTTCACACAGTGCATAGTTAAACTATGGAATTCACTACCACAGGATGCAGCGATGGCCACTAACTTGGATGGCTTTAAAAGGAGGTTGGACAAATTCCTAGAGGAAAAGGCGATCAATGGCTGCTTTGATGGGATGCACATAGCCATCCCAGAGGGATGGCTATGTGCTCCCTCCAGTACCAGAGGCAGTGAGCCTATGCACACCAGTTGCTGTGAAACATGGGTGGGAAAGTGCTGTTGCGCTCATGCCCTGCTTGTGGGTTCCTGGTCGACAGCTGGTTGGCCACTGTGTGAACAGAATGCTGGACTAAATGGACCCTTGGTCTGATCCTGCATGCCTCTTCTTATGTTCTTATGTTCAATTCCGGTTATTTTACGGGAGATACTCCCGATTTACATCAGTGTAAATGCGAACAAAATGAAGTCCATTTCCTACAAAGTGATACATTTTCATTGCCCAAGTTTATTGTTTTGTAACTGACTCAGTTGTCCAATTTATGGTCAGCAGTTTAAATCTGGACTAGACTGTAATGGCTGAAACTTATAACCACCTGACAGCTGTTCAGAGACCTGTGTGCAATGAGTTGGCAATTTCAGTTGAGTCCCTATCAGGCAAGATAACAGCAGAAATTGGCATCCTTCATGGCGTTTCAGTAGAGAGGCCAAAGCAGCAGTGGGCATGATGACAAATGACCACCTTGCTACTTGGCCTATCATCAAGGATAGAACCAAGCATTTAGTCTGGGACACTGTGCATCCAAAATCTTTCCCAGTACCTGCTGATGTACAGAGAACATGAAACCACTGGCTTACAGAAAGCTTAGAATGTTCAATTCCGACATTTATGAGCTTTATTATATGCCATTGAATTTGTACCTGACTCATCTTGACCCCTTCTCAATGCTCTCCCTTTTCCTAGCTACGTTGGTGCCTTGCACCAGTGCTTTCAATAGAACTGACCTTAGAGATCATTCTTTAGGAAGCTAATATTTATGCAATAGTTGTGGTTTTTCTTGGATTGTGTTATAAGGCCAGCACATAGTCCTTCTATCATTGCAAATACATTTTTAGCAGTTATAGATGGATGTCCCAATCCACTAGAAACTCTATATATGCAGAAGGAGGTTTCTACATGCATATCCCTAACTGGATGGGGAATCGAATGCGTGAACAGTTTCCATGTGTGTGGTTCCCCTCCATGATCCAACAGCCAGGGCAGCACATACAAAGTCCCTTTAAAAAAGCTTAAAAAGCTAACATCCTGTAAATCAGTGATACAGGAGGAGGAACAAGGGAGTTGGATTCACTATCTCCCACTCCCTTTCTCCTGCCAAATGGCTGATCTGCAGGATTTTTAGCTTGTTGAAAGGACTCTGTGCACAGTGTGTTGGATTATTAAATCGTCAACAGTGCCAATTTGGCCCTTCATACACCCTGACTTCCGAAATGCTCACCAGGTCATTGATCTCTTTATCAAAAAATAGCTTAAACTGTTTTCAGCTAGGGTGCCAATGCATTATACACTTTAGTCTAGTAGGAAACATGCATTTAATAAAAACCACACCAAAGAACCAATTTGTATTTGAGTTGAACAGCTCGTTTTCAGCTGTATATTTTACTTTTCTGGTTTATCTTGCTTTAAACTACTTATTTATTTATCTCATTTTACATTTTATTGATCTTCAGTATTGCGACAAGTAAAACATAGATGTAGGTAATACAGTCAGAGCTCATTTTGCATGAATAATGAGAAAGTCACATACTTAGCCAGAAAACTGCAGGAAAACACATTCTTCTCCCATAGGAGCATTACAGAAACTGAGTACTTGAGTGGTGTCTCAAAGAGCATCATTTAAGCTTCCTCATAGTCATAAGTATATGAATGAATAAAGGATGCACAACAAAAATATTGGAAATAAATCAGTAACGAACAATAACAGGCAAGGAACAAGTACTAGATTAAATCTCCAGTGCACTCGAAAATTGACTTGGAAGAACCTAAGGCTTTTGAATAGCAATGATTCTTGAATGGCAGCAAAATTGCTGCTAGCATCTCTTTGGTCCTGTCTCAAGAGATCTTTGACTCTTGGATGGCTGCCACTTGGTTAGGGCTTATAGCTAGGTGCTGGTAGGCCTTCAAGCACATTAGCTGGAGACCCACATTAACATCTAGCCTACAACACATGTCTTAAATCCCATTGTTTCCAGTGGGACTTAATTCCAAGTAACATGATTAGGATTATGAGGTTAAACTTAACATAACATGGGTCAAGGTGTCTCTTGTTTGGTCTAAAAGGGCAGCAATAGAAAACAAACACAGCCGAGATTTGTCATTTTACAGAGCCAAATATAGTACTCGTATATGATGACTAGTGATTATGACAGTAGTTCCTCCAGACTAAAACAACCCAGGAGAAAATAAAGCATGTAGGCTAAGGAAAAGCAGAGTAACCAGAATGAATCTGGAGACATATCTAGAGTTGGAAGCACATGCCTCGGAAAACAGAGGACACATTTTCATGCAGTGATCCCAATAAATATATTTTATCCTCTGTTCTTACTGTTCTCAATGGAAAAGGCAACATCATCACCTTTCTTCCGGGCTTCATCCAGAAGATGAAGATTGGTGAGATTGGATCTATAGTCAAAGAAACTGAGTATTTAGAGATTTGTTTACAAAATGTAGCTCTCTTCTGATGAGGATACGATCTCTGTAAATTTTACAACTGACCAGAATAGTAAGCAGGCTAATTCCCCTTGGTGCAAATCACCTTTTCCTTTGGTAACAGCAAGTAATCATGTTTAACAGAGGAATGGCTGGGATTCCTCTGGCTAGGCAGTGACCGTGGCTCAGTGGCAGAGCACCTGCTTTGCATGCAGAAAGTCCCAGATTCAGCCCCAGGCATCTCCAGACAGGACTAGGAAGGAATCCTGCCTGAAACCCTGGAGAGCCGCTGCCAGTCACTGTCAACAATACTGGGTTAGATGGACTTGAAATAAGGGTTCCTATGTTCCAGAAATAATCTGAGATAAGATGGAATCCTCAGGACTGAGAGCATGTTTAGTTTAGTGGACAGAATACTTGATTTGGAAGACCTGATATCAAATTTGTATTTGGCAATGAAATCCCAGGATGGCCTTGGGCAAATTGCTCTCAACTACTCTCACTTCCTTAACGATGGGAATATTAACTGTCTGACAAAGTTGGGGGGAGGATAAATGACATAAGTTATTGTAAAGCACAAAGAATGTCACTGAAATGGAAAACAAAAATATCAACTGCTAGTTAACAGATCTCTTTACCAATTCTTATACGGGAATAGAGTCCTCTCCTTGGAGGTAATCCACATCAAAGTGGCAAAAGATTTTAATTATTTTTGATGGATATCTGCACATGTGTATTGTTACCCCTGTGACTGGTCTCCCCTTTTCTTTGTTGCTCTTCATCCTGCCCACCCTTCGTTGTAATCTTCCAGTCTCTTCTGTCCCCTTCTTCTCCCTTTGGAGAAGGCCCTTCTTAGTACACATTAACATGTGTCATGAACATTAATGAACAACTCCAGAAGAAAGGGGAAGAGGAGAGGAGAAGGGGGGAAAAACAGCTCAGCATTGCTGTCAGTTTTTAACTAATTCCTGCAGACAGCCCTGAATTCCATGGTGTTGGTTACAGCTGTGAAATCGCGATAAGCTAAGGCCCTGCTGTGTTCTCTACCTTTTCATCAGTTGGTGCATGGCCTGAATGTTGAACAGTCACACCACATTGACAAAGCCTAAATTCTTGTCATAGCCTTTGAAAAGAGAACCTGAGAGACCAAGTCTTCCGTTTTTGGGGAACATGCTTCCCAACTCAGCAAGCGTATAGTAAAACTGATCTTGCTAAATCAGTTATTTTCCAGGAAGACAGAAAATTGTACTGAGTCATCCTCTTGAGTGATGCATATTTTCTAACTTTACTATTAGAGGATGCCCACATGTTATGGCAAATAGTGCCCTGTCATTTGTTGAAATAAAATGTGCATTTCCTAGTGACTTATATTAATATAATAAATAGCACACCCATTCAAAATAAGGGGAGACTGAAAGTACAACAGTTCAATGGGGGAGATATGCAAAGGAAGCTGAAATGCTATTGTATAATTATTCTAACTAGGATTGAATTACTCTTAGAGATCAATCCTATGCTATCAGAGCAGAGCCTTTGGTAAACTCCTATGCTTTCACAGTGGAGCCTCCAGCAGGATGGACATCAGGAGGAAGGCGGGGCTTACAGTATTTTTCAACTTATTGACAGAAGAAAAATCAGTCTCCCCATTGCTGGCAATGGGAGAGATACCTAAATGTTTTTTTGGGTCAGAGGCATGGTCAAGGGCTGGGAGTGCTTAGGGTCCCTCAGATCCTTGGCTATACCCTCCTCACCCACTGGAATGCCCCCAGAATGCCTGGTTTCCCCCCTTTACAAGCTTAGACTTCTGACCTCATAGATCTCATAGAATCATAGGGTTGGAAGGGGCCTACAAGACCATCGAGTCCAACCCCTGCTCAATGCAAGAAGCCTGATTCCCAGGCAGTCTCCCATCCAAGTACTAACCAGGGATGACCCTGCTTAGCTTACGAGACCAGACAAGACCAGGCACCTCCAGCCCTTTTGCTCAACCTCGTAGAGGAAGCCACCGTGGAAACCTCCATGGTAGCTGGAATGAGCCAAAAAGAGGGCTCCGACATTTAAAAACAGTCTCCAAGGTAGTAGTAGTTCTGTCTATGGCCTCAGAGGAGGTTTTCTGAACAATCCCATGGCCCCTTGGATGCTGTCTAGGGGCCACTGGATTGGTCTCTAAGTTGATTGATTATATGTGTTTTAGTCAATGAATCCATTAGTTAATAAGATTAAATATTCAGATGAGAAAAACAATAAAGAAAAAAGCACACCTTGTTTTGAGATTGTGTACATGTGTGCACTGGCCCAGTTCCTTATTCTTTTTTTTCTTTTTTTACATATTTAGGCTAGTATTGGCATGGGAAGGCCATCCTTGACCAACTCCTGCAGCACACATAATCTTGGAAGAGGCATTCCCCCTTCTCTTTCACACAGGAGGGGATGACTTTTCTAAAATCATGCTTACCATCTGTAGTTTACAGTATATATTAAAGTGATTGTAAAAAATAAATCTGCTGCTTTACTAATTGGGATCAACTTTTTAGTCAATCAAAATGTCATTTACATTGCAATCCTATGTATGTCCACTCAGAAGTAAGTCACATTGCATTCAATAGGGCTTATGCCCAGGTAAGTGTGCATACGATTGCAGCCTTCGGACGCAAGGCTATGCATGTTTCGACAGAAAGAAGTCCTAAAACTCCCAGCATTCCCCAGCCAGCTATGGGAGTTGTAGGACTTATTTCTGTCTAAGCATGCATAGGATTGTGCTCTTAATTGATTGATACAATTCTAGCCAGTCCCAAGTCTAACCATGCATTCTTTCTCCTTGAAATGCTTTGAATCAACTCACAACACCAGTAAAATGCCACAGGTTATGATGATGCATTGGCACAGCAGTTGCTATTCTCAGCCCTGAGTGCTTATTTGCTAATGCAACAGCTCATAGCATTAGACTATCATTGTTTCTAGGCTCCTTTGACACTGACAGTTGCTGCTGGCTTCTCTGAATGGCTTTGGCATTATCAAAAAGGTAAATGCTTTGCCTTCTGCAACTGGTATATATCCTCATTATAATTTCCATGTCTATGAAATTAACTACAATCCAACAACAGGAAAGATGTGAAAGTTGCCTTATAGATTTTTATTTTATTTTATTACTACATTTAAATCCCACCTTTTTTTTTCTTGTAAGGAACCCAAGGCAGCTTACATGCTCCTCCTCCTCTCCATTTTATCCTCACAACAACCCTGTAAGGTAGGTTAGGCTGAGAGTCAGTGACTGGCCCAAAGTCACCCAGTGAGCTTCATGGTCAAGTAGGGACTAGAACCCAGATCTCAGTCCAACACTTTAACCACTATACCACATTGGCTCTAAGCTACCACCCAAACAGGCTGTGATTGTGTTGTGAATGAACAAAAAAAAAGCAAAGTACCTGAGATTCACTCTGTAATCCTATCATATCTGCAGCCAGTCTCAGATGGTAAAATGCAAATGTAGCCAATGTTATTCGTTTGTTGAGCAGCATGCAGGTTCCAGCAACACCTCCAGGCTCGGACTAAAACTCTCCAGAGCACTAAGGCTCTGCATGAGCACCACCTTTTCTTTTGTCTGGATTCAATTTTGGATTCAGTTCCTTGCTTTAAGGGCATGTGTGGCCGCTCCAGGATAGGCACTGGCCAAGCTAGCCAGCCCACTGAGGGCCCAAACTGGATGCAACATTCATTGCATGAATGCAATCAATGTATCTGCTTTTTGTTGTGTATGCAGCCACAGGAGAGCCTGAGCAGCGTCAGGACCATAGTGGATAAGGAGGAAAAGCTTAATGGAGGTTTCCAGTGACACACAAACAGCAGCTTCAGAGATGCTATTTTTGTCAGAGCAGGGAGAAAGCATTAAGCTTCTCCCTCCCCACTGCTATGGTCCAGGGGCTGCTTAGGCGTCCTTGCACCTGCTATTTATACAGTCAGGGCCAAAAATATTGGAACAAGGATAACTGTTTTGGCAGTTGGCCTCTGTACACCACCACATTGAAGTTGAAAGGAAACACACCCAGATGGGAGCAAAGTCAGGACTTTCAGCTGTGTCAGGAGCGCCCTAGCTGCCTCTTGCAGTCCCCACCAATAGCCAACTCAGGACACAGACGACAAAGAATTCTTTCCGAGACTTTATTCCTTTACTACTTTATGACTCTTTCAGATATTAATCACTAGCGACAAAGCAAAGAACAGCACTGGGGAAAGATAGCACAGTAGCCTAAGCTCCAGGTAAGGCAGTTGGTCCCCATTTGAAGGAGAACCACGGGAAGACCCTGAACGTATGGGCGAGGGAGATATCCTCCCTCTTTCCCTTGGGTCCTTGGGACACGACCGTTGTTTGCGCACCAAACGAGCGCTACGCCTCCTTTCTGCGCCCCCCTTCTGTCGTCGCTCCCTGCGTCTGCGCCGAGCGTCCAGCAAGCCCCCCTCCAGCACTAGTGCCCCACTTTTGTCAAACCCCTTGAATTACAGCTGAAAGTCCTGACTTCGCTCCCATCTGGGTGTGTTTCCTTTCAACTTCAATGTGGTGGTGTACAGAGGCCAACTGCCAAAATAGTTATCCTTGTTCCAATATTTCTGGCCCTGACTGTATAACAAAATAACTGCACAGTAACTGCATTCACACACTTAAGATCACGTCCAGTGTAGCCCTGAGTGCCCCAACACCATCAACTTGGCTTTGGCCAGATTGAACTTGTTTATCAAATGTATGGTAGAACTGCAGGGCTGGGAGTGAACTGAATCAGATGTCCACGCAACACCTCTAATATATTAGCCTAGGGGTTAGCTACACGGTGCCTACGGGTGCACTGGCACCCGTGCCAAGATCAAAGACTGGAGCCATCAGACCCCTTCCTCACCCCAAGCGTACCTTCCTCACCCCACCCCATGCGTACCTTCCTCACCTCCCTTCCCACTGCCTACCTCACCTCAGCAGCTATGAAGCTCTATCCAGGAAGCTGGTAGATTGGGAGATTTCCACTGCCCTTCTTCTCCTGATCGTGGACTGCCTGGTTCCTGGTTATGGCTTTGCTTCTGCTGAGGTGAGTGCAGAAGCAGTTGGCGGGGAAGGCAGTGCAGAAAAGTGAGAATCAGAAAAAGGGATGCATTAAAGTGAAAATAATTAATCCATATCAATGAGTTGACAATGTGCCACAAGCTGAAACCAACAGATCAGCTTTCCCAAACTTGGTTCGACTGCAACTCCCATAATTCCCAGCTCACCATGTTAGTAGCACCTGTAATCAGATAGATTAGTGTGATGTAGCGGCTACAGTGTTGGAATGGGACTTGGGGTGATCCGGATTCTAGTCCCCGTGCTGCTATGAATCTCACTGGGTGACTTTGGGGCAGTCACTGACTTTCAGCCTAACCTCCCTCACAAGGCTGTTGTGGGGATAAAATGTAGAGGGAGAGGACCATGTAAGCCACCTTGGGTTTCTTGCAAGAGGGAAAAAAAGTGGGATATAAATGCAATAAATAAATATATAGCTGTTTGTGTGATCAAACCATAACATGGGGACTTAGATTTTGAGAGCTATAAACTTCATTTCAGTCAGCAAAAAGTGTGTGTCACTGACATTTAATTGTATTCCATTTATCTAGTAGTATTATACATGAGTCTGCTAGCCAGTATTCTAAATATCAACTTTGCCTTCAGTTTTGCCGAATAAGCAATTTGGCTACCTTCCATTGTGTTCAATGTCGCATCGTTTGCAGTAGTATTCCAGAGCATTGATTAGTTTGTGCTATGCTAATTTTTAGCACAAAGTGAGAATTGATTTACTTCAAGCTTGGCCTGTCTTAGCACTGAACTGGAAATAAGTCCATTGGAAATATGGAAAATGAGCAGTCACGTTAACAGCTGGATAAATGACTTGACATTTGTGGGGCCCAAAGTATTTGATGGATAAAAAGGATTTACCAATTAAAATAAAACATCACCTCTCCCATTATTTCGCTACATTTTGGAAGAATGAGAAAAAGATCTCCCCACAGTAAGGGGAAAACAATACCGATTGTAGATTCTAAAGTAAGCATCTAAATGGGTAGTTCACATAATAAACAGCAGGCAGAGAGGTATTGTTTTCAGCATATTTGTTTTTTGGGTTTACAACCCTTTTTTGGGAACATAATATATTTTTGAAGCACTTTGTAACTAGGCTGCTATCTATCCAAAGGGACTGGTACCTTGACCCTATAACTATGTACAGTTGAAAAGGAGCACCAAGATGCGTGGGCCAACATATTTCTCTTTAGTGGCAACAGAGCTGGGACAGGTCTGTAAAACTCTGCTGTTCCAGCACCAACAGTGTTGACATAAGTTATCTTTTTTCAGGGATCATTGCTGCTATCCTGGGGCCCATCTACCCAGAGACACTTTCCAATGTGATTCAGTTAAAAAATGTGCTTTCCTAAAATCAGATTTGCTCCTCTTGTGGCACATGCAGCCAATTAAAGCAGCATATACCAAAAAAGGTGGAGGAAAGAACCACTTTTGCGTGGCAGACTGCATGACAAATGGCATTAGATCGGCATATGTGGGTGGTGTCTTGTGGCATCGAGCTTCCTTTAAAAAAACCTCAGCTCCATGTTGAGTAAGTGCAGCGGAAGTCAATGAGAATTACTTCTGAGTAGACATATTTAGTGGGCTGTTTTCAGGGCAGAAGTGGAGATTTCAAAAGAACAGAAGTCTTTTGAACTTCTGTTCAAAAGGGATGTACTGACTTGATGGCTCATTTGGGGAAAAAACCAAAGTACCTTAAAGTCATTAACAAGATGCAAAGGTGCGCTTCTCCAGAAAAGCAGAGATTCAAAACTATAGGCTTCCCCACCCCTTGCTCAGCTCTGTGCTGAGTAAGTGCAGTGGTAGTCAAGGGGAATTACTTCTGAGCAGGCATGTTTAGCAGGCTGTTTTCAGGGCAGAAGCGGAGATTTCAAAAGTCATCGCACAGGAACGTGCTGATTTTAAGGTTCATTTGGAGGAAAACAAAGCATGATCATGCGCAGGTCCATTCCTTTGGATATGATGCAACTTTCCCTTCTCCTATCAGCATTGCACCCCCCAGCCGGGGCTGAAGGTAGTATCACTAGCTGAGGTCACACAGACTACCAATCTGCACTGAAGCTGACAGGAAAATCCGTCACAAAGTAACTTTGTAAAAATGCAGGTTTTATAGCAAGAGAACATGCAGTTGCTGCAGGGAGCGGGGAATGTCATGTGCCACGATAGTTTGTGAGGCGCGGTACTGCAGTAAATCCCCTGTGTAGATGGGGCCCTGGTAGCCGAAAAGCATCTCATGTGCTGCATATACGAGATCCCCAGATTTGCTGTCTCTCACAAGTGCACTCAATTCCATTTTGTGCTATTCAACCCCTTTTTGTAATGCTACTGCACTATATTAGGAATAATGACCAATACTTCCAAAATTCCCAGATACTTGTTCACCTAAGATGTTAGTGCTGACAAAGAGGAATTTAGACTATCCCCCCCGTCCCGAGATTTTCCAAGTTAAAATCCCTTGAATAGCACAGCCATACCGAATACAAATCTATAATTATACCATTTGGCAGTAAGTAAGTGGAGAGCAAACTACCTGACTTTTCTGGAAGAGATGGAGTAGGGAGGGACAGTGGGATTTGTTGTGGTGGTATTTTTTATTTCATTTTACTTTTGTTTTCCTTCCTAGGCAATAGACTGAACGCCTCAGTAAAGGAAAGCAGGATATTAATACATTTACTTCAGTCTGGTGTTCTAAGTGAGAGCACAGATCAACCAGTAACATCAACGTTCAATATGGGGAAGTAAATTAAAAGTAAATAGGGGACCATTTCCTCAGATCTCTGGGATGGAGAGGAATGAAATGCTGTAAGATCATTTGTGGGATTTTATGGACAGTGCCTGGATGTGTTCACACATATTTTCTCAAAAAACAGTAGATTACTTCAACAGTAAAGTACTTTATCACAGTAGAAGCGGATGAACCAAAGTGAACAGTTTACTTCCCACTACATCTTGATAAGTACAGATGCAACGAAACAAGGAGGGGTAGTGTATTCCCCACTACCAGTGCAGACAGTAGAGAAAGGAAGTACATTACTGCCGAAGTTAGTGTGAGGGTTACTAACTGTTGGGTACACAGGTGTGAATGAACTCTTAATGTCTAGCAGGAGTTTCCCTCTCTGTCATCAGACCAGCTAAGGGTGCAATCCTATGCATGCAGGACATCTCTGAATCTGCATAAAATTTGCTATGCTAATTTATATCAGTAGGTGCACATTTTGAGCATGACAGGCTGGGAGCGCCCTTAGCTAACTAAAGCCAGAAAGGTCATGGCACCATTTGCTTGTCAAGGCCTACTGAGATATAAACGCAGTTCAGCCAGCCAATGGCTTCAAAAGACACAGAGCAGGAAGAAAGGTCAGCAGTTCAGACAAAGTCAGGTTGCTTACCTGTAACTGGAGTTCTTTGAGTGGTCATCTGTGCATTCACACATATGGGCTCTGTGCCTGCGCAGAGCCTCGATTTGGGAAACTTCCATAGCTGAGGAAAAATTGGCAGGAACCCTTCCCCCACCATCCACTGCGCATATTCCAGCAGATTCCCTCTCAACCTGACTTTCTTCTTCGTGGTCTCTGTGCATCACACATATGGATGAATAACAAGCTTACGTACCAGGAGGTGGGTTGGTGTCCTCATCAAAGAACCTCTGACAGCACAGTCTGACTGAAGGAGCAGTCGCTTCGCGCTTGAACATCAAGCTGATAATGCTTGACAAATGTGGAAGGGGTGGACCATGTTGCAGCCCGACAGACATCTTTATTGACACCCCTCTCTCAAATGCCATTGATGCCGCTACTGCTCTAGTTGAGTGCACCGTCACCGGACCAGACAAGTCTAAGGACTCCAATTCATAAGCCAGTTGAATAGCTCGAACTACCCAAGACACTAAGTGCTGGGAGGAGACAAGGAGTCCTTTCTTAGATCCCCCATAACAGACAAATGATGGGATCAACAAAATGACTCCTTCTCGCTTTATAGAACACCAAAGCCAAGTGAACATCCAAGGTGTGCAGCGTCTTTTCAATTGGTGTCAAGGGCAAGGTGAGAAAGGCAGGAAGAACTATATCCTGACCCAAATGAAAACTGAAAACAACTTCAGGCAAGAAAGCAATATCAGGAAGTACTACTTTGTACCTATGAAAGCGTAAGTATGGAGCATCCACTTGAAGGGCACACAACTCTCTACCTTGTTACCTGCCAGTACTACAGCACTCCAAAGACATCTGCAATACAGGGAGGGAGTTGGCAAAGGAGGAGGGAAATAATCAGTCCAGGGATTGGGAAAACAAACCATGGTTTGTTCAATCATCTGCCAGACAAACCCTGGGTACAGCAACAAACCATGGGTTAAATAAACTACGGATTAGTCTTATGTATGAACCAGGTGTTTAAATATCAGACTAGCTGTTAAACTGTCACTTTGTAGCTATGGTAAACAAGGAGATGTCTATATAAGAGAGGTTTCTGGTTCATATACTGTTGGATGGAATCAAAAAGTGGTAAATTTCAATTGGTTGAACTGGGAATATTCCAAAGTTGTCTATTGGTCCTTAGTTTGAAACTAGTGTGTGTGTGAGATGGAACTGGATACAGGGTTCTGGCCGGAGCGTATACAGAGGTCCAGCACCAGGAGATTCAGAAAGAACTGAGAGGAAGGCAGAAGCCAGTGAGAGAAGCAGAAGCCAGAAGAAACTCAAGGGGTGGCTCAAGGTAAGATAGAAGAAGTCTGAAGAAATCTTAACCATAGCCAAAGCTGACAGAAAACTGCAAGCACAGTCTGAAATCACTTGAGACAAGGGCATGAGAAGGTCTGTGAGAGGGAAGCAGGAAACTCCTGAGGCAGTCTTCAAGACAGAGCCATAAACAGAGTTTCATCAGGAAGTGGTGAATCTGAGGAGAAGGCAGTTGCTGGACCAGAATGAAGACTGAAAAACAGTTCTTGAGAGAACCCTTGTATGTGCTTGAGTATATAGAAATCTTACCAGAAGGAAGACAACCATAGCCATTCAGTGAGTTAACTGGGGCTGAGCCTTGTAGGGTTATTGGCTAAAAAGTTGATTAGGGAAAGGAACTATTGCCTTAATATAGACAACTTTTAAAAGTTACAGTAACGTCTATAAGTAATCCCTTAAACAGAAATAGTAACTTGTTAACAACAATTTAATATTAAGCTTTCAGTGTGTGTTGTATTTAATATAACATTTTAATATAGTTATATATAATTTTACATTTTACTATCCCTTTGTTTTAATAATTGGAATCTCTGGACTGTTTCTTCTAAATCCAGCTACTGGTTGGGAAAAACGGTAACCAGGAAACCATAGCACATATGCTGTTCATATGGTGGCAGCAGAAAAAGAATAAGGAATAATTAGTCAGGAGGAGTGAGCCTCCAGTTAGAAAAAGTTACTAGTCCTCAATTAGGTGTTCCCCACCTATCGGTTACTGGTGGTTGGGATCCAAAAATAGGGTTAGCAGCAGTGGGAAAACCATCACAAGCTGGTGTTTAGAGGATAACCCACATCATCATGGTGATTTTCCCACAGTGGTGATAGCAGTGGCAGGATACCATGGGGTGCTTCTCAACACAAACCTTGGCTCAAATTAAGCCCTGTGCTGTTAGAGGTGGGCAGCATGAGGTTCACAGGCTATATCCAGCCAACCAAAGCTTTTCCCAATTGAGGCAACTACAAGAGTGAAGACATCAACAGCTGAAGAAAGATGTACAAGGTCATGGGCTGGGGATGTGGGAATTCTAAAAGGTACTTATAGCATATGTTTACTGCAATTTCTGCAATATGGTGACTCACCTGTGGATGAATAATTCCAGCTCGAAAAGCTGTAGATCAGCAAATGCAGCCAGAAGGCTTTATATTAGTCACCTTTGCTATAACGTTACCCAACAATCAGGAAATGTTGTTTGGGGTTTGAAGCCAGCTGTACAATGCTAGTGCTTGTGTGAAGCCCAGCAATTTTATCATAACAATCCTATATAAGCCATAATTGTGAATATGCTGGATATATCATTCAAAACTTCATTCAATAGCCTAATGTGTTCTGTGCATGCTGACATCCTGCCCCAGATATCTTCCTGAACAGGTGGCTCTGATCAAAAGAAACTCCATATGGAGAGAATAAAGTGTGCCCTTTTTGCTCAGATGCCAACAGTGGGCAAAATCAGTCACATGAATTTGCCTCTAATCTGTAATTTTAACACATAATCCTTTTGTCTGGTACTGACTGAACTGATCCCCACTCTTCTTTTCTCCAAAACTCCCTTCTCTAATTCTATTTCTTGCGAGAGTAACATACCACCTGTGTTCAGCAGAAAGTTCAATGAAAACACCTCCTAAATTCTCAGTGATGTGTTTGTTGGAGAGAGTGAAGAAAGGAAAGTACATGGAGTTTTGTATACCAAGAGAGATATATCACATACAAACCAAGGGAAATTATGCTGGCATTGCTAAAGGAACTCGCATGGCTATATTCAGTATACTATACAGTTTCAGTCACCTTATTACAAAAGGATGTTCCAGGAGTGGAGAATGTACAGCAGGCTGTAACAAGATGCATACAGGGATTTACGGCTCTTAGTTATTCAGCAAGGTATCCTTCAGCAAATGAGAGATTACGAGGGAACCTCATTAAAGTATAGAAAATTCCAAGGGGAATAGTGAGGATAATTGTTTCAAGGCAATTTGAGATAGTGTCAAATACAAGAACAAGGGGGCACCAACTTTTGATAAAGAAAGAACTTCAAGCAGACAGTTTTTACATAGAGAGTAAATTATATACCACAATGAATAAATGATCAAAGGTTTATACAACAAATAGCTATAACTCTTTTAGAAACCAGCCAATGTGTTTTATATTTCAACATGTTTGTTTCAGATTTTATGAAACCAAATATGTATTATATGTTTCTTTCATTCTTTACAGCTACCTAGCCACCCACCTGCATGTTTATATAGGCATTGCCATCTTGAAAAGGATATCAGTGCAATGTGGAAAATCCAAAAAAGGGCAACCTGATGATCAAGGGATTTGAGTACCTTCCCTACAAGGAAAGCCTACGGTGTCCAGTGCTTTTTAGTTTTGAAACAGGGTGACTAAGGTTGCAATCCTAAACCCACTTTTCCTGGAAGTAAGCTCTGCTGACTGTAATTGGCCTTACTTCTGAGTAAGTATTCATAGGAAAAAGCTTTAAATGAGGAAATTGTAGTAGCTTATAAAATTAAAATAAAGTAGAGAGGGTGAATAGATCTTTCCTTCCTTTTTCTCTCTCAAATTTGGGGTCACTCAGTGAAATTAATTGACTGTAGTTTCAGAACAAACAAAAAACAAAAGAAATACTGTTTAATGTAATGCATAAGTAATTTATGGAATTAACTACCACAGGATGTAGTGATGGCCACCAGGTTAGATGGCATTAAGAAAGATGTAAACCTGAGGTAGGCAATGTGATGCCCACAGGCACCAGTGCACTCACAGACACCTTTTTGGTGCTCACCAAGGTGCCCTACCCTGCTTTTTTTAACTAGCACATTTTCTTACCAGAAGCTGTTATTGCTGTGAAACAGTTTGCTGAAAACTGTGGGTTCAAAGTAGTTGTTGTGTTGGGCCCCAGACCCCACTTCTTCCTTACTCCGTCTTTTGAGCAGGTTAATGTCCTTTGCCATGCCTCCTATGGTGCCCAGGACAGTTTCTCAAATTGCCAAATGTGCCCATGGCCCAAAAGTTGCCTACCTCTGGCTTTGACAAATTCACTGAGTATAGGTCTATCAATAACTAAATCAGAGATGGATTACCATATGCTAGCAACAAACAAAAGGAGAGCTGTTGCTTTCGTGTCCTTCTTATAGGCTTCCTGGAGTCATCCAGTTGACCATTATGGGAAGCGGGACATTGGACTAGATGGACCCTATGTTTCATCCAGCATGGCTTTTCTTAGGTTCTTATGACAGTTTGCCTCAATCCATGGTGATTTGGTGTTCTAGCACTCAACTGTGAACATGGCCATGGTAGTTCAACACTGGAAGGAGGTCATTACTTTCCATACAACACTAGATTAATAATTTGCACTCCCCTGTGTTTATTTGAACTGGCAATGTGTTGATGTGAGCAAAAAAGAAGATAAATTTGAGAACATTTGGCCAGCTTTTCTTCGTAGTGAGCAGTTTGGTATATTTGCCTTTCCAGTTTATACGATCAAAACATCTTCTTAACACATCTCCCCCTTCCCTGTTTTAACTCATCCTTTTAAATTTTTGAATAAATGTTACTTTATTTGTAACGGGACACTGTCATTCAGTCTAACCTACACTGTGCGGTTGTTTGGAGGATACAAGTTAAATAACCTTATGTTTGCCAAGAAGGTAGGATATTAAGTATGACAAAATAAATGCAAGTGTGTGAGAAAATACACAGAGAGCCATTCATTATGATGTACATGCAGTTTTCCATGTAAAAGAAAAGTAATGTGTGGAGCAGCCCTCCTTATACCAGGAAGGCTGCCCATATACCACCAAGGAATAAAATGGTTGGAGAATTCAGTGGTGGAAAATCCATGAGTGGCAGTGGCTGATGGTTAGTTAGGACAGAGTTGTTTTTTTGCTATTGGCATAACATTTCTAGCCAAGGAACAGGAATAGGACATAAAAGTGATATAAAAATAATAACACATTCCTAAATATTCCAAGTACTGAGGCTACTATTATTGTTTGCAGGTGATAAACTTGTATCAATAGAAAATAATGCCTTGATGGCATGCACAAAGTACGTAAAGTTTTATTTATTTATTACATTTCTATACCACCCAATAGCTGAAGCTGTCTGGGCAGTTCACAACAGTTAAAGCCATGAAATACAACAAGGTCGACAGTTGTTTGCTTACAAAGAAAGCCTTATTGCAACAACTTGGCAATCGATGCATCTGAATATTACTTTCAAAGTTTTCTCTGTGGAATTGTTACTGAAGATGTAAATTCTCTTTAATAACAGAGTTTTTATGAACAGCTTAGTTGGCAAAAATGTTTCAAAATCACCTCTGCTTTTAAAAATTAAGATTTTTAATCATCAGCAGCAGCCCTTCTCCGTGAGCCCCTGCCAAAGGAAGTGAGGCGGGTGGCTACTAGGAGGAGGGCTTTTTCTGTTGTGGCACCCCGGCTCTGGAATGAGCTCCCTAGTGAGGTTCGCCTGGCGCCTACACTGTACTCCTTTCGGCGCCAGGTGAAGACCTTTTTATTTTCCCAGGCATTTTAGCTTTCTAAATTTTTATCTTTGCTGTTTTAAATCTGTATTTTAAATTCCTGTACTGCTGCTAGGTTTTATTGTGGTTGTATTGTTATATTGTGGTTTTAATGTTCTATATATTTTAAATTGTTTTATTGTGTGTTGTTTGGTTTTAGTTTTTGTGAACCGCCCAGAGAGCTTCGGCTATTGGGCGGTATAGAAATAAATAAATAAATAAATAAAATAAAAAATGAGGTGTTTTCTTCCTTCCTTCTTTCTCTCTTTCATTCATACTTTTCCAGCTCATCAAAAGTAAAAGATGGTTAAGTAGGTGCAACATGTTTGTGCTATTTTTAAGAAGCCGAAAACGGTGAATGGTATCAAATTGCCATTAGTGATTTGAACAATCCTCACAGTTCTAATAAAGAATTTCAGGGTCTAAAGTCATGTGCACCATTTCATTTGTCTATATATTTACATAGTCATCACTTATAATCAGTGTATAAGGAACCGCCTGGTCAGGATGAGGTGCTTCATCTTAAAAGGAAAATATGGGTGAAAACACGTTGTGCATTTTTCTCTCCTTCACTTTCGGCAAGTGAGTTTTATTAAGAGTATGAGCAAGCTCTGGTTTACAATATATTCAGAACCATATGTATGCATTAATTAAAGGAATGTAGAGGAGGAGAAGGAGACCTGAGAAAATAACAAAGCAGCAGTGAATGCGTGCAATGATTTTTCATTCTGTTTCGCTTCAGCTCTGCCTCTGCAACAGAGGATCTAATCAATCTGCCGGCTATTAAGTTTGTTAATTGATAATGCATACTAATTAGGCTGTGCGCAGTTACTTAAGAGACTTTGCTAAGGTGATTGTAGGCACAAGTCCAAATGGAGTTTAAAGTATTCTGTGTGAGGTTAAAACCCATCAACCAGAATAGATGGATTTTATATTATAACAGAAGGCACAACATACTCCTAAGCATTTAATGTATTTCACAGCTATCTATTGTTACATACCTTATGTCAATCAAACAATTACATTTTAGGACATCCACTGCAAGCTGGAACTAAATTTCTGTAAGTAACATCATTTGTATGAGACATGTGGCGAATGTGGTTAGTGGCTTGATACAAGGGGAGAAGCACTGATTTTCACATTTATTTGAGGGGGACTATCTCTCTCTTCCCTTCATGGATCACTGCCTTGTTGTGGCAAAGGGGCTTGCGTAACTCAGTGAAGCCATAAGCTATGCCGTGCAGGGCCACCCAAGACAGACAGGTCATGGTGGAGAGTTCTGACAAAATGTGGTCCACTAGAGAAGGAAATGGCAACCCACTCCAGTATTCTTGCCAAGAAAACCCCATGGAACGTATCACAAAGCCAAAAGATATGATGCCGGAAGATGAGCCCCTCAGGTCGGAAGGTGTCCAATATACTACTGGGGAAGAGCAGAAGGGATTTCCAAGTAGTGCCAGAAAGAGTGAAGCAGCTGGGCCAAAGCCGAAAGGACACTCAGCTGTGGATGTGTCTGGTGGTGAAAAGAAAGTCCGATGCTGTAAAGAACAATATTGTTTAGGAACCTGGGATGTCAGATCAGTGAATCAAGGTAAGCTGGAGGTGGTCAAACATGAGATGGCAAGATTGAACATCGACATCTTGGGAATCAGCGAACTCAAATGGACAAAAATGAGCGAATTTAATTCAGGTGACCATTGTATCTACTACTGTGGGCAAGAATCCCTTAGAAGAAATGGAGTAGCACTCATAGTCAACAAAAGGGTGGGAAAAGCAGTACTGGGGTACAATCTCAAAAATGGTAGAATGATCTCAGTATGAATCCAAGGCAAACCATTCAACATCACAGTAATTCAAGTCTATGCCCCAACTACTGAGGCCAAAGAAGCTGAGGTTAATCGGTTCTATGAAGACCTACAACACCTTTTAGAACTAACAGCAAAAAAAGATGTCCTCTTCATCATAGGGGATTGGAATGCCAAAGTAGGAAGTCAGGAAATAACCAGGATAACAGGCAAGCATGGCCTTGGTGTACAAAATGAAGCAGGACAAAGGCTAATAGAGTTTTGCCAAGAGAACACGCTGATCATAGCAAACACTCTTTTCCAACAGCACAAGAGGCGACTCTACACATGGACATCACCAGATGGTCAATATCGAAATCAGATTGATTATGTCCTTTGCAGCCAAAGATGGAGAAACTCTATACAGTCAGTAAAAACAAGACTTGGAGCTGACTGTGGCTCAGATCATGAGCTTCTTATTGCAAAATTTTGGCTTAAATGGAAGAACGTCGGGAAAACCACTAAACCATTCAGGTATGACCTGAATCATATCCCTTCTGAATATACAGTGGAGGTGAGGAATAGATTTAAGGGATTAGACCTGATATACAGAGTGCCTGAGGAACTATGGACGGTGGTCCGTAACATTGTTCAGCAGGAGGCAGCAACTAAATCCATCCCAAAGAAAAAGAAATGCAAGAAAGCAAAGTGGCTGTCTGATGAGGCTTTACAAGTAGCTGAGCAAAGAAGGGAAGCGAAAAGCAAGGGAGAAAGGGGAAGGTATACCCAACTGAATGCAGAGTTCCAGAGAATAGCAAGGAGAGACAAGAAGGCCTTCTTAAATGAACAATGCAAAGAAATTGAAGAAAACAATAGAATGGGAAAGACTAGAGATCTCTTCAAGAAAATCGGAGATCTCAAGGGAACGTTTTGTGCAAAGACGGGCATGATAAAGGACAAAGAAGGCAGGGACCTAACAGAAGCAAATGAGATTAAGAAGAGGAGGAAAGAATACACAGAAGAACTATACAGGAAAGATCTGAATGTCCCTGATAGCCATGATATTTTGGTCACTGAACTTGAGCTGGACATCCTCGAGAGTGAAGTCAAGTGGGCCTTAGGAAGCATTACTAACAACAAAGCTAGCGGAGATGACAATATTCCGGCTGAGCTATTGAAGATCCTAAAAGATTATGCTGTTAATGTGCTGCACTCAATATGCCAACAAATTTGGAACACTCAACAGTGGCCACAAGACTGGAAAAGGTCAGTTTACATTCCAATTCCAAAGAAGGGCAATGCCAAAGAGCATTCAACCTACCATACAATTGCACTCATTTCACATGCCAGCAAGGTTATGCTCAAAATCCTACAAACTAGGCTTCAGCAGTATGTGAACCGAGAACTACCAGAAGTACAAGCGGGGTTTCGAACAGGCAGAGGAACTAGAGATCAAATCGCCAACATTCGCCCGATCATGGAGAAAGCAAGAGAATTCCAGAAAAACGTCTATTTCTGCTTCATTGACTACGCTAAATCCTTTGATTGTGTGGATCACAACAAACTCTGGCAAATTCTTAAAGAGATGGGAGTACCAGACCACCTTACCTGTCTCCTGAGAAACCTGTACGAGGGTCAAGAAGCAACAGTAAGGACATGGAACATGGAACAACCAATTGGTTCAAACTTGGGAAAGGAGTACGACAAGGCTGTATATTGTCGCCCTGCTTATTTAATTTATATGCAGAGTACATCATGAGAAATGCCAGGTTGGATTAATCACACGTTGGAATTAAGATTGCCAGGAGAATTATCAACAACCTCAGATACGCAGACGATACCATCCTAATGGCAGAAAGCAAAGAGGATCTAAAGAGCCTCTTGTGGATATCACCTTGCCGACAAAGATTCGTATAATCAAAGCTATGGTTTTCCCAGTAGCAATGTATGGCTGTCAGAGCTGGACTATAAGGAAGGCTGAGTGCCGAAGAATTGATGCTTTTGAACTGTGGTGCTGGAGAAGACTCTTACGAGTCCCCTGGACTGCAAGGAGGTCAAATCAGTCCATCCTAAAGGAAATCAACCCTGAGTGCTCATTGGAAGGACAGATACTGAAGCTGAATATCAAATATTTTGGCCACCTAATGCGAAGAGAAAAGTCACTGGAAAAGACCCTGATGCTGGGAAAGATTGAAGGCAAAAGGAGAAGGGGACGGCAGAGGATGAGATGGCTAGATAGCATCACCGATGCAATGAATATGGACTTGAGCACACTCTGGGAGAGAGCAGAGGACAGGAAGGCCTGGCGTGCTATGGTCCATGGGGTCATGAAGAGTCGGACATGACTTAACGGGTGAACAACAACAACAACAACAACATCTCTCTCTACTGCAGGGTAGAAACAGACCCTTGTGAGAAAGCAGGTTACTTTTACTTCATGAATACTTAACACAATCAGCCACATCAAGCTGCCATGCTTTTCTGCCCTCATCCAACAGGGCTGTAAACTACAGAAACTACACCAACCAATAAACCCAGATTCAAATAATTTGTACATAAATGCCCCATAATTGCATCTGCCAGGTTTTGTATTTTGAGTGGGAGGCATCTGATTTGAAGGCTGATTTCGCTCCCTCCCTGCCCTGAAACCTGAGCTCTTGGCTTTAATCTTTGTTCTATTCAGTTTATCAGTTTATCTTCACTGAGGTTTCCTGAACAATGCTACTGGCAATTAAGGTAGGCTCTGCAAGGGCGGAGCTTGCTGAATTAAAGCAAAACATACAGCAAGAGATGAAGTTGTGCTGTGTGCTTTGCTTTTGATCAGGCTGCTTGTTTTTATACTGTCTGCTTTTTCTGTTTTTATGAAGATTTTGTATTGTGTATTGTAACTATTGCTTTATTATATATTTTAAAGGCAGCTTTGTGCATCCTTGATTTTTAAAAAGCAGGTTACCAATAAATAATGTAAAATATAAGTCCTCTGCAAGCTAATAAGACTAAGCTTTGTTTAACTGAAGTTTCTAAATCAAAGCAGTGCCTTGCAACACTTTAACCTTGTATCAGCACACTTAGTTGAAAATAGCTAGATTAGGATTTACAAAGCAGAATCCTACACAAGCTTCTTACCTTCATAGCCCTCCATCATCCTGGCCCTCCTTATCTCTCTGCACCTGTTTCTAAGCACATCTCTTCGCTCCTCCACCCTCAGCTGTCCAAAGGCCAATGTTTCCTGCAACAACTCCACCCATCTCCCCTTGCTGCTCCTGATGCCTGGGCCTGCCTCACAGAATGCCTCAGTGCAACCACCTCCTTTATTTCCCTGAAGCCCCTCCTCAAAGCTCACTTTTTCCAAGAATCCTTCGGATTATACCCCTAGTCCCTGAACCTTATTGAAACCAAGCCAAAGTGTGTTTATTTGCTTATTTATTTATTTACAGGCTTTATATACTGCTCTATATCTGACAAGATTCCCAAGAGGTGAACAATTAAAAAAAAATACAGAAGTAGAATATTTTAAATTATATTATGATGTCTAAAACCCATCTGGGATAGTCCCTGCCAATCCTGATATCCAAAAGCAGTATCAATCATGGTATCTAGTCCACACATAATGGATGGTAGAGAGTCCTGCTCAGAGAAAGGATAGTTGTGCAGTTATTTGCTCCCTTAAAAAATGCAGAGCAAATCTGGGTTCCAGCGCTAGAGATAAAAAGAAGCCCCCTTTAAGCAAATGTTAAGTAGTTCCCACCTAAACAAAAATGGGAAAAAGCGAATGGTAAGAAAATGCTGTGACATTGCAACAGGGAAGGTGGTAGCTTTGCTGATATTCCTCACGTTTTTAAGGATTTGACAAATACTCCTGGTGCTGGAGAGAGATTACGGAGGAGCACTCAACCGCCAAAAGCAGAAAAAAGCCCTTGGTCACAAAATGGCATAAATATGTTGTGAAGGAATTTTGTCACTCATCAGTTATTA
Organism: Heloderma suspectum; assembly: GCF_057233095.1. Taxonomy (NCBI): domain Eukaryota; kingdom Metazoa; phylum Chordata; class Lepidosauria; order Squamata; family Helodermatidae; genus Heloderma; species Heloderma suspectum. Next base: position 47,099,590 of record NC_139459.1, read on the forward strand.
CACTCTCCAATTGTTTGTGACATGGTATACCTGAATGGTGGCCAGCTACCAACTCACTGTGTAGAAAATACAACAGTGAGAGCCAGTCACTTGTAGCACCCAGCCACATGTGGATGAATTTTAGCACATTTCTCCAACCAATACAAAATAAAGTTTTGCACCAGTATGGTAAAATTATTCTCACCACATAGCCACATACTTCAGACAGTGAAGGCTGGTGGCTCTGATGTCAGTGGGGCAATGCTCCAGGTTTCAGTCAGAACTCTAAAGGTTTCACATCTTGGATAGCTCCTTTAGAGTTCTGACTGGTTCTGGCTGAAACCTGGAGCATATTCTCCGCCCCACTGACATCAGAGCCCCCAGCCTCCACTGGCTTCAGACAGTGGACTTTCCAAACAGTTTTAAAATGATTTTTAAAAAGTCATCTGAATTCCAACTTTGGGCTCTTTCCACCCACCCATCTATTATCTCCTCATTATCTCTCATATCCAATTAGGTTTATCTCCACACATATTCTTCACACCCTATGATCTCCTCTACACAATATATAATGGTCACAGAGCATCAGATAGATCCAAATGTGCATCTTGGGATGGACTGGCTTTCTTGCTTCTTTCCCTTCAATGCATTTCCAATTTGACAGGGAATCAGAGGGGAGAATGAACAAAGGTAGAACATATTGAGGCTGCATCTAAAGCACACTTACTAGTAGGACACCAGTGGGACTCACTTGCTACTGAGTAAACATGCATAGGATTGTGCTGTGGAAACAATATATGGCTGCAAACCACCCTTGTGTTGCGGTGCTCTGGCCACCTGTGGTATGTAGTAAGAATGCCATGGTAGTTGTCTCAGTGCAGGCACTATTTAATAAAATGTTGTAGCTCCTGGCACATATGTACTCAGGTATTATTAGCCTGGTTCCTTCTGGCCCTAAGAATTGCAGTCCTGTGCATAATTAATGGAAAATAGGCCCTATTGAACACAATGAGACTGACTTGTGTGTAAGCGTGTGCAAGACCAGGCTGATAGTTTGGTTTAATGACAACAGTTTATAATGAATTTGTTAAAATTAATATATATGTGAAACAGCAGTGATAGTTTTAAAGCCATTTTCCACCTATGTTTGCTTAAGGTCAGTGCACAGGATAAACGTCTAAACAAGATCCACTACTGTGTAAAGTGTTCTTGTATCTCAAGAAAAGCAATGATTAAGGAACAATGGGAGCAATTCTTATTAAATTCTCACAGGTGTGCCTACCAAAACTAAAGAAATTCTTTTAATGCAGAAATTAAAGTCCAAATGATTCAGCTTCATAAGAAGAAAAGCAAGCATCCTAGTATTTAGTTTGGGCAGTAAGGGGACAATATCCAACGGTGACATTCCACAAACTCAAATAGCGCTAGCAGAGCCCTGCTGAATCTTTCTGTTGTGTAAGTAGGTGCCCATTACTGTTGTGCAATCAGTTCTGCAAGCAGATGCGCAACCAGCTCATCAACGGGTGCAAAGAAGTTGCATAACCCAAGCAGAATGGGCAACCGGTTCAGGAACTGGTTGCACAATGGTTTACACAGCGGGTGCAAAGCAGTTGTGCAACCCATGCAGAATGCACAAGCAGCTGCAACATGGGTCACACAGCACATTGCACAAGCATAATGCAAAACTGCTTGTGCAACCACGCTTGCGCAAACATAACTAGTTGTATTCTTCTCTTGCACATAGTTCAGAACCTAGTTTCTGCTGGCGCAATGTCATTTGTGCTAATGGAATAACACAGTTGGAAACTGCCCAGGATACTTTACCACTATGCAGTATGCTCTGCAGACCACAATATCAGGTATGCAGCATATTCAGAATTAGGAGAGCTTGCCAGTTTCATGAATACTACCTTGGCATTAATGGAGGTGATTTGGACTATTTGATACTTGGCTGTGGGCTAGTAGCAGTACTCTTGCTCTGCTTCCATATTTCTCTCTCCACAACTAGATATCAAGCAACTTCCCTCTCCTTCTTTAAGGCCCCCTGTAAAACATATTTTCTGCAAGGCCTTTCTCCAGATCATTGCAGCCTCACCTTACCTGCACCTCCTCTGGCACCTGACTCCCCCTGCCCATCTACAACACTCATTTGTCAATTTTGTCATGATAGTTAGGTTCATTAAACACAGACACCCATGAATGAAAAAGGAATAACAACTTCATCACAAAGTCTGTGTCCCATCATTATAGTTGGTTCAATTGCTTCCACTATAAGGTCCATCAGGTGAACAGGAAAAAGTAGTTTTCATTTCACCTTCTGGAAACTAGTTTATCCTGGTGAATTTTAGTAGCCAATAGCACCACTGACTTTGGCTAGAAGTTCTTCACAAAATTTCTTGCAGTATTTTTGTTTAAATCAGACCCAGAATGCATTTAAAGGTACAGAGCTAAAACCAATCTTCACAACCAGCTTTAGAGAAATGAAAAATTTGCAGTTTATTTTTTATACTTTTTGCCTACTTCAGGGTCAAGAGAGCTCAAAATGACAGGAAAAGAGCCACAGTGCAAAATGTTTATAACATGGTTGAAAAAAACTTTTTATTTTAGGTCTCCTTTAAGGGTAAAAGCCTATCAAGGGTATATACAAGATTTTTTAAAAAAAATATACAAACATTACAATAACATTCAATAATTACATATTCATTAAAAGTTCAATAAAAACAAAAATAACTTATTCAAAAAACAATAAAAATAGAAGTTACCTAGAACCAGCAGCTCAAGGCCAGCTAAAACAGTGGGTCTTCAGAGTTTTCCTGAAGACTTCCAAAGAATGGTCTTCACCCAAAAGAAGCTGATTCTAGAGGTGCAAGGCCACCACTGAGAAGGCCCTTTCCTTTGTAGTCACCAGCTTAACCACCCTTGGTGGTAGGCAAGTGAGAAGGGCCTCTGATGATGACCTGAGTCCAGGCAGGTACAGGAGAAGGCAGTCCTTCAAGTAACTTGGGCCCAAACCAGTTAATACTTTAAAGGTTAAAACCAGCACTTTAAATTGGGCTTGGAAATGCACTGGCAGCCAGTGCAGCTGACATAGTATAGTTGTCTCGTGAGCTGACCATGTAACCCCCACCAATATCTGGACAGCCACATGCTACACCATCTGAAATTTCCAAATAGTCTTCAAAGGCAGCCAAATACACTCCTCCCTTCTCCTTCCCACTGTCATGGAGACAGGGCCCAGCTGTAACTATCTAGCCACATTAGTCTGTTTCTGTACCCACAGTACCTACATCTTATCTGGATTAAATCTCAGCTTGTGTGCCTTTATCCATCCCAAAACCAACTCCAGGCATTCAACATCCTCCCTAGGATTAGATGGAAATGAGAGGCAAAGGTGACTGTCATCTGGCACTTCAGCCCAAACCTCTGAATGACTTCCTCCAGCAGTTTCATGTAGATGTTGAAAAGCATAGGAGACAAAATGGAACCTTGCCAATGGCCATGGAATGGAGCAGAAATCCCCAAACACCACCTTCTGAGACATTCATCCAGGAAGGACCAGAACCACTGGCTGTAACACCATGCCTCCAATTCCCAACACAGATAAACTATCAAGAAGGATACCATGGTCAATGATATCAAAAGCCACTGAGGGGTCCAAGAGAACCAATATGATCACACTTCCCCCATGCATTCCCTGGTTTAAGACACCTACCAGGGTGACCAAGACTGTTTCCATCCCAAAACTGGGCCTGAAGCTGGATTGGAATGGATACAAATAGTCAGCATCATGCATTGCTACCTGGAGTTGAGAAGCCATGACCAACTTGCCCAAGAATGGTAAATTTGACACTGAGCAGTAATGGATCAGAAACCAATTGATCTAAACTAGATTTCTCCAATAGTGCTCTCACCACTGCAACCTTTAAGCTAGTGGGGACCACCTCTTCCATCAAGGAGGCATTAATCACCTCCAAGGTCCAAAAACCCAGCCAAGCTCTGACTGATTTCACAAGCCAGGATAGGAAGCTGTCAGGAGCGCCTTGGTGGCCTCTGGGATGTACGAAAATTACTTACCTTTAACTAAATTTGATTCGAGGTGGGGGGGGAGGCACTCCGTCCCTCCCCCCCCCAAATTCTGGCCGGGGGGGAGGCACTCCGTCCCTCCCCCCCGAATCCTGGCCGGCCGGGTGCGCAAATGGCGCTGGCCGTAACCGCCGCCGTTTGCATCCCTGCAGTCAGCCGTGATAGGCTACATAAATGTTTACATAGCCTATCACAGCTGATTTAAAAGAAAAAAAACGCGCGTACGCAAATGGGCGCCGCCATTTGCGTTCCTTATTTTGACACATGTTAGTCTACGTAAACATTTACGTAGACTTAGGGATGTACGAAAGTCACCTTTTCGCAGGGGTGCTTCATGGTGGTGGGGAGGCGCTTCGCTTCTCCTCCCATAGTTCAGGCGAGGGGGGGGAGCCGTCCTGCCTCGCCCAGCTGAAATTCAGGCCGGGGAGAAGCGCCCCGTCTCCCCGGCCGCGAAACAAAGTGTAAAAAAAACAAAACAAAAAAACCATGATAGGCTACGTAACGATTAACGTAGCCTATCACGGCTAGATTTCCAAAGTCAGATTTCCAAAATCTTACATAGTTTTACGGCATAGTCTACGTAAATCTTTACGTAGACTACCAGGACCAAATAAGGAACGCAAATGGTGGCGCCCATAGGCCGCCGCCATTTGCGTACGCGCTTTTTTTTTTCCAAGGTCACCAGTGATAAGCTATGTAACGATTTGCGTAGCTTATCACGGCTGACTTTGGAAATCTAGCCGTGATAGGCTACGTTAATCGTTACGTAGCCTATCACGGGGTTTGGGGTTTTTTTTACACTTTGTAATGGCGGTGGTGGCAGCCGGTCGGGAGACCGGCTGCCGCCTCCGCCCCCGCCGAAAGGCCGACAAACCACCGCCGGGACCCGCCGCCGGGAGGGACATTCGCCAAAGGTAAGTCCCATCCCAGGGGGGGGCGGGGGGGCGGAGAATTTCACCGCCGATTTCGGGGGGCCGAATGCGTTGGTGCTCGACCCCCTGAAGATTCGGGGAGAAATTCTCCGCCATCCCTACGTAGACTACGGCGAAAATAAGGGGAACGCAAATAGCATAGCGTCTACGCTATTTGCGTTCCCCTTATTTTTGCTGTCTTAGTCTACGTAAATGTTTACGTAGACTAACGTGTCAAAATAAGGAAAGCAAATGGCGGCGCCCATGGGCGCCGCCATTTGCATACGCGCGTGTTTTTTTCCCCTTTAAATCAGCCGTGATAGGCTACGTAAACATTTACGTAGCCTATCACGGTATTTTTTAAAAATCTAGCCATGATAGGCTACGTAAATCTTTACGTACCCTATCACATTTTTTTTTTTACTGGAAATGGTGGCGGTGGCAGCTGGTCGGAAGACTGGCCTCCACAGCCGCCGCCGCCGCTGCCGCTGCACCGCCACTGGAGCCGCCGCCGCCAGGAGGATTCGCCCAAGGTAAGTCCTGTCCTGGGGGGGCGGGGGGGCAGAATGTTTTGCCACCAATTTCAGGGGGCCAAATGCGCTGGCATTCGGCCTCCCCGAGATTCGTGGCGAAATTCTCTGACATCCCTAGTGGCCTCTCTCAGTAGATTCCAATAGCCAACTCAAGACACAGACAAAAGGATTTCTTTTCAAAGCTTTAATCCTTTTACAACTTAATGACTCTTTCAGATGCTAATCACCAGCGACTAAAGCAAGGAACAGCAGAGTGGCCTAAGCTTCAAGTAGGCAGTTGATCCCCATTTGAAAGAGAGTCACTTGAAGACCCAGAATTTATGGGCTAGGGAGAGATCCTCCCTCTTTCCCTTGGGTCCATGGGAGGCGGCCATTGCTTGCGCGCCAAACGGGCGCTATGCCTCCTTTCCGCATCCTCCATCGCTCGTTGCTCTTTGCGTCTGCATTGAGCATCTAAGAAGCCCCCCTTCCACACTCCCTCACTACCAGGATCACTATCTATCTCAGGAATGCCAGCAGGAGGAATCTCTGCCAGGTGCTGAGTCTGTGAGGGATGAGCTAGCCCCTCTCCCACGGATTGTTGTTCCTCCTCAGAGAGCCAGTGTGGTGTAGTGGCTAGAGTGTTGGATTGGGAGCCAGGAGATCTGGGTTCTAGTCCCCACTCGGCCATGGAAGCTCACTGGGTGACTCTGGGCCAGTCACAGACTCTCAGCCCAACCTACCTCGCAGGGTTCTTGTTGTGAGGCTAAAATGGAGAGTAGGAGGGTTATGTACACCACCTTGGGTTCCTTAAGGAGGAAAAAAAGTGGGATATAAATGTAATAAATAAATAAAATCAGAACTGCTCTGGGGCTCTCTGGGCTCAGTTTCCACCCTGACATCATCCCCGCTCCCATGAGGCTCCCCCTCGTACTCCTCCCCTGGGGCCCCGGGTTTGTGGGGGTACGGCTCGTGGAAGCACCTCAGCAGCAACGGAGCATGCACATTTTCCGCGGGTTCCCAGGATCGCTCATTTGGCCCGTACCCCTTCCAGTCCACTAGATATTGCAGGCGGCCGTGAGAAAGGCGGGAGTCCAGAATCTCCGCGACCTCAAACTCCCCCTCCACTAGCACTGGAGGCGGGGCGGAACCGACCAAGCGATGGGGGTCACCAGAAACCAGGGGGGACAGCAGGGACCGATGAAAAACAGGATGGGTCTTCATGGAGGGGGGGAGAGCCAGGCGAAAAGCAACAGGGTTAATTTGGGCCGTAATCTGGAAAGGCCCTGTGCAGCGAGGCGCGGGCTTCCTTGCGGGTGAGTGAGGGGGGAGGTATCGGGTGGACAGCCAAACCCATTCCCCGAGTTGCAGAGACGGACCTGGCTGGTGCCGCCGGTCTGCAGAGGCCTTGTAGGCTTTCTTGGCTTGCTTGAGAGAGTCCCGTAAGAGGTGGTGTACCGCTCGCAACTCCTCTAAAAAGTCATGGGCTGCTAGCACCAGAGGGAGCTAAGGTGGACGGGAAAGCCTTGGGGTGGTAACCAAAACTGGCAAAAAATGGAGTTTGGTGGGTGGAAGCATGGCAGGCATTGTTATAAGCAAATTGTGTGAGAGGCAGCAAGGAAAACCAGTCATCTTGCTGGTAATTGACATAACAGCGCAAATATTGCTCCAGAGTCGCATTGGTGCGCTTGGTCTGACCATCCATCTGTGGATGGTGGGCGGAGGAAAGACGGAGCATCACATGGAGAAGCCCAAGTAGCTCCCTCCAGAAATGGGCAGTGAATTGGGGGCCCCCTATCCGAAATGCGACCCTTGGGCCATCCGTGGAGCCGGAAAACATGCGCCAAAAACAGCTCTGCCGTCTCCCTGGCTGTGGGCAACCCAGAGCAGGGGATGAAATGGGCCATTTTAGAAAACAAATCCACCACCACCAGAATGGTGGTCTTACAGTGTGAGGGAGGCAAGTCAGTGATGAAGTCAAGGGAGAGCAGTTTCCAAGGTCCTGAGGGGGTAGGCAGGGGGTGAAGCAAGCCTGTGAGCTTGCCTGAGGGGGCCTTCACCCGCTGGCAGGTTGGGCAGGAGGTGACAGAGGCCTTGACGTCCCGACACACACGAGGCCACCAAAAATCCCGCGTCACTCTGTTGGCGAAGCCAAAATGCCCAGCAGTGGGGGAGTTGTGGCACTGATGGAGGACCTTCTCGCGGAGGGGTCTAGAAGGCACACAGACCCGGCCAGAATGGTAAAGCAGGCCACCTCGCAAAGAGAAGGGGGTAGAGCGGGGGGGCAGAGGCTAGCCCCAATTCCTCCACTTTCGTGTGAACAAAATCATCCTGAGCCCGTGCAGAGTGAAGGAGCTCCTCCCAAGAGTGAGGCACTGCAGCTGCCGCCAGGCCCTGGGGGGGAAGAATCGGGGAGGGGGATTCCCCTCACTCACTGGCTGAAGGTCCGGCTTATGAGAAAGAGCATCTGCTTGTAGGTCGTCAGAAGCCTTTACATGGCAAATCTTAAGGTGGAACCGGGGGGAAAAAAGCGACCATCTAATCTGCCTCTGGTTTAAGGCATGGGCTGTCTGAAGATGTTCCAGGTTGCGGTGGTCGGTTCTAACTTCAACTGGGTGCTGTGCCCACTCCAGCAGATGTCGCCAGGTCTCCAAAGCGGACTTGATGGCCAACAGTTCCTTCTCCCAGATGGTATAATTCCTCTCAGACATATTCAGCTTTCTGGAGTAGTAGGCACAGGGTTGCAAATCGCCACCTGCCCAATCTAGCTGAAAAAGCACTGCCCCCACTGCAAAGTCAGAGGCATCAGTTTGCACTACAAAAGGCTTCCTCGGGTCGGGATGTAACAGGATCGGCTCAGAACTAAAAAGCTTAAGTTCCTTGAAAGCCTGTTGGGCAGATGCCGTCCAATGAAAAGGAGATTTCCTGCCCTTAAGGAGGTCCGTGAGAGGAGATGTCAGCTGAGCAAAGCTGGGCAGGAACTTTCTGTAGAAATTAGCAAACCCCAGAAAACGTTGCAAGTCCTTGGTGGATGGAGCCTGCCAGGAGAGGACAGCCTGGACCTTTGCAGGATCCATCCTGATACCGTCAGCTGAGATAATGTAGCCAAGAAAGTCCAAAGAGGTTAGGTCAAATGCACATTTCTCCAGCTTGGCATAAAGATGGTTCTCGCGGAGGCGCTGGAGGACGGCGGAGACATGGTGCTGATGGGCGTGGGGGTCCTCAGAAAATATAAGTAAATCATTGAGATACACAATGAGGAAAGTGTCCAAATAGTTTTGGAAGATGGCATTCATAAAACGCAAAAATATGGGGGGGGGCACAGGTGAGCCCAAACGGCATCACTAGGTATTCATACGTTCTGTACCGGGTGCCGAAATAGGTCTTCCACTCATCCCCCTCCCGGATGCAAATCAGATTGTAGGCGCCACGCAGGTCCAACTTCGTAAAAATCTTGGCTTGCCCCAGGCGCTCCAGCATCTCAGGGATCAGGGGGAGGGGGTACTTGTCAGGGACCGAGATTGAATTCAAAGATCTGTAATCGTGCACCGGGAGGAGTTCTCCAGATTTCTTGGGCACAAAGACGGTAGGGGCACAGGCGGGGGAGGAAGAAGGGTGAATGAAGCCACGTTTGAGGTTTTTGTCCAAAAACTCTCGCAGAGCTCGAAGTTCCGGCTCCGACATCAAATACAGTCATCCAGCGGGGATGGTCGCCCCCGGAATGAGGTTAATGGCACAGTCAAAAGGGCGGTGGGAGGGGAGCTGGTCAGCTTCCTTCTTGTCGAAAACATCCCGAAAAGCCGCATACTTCTCTGGGAGGATCACGGTAACTGAAGAACTGCCAGAAGGAGACGAGGAGGAGGAGGAAAGGGTTAAGGCCTGGGCTGGGACAGGCACCTCGGTCGGGAGACAGTGCTCCCGGCAGTAGGGAGATGCAAACTCCACTTGCTGAAGCTCCCAAGAAATCTGAGGATTATGCTTAGACAGCCAGGAAACACCCAGCACGATTGGGTATTGGGGAACCTTGGCCAGGTGAAACTGAATCTTCTCAATGTGGGACTGCGCACGCAGAGTGAGCGGAGCTGTAATCTGGGTCACCGTGCCCGAAGAAAGAGGACGCCCATCTATGGTCTCCATTGCCATAGAAGAGGGCGAAGAGGCAGGGTAGGAATCTCGTGGAAGAGGGGGAAGGTTTCATCCATGAAACTGGTCGTAGCCCCTGAGTCCACTAAAGCCAGGGTCTCCACCCCACCCCACTGGGAGGAGTGGAGGTGAACATGCAATAGCAGATGGGAGGGTGGGGGGGGTGCAGCCTAGTCAGGCCTGGGGGTGAGGAGGAGAAGGAGGAGGAAGGAGAGGAGGGGGAGGCAGAGGAGTTGCGGGTCTTGTGTGGCAGGTTTTGGAGAAATGTCCCAGTTTTCCACACTGAAAGCATCGGCGCTCAGCGCGCCGCCGCTCTAGTTCCTCCGGCGGCAGTGGGGCTCAGGGAGCTCCCAGCTGCATCGGGGTCTCCTCTGCCCCCACCGCAGGGGTGGGGGGTGGAGGAGGGGCAGGAAACGGGGGGAATGGGAGGAGGGAAATCTTGGCCCCCGGCGCCCCGCTGGGTCTGCCAGCAGCCCTCCAGCCGACTATCTATCTGGACGCAGGTCTGGATGAGGTCCTCCAAAGTAGGCGGGCTAGGCATGCGCGCCAACTCGTCCAAGATCTCGTCGTTCAAACCATCCAAAAATTGAGCCACCAGCGCAGCATCATTCCACTGTAAATCCTGCATCAGCAAGCGAAAAGTTGTCGCATAGCTGGAAACTGAGTCCTTGCCTTGCCTGAGGCGGTGAATCTCCCGAGAAGCCGTCTGCGTGCACAGGGGGTCACCGAAAAATCTGGCCATCGCTGTCATGAAACCTTGATAATCCCCGAGCAGGGGGTCATTAGCGAGAAGACGTCCCAAAGCCCATTTAGCTGCCACGCCTGAAAGGGGGTTAATGATGAAACCCACACAAACCTGTTCCATCAGGAAATCTTCAGGTCGAAGGCGCATGTACAGCTCTGATTGGGCCTGGAAAATCTGAAAAAGTCCTTTCTCCCTTTGGCAAAGCCACTGGGCACTTGTAGCGTACTTCTCTGGCAAAGCCACCGGGCACTTGTAGCAGGGGGGAATCGGAGGTTGCGGGGGCTGAACTGCAGCTTGCAGATTCTGTATGGCAGTCATCAGTTGAGCCACTTGATCACGGAGGATCTGGTTCTCTTGCGCCAGAGCTTGCACTGCCGGGTCCCTGGCACCCTCCATTCGGCAGGAGGAAGAAAAAAAAAGAGAGGGAGAGAGAAAAAAAAAGAGGAACGGGGATCAAGCTGTCAGGAGCGCCTTGGCGGCCTCTCTCAGTAGATTCCAATAGCCAACTCAAGACACAGACAAAAGGATTTCTTTTCAAAGCTTTAATCCTTTTACAACTTAATGACTCTTTCAGATTCTAATCACCAGCGACTAAAGCAAGGAACAGCAGAGTGGCCTAAGCTTCAAGTAGGCAGTTGATCCCCATTTGAAGGAGAGCCACTTGAAGACCCAGAACATATGGGCTAGGGAGAGATCCTCCCTCTTTCCCTTGGGTCCATGGGAGGCGGCTGTTGCTTGAGCACCAAATGGGCGCTACGCCTCCTTACTGCGCCCTCCATCGCTCATCGCTCTTTGCATCTGCGTCAAGCATCTAAGAAGCCTGAGTGCTCTGTCTCTCAGGTTCTTCAACATTAGGGATGGCGGAGAATTTCTCCCCGAAACTTCGGGGGGCCGAGCGCCAACGTGTTTGGCCCCCCGAACAAGTTTCGGGGAGAAATTCTCCGCACCCCCCCACCCCCCGCACCCCCCCCCAGGACGGGACTTACCTTTGCCGAATGTCCCTCCTGGCGGCGGGTCCGGCCGGCGGTTCGGCGGGTGTTCGTGCGGGGCGGGAGCGGCAGCCGGTCTTTCGAACGGCTGCCGCCGCCGCCGTTGCAATAAAAGAAAAAAAAAAAAAACGCCCCCGTGATAGGCTACGTGACCATTAACGTAGCCTATCACGGCTAGATCTGCAAAGTCAGCCGTGATAGGCTACGTAAATCGTCACGTAGCCTATCACGGGTGACTTAAAAAAAAAAAAGCGCGTACGGATAATGGCGACCCCCATAGGGAGCCGCCATTCCCATTCCTTATTTGGACGCTGTAGTCTACGTAAAGATTTATGTAGACTACAGCGACCAAATAAGGAACGCGAATGGCGGCTCCCTATGGGGGCCGCCATTTGCGTACGCGCTTTTTTTTTTTTTTAAAGTCACCCGTGATAGGCTACGTGACGATTAACGTAGCCTATCACGGCTGACTTTGCAGATCTAGCCGTGATAGGCTACGTTAATCGTCACGTAGCCTATCACGGGGGCGTTTTTTTTTTAAAAAAAAACTTTGGAGTTCGCGGCCGGGCGAGGCGAGGCGCCTCCTCCCCGGCCTGAATTTAGGCCGGGCGAGGTGGGAAGCCTCCCCCCCGGCCTGAATTTCGGCCGGGCGAGGCGGGAAGCCTCCCCCCTGGCCTGAACTTCGCGGGGGGAGCAGCGAAGCGCCTCCCCCCCACCGCGAACAAGCTTCGAGGACAGGTAAGTGACTTTCGTCCACCCCTATTCAACATCTACATGAAACTACTAGGGATGTCAGAGAATTCCGCCACGGATCTCGGTCAGACCGAATGACAGTGCATTCGGCCCCCTGAACTCCATGGAGGAACGGCCTGCCCCCCCGCCCCCCCCGCGGATCCCCCCTGAGACGAGACTTACCTAGGGCGGATGTTCTGGACGGCGGCGGCTCCAGCGGTGGCGGCTGGTCTTCCGACCAGCTGCCGCCGCCGCCACTGCTCCCACCATTTGCAGTCTGTTTCCCCCCCCCATTTGTGATAGGCTACGTAAAGACTTACATAGCCTATCACGTCTGGGTTTAAAAAAAAAACGCGTACGCAAATGGCGGCGGCTATGGCCGCCGCCATTTGCGTTCCTTATTTTTGGCCATCTTAGTCTACGTAAATATTTACGTAGACTAAGATGGCGAAAATAAGGAGGAACGCAAATAGCGCAGCGGACGCTATTCGCGTTCTCCCTTATTTTTGCCGTCTTAGTCTACGTAAATATTTACGTAGACTAAGACGGTGAAAATAAAGGGGAACGCAAATAGCATCCGCTACGCTATTTGCGTTCCCCTTTCTTGTCTTCATCTTAGTCTACATAAATATTTACGTAGACTAAGACGGCCAAAAATAAGGAACGCAAATGGCGGCGGGCATAGCCACCGCCATTTGCGTACGCGTTGTTTTTTTTTTTAACCCAGACGTGATAGGCTACGTAAGTCTTTACGTACCCTATCACGGCTGAATTCAGGGACGCAAATGGCGGCGGCGGCTGCCGCCATTTGTGTCCCTGCTAGCCAGCAGCTGGATGTCCAGCTGCTGGTGGAGCTGGCCAGCGGCTCCGTGGAATCCTGGGCTAGGATTCCGGGGAGAGGGACGGAGCGCCTCCCCCCCCCAGCGGAACCTGGCGGAGCCAGGTAAACGGGATTTCGTACACCCCTAGAAACTACTGAGTGAGGTCATATGGAAGTTTGGAGTGAGGCACCATCAATATGCAGATGACAGCCAGATCTATTTCTCCTGTTCATCAGACTCAGGTGAGGCAGTGTAGTTGCTAAACCAATTCCTGAGCATTGTGAAGGACTGGATGAGCAGTCAATAAACTGAAAGTCAATCCAGACATGATGGAGGTACTATTAGTAGGTGGTTCATCTGCCCAGCTACAACCTGGTGTTCAGCCTGTTTTGGAGGGGGTTGTACTTCCCCTAAATAATCAGGTATGTAGTTTTGGGCTGCTCTGTGAGGTAGGATAGGCTGAGAAGAATTATTTGCCCTAAGGCTACTCTTATGAGCCTCAGAACTGAACAGGGATATGAATCTTTCTCTCCCACATTCAAAGCTACTATACCACACAGCCTCTCAAAGACTGGAGCTCTCATTAGGCACTGTAGCTTCAGGGCATACCTCTCTGAGGCATGGAAACAATCCTTTTCTACAAATCAAGGCCATTTCTCAGACTGGTATCTCCGCATATGGAAGGGTTCTATAAAGCTGAGTTGCTGCAGTCTGGCTTAGAATTAAGAACGAGAATAATAGTGCGGAGACATTCTGTCTGTAATTTAATGCAGAACACAAAGGAAAATGATTAACATTCAGCTTAGTGCTCCAGTGTGGACTAAATTATGTGGATTTTAAAATACAAAAATGAAGATAAATGAATCTCTCTCTTGCCCAGCTATCACATATAAAATAAATATTTTGTCCAAAATTATGCTTGCTGTTTAGTATGTTTTAGAGAAAAATAAGTTATGATACTAAGGACCTTCCCAAAGACTATATTTCGGTGTTTTGTTTTTCTTTTATTGTTTTTACAATTTTTAAAAAAGATTATACTAAGATGACATCAAAAACTTTTGTTCTCACTCATTCTCAATTTCCTTTCATTGTTGTTGTTCAGTCGTTCAGTCGTGTCCGACTCTTCGTGACCCCATGGACCATAGCACGCCAGGCCTTCCTGTCCTGCGCTCTCTCCCGGAGCGTGCTCAAGTTCATATTCATTGTATCCGTGATGCTATCTAGCCATCTCATCCTCTGCCGTCCCCTTCTCCTTTTGCCTTCAGTCTTTCCCAGCATCAGGGTCTTTTCCAGGGAGTTTTCTCTTCGCATTAGGTGGCCAAAATATTGGAGCTTCAGCTTCATTATCTGTCCTTCCAATGAGCACTCAGGGTTGATTTCCTTTAGGATGGACTGATTTGACCTCCTTGCAGTCCAGGGGACTCGTAAGAGTCTTCTCCAGCACCACAGTTCGAAAGCATCAATTCTTCAGAGCTCAGCCTTCCTTATAGTCCAGCTCTCACAGCCATACATTACTACTGGGAAAACCATAGCTTTGATTAGACAGACCTTTGTCGGCAAGGTGATGTCTCTGCTTCTTACTATGCTGTCTAGGTTTGCCATAGCTTTCCTCCCAAGGAGCAAGCGTCTTTTAATTTCATGGCTACAGTCACCGGCTGCGGTGATCTTGGCGCCCAAGAAAGTAAAATCTGTCACTGCTTCCATTTCTTCCCCTTCTATATGCCAGGAAGTGATAGGGCCAGATGCCATGATCTTAGTTTTTTTAATGTTGAGTTTCAAACCAGCTTTTGCACTCTCCTCTTTCACCCTCAACAAGAGGCTCTTGAGATCCTCTTCGCTTTCTGCTATTAGGGTAGTATCGTCTGCATATCGGAGGTTGTTGATAATTCTCCCGGCAATCTTAATTCCGACCTCTGATTCATCCAACCCGGCATTTCTCATGATGTACTCTGCATATAAGTTAAATAAGCAGGGTGACAATATGCAGCCTTGTCGTACTCCTTTCCCAATTTTGAACCAATCGGTTGTTCCATCTCTGGTTCTTACTGTTGCTTCTTGACCCTCATACAGGTTTCTCAGGAGACAGGTAAGGTGGTCTGGTACTCCCATCACTTTAAGAATTTGCCACAGTTTGTTGTGATCCACACAATCAAAGGCTTTAGCGTAGTCAATGAAGCAGAAAGAGACGTTTTTCTGGAATTCTCTTGCTTTCCCCATGATCCAGCGAATGTTGGCGATTTGATCTCTAGTTCCTCTGCCTCTTCGAAACCCAGCTTGTACTTCCGGTAGTTCTCGGTTCGCATACTGCTGAAGCCTAGCTTGTAGGATTTTGAGCATCACCTTGCTGGCATGTGAAATGAGTGCAATTGTGCGGTAGTTTGAACACTCTTTGGCGTTGCCCTTCTTTGGAATTGGAATGTAAACTGACCTTTTCCAGTCTTGTGGCCACTGTTGAGTGTTCCAGATTTGTTGGCATATTGAATGCAGCACTTTAACAGCATCATCTTTTAGGATTTTAATTAGCTCGGCTGGAATACTGTCATCTCCGCTAGCTTTGTTGTTACTAATGCTTCCTAAGGCCCACTTGACTTCACTCTCGAGGATGTCTGGCTCAAGTTCAGTGACCGCACTATCATGGCTATCAGGGACATTCAGATCTTTCCTGTATAGTTCTTCTGTGTATTCTTGCCACCTCTTCTTAATCTCATCTGCTTCTGTTAGGTCCCTGCCTTCTTTGTCCTTTATCATGCCCGTCTTTGCACAAAACGTTCCCTTGAGATCTCCAATTTTCTTTAAGAGATCTCTAGTCTTTCCCATTCTGTTGTTTTCCTCGATTTCTTTGCATTGTTCATTTAAGAAGGCCTTCTTGTCTCTCCTTGCTATTCTCTGGAACTCTGCATTCAGTTGGATATATCTTCCCCTTTCTCCTTTGCTTTTCGCTTCCCTTCTTTCCTCAGCTACTTGTAAAGCCTCATCAGACAGCCACTTGGCTTTCTTGCATTTCTTTTTCTTTGGGACGGATTTCGTTGCTGCCTCCTGAACAATGTTACGGACCTCCGTCCATAGTTCCTCAGGCACTCTGTCTATCAGGTCTAATCCCTGAAATCTATTCCTCACCTCCACTGTATATTCATAAGGGATATGATTTAGGTCATACCTGAAAGGTTTAGTGGTTTTCCCTACGTTCTTCAATTTAAGCCGAAATTTTGCAAGAAGCAGCTCATGATCTGAGCCAGTCAGCTCCAGGTCTTGTTTTTACTGACTGTATGGAGCTTCTCCATCTTTGGCTGCAAAGGACATAATCAATCTGATTTCGATATTGACCATCTGGTGACGTCCATGTGTAGAGTCGCCTCTTGTGCTGTTGGAAAAGAGTGTTTGCTATGATCAGCATGTTCTCTTGGCAAAACTCTATTAGCTTTTGTCCTGCTTCATTTTGTACACCAAGGCCATGCCTGCCTGTTATCCCGGTGATTTCTTGACTTCCTACTTTAGCATTCCAATCCCCTATGATGAAGAGGACATCTTTTTTTGGTGTTAGTTCTAGAAGGTGTTGTAGGTCTGTATAGAACCGATCAACCTCAGCTTCTTCGGCCTCAGTGGTTGGGGCATAGACTTGAATTACTGTGATGTTGAATGGTTTGCCTTGGATTCGTACTGAGATCATTCTATCATTTTTAAGATTGTACCCCAGTACTGCTTTTCCCACCCTTTTGTTGACTATGAGTGCTACTCCATTTCTTCTAAGGGATTCTTGCCCACAATAGTAGATATGATGGTCACCTGAATTAAATTCACCCATGCCTGTCCATTATAGTTCGCTGATTCCCAAAATGTCGATGTTCAATCTTGCCATCTCATGTTTGACCACCTCCAGCTTACCTTGATTCATTGATCTGACATTCCAGGTTCCTAAACAATATTGTTCTTTACAGCATCGGATTTTCTTTTCACGGCCAGACACATCCACAGCTGAGTGTCCTTTCGGGTTTGGCCCAGCCGCTTCACTCTTTCTGGCGCTACTTGGAAATACCCTCTGCTCTTCCCCAGTAGCATATTGGACACCTTCCGACCTGAGGGGCTCATCTTCCGGCGTCATATCTTTTAGCCTTGTGATACGTTCCATGGGGTTTTCTTGGCAAGAATACTGGAGTGGGTTGCCATTTCCTTCTCCAGTGGACCACATTTTGTCAGAACTCTCTGCCATGACCTGTCCGTCTTGGGTGGCCCTGCATGGCATAGCTTATGGCTTCACTGAGTTACGCAAGCCCCTTCGCCACAACAAGGCAGTGATCCATGAAGGGGTTCCTTTCATTACCAAATGCTTTAAAAATGTTCATCAAACCGGTTAAAGCAAAGACCAGATCAGTACAACTGTTTAATCAAAGAAATGTAGGGCACACTCCTATGCATATTTAGACAGAAAAAAAAGTCCTACAATTCCCAGCATTCCCCAGCCAGCATAGAACTTTTTTCTGTCTAAACATGCATAGGATGGCACCCTTGGTGAAGTTACTACAAAGGATAAACAAGTGTTAAGACAATGTACAGTAATTCCTACAGACTCATCCAAAATAGCATCTGCACTGAAAAAGTGGCTCACAGCATTGGGTGCTGGGATTCTAGCGTTGAGCCCAGAAACATACAATTCACCCTTTGAGTTGCCATCAGCAAAAATACGTCAGAGCTTTCCCCTACCCTTGCTCAATATAGCTAAGGTCAGGTTGGGGATGGGAATTGTAGGAGATGCAGTTCAACACATCTGGAGGGCACTAGGTCGGGGATTGCTGCTCTAGAAACATTTGTTTGACAGTAGAAAAAAAAGTTTATACAGCAGGGGTGGGCAAATTGTCCCCCAGATGTTTTGGCCTACAACTCCCAACATCCCTCAGCATTTGCAGTGATGGCTAGGGCTGATGGGAGTTGTAGGCCAAAACATCTGGAGGGCTACCAGTTGCCCAACTCCGCTGTCGGCACTGTCCTCTTTTGTCCTTTTTTGGTGTGTGGGGGAATTCCTAAGTAGCTGGGTGAAATAGCTTACATTCTACATGTGGTGCGGGGGCAGGCGAGCAGGTTTGAATCCACTGGCAAAGTATTCTATCTGCCATCATATCTTTTGTGCTGACAGTGTATCTTTTCACTTTACTAGTATATATACTATTTGAAAAAATACGTATTTTTAGGCTTTAGTTCAGTGTTTCCCAAACTGTGTTCCATGGAACCCTGGGCCCAATCTACATGGCCGATTTAGTGCTGAGCGAGAGCATATGAGAGTCATTCGCAATAGATGACACTGTCACTAATCCACAGCAACCCCACAGCTTCCCTCTGCAAAATGCACATTTTTGGAAAGTCCTTTTAGTGTCCCCCCCCCCCTTAAATGCGGCTCCCGTGAGGTTCCACTGCCATGTGCCCGCCCCCCCCATTAAATCCAAGGGTGCCTCTGTGACCTGGCAGTGAACTGGCCAAGGGGTGGGGCCACCCCTCCCTCCCCATTCCCTCTTTTTCTCCATTTGCAGTAGGGTGCTTTTGGATACAAGCTTTCTTTTCCACATAGCACTACTTCATGCTGTTTCATCCTTTCACTATATCACAGTAGTGTTGTTTACCCATTCAAGATATGTAGCCTAGCACAGTAGCCTCTTTACCCATTCGTAGTATGCAGCCTGTTTTTTCCATTAATAATAGCGCAGTAGCGCTGTTTCGATCATTCAGAGTAGCACAGTAGCTGCTTTACTCGTTCACAGTATGCAGTCTGTTTTCCCATTCATAATAGCACAGTATCTTTTAATGTTTCACAATATCCCAATGGTGGATGAGAGCGAAGAGGTGTGGGGTAAACTATAGGGGCTTAATTCAGCACTTCCAGTAAACTTCACGGAGGAGGGAAACATGGACAGGGGCAGGGAACAAGCCTCTCTCATTCACTGAGCAGCACCTATGGGGTTGATGGCGTTCAGTTCTACTTTGCCCACCCAATCCCAAAGTATGGGGATTTCAAGTGCTGCATGACCCGTGAAAGCAGGTTTTTAGGTAGTGTATACTCCACTTTTCTTGCTTCGTGTGCCCCTGACAGACCAAACTGATTTCATGAAAATCCGGATATAACCAGAAAGCGCTTCTCATTCTGTTTCCATGTAGATTGGGCTAGGTGTTTTGAGCATTGTGAACAGGGGTTCTGTGGGAAAAATTTCAATGCTAGAGATATTTTCCCATCTAAAATATTAAATATGAATTATGTATGTATCACAAATACTTAGTTGAATAGTATTTAGATTGTAAAAGCTACTATTGTGACGTGGCCATCATGAAGCCTCATTGCCTCCTGCAAGCAGGAGCCAATGAGGAAGACAGAGCAACCCCCACCCCTCAAGCCATTATGGGCAACCTTGAGAATGCACAGCCCTATCAGCGCATAGGATTTACATCACATGGCTGGTGTAGCCAGAGCCAGGACTCATACATGCATAGAAAGCAGAGGCTGGAGCCAAGCCCCAGTTTCTTCTATAGCAGGCAGCACTGTATGTGTTTGGTTGTTTGATTTTTGTTTCTGAATTGTGTGTGTGAGAGAGAAGAATGGGGGTAGCCTGCAAGCCTGGCAACTAACTTATATTCTTCCAGACCATCAGTAAACAACAGCATTAGCATGAAGGTAGGAAAAGTTTTCTTTCTTTTACAGCTTGGGTGGAGCTCTAGGCTCTGGAATTAATGTTTAGGGTTGCGTACAGCTCTAGGCTCTGGGAATTAATTGTTAAAGCTTGGGTGCAACTCTAGGGCTTTGTAAATTAATTTTCCTTCATTCTGCCCTCTTTATTATTCATATATGAAACATCCCCCCAAAAGTAGCTTTAAAACTCAAACCAAAAAAAAAATAATCAGACACACTTTTGAGTATTATGTGTGGCAGGTTTTGGGTATGAAAATAGGCTTAGGGCACAATCCTATGCATGTTTAGACAGAGAAAAGGCCTACAACTCCCAGCAAAGCTGGCTCAGGAATGCTGGGAGTTGTAGGCCTTTTCTCTGTCTAAACATGCATAGGCTTGCGCCCTTAATTTCCTCTATTTTGCTCCAAAATTCCCCCACCCATCCCTTTATTCTGGGAGTATTCCATACCTCCCAGAACAGCATTTATAGGTTCTATCAATATATTTCAAGCCCAAAATTGTTCCATGGCCAAATTAGTTTGGGAAATGCTGCTTTAATCAATGGGGGGCCGTAGACGTTTGGGTGTGTACTTTTAAAAAATTCACATCTAAATGTGCAGTTTTTCCTGTTCAAACAATGGGAGCAAAAGCTTGCATTTGGGGATGTGAGCAAGGCAGACTACGCTTAGAGGAGGAACTTGGAGAAACATGTTGAATTTGAGCCTTGCTGATTGTCCCATCACCACTCTGAAGTGAGAATATTTTTCACATCCTGAGATGTAACTATGTATAAAGAAAAGATTTTCACGCTGCACTAATTTTTCTTCCTATCTCTTTTAATGGATTAACATAATTATTCACTCACTATTTTTATATAAGAATTTGAATATTACATAGTCACACATATTTATGGTGCGGGGGATAGAAAACAACTGGAATTATAACATCCTTTGTACTGCAAGTGTCATATTACGGTTTTTGGGTGATTACGTCAATTTAGTATTTCACGTATTATTAATAATTCCTCATTACATAAAATTATTACTAAACTGGCAATTAAGTGGATGTGAAGGATCCATATGTTGAAGTGTTCATAACATTTCAATTATGAACTTCATATCAGATGTCTTCCAACGTACATTAGTGACAGTAATGAACAAGCTCTTTGCCAAAGGCACCAAATGAGCTCATTTGGGTTTGTAGTGCATCTTATTATATTGGACCTGAATTGGTTGATCACTCCCCTTCTGTAGGTTTAATAGATACGAGATTTTTGGAAGGAACTTCATGAGTTATGTATTGTGGCAAAGTGAACTCCCTAAGCATCATCTAGATTCTAGATTGTCAAGTCTCTAGACCTGATGATAAGAACATTCTTTTTCTGGGTTAAACATAAAACGGGTTGACATTTTCCAGAGGATTTTCCTATCTTGAAATAATCTTCTGAATGCTCCAAATCGCTACATACCCTATCAATAAAACCTTTAAAAAGAGGGTTGAATAAGGACATGAGTGCTGTGCTGCTATCTGGAATGTGTAGACCCATTCACACAGCCATTCTGACATGCACATCCCTGAAAACATGAACTTGCATTGATTTCAACCAAGGCAAAAATGGTCTTCTGAACTGGGCCCTAGATATAGCCCTTTCCACTACACGCTGTTTCTCAGCCCTCCTGCCCTTTGGAAGCTTACTTCTCCAGTTTTCATATATTTCTTAATAGTTAAAGTTTCTCTTCTGTAAGGAAATCGACATGTTCTTTGCTTTACTTTAACATCTTTATTCCTGCTCTATCTTTGCTGACCACTTAGATTAACTGTCCCATTCTCTTGTGGATGTTCTATAAATCAAACACTTTATTGTACATTTCAAAGGCAAACAGAGGAGATGAGGGAAGAAAAAAGTAATCTGGTGAGCAACCAACCATTTTGTAGTTTATAAAACTCCTCCCTGTCTCTGCAGAACATCCTCTTTATTAAAGGAACCAGGGATGCTGCAAGAAAGTAGGGAGTTTAACTGTTACAGGCTAATGCCTGCAAAAGGCTTCTCTTAGCCATTCTGCAGTAGGAGCCTGACCTTTCTTGAATATTCTTCATTTTCCACTCAGTTTTTGCAAGGCCCATTTTTGATCATAGATATTCAGCCCATCAACCTGGCAGTGACATCTCTCTTTAGTATTCTAATGTAATTCTTTATCCATTATATATCATTTTTCTATAAACAAAATGCCTCAAACCCCTCATTTTGTTCATCTCACAGTAAATCTTTGAAGCATATAACTGTTCATATTTTTATAGAACGGTACTGAGGCTGAAATATAAAATACCTAGTGCATCCATGGCTGATCTAGGATTTAATCCAAGATCTCTTAGGCCCATATCCAGCACTCCATTTGCTAGATCAGACTGATCCTTTACTAATGCCAAGACTGGGAAGTTCAGAGAAGGTCTCAGGGTATGCATAAGGAGACCTAACTGCAGCAGATTTCTTTGTGCATGTCCATGGTGAACTGTGGATTCCTGAATGGAATCCATGGTCTACTCCAAAGTTCTGGTAGGGTGGATAGATACCTTCTTAAAAGAAATACAAAACTAGCCTTCAGGTTGCCAACTGATGTCAAGAGGAAAGATAAGGAAGATTCACAAGGACAAGGAAAAAATAGTCTTGTAAAAGACTAGGGCAGGCAATTTAAATCATGGGACTATTACATCACAGTCTTGTTTTCTTTGAGTACAAAAATGTTCTGGCCTTTGCCACAAGGCTCTTTTTTGTTCCACAGTGAAAGTACTTTGCCTTCTCTCTTGGGTAGCCAGGTGTCCTACTTTCCAGAAGACACTCCTCTATTTGAGGGACTGTCAGAAGACAGTCCTTTAGTTGAAGGTATCCTCTTTCTGAAGGGCTGTCCAGTCCAAGTCTGGTTTAAAGATAAAGAGCCATGAAGAGGGAGAGCCCAGGGGCCCTGAAATTGCCCATCCACAGTAAGCATCTGGGCAGCAGACTGAGCAGGCATACAGGTCATCTGGTCATACTCACAGCTTTCTCCACTATGATTCAATATATTGCATTTCTATTTAAATTGTAGTAATCATTTCCAAATTTGCATCTGTACATATAAACCAGCACATGCAAATTTTATGCAAATCTGTGTCCTCTTTTGTGGCAATGCATAAGTGGCCACCCTACTACTATCTCTATTTGTGTCTTCTCCATATCATCCTGCCATCACCTGCCTTGGAATTCTATTTTTATGGAATTTTTACTTCTACCATCAAGTGTGTTCAATATTTCTCCACTCTCCCTCTCCCTCTCTCTCTCTCAATATATTAATCATGATGTGGCGTATTTTGTCTCCCGCAAGGTGAGAAAAAGCAATGTTGTTGTGGTAGGGACAGTTTGATTTTATTGCACAATACCATGTTAGTATAAATAGCTATTTTGTCATATCAATGGAACTGAGAGCAGAGGTAAGAATTTGAGGGACCAAAAGTCAGGGCAACTCTCATAATTTGAATTGAAAGAGATACCTCCATTCACTGTTCTATACTTATGCTTCTGCTATGTTCATCTGAACTATTTTTATATATTACATAAAGTTATGTTTACATTTTAGTTGTATATTACAAAAAACATACTTTTTGGCACAGGTACTATTTATTTCCATTAATTCTAAAACCATCTCACCAACATGGTGTGTGTTTTAAACTGTTCTTGTTTATTGCATAAAGAAATGATCAAAGACAAATACAAAAGTAATTTTTCCTATATTTGCCACAATAAGCATATTTCTCTGAGAAATAAGGTTTGTAGAATGAATGACCATGCATGTCTGATGCTGAAATAAAGTACATTTGTGCCTAATTCATTGGAGAAATTGTTCAAGAACAGTTCATTTGTGTGGAAAATGCAAGCGTTGTCATGTTGCCAAGATCAGTGAGACCTTTGGTGATCAGCTAAGTAAACATTAGTCATGCAAGTTAGAACTGCCCTAGAGTGACTTTAACTCGCACAATGAACCTCTCTAACATTTCAGGCTATCCTGGAGGGAGTATGGTACATTAAATATCCTTGTTTGGTCTAATTCCTCCACTCCTCTGCTGTTTTGTCTTCTCCCATTGACCTGGGCCACTTACTTTACATTTAGTGTGTGCTTTTCCCAAGGTGCATGCTGTATTTTCATAAAGAAGGCACTGGATATTTATTTCCATAGACCCACTTTTTCCCTTCAAATAGAACAAGTGAGTAAATAGAAGGTCATCTGAAATGTCAATGTGACCTCTTCAGTATTCTAACAAAACAAAATGTTACTGGATTTTATATGGAAGAATAATTTTAGTAGGCACTTTATTTTAAATTACTTAGCCATAAGCATGCTGTTGAAAACTGCATCTCTATGGAGAGTTCTCCAGCTGTAACAGTCTGAAGATCTTACCGCCTGGATGGCTACAATCACATGGAGAATCTCCATGCTGTTGCCATCAGGTACCTATAGAGGTGGCATGAAGACTCTTAAACTGATGGGGATAATCTGTGTGCTAAGACCTTTCATGTGTTACAGCTGAGTTATGTGAAGAACCTGGGATATTTTTTGTGGCATCCCCATAGAAAGAGTAACTCAAAATCCTATACATTCAGGAAATGCTTTTTTGAGATTGATAGCAGAATCTCTCTAAATTTATACTAAATTTAAAAAAAACACGATAGTGATTGATTTGGAGTGAGTTTGGTTGCTTATTAAAAGTCTGGACCAAACTGCATACACATACACAAAAGAACAAGAAAAAACTAAGGCACCAAGCTGATTCTAGGCCTGTTCTACTGTATGATGATTTGGCCTGGACCTGATTTCACCAGTGTGAAAGTACCTTTTGTCTCTTTATGGACTTTGAATAAATTATTAACACTTTACATTCTCATCTTTGGCTGTTGCATTCTTGACCCTTCGTCCAAAGACCTGCAAACGGCTTTGATAATATAGCATAAATTAAATTACTTGGTCTTTCCCCCACAAAAAAATTATTATGCTAATTGGATGCTTATCTATGCAACTACAACGGGAGGTGATTTGGAGGTGAGGCACATAAGGCAAAGCAGTTATGCTGGGCATTCATTACATTTGCATGCTACTCTTCCTGGGGGGAAAAACCCATTACTTTAATATAATTTTTAAACATACTTTTTGAAAATCTACTCCTTCAGCTTAAGTCCAATTCAGCCATGCATATACACAGTGGCCTCAGTTTCCCACCTAAACTGACTATTACAGTGAACTGCTGGGCTGCCCTGTTCTAAGAATGAATAAAACAGATATGTCGTCACCTTCTGTAGTAGACTTTTTGTCCATCTTGGATTATATGCTTTATCCAAACATATTATTTAATTATTTTAGATGTTTATTTGATTCTGCATCTTCATGCCACCTTTTGACACACTAGAGGCCCTTAAGACAGCTCACAATTAAAAATCTTGACCGTCTTACCATAATTACTATATAGCTAGAAAGCTGTTAGACCATCCTGGGCTGTTCCCTACCAATAACGGGTTTATCATAAACCAAAATTGGACAGCAGTCTGATTTACATGGACATCACACACTAGGGCACTTCAAGTAAGCTTTGCTGCTACCCAATCTAAAATCAGCAAGCTGCTGTTTCAACTCTTTCTACTAGAGCATTCATCCACTTCAAAGTTAAAGCTAGTTCTTTAAATTAAAGTCTCCCCTTTCTAGATTTATTTCTCATTGACTCTATAATTATATAATTAAAGCTAATATAAGTAATTTAAACATTTAATTTATTTAATGGCATTGAGGAAAGTGTTTAAGGTCAAAGGAGACCTGAGGTCTTGGAGTCTAGCTGAAGTCATGATTCATGAATGAATTTTCAGACAGTGATTCTAGTTAGTTAGGTGTCATTGCAAGGCTAATGATCAAAGGTCTTAAAGAGAGACTAGCATCACCTTGCTCTGCTGTCAGAATTGGGTGAGAGTATTCCATATAGGTTTAAGAGCAGTGGGACTTGAAGTATTTCTACCATTCAACAGAGCAGAAAGTCATAGATTTCTCCCAAAAGAGGTGGGCATTTAAATTTCACGCACACCCCATCACTTTAATAGTGTTTATTCACACAGCTCAAGATCATATTTTTAAAAGACTTTTTAAAACATTACTGAGTTGAAATCAGATTTTTGACTTGGGATATTTGCATGAATGTTAGGACCGCAATGTTTAATTGCTTAGGCTGCAATCCTGTATACCTGGAGGTAAGTCCCATGGAACACAATGGGACTTACATCCGAGAAGACATTCATAGGATTGCACTGCTAGTTGGCTAGATTAATCAATTAAAATGTTGATTGATTAAAAAGCTACCTCATTGTTCAGGTAGCATTTTTTTTTTAAAGATAAGTGTTCTTAGTACAATTTTTAGCTGAAGCACTTTCAAAACCCTTGAGTAGTAGGTGCCATCTTAGAGGAGGCATTTCCCCTCCTCTCACAGTACATGAGAACATTTCCTTCTTCTAAGGGTGCACACAAAATTTACATCAATTCAGGAGTCACAGCTCATTCCCAACCCCACATACACAAACAGGGATCCCCATCCCCACCCCCACCCCTTGATAATGTGAATTACATACGTACTTAAGCCCCATTCAGGCATTCACCTGAATGTGTGAGGGCTTTAAGTGGGTAAAGGGTTAGGGCCATGCACGCTGGCCCTGCCGCTCCATCTCCAGGCATGCTGGCCCCACACCCCTCAGTTTAGACCTTGCTGTGTTGTATCATAGAAAGCTGCTTTATACTAAGTCAGACCTTTGGTCCATCTAGCCCAGTATTGTTGACATTGACTGGCAGCAGTGGCTCTCTAGGGTTTCAGGCAGGGGTTTTCTGAGCCCTGGAGATAGTGGGGATTGAACCTGGTGGGGATTCTACATGCAAAGCAGAGGCTCTACCACTGAGCTACAGTCTGAAAGGAAACTCTATTCATGCTCATTTGAAAGTGAGTAGAACTCTCTGTGTAATCAGGAACGCTGATAAGAGAAAGGTGGCTTCATGACATCACAGATGCCAGCCAATCAGTGCTGAGCATAGCCAGCATCTACCTCAAACAGGCAGAACTAGGTTACCCTGAGCAAAGTCCTGAAGACTGTTTGCCTGGAAAAAATTTGGCGAGTGTGCTTTAAAATGACCGCGTAACTCAAAATACGTACCTCTGTAACACCCTAAGATAGTGCCTTCTATAACATGTGCGTGCATCATCTAAAAGACACAGCAAGTATACTTTTTTCTTCAGAACTATTTTTACTTATGTCCAAGTGTATGTAGGTTTGATTGATTGCCTGATTCTCATCCAATTGACGAACATTTATTTAATAGGGTGACAGATCAAATGATTATGCATAAATTAGTGCAAAAAGAAATTAATCCTAAATTTATGTATTTATTTATTAAATGTATATGCCACCCAGCTGGCAGATGCCCTCAAAGCATTTATAATATGTCATCTTCTGTAATTCATGCAGCTACTTTCTATTCTAGATTGTTTTATCACAGGCTCAGAATAGAGATAAAGTTCTTCTATCTGGAAGCCCTCACAAATATAGTCCCCACTGAGATCTGGATTCTTGAACCACATTAGTTTATACATTAGGGTGCTGTTATGTTCTACAGCTCCCTTCCCCAATGAGGTGCCCTCCACATTTTTAGGCTTTGACCCCCATCCATTGAAGAAAAACCTACAGCCTCAATGATTCTGAAATACGTAGCATTTATCCCGTTCTCCAAAATACTTCCCATTCTCAGCAAGCATCTATTCCCTCATGTTTGATTTGTGCTACAGTCAATTTGTTCTCATCCAACTCATTAGTCAGATGCTGAATAAGTGATCATACTGCAGGGCCTGTCTTTGATGAAAAGAAGATCTAATACTGAATATTATCAGTGTTCCAATGCTGCTGCTATTTTCCTTAGGAGCAGGACAATTTCAAAACAGACATTTTTTCAAAGCTGACCTTTTGAGTAGCCATCATTTGATACCTGAGCCTCATGTGAAGGTCTTTCAAGTGACTGCAGGATAGTCAACAGCATTTCATTATCAATTATAGCTTACTGACAGTTTACTTTTGACCAGAACTAGACGATACCATCTGTGTTTATTCATTCATAATTCTGAGGATTCATACATACTGAGGAAGGGTACAAAGAAAGTTATGGCCACTATGAGAAGCTGGAAGAATTACTGGACTAATTACCTACTTGGCCATTTATTTTGAGAGTCTAGTGAGGTCTGAGTCAGGAGAACCATCATTTTTTAAAAAGAAAGATATTTAGCTCTTTCTTCTGGGTAATTCAACATAGCACACCTTTCCCACTGAATTAGGGATGGGACTTAGTTATGGGGTAAATGTCCCCCAAAGGAAGTGACTGCCCTCCCTATGCTTTTGCACAATGAAGCTTTAAAGCCAATACATGGAAATCAACTATTTTAATTCACTTGAGTCCTTCAGCAGGTCCTCTGAGGTGTTTGTTACTCCCACAAGTGAATCAGCTGCCCAAGTTTCAAGAATAACTAAGTTTGGATCCAGCCCAATGTATCAAAATCAAGGTTAATATGCCTACTATAATGGGTGACAAAAGGCACAGTGACTTGGTATTGGTGGAAATTGTGTGTAAATAACCGTTTTGTAGAACTCCAAAGGAAATTATAAAAGAAATAAATATTGGATGGAGAATTCATTGGCACGAATTCCAAAGATTTGCAGCGTTCACACAGTCCTCTCAGCATCAATGGAAGTACTGAAGCGCCTTGTGGTCATTTTATCTTTCCATTTTTTGCTGTCAGTTTAATGTACACAAGGTATCTTATTGTTAGGTCTCTTACTATGAACTGTTTCGTGAATTGCTTAATCAAGTATAATGTACTGATCCTAGATATTGTTAACTGATCTACTTGTATGTTTTAACATCATTTAAACTTTTGATACGTTTTAAATTAACTGCAATTCAGTTAATGTTATATTATAATCTATTATAATTTTGGCTATTGTGTTTATTCTCTGAACCACTTTGAGCACAATGTATTGTGGAAACCACAGTATACAAATAAACTGACTATGACTACTGACTGGGGTTGGGGAGAAGAGCTGCATCTCTCCACAATAAGCCATTGCTGTTTGAGTCTTGGGGAAAATGTAATATTTCAGCAACAGAGGCACTGTTTTGAGTGAAGACATCTTTGGATCCTGTGCAATAATCCAGAAAGGGCCAATGAAGACTAATGCTGTAATGGGAGTGTGGGTTTCTTCTAGAGTAACTTCTAGCAGAAAGCCTCCTAGGTATTAGCAGGTCCATGGGCAGAACTTTGTAGGAGGGTGGGGTTGAGGTGGTTCAGAAGTCACTTATCTGGTTCGCATGATCAAAATAAGCCATCATGGCTTATTATTGGAAAGTTGCTTCCCTCTCCAACAAGCCATGCCACCCAGATTCAGATGAGATGACAAGCCGCGTTGGGGCGGTGATTATGGAAATCATGCCCTGCATATGCCTGCACGCACTGTGATTTAAATAAGCCATGGTGGCTTATTTTGATCATGTGAACCAGCCCAATGTGAAGCAGCAAAAGCCCCCGAAAAAGTACTCAGTGCTCACCAATCTGGAGTTACTTTGACCCTTTCTGAACAACTGGCTAGAATACTGCCTGCATATTTTTCCTTATGTTCCCAGAGCTAGAGACTTGCGCCTTAATATTTTCTAAAAATTTTAACATTCCTGCGAATATCTTGGAAGGGGCTGGCCCATGTAGAGGCTCCTGTACCATGGCCATGTGCATTAAATCTGGCTAAGTCTTTCTTTACTAAAGTAAATTTCCTGACCCTCTAAGCCTTGGGTTTATATGAAAATACAGCATCACAGAATTAAGGTTGCATGCCTATTCATACTTACTTGGGAGTAAGTCCCACAGAACTCAGCAAGACTTACTTCCAGGTAAATATGCATAGGATGTAAGGCTGTGATTCTCAACCATTTACTCCAGACAGGACTACATTGCTGTTAATGGTACCATTCCTAGGTAAATTCTTCCAGGAATGCATCTTTATGGTGTAATTTCTCCAGCCATTACATTGCTCATGAGAACAATGTCATATGTGGGCCAGGGGCTCATGAACCTAAAGAAACATCTATGACCTCTGAAGCATCAAAATATAATGCTACGATTGTACATTCTAAGGCTAAGATCTGTGAGGTTCTGTCTCCTGTAATATATTCCTTAAGTCAGTAGAGGATTATGCAACAGTCCATTTTTCTTGTGCTTGTTGCTAATAAGTCACTGTCCCTAGCTGTCCTTTTGGGGAGATTCTGGAGGTGATTTTTTAAAACGTGTGCACACATATGCACCAAATACCCTTCCATTTCCCCATAACTACCTATCCAGATAGTAAGTGTTAGTTCATGAGTCTGAGCTGCTGTAAATCTGTAAGAAGTAGAATTGTAAGAGTGAACAGCTTATGTTATAAACAGTGGTATAGTGAAGCCTGGGCTCACAAGGATGCAGTGCCTGCACTTTTTCATTAGCAGGGACACCAATGTCACTTGCTACACCTTCAGAATTCCCTGTTCCCTCTGAACTTAGCGGCAATCCTCAAAGTACCTGGGGAGAAATGAATTTTCCTAGGAACAATATACTGTTTCTTGTAGTGATGCGAAGTATTTTGGGGTGGCTTGGTCTTAAACAGGCAATTAAAACCCATTAGCTTTACAAAACACCTGCTCCTGATGGAGATGAAAACAGCTAGAATTGGTTTGTTGATATAGAGCAACATAGCTGCCTGAATTTTTGGACCCTCCTTGGTGATGTGGCTATGGGGACTGCCATGATGGGCACCTACACTTCAAAATTTACGACAACCCTACTGGTTATAAACCCTAGAGAGGCAAAAGGCAGGATGGAAATTAAATTTTTTTAAAACCCTTGCAGTAAAATTTACCTGCTTCAGAAGCCAGTACGGGACATGCTAACAAGGAAGACATGAATACAGCATACTGTAAGCAGAGAAGTCTCAGTGAAGTGTGATAGGGTAAGTGTGTGGTCAGGCAGTGATCCATTCTTAATGTGAAAACAGAAGTGTTACAAATCCGTTCCTCCTACTTTCATCTGAGAAATATCAGAGGGCATATGAAAAAGTAATGTCCGAACTGGCCACCTTAGACCAGCAAATAAGTTCACAGGATAGGATATATACCACCCACTACACCATTGTTATGTCACAAAGCTGGCAGAACACTGAGATACTGATGGAAATGTTTAGAGACTTTAGGACAGGACCGAAGTCACAAATGGGGGCTGTTCCAGTGAATAAATACAGTTTACCTCACGTGCTATGGCTGATGACACCCTCTCCCAGGAGTTGCCCACCGCTCCAAGTTGGCCCAAAGCCAAGGTAAGAGTGCAGAAAAGCTGTATTTTGTAGCTGTTTCCTGCACTGTGTATGCATTAACCATAAAACCTGTATCTTTTTTTTAAAAAAATGTAGAGGTGCTACTTTTCTAGAAGATATTGCTCACTGTGAGATAGGCTGCTCATGTAACTGTAAGTATTTAGTGTTCATTTTAATTGCTTACCCAAAGCATTAATTCCTACCTAATTAATTTGCAGCTGAATAGTTGGCATGTTTGATTTGAGAGGATACTGAAGGACGGTGGCAACACCTTTGGCCATACAACAAACTAACAAAAATGAACGCTTTCACAAACACACACCCAAATCTAAACTGACAACTCAAAACCTCTCCGTTGCTCCCAATGCCTAATCCAATTTTTGGTTCCGGGGCAAATACTGTAAAAATAAAAAAGCACTTTAGCAATTGCATGGTGCTGGGTAATGCGAAGGAGAGCTTTCTATTTTTCTTTCCTTTAAAGGAGAAGTTGGGGCATTCCCCCCACAATCTTGCTGGAGCTATTTATCTTCATGCCTTTTAGGCAAGAATCGCTTCTCAGCTTGGACTGCATGACTGCGATTGTGCATAGCCACAGAGTTAAACATTATGATGAGAGACGTAATTTATTTCTTCAGTAATTCATTTCTCTCTCTCTCTCTCTCTCTCTCTCTCTCTGTGTGTGTGTGTGTGTGTGTGTGAGAGAGAGAGAGAGGGAGGGAGGGAGGGAGGGGGAGCGGGAACTATTGCAAGCTCTTGGAGTTTGCAGCCTGCAAATTCTCTCTCTCTCTCTTTTTCCTATTGACCACTTGTTAAATCTTTTTGTTTGTTTCCCGCCATTCCCCAGGGGCCGGTAGACAGACAGCCTTGCCAGATTCATTTTCTGATCAAAGCTGTTTGATTTGGTCAATTTTGCCACATTGGAGACGTTCTCTATTACAGAGATAAATAGCCTTGGGCTAACTGTCAACGAAAACTTGTAAGCTAATAAATTATTCCAATTTCTTCCTGCGGATTTCTCTGGAGACAGCCCTAGGAAATACACTTTTTGATTAGTAAATTTCTCTGTGTGTGTGTCTGGACATTCAAATGTGTCGACTTTGATTAGCACCATTGCTTTTCAAGTAGATGCTGGCTGAGGGGCTGTCAGTTGCAGGCAGCCCTGATGCATAATGCATCAACTGGGCCCGGAAACAAGGAGCCTCATCCAAGGCTAGAAAGGTGGGAAAATTGCCCCAACAACCCTTTGCCACCTAGGGAGCTCTCCAAGTTGCAAAGACTTTTTGGCACTGGACAATGCAAAAACCATCGTGATCAGCTGGAACGGCACCAAGGGCTTAGAAGCTTGTCTGGGGGCAAAGATGTGTATAAGGTGCCCTGAGGAAATTAAGCAGTCTCAACCAGCCCACCCAATCCTTCCTCTTAAACCAGACTCTGATGATTCTTCCTCTCTCCAAACCACCCCCCCCCCCATATCCTAAGAAGGATCAAATTTTGCTTCACTTCCCACATGGATTCTCATTCATCTGCTGTTTGCCTACTTAAAGACCTGCAGGTTGTTATAGAAACAATATTTTGGCTATAACAAATCAATCGGTGCGTGTGAACACAAACATACAGATCATTTATCAACTGCAAAATACCCTAAATTATGACCTTTCTAAAACCTATCAGAAGGGCAAGGGAATGCATAACGTAAATTAAACTTTGAAGGGTCAGCGGTTTTTACTTTCACTATTCATCTTTCTTTCACCTTATAGGTTTAAGAACAAGAGTGCTGTGTAATTACATTTCAATGGGGTGCAGCGGTTCATTATTCTCTGCTATACCAATCTACTGCAACATTTCCAGTCATGTACGTTTGAGCAGATATTAGTTAGTGTAAGACCACACTTTCTCTTTTGGACTGATAACATCTTTTAATGCGGAGCAGGGCAATCATCTCCAAAGAACGAGTAGAAAAGAGGGAGCGGGGAAAGGATGGTGAAACAGAAAACAAAATCAATGTACTGCTTATGTTTTCTTTGAAAAGGGCAAAGTGTGCTTTGCCACTTCTTTTTTTTATTCCATTGCTATGATCTTTTCCAGTCCTTTTCTCTCCTTCCATTTTGTTTTTGTGCTGGAGCCCACACCATTGATGGAGATGGGTGGCTTCCAACTGCAAAGTTTTACAGTGCCGGTTTTTCCATGTGTCTGGTGACATGGCTCAAAGAGTGACACAGGAGACAGCCTTGCACTTTGGCTATCCATAATTTGCACTAGGCATACTAGCAAACTAATAACTTGCATCACAAGACCATTAAGCAGGAGTACTTGGAATTAAATTAGCTTTGTTCTGCTGAATTCAAAAAAACTGACACCACCGTGCTGAAGGACTGTGCTCTCATGTCTGTTGGAAACCTTAGATTAGTTCATTATTCTGAGTCGGTACAATAGTATACTCTATCCCAAGCATTTATTTACTATGCTGCAAGTCTTAGGATCAAAGCGTGGTCATAGAATCACAGGGTTGGAAGGAGTCTCAAAGGTCATCTAGTCTAACCCCTTGCCAATGCTGGAAATCCACTACTATAATGTCCCTGAAATCCACTAGTATAGCGACCATCCAGCCTCTGTTAGGACCATCCTAACAAAGGAGAGTCCACCACCTTCCAAGGCACTTAGTGAAGCAACATATGGCGCACTTATTGATATGCCTCCCTATCAACCTTACATACATCCATACATTTCATTGTAAATGTCACAGGTTCACAACCTTAGATAGCTAAGTATTTCCAGAAGGGTAGCCACATTAGTCTGTTGCAGCAAAAATAAAGTTTTGTGGCATCTTAAAAATGAACTAATTTATTAAAATGTGCACTTTCATGGACTATTATTGGTTTTATTCTATTTGTTTTTATTATGTAAGCCACTCTGAGAAGTTCAGCTATAGGGTAACAACAACAACTACTACAACAACAATAATAATACAGTCCACATCACCTGATGCACGAAGTGTTATCCTGAGTTACAGGTATATGTACACGTAGTTGGAGGGAGGAATTGTAACCAGTGAGGTCAAAGGGAAATAAAATACAGAAAGTACAGGCAGAAGTACATTATTAACAAGGGCCATTCACATAGTCACCTCTGCAATTAGTGATTTGGTTTATCCAAATTCCTAATTTTTGATGATTCCCCCATACCTTTGGAGATCTACATACATACAGGTCTATCTCCGAATCTATGCTGCATAACCACAAGGTTGGAGGGTCATACTAGCCACCAAGTCCAAACCTTCTGACCTAAGGCACTATCATCCAGACATCTTTTTAAAAGGCAAAGAGTATTCTTCTATAATCTTAGTGTTACATTTTGAAAATTCAGGTATGGTTGCAGATAATAAATATTTTTTTAAATTCATCAAGGTGCTATGAGCTAAATAGCCATGCAAAAACATGCAGAGGAAGACAGTCTCTCCACTACGCTGAAAACATATGAAGCTGCCTCATGCTGAGTCAGGTCATTGGTCCATCTGAGTAACAACAGCTTAGCTGGGGCGTTTCCAAGACCAGTGCCTGCAAGCCTTTTCATGGAAATGCTGGAGATCGTTGAACCCAGGACCTTATGTATGCAAAGCATGTATTGAATTATTCAAAGAGCATGTCCTCTACAACTCAGCTATGGCTTTCCTCTAAGAATATCTTGCCAGACTGCCCCAGGGAATATTCCTTCATGATCTGAGTGTGGTCTTAAGTTTCACACTGAGTGCAGAGCATTACTTTAGCTATCACTTAACTTCAGGAGAAGGTATTCTTGATCCTCTATAGAACAAGGTCATTTCATCCAACATACTAACCCAGCTTGCACATAATAGATTAATTAATGTATAATTTGCCACTGTGCGCGCCGCACATAAGCCACTTCCATTTAGCATTCCATTTAGCGATCAGCCCGATCGTAGGTTGCTGTGTGATGTGCAAACTTGGACACTTTGGGTTAACCTACAATTAGTTGTTAGGTTAACTTTGGATTGTTCAACCCATGAACAACCCAAACTGTCCAGATTCACACGTCACACAACAACCTATGATTGGATCAGTCAGAGGTTGCGTATGCAAACCGACAGTGGCTCGCACCCAGCATGTGACCTGAGAAATTATGGATTACTTAACCCACGATTTGCCACTGTTACATGCGAACTCGCCCATTCTGTCTAACCATTAACAATTTCCAATTCTTTAAAGGGAAAAAAAACCCATCCCAAGAATTCCTCCTGAGTGCAAGAGATTACAACTAAGACTCAAGATTAATATTCAAATTATATTTTTTCATCTCTTAAAACTGAAGCTTCTTGTTCACACAACTGTTTAAGGAAACAAGGCTGTGCTTATAGACCTCCTGTATACTACAGGAGCATGTCCAGCAGCAATGCAACTATGT